>NC_090436.1:121233731-122466588 GCF_031143425.1 Pleurodeles waltl | reverse complement strand
AGGGTAATGGCCCCCAAAATACCCCACTGGCGGGCAGAAGGCCACTAGGCACTAGGAAATATTTTTAGGAATGTTTATGGGTGGGGGCTGCGCAGAATGGACAGGTTTGGTGGGGCAGATTGGAGGTATTAACCTCCATTCAAGCGTGGTAGGGGCTGCCCACCTTGGGCATGGCCATGCCCTCACTCCACATAAATGGAGACCAAAGTCTTTCTGCCTCCCCCGGCAATTAGCCCCGATCTGCCTCCTGGGTGAGTAAAAAGCCCACTAGATGCCAAGGAACAATTTTATTTAAAGAAAAATAGGGTTGAGGGCTGTGGACAATGGGCATGGCTATGCTCCACTGTCTTTCTGCCCCCCTGGGAGGCAATTGGTGGTATTTACCCCAATCAGCTTCCCGGTTGGGGGTGGGGGTAGACAGACCATTAGACACCAGGGAGTTAAAAATGTGGTTATGCCCCCATCCCCACAGAAGGTGGGCAACAATCTTTCTGCCTCCCAATGGATAAAGCATCTCATCACAATGGCAAGCAAGAGGACATTTGACCCTTTTGGATTTTGGTTTTATATATGGACCAAGAGAGCTTGGCTAACTTCCAATATTCCCCCACTTCCAACGGTGAGCGGCTGTACATGGGTACATTGCCACCGGGTAAAATCTACCAGACCCAGACAATTCTGAAGACTAAAAGACTAAAAATCTGGGAGAGTCCAGGCTGGAGTGTTTCACATGCACCTCACACCATTTTCTTACCCACAATACCCTGCAAACTTCCAACTGTGTCTGAAATAATGCATTTTTCCTACATTTCTGTGATGGAAACTTTCATAATCCACAGGAATCCACAAAAATTTGACGTCCCATCTGTACTGATAAAAACTCTGCCCTACTTGTGTGAGTTCCCAAAGCAGAGTCCTCCTAAAAACACATGGACCTGCTTTGGTTCTCTGTCAATTTTGGCCCTTCCCGGTTGCAGGCACGTCACCCACCAACACACAAGTGAGGTATAATTTTTAGCAGGAGACTGAGGGGAACGCTGGGTGGTAGGAAATTTGTGCTGGCTCAATGATCCCACCCAGAAATGTGAGGAAGGTGTGATTTTATAGCAAATTTGAGGTTTGCGGTGATTCTGGGTAAGAAAGTTTTGGGGGATCCACATCAGCCACACCTCCCTGGACTTCCCTGGGTATCTAGTTTTCAGAAATCTCTAGGCTTGGTTAGTTTACCTAGATGGCCGGCGAGCCTAGGACCACAAACGCAGGTGCCTGCCAAGTAAAAACAGGTCATTTTGTGATAGATCATTTTGATGTGTCCACAATGGGTTTTGGGCCCTTCTCTATCGTTGATACTCGGCTCACCCACATAAGTGAGGTAGCTTTTTTATCCGGGGACCTATAGGAATGCACATTCCAGAACTTTCCATCACAGAAATGTGAGGAAATTGTGTTTTATTAGGCACATTGTAAGGATGGCAAGTGATTCAGGGTAACAGAACCTGGTGAGAACTACACAAGTCACCCCATCCTGGATTGAAAAAATGTACAGGTTTACTAGGTTTTCCTAGGTGCCAACTGAGCTTGGGCCCAGAATCCATAGCTAGGCACATTGCAAAAAAAGGATCAGTTTTGGGTGGAAAAATATGATGTGTCAACGTTGTATTTTGGCCCGTGTTCTGACGCAGGCACTACACACTACACCTACCCACACAAGTGAGGTACCATTTTTATCGGGAGAGTTTACGAAACACAGAATAGTAGAATAAGTGTTATTACCAATTGTCTTTCTCTGCATTTGCACCTACCAAATGTAACACAGTGTGTAAGAAAGAAGTAATTTTGAGAAATGCCCTCTGATTCACATGCTACTATAGGTACCCACAAATTCAAAGATGTACAAATAACACCTGCTTCTAAACTCCATTTCTTGTGCATATTTTGGAAATACATAGTTTTCCTTGATACCTATTTTTCGCTCCTTATATTTTAACGAATGAATTTCTGTATACCCGGTACACAATGAAAAAACAATGCAAGGTGCAGCTCAGTTATTCTGCCTGGGTACCTAGGATTCTTGGTGATCCTACAAGCCTTATATATCCCCACAACCAGAACGGCATATTGCTTTCAAAGATCTGCGATAGTAAGAAGAAGCAACAGATTACAACATAGAAAGAAATTACAGTTTTTTCAACTCAATGTCAATATTCTTTTTATTTAAACTGTTACTTTCCATATGAAAACCTTGACCGATCTACACAAATGTCCCCTTCATGAATTTGGAATTTGGCCTGCTTTTCAGAAATGTATAGCATTCTGAGGTCTATCAGTGGTTTTACATCCATTTCTACCACTAACTGGAAGGAGGCTGAAAGCACAAAAAATAAGACAAATGGGCTAAATCCAGTAAAATGCCAAAAGAGTCTTGAATTTTTTATTTTTTTTATTCAAGTCTGCCTGTTCCTGAAAGCTGGGAAGATGGTAACTTTAGCACTGCAAACCCTTTGTTGATGCCATTGCAGGGGAAAAAACAGAAGCTTTCTTCTGCAGTACTTTTTTCCTATTTTTCCCCCTAAACTAAAAATGTAGCTATATTTTGCATATTTTCCTTATCCAGTCCAGGGGAATCCACAAAGCCTGGGTAACTTTAGAATCCCCAGGATGTTCGAAAAAAGGACTCAAGTTTGGTGTGGATACCTTATGTGGACAAAACGATATGGGGGTGTATGTATATACACCACCTATATCTAAAGGGTAACGAAGGACACTAAATAATGTGTCCGGAGAGCCTAGTCTCTCTCTCCGGTCGGCCACGGGGGGGGCAGAAACCGCTAGACACCAGGGATCATTTTTATTTTGTTTTATGTATGTGGGGAGCAACCCCTTAGGCAAGGGTCACTCCCTTGGGGGCAAATTTACTTTTAGTCCATTTCTGCCCCCCTTGGGTGCACATCAGCCTATTTGTATGAGGCCGACCTGCCCACTAGAGGGGCAGAAACCACTAGGCACCAGCGATTTTGTTTTTGCGCCAATTTCATGCAAGGGGAGAGACCCCTTAGGCAAGGGTTGCACCCTTGGGGGGACACATTTATTTCAGGCCATTTCTACTTCACTTGGGGGCAGATCAGCCTATTTCTATTAGGCCGATCAGCCTATTTCTATTAGGCCGATCTGCCCCCGGGTGGGAATCAGAAACCACTCAGGCACCAGTGATTGGTGTGTGTGTGTTTTGTTTGGGGGGGGGGCAGCCCCTTGGGCAAGGGTCACTCCCCATGGGGGGCACATTACTGCCCATCTGCCCCCAAGGGGGGGCAGAAAGCCAACTGGACACCAGGGAAGATGTTTTCCCAAAATAAGAGGGGAGTATAGCCATAACCCCACCCCAAATAAATGGGGCCAAAGTTCGTTCTGCCCACAGGTGGGCAGATGGGACAATTACCCTGGATCCACTCCCTGGGGGGACAGAAAGCATACTAGATACCAGGAAATTAAAAAATATATATAAAATAGCGGGGTGGTGACTACCAACCAGTATGGGCCTTGCTATGCCCCCACCCTGACTGAAGGGGGTAACAGTCTTTCAGCTCCCCCCCCACACATTAAAACATCTTATCCCATGGCAAGCAAGAGGGCATTTGATTATTTTGTGTTTTGGTTTTCCATTTGGGCCATGAGAGCTTGGCTAACTGTCAAAATCATCCCACTTGGAATGGTGAGGGTTGCACTTTTTGGACTTTGGGACGCTGCCATGTAGAAAAATCCACAAGACCTAGACACATCTGAAAACTAAACATCTGGGTGAATCCAGGGTGGTGTGGTTCACATGCACCCCGCACCATTTTCCTACCCACAATGCCCTGTAAACCTCCAACTTTGCTGGAAATCACACATATTTCCCACATTTTTGTGATGGAACTTTCTGAAATCTGCAGGAATCCACAAAATTCAAACCACCCAGCATTGTCTCATCTATACCGATAAGAATTCTGCTGCACTTGTCAGCCGAAAAATGTTTTTTTTTCAAACCACCCTTTTGGACCCGCTTTGGTTCCCCCTCAACTTCAACATGTTTCTGGCTCTTCCCTGTCACAGGCACCTGGCCCGCCTACACAAGTGAGGTATCATTTTTGCCGGGACACTGAGGGAAATGTTGGGTGGTAGGAATTTTGTCACGGTGCGGTGATCCCACACAGAAATGTGGGAAAAATTTGAATTTCTTAGATAAATTTGAGGTTTGCTGAGGATTCTGGGTAAGAAAACATTGGGGGATCCACACAAGTCACACCTCCCTGGACTTCCTCAGGTGTCTAGTTTTTAGAAATGCCTGGGTATGGTTGATTTCCCTAGATGGCTGCTGAGCCCAGTACCTAAAATGCAGGTGCCCCCTGCAAAAACAGGTAGTTTTGTATTTGATAATTTTTATGTGTCCACATAGTGTTTTGGGGCATTTCCTTTCGCGGGCGCTAGGCCTACCCACACAAGTGAGGTACCATTTTTGTCAGGAGACTTAGGGGAATGCTGGGTGGAAGGACATTTGTGGCTCCTCTGATATTCCAGAACTTTGTGTCATCAAAATATGAGGAAAAGGTGTTTTTTTGCCAAATTTTGAGGTTTACAAAGGATTCTGGGTAACAGAATCTGGTAAGAGCCCCACAAGTCACCCTATCTTGGATTCCCCTAGGTGTCTAGTTTTCAAAAATGCGCAGGTTTTGTAGAATTCCCTTTGTGCCGGCTGAGCTAGAGGCCAAAATCCACAGCTAGGCACTTTGCAAAAAACAGGTCTGTTTTCTTTGGGAGAATGTGATGTTTCCATGTTTTGTTTTGGGGCATTTCCTTTTGCAGGCACTAAGCCTACCCACACAAGTGTGGTACCATTTTTATCGGGAGACTTGGAGAAATGCTGGGTAGAAGGAAATTTGTGGCTCCTCTCAGATTTCAGAATTTTGTGTCACCGAAATGTGAGGAAAAGGTGTTTTTGGGCCAAATTTGGAGGTTTGCAAAGGATTCTGGGTAACAGAACATGGCGAGAGCCCCCAGGTCACCCCATCTTGGATTCTCATAGGTGTCTACTTTTAAAAAATGCACAGGTTTGGTAGGTTTCCCTAGGTGCCGGCTGAGCTTGAGGCCAAAATCCACTGCTAGGCACTTTGTAAAAAACATGTCTGTTTTTTGGGGGAGAATGTGATATGTCCACATTGTGTTTTGGGGCAGTTACTCTCGCGGGCGCTAGGCCTACCCACACAAGTGAGGTACCATTTTTATAAGGAGACTTGGGGGAATGCTGGGTGGAAGGACATTTGTGGCTCCTCTGAGATTCCAGAACTTTGTGTCATCGAAATATGAGGAAAAGGTGTTATTTTGCCAAATTTTCAGGTTTGCAAAGGATTCTGGGTAACAGAACCTGGTGAGAGCCCCACAAGTCACCCCATCTTGGATTCCCCTAGGTGTCTAGTTTTCAGAAATGTGCAGGTTTTGTAGGATTCCCTTGGAGCCGGCTGAGCTAGAGGCCAAAATCCACAGCTAGGCACTTTGCAAAAAACAGGTCTGTTTTCTTTGGGAGAATGTGATGTTTCCATGTTGTGTTTTGGGGCAGTTCCTGTCGCGGGCGCTAGGCCTACCCACACAAGTGAGGTACCATTTTTATCGGGAGACTTGGGGGAACACTGGGTGGAAGAAAATTTGTGGCTCCTCCAGATTCCAGAACTTTGTGTCACCGAAAAGTGAGGAAAAAGTGTTTTTTGGCCACATTTTGAGGTTTGCAAAGGATTCTGGGTAACAGAACCTGGTGAGAGCTCCACAAGTCACCTCATCTTGGATTTCCCTAGGTGTCTAGTTTTAAAAAATGCACAGGTTTGGTAGGTATTCCTAGGTGCCGGCTGAGCTAGAGGCCAAAATCTACAGCTAGACATTTTGCAAAAAACACGTCAGATTTCAATGTAAAAATGTGATGTGTCAATGTTGTGTTTCCTGTCGTGAGCATTAGGCCTACCCATGCAAGTGAGGTACCATTTTTAATGCGAGACTTGGGGGAACACAGCATAACAAAACAAGTCTTACTGCCCCTTGTCTTTCTCTCCATTGTTTCCTTCCAAATGTAAGACATTGTGTAAATAAGAAGTCTATTTGCGAAATGCCCTGTAATTCACATGATAGTATGGGCACCCCGGTATTCAGAAATGTACAAATAACTACTGCTTCTCAACACCTTATCTTGTGCCTCTTTTGAAAATACAAAGGTTTTCTTGATACCTATTTTTCACTCTTTATATTTCAGCAAATGAATTGCTGTATACCCGGTATAGATTGAAAACTCATCGCAAGGTGCAGCTCATTTAATAGCTCTTGGTACCTAGGGATCTTGATGAACCTACAAGCCCTATATATCCTCGCAACCAGAAGAGTCCAGCAGACGTAGCAGTATATTGCTTTCAAAACTCTGACATTGCAGGAAAAAGTTACAGAGTAAAACGTTGAGACAAATGGCAGTTTCTTTCAACTCAATTTCAATATATTTTTATTTCAGCTGTTATTTTCTGTAAGAAGACCTTGTGGGATCTACACACATTACCCCTTACTGAATTTGGAATTTTGTCTACGTTTCAGAAATGTTGAGCTTTCTGGGATCCAGCATTGGTTTCACACCCATTTCTGTCACTAACTGGAAGGAGGCTGAAAGCACAAAAAATAGTAAAAATGGGGTATGTCCCAGAAAAATGCCCAAATTGTGTTGAAAATGGGGTTTTCTGATTCAAGTCTGCCTGTTCCTGAAAGCTGGGAAGGTGGTGATTTTAGCACCACAAACCAGTTGTTGATGCAATTTTCAGTGAAAAAAACAGAGGCCTTCTTCTAAAGGCCTTTTTCCCATTTTGTTGAAAAAAATGAAATTTCCACTGTATTTTGGCTAATTTCTTGGTCTCCTTCAGGGGAACCCACAAACTCTGGGTACCTCTAGAATCTCTAGGAATTTGGAAAAAAAGGATGCAAATTTGGCATGGGTAGCTTATGTGGACAAAAAGTTATGAGGGCCTAAGCTGCCCCAAATAGCCCAAATAAGGCCCAGCACCTGAGAGGAAAAGGCCTGGCACGAAGGGGTTAATAATTATTAATAAGTAAACAGTTTCCATTTCTTATGTGCGAGATATTGGATTATTGGTTGAATGGGGTGTGAGCCCTGATCAAGCAAGAGCAAAAATTCCTTGCAAGGCAAAGCACAAAAAGTCACTTAATTAACCTGTGCTTAACCCTGGGTAGCTTGGCACAAAGAGTAGCCAGGCTTAACTTAGAGGCAATGTGCAACGTATTTTATGCAGCACACAAACAATAACAAATAGAAAACACAACACAAGAAAAATCCCAAACCAATTTAGAAAAATTGTTACGACTCGGTCGTCCCATCTCTAGGGGGCGCTGTACAGGGACTGTCGGAAGCCTAGGAATCATTGTGAACAGTTATCTAAAGTCCCTTGCTGACTCCGGTTTGTTTCTCTTTTGGCCACGGTATACTTTTGTAGTACTACATTTGCTTCCTGGGACTGCAAATCCCATAATGCACCGCCTGGTAGTCAAGAAAGCCCGGATTCTGTTTCCCATTGTTTTCTATGGGAGAAGTCCAGTTGCTCCTTTTCACCGGATCCTCTACTCCAGGACTTGCAAGTGTCTGAAACTACACACACCTGAGACCTCTCCTGTGCAGCCCAACTTGGAACTGCTTATAAGCAGCCATTTCCTCAAGATCCCCGTCGTGCATTGGAGTTCGATTCCTTTGTGTTACAGACCCTTTGTCGGATGGTGTTCCAGTTTTGTTCCTGTTCTGTTCCAGCTTGTTCCTGTTTCCTGTTTCTCTGCCCTGCTCCTGATTGTTCTAGCCAGAGTCTGCTCCCTATCTCTTCGCCTTGTACCTGTTTGTTTCTTCCAGAGCCTGCTCCCTGTTTCTCTGCCCTGCTCCTGCCTTGTTTCAGCCTGAACCTTCTCTCTGTTTCCCAGTCCTGTTTACTGCTCATTTCCTACTCCCTGTATTCCAGCCCTGTCCTTGCCTGTTCCAGCCAGAGCCTGCTCTCAGTTTCCCAGTCCTGTCTCTGTTTGTCCCAGCCAGAAGTTTGCGCCCTGTTTTCAAGTCCTAGTCCCGCCTTTGCTTCAGCCTGAGCCTGTTCCTAGTTCTTGCCTCTGCCTCTTAGTTTGTTCCCTTCTGTTTCTGTTTCTTCTTGGTTCTTTGTGTCTGGTAAGTGTTCCATCAGTCTTCACCAGTGTATAAGTGTCCTCCTTTGTACTGGGGTTGGCTCCTGGTTTCCAGGAGGCAATTCCAGCCCCCATCCCTGTCCAGTGTTGTACGTTGTCTTTCGTGCCTAACAGTGACAGTGTGCTATTGCTGTTTTCTCAGGAATCGCCACTGTGTTTCCAGCTGGACCCACAAGAGCGTGTCTTGTGTATGTAAGTACTTTCCTTGTTTGTGCTCTAGGGTCCAGAGACAGAGTCATTTCTGCTGCCTCCTTTCTATGGGTCTGTCAGGGTGACTATCTGTAAGAGCAAACTGCACAGAGGCATTGACATTCCCTATCACTGTGGGAGGTTCTGCGCCTTACTCTGTGTACAACCCCAGCGTGTTTGTCCATTAGTAATCTGTTTCCTGTTTGTTCACACAAGGGTTGCTCTGCTTTTACTTTCCTGTTTCCTGTGCCTGTCCATAGCTGTCCTTTCCGTGTATGCCTTTAGCTGCTCTTCTGCCCCAGCACCCTACCTCTTTAGGATATTCGGTGACCTCAAGGGGTGTCCCAACCAAAGTCCTGATCAGACCCGCCCGAAACCTTGACAGAATGCACAACCCAAAAAGTTCAAGCTCCCAGGCAGCAAAGGCACACACAGACTTAAAATGCTTTCCTATCATGTTAAGACACCCTTTTCTAAGCCTATACATTCTCTGAAATCCTCTAAAAAAGACCTTAGTTTAAAGGATAGACTTGTTAAAGAAAACCATAACTTGCAAGTTCAGTACTATACTGAGTGGCTTGCTAATCTTTCAATGGTAGACTATTATGTTATTTGTGGCTATGACCCCCAGTCCCTGTCTGTAGAAGAATTACAAGGACGTAATGAGTTTTTGCAATATCTATTAGCTGAAGCCAGTAAGAATGTTCCTAACAGTGAAAGTGCTTTTGCTACTTCTGCACAAGACATGTACTCTCAAGAAAACCTGGTTAATTCCTTGCCTCATGCTAGTGCATCCCAAGTTCACCTCCAGGACTCTGCCATAACAAAGAACCCTGACACTATTCACAAAGCCACACTAGGGATTCCCTTGTTTTCTATTGAGGTCTTCAGCCCATCTAGGCCAGTTTCTCAGAATTCAAAGTGCAGTGCTGACTCTTATAAAGATCTATCAGTCCCTCAGAGCTTTCAAGTCAGCAGGCTAGACCCTGTATCTAAGGGATCAGTAAAAACTGTGGGATTCCTTAGTTCAACTCAAATGGCTTGTGCTCTTCCCAAATTGGATGACAGTACATCAGTCTCAATTCCTAAGTGTTGTGCTGACTCTTATAAAGACCTACCAGTCCCTCAGAGCTTTCAAGTCAGCAGGATAAACTCTGTATCAAAGGGATCAGTAAAGACTGTGGGATTCCTTAGTTCAACTCAAAAGGCTTGTGCTCTTCCCAAACTGGATGATAATACACCAGTCTCAATCCCTAAAAGCTCTGCTAAACCCTTTTCTATTCTGAGTGGGTTTGATAACAATATGGACATACACACACTAAAAGAGCAGTTTTGGCAGATTAAAAGGCAGATATTGGACTTCTATGATAAATATGTTGTAACATACACAAGAAATCGTGCACGTGGGCTCTTTTCATCAATGCATATTTCACTGTTGCCAGAACCAGACATTCTGTTTATCTGTAAGGTAGAAGAAGTAACAGAGCAGCTGATGGAAACTACTGCAAGGCAATTTGAAAACCTGAAAAAAGAAAATGATCACCAGCTTTGGCTTAAAGAACAGTATGCTACTTTGTGTTCCTCTCCAAAGACTTCTATAGAGCAGATTGTCCCTTCTATTAATGACAGTCAAAAGACAGCTCCAGTTATAAATATATCAGCCTCTTCTTCAGACTCTCTCTCAGCCTGTAGTTCTCCAGTGACAATTCCTGTACAGTTGACTGAATCTCTGACATCTCTGAGAGATTTGACACCTCTTGATTCAAAGGATGGATCAGAGTATTCAGAAGGAAGTGTCTCAGCCCCTCTATCAGAACAAATAAAGCCAAAGGAAGAAAAGAGTTCTGATGCAGACTCCAATAGCTGCACCTTAAGAAACCAAGGTATGACTTTACTGGAGATTAATGGCAAGTTGTGCAACAGTGTTGAAGAATCTGAATCTAGTGATGACAGTGGTTCCTGCCTTGCTGTGAACAAACCTGCAGATAGTGCTGTTCAAATGGCGCACACACCAGAATGTTCAGATTGTGGGGATACTCCTACCCTTTCAAACAATATCATAGAATTTTCAGATAATGAAGAGACAATTCCTGTTTCAAGTAAACTAATGGATTTTTCTGACCAGGAAGAAATACCCGCAATTACTAAGAATGTAATGGACTTCTCAGAAAGTTTAAAAATATCTTCTGTGTCAAAGCAAACCGTGGAGAATTCAGACAAGGAAGAAAGCCAGCAATCTGAAACTGAACAGCCTGTCATAAGAAATGAAAGCCTTCTCCTAGAACTGGACACAGTTGCAGCCTCAACCACTGATCCTGACCTGCTGATCCCTGCCAATGTGTATCCTGTTTCCAGCTCAACGGTTAGTGCAGAACAGATCTCTGATCTACCGGTATCTGATTTTGATGTAAAATCAGCCACACCAATGCCACCTACTGTGTCTCTGAAATTAAAGACTCCTGAAAACCAGCAATCTGAAACCGAAGCTCAAGTACTGAAAGATATAATATGTCCCACTAAAACGAAAGACTTGAATTTGAATCTTGTATTCGAAGATCTGATGATAAGTACTGTTCTTAGTGTTTTATTGCAAGAAACCATCATCAATTCAAAGGCTAAAGCTGAAAATGTAGGTAACAGTGTAAAAGTGATTTCTGAAGAGTCTCCAGTTCTATTCCTTTCCAAAGAACAACCTTTCAATGTTAACAGAGTTGAAGATCAACTACCTGTAGTAGAAACACCTTGCAAAGAAACCATTTCTGATACCACGAACACACCACAGAGCACTTGCAATGAAGAAATCCCAGTCTTGTCTGAAGATCACCCTAAAGAATTAGTTTGTGGAACTTCTACATTTTCAGATGTTAATCCAGTTTCTAAAGACTTAAAAACTCTTGTTGATCCTGTGATTGAAACTCCGAAGTCATCCAAAACTAAAGAAAATTCTGACTTTTTCATGTTTACCTTGAGACCACCAGTTACCCATGTCTTCCAAGTCTCTATGCTTTGCAAGCCTCAGAGCACAATCAATGCAAATACTGCTGCAGAAACAGACATATCCTGCTTGTCGGAAGGAGTTACAGACCTTACAGTTACTAATACGCCAATTATCTCCTCCAAAGAAGACAGTACTGAACAGGAAACTAATGTCCTAAAGAATACCGCCCATAATGCCATTACAGATCCCCTTGCTCCTGAATCCACTTCACCAGAAACCAACTCCATTGCACTCCTCCAATATCAATCGAACAATAAAGAGGAAAGACATCAGAGCCCATATGGGTATTAATACATGCTTTTCTCATTGGAATATTCACCTATGGCAGGACTGTAAACTTATCCACCAAGGTTGGGGTTGGATTTTCTTGCTGTGGCTTTCCCTCTTCAACTTTTTTCAGCCAAAGGATCGCCTTCTCTTCTTGAGCAGACTGGTGGGAGGGGGTATACTGTTACGACTCGGTCGTCCCATCTCTAGGGGGCGCTGTACAAGGACTGTCGGAAGCCTAGGAATCACAGTGAACAGTTATCTAAAGTCCCTTGCTGACTCCGGTTTGTTTCTCTTTTGGCCATGGTATACTTTTGTAGTACTACATTTGCTTCCTGGGACTGCAAATCCCATAATGCACAGCCTGGTAGTCAAGAAAGCCCGGATTCTGTTTCCCATTGTTTTCTATGGGAGAAGTCCAGTTGCTCCTTTTCACCGGATCCTCTACTCCAGGACTTGCAAGTGTCTGAAACTACACACACCTGAGACCTCTCCTGTGCAGCCCAGCTTGGAACTGCTTATAAGCAGCCATTTCCTCAAGATCCCCGTCGTGCATTGGAGTTCGATTCCTTTGTGTTACAGACCCTTTGTCGGATGGTGTTCCAGTTTTGTTCCTGTTCTGTTCCAGCTTGTTCCTGTTTCCTGTTTCTCTGCCCTGCTCCTGATTGTTCCAGCCAGAGTCTGCTCCCTATCTATTCGCCTTGTACCTGTTTGTTTCTTCCAGAGCCTCCTCCCTGTTTCTCTGCCCTGCTCCTGCCTTGTTTCAGCCTGAACCTTCTCTCTGTTTCCCAGTCCTGTTTACTGCTCATTTCCTACTCCCTGTATTCCAGCCCTGTCCTTGCCTGTTCCAGCCAGAGCCTGCTCTCAGTTTCCCAGTCCTGTCTCTGTTTGTCCCAGCCAGAAGTTTGCGCCCTGTTTTCAAGTCCTAGTCCCGCCTTTGCTTCAGCCTGAGCCTGTTCCTAGTTCTTGCCTCTGCCTCTTAGTTTGTTCCCTTCTGTTTCTGTTTCTTCTTGGTTCTTTGTGTCTGGTAAGTGTTCTATCAGTCTTCACCAGTGTATAAGTGTCCTCCTTTGTACTGGGGTTGGCTCCTGGTTTCCAGGAGGCAATTCCAGCCCCCATCCTTGTCCAGTTTTGTACGTTGTCTTTAGTGCCTAACAGTGTGCTATTGCTGTTTTCTCAGGAATCGCCACTGTGTTTCCAGCTGGACCCACAGGAGCGTGTCTTGTGTATGTAAGTACTTTCCTTGTTTGTGCTCTAGGGTCCAGAGACAGAATCATTTCTGCTGCCTCCTTTCTATGGGTCTGGCAGGGTGACTATCTGTAAGAGCAAACTGCACAGAGGCGTTGACATTTCCTGTCACTGTGGGAGGTTATGCGCCTTACTCTGTGTACAACCCCAGCGTGTTTGTCCATTAGTAATCTGTTTCCTGTTTGCTCACACAAGGGTTGCTCTGCTTTTACTTTCCTGTTTCCTGTGCCTGTCCATAGCTGTCCTTTCCGTGTATGCCTTTAGCTGCTCTTCTGCCCCAGCACCCTACCTCTTTAGGATATTCGGTGACCTCAAGGGGTGTCCCAACCATAGTCCTGATCAGACCCGCCCGAAACCGTGACAAAAATTGAGTAAACTTTAATAAATTATCTGACAGCAAAGTGACAAAAATTCAATCAGTAGAACTGGAGTTATGAACTTTTAAAGTTTAAGGTTGAAAAAAGCACCTAAAAGATCAAAGTGCAAAGCACAGACAGCAAGTCACGCAAGACTGGGCCAAAGTCGAAAGTTAAGGCTAACCACGATGGAGCATTGTTCAGATACACCAAGTGGGTTGGGCCTGTACAGCGCTACCTTTGGATTTAGAAAAATTCTTTAAGAAAAATGTCTATGAAGGTAAAGTTCAGTGGCGCAAGGCTGTAGGAGGTGTCTGAGGAGGAAACTTTGTTGTCGGTTGGCCTTGGGGCAGAGCTGAGGTGAATTAGTCACCAAAATGGAAACTCTCCAGCGGGATGAGGTAGAGGGCAGTAGATGAACACAGTTTCAAAAGGTCAGATACTCCTTTGGCGAGGGACTTCTAAAATGAATTTGCTGCTGCAGATAAGAATGTAGCAGGAAAACATGAAGTCAATCAGGCTGGTGATGCACCTCGGGCGCATAGGTGAACAAGTTGGTCCCAGTCTCCTCCTGGTTCGCACAGCACTTTTTGGACAAATATTGTTTAAGTCCTCAGTTTAGGAATTGTCCATCTCTGTACATTCAGCACCATAATCAAGGGCCCAGGACTGATGGGACACCTCTTGGGAATTCAGGACTCACTCAGGCTGGGTCCAGGTGCCGGTTCAAGAGGGTGAAAGCCTTTTATGTCCCTGAGGCTCTGAATGGGAAGCAAGCAGCTCAGCTCTTGGAGTCACTTCTGGGAGTCCTGGGTGCAGATGAAGATGCACAAATCAACAGCAGGTTTTCCCTCTAAGGGTTCAAAGCAGGCCCTAGGCTGCAAAAGTAGTCTTTCCAGGTACAGCATAAATCTGGCAGATTGCACAGCAAGTCTCAGCAGCAGGCAGTCCTCTGAAAGTCTTTCCACCGGTCCAGTAGTGACCTGAAGAGTGGGGTTGAAGGTCCTATTTTTATACCCTGGTGTCCTTCTTCTTGAAGGTAGAAGACACTTCTTCAATGACTCTTTGAAGTGCATTTCCTGTCTCCCCTAGCTCCAAGCTGGCTGTAGTGCAAATACATGATTGTTAGGCCCTTTGTGTGAAGGAGGTGTACAGGCTATTCAGGTGTAAGTGAGGCTGTGCCCATTCCTGTAAACCAATGGCCCATTCAGGCACACCTAATCCCTCTATTGTGTGACTGACTGGGAGGAAGTCACAAAGTCTAACTGTCAGCTACACCCAAACAGGCGACTCATGACAGGCTGCAGGTACAAAGGGCTAAGGGCAGGAAAATGTCAACTTTCTAAAAGTGGCATTTACAAAATTATAAGGAAAAATCTAACTTTACCATTAAAAAGGGTTTATCATTACCATTTCAAGGGTACCAAACATGACATATTTACATTCTCCCAAATTAAATGTAACAAGGTATCCCCAATATTGTTCGTAAAAGTATATGTCCAATATTCTAATTACAGAAGGTTTGAAGGTTGGAAAGACTTGATACATGAATCAATAACAGGATACAAAATTCACAACAAAGAGGAATTTACAGAAAAATATTTCAGAATTATTTTACGAGTACAATTAAAAAGATATCAAACCATAAGGGTACTCAAATTACATCAGATCATAACGATTGAGTCAAAAACGAACAAGCCAATAACTTTCATAACATAATCGCCATCTACATTACAATGATCAACATTTCTTAGCACCGAAGGTGCCAATGCGTGTTTAACGGAATCTCCACTTATTCAGGGAACAAACAAATTCAGACATTGAATTGTAGGAAGCATCTTGATAATAATATCACTTGTGGAAAAGTGACCATCAAGCAACCTCAGGACAAAATAATTACACGGACCGTATCATGCAATTCCAGAGCAACATATGGAAGTGGGACAGGCCGACTTGGAGGTTTGAGCAGCAATGTGATGGTCTGTTTATCAGAAGTGATGTAATTGTGCTCTAAACATTTTGGAGGGCTCTTCGGCGATGTGATGCTTCGTTTTTTAAGAGAGATATAAACTGCGTTTGAAAGATACTCAATCAAACTAAGAAGATCTGAGGAACAGGGTCAAGACTGATCTGTGTATGGCTGGGTCCAAACTTGGATGGATTAAACACAGATCTTTGTGAATGGGTGCTCAGCATTCCATCTATCACCTGTTCCTTTTGCAGGCTCACGAGTAGCATTTAATTTACATGCCACAGGCACATGTTGTTTACCTTTTTTTAAAATTATTAAATAACATATTAAAAACTGTTTTACATAGAAGCAGATTAAACCCTTCACTAGTATAACTATAATTATTAGAAAACCGAATTGTTTATTTAACTGAGACTACCTGATTTTCCCTTACAACTGCTCCCACTACATTTGCACATTTGATCACATCTCTTGTTAATTTGAAATCACAGTTGTTAAATGCTAACTATACCACATCTTGCCTAGAATGAATACCTAATCTGCTATGGGATGGCAATAAATGCAGTTTCCATGAGGCAATAAATGTCTTACAGCATCTTTATGTGGCTAAACTATCTCTGCCATAGTAAAAGAAAGGACAGCCAAAGGTTATCATATCTCAATTTCGGCACAGTTAATATTCTGCCTAGTTAATTTGAGCAAAACATAGTCTCACATATTCTATTTTCAGTACAAATGCAATTATCTTGTTAAGTATTACAACACAGCACTAGATGTTATGAACCTGTGTGTTCTTTGAAGTGTTCTATTACTTCTGTTAGTAGGGGAATGTTACAAACATGTTGAAAACATCAATAAAAAAAATCCTCATTTAATGATGGAAAATGTAAAAAAGCTATTTAGTAAAGTATTCACAGAGATCAGATCTTTTTAACTGAAATTAATGGGCTAAAATAAATCTGACTAAAATGATTACCCTCTCAAGGTTTCCATACTCATTACTTATTATTATATCACCTCTTTTAGCTTAGGACTTAAAAATGATTTTTAAGATATTCTGGAAGTTTTAAGAGGTGACCAAAAATATCTTCTGTTTAAAAATGTGCCATTGCAACCAGCATCCCTGCCTATCTGACATCCCCTCAATAAGAACATCAACCTACTGGAGAGGAAGAAGTACAAAAAAGTAAAAAGAAGCCATCAGACTTTCTCCATCAATGCACCCGGATTCTAGAACATTCCTTTAGCTTTTAGGATTAACGTAACCCTGTTCATTCTGTGCTGTAGCACCATGCAGTTATTTTCCCAATACTATGTATGGCATGGCAATATTCTCCAACCTGTTCACCCATCGATGGTTACAGTTTCCATTAGTTGAACCATGTATTTTTACTGGGTTTTGTTTTTGTTTCACTTTAGACCGCATGGTTTGCTATGTTGTCGCCTGTAACTTTAGCTGTCTAACCATGTGAGGTAGAAATAAATTAAATACTCCTCTCTGCTGTTGATTACTGCTCCACCAGCTGCTGTATTTGTCTCACCCTTGAGTGAGCCCTAGGCATACTGTGGTATGGGGTGAAACACGTGTTGGCCTGTCCCTCTTCAGCATGGAAACACTCCATCCAGAATCTTTGTCATCTCACCCCTCCACCATGTAGCCTGCTGCTTTTTAGTTGGGAAATTTGAGTTTGATCCCCACCTCCAAGACCCCTCCAAATTTCGGTGACTAAGGTATTTCACTGCCTTCACGTGAAAGACTTCTAGACTTTCTGAACTTATTTTTTCCACCTGCTGGAGCTACAGCCATAAAGTCTGGGAAGTCCCTGAGAATGAATGTTCGACCTCCCACACTTGACATATGCAATTCAAAGGAATAACTTTAAGGATGCCCTTTGTTCTGTCAATTATTCCTGCCCCCCCTCCGATTGCTAATACCTATCATTGTTGATAATACGCTTACCTTCCTGGATGTGGAAGCTTAGCCATTGCACTCCAGAAATATGAGTAGCAGCCATCCATGTTTGTGTATTGGGCCTCTGAAGAACAGCAGCACAAAATACATGTTGGTAAAGTTACTTTTCCACTAAGGTCAACGAACATCTATTTTTGCAACCAAAGAAGATTTCTGAAACATCATTTCTCTACCAGGTATCCAGGTGGAGATATAAAATAATTATTGCATTTACTTATAGCTAAATCTGCTGATGTAAAATACTGCTTTACCTGAACAGCAAAAGCAGTTTTTTTGTGTATTTGCTCACTGTGAGGGCATACTATTTCCCATTATATAGTATGGCAAATGTTTTACAAGAGGCACCCAGTCTTTTGGGCCTATAAAGTACCCTTCAGGAGTTACTTATCTGCTGTGCTTAATTTGAGTCCTTGGTTGCGGGTAGCACTCATTTTTGGGGACTGGCACAATTTTTTCCTCATCAGGCATTTAATAGCGCCGGCAAAAAGCTGACAGAGCTTTGAGCACAGATGCTTATTAATTTAAAATTAATCACTGCTTATCTGATATATAAGTCATACATGGCAAATGTACTTTTCCCTGCAGTAGTTTTAAACTGCACCCCAGTCAGAACATTGTGTTGTTCCCTAAAGCCATATATTTTTGCCATAAATGTGTAGTTCACATGTGACATTTAACATTCATGCCATTGACACAAGTCCTGCTCCAACTTCCAATGGCCTTACTGGAAGATTAAATACACCAATTGGGCAAAATCAATTTTCCATGACCTTTTTAGGGTCAGACCACACTCAGTGTAGCACTTATTGGCAATGTCACAGTGCACAGAGATCTAATACTGGTAATGCTTTGCAGATGTTCCATAATCTGAATTCTTTCTTCGATCACTTGTATATACCGGAACTATTATGTACAATATTGACAACATTCTTATAGTACTGCTTTTTCAGTTTTGTTCTGAATTGGTTAAGACCTTTTAAATAGAATATTATATAGATAATAATTAATAAAAATCAGTATATACAGTTAGTCTTGCAGATCTTTGTAGTGCATTGCACTGGATTATTTTCTGTAGTGCAATGCACTGGATTATTTCCTGCTGACAGGTCTTTGGAAATCAGAGTTTTTGGATCCCTGGCATCTAACAAAGAAAGGGATCTTCTTTGATGTAAGCCATTGTGTTTTCAGAGAGACCTGAATTCTGATACCTGATCATTAAGACTATTGTTGGTTTCCAGGTGATGCTTAAGCTCTCTGTGATCTTGTTCAGGAATGGGATGTTGGAAATAGGGAAAGAGCTTGCCATGGTTGGGCCACATGCCTCATCAATATTCCGCAAGACCTCAATGCAACTATGTTGCCGGGGTCCTTGAAAGTCTGAATTCTATATCAAAGCAAGCAGTGAAAAAATAGCTGGTGAGAAACAATTTAGAGCTAGTGAAGCGTACTCAGGGCCTGATTTAGAGTTTGGTGGACGGGTTACTTGGTCACAAACATGGTGGGTATCCTGTCTGCCATATTATGATGTCCGTAGGATATAATGGCATTGTATTAAGGTGGATGGGATAGCCCTCACATTTATGATGGAGTAACCCCAACCACCAAACTCTAAACCAGGTTCTCAGTCTTTTGATTCATTCTTTCTTTAAGCAAGCCGAACCTGTTCAATGTTGATATTATGATTTTGAAAATGCATGTCTATTTCACATTATTATAAAGTATGTTATAATATTTACACTGGATATTAGTTTGTCACAATATTTTAATGCATTATTTGTGTAGCAAGGATATTTGCATTCCTGAGTATATTCAAACACTGTTTTTATTTTTTGTTCACTCTTTGAAAAAAATAAAAACTATCTTATTCAAAAGAAACAAAGCAAATATTTCTAAAGTAAAGAAAAGTAAGCAAAATTGTTCTATGTAAACAAAATTAACCAACACTGTTAATTTGGTGATCCTTTTCATATGTAAAGCACTCATTGGGCCTTGTCCCCTCAATTGCTAATAAGTAAAAGAGAAGGCTATGGGATCTCTGTTTGTTTTTTAAAGGTACAGGGTTATACTACCAGTTGTATGACCCTTGAGTCTAATCCCAGCTAAACAATATCTGTGGCTGAGCAGGGATCATGCTTGGTCTTCTGGAGGGAAGTACATTAGTCCAATTTCACAGGTATGTTTGATATGTACTTTGATAGTGTATCATTTTCTTTTTTATCTTTCTTTTCTAGATACTTTCCTTGCTCTGTCAAGAGGTGTATGAAAAGACTACAGCTCTGCAGAGAATGCAAGGATCCTGGGAGACTAGACAGGGAAGATATTTTTTTTACTGAGAACACCAACACTTCTGCTATCGGTGTTTGGGATACAGCCTAATTGATGGTCCTGCCGGAGACCTTCATTTATCTTTGTATTCTCACAATAAAGCTATTTAGACGTGCACATTCTTGTGTTTGGAGGGGGTTTAATAACATATTTTATGACACTGGAAAAAACGTTTTTGCACATTGGAACATTTGACAGCTCAAAGGTATATGAATATAGGATGTTAATGTAGGTTTTGAAGATTGCTAATAATTACTAAACGGGTGACATGAATATTTTATAAGAGGCATGGGAGGTGAAGGCGACCACTATTTAGTACAAATTGTACTCTTGTAACTCTACCCAGATTGCATATGTTTAAATCTAGAAAAAGATAGAAAAACTGCAAGATCACAACACCTTCATATCAACCAGAATCACTGATGGAGGATAGCATTATATTTACTATGCACCTTCCTCCACATCATGCTGTAACAATGTTTCTCAAAAAGAAATGACCTCCATTATGATACATGATAACATAACATATACTGTTACACTATATGTATGTATGGATTCTGCTACTCAAATGTCCTTGTTGCACCATAAGGATATGGAGCAGACAATTCAGTTAGTTCAAAGGTCAGCAACAGGAACTCTGTCTTTACTTCTAGGTTGCGAACAAAGGGCCTCCTCATGTTGTGGTTTCAAAACTCATTTTGTGGTTGCAAATGCTGTGATCTGCCAAATAGGTGCATTTGCAACCACAAGATAAGTTTTAACAATGTGCTAATGCAATTTCAAGAGTTGGTTATCAGTGAGTGATGTATCTGTTTATGATCTATCAACATTTAGTAACCAAAATCTGTTTTCCAAATAATGACAATTTACCTACTTCTTAGCTTTGGGTAGTCAGCTGTTTACAAAAAGGAAAGGGTCACGTTTTAGAATTTAAAAAATGTTGGGGATGAGCAGTGGTCCAAGGGACGAATGCCAACTCAAAAAAGCTTTTTTTAAACATTCCCTGTTTACTTTAAGAAAAGGTTCTGCATTCAACAAAAGTTTACATTACTTAAATTTGATCATAAATATGGTGGTCTGCAGATCCCAGCAGGCCACCATGACTGTGATAGCATTCATTTGGAGTAAGCCACAATTTGCAGCCTATCTCATTAATATCTCATTAATATTCATGATATAGATCATGATATAGGTCAGATTGTAACCCACTCTGAATGGGAATTTTACAAACTAGCATATTCACCACTGGTTCTAAAAAGTTAGTCACAATTTGTGGACAGTATTTTGCAACCGATGTTTTGTAAATACCTAGGGCCATATTTATACTTTTTGACGCAAAACTGCGCCAACGCAGTTTTGCATCAAAAATGTTACCGCCGCCTAACTCCATTTCTTGGCGCTGTGCGGGCGTCAAATTTATACTTTGACGCACGGCGGCGCAAACCACAGGTGTGAGTCTTTTTTTTTTACTCAAACCAATGCGTCACGTTGTAAGGAAAAATTACGTTAACGCAGAGAAAATAACTGTGAGCCGGTTTACGACGTCGCAAAATGGAAACGTGCCATTTTTGACACAATAGCATCAAAAAGCAGTGCAAACACAGGAAAATGTGCTAAGGAGAGCCAAAATGGATCCCAGATGCTTGAACAGACCCCAGGAAGATGACAACAGACCAGGAACCAGCTAGGAGGACCCACACAAGACCCAGGACAGGGAGAAGAAGAAAAGAAAGTGTTGCTTCAGTGCAGAGGAGCAGGAAATTCTGGTGAAAGAGGTGACGGAACACCAGCACCAACTGTTTGTCACCTCAAAGTTGCCAATTAGTAGGAGAGAGGCAATATGGCAACACATTGTTGACAAGATCAACAGTGTGGCAGAAGTATGGAGAACAGTCATCGAGTGCAAGAAACGCTGGCATGAATGCAAGCGCACGACCAAGGAAAAGATGGCCAGGGACAGGAAGGCAGCACTGCAGACTGGAGGTGGGAGTCCAGCACCGCAGGAGGCCCTGGACCACATGGAGGAGATGTGGCAGCCGTCATCCCTGAGGAGATCGTCACAGGGATTCAAGGACAGGACAGCGCAGACAACCAAGAGACAACACAGATGCAGGGTAAGTCTTCAAGGACAGGACAGCGCAGACAACCAAGAGACAACACAGATGCAGGGTAAGTCGCATGGGGAATTAAAATGCACAAATGTTAACTGTAAGCAGGGGGTGGACATACCTACTACACAATGCATGGAAGTCATGATATTCAGGGAGTGGCATTGGTAAAGGGGCACGGCACGGGGGCATAGCTGTACAGAGGAAACCTGGGGCACAGTACTACACTACACCAACAACCTTTGCATGGGGGTATGCTGCAATGCCAAGGATGTTGGAAAGGTAAAGCCAGGCCAGGAGGGTAGGGTAAAAGACAAGAGCACAACCAGGGCACTCCAAATAATAAGTCCACGGTGAGTAGAGTTGCAGAAAATACTTTAATCCTTTATGTTGGGAAAGATCCAATCAGTGCTCAACGATAGTCATGTCCACATGTTAGAAAGAAAGCATATTAGTGTTCAGAAACAGCCAACATGTGTTTCGTCCACACGGACTTTTTCAAGGCTGGAAACAAGAACAAATGGGATCTCTTAAAAGTAATAAACACTACCATCCGGTAGATACAATAAGCAATAATATACCAAATGGAAACTGAAACCACAGCAAAGATATTCTCCATGAGATATATGGCCCCTAGGCGTGAGCGGATATCCTGAATAGAGATACTCCCATTGTTGAAAAGTGAGCACAAAAATGCCACCAAGACGAGCCGGTGGATATAGAAAGGAGGTGAAAGAAGATACATACATTAATAAGTGAAAATGCAAAAAACCACCACGTGAATATTAGGTGCAGTAAGATGTGTGGTTACCCAGAAATAAGAGTGGAAATAATGATACTGCGAGCATGCTCTAGAAAGGGCTACCGGTGCCCATGCAAAATTAAGCATCAGGGACTACAGTTAATCAAGGCCAGTTAGTAAGGTCCTTCTGGAATGAGCCACCAAGTTGGTTCTATGAAACAGAAAGGCCCATAAAATTGTGGACTAAGTTATGAGGTCCTAGCTAAAAGGTACGTACAGGAGAAAGGGAGAGAGAAGGCGAATATAATCCTACCAAAAAGATGAATAATCCAGCAGTGTCCAGAGCCATCCCTTAAGGTGTAGGGAAGAAGTAGTCTTCAATGATAAAAGGACTGTAAAAGTTGAATGCATCCGTAATAAGGGATGGCACTTGCAAAGGGCCCAAATAAGCCCACACCTGTATTGTAGGAAAAAACAAAACAACAAAAGAGGCGACATGCGATTGTGAAGGGCCAGCTGGATATAAAAGGAGCAGTTTACGATAAACTTACTAAATTTGAAGAAAATGAAACCTAAATAAGCAGGTATTAGTCATTTCAAAATTCAGAAATAGACTAACCAGCAAGTGAATGCAAAATGGTGACCTAACAGGCAATATATGTATAGAAACGTATGTCCAAATGGACAAAATCAAAAGTGCACACTATATAAAGAGGTGCACACACAAAAAAAGGAAAGTAAAACTAAGCTGTACATGGCCAAAGTTGCGATGCAATAGACTATAGAAAGCGGGTGAAACAGCCATAGGGGCGGTGTCCAAAGTAATATCGACCCGCCTTTCTCCTTAAAACGAATATCTATATACACTGAGTAGTCGCCAATCACGAGAGAGTAAAAGGTCACCAGGAACTAGGCGTCCGTACAAATACACGGAAATGATAATATTAAAATATTAAAAAGCCCTTCCACAGACAGTCTCCCGTTTCCATAACTAACCACTACACAAAGGAAATGAAAGGCCCGGCAGCGAGTACTGCCCCTTACCTGATTTCTCCCAAATCCTGAGAGTCAGGGAAATTGTAAACGGGCTACGCAGCGCATGATAACGCTGCTGTGTTGCAAAGACGTGCCCCGGTGGGAGCTAGCGTCTATATTAACACATTAAAAATAAACATAGAAAGAGGACTAAGAACAGAAACGGAAAAAGGAGCCACTCTACTCGTCTATATGTCACTCCTGGGCGCCATGTTGGGTGTAGTGAATACTATGCCAAGGCATGGTATTGGCATAAAAAACACTAAGTAATAGAAGATAGCGTGAAGTGCGTCAAGCGGAAGTTAATTATTCACCGTCGTTAATGTGTGTCAATAAGTAAAAAGTGATGCAAGACAGATCCCTTAGTCTAAATTGAAAGAATGACAAGAAGACACTACATAATTGGTGATTCCATGCATATAGAGGGTGGGTAAATAGGAAAATAAAAGAGATGTGTGGAACATAAGAGACAGCCATATTATACAGAAGAAAAAAAGGCATACGAAATTCCGGCTAAGACATATTATTGTATAACACTGGTACAGGGTACTTCACATAGGAAAAAAAGTAGTATAACAAGTAGAGAGAGGGAAGACACATTACATTTCCATACAAACAGTATCCTAACAAAATAAATTCGAAGTAGGCGAGGTAATAATTCATCCCAACTCATGCATAGTGGTACAATTGGATGAAATATGCCCAATGGACAAACAATGGAATTGCAATGTAAAGGACATTGCTTATGAGTAGTTGTGTATATACTAGGTCATTTGTTGCTTATTATTATTGCATTCCCCAATAAATAACAAGGAGTTGTCAACAACAGTGAAAAAAATACATTCCAAAAAGAAGTATTCATATCCAAGGAAAGGACATAACATATAATGATGCGAAAGTCAGCGGAAAGAGGGGCAAGAGATAATAGACATATGTGAGGGAAAGCACAACATTTAGAGAAATACATTAAGGTCCTTGTGGATGTTGAGACCCAGTTCTAACAACTCAGAGTTTAATAATCCACCTGCTTTCAAGGCGTCTTAGGGCCAAAGTCCGGTTGCCACCTCGAGGCGTCCTGTTCAAAGAGTCGATCCCGTGGACAGCAATGTCCAAAACTTCTCTGTGTCCATGTGCCTCATTATAGTGAGTTGCAAAGGGGTAGTTAATGTTCGATGACCGAATAGCTCTCAGATGTTCTTGTATTCTCTCTTTTAATGGTCGAATAGTGCTTCCAACATAAATAAGCCCACACGTACAGATAATGCAGTACACCACAAAACTTGTGTTGCAATTAATGAAGTGTTTGAGTTTGTGTATGACCTGTGTGTTGTATTGGAAACTCACTGTCTTATCTTTAATGTACCCACAAATGTTACAATGGCCACATCTATAGGTACCTGGTGGAGGTTTTGGCAACCAGGTATCCCTACTGTCAGGTGGCATGAAGCTATGACATAACTGGTCACGTAGGGTGGTGCCCCTCTTGTATGTAATGCTGGGTCTGTCAGTAAGTCAGTTTCTTAGTATGTCATCTGTTAGTAATAACGACCAATGTTTGCGTACAGTTTTGAAGACCTGGGAGCTCAGTGCACTATGTTTTATCACAAGAGAGATACGTTTGTGTGAACTATCCTTCTTGGAGTTGGTAAGAAGGTTCGGGCATTTGGTTTTCATGATCAAATTACAGGCCTTGTTGAGAATCTGTGGGTGATAGCCTCTATGTCTGAAACGTAGTTCCATGTTGTGTAATTCTTCCCGGAACACCTGACCTTTACTACAATTGCGACAAATCCTAGTGCTTTCCCCATATGGAATGGCATTAATTTGAGACTTAGGGTGTGAGCTGGTGGCGTGCAAAACAGCATTACATGCTGTAGGTTTCCTGAACAGTTTGGTACAGATTTTGCCATGCTTTATGTAGATGGTAAGATCAAGAAAGTTGATAGAAGATTGACTGGCCTCATGAGTAAACTTGATATTAAAGGTGTTGTTTAGATGTTCTGTGAAAAGTATTAGAGAAGGTACATCACCTGACTAAAATACTAGGATGTCGTCAATATATCTTCCCCAGTACAGAATGTGTTGTATCGGGGGGGAGGGCAAGAATGCCACACATGCGTTTTTTCCAGGTGCCCCATATACAGATTAGCATAGGATGGAGAGAACTTAGCCCCCATGGCCACTCCTTGTATCTGGCGATACCAACACCCATTGTGCAAGAAAACGTTGTTGTCCAGGACAGTACTTATAAGGTCCAGAAGCATATTGGTATGTTCTAGTAGGGAGGCATCCCTGGTGGGTAGGGTACAATGTAAAACTGGCAGCCCGTCACACGTCAGCTAGTATTCTCCCTACATGAACTAAGGCCCAATTAACAACCTCTGGCCATATCTGCAAGTGGAATTTAACATTGACAACAGTTGCCATTACCACCTCTGCTGTGTGTGCAGGTCAAGTAGCTAATGGCAGTAACGTCCCCATGGATCAAACACACCCAAATTAGAGGTTTCAGGATGACAACGTTATCAATCCCCTGAAATCAATACAAATGTTCCAGTCCTGTCAAATGTGATTGTCCATAGTTGCTACAAACATCACCCATTGTCATAAACATTAGGAGGTACACAGCACTAATGTCATACCCATGCTACATATATCAGGGTCCACCCTATGCCTGGGTCACAATAGCTCCAATAACACCATGCAACCTCCCAAATGTCATACTGCTCAGACAACAGCATTGAGGGGGAGGACATATGGAACTGGTTACAGAAATACACCCGCACAGTCAGAGGAGGAAATGGAACACTGCTAGGACCATCAGTGCAATCCAATGTAGCACACATTTCCCAACATCAGCAGTACACATTACCAATGCTGACATTCGTATCTTGCCAGACCAATGCTATACATAGTTGTGGCAGTGGGTATAGCGATATGGAGTAAGACGATACACAGTTGGAAGGGTGAATATACGTGATTTTATTTGTGGTTTACTTATAATTTATAATGGTCAATGTCTATTGTCTTTCTGGCTGGGGATCTCCGCTGTTCTCTTCTCCCTCAGGGTTCCTGGTGACTGGAGATGGTTCCCCGGCAGTGTTTTGTCAGGAAGACCGGAAAAAGAGGAACGAGAGACCGGTAAGTAGTGGTTTTGTGAACTAAGTGGTATTCTTTCTCGTGAGGAGAGGGTGTTGAAAGAGAGAGAGAGAGAGTGATAGAGAGAGTATGACTGGGGTGAATAGGGTATGAGTGTCCTCTCCCAAGGCAGGAAATAAAGGAAGTAGAAATGAGTATGCAGGGTCTAGGGAGACCAGTGATTACACCTCTGTGGGTTGAATCTCCTGTCCCCTTCAACATACCATAAACTTGTTCTATCTCCGTGCTCAGTGGGTGTTAGTTCAGTGACTTTTCTTTCTTCCCAAACTCCCACCGTCCTCCCCCCTCCCTCTACTCGTCTCCACCACCCTCCTCCCTTCTCACCATATAGCGAAGTTTGTCCTTTAGGCAGGACCGTACCTGCTTCAGCCACGTCCCTCCAGGGACGTGGTGGAATTCGGGTTTCTTGGGACTCTCCTGTCCCTCAGAAGGGTCGTCCCGACCTGTGCTCGGCTGTTTCTCCCCAAGGTGTGGGTCGTGGGTCACCCTTTCTCCTCCGTTCTCTTCTTTTCTCTGCCCGACTCCTGCTCCTTCGGCGTCTTCTGCTCGCTCCCCGCGCGCCGCACGTAGTCCTTCCTCTATTTTTAATCTTTCGGGAACCCGGATATCCGGGTTCCCGGCTCCGCCGGTTTTGCCTTCCTCCTCCGCCCGTCCTCTCCCAGGTACGTTTTCGGGAATCCGATCATCCGGATTCCCGATTTCCTTGAAGTCGGTCTCACAGAGACCGTCAAAGCAGCATTCTGCTCCCGAGTCGGTGTTGGGTGTAGCCGGGAAGTCCGCCTCCCGGCTACACATCCCTTCCCAAGGACGGGACTGATACAGTTCCGATGGACCAGGAAAACGGGACAAATAGTCTGCAGTACATTGGAGATCGCCTGGAATGTGTCGGACCTGAAAAGAAAAGGGTTGGAGTTCCATAAACCATCTGAGGATGCATGAGTTGGTGTTCTTGTTGGAGGCCAACCAAGTGAGAGGTGCATGGTCTGTATACAAAATAAAGGGATGTCCTAAGAGATAGTATTGCAGGTTCTCAATGGCCCACTTGATGGCGAGACACTCCCTCTCGATTATTGGATAATGGCGTTCTCTAGCCAACAACTTCCTACTAATGAATACAATGGGATGGTTATGACCATCCTCGTTCGGTTGAGACAAAACTGCTCCTAACCCAACGTCTGAGGCATCTGTTTGAAGGTGAAAGACTTTAGTAAAGTCGGGACACCTTAAGACTGGTTCAGTAGTGAGGCAGTATTTCAGGTGTTGAAAACTAAATAGTTGGTCTGCTGTCAGGGTTGATAATTTGGATGGTTGGGTTTTTTGCAATAGGTCTGTAAGGGGTGCTGCTAAGGTGGAATACCTGGGTATGAACTGTTGGTAATAACCTATTAATCCCCAAAAGGAACAAAGCTCTTTCTTTGTTGTATGAATAGGTACCTGTTGGATGGCCTCTACTTTATTTTTCTGGGGTCGTAGCTGTCCCTTCCCTATGAAATACCCGAGGTATGCGATGTGATCATGGGCCAGATGACACTTTTTTGGATTAGCTGTGAGACCTGCCGAGTGTAGAGCATGGAAAACATGGTTTAATTGGTCAAGATGGTCTTCCCACGTTTCGCTAAAGACCACTATATCATTGAGGTAGGCGGCTGCACACTCTTGGAGAGGCCGTAAGAGATGGTCCATTAATCTTTGAAAGGTAGCTGGAGCACCATGTAGGCCAAACGGGAGTACCGTAAACTGGTAAAGCCCTGAGGGTGTGGAGAAGGCTGTCTTTTCCCGGTCTGCTGGGGCTAGAGATATTTGCCAGTATCCCTTTGTTAGGTCGAGAGTCGACATATACCGTGCCTTGCCTAACTTCTCGAGGAGATCGTCAACTCGGGGAATGGGGTATGTATCAAAAAGGGAGATGGCATTCAATCGGCGAAAGTCAATACAGAAACTGATAGAACCATCCGGTTTCGGCACTAGCATGACGGGGGAACACCAAGTGCTGACCGATGGTTCTATTACTTTCATTTGCAGCATGGTCTGTATTTCCTGCTCAATTAGATGCCGGCGAGCCTCTGGGATACAGTAGGGTTGTAGTCATACTATTTGAACCTCCGGGGTTCTAATATGATGTTGAATCAAATTTGTTTTACCGGGTTTTCCTGAAAAGAAGCTGTTTTGTTGAGCCAAGAGGTCCTCTAGCTGTCTTTGTTGGTGTTCTGAGATATTGGGATTAATTTGGGGCCGCTCTGAGGATGTATCCGTGTTGGTGGGGTATAATTCAATATCTAAAGATTTTTCGGGTGTTATCAGAAAACCTGTAGCTGTAGGGTTTACAGTCAGAGTGGGTTCTTCCCACTTTTTTAGTAAGTTAATATGATAGATTTGTACTCGCTTTGGATTCCTTGATAATTCCACGAGGTAAGTGACAGGGGAGACTGATTTTAATACTGTACAGGGACCCTGCCACTTGGCTAATAGTTTATTGTCGGAACTGGGACGTAATAGGAGAACTTTATTGTTGGGTTGGAGATGCCTTGTTTTTGTACCCTGGTCATAATACTTCTTTTGTTTGCTCTGGGCTTTTTCCATATGACTGCGCACATCTTCCCATACTGTCTGCAGTTGGGATTTAAGTTTGTGTACATAGTCTAATAGTTTTTTTTTTGTTGTCTTCCTCTTCTTCCCCTATCTCGGCCGCTATATCTCATAAACGGCGGGGTTGTCGTCCAAAGACGAGTTCGAAAGGACTATGGCGGTCATTCTGACTTTGGCGGACGGCGGAGGCCACCCGCCAAAGTCCCGCCATCAGAATACCGCTGCGCGGTCAAAAGACCGCCGCGGTTATTCTGAGTTTCCCGCTGGGCTGGCGGGCGACCGCCAGAAGGCCGCCCGCCAGCCCAGCGGGAAACCCCCTTCCATGAGGATGCCGGCTCCGAATGGAGCTGGCGGAGTGGAAGGGGTGCGACGGGTGCAGTTGCACCCGTCGCGATTAAGCAGACACTGAAAATCTTGGTGGGGCCCTGTTAGGGGGCCCCTGCAGTGCCCATGCCATTGCCATTGGCATGGGCACTGCAGGGGCCCCCAGGGGCCCCACGACACCCGTTACCGCCAGCCAGGTTCTGGCGGTCAAAACCGCCAGAACCAGGCTGGCGGTAAGGGGGTCGGAATCCCCATGGCGGCGCTGCCTGCAGCGCCGCCATGGAGGATTACCTAGGGCAGCGGGAAACAGGCGGGACACCGCCGGTTTCCCGTTTCTGACCGCGGCTGTACTGCTGCGGTCAGAATGCCCATGGATGCACCGCCAGCCTGTTGGCGGTGCATCCCTTGTCCCCGGCCCTGGCGGTAGTCAACCGCCAGGGTCAGAATGACCGCCTATGTCCGGTAGAGGCCTGTTCATGGGACCTTATGGCGTAGAGAACCAGTGGGAGTTTTCGGTCCCAGTCTCGCCCTGATTATGAGACAGTTTTTTTCAATAATGCCTTTATTGTACAATTATATCTTTCAACTAGGCCATCCGTTTGGGGATGATATACCGAGGTTTTGAGTTGTTTGACTCCTAAAGTCTTACAGATCTGTGTCATCAAAGACGACATAAAAGGTGTACCTTGATCCGTTAAGATTACATTGGGAAACCCGACCCTGGCAAAGAAGCCAATTATGGCTAGAGCTACATTTCTGGTCGTCATGCTAGTGAGAGGTATGGCCTCTGGATACCTGGTGGCGTAATCAACGAGAACTAAAATGTATGTGTGTCATTTTGTGGATGGAAGGAGGGGGCCTACCAAGTCCATTCCAACTCTAGTAAAGGGGATGTCTATTATTGGTAAGGGTTGTAAGGGTTCTTTTCCCTATGGTCCTGGGTCTACTAGTTGACATCTCGGGCATTGGGTACAATACAGCCGGATATGTGCATACACTCCCGGACAATAAAACCGGCGTAACAAATATTCTTCTGTTTTCTCTCTACCATAATGTCCCCCTCCCGGTTGATTGTGAGCAAGAAAGAGCACTTGTGTACGGTAGGGTTCGGGCACCACTAATTTGGTCTTTTCTCCCTATTATCACACCTGATGACTCGGTGCAGGAGGTTTTTGTATATAAGGAAATATGGACCCACCTCGCTGGTGTTTTCTGTTTTGGCTGTTTTCCATGCATTTTGGAGAGATGGATCCTCCCGTTGACTGGCCCGGAAGGAGGGTAAGGAAGGTGGAATAGTGCTCACGACCTTCCCTAGATTCTCTTCCTTCTCTTGTGTCCAATAGAGTTGTTTTATGCACCTCTTCTCCCGTTTAGTGGGTCTATAACGGAGAGGTTCACTCTCTATAGGGATACCTGAAAAGGGAGCTTCGGTCCACTAAGAGTCTGATTGGATTATGGATTTTACTCTCTGTAATACCTCAGGAAAGTGTATATAGTCTGTTCCTAAGATACATTCTTCGACCAAGTGGTCCATAACCCCCATTGGAAACAGATCCTGTCTCCCTTCCCACTCGACCCGAATGGAGGTCAGGGGATATTCTCTTTTATCCCCGTGGATTCAACATATGGAAACCCATTGTGGTGACTGTTGTCCAGAGAGGTCTGTCACATCGGTTCGGATGACGGACTGACTATAGCCCGAATCTACCAGGGCTGTAATGGATTTTCCGTTGACTCTCATTTCCTGCATGTACCTGGGGTTACCACTCCCTGTGCATTGGACTCTTCCCCTAGTGATCCCTATTTCCATAGGTTCGGTTTTATCCTCCTTGTGAGGGCATACCCATGCTATATGTCCCCACTCGCCACAACTGTAACATTGAGGTTGTTGCATAGGTGGTTTTTCGCCTGCTCTGGGTAAATTCGTGTCCTCTGCAAATTTCTGGGGAAAGGACCTGGCTGCAGTCGGGGTGAAGGACTTGTCGTTTTAGGGGTTCCACTCTTAAACTCAGATGATCTATGATAGGCACAGGCTAAGTCTACTGCCATAATTGTATCAACATTAGGGTGCTGACGGATCCAACTAAGGGTGAGAGGAGGAAGGGATTCCAGATATTGTTCCAAGATAACTGCTTTTATAACGTCTTCCCTTTCTGGTCCTATGGGGCCTAGCCATTTGAGTCCTAGATCCTTTACTTTATAATATAATGTCCGGGGGTCTTCAGTAGGGCCCCATTTTATTTTCCGGAATCGCAGGCGGTAGTACTCCGCGTCATGTCCTACTCGCTCCAGGATACTCTTTTTGATGTCTTTATATGGGGTTGTTCCATCCGGATTAGCTGCCTGATATGCAGTTTGTAAGATACCCGTTAATAATGGGGCTACATACTGACCCCATCGTTCTTCGGGTCATTGGGCGGAGGAAGCCACTCTTTCAAAGTTTGTAAAGAATGCATCGGGGTCCTACCCCTCTTGATATTTTTGGAGGACCGAGCTAGGTACGTTAGGGTGTACCTTACTAGCCGCAATGGTGTCCGTTAGCTTTTGTATGGCCGTTTCGTGCACCAACTGATTGTTCGCCATGATGGTGTCTTCCTGACAGGAAGACCGGAAAAAGAGGAACGAGAGACCGGTAAGTAGTGGTTTTGTGAACTAAGTGGTATTCTTTCTCCTGAGGAGAGGGTGTTGAAAGAGACAGAGAAAGAGAGAGATATATAGAGAGAGAGAGAGAGAGAGAGAGAGAGAGAGTATGACTGGGGTGAATAGGGTATGAGTTTCCTCTCCCAAGGCAGGAAATAAAGGAAATAGAAATGAGTATGCAGGGTCTAGGGAGACCAGTGATTACACCTCTGTGGGTTGAATCTCCTGTCCCTTCTATATACCATAAACTTGTTCTTTCTCCGTGCTCAGTGGTTGTTAGTTCAGTGACTTTTCTTTCTTCCCAAACTCCCACCTTCCTCCCCCCTCCCTCTACTCGTCTCCACCACCCTCCTCCCTTCCCACCATATAGACGATTTTGTCCTTTAGGCAGGACCGTACCTGCTTCAGCCACGTGCCTCCAGGGACGTGGTAGAATTCGGGTTTCTTGGGACTCTCCTGTCCCTCAGAAGGGTCGTCCCGACCTGTGCTCGGCTGTTTCTCCCCAAGGTGTGGATCGTGGGTCACCCTTTCTCCTCCGTTCTCTTCTTCTTTTCTATGCCCGGGTCCTGCTCCTTCGGCGTCTTCTGCTCGCTCCGCGCATGCCGCGCGTAGTCCTTCCTCTATTTTTAATCTTTCGGGAACCCGGATATCCGGGTTCCCGGCTCCAGCGGTTTTGCCCTCCTCCTCCGCCCGTCCTCTCCCAGGTACGTTTTCGGGAATCCGATCATCCGGATTCCCGATTTCCTTGAAGTCGGTCTCACAGAGACCGTCAAAACAGCGTTCTGCTCCCAAGTCGGTGTTGGGTGTAGCCGGGAAGTCCGCCTCCCAGCTACAATAGTATATGCTAGACCTCAGCAACATATAGGTGGATGTGAAATATCAGAGACTGGTGCAGTTGCAGAATGTGAAGTGTGGTGCTAGTGTCATCAGAACACCCACAGCCAGTGGAAGGCCTCACCATGAGAAAGGAAGCAGACGGATGGTTGAGTAGGACAAGAAGGTGGCAATTCACAATTTGGCCAGAACCAACACCTAGAGAATGTGATGCTGACAAGTCCAAAAACTGACCACAATACATGTGACATGCAGGTGGGGCATAGGCCTGGGAGAATGCTTATATGAAAGACAGGAACAATGAACAGGAACCCAGATCACAAGGTGAAAATAATCGGAAGGCAAGCACGTCACATTACAAATCCCACAACACAGACACACTAATTGTAACATAGCTCATTGCAGAGGATGATGACTCTCCTGCGGATATGCCTGTCCAGGACTACCCTGATGACATGGATGACGAGCTGACAAACATCAGCCAGCAGACCCTCCAAGATGTCCTTGGAACCCTCCAGGCCCCACCTTCAGTCATGAGGAGCACATTACAGCAGCCATCACAGAGGACCCACCCACCACCCCAAGCCAGCTCCACCACAACTGAGGACTCTGACAACACTGGCACCAGCTTTGAGAAAACTGTAGTTGGAGTACAGCAGGAGCTGGCCAAGGAGGTGCGGGTGGGGATGCAAAATATGGAGCCAGCCTAGAGGGGGTGCGTTCGTGCATGATGTCAACTGAAGAACAGGCAGCAGTCATGCAAAGGCGAACAACCATCTTGCAGGAACTTGAAAAAAGGTTGAACGAAATCAGCACAGCTGTAATAGAGTTGACCCAACACCTACAACAACAATCCTGTCAGCGCATGCACGAATGCAATATTGAACCCCTCAGGGCCGACCTAGCTGCCTACCACAGTGATGTGGCTGCTATTCCTAAGAACCAGCAGCTCCTCCTAGCTGCAGTACTGCCCTTAATAGCTGCACAGTTGGCAGCTACCGGGATGTCTGACTCCACGTCTTCAAACACTGAGGTGTGTGTTGCTCCTTCACAACTACCACCACCAAGGGCAGAGGAGACAACACACACATCAGAAGATGAAGACGTGGAACAGATCACCTTCACCCGTGAGAGTACCCGGTAGCACTAGTCCTTGCCACATGGCCACTTATAACCAAGGTCCTGTGCTTTGTAACATGTCAGTCTTGCAACAACTGTACTCAAGCACTGTTCTTCAGCCCACTGTTTATCTTGTCATCATGTCCCTCTGCACTGTCTGACAATTCACCCCAGCATTTCCAATGACATGTCCTTTTGCACTTGTGTAGGATCACAATGGAAGATGTCACACTAATGGACTCACAGTCATGGACAATGTACATATAGCACTACAGCACTTTAAAATAAATAGCACTTACACAACAACTTTGTCTCTGTGTAATGTCACACATCAACTGTGAGGTAGATCAGTGATGTTTACCTCAGGTCAATGATTATTTATTGTCAGTACCCCTGACCTGAAGTGAACGAATGTTGGCTGATAACTATGCACAGTGGTCTGGATTGTACCATCATCTGCTCTTCCTGAGGGTTATTTGAGAGGAAAATAGTAACTATACACCCTAATGCTCTGTTGGATGGAATAATGCTTCCTCAAGGGATGTCTAAGCCAGAAAATATTGCCTTCAAATTTTTCTTCAAGCCAAAACTTACGTATGTGACATTTGACACAAATTTTACCTAACACACACCATACTGCATGAATGGATGTGTATGAGTTTACATACAAATATGTCACTGGGCTGAACATTGTAAGAAAAGATAGGTGTGTGTTATGTATACCATACTACATGAGAGCATACTACCACTCACCTTATAAGGATTCGCTTGGACATCAGGCTGCAGGCAGACTTAACACAGTGTCCTCAATACCAAATCTGGTAGCAAAGTATGTGACATTAAAAACATACATCAAAAATTAACCACACTTTGGGATCCATAGTAACCGTGAGTGGTGGATGCAATGGATGGCAGAATCTTAGCAAAGTCGATTTGGTGTAGCTCCCAATGTAACAGCATAGTTGGGATTTGGTTGCAGCATGGGACACAAAAGCTAATACAAAAGAGACACTGTTCACTCATGCCAAGGCCCTGATCTCCAAGCATGTGACACATACTGTAAAGGGTTACCTAAATATTTATTAAACAGTAAAAACAGAAGCTAAAACCAGGGGAAACATCTTACCTAACCTAACCTATTCTAACTACACATTACCCACAACTGGCCCTAACTAACCTAAGCTAAACTTACTTATCACATTTAACGAAACAATCTAAACATCAACCCCCACCCCCCCTTATAAGACGGGACACATGGAGGACAACATATACTAACCTAAACACATACTATTTGATCCTAAACAAATATATATTTTTTTGTAATGTCTTTTTTTTTTAAACCCCAAAACCCCAACATCATTCACCAGAACACACATAATAAAAAACAGATATAAAAAGTATCATACCCCCACCCCCCCACCCACTACTACTAACTAAACTAACAGCCTATACTAACCTAACACTAACCCCCCAAACCTACTAATTAAAAGAACCATGAAAGAGGAGGGAGGGGAGGGAATCATGGCTGAGGATATATTGTCTACAAGTTGGCCCTCCGCAAGGTCTTTTTTATGGCACACACCCTCCGATTTACTTGTGCCACCTCCTGCTGCAGCCTGGTCATTTTCCGCAACATACGGTCCAAGTTCCGTTGCATCTGTTGAAAAGCTGCTGGGTCTATGACTGCAGCAGGGGTGGTCTGGGTGTCAGTGGAGGAAGTATGTGCCCTTGTCGGTGCCATGTCTGTAGGAGGAGGTGCAGGTGGTGCTGTGACAGGTCCTGGAGCAGTGGAGGTTGACGATCCAGCAAAGGTGCCTGCTAATGTTGGTGCCACCTGGGTGGTAGTGGTGGTGCTGGTGGTGGTGGCTGTGGTGGACACGGAAGGGCCCCCTTGGGCAAATGCCCACCACACTCCGGAGGCTCTTACATGGCGATAACGCCTTGCCATGTTGCGGAACCCCAACTCCACATTCAGAATGTGGCCGTAACACATCGCCCTGCGCTGAAACTCCCGATTCTGGATGGTATTCATATTGGCAGCTGTTAAAACAAATAGATATCACTGATTGTCCCTGAGGAAGTACATGCCAATGCAGCCTACACATGTCCTATCAAACAGCACAGCAATACTCTAAAAGATGGGTAACAACTTGAATGACTTATGCATCATTGTTCAGCCATTTGTCAGGTAAAAAATATGCTGCAAGTCCTCAACCACTGACAGGCCAACTAATTACTATGTCCTTGATGACAATCAAGGGCCACAATATCTGCGAGTTATAAATGGAATTTCCAGGATAGAATGCAGTTGCTAATCATGAGTGGGTATCCTAGATTTGGACAAGTGACTTACAGATTTACATGTCTGTGTACTAAACTTGGATCATCAGTCCTAGGTACACTTTGCACAACCCTATGCCTGTGCCTGATTGGGGGGGGGGGTGCAGGCAACACATACTTTCAAACAACAAGGACACCCAGGAAGCTTTGGACAGCTGTACATGGGTTTGGGCAGCCCACCACAAGTGAGGAGGAACTTGGACAATCCCATCCACACTTATGTTTGGAAATGCAGACCATTGTCAACATCGTTTCCTACCAGTAACACATGACTTACAACAAGCAGATAGATGCAAGCACACATCTGGCCATGAGCTGCATGGACACCTAGGCCATTATACTCAAGTGCCTCATACCTGTAGCACAACATGTGGAGCTACATGCTGCTAGGAAGTCAAACATACAGTCAAACATGTTCATTAGTGAATCGGGAAGCTGAAGTCTGTGGGTAAGACTTTGGCATCCCTATTCTGTGAGAATCAGGGTCTGACTTGGTGACTAAATCACAAATATGGTCCTCTGCTACATTTTCTGATTTTAAGTTTTATCCACAAAACTCATCCCTATTCACATGGCCGTGCCTAAATGACTGACCTACAATCCCAAATTATGACAATACCCTTATGATTGCCAACTCAAAGATGGGGAAAAATGTATACTCCACTCAAGGAACATATCAGATCATTGACCAGCGCATCACACCTTGCCTGTGTCGAAGACACAGGAGTCAATCACACATCATCAGCAAACACAACACAGTACAGGAATATCAACACTTACTGGAGATGTCTGGGTCCGCAAATCGAGCCACCTCTCCGATAGTGTAGGGGGCAGGTCCACTTGTAAGGTATGGAAGGGAGAAATGTGCTCAATGTCTGTGCACTGTACAACACTAACATTAACTCAGAAAGTCAAGCCTCTCAGACATGATGATACTGCATCCTACATACCACTGCAAACATGTACAAACCCGGGGACTCCAGTGAGTGATACACACATATCTGCACACATGCAGTGGCCCTAACTATCATGTGGTGGCAAACATGCTCCTTCATTAGTTAGCAGACTAATTCATGGAGTTTATTCCTCTCAGCATGTGTATCCATGAGAGACATGCAAAGCCACTTTCCTGGAGGACTGCAATACCAGTCACCCAGCTATTGTGACTAAGACCAATTTAAAACACACAGGTACAATCTAAAGAGGGACAGGGACAGTTGTTAGCCCTCAATTTGTATCATTTTCTTACTTTTATGTGCCACAGCTATGGTAAGTTGCACCAACCATAGAGATATGAACCCGTGTGCATACCTTTTGGCATCCATCCCTAATTTAATTGTGGCACTACAAAGTCCTAATATCAGTCTAAGATGTTACCTGAGGTCAGCTATAACTTGTTACGTGTGTGTCAGAATCCAGTTCGGACATGTATCCGAAAACATTGAGGAACACAATATTTCTTGTAAAAATCTGAATTTAAAACATGTGTTTCCTGATACACTCACAGACCATGCATGGAACATATGTTAGAGCCACATTTGTATCATCAATTGACGTGAAGGCAGCACTAATTTACAGGCTCTTGTTGTGTTTTGTAAGTTAGTCTAGCTGTTGCATCAACAAATGACGGTAATGTGTAGGAATTATTGTATATCTCACAGGCAACTGTGGCCCATATTCATACTTTTTTTGAGCTGCATTTGTGCCGCTTTTTGACACAAAAGTGGCACTAACTTACAAAATACAAGTGTATTTTGTAAGTTTGCACCGCTTTTGCTTCAAAAAATGACGTAAATGCAGTGCTAATAAAGTAGAAATACGGGCCTGTATGTTTAACTTGCATTCCACATGTTCAAAAACATTGCCTGCAGCATATGAACAAATCAGATACTGTCACTACAGAGCATTTAAATGTGCACATTACTCTGATTTTTACTTACCCACAGGGCCACCAATCACAATCCCCAGGTGGTCAAGCAGGTCTTGCTCCCGGGCAACCAGGTCAGCCCAACGGTGTTTCAGCTGGTGGTCGTTGCGTGGTGTGTTGTAGATTCGCTGTAGATGGTACAAGACCTTTGCCCACCGGATCCTCCTTCCCTCTGTGTGATAGCCCTGTATCACACAACCACCTGCTTCAATCATTAACGGTAGGAAGTGGCACACCAGCCAAATAAAGCCACCCAGCTCCTCCTCTCCCATCCTGCCAAGACGAGGCCTACCCAACATGTTTGCACCAAAAAAAGGGAATAAAGGGGTACAGAGGAGAATGGAGGGAAAGTAGGACAGGGAAATGCAAAAAAAATAACAGAACACAGCCCAACTATCCCCAAACTAACACTACCCACAACAGACTCCCAACAGTACAAAGACAAATGTAGACACCAGAAATGACCAAAAAAAACACTAACACAGGATACCACAGACACTTAGGAAACAAAAAAAGACAATTTTAAAGACTACACTGGAGACAAATTCACAAAATGCACAGAGAGACAAGTCAAAACATAGCCACACAGTCAGGAAATATCACAGACTGCAAAGTGAAAGTGAAAGTACACCCACTCTACCAATTCTGTAAACAGGATATCCTATTACATCACTTCCTGCCTCAAATGCAGTGCATTTTTAATCTTATGCGTCAAAATATTATAACGCTTACAGTCTGTGCGTAATTGTTTTCTTTACGCACATGCTTAGAAATAACCCCGCATCCATATTCATACTTAACCAATTTCAGGGGGTACAGTGTGGGAATTACCGCTCAGGGCCAATGGATGTTTCATGGAAATGAGCGTCATATTTCGACGCACATGCGTCATTTTTTGATGCATTTGCGTCTTTTTTGACGCATATGCATCAAAATTTCTGTCTTTGACTGGGTTTGGGTCATTTCTCATTTGTAATAGTACATGACAGGTGTGACAATACAGATATAGGCTGATTGCACCAACATTGTGCATTCCGGTGTATGAGCACATGTGACAGATCATACTACTGTGGACCATGATCCTCTATTTGTTGTACCGGATTTGCACTCTTCACTGACGCAATAGATGGCCAAACGTGTGGAATACAATTAGGTATTCCCCAGTTTAGGCATGTTTTGCATCAAGAGAGGATAGCAACACGACGCAACTCAATACAGTAACTCAATGCTATGGGTCAATGTGTGTGATTTGGCTCTTACTATTGTAATTGTCCCACTGTGTGAACATCACAAGACGCATTTTTGCAAATCTGCTTGTATGCACGTGGAGTCAATGTCTCCAACCATCAGATGCTATTCAGTGTGAAAATGAGAGAGGAAATGTGTTTCTCATACATGTAGCAACAACTGCTGTGTGCACTTCCTAGGTTTTTTGGAACATAAGCACCACCAATGACAAAGCATGCACAGGATAGATAGCAGGCAGTTGATCATGGCAATGTTCCAAAACTAAGCCATTACTTGTCCTGAAATGTTGGATACTATTTCCTAGGTACTTGTTTGTTTACTCCCCATGACTCAGGCATGGGATAATGCTATGTGGGTACGGTGTTTGTAACACCGAGTCCCAAATACAATCCACAAATGTCATGTCACGCCATGGTTGGAGTCATATAAATGAGCCATGTCTCTCCTTTGGCAGTGGAGGACCAGCAGACCACGCAGCAGGTGTTCACATATTTCCAGTGGTAAAATGCACAAAGGTGTCCGGTTCAAGCGTATTGGCCAATGTTTAGCCTGTATTATTATTGGGGTCCATGTTGTCACAGTTACATGCAGGTCTAGTCATGAGTCTGTGGAGCCATTTCCTGCATCTACAAAGTATCCTCCACAGCTGAATTGAAGGAAAGCCAATGAGGAATTGAGAACACAAATGGGGATAGTCGAGCTACTGCACTGCAGACGTGTTATGAGACTTACAACAGGGCAACCTTGATGTGCTGACAAAGTTAATGGATCAGGAATTTTAAACCGGCAGGTTTCCTCACAACATTTGTACACAGACTGGCCTCTAAAATTCCCACTGCATCCGGGAACATCAGTGCCTCTGTGCTGATTAATCTCACAGCTATTCACCACACAAGCCCCATCAATATGTGGGGGGCAATGTGAATCAGCTTGTGGACTGTCAGGGTCCTAACATGTGTTGACATTTCATGCACATTATCTGACTTTGTTGTGATGGAGGCACCATACCCAATCCATGCATACAGCCATGGTACACTGTCACTATTTGTCACTCATGCATACATGAAACCCAGACAAGGGATGGGCCATGATTAGGCTATTTGGAGACAAGTTCCACCCCATGGTACGATAAGTAAACTGATTATGCTATACAATGTATTTGAGTATGCATTTTAGATCCACCTGACACAATATCCCAGGAGGAAATTGAGGGCTGGGAAAGCAACTATGATACAAATGTAGCCACAGGGAACCTTTATGGTAATGCAAAGACAGGAACCAGTCAGGCTAATAGGATGCAGGGTCAATCAAGATCAATAAATTTAACAAGGCAAATACACAGTGAGCTGACTGAGACTGGTCAAAGGTGGAACAACACTGTGGAAAATGAAAACTGTGTTTGTCCTGTGTGTTGGAACATAACACAATAACCCAAGGGATGTGCTACACAAGTGATGTATACGGCAATGCATAACAGTGTTATACATAAAATGGCAGCTTCTATGCTGTTCCAGGCAGCTGCAAGGACAGTGCATGTTCAAATGGCTGGTCTGCTAGGAGGTGCTCATAGGTGTGTGCAGCTTCAGTCTCTCACAAGTCCTGTAGGTGAGAATCAAGTTCAAAAGGCCAACAGTACCTTTCACATGGGAAGCAATGTACAGGTGATTACAGGTCCTACAGACTACAAGGCAGTGCATTATTTAACCAGAAGTCCATGCAGACAGAAGTACAATGACTATGGCATACCATACTAAAGAGGGAAGCACACTGGATTCACATTGTGAGTCTGGGTGTGTGTAGAGGAGGGATTATCTGGGTACACATATTCCCTTTCCAGGGACCTCTGAAGAAGGGTGGGGTGAGACAGGGAACATGGGTGTGGCAGGACTTAGGACCTGGGCTGCTATGTGCAGGGGATGTCTTGTGAGCAATGCTAGTCATACCTGGGGCACATGTGCTATCAATTTGCTGCTTATATGGAAATCTTGTCACACATACTCCTTGCAAAGATAGCTGATGTAACACTTACTAGTGTCAAGGGTCTGGTCATACCTTCTTGTCACCAATGCAATAGCACATCCACTGCCTCATGTATGAGGCATTTCTTTTCCCTTATTGACTGATGGTTTCTTAGTTGTGTGCCATATGCTGCAATGAACCATGTTGCCAACATGTATGTGTGAAATAGCTGTGGTCCTCTGCTATTTCCCTTCAAATGTGAAATGTACATGATATATGTAATTTACAGTATGTGTGAATTTGGCTGCACATTCATACGCATCAAAATTGATGTGGATTTTTCTGTATCCTATTCTGTATTTCTGCAATGCTCCATGAGGCTACACTCTGATTCTGATAGTTAGGGATAATGTTATGCAAAAATGATTATCCAGACCATGATATAGTGATTAGAATAGGTGTTTATTGACATATGGTAAGACAGTGGTGATGGATGAGTAGAGTTAAAATAAATTTTGGATAATATGTTGTCTCCGACACAATCCTGCAGCTGTGTTTGGATGGCCCCCTCATGTTGATGGACAGCATCCTACTCTTCCGCCTCTTCAGGCATTTGTGGGTCGGGTTCATATAGGGGAATGTTCCTTCTTACACATATGTGGTGCAGGATGGCACAGGTCAAAATGATTTTGCACACCATTTTTGGTGAGTATAGGAGGCTGCCTCCGGTGATGTCGAGGCACCTGAATCTTGACTTCAGGATGCCAAAGGTCCTCTCGACTATGGTGCGTGTCCTCCGATGTGCCTCATTATAGGCACGCTCTGCTGCAGTGCTGGGGTTTGCAAATGGGGTCATGATCCATGGCTGGATCCCATACCCCTGATCAGCTGGAAGAGAAAATGAGTGAGAACATGTTGATGTAGCTTGCACCATGATTATCACTTTGCATGGCAGTTGTTCTCTTGTGTTGTCTATGACTCATCTGTGTTTGTGTTATTGTGTGGAATCCCAGGCTTCTAGGATGTACCATCAGCATTGGGTTTTTTCCTTATTTGAACGGGTGTTTGGCTGATTGACCGGATGTCAGCATTATTTTTGTAGAGTTGCAGTACCTTGTGTACTCCCTTGCATTATGTCATGTGAAAGAGGTGTCCCTGTGTCTTAACTGGGGGTGAGATGATACTTCCATGAACAGACTTAATTCCACAGTGGTGGTAACACGGTTGCATCTATATACCCTGGACATTCCATCCAATTTCACATATGCAATATATTTATTTAAACATCAGTGAGACCCTTAGATTTGGCTAGGTGACAATGTACAACACATCTCCATACGTTGTCAGCACTAACGTGTTGACAATTGACTATGCACAAATTTCACATGTGTGACAAATTTTCAGCAGACCTATTTCTCTGCCCTTGCCAAGTGGACTCAGGTTGTAACGTGTACCTATACATCTGAACATGTTCTAGTTCAGCTGGCTAACTTGGTTGTGCGGTTGTCATTTTGAGTGTCATAAGGTCCGGATGCCTGTACATCTGTTGTGTGTGTGTGAAATGGTCTCAATCCGTATGTGCAGGAATGTGCATTTAAATATTGTCACATCAATATGTGTTCTTCGCACAGTCCACTTGCTTGTTGGTAGTGGGCAATGTGAGAGCAGGAGTGATGTGAGATATTGGTACATCCTCAATGATTCCATGTGACCTTCATTGTAGTCATCATCATGCTATGTGTGTCATGGTGTTTGACCTGCAGCATAACACATTACACACCCTTTACACAGTACGTATTGGTTGGAAGGGTGTTTGATTGAGTGTTATTGATGTGATATTGAAAGATTAATCTTCCAAGTTGTACTGCCAGTTGAAGCCATGTCATTGTCACTGTGTTGTTTTAAATTGTTCCCTTGTGTCTGTGGAGTGGCATATGTTGTTATTTGGTACTGTCATTTGTCCATAGGTCTATATCCAAATGGGTCAGGATACCACACATGCCTAGCAGTGTCACAACCTCAGTGTCTTCCTGGCCACGTGTCTGTACCTACCAACGAGTAGGCCATTTCCATATTGTCCATCCTTGAAGTGTTGATTGATGGTGCAGTGACGGAAGACGAATGAATCATGTACACTCCCAGAATACTTTCCACGATGTTGGTGATCAAACCCCGGTAATCGACAATGGTCCGCACATTGATGGAGTGTGTGTGCTTCCTGTTGCGGTATAGATGTTCGGTTGCAGCAGGTGGCACAAGGCATGCATGGGTGCAGTCAATGGCACCAGGCATGTGTGGGAAGCCATTAATTGGTAAAATCCATGTTTGGTCTCCTGCTGCTTCTGCTGTGTGTTGGGGAAGCTGATGTGGCGGGGTGTAAGGGAAATGATGGCATCCAATACCTTGGGTAGGAAGGCGGAGAATGAGGGCTGTGAGATCCCGGCAACCAGGGCACCAGTGGATTGGAAGGAGCCACTTGCCAATATGTGGAGTACAGCTAGCAGCTTGGTTTCTGGTGGAATGGTGCGGGGTGTCTGCAAGCTGGGTGCCAACTGTGCACCCAGCTTGCCAGTTGAGCTTGTACCTCTTGATGATGTCTTGTTGGCGGAGTCCCAGAAGGGTTGTCCTGGTGCGGAATACCCTCTCCTGCCTTCTGCATTGCCTTTGGGGTCCCTGCTGGTGTTGTGGAAGCTGCTATTGTTGGTCCTGTGCTCTGCGTCTGCGTGCATACTGGATGAAAAGCACCTCCATGTCTTCCTTTTGGAGTTCTGATGTTGCTTCTGTGTGTTTTCATTAAGTACAGGTGTGTTTGCCCCATTTTAACGCCTGCCCTGACCCAGGCGTTATTTTTTTAAGCAAATCGGCCTGAGCATCATTTTCCAACTTCAACTCCTGGCCGTGCAGGATTTTTGCGCGATTGGATAAATAAGGCGCACAGGTGTTTAAGTCATTTTTTGGACGGGAATGCCTACCTTGCATGTCATTAACGCAAGGCGTTTTACCGCATCCAGAAAATGACACACACGGCGGAATTTTGGCATTCGCGGGCATCAAAGTTCAAATATGGTACACAGTTTGCGCAGAATGTGCGTCAAAATTTTTGACACACATTTGGCGCAAACAGAGTATAAATATGTCCCTATTCTCATTTGGGAGCAGAGCAGCAGGCTACTTGCAACCACAAATGATAAAATGGCCAAGCTTGTATGAGTTCTTGAAGTCTAAGAGCTGATTTAATTATGGTCAGGTGGAGTAGTTTCCTTCACCATGGTGGAATACTTTACTCCTTCAATGGCGAAGGTATTCCACCCACTGTATTTAGAGATGTCCACTGACCTTGAAGACATCTCTAGCATTTTCAGTAACCGCCATCATGAAGGTTCCTGGAAATGCACTGTGAGTTTGATGGATAGCTCCATCAACATGACAGAGCTGTATATCAAAAAGACAACTTCTTTTTTGAATTTTCAAAAAGAAAATCCCAAAGCAAGATTTTCTTTTTGAAAATAAAAAGAACATTGATCCCTTCACTCACCAAGGGAGCATTCACCCATTACATGTGGGCCATTTAAAAGTTTTCACTACCCCTTACACTGCCACGTTTTTAATGGTGGTGATGGGCAGTGAAAACTCGCAATGTTTATGCCCAATACAAATATGGTGGGTGGACACATGGGAAAACCTCCAATGGCCCTTACTCTGTCGAGCAGTCGGAGGTGTGTGTAGTCATCAGAGACAAAGTAACCTCTGCCATCAATACACTGAAGGTCTCCCTAACTCTAAGTGAGACGGGCAGACCTTCAGGCTGGTGGAAAGGCTACTCCATCACTGTTGCAACAGAGTACTCTTTCCATAAACTTATAAATCAGGCCCTAAGTCTGATAGTCAGTTCTCATCAGCACTAGGGAAGGCTCAACCTCACCACAATTTTATTTTGTAGTTTTGATTATTACATATTCTAAAGAAATCTCTTTGTCTTTTGCTCGGATTAAGAATATCTAAACTATTCCACCGACCCCACTGTCACAGCCCTGATTAAGTCACCAAGGGGCATATTTATACTCCGTTTGCGCTGGAATTGCGTCGTTTTTTTTGACGCAATTCCGACGCAAAACTAACTCCATATTTATACTTTGGCGTTAGACGCGTCTAGTGCCAAAGTCCATGGAGTTAGCGTCATTTTTTAGCGTGGACACCTACTTTGCGTTAATTATATGCAAGGTAGGCGTTCCCGTCTAAAAAATCGACTCCGAGGCATGTGCGTCGGATTTATACTCCCGGGCAAAATTCACGCCCGGGAGTGGGCGGGTCAAAAAAAATTACGTACGGCCGATTTTGCGCCGTTTTTTAGCGCCTGCAAAAGGCAGGCGTTAAGGGACCTGTGGGCTCTGAAGGAGCCCAGAGGTGCCCTCCCATGCCCCCAGGGACACCCCCTGTCACCCTTGCCCACCCCAGGAGGACACCCAAGGCTGGAGGGACCCATCCCAGGGACATTAAGGTAAGTTCAGGTAATTTTTTTTTTTAAAGTTTTTTTGTGGCATGGGGGGGCCTGATTTGTGCCCCCCTACATGCCACTATGTCCAATGGCCATGCCCAGGGGATTAGAAGTCCCCTGGGCATGGCCATTGGGCAAGGGGTCATGACTCCTGTCTTTGCTAAGACAGGAGTCATTTCTATGGGGGTTGGGAGTGAAACAAAAATGGCGCAAATCGGGTTGAGGCGAAAAAATTGCCTCAACCTGACTTGCCCCATTTCTTGACGCCCAAGCCCCATATCCCCCTACACCGGCGCTGCCTGGTGTACGTCGTTTATTTTAACGCACACCAGACGGCGACGGCGGCTAACGCCGGCTAACGTCATTCAATAAATACGGCGCCTGCATGGCGCTTCACAATGGCGTTAGCCGGCGCTAATTTGTTTGACGCAAAACTGCGTTAGCGCAGTTTTGCGTCAAAAAGTATAAATATGGGCCCAAGGGTCTCAATTAGAATTGGGCATAACAGGACATCCTCCAAAACATGTGGTCTGGCCCTTATGATGAACTTTCATTTCCCTTGCCTCATTTAAAGATGAAGGGACTGTTCTGTTTCAGTTGGCTCTACTGTTAGTGACATAGGCTCTCTTATCTGCAGGTGAAAATGGCAATTAAGGGGCTGCCCTATTTATAATCCTGGCCCACTGTATGACATCAAAGAATCACTGGTGCCTAATTGGCTTTCTACTCCCGTAGGGTGAAAAACAGGATGATTGGTGTAAAGCCTCAGTGAAAAGACTGCTAGTGGCTGGGGCAGCGAGGGAGTAAGTCCAGTGCTAAGGGTGAATACCCTTCTTGAAAGTCCCTGATGTGTACGGAGAGATTTATATAAATTATGGTTGTTAGACATGGTAGCCTTCAGGAGGTCTTCTCCCACACATTTTGTCCTTAGCCTCCACTTTTTGCTGAAATTAATTTTTGCTTTCTTTGGGACTCTGCACATTACCACTGCTAACCAGTGCTAAAGCTTTGATATCTGTCCCTTAAACATAGTAAAATTGCCTTACACCTGAGTGTCATATTTAATTTACTTATAAGTCCCTTGCAGAGTGGGGTACCACATACCCAGAGCCTGTAAATTAAATGCTACTAGTGGGGCTGTAGTACTTATTGTGGCACCCGCTTAAGTAGCCATTGCAGCCTGGATAAAGTTTTAAAATGCCAATTCAACTTGGCAAGATAACCCCCTTGCCAAGCCCTAAACTCCCATTTATTACATTGCTAATACTACTATTTATTTATGGAAAACTGATAAAGGAGGGCTGTGTTACTGGGTGAATTGTACAATAGATGTTCTGCAGTTAATTTTAGTTAATATGTATGCCCCTTTAGAAGATGATCCGGGTCCTATTAGCAGGCATTTTCAATCACTGGCCACTGTTCGGGGGTGGGAGAGATTTTGACTTTTTACAAAAGCGTGGGTTGGATACTACAACGTGTAGCAAGAAACAACATAAACCTCAAATGGTGAGAATTCTTGGGGAGCTTTATAGAACTTTGGGAGTTTTGGATTAAGGGATCCCTGAACAACATTTTTTCCTGTAAGAGGAACTAGACTGCCATCCAGATCAATGTTTTATAACCTTACGTGCAATCAGTTGTGAGTATTTAAATATGTTTCCAAATAGGTTTTCTGACCATTTCACACTAGAATTCAAGGTAATCACTGGAACATGGGCTTCAAGCATCAAAGCTGGGTGTACAATAACATTTATTTAGAAGGTGAGAGTTGGATAGGGTCTTGTAAAATTGAAATTGAGAGCTTTTTTGAAATAGAAAAGGGCGCATCTTCTGTTTGTATGGTCTGGGATGCCATGAAGGCCTCTTTGCAAAGTTATTTTATTTTGAAAGACACAGCTCGATATAAAACCCAAAGAGAGAGGAGAGTCTGATTGGAGAATTGGGTTAATTATGAAAGGTGTTTAATTAATGGGGTGAAAGTGAGTAGGAAGGTGTTTGAAGAAGTAAAAATGGCTCTCCAGGATTAATAATGCGCAGAAAACTATGGCCCTCCTTATGAGTTTGGCTGTATTTGTGCAAGACCGGCATGCGAAATGGCACCACTCGGTAGTGGTGGTCGGCATAGTGACTGCCGGATTACGAGTCACAAAACACAAAACCAACACTGCCAGGTCAATCCACAGTGAAAGAGTGACTGAACAACTGCCGGCCCCGCCACGCCGACACCATTCCGACCATCATATTATGAGGGAACCTCCAGCACAGCAGAACATGCAGGGTGGAAAACTTTGGCAGTGTGCACCGTGGCAGAACAAAAAGGCTCTGCGGAAAGTAGCCAACACCACATTGGCTAGTTCAAATATCCCACACCTGACAACCATACACACACCACGCACACCAGACCACGCCACCATTTAACTCCTCACCAACAATCCCTTGCGACAGAGACGAGCAGCCACAGCAACACCCAAGACAAAGCATAACCTAAACACAGAAAACAAATATCACACAGCACACATTTCACAAATCAACACCCCAGCTCACCCAGCCAAACACCCCCACATCACCACACACTCGCACTGAACCTGACACGCACAACACATACCCACCCCACAACATGTCATGCCGAAAGCACCCACAGTTCACCGACAGTGAGCTTCAGGTCATGGTCGACGAGATCATCAAAGTCAAGCCACAGCTCATGGGGGTTCAGGTACACCAAACATCCATAGCCAAAAAGACGGAGTTGTGGCAGAGGATCGTCAACAGGGTCAACTCAGTTGGCACATACCCACGCACAAGGGAGGACATCAGAAAGATTTGGAACAACCTCAGTGGGAAGGTCCGATCCATGGTGTCCAGGCAGAGGATAGTCAGCAACAAGACTGGTGGTGGGCCCCCACCTCCTCCCCTTCATTTAACTACCAGGGAGGAGAAGAGGACATCATGAACCCCAAAGGCCTCACTGGCATCAGCGGAGGGCTCGACTCTGGTAAATGAGCAATATCCCCCAAGCACCAACCACTAAAGCCCAACATGCCTCCCTCCAACCCACTGCAACCAACCCTACAGCACCCATCCCAAACACCCCACACCCCTCCTCTGCATGTCACCCCACCGCACTCCCACCATCCTTACACACACACACCCCTCTAATATATGGACGTCAACCACAATGTGAAGAACCACAGCATCCACAATCCTAAATCAATCAATGTCTGCAGTGCAACCGCTGTCAATGCCAGCACTGGGAAGCTAATCGAGCCACTGTATGCATCACAACAGGGACATAACAACTACAGTCACACAACTTACATCTACTGTATCCATCCACAGGTACCCCTGCCACTAACACCCTGCAGGGAATGCCAGGCTCAGACAACCCTCCCAGGATGAAGGCCACACTGAATGTCTGGATGAGGACGACTTGCCTGGACCATCTGGGCCCACTGGACAGTCCACCAATGGCACACCCACCCTGGAGCCCCTACCCATGTGGCAACAACACCACAGCCAGACCCTGAACCCCACACCTGTGCTGCAGGGTCCCATCAATCAGAGGTGTGCCCCATAGTACAGACCCCAGCGTCAAGGGCACCCACCTTAGACAATGAAGGCCCTGCTGCTACTGGGAGTGGGCACACTGTGCCAGGGGTAGTGGGAGGGGAACCATGGGCCACGGGTCAGGACAGCCACACTAACTGACTGCCGAGGAGGGCCTCAACCAAGTCTTGGGTGTATACCAGCACACCCAGCACACGGTGGCCCAAATCCCCACTACTATGCAGGAGACCCAGCGGCTGCAGGGGCAGTACCATCAGGAGGCCATGCAGCAGTGGCAGGCCCACAATACCACCTTGGCCTCCATACTAGGGGTGCCCAGGGACCTGACCACTGTCATTCGTGAGTCCACCACCCACTAGCAGGCTCCTACCACTGGTCAAATCCCATCACAGCCCACTACATCAGCAGCAGCCAGTGGCATGGAGGCTCCACCACAGGACTCGCAGAACACCAGCACCCTGACCCCTGTAGTTGAGGAAGCACCCCCACGCAAGTGAGAACGTCCAAGTAGACATCCAGCTGGACATGATGGCCAGACCACGACCACTGCCAGGAAGTGACCCTCTCCTGAACATTCTCCCTTATGTGTGACTGTGACACCCTGTTGACTGTCCACTCCCATATCTGTGTCTACCCATAGCCAGCAGACTGGGTCTAGACTACCTACAGCTGGACTCACCACTCTGATGATCTCTGCCGCCATGATCCTACTCATCACCCCTTACACTTGTAAATCCTAAATAAACAACAATTGATCACAGTCCATGTCTACGTGTTTATTTGCCATGAGTATGTATGGACCTGCCAATACGTGTACAAGTGACAACCCATCGCTCAGCACATTCATGGGAGGGTGAAAGAGAGGGGAGCAATATCCCGGGAGGACGGACGTGTAGCAGGCAGTGGCTGGACATATGTGTCATAAAGGGAACAGGCCAAGCAGGGGCCACAGAACACCACAACATTGTCCTCAAAGTAGAGCAAGACAAGGACATCAATCACTGTAGGAGTCACAGATGCCAGCTCCACACAAATGCAATGTAAGAACAGAAATCCATGGCAGATATGCCAGGCAGGTCCACAACTATATGGCCAGTACCTACACACATTAACAACACATACCAACCCAATGGTCCAACCCACACAGCACCCAGCGCCAGACCTGAACCCATACTCACTCCCACCAACAACAAAGTGCATTGCCACCCAATGTCAGATCCTAGGATAGATGCTGCACACATGCAACAACCCTGTGTGGCACACACATAACACCTGCACTGGCAGCTCCGGGAACATACAACATACACATTGATGGCAACAGTACACCAGCACAACAGCTGTCCGACTATGGGCCTGTCCTGTACACTGTGGTTACCGAAGTCATGGGCACATGTGACACCCCCAACCCACCCAGAGTCAGAGCTGCAACCAATTGAGTCAGTGATCACAGACAACAGGTGGCATCAGAGACAAGGCAGACAGTTGTAGAGGACACATACCACATAGTTAACACATACCTGCATCTCAGCCGAAGTAATGTTGAATCAGCTCTGCCCTGGAGTCAGCTGCAACCTCATCATCCTCCTCTTCATCACTCCTCATGCCCCCTTCATCAGCCACTGGCACAACTACCCCCTCCTCTTCATCCAGCAATGGGATCTGATGCCTCAGGCCCAGATTGTGCAGCAGACCTTCAGCATACCAAAGCATCTCTCAATGACCCATCTGGTACGATCGTTGGCCTCATTGTAACGGTCCTGTGCAGCTGAGGTTGAATGCCTCATGGGTGTCATGAGCCAGGGCAGGTTGGGATAGCCAAAGTCACCTGTGTGTATAGAGGGAAGCGGAATGTGAATACCAGGAGGGGAATAGGGCAGAGACACAAGGGTTCAGAGAGCTGAAGGCCGCATTTATGCTGGGGTACATACCGACGAGCCGGGCCCGGTCCCTCTGGAGTGGTGCCATCATGTGTGGGACGCTGCTGTTACTCAGGATGTAGAAATCATACACAGAGCCTGGGTACCTGGCCGTCACCTGGGAGATGTACTGCTCCGCGAGACACACCACCTGCACATTGACCGAAGTAAGGTTTTTGTGGGTTCTGTACACCTGTTCATTTCTGCACCACCAAGTCTATGTGAGTGCCATCAACGGCCCCAATCACATGTGGGATGTGTGCCACATGGTAGAACATAGTTTTCACAGTAGGAAATTCTGCACGTCCGGGGAACCGGATGTAGCTGGACATATGTTTAATCAGGGCACACAGTACATCCCTCAGGACGTTGCTGAACATGGGCTGTGATATCCCAGCTACAAGGCCGATTGTGACCTGGAAGGAGCCTGAGGGAAGGCAGTGGAGGACTGACAACACCTGCACTGTGAGAGGGATAGCATTGGCATGGCCAATGGCAGGCAACAGATCCGGCTCCAACTGGGCCACCAGTTCCATTATGGTCACACAGTTCAGGCGATAGGTCTGGATGATGTGACGCTCCTCCAGGGTGGCAAGGTTGACTATGGGGCTGTACACCAGTGCATTCCTCATCCCCAACCGTGCATGGTACCTGGGAACAGGAGAGAGTTGGTAAAATGTCCTGCACCACAGATGCATGACGCACTATCATTCACACGCATTACACACTGGAAATGTAAAATGGTAGCCGCCAGTCTGCATGCGTGGGACAGGTGGAACTGAGATCACCCCGCCGGCGTAACACATCATGGTGGTTGGAGGTCACGACCGCTGTGCAACTCACCATTGGTTCACACTGTTGCCAATGGGAGGCAGGAGCCAATGGTGATCGCCAGTGACGGTGATGTCTGCGGCGGACGTGACCACCATTTCATGTGCTCATGCCCACTTGACTCCTGAGCCATGTGCACTGAAGGCCTCCACTGCATGTGCTGTTGTGTACTGACCCTGGTAGCCAAGATGCCACGTCCTGCAGGAGACAGGGCCCCAGCCTTTACCCAAGAGGAGTTGGAGCCACTCATGTATGGGGTTCTGCCCCTGTATGGACAGTTGTATGGGGCACCAGAGCAGCAGGTGAGCCCATCGTCGTTGTCCTGTATGTGAGTTATGCACATGGGGATGGGGGCCTTGGTAGGTGGCAGTGTGTATGGAGCATGGACATGGGTGAGGGGCCTAAGGCTACGTTGGCCGATGACGTGTGGGTGTGAAAGTGTGATGTGTGAGGTCCACCACTGTCCAAGGGATGCCACTCTACATGACTGTGTCCTTCTGTCTGTGTCACCCATGCAGGTCAGCACCCATCAGAAGAAGGGGATTTGGCATGCCATTGCCTAGCAAATGTGGACCCAGGGGGTCCATGCCTGGTGGAGCACCCACTGCAGAAAGCGGTGGGAGGACATGAGATGCTGGGCCCGGAAGACCGCGGAGGCCCAGCTGGGGACATCCTCCCAATGAGGGAGTAAGTACTTACTCTCATTTGCAACATATGTTGGCATGGTGGCTCTGGGTGGGCACCATTGGAAGATGTGGCCTGGATGGTAGGTACAATGATGTCTACTATGGGTTGTGTCCATCTGGGCAGGATTGCCATCACAGGTGTAAGTAATGCCATGCAGTCAGAGGTAGCAGGGCAGACCCCTTCAATGTAGGAACTGTGTGGCCACCTACTTGCTAAATGTGTGGGCCAGCAGATGGCAACAGGATCTTCAGACCTGGGGTGTCAGGGCATTGTGATTGGCCCTGGCCAACCACTGTGCCAGGGGTGTATCCATGACCTCATTCAGCTGGCAGGCACTGCATGCATAGTGGGGTGGGTGCACCAAGTGGTGACAGTGCTACTTGGCAATAGCCAAGGAGGCCAGCCAACTAGCTGTGCAGGATTATGTTAGGTGTGCAGTCCTTTGCATGCTTGTCTCAGCAGCCATGGGTAGTGGGCAGGTACTGTACAGGTGTGGAGGGTATGGCACTCCTTATGTAGATATATGAATCAGTCAGACCATCAGCAGTTGACATGTGCATTGTTGCGGTTTCCCCCATGGTGTTCCCAAGTTGTAGGATATTCAGAGGTGGCCATAATGTATAATGGCATGGCATCAAATGCTGATGTTCTACCCTGCGTGACTGTTGTGCTGGGATTGACTGATTGCACCCTGTCCCTCTCTCTCTCCCTCCCTGTCCTCCTCTGTCTTTGTGTGCATCAGCATCATCTGGTGAAGGAGAAGGGGCACCGGCAAGTGTGGAAGCTGCAGCCCACGGGACCCAGGAGGCTGACACCAGTGGAGCCGAGGGGGCCAGTGGGACGGAGGACGAGGGGAGTGCCATGGTGAGACCGGATCAACCACTAAATCTTCAGATTCCTCCTCCGATGGTGGGTTTGTGGCGGTGGCGGACCCATCTGGGACCACCCCAGCACCATCCTTGTCCGCTACTCCCCTTACCAGCACCACCCTTCCTGTAGCTCCCCACCCAGGTGCCTGTGCCCGCTCACCCAAGAGGGTGGGCATCTACTTCGCAGCAGGCACTTCTGCCCCTGCCCCAGTCAACCCTACTGCCCTCAATGAGGAGGCTACTGACCTCCTGAGGTCCATCCCTGTGGTGCAGAAAACTATTGTGAATGCCATCCAGGGACTGGATGCAACAGACCAATGCGTTCCTGGAAGGCATTGACAGTGACTTGTGTGGCCTACAGAGATCGTTTCAGGCTCTGGCCTCCTCTTTGGTGGCAGCCAGTGTCCCTCCTTCTTCCGTCCCCCCTCCAGCTACCTGTTCCCAATCCCACATCCCTCTCCCCCCACCCATCCAGGGCACACATACTGACCCACATGCATCCACATCAACGAGCACAGTACACAAGGACAGACATAAGCACCACAGACGCCACCACTGCCATGCATACACTCAACGGACACATACAGACATGTCAACATCCACAACCTGCACCGACTCCCCAACCACCTCCCCCCTCACAGTCAACACACCATTCACACCTGCAGTCAGCATCACATCAGTCACTGATCCTGCCACATGTGCCCTCACTGCCACCACCATCACATCTTCTGATCCCCATTCATGCACCCCATACACCACTGGTGCAGACACCACGACTGTCAACACACCCACATGGAGCACATCCACCCTACCTGCAGACACCACCCCAACATACACTCACACTTCCCCCTTGCCATCTCCCTGCCTCTCCTCCCCACCTCCTCCCAGTACATCTCAAGGCACACACTCACCATCCAAGAGACCTGCAGCACTCACATTTCATCCACCCATGCACCTGCACCCAAGGCAAATCCACGTACACACCTCACAACCATACCCACTCCCTCCACTCCTAAACGTCTTTCCATTGACCTCCCATGTATCTACAAAAAACGTTTCCTCCGTGAGTTTTCCCTGTTCACCACTACTGACCCAATCCCTGTTCCCCCCAAGCGCCCTGCTACCCTACCTATGTCCCTGCTTTCCACATCCCAGTCTGCCACTGCCCCTCCCATGTCCCTCCACCACCTGCCACTTCTGCCCCTATCACGTCCACTGCTACTGGCCGCCAAACCCAAACCAACTCCCTCCCCTTCCCAGGCCAAGCCCACTACCTCCATTTCCAAGGCCAAGCCCATACCCCTTGCAAACTCCCCCTCCAAAGGCAAACCCAAGCTCCCCCCATCAAATTCCACCCCTAAGGGCACCCCCTCCAGGCCCAGACTGAAGGTCCCAGGTTGCTTGTTTCTGGTCCAGGTAGGACCTGGCTTGGCAGTTTGGGCTGGACTGTTGCATATGGTTGGGTCCAAACTGGGGTGGCATGGTGAGCAAAAGAACAATGGATTAAACCAAGATCTGTGACTGGGGGTGAGTGTTTGAAAAATGTGGGCACTCTGTCCATCATCCTCTTGTGTTGCTAAAGTTGCCATAAATGGGAAGGGTCTCACCAGACGTGGGTCCCGTGCTCACTGTGCCTCTGGATTCAAGCTAGCCTTGCTGATGATACCCTAAAACTAGTCCCAGGTTGCTTGTTTCCGGTCCAGGAAGAACCTGACCTTAGAGTTAGGGCTGCACTGTACCCATGGGGAACAGGGTCAATACTGATTTGCATATGGTTGGGTCCAAACTGGGGTGGCATGGTGAACAAAAGAACAATGGATTAAACCCAGATCTGTGACTAGGGGTGAGTGTTTAAAAGGTTTCAGCACTCTGTCTATCATCCTTTTATGCTGCTATACTTTTAGGAAGATGGCATTATCTTGCTGTAACCTTTTGGTGCCTGCAGCCTGTCCTAGGTCACATTACTAGGTATAGTTGGCAGTTGGACTTTGTTCATTACTCCCTGACAGCCACACATTAGAGGGATTAGGTGTGCAAGGAAGGACCATCAAGTGGCAGAATGGGAGCAGAGCTGTACACAGCCCACATGCAGCTGCAACTAAATAGGCTGTGCTGTGCCTTCACACAAGGGACATTGTTCATGCAGCCAGCTTTGAGCCAGGGCAGGGGAGTCATGAAGCTTCTGGCACTTCAAAGGGAATTCTCTAGAAAAATCTTCTTCTTTAAAGGAGGCACAAAGTATAAAAATATTCTGTTCACTTTCTGGACCTGCGAAAGGACTCTCCAAGGACTGACTGCTGCTGTGGCCTGCGTGGACTCCACAAGACTGCTTTGCTGCACCTTGAAGGACTGCTTTGCTGCCTGGAACCTGAAGAGCTTCAAGGACAGAAAAGGACCCAACCATCTTGAACCTGCACTTGGACCCAGCCTAGTGAGTCCTAACCCCCAAGTGGTGCCCCTCTAGTCCTGAACCCTTAGTGGTAGTGCTAAAGTTGCCCACATAGCCACGATCCAAAACGTGGGACTTCAGTTTTTTGAGTAAGTCTGCTCTGGGAATCAAGAGAAAAGCATGGCCAACCTGGTAGTCCTTTCATTGAAGGTGCATCACTGGTCAGCCTGACTTTGCAGCAGCTACCATTACATTCCTCTCCACAACAGCAAATCCTGTTCAGCGGTCCTTCAGCAAAGGGGTATCGAGCCTCCTGGAATTCTGTTCGGATACAACCTCCGGCTTCGCCCTGCCGGACATTTTCAACTTCCATAAAAGACACTAAAGCCCTGATTTAGATCTTGGCGGATGGCTTACTCCATCACAATAGTGATGGATATCCCATTCTTTGAAATATAATACCCATAGAATATAATGCCTGCCGAGATCTAAATCAGGTCCTAAGTCCAGATGTAGAAATTTTCACTTTGTCCAGCTGCTCCCTGATGACAACGCTCTCTCCTCTGACAGTGCCTGTAGCATTGCCCTGCTGATGTTTACCGTCTCAGAACATTTTTCTTTGAAATTTCTTCTAAGTGTGAGTTGACCAGGCCTAATCCGCTCCATGTATCCAACCTGTGCTTTAACAACTTTGACACAGTTTCTCACAACTAAATGTTCGTGTTTGGCACTTTGAACTTTTAGGCACTAGTTTTTACCATAAACTTTACAATTTCATAACTCCTTTTCAACTGATTGGAATGTTTTCATTTTGGTTTCAAATAATTGATTAAAATTTACACTAGTTTTCTAAACTGATGTTTTTAATTGCAGTAGCCGCGTGTTTCAGAGAAGAGCTTTGGGCACCCGCATGTTTTTATTTACAAATTAAACACTGCAAAGAAGCCCTGGCAAAAATGTCAAACAAGCCTATACACTTCTACTCCTCGTCTGGTCTCCCTTTCTCTTTCGATTCAACCAACTTCTTCCTCTCTGCTTCTCTCCTCTTCCATTCCCTCTCACCCCAGGACAGCTGCAATTATCCTCCGGCAGATGGAGAAAATGACAGAAGTGCCATCAGCAGCCCTGGACCTTCTAAAACAGGTCCCCAGTAACTCTAACCTTCCAAACAACCCCCAGGGGACCCCAAGGAAATGCCTGAAGTATAACTGACCAGGCCATCCATCCAGCAATCTTAAGAAAATCATCTCCTGTCTCTGAGTGGTCAGTTCCAAGCTCGCCCATGCCCAAAGTCAGCCCTATTTGTCTGAAACAAGCAGGACCAGCTTTAGCCCTGGTGGTGCCCAGTGCAACAGTGTTTTTGGTGCTCCCCCCCATGACCTTCTTCTCCATGTATTCCCTCACTACCACTCTCCAATGGTACACCTCATCTCTGCATTGCCTCTCTCTGACATACATTTAGGGGGTCATTATGACCTCGGCGGTCTTTTTAAAAGACCGCCGAGGTACCGCCGTGCTGAAGACCGCCAGTGGTGGCGGTTTTCCGCTCTGCGTATTATGACTGTTGGCAGCTCTCCGTCCTCTTTCGGATGGAGAGCCGCCAACAGCCATACTGGCGGGCGGCAGGGAAGTGGAGGTTGCTCCACATCCACCGCCACGCCAACAGAACACCGCCCACGGAATCACGTCCTGTGATTCGGCGTGGCGGTGTTCTGTTGACGGTGTGTTGTCGGCGGAGCAGCCCCCATGGCTCCCGTCCCCTCCCGGAGGATCGACGGACCAGGTAGGTCGATCGTCCGTTAGGGGAGGGGGGTGGGGGGATGTTGTGTGTTGTGTGCGTGCATGGGGGTGTGCGTCTGTGTATGTAGAGGGGGTGTGTGAGTGCGTGTATGCTTGCTGGGGTGTTGCATGTTTGGGAATGAGTGCGTGTATGTCTGTGGGCATGTCTGTATGGATGTGTGCGTGTATGTTTAAATGTGGGTGTGCGTGTCTGACTGTGTGTGTGGATGTTGGCATGTATGTCGGTGTCTGTGCGTGTATGTGTGTTGGTGGTGCCTGCGTGTGTGTTGTGTGTGAGTGTGTGATGTGAATTTGGGGGTCGGGGTGGGGAGGGGGGACCTGCCACCTTTGGGGGGTGGCAGGGGAGGTGGGGGGTGTAGGGGAGGGAGTCGGGGTGGGGGTGGGGGGTGGTGGAGACCCCTATCAGTGCCAGGGAAGGAAGTCCCTGGCATTGATAGTGCTTACCGCCATGGATTTCATGGCTGTTTCAAACCGCATGAAATCCATGGCGGTCACCCGGGTCAAAATACCTGCGGCGGTATAGTGACGGGCGCCGGGCTGGAGACCCAGGTCTCCAGCCCGGCGGGCGGAACGGAGAACCGGCGGATGACCATGGCTGTAACTGCCATGGTCATAATTTTAAAAAAAAGACCGCCAGCCTGTTGGCGGTCTTACCGCCGCTTCTCCGCCTTCCGCCAGGGTCATAATCACCCCGTAACTTTTTTATAGCGCTAATCATAGTTCACTCAGTTCTGTGACCTGCGTGGTACATGTTCTTTGCAGCAGGCACATTAACCCTCTGTGCTACTTTATGATGAGTCAAAACTTCTACTAGACAAAATTCTGCTCTCTCACAAGTAGGAACATTAATGCCAGAGATATTTTGACTTTTTTATTGTTGCCTAGAAACTCCTGGACCCACAAGGAATTTCAAATGCTTTCAAACCAATAGTTAATTTTAAATACAACTCCACCACCAATATCAGCACCAGGTGCAGCTGCACCGGTTGCACTGCCCTAAAGCTGGCCCTGCGTACAAGTACAACATCCCAGGGTTGGATACACATGGTACCAGGTGTGTGCGCGCACATACACAAAGGTTGACAGCACACACAAAGTACACAAGGAGTTCAGCACACCAATACCTGCAAGGCATCAAACCGGAGCATGTTCTTACTCAACTGATCATGCCACACAAGCACTAAAGAAAGGTACAAGAGGAGGAGTGAGTAAGGCAATCTACCTTCGGTCTGGTCACTCAAAAAATCACAGAGTTGGCGTGATGTGTTTTTTATTTGATGCCACCATCTGAGGGTGTCAAAGAGAAAACTCAGCGGGTTTAGAACCCTACAATTTCACATGCAGAAGGTGTGCGTTTGTAGCCATATCTGCATGCAAAGGGGACCAGCCAAGATAGCACCATAGATGAAGCAAAACTGAGAAGAGAACACATAAGGAAGAGGGATAGGTGTAAACAAGACACAGCATCACTGCAAGTTTCTAAAGATTGCACGTCAACCCTCAGGAGCTGCAGCCTCCCACTGATGGAAGACCATGTTGGTGCCCATGACTAGATGAGGTCAGGAGGACACAGGCGATGGCGAAGTATTTGATCGCCATTCAGGCAGTGGGGTTACTCCACAGGACGCTTTATTTTTGTGTGAATATGGTCTTTCTTCTGACACGTCTCTTTCCTTAGAGTTTCAGCTCATCTGGTGGGCAAGAGTATTCTTGCTTTTGGGACTCTTGACTGCAAAAGTCAATCAGATACCCCGGATAGCACCATATCCTTTGGGAGCGCCAGTCCCTAGAAGCAAGCAATGCTGCTGTGTTGGATCTGCATGAAGACTCCCTCCTCTACTTGCAATTACTCGCCCTTCCACATAGGGCACTCTGGATTGGGTATATGTGGGACCAGCATATGAAACCGTGTGACTTAGTCTCTCCGGGCATGTGCGCATTACCACATCCCCGTCTCTTCTTCAATTTGCCCACTAGTAGAGTGCAATCATCTCTCTGCCTGTGTCTGCTCTCTTTCTTCGGATCAAACTGTCCTAAGGACCCATATTGGTGAGGTGAACCAGGCACCATTATGTAACATAACCTTAAGGTGGAAAATTATTTAGATTCAGATATGTCAGAATCAAAGCGTGTTCTTGAGCGTGCAACTGCATGTCTCAGTGGCAGTCGGTGGTCACTGACACTTCTAAACTGACAGGTGGCAATCAATGTTCATGCACCTACAGAGACTCAGGCCTAGTGATGTCACGGTTCCTGCATTCAGAGATGGTGCCTTAGTGGACGAGCTGTCTCAGCCTAAGTCCTATTCATATGGAACTCATTGACTTGGTCCATCTTCTCTTTTCTGAAGCACTTGAAGTTTTGAAGGCCACTGCGGCCCATCTTCTCAACAAATAGCAATGCTTAATTTGAGCCAGTGGTTTCCGGTGCTCGGCACCAGCACTTAGTTGGCAGCACCAGCAACTGACAGCCAGCCACATGGTTGCGGTGTTTGTCTAACTTTGTGATGAAGACAACAACAGTTGTTTAATAATTCTATATACTTTAAACGTGACTAGTACCTGCCACCGAAAGCATAAGAGAATAGCTTGGGCAGCAGGTATTACTCATGTTTTATGTATAAAAAGTCTGAATTGTCATTGGCAGCGCTAACCTTGGCAATGGGTATTGCAATCTGCAGTGGGCTCCTGACAAGGACCCTGGCACTTATTTGGTTGCAAATTAAGTACTGACCAATAGTAATTGTTCACTGGTTGTTGAGGACCTGTTTGTGATGCTGACAGGTAAAGAAGGCTTCAAGTATACATCTGGTGTACATATTTTCAAACCTATGCAATGAAGTGCGGCTCAAAGTCCTTTTTAAGTCGAGCGTGCGCGTGCTCTGGCCTGTTGTAATCTATCTGTGGGCTTTTACCCACGCCCACCGCAAACCCATCACTATCTCTTGCTCATGGGCTTGCCTTTCAAAAATCCTTTGTTATCATTGGTAAATGCTTTACGTTTGTCCCTCCTTGGGGGCGGTTTTGTTACCGCCGTGGCCATCAATCCTGTTACATAGATAATTGCACTTTTGCTGATACGTTTGACTGAGAGCAAACCTCTTTTTCCTTTTGTGTCTCTCCTTCGCGCTTATGCTTATGGCATTTTGAATCTGCTCGCTTATGTCAACTGTTTTTCTTTTCATTGTCAATTTATGTGGCAAGAAGAGTCCAGTTAGAAATGTACAACACTAATAGCTCTAACTCAAGCAAACGCGAGACCCATTTCATTGCAAATGCTTGTTTAAACTATTTGTGCGCATTGTCAATTCATCAAAACGTACAAAACTGAACACTGAAAACTACAGAAATCTTTCATTTTGCATATGTGCACTTTCTCCCCTATAGTCAGTATTTAGTTTTAGGTGGGGGGGGGGGGGCACGGGCACTTATTTCTGAAGGCCGGCACTTATTGTTTGGCATCAGGCATTTACTGCGAGCAAAATACACATATGGGAAAGACGGAGGAAGGAGAAAACGAAAAAGCGTTACAGAGGGAGAAAGCAGAAAACTGCAAGAGCGTGCTAAAGGGGCAGGGAGTGGCTGTAAATGGATTAATTAGGGCAGAGATGGCTTTAAATTTAGCTGCATCAATATTCTGCGTTCGCACATTCGATTGCAGCAGCCGCGTGTTTCAATGGAGAGCTTTAGGAACGGCACGTTCTTATTTACAAATTGAGCACTGCCTATAGTTACTCCTCCAACAGGCCTTCCGACAGAAAATCTGGTGGATTGAGGTTTTTGAAAAGTGCATTAACACATTACCTTTCTTATCTTTGTGGAGGCCCACCTTCTCCCAGTTCTTCGTGACATACCACATACTTCCATTCCGTAAAAGTGCCCGGAACCAAGGTACCAAGAGCTGGTTTCAGAAAGTCTCAGACAGCGCAGGCAGATAACTGCGGGGCGAGGTTCCTCTCTGAGCTCGAGTGATGCCGTTTTATCTAATTACAGGAAGCAATGAAACTCATTGTTTCCTGGTAGAGGTTGCTAGATTGCTATCTTAAGATGTTATGAATTAAAGACGATCCTCATTACGGCATCCAGGGTAAAAAGCACTGAACACGATGTACTTCATGGAATTCGCAGCCACAATTAACCAACTCTGCTTACAGTCCTCTCATTAAAACTGAAGAAATGCACTGAGAGGCATGCCAAGATCGCATTTTACTGTTCTGAAGAAAGGTACAATCGATGCTCTTTCGCCTTCTGTTCTTCTAAATCCACATCAATTATTTATGAAAAATATGATACGAAGAGTTTATAATTTCTGACAGGTGGCAAATTATTCATATACAGCTGTATCAGTTTAACACATTTTGTCCACTATTATAATGCTGTTTCAAATGGGTGTATTTGCTCAGTGGCGGAGAAAGTTTTGGTGCCATAGGAGGTGAAAGTTTCCTCGGACCTCGTCAGCCTTGATCCTTTGTATACTTGGACAAATTATTAAAACACAATACACACATGCATACCAGGAATCCATAAAGTATTTTAAGCCATTTCTGCCCGCCTTGGGGGCAGATAGGCCTAACTTAATTTGGCTGATCTGCCCCCAGGGGGGAGAAGCCACTTAGGCACCAGGGATTGGTGTGTGAGTGTTTTGTTTTGGGGGGCAGCCCCTTGGACAAGGGTCGTTCCCCATGGGGGCACATTACTGTTGGCCATTTCTGCCCCCCCCCCCTTGGGGGCAGATTGGACTATTTTTGTAAGGCCCATCTGGACCCCAGGGAAGAATTCCTTTTAAAAAAAGAGGGTGGGGGTATAGCCATGCCACCAACCCAAATAAATGGGGACAAAATTGTTCTTCTCTTCCCGGTGGGCAGATGGGGCAATTACTCCCAATCCATTCCCTGGGGTGGGGGAGGCAGAAAGCCTAATAGATGCCAGGGAATAATAAAAAAAAAATTGTGGGGTGGTGGCTACCAACCAGTATGTGCATGGTTTTGCCCCCACCCCAACTGAAGGAGATAACAGTCTTTCAGCTCTCCTCCCGCACACTAAAACATCTTAGCCCACAGGAAGCAAGAGGACATTTGATTATTTTGCATTTTGGTTTTTCATTTGGGCCATGAGACCTTGTCTAACTCTCAAAATCGTCCTACTTGGAATGGTCAGTGCTGCCGTTTTTGGACTTTAAGACGCTTCCATCTAAAAAAATCTACGAGACCTAGACACATTTGAAAACTAAACATCTGGGTGAGTCCAGAGTGGTGTGCTTCACATGCACCCGCATCATTTTCCTACCCACAATGCCCTGCAAACCGCCAACTTTGCTTCACATCACACGTTTTCCCCACATTTTTGTGATGGAACCTTCCGGAATCTGCAGGAATCCATAAAGTACCTACCACTCAGCATTGTCGCAACTATACTGATATAAATTCTGCACCACTTGTCAGCCTAAAAATATTTTTTTTCAAACTGCCTTTTTGGACCCACCATGGTTCCCCCTCAATTTTGACATGTTTTTGGCTCTTTCCTGTCACAGGCACTTGGCCCACCTACACATGTGAGATATAATTTTTATCGCAAGACTTAGGGGAACGTTAGGTGGTAGGAAATTTGTGCTGGTGCCAGAAATGTCTGGGTTTGGTAGGTTTCCCTAGATGGCTGCTGAGCCCAGGACCAAAAACGCAGGTGCCCCCCCACAAAAACAGATATTTTTCTATTTGATCATTTTGATGTGTCCACGTTGTATTTTGGGGGCATTTCCTGTCACGGGCACTAGGCCTACCCACACAAGTGAGGTACCATTTCTATCAGGAGACTTGGGGGAGTACTGGGTGGAAGGAAATTTGGTTCTCCTCTCATATTCTAGAACTTTCTATCACCGTAATGTGAGGAAAAAGGGTTTTTTTGCCAAATTTTGGGGTTTGCAAAGGATTTGGGGTAACAGAAACTGGTGAGAGCCCCACAAGTCACCACATCCTGGATTCCCCTAGGTGTCTAGCTTTCATAAACGCACAGGTTTGGTAGGTTTCCCTAGGTGCTGGCTGAGATAGAGGCCAGAATCCACAGCTAGCCACTTTAAAAAAAATTAAGATTTTAATGTAAAAATGTTTTGTGTCCATGTTGCATTTCCTGTTGCGGGCCTTAGGCCTACCCACACAAGTGAGGTACTATTTTTATTGGGGGGAACACAGAATAGAAGAACAAGTGTTATTGCCCCTTGTCTTTCTCTACATTTGTTCCTTCCAAATGTGAGACAGTGTGTAAAAAAGAGGTCTATTTGAGAAATTCCCTGTAATTCACATGCTAGTATAGGGACCCCAAAATTCAGAGATGTGCAAATAACCACTGCTTCTCAACACCTTTTCTTGTACCCATTTTGGAAATACAAAGGTTTCCTTGATACCTATTTTTCACTCTTTTTATTTCACCAAAAAATTGCTGTACACCAGGCATACAATGCAAACCCATTGCAAGGTGCAGCTCATTTATTGGTTCACAGTACCTAGGGTTCTTGATGAACCTACAATCCCTATATATCCCGCAACAAGAAGAGTCCAGCAGATGTAACAGTATACTGCTTTCAAAAATTTGCCATAGCTGGAAAAGGTTATAGAAGAAAACGTGGACAAAAATGTCTCTTTTCATAACCTCAACTTCAATATTTATTTTATTTTAGCTGTTACTTTGTGTAGGAAAACTTTGAAGGATCTACACAAATGACCCCTTGCTGAATACAGAATTTTGTCTACTTTTTAGAAATGTTTAGCTGTCCGGGATCCAGCATTGGTTTTACACCCATCTCTGTCTCTAACTGGAAGGAGGCTGAAAGCACAAAAACTAGTAAAAATGGGGTGTGCCTCAGTAAAATGCTAAAATTGTGCTGAAAAATTTGGTTTTCTGATTCAAGCCTGCATATTCCTGAAAGCTGGGAAGATGGTGATTTTAGCACGCAAACCCTTTGTTGATGCCATTTTCAGGGGGAAAAAAACACAAGCTTTCTTCTGCAGCCCTTTTTTCCCATTTGAAAAAAACAGATTTTTTTTTCTGTATTTTTGCCAATATCTTGGTCTCCTCCAGGGGAATGGATTCAGACTAAAAGAACACCTTTTCATGTAGACTTTTAGAAGGAACAATTTAGGGTTTAGTACTAGCCTGGGATAGGCCTTATAATGTCACTGGGCTTTCATAATGTAATTCTCTAGCGTTTCCTGAAGATCTGTGGTGCTTACACTGTGTACACTTTATAGGTTACCTCTACCCTAAAGTACAGTTTCACACTATTAAGCCCACAAGATCTAGTGAGGTACAATTCTGGAGTTAAAAATACACCCCAGTTGTGAATTTACACTCCCCAACATCACACATATATTTATTATGGCATCTTAAGATTTGTTATAGTTCCCTGGCTGAGCTCAGAATCAGATTCCAAGCCTTTGAACCCCCCACTGGGATAAGTTATTTCCTTTGCTCCATAACAGAGGAATCAAAGGCCTCACCAAATAGTAGGGCAATTAACATTGTTTCTTCCACTTCTAGGGAAAAGAAGAGGTGGGAAGGAACTCTGCATCTGTTAATTAACTTGTCACACTGCATCTGGGTTGAGACAGCCAAGGCCCACTGCAACAAAGAAGGAAAGTCCAACTTCTGGAACCAACCAGGAGGGGCTTGCCTTTGAGGGTTTGAGGGGAGGGGATCAGGTAGCTGTGTCATCGGGGGCATAGCTTAGTATCCCCGGGGGAGCTCTGCCCACAGACAAATTGAAGTCACAATATTGGATTGACCCAGATTGCTGAGCAGGAGGTTTGGGACAAGGGTGAATTGATGATGCTTCATCGTAGGATTGGCCAGGGGTGCTTGGCCTCTAGAACTTTCCACCACCACTAAAAAGCCCCTTCACAATGAAGAAACAGTTGAGAAGCCACTGACCCGGGGAGCGATGATGGCAAAGGATACTCAGCCCCGGAACTCAAAGTGAAACAAAAATGTCCCTTGTACCATCCTCACAACTTCCCAGCTCTCACTCACCCTGAACAGGGGCATGTCCACTCCCGCCATGTGTGGGAGCACAAGAATAACTTACTGACAGTTTGGGAGCAGAATGGAAAATGTCAGCTCCTGCGTGTGATCCAGGTGGTATTCACATGCATGTAGGGAGCTGGCTGGGACTGCGAGGGCTATGGGCTGTCCCCATAAGCCCCAACAACCCCTGAAGCTGTGGGTGCCCCATATGGGACCCATGAAAATAAACTAAAAAAAACAAGGCAACTGTTTTCCACTAATAAAGTATTCCTAAATTCAGCTACAGGGCACACAATACTATCCCCCCACCCACCCATAATAAGATGAGTTCCTCTCTAAGCCCATCTGTGTGTGGACTGTTCTACACATACACTCCACATGAAAATGTAATGTTTGTAATATAGTGGCTATCATGTACTGTTCTGGCTACTACTGTTATTTTAGCTTTTTGATAAAGTTTTATAAAAAAGGTTTTCAAGTACAAAAATAAATGGTTCTATCAGTAGTTAATCAAGAATTGCCTGCCTTGCAGATGATGGGCAGCTTTAGCTTTCAGCTGATTTTGCTTGTCTCTGTTTCAGAAAGTTTAGTGTATAAATCAATATTTCGTGGCCTCTTGAGGGGCTGAATTAATGTGTCCTTTCTTGGGCCCCCAAAATGCTTACGATGGCACTGCTACAACCTCCTTGATTTGGTTCCAGTGCAATTTCTTACATTGCTTTCTTCCAACTCATTTTGGTCCCTGGCCATTTACATTAAAAAGCATAAGCAGTGGGCAGTCTGGAAAGCTTGGAAGCCCGGGCTAATAGTTTTGCATTAACTCCAAGAATCAGAGTATGTCACACAAACGTCCAGATGTCAAAACAGTATCCATAATGACATAAAGTGAGATGGCATTCTATTCCTGAATGAAGGAGACATGTTAGAATGTAATTGAAAGTAAGGGAAAGGGTCAAGAGAGGATGCTAGTAAGTGTGGGTAAGTCTAACTGTGTGCATGAGGTGTGTTTTATGCTTTGAGCATTCATACGCTACAGCAGGAGAATAGATTGGAACCACGGAGATGTGAACACTGGGTTAGTGGCAGAATCATCACTATCTAGGTGGAGGAAAAATACTCTGTAATCCTAGCTTCCACACTATACTAAACTGTGTGATCTAATGCAAATCATTCTGTGTCACTAGACCATAGGTTAGGTTTGAGGATGTTAGCTATGTCAAGTTGTTATATGAATATAGTCAGGGAAATGATTTTTGGTTGCAAAGAGATCGGTCAGGCCCGGCTTTTTTACTTTAAGATGTGTGATAACATTTTATATAAAAATATTTATATAAAATGTATAAATGTATAAATATATATTTATTGTGAAAAGCATTTTCATAGAGGAAGAAATTACATTTGTACTATCCTTTATTTACTAGTGAGCACTTTGCATACATGCAATTTTTAGAAAACAGCTGTTAAACTGTGTAACGTTAACAGGAAACTCTGCCTCCGTACACAGGGGTGGCTCCTTCACAATGGCAAAGGAGCGTCTCCTCACTAGCTTCAGAGCCAGCAACTGAAAAATAAAACAATATCTGATTATTCTTTTATTTTTCAGATGCTGTTTCTGAGCCAGCATGTGCAAGGAGGGGCAGGGATGGCCATGGGAGGGGGCAGGAGGGATGGAGTGAGTGTACCTAAATGCACATGTCAGTTTGGCCGGCCGTCTTAGGCTGACCAAACTGACATGCACACTTAGGTTTTTCCAACCCAGCTGTGTAGCACAGCCGGGTCAGAGAAAGAGCACAGACTCCCATGCAGCATCTGAGCAGCAGAACAAGCCACTCAGACCAATCCTGATGCTGCTTTCATGCTAGGTATAGCACGAGGGCAGCACCAGGATTTCATGGGGAGCCTGTGCTGGTGTCCCAGGGACTGCTGGGACACTAACACAATCGGGAGATGAGCGAGGCAACTGGCTGTGGCGGAGAGGTAAGTGTTTTTTTTTTGTTTAGTTTTTATTAGATTTTTAACCACCCCCTGCCCTCCCCTGAGATTTGTGGCAGCCACCACTGGGCATACTAATGTATTACGACCTTAGCCCACTTTCTTTGAGCGAATTAGACTGTAATGCCTGATAGAAATGATTTGTAGATGAATAACCAGGACTGGCACTAATCTCCTTGATAACATGGAGAGAGAGAGATGGCCACCTTACAGAGCAATACTAGCAGCCCTCTGACCAGTCCCCATTCTTTTATATAATGCCCTCCAAGAAACCTTTAATTTGTCTGCTATTCGCACACATAGAACTTCACACCATGTCTTGTTTCTCACACCTTGTCTGTAAATGCAAAGCTGTCAAGGGACCTATTAACGCTGAGTTTATTAATGAATATTTATGTATTTCAAGTGTTGAATCTGCATAGAAAATGTATTAGCTTAGAGAAAAATAATGCACGCATTTGAACACACGCCCGCATGAGTGGCCGCCAATGTTCACAAAGTGAACCTATTAATGGCTTATTAATATGGAATGCTGATTATGTTTGCTTTATTAATCGTAGGCCTTAACTTAGCAAGGTCCTGGGCCTAGTTGCATGGCCTCATGTCAAGCTGCATTCCTTAGGCATTTTAGAAAGAGGATTCTTAGAAAATTCAATTGTGATTTTCCACTGGGCTGACCAAGTGCTTGTAGCTGAAGTTCTTTTTCATGAGAAACTGCTTGCTAGATGATGCTGTACTTGCTAGTGAAACAATGTTCAATGTAGTATGTGTAAGACTGACTTTCCCAGGAGAAGACAATGGATGCACTGACTGGAGTGTAAGCTGCAACAATATTGATACCTGACAAGCTGAATGACGAGAACAGAAGAGGAGACAATCATCGAAATGTGAACCATGTAGTAGTAGAATTAGTAGATTTTGGGTTTTAGTTTCATTGGATTAAGTGCAAACATGCAATTCTTTTACTAATAAGGATGTGGGATGTAGTTTCAGAAATCTAACTTAGCCGGACTTCACAGAGAGGAGATAAGCCATTCTGAACCATTCTCCCTTCCAATCTGAACGTTGAGTCATTTTACTTTTCCGAATTGCATGAAGAGACTTTGCTTATTTTGAACTTTGATGCTGAAACCTGATGTCTTGCTCACTGAACTGATGTCCTTTTGAAGACTACTGTCACAGCTTGCTAAACCATATTACAGGTATAAAATGATGTTACTGATTGTTATGTCTAATTGCTTTTGTCCCTAGGTACCAACCGCTATTTTGACAGAGTCATAGTTAGATGTTTTTCCAAACTTGTGTTGACTAAATCATTTTGCATGAAGCCCAAACATGCTATTCTAATCTAATGTTAGTAAGGGTTCTCACTGATGAAGTTTGCTACCTGTTACAACAGTTGATGTATTTTCTTTGCTGAAGCTAAATGTATGTTATATTGTTTGCACAGTTATTCTTGCTATTAATTTGTACTGTAACCTTAGAATGTGTAGTGGCTCAAGCTTTGATTAGATTGTGATTATTTCGCTGCTTTTGTTGGCCAGTGTTGTTCCTGCATGTTTATCACTTGATATTGAGAATACGTTATGTGACATTAACATTGTTCATATAGGGAAATAAACATTCTAAAGTTTACTTAAAGGTCTGGTTATTCAACGCCAAGAGGTCATGATGTGTGGAAATTACTGACTACTATTGATTATTCATGTCATTGATTGTTATTTGCTATTGATTTGTACTGATATGGAGTTCAAGTTGGGAAAAACTCGAAGAGCGGTCAAAAGGTCCATCTGCCTATTTGTGTCTCCCTTCTAAGTTTACTTAATAAGGTCTGTGGCACTAACAGGGCCCACAGGTTGTGTGACACATGATGGTAGGTCCCAGACCATAAGTAAAGCTGCAGTTTCAATTACAAAAATGAAACATTAACTTTTTGTCTTTTGCTCTGTTATTTTAATAAACAGTGATAAGCAGAAAGGAATTATTTATGGCAACATGTTCATTTTTCCACGCTTTCAGAAAATTACAGTAATAATAAAATCTCCCTGCATGTTTGTACACATTCTGAGCTACAGAGTTTCTCATAATCTGACTTATATTAAACTTCTTCTAATATGTTTTTTCAGTGAAATCTAACTGCTTTTTGGTGTGTTTAATTTTGCACAAGAGATTCTAATTTTATTCTATGTTTACAGTATCCTATCTCCGTCACATGGAAGAGCAACTCCCCAAGGATTTAAGACTTTTATAGGAAAAGTGATTGCATGGCATGTATTATAAGGAATAAAGTACCCTCTGTCATACATTACGAGGATATCTTGGACTTCGATGACGTTATAAAGGAACTCCTCTGTCACTTGCAATATCCCTATAATGTGCAGTGGAGGTAATTTATCTGATATGTTATTCAATTAGAAGGATACAAATGAACCCTTTTTATAGTTATATTTATCCTTTGTGTAAATGCCTCAACTTTTGTCAAATTACAGTACTTAGAGTCAGGTAGGTAAAGTGATTTTCCAGGGACTACAGAATGAGAAACTGAGATCTAGTACACTTAATTTTTACTCAAGTCAACATCTTAACCAGTGACTAAACTGAGCTGGTATTTAAATCAAGTGACGCATATCACTACATAAAGCTTTCTCACTAGTTATGGCAACATGCATTTCACAGTCTCTAAAGTTCCACAAAGCTTTTTATATCTCATCTTAATAATGAGCAGGTCTGTGAAGGATTTTGGTCAAAGATGGTGCATGACACAGCACCATTTCTGTTATTAGGGTGCACTGCAGAAAGCCCAGACACTTCAGGGCAAATTTATTAACACTTTGCTCTGTGGTGCAGAGTCACAATGCATGACTCTAACTGGAGCCAAGTGTTGATTAAGGATTTACATTCCATCTAGAAAAAGCACGCACTGGAAAGCTGCTTAAGTAATACAAATCAATGCTTTGCTTTGCACTACTTTGTGACAATAGAACATCTTGTGGGTGGTACATGGGCATTCCTACACTACGACCCATGCTTTTTGATGCAAAGCACTATCTCCTAACAATGGTAGACAGTGGGGGTCATTCTGACCCCGGCGGTCAGAGACCGCCGGGGCCAGGGTCGGCGGGAGCACCGCCGACAGGCCGGCGGTGCCCCGCAGGGCATTCTGACCGCGGCGGTTCAGCCGCGGTCAGATGCGGAAAACCGGCGGTCTCCCGCCGGTTTTCCGCTGCCCTTGTGAATCCTCCATGGCGGCGGAGCGCGCTCCGCCGCCATGGGGATTCTGACACCCCCTACCGCCATCCTGAGACCCGCCAGGAACAGGATGGCGGTAGGGGGTGCCGCTGGGCCCCTGGGGGCCCCTGCAGTGCCCATGCAAATGGCATGGGCACTGCAGGGGCCCCCGTAAGAGGGCCCCACTTTGTATTTCAGTGTCTGCTATGCAGACACTGAAATACGCGACGGGTGCCACTGCACCCGTTGCACCTTCCCACTCCACCGGCTCAATTCTGAGTCGGCGTCCTAGTGGGAAGGCCGTTTTGCACTGGGCTGGCGGGCGGCCTTTTGGCGGTCGCCCGCCAGCCCAGTGCAAAACCCAAAATACCCTCAGCGGTCTTGCGACCGCGGAGCGGTATTTTGGAGGGGGGAACTCTGGCGGGTGGCCTCCGCCGCCCGCCAGGGTGAGAATCACCCCCAGTGTTTGCACCATAAAATGACACCTCCTTGAACCAGACGCAAAGTGGACAGTGGTGGGTGGGTTCCACGCTTCGAGAATCTATGGATGTGCCCTCGCCAGTCCAGAACACCCGGATTCTTCTCCATGACATGGCAGGTCTCCCTCAGCTGACGGGCCATGCTTGCTGCCTCCTCGTCACCGCTCTCACGGCTGCCAAGATCTGTATCGTGCAATACTGACATTCCCTACAACTGCAGTCGCATGAGGAATGGCTCATGGCTATGTACAAAACCGCGTCTTATGAAAAGGTCATTTGCAACCTGATGGACAAGGCCAACCTTTTTCTTCTTACATGATCCACCTTTCTGGCTGTCTAGTAGCACACTCACACCTTTGCTACATAGTGCAAATATGTATGTCTGTAATCTCGCATAGTTTTTTTACAGGTAGGTTTCCCTTCCAGTACAAAATGTTGTGCTCAGGCAATTATTTTAACATTCCACACATTGGATGTTTGCTGTATAATGCGGCGCACATGCAATGTGTGAACTCTAAAGACAAATAAGAACATTTCTCCTGTTTTACGCCTTCTTCAAGGAGGTATTAATTTTTGGTGCAAAATCAGGTCTGCCAATCTTTGTAGATCTGGCTTTGTATCAAAAACATGGGTGGTAGCTTTGGGACACTCGAGTACGACCCATGAAACATCTCTTTGACATAATGTAGAGCAAAGCTGCACATGTTGCTATTTGCGCTGTAAAAAGAACAGCTCTCCAGTGTAAAAAACTATTGCTCTGTAAAGTAAGTCCCCTATCAAGACTGTGCGCTGTTTTGTATCATTTCATATGACTCTGCAGAGGTGCAAAGTCTTGATAGTTATGCTCCTGTGTATTAAGTGGGAACCCTTCAGGCAAGTCAGAACCTGTGATGAATTTTACTTCTGAAATGCAAGCAATTACTTTGAACAATTAGTATGTGCTGCTTAATCAAATTAACTACTTGCATTTCAAATGTGAAATGTAAGCAAATATCCTGATCATATTGTGGTCCAGGCAAAGGGGTGCTCCGGAACAAAGCCCGCCTTCCCAAAGATGCTTCACCACTATCTTTCCTGCTTGATCATTTCAGTGTTGTCTCTATGAACTGAGTCCCGAAACTCTTTTCTTGGAAATCTTTACACCCTTTAGATACTGATTCACGGTGAAGCAGAGAAGTTTTTCTCTGATTCCTGAGGCAGCTAGTTGTTAATTGACCGACATGTAAGCACATTGATTGAATAATCAAGTATTATCTTTGCACCCTTGCCCTTTTAGGTTAACTAAGTAACATAGGTGGTCATTATGACATTGGTGGTGAGTGATAAAGTGGTGGTAATACCACCAACAAGCTGGAGGTAAATACTGCCAAATTGTGACCCTGGCGGTGATATCTTCCATAAACAGCCAAAGTACCACGCCAACCGCGTTAACACCACTGACCACAGTGGTAGCCATCAACAGCCAGGCGGAAGACAAGGTACCGCCCACCATATTATGACATGGTAAACCGCCGGGATTTCCGGGGCTGTACCAACGCCATCAAAAGCCTGGCAGAAACAGAACACAGAAAACGTAAGACTCACCAACAGGTACACAGAGGACACCGCCGCCGCCATGGAACCAGAACTTCAAGACTTCCCAATGCTATTCTACACCATGGCCCTCCTGGAACACAAACGCTGATGAAGACGACAGCGGTGAGTACAGCCACCTAGCACACAAGGGAGGGAGGGTGGAAAAGGAGAGTGACACATACACGCACAACACACAACATTCACACACATACCAGAACCAGCTGCAAGTTTAAACCAATGCCACAGGACATACGTTAAAATCAAACAAGGACAACTGTGAGAATCAGCAAACACTGTAGTTTGATAGCAATAGCCACCACATTGTCCATTTGATTTCAAATGCAGGCGACAATGTTCAGAATGGGCCAATGGCCAGCCCAAAGTACATAAGGGCTGCATGGCCACAGGGCACAGTCCAGGGCACAGTCCAAGGCCCAACTTGAGTCCTGACAGCTACTGGAATCCACTGTTCGGGGGCATCATGTTGGAAATGGGCAGGCACCTCAGGGGAAAGGGGGAGGGGTGGGAGGCACCTCAGCTGAAGTGGGGAACTTGCCCACTGGTTCTGGAGGGGGCTCCATGCCCATTTGTCTTTCCTGGGGAGTGCCGGGCCATAATCTCAGAAATGGGGAACTTGCCCACTGGATCTGGAGGGGGATCAATGCCCATTTGTCTTTGCTGGGGAGTGCAGGGCCACAGTCTCTGAAGTGGGGAACGTATCCACTGGTTCTGGAGGGGGCTCCTTGTACTACAGTCCCTAAAGGGTGGCCTACATGCCCTCTGCTGGAGGGGTGAGGGCTGCTGCGTCTCTGCTGGAGGTGAGGGCTGCTGTGTCTCTGCTGGAGGTGGAGGCTCCTTGCCCTCTGCTGTTGGAGTGGGCCTCTTGCCTTTTATTGGGGGTTGAGTGGGCCTCTTGACTTTCATTGGTGGTTGAGTGGGAACCTTCCCTTTCATTGGTGGTTGAGTGGGAACCTTCACTTTCTTTGGTGGTTGAGTGAGAACCTTCATTTTCTTTGCTGGTAGAGGGGGGTCCATGTGTCCCCTCTTGTGACGGCTCCCCTTGGCCTTAGACATGTCACTTGTGTCCTTGCCTCCAGAACCAAGTGGTGCCTCCACTGTCCCCGTCTCATGTCCCTCACCCTAGTCCTCCCTTTCTGAGCTGCAGGTGTGCTCTCAGTAGGATTGGCAGCCATCACACTCTGGGGTCCCTTTGTGCCAGCAGCTGATGGAAGCAGTGGCAGACTGTTTGGCTGAGGTGCTGGGATGGGTCGTTGAGACCCTGCACTTATGGGCAGGACAGGGGGGTGGAGAGGGAGGGAAGAGGTCAAGACATGCAAGGAAAAGCTTCTTAGGGGTTTTGGGGCAGGATGTGGGAGGAGGAATGGGAGTGGAGGGTGAGGGAGTGGTTGTCGGAGGTGTACGCCTGCTGGACTTGGGTACAGGTGCATGGACAGTGTGCGTCTGTGAGGTGGATGGCTGTTGGGTGTCTGTGTGTGTGTGTTTGTGTCTCTTAGGAGGGTGCAGACAGGGTGGGAGAAGACAAAGGGGACGTGTGGATAGATGATGCGGAGGTGTCTGGAAGTGAGGTGTGGGTGCTGCATGATGTGGTGATGGTGGTGGTGGCTGTTGATGCAGTGCATTCAGGTGTGAGTGAAGCTGTGACTGTGAGGGAGGATAAGGAGGAGGGGGAGACAGTGGATGTGGCCTGAAGTGTGCTACCTGTGTTTGACTGTGCTACTCCTGTGTGATGTTTTGTGTGCATGCTTGTCTGTGCCTTGGATGGGTTGAGATTGAGGAGGCTGGGACTGGGAAGTGGTAGTTGGAGGGGGACAGTAGGAACAGGGACACTGGCTGCCAACAGAGAGGAGGCCAGAGCCTGAAATGATCTCTGTAGGGCCGCCAATCCACTGTAGATGCCCTCCAGGTATGAACAGCATTGCTGCATCTGGGATGGTTGACTGCCCTACAGAGATGGATCTCAGGAGGTCAATAGCCTCCTCACTGAGGGCAGCAGTACTGATTGGGGCAGGGTCTTAGGTGCCTGGAGCGAAGGAGAGGCCCACCTTCCTGGGTGAGCGGGCATGGGCAACTCGGTGGGGGGGCTACTGGGAGGGAGGTGCCGGTACGGGGGTGGCAGCTGTACCTGTAGCTGCAGTGGTTCCAGAGGTGTCCGCCACCACCAGGAAGCTCCCATTGGAGGACGAATCAGAGTCAGTGTTGTCACCTCCTGTCTCTGCTGTTGTGCTCCCATCGCCCTCTGTCACGCTGACCCCTTCGGCATCGGTGGACTCTGCCTCCTGGGTCCTGTGGGATGCAGCTCCCTCAGTCACTGGTGCCCCTGCTTCTCCGCCAGATGATGCTAATGCACAAATGGGCAGGATGACAGAGATAATGGGGGGGGGAGAGAGAAAGGGCGCCCTGGGTCAATTACAGCAACAACACCACAGTTGGCATACACATTACAATCACAAACAGGGATCAGGATTGAGCACTATACATCGCACTGGCATTACATTGCCTAAGTGCTACAGCAAGATGAGAGCCAACCACCACCAACTGCACCCCTCCTAGGACACACTAAGCCCTGCCTGACATGGAATGGTACCTATCTAGGTTACCAGATTTTGCTATACACACATTTACCTTGAGCTGGATCATGCAGCAATGAATGAGCTGGCATTAACGGGCACCCACTAACTGAACCCCACCACCAGGATCCCATACGACCCAAAAAGTATTGTTGTCATGCACACTGTACTCACTGTACTCACCCCTTTGTGTGCTGCCCTCAAGTTCCCATTCAGCTCTGGGTAGGCCATCACCGGTATATGGGCCATAAGGGGGGTCAGGTTCCGACGGGCACCCCGCCTTCGTTGGGAGGCCATCTCCACCCGGACATCCGTGGTCTTCCAGGCCCAGTGTCTCAGGTCCTCCCACCTTTTCCTACAGTGGGTGCCTGCTACAGACTCCCAGGGTCCGCATGTCCTTGGCGATGGCACACCACAATCCCTTCTTCTGATGGGCGCTGACCTGCAGAGGTAATACAGACAGAGGACACTATTAACCATACAATCCAGCCAGTCACACATATGGCCAAAAAATACAATTTCCATCTCCATTGGCACACACATCACCCGGGTCACTGCATGGACACTTCCCCCAGACATACCCTCCACCTAAATTACACACTGCTAGCACACACATCTCCATGCAACCTTGTCACATGTATCATGCCCATGGTGTACTCACCTGTTGATCTGGAGGCCCATACAGCTGTCCATAATGCTGTAGGACACCATCCACCAGGAGCTCTAACTCCTCCAAAGTGAAGGCAGGGGCCCTTTCCCCTGTCACACGGGCCATGGCAGGATCCAGACACAGGTCACAGCAGCACATGCAGTGGAGGTGTTGCCCTGTGGAAAGTCAGGAATCAAGTGACGTTTTACACAGAAAATGGCAGTCACGTCCACGGCGGTGTACACCATCACTGCCGCTGGTGATCCCCATTGGACACTGTACTCTATAGACCCCCATTTTAGCCAATGAGGAATAGCACGGCGGTGCAAGACCGCCTTCCGCCATGATGCCCAACTCGGGCAGAGATACATCACTTCCACCAGTCCATACTTACAGGACAGGCGGTTGCCATTTTATGGTGGTGGACAACATTCAGAAATTGGGAACTAAGTCACTGCTATCAATTGCACATACATTGCCATTCACAAATTTACGATTACATACATGCTCTATGTACACTGAGGTGGTGGTTTCATTGTTCGGATTGTGACACCCTACTCATTCTTATGTCCCTTAAATACCTACCACTGGGGAGGAATAGGAGGAGGAGACAAGAGCCGGTGTACAGACCCCCTGTGGACTTGGCTACACTGGAGGACAGGCACATAATAATCACCTATAGACTGGACAGGACCACAATCACAGAGTAGTGTACTCAATTGGAGCCTGATCTGATATCAGCCATCCGTCATCCCACTGGGCTCCCACCATTGTGCAAGTTCTATCATTGCTCCATTTTCTGGCAACTGGTTCTTTCCAAGTGACAGTGGCTTTGGCATCAGGAATGTCACAGCCAATGTTCTCAATTGTGCTGGCATGGGCTTTGTCTGCCTTGCTCAAACAAATGTGCAGCTACATAGCTTTCTCCCAAGTGGAAGATTTGGCCACTGTGAAGGCTGGATTTTATGCAATGGGACATACACCAAATTTTATCGGTGCGATTGACGGAACACATATTCCATTTGTCCCCCCCAGCACAATGAACAGGTATTCAGGAATTGGAAGAGTTTCCACTCACTCAATGTACAAATGGTGTGTCTGCCTGACCAGTACATCTCCCACGTCAGTGCCAAGTATCCTGGGTCAGTGCATGATGCCTTCGTCCTGAGGAATAGCAGCATCCCAGATGTGATGGCACAACTACAGAGGTACAGGGTGTGGCTAATAGGTGAGCCAGAGGGGTCATCCCCCATACCATTGAGCAAGGCTAATGTCCGTCCCTTAATACTTGCAGGTGACTCTGGCTACCCAAACCTATCATGGCTACAGACCCCTGTGAGGAATGCCAGGACAGGGGCTGAGAATTGGTATAATGATGCACATGGGCGAACCCAGCGGATCGTAGACAATTACTTTGGAATCCTGAAGGCCAGGTTCAGATGCCTCCATCTGACAGGTGGATCCCTGTGCTACTCCCCTGGGAAGGTTTGCCAGATAGATGTTGCATGCTGCATTTTGCACAACCTGGCCCTCAGATGACATGTGCCTTATCTGCAGAAGGAAGAGATTGGAAATGCCTCTGTGGCAGCAGTGGACCCTGAGAACAGTGAGGATGAGGAGGCAGAGGATGAGGATGTGGTCAACAGAACATCAGTAATACGGCAATACTTCCAATGACACACAGGTGAGACAGTTGAACGGACCATTCCTCTGATTATTTATCCTTTCAGTGGGAGTGTAGCATGATGACAGTCGATTCCTTTGCATCTTCACTGACTGTCACCTATGCCTTCTCATTTTGCAGATGTTGGTGTTATTACTACTGTGTACTGATGTGATGTCTACAGACAGTTACAGGTGAGCATTTGTATGCTATGACAGAGTTCAGGTCATTTGCACAAGATGTAACTGTTACCATACTTGCACATTTTCTTAACATAAAGCAGTATCACTCAAGTTGTTTTCAAGGGTGTTCATTGTAGTGAAATGTATAGACGGAATAGTGTAATGGAATGGGGTGATGGTAGAGGTAAGTCCAGGGTATTGGTCCAGTCTGTTTGTAGCACTGGTCCAGTGTCCAAGGGCCATAGGAAGGGGAGCATAGGCAGTTCAAAGTGGACAAGGTGATAGAGTGGGACACAAGGGGGACATTCAGGAGAGTCTCATTTTCTGGCGGTGGTCTTGGTCTTGGCAAGTGTCTCTGGCATCTGTCTGGGTCGCAGGGACCGTTTGCGGGGTGGTTCACCTTCTGTAGGGGGAGGGGTGCTGGTGGCCTGTGGGTTCTGTGGCAGGGCCTCCTGTCTACTAGCTGCAGCAGATGTGGTGGGCTGATCAGTTGACTGGCTAGTGGAAGGGGGCCGCTGGTTTGCTGTATATTCTCTTATTATGTTGGCCATGTCAGCCAGCACCCCTGCTATGGAGACCATGGTGGTGTTGATGGCCTGCAAATCTTTCCTGATCTCCTGATGGTGTACCTCCTGCAGCCACTGGGTCTCCTGCATGATGTCAAGAATCTGGCCCATCTTGTCCTGGGATTGTTGGTAAGCCCCCAGGACATTAGTGAGTGCCTCTAGGACAGTCGGTACCCTGAGCCTGTCCTCCCACTGGTGCCCAGCTATCCTCCCAGTGTCCCTGCCCCCTGTGCCTGTGTCCCCTGAATGGTGTGCCCACTGCCACTGACTCCTGGACCCTGATTGTCTTGGCTGTGAGGTATGGACTGGGGTCCATGTAGATGTGGGGACACTGTTGATTAATGTGTCCTGGGGACAGAGGTGTGGAGACGTTGGGTGGGTGCTGTGGTGTTTGATACTGAGGGGGACTGCTCTGTGGTGGACTGGGAGTGGGCTGGGGTGGCCGACTGACCAGTGGTCCCTGATGGGCCAGGTAGTTCATCCACATTCAGATGTCCAGAGTTACTGTCATCACTGGGGGCATCTTCTGTTTGGGGGACTCAATAGCTGTGGCACCTCCTCACCGCTGGGATTGGCTGGGGTACCTGTGAGGATGTAAGTGATGTATTATGCTTCATATCTTTGACATATTGTACATCCCTAGCTTCCCCTATATCGTTGCTGTTGCCCTGCACCCTTTTTGTGTGTATGGTGATGTATTGTGGGATTGTTAGTTCTCCATGCTGTGTATACTTAGGAGGCGGGTGTACATGCATGGCTGGGAGGGCTGTACATGCAGTGGGTCTGGCATGCAGGGCTTGGCATTGGGGTAGTCCTATGTGTAGGTGCACTGTGTGGGATGGAGTGGAGTGATGGAAGTCAGGGTGAGGGGTGAGATGGCATGCAGGAATGGGGATGTAAGGTAGTAAATATTGACTCACTGGAGTATTGACTCCTCCAGCTACTCCAGTGAGTTCCTCAGGATGCAGTATTGCCAAGACTTGCTCCTCCCATGCTGTCAGCTGTGGGGGAGGAGGTGGGTGTCCACCATCAGTTCTCTGGATGGCAAGCTGGTGCCTTGCTGCCATGGAACATACCTTCTCCCATAGGTCGTTCCACCTCTTCCTGATGTTGTTCCTTATTCTCGGATGCGGTCCCACAGCGTTCACCTGGTCCACAATTCTCTGCCATAGCTCCATCTTCCTTTCAATGGATAGTTGCTGTACCTGTGCTCCAAAGGAACCCTTACTATTTCCTCCGCCATGACCCACAACTCCTCATCTCTGAAACTGGGGTGCCTTTGTGGGGACATTGGTGTTGTGTGTTGCGCAGTGCTTGTTGAATAATGTGGTAGGGTGTGGGGTGCGTGACGGATGGCTGGGTGTTAGTGGTGTGTGTAGTAATGTCTGTGATTTGCGTGTCTGTCTCATGGTTATTTTTCGTGTTTGTAAAAGGTTGTGGGTAATGTGGGTGTGTGTTTTATAGTGCTGCTGGGTGTGTGTGGTGTGTGTATTGATGTCAGGTGTGTGTTTTTGGTATTGGCCAATGTTGTGTTGTTTGTATTTGGGTAGCCATTCTGACCACGCTGGTGTGTACAGCCTATGGTTTACCACCACTGAATGTCCGCCGTGGTGATTTGTGGGTCATAATGTGGAGGGCGTTGTTTTGTTGCCGTGACGGTGTGGGTGCTCGTACCAACAGTTTAACACTTACCTTTGAACTGGTGGATATGTGTTTGCGGCAGTATTTTGTTGGTTTACTGGATGTGTGTCATAATATGGATGTTCGCCTTGCGATGGTATGTTGACAGCCATCACTGGGGCGGTAAGCGGGATTTACTGCCAATGTAATAATGACCACCATACTCATGACAAGACTAGGAGATTGGTGTAAGTTGTGATACAGTATTAACAATATATGTAATATCCAGTCAGAAACTATTATATTTGCAAAAAATAGAAATGTGTTTTGCATATAGCAAATGTAGCTTTATTAAAAGTATGTGCAGATTTCTCTTTAACAGAACCCTCAACATCAGTTTTGGGTTCTAAATGTGGCTTAACAGCTTGCAAACCTAAGGTAGTGTCCCACAGCTGTGTATACTTCTGCAATTATGTTTCGTAGTTACTGTTCACAATCTGGAACTGGAACCGCTTCCAGCCTATGGCACATTGCCCGGACTGATCCTTCTCCCTTAATGTTGTTTAGGATGATAAAGGAAACTGTGGAGAAGTTCCCCATCACCATTATTCCTACTTGTTCTGAACTTGTTTCAGTACCTCAGGCAGAGCTACCAATGAAGATGTGCTGTACGTGCTGGTGAAAATGCATGCAAATATGCTTCTCCAGGTGTTACATTCCTCTTCAGGTGGCTCCATCCCAAGATGGAGAGACATAGTCAATATTCTATGTTTGCCTTGGGGTGCTGTAAATTGAAAAACCTCTTCTAACGTGGTTGGTCTTTTGAGCAACCGAGAAGGGAATCTCTTCACCCTTATTACTCTGTGGACTAATAGATTGTATCCATGCTGCAGCCACTGCAAAAGCCAGTCTAGAGCCCATGGGGTTTAATATATACTGAACAAGCCTCCTGTATAATGTGACTATGTAATCTAAAACCCCTACCACCTCAGCATGTGCCAAGGTTTCAGGAAAAGGAATGGGTGTGTAGCCAGGCAAGAGTGTTCACATGGCCACTTCATTGTTCAAGGGTTCCAGGTGGGCCTTCTTGTGCGTTTGTGGCAATTGACCAGCAAATCAGTTCTGGTGTTCCTGGTAAGTCAAAGGAATTTCCAAATCTTAGTAAGCCCTATAATGTGTAGACAGTGGTGCTGCTTTATAATCCTGAAACTGCACTAAGACAGCATATCGCCTCAAGCTCCACCAATGAGAAAAATGTCTCAAAGGCATATGCCGCATGAGTATTATTGCAAAAGTAAACACTCCATCCCCCCGCATCTGGGACCCCTCTGTGTTTGAGATGCTCAGCTATTGCTACACTGTAATTGCCAGCTATCACAATAAGGCCCGACATATGAACAGGTTCAAATAAAATGGATTAAAAAAATTAGAAAAACAGAATGGGGAATACCTGCCAAGCTGACAAATGTACAGTAATAGGTGCTCTCCTATTCCCAGTAGAAGGTAACCATCTTTACTACGGACATCTCCGTAATTATATAATAATGGTTTATGTGTGTGTGTGTATACCAAAAAGAACTACTCATGTGTTCACAAAACATACAGGCCAAGCATGTTCGGGTGTTAGTGCTGGTGTAAACTATGCCTCTGGCTCAGCTCTACAAGTTTTATTTTCCCACCTACTTGAACATAGTTCAATGCACCAATACTGAATGTGAAAGACAGGTTTCAGTACCCCCTATCGAGTTCCACCCAATACATAGTTGAAGTACTGTCAATGCTTTTAGGTTAGTAACAGTTTCAGGAACACCGTGATGATCAGATACAAACCTTTTACATTCTTCTCAAACATACACACACAAGATGTGCTAGGAAAAAAACACTTTAGCTAAAAAGTGTACTTATTTCAACAGGTCCACCCTGTTGCTCAACACATTTAAAATAACCACATAGAACACAATTGAAATAGCACAAATGCATGTTGCAAATAAAATGAACATTTCTAAAAAAGTGTAAAATGTCTCCAAAACACGTAATACCCTAAACACTACTTCTATGCCCTAGGTTAGGAGAGCATGGAAAGTAGAATAACTTACAACTAGAGTTTCATAGGGAGGAACTGCAACGTAATGTAGGAAGAAACTGAGGGTGAAAAGCGGACTCGATCTCCTGTATCTCAGAAATCCATTAGGGGTGGTTACAAATAAGAGACCACAAGAAAATGTTAAAAACTGAACAGTATTAGTAATCTGATATCCACTCTCCACATTCAGTCTAGGACTATGACGGTAAACGACCAGAAAAGGGAGTCGATCTGAAATCTGAAAAAATAAGAAATGTAGCAGAAAAGGTGACACAGGACAAATGGCTGTAGTCAGCGTGAAAAGGTAAGAAAAAGGATTGGACTCAAAGACTCCCATTAAGAAGAAGAAAACTGCAGTACTTTCTAAGAGGCATGCCAATCCAACTCTGAATTTTTCTGAGAAACAGCAGTCCTAGGCAGTGCAGCACAATTCATGATAGTACATCAGATGCTTCTGAGATTTCTGGTGATAACCCCAACTGATGAGTTCATACAAGTTGAATCTCCAGATAAACATTTAAATCCTCCTGGTAGGGTTTGTGATTTAGAATTGCAGGTTGAAGGGGACATACTAAGCACTACTAAAGTTGTCTTCTGATTACATTTGTCTCAGGATTATGACATCATACTAGCTGAGGAAGACTAGCTGTGGGTCTTTATTAGGGAAATGACCCAGGAGGAGGAAGTAATCAGAGTAGCTTTTTCTCCTATAGTACCGGAAGACATCAGGGAAATTTACACCAGTGAATGGGCTGTAAGACAGGCTTCGGTCTTATACAGAAACCGAGTGGGGTGGGATACAAATTCTATTACACATTCCATTTCCTTCCACAGTGAACGTCAAGCGCCCTCTCAAACCAGTAGCAATGCACAGCATTAAAGCAATATTAGATCAGTTACAATACCAGGGTATAATAGCACCTTGCCTTTCACGGATAAACACTGCCTTTTTTTCCCGTCTTCAAATCTGATGGCTCCTATAGGATAGTCTTAGGAATTTAAATGCTCATACAAGAACACGTGTGGTGCCAAATGTGCACAGCACAAATTTAATGATGAACCTGGTGTGGAAAAATACAAAACAACCCTTGATATCTATAATAGATTTTTTAAGTGACACATAGCACCTGAAAGTGAGTAACTAATTGCCTTTAGTTTCAGTAGGGTGCAATTCTCATTTCAACATTTGCCTATGGGCTATACAATCAGTCCTGGCCTATTCTCAGAATGCATCATGAAGATTTTACAACCAGGTCCCTAGTTATTGTCAAACATTGATTATATCTATCTTAAAGATGATGACTTGCACAGCTAAAGGGTAACATTATTAACATCACATGGTTACAGAATTATCTTTAAAAATCAAAGATTGGCTACCTTATGGTGATCTTCCAATATGAACTATTGAGGTCAAGGTACTGGCTTCTGATTTCCTTCAGAATTGTACTACCGTGCAGCCTCCAAAGACACTGAAAAAGTTACAAACCCTCCTCAGATTCCTCAACTTTGGACAAACTTAATTGGCCCACTACACTGAGCGGAGGTAAAGTACTTGTATGACTTGATTTCTCCCAAGTTTTAATTGAAGCAGTGGTCAAGCAGGCATACTGATATCTTGCATAGACAAAATATTTACAAACTAGGGACAGTAAAACCAAATAGTTCATTGGGTCATACCAAGTCACTCTGAATAAACATATGTGCTCCACAGTGAAGGATGAATTGCTCCTATTACATACAAGTCACGTATTCTTCAGCTGAAGGACATTTGCTTCTGTTGAGATATGTCTTACAGCTGTGCAAATGGCTATTTTGAAGGAGCATCATGATTGATGTTTTCCCCATAGCCGAACAAGAGGCAGCCACTAAAGCAAGAATTCCTAATGCTTGTGCCCTACACTTGAGATGGGTACAGTGGGTCTCTTCTTTAAGTGCAGTAGGGGTAAAGTTTCAGTATGATCCCACTCTTACACATACACAAGCTTTTCTCCAGTATGAACAACATAACCCTTCTACTACAAAAGCCTTACCCGTTGCATATTTCACACAGATGGCTCTGCTCAGCCAGTGGTTGTAACTAAATTTTAGTGCTCTGCAGCCTGTGCAGTAGTGTAAGGTGTAGTGAAAGATGTTGAAACTCTGTTGGCAGTGCACCTATACTAAGATCCTAGGTAACAACACTTGTGCAGTTTGCAGAACTTCATGCCCTGTTACTTGCATTACAAAAGGCTAATCCATTCGTTCTTACACTTCTAGTGTCAGATTCAGCCTTCCGTGTGCAAGGGGACAAATTTGACCTGCAGCATTGGCAATTCAATGGACTCAAGAATTCAAAAGAAAAATCAATTCACTCCACTCTGTGGAAAGGTAGCTGTCTTACAAGATAAGCTTCCATTGGTCCATGTGAGGCACACTTTGGGCCATCAGTGTGATAGAGTTCCTGCTAAAGAGAACTGTGAAGCTGACTTAGCTGCCAACGCTGCCATTCAAACTGTTAGAGTAGCAATCTTAACCATATCTCAAAAGAAATGGACACAGATATTTTAACAGCCATACATACCACCAAACAAATCAGAAAGCCTCCTGCAGGCGTTCCTCCTAAATATTCTAACGCCCTCATTCAGAACACACACTTGCAGTCACACTACCAGAAGTGGGAGATGAGATCATACCTAACAAGCTTTCTAGGTTATATGTAAACAAGGAAGCTCATCAGGGATTGGCATCTGCACATGCTGGGATTAATGCAACCATACCAATGCTACAACACTACTGATGGCCTTGTTTGCATAAAAAGACTAGAGATTATGTCAGGCAGTGTGACATTTGCCAGCAGATTAAACCATCTAATGTTAAGAGATCCCTGCCAACTCCCCTCACAGTCTCCAACATCACATTTAGGGTAATTTCTTTGGACCACATTTGCCAAATAAATTTGGTGAACCAATGTAAATTCTCATTGGTAGCTATTGGCTTATGTTCTCTATTCCTATGAGTGTGGCCACAGAGAAATGCAAGTGATTCAAAGTTTGTAAAGGATTTGCAGTGTCTGGTAGTGATGGGGGCAGTACATTCAATTTACTCGGATAATGGTTCTGTGTTCGCCTCCGGGATACCATATCTGTCACGATTCACCCTGGGCTTACCGTCTGTATTGGAGAGGGATGGTGTGCAGCCCCGGTTCCTGCAAGTCCTGCTCTGACCGAGGTAGGGGTGACCCCTTCCGGTAGCCACGGTGCTGTTGACAATAGTACGCCACCACAGTCCGTGCCCTCCAGAAGCAGTCCCAGAGGAAAAACCCCAAGTGAAAAAAACCTCCAACAGGAACTCCCTGGAACAGAAGGAGGACACAAGGAATTAGCACTGAGGAGCCTGGAAATACTGGAAGGCTGAAAAAAAACCAGGAACAACTGGTGTCCAAGCGAAGGACAGCCGGAGCGTGACCACCAAAGCAGAAGTGTTGCAACGCAATGAGAAGAAGAAATGATTCCCCTTATATACCCCTAGACAGGAAGTGATGGACAGGAAGAAGTAACACCACCATTTTGGATTGGGAAGGGGCTATAGCAATAGATAGGAAAAGACACCATAGTAAAAAAGGGAACAGATGCATGCAGGGAAAAGGGAGGTGCAAGGTATGCTGGGAAGGAGAAGGCATGGCTCAAGAACCATGCAGGAGGAAAGGAAGGCCCTGAAAACGGGTACCCAGTATGTGTGATGCTAGGGGGGGCGCAGTCACCCCACGACAACACTCGCGCCACGCGCTGTGCACGACGAGGACCGACGCCCAATTCTGGTACTCCGGCCTCGCCGCATCAAGTAAACAGCGCGCGGCCGGAGAAAAGGGCCGTCGCGGGCCCCACAACCATTAACACAGGCCGCGGGGGAAGCCGTGGCGTGACAGTAGGTCCCCCCCAAGGCCCCAGGTTTGTGAGGGAAAAGACGCAAAAAACGACGGATCAGAAGAGGGGCATGAACCTAAGGTGCGTCTTCCCAGGGGCATTCACTCATAGGGTAGCCCTTCCAATGAATGAGGTATTGGAGACGACCACGGAAGACCCGAGAGTCACAGATTTCCTGGACCTCGTATTCAGGCAAGTTGGCAACCAGCTGAGGAGGAGGACAGGTGAATTGTCTGCGAAAAGGATCAGGGACATAGGGTTTAAGCTGAGATACATGGAATACAGGATGTATTTTCCAAGTCTGAGGCAAACGAAGACGAACAGAAACAGGATTGATCCTTTGAAGGATCAGGAATGGACAATAATACCGGGGTTTGAATTTATTTTGGGTTAGTCGAAGAGGTAAGAATTTAGAGGAAAGCCAGACTTTATCGTTGATCTGATAATGCGGGGCCTCACAACGTTTCTTGTCAGTCATTCTTTTCATGCGTGTCTTTGTGGCTAAAAGATTCGAATGTATGATGTATGACACGTTGGATACCACGTAGTTGCCGGACATATGAGTTAATGGCAGGGAGAGTAGATGTTTCTTTCAGAGGAATAGGAAAGGCTTTCGGATGGAATCCATAAGAACAATAAAAAGGAGAGACTTTTGAGGCACTGTGTACCGAATTGTTGTATGAGAATTCAGCAAGTGGTAGGTACGTAGACCAGTTGCTCTGCGTAGCATTACAAAAACTACATAAGTATTGTTCAAGGCCTTGATTCAGCTGTTCTGTCTGTCCATTAGTTTGGGGATGGAAACCAGATGATAAAGCCACCTCTATTCTTAGTGTCTTACAAAATTGTCTCCAAAAACGGGAGATGTATTGGGGACCCTGGTCTGAGATAATGACTTGCGGCAGGCCATGAAGCCGAAAGATCTCCTGAATAAATATTTGACTTAGTTCTTTTGCCGTAGGTAGTTTCCTTAATGCCGTGAAATGTGCCATTTTCGTGTCAATCGTTACCATTATTACTCGATTCCCAACCGAAGGAGGCAAAGAGCACATAAAATCAGTGGATATAGTGTGCCACGGACCTGGTGGAACAGGTAAAGGACGGAGTAATCCTACTGGTTTATTATGAGGTGTTTTGACTTGTGCACAGATGGGACAAGAAGTCACATAATTTTCAGTGTCTGTTTTAAGTGTGGGCCACCAAAAAGAGCGAAGCAGGAGCTCTTGGGTAGCCTTCATACCACGATGACCTGCGATGGGAGAATCGTGGCATATTTGTAGGGCCTCTGTTTGGACTATTTTAGTAGGTAGGAACAAAGCCTTTTTGTGATAGTAGTATTCCTGATCTTTATGAAGCTGTGGTCGTAAATTGTTCATCTCAGTTGTTTCAAGGTTGGAATATTCAGTTTTAACTTTGTCTAGGAATGATTGTACCAACCCAATGATCCTATTATTTTCAAATAGGTTTTGCACAGGAGAATCACTACACTCAGGGTAGCGGCGAAATAGGGCATCTGCCAAAATATTTTGGGAACCAGGGATATATCTGATGTAAAAATCGTATTGACTAAAAAAGAAAGCCCATCGAGCCTGCCAACTATTTTGGCATTGAAAGTTTCTCAAACACTGTAAATTCCGATGATCTGTCCGTGCCTCAAAAGGTTCTTTCGATCCCATAAGAAAGTGTCTCCATTCAGTGCAAGCTGTCTTCAAGGTGAGTAGTTCTTGTTCTAAAACCGAGTAGTTACGTTCGGAGTCGGATAGTACGTGTGAAAGATAGAATATGGGGTGCTCTAACCCATCATCATCTTGTTTTTGTACCAAAGCAGCCCCAATTGCTCTTTCTGAGGCGTCTGTAACGACAATGAACTGTTTGGTGGTGTCTGGATGCCGTAGAATGGGAGCTTGAATGAAGGCATTTTTTAACTCTTGATCCAACAAAAACCCTTCCGTAGACTTTCTTTCTTAAGGGTTTGTGTAATATAACTGGTTCGCTGGGCAAAGTCGGCTATAAACTGACGATAGAAATTGGCCAATCCTAAAAAACACTGAGTTTCCTTGATGGAGGAGGGGGATGGCAAATCCAGAATGGCTTGGATCTTGTCTGAATCCATGGCAACACCTACTTGGTTGATGCAATACCCCAAGTATTTTACTTCAGTTTTATCAAATTCACATTTTTCTGGCTTGCAGAATAGATGATGTTGTCTAAGCCTTTCTAATACTTGGATTACATGTTTAGTGTGTTGTTCTGGGTGGCCAGAGAATATCAGAATGTCCTCCAGATAGACGACCACTGTCTGGTGTAGGAGATCAGAAAAAATAGCGTCCATAAATCTCTGAAAGATGGAGGGAGCATTGGTTAGTCCAAAGGGCATCACCCGATATTCATAATGGCCGAAAGGTGTTCTGAAGGCGGTCTTCCATTCATCACCTTCTTTTATCCTTAAAAGATGGTATGCTCCCCTAAGATCTAACTTGGTGAATTTCTTAGCCCCTCTGACTGCTTCTAAGATATCCTTAATAAGAGGCAGAGGGTAGCGGTCCTTATTAGTGATTTTATTCAATCCGCGAAAATCTATGCAAGGACGTAAGTCTTTCGTCTTCTTTGGTACGAAAAAGAGGGGAGCCCCTGCAGGCGAAGAGGAAGGGGCAATCAGACCACTTTGTACATTTTCCTCTAGATATTCCTTGAGGATCTTTTTCTCAGGCTCGGTTAGAGAATACATTCGTCCAAAAGGAACCACAGCGTCTGATTCCAGAGGAATGGCACAATCGTATTCCTTATGAGGTGGCAGTACTGGCCTTTCTGGAATACATCGGCATATTCCAGATAATGTCTGGGTACTCCCTGTAGAACGTTGATGGAACATCCCACTTTAGGTGGTGTTAGTAAGATACTCTTCGGGGACCAATAGGTTCCTGCTAAATAACAATGCTGTTGGCAAAAGTAGGAGGAAAGAGAAATGGTTCTAGTTTCCCAATTAATGTAGGGATTATGCCGGGTTAGCCATGGAATCCCCAGAATCATTACTTGATGCGCTGAGGATATCAAGTCGAAGGAAATGTTTTCTTGATGTTTCCCGAAATGTAGACATAACGTAGGAGTGGTATGCCTGACAGGTCCCGAGGCTAGGAGGGAACCATCCACCGCGTGGACTTGCTCTGGTACGTCCTTGGGTATCCGAGGAATCTGTCTTTGCATGGCCCATGTTTCGTCTAGATAGATGCCACTGGCTCCACAATCCAACAAGGCCAGTGCTCTTTCTTCACGGCCATCTGTTAATTGTAAGGTGACGGGTAAGAGGAAAAGAGCGGTTATTTCTTCTCTGAAGGAACAGATGGAAGGTATCTCGGAATATCCCGTCTCCACCCTTCTCACAGAGGACGGGAGCTGGCGTTTCCCAAGGGCTTGGCTGGACGGATAGGACAGGTACGGAGTAGATGACCAGAAGCACCACAGTAAAGGCAAAGTCCTTTTCGTCGCCTGTTTTCACGCTCACTAGTTGATAATGGCCCACGCGCCATATCGATTTGCATAGGCTCCTCATGAGTAGGCCCTTTAGGTTCAGAACGAGTCTCCTCGGAACGATGAGGAATGGCGCGGGAGGTCATTGAGTGTGATGGTATACGATTCTTTTTCTTCTCCACTCTTCGCTCATTTAGACGATATTCTATCGTAAGTGTCAAATCCATTAAACCCTTGAGATTCTCCCCTCTGGCGGAGTGCACTAGTTCATCTTTGATGTCATCCCGAAGACCCCTTCGAAACAGGGTCACCAAGGTACGCTCCACCCAAGAATTCTCAGCTGCCAATTGTCTAAACCGTGCGATGTATTGTAGAACATCCTGACTTCCTTGTTGAATATCGCATAGAGCTTCTTCTGCCGAAGATTCAAGTCCAGGACGCTCAAACATTTGTTTAAAGGCAGCGATAAAGGCTGAATAGTTAGACAGGCTGGGATCATTGCCTGTCACCAAGGGGGTTGCCCAGGCTAAGGCCGGACCAGATAGATCGCTGATCAAATATCCGACCTTAGTTTTATCTTGCATGAACTGTGAAGGACAGAATGCGAAATAGACTGTCAAGGCATCTAGGAATTATTGCAATTTGTTAGGATCCCCAGAGAAGCGAGGTGTGGTTGCAGAGATAGTAGGGACATCAGTGGCTCTAGAGGCTAGGGCTTGTCGGAAAGCCGTAATTTCGGTTCGTAGCTGTTGGAGTTCTTGGGCTTGTTGTTGGATAGTCAGGAGCAATGTTTGACTTGTTGGTTCCGTACTCATCGCGGGATTCTCCATGGTTTCGGTCAGCCACTGAAGTTTTGGGCGTTGCAATCTGTCACGATTCACCCTGGGCTTACCGTCTATATTGGAGAGGGATGGTGTGCGGCCCTGGTTCCTGCAAGTCCTGCGCTGATCGAGGTAGGGGCGACCCCTTCCGGTAGCCACGGTGCTGTTGACAATAGTACGCCACCACAGTCCGTGCCCTTCAGAAGGAGTCCCAGAGGAAAAACACCAAGGGGAAAAAAACTCCAACAGGAACTCCCTGGAACAGAAGGAGGACACAAGGAATTAGCACTCAGGAGCCTGGAAATACTGGAAGGCTGAAGAAAAAACAGGAACAACTGGCGTCCAAGTGAAGACTAGCTGGAGCGTGACCACCACAGCAGAAGTGTTGCAACGCAATGAGAAGAAGAAATGATTCCCCTTATATACCCCTAGACAGGAAGTGATGGACAGGAAGAAGTAACACCACCATTTTGGATTGGGAAGGGGTTATAGCAATAGATAGGAAAAGACACCATAGTAAAAAAGGGAACAGATGCATGCAGGGAAAAGGGAGGTGCAAAGTATGCTGGGAAGGAGAAGGCATGGCTCAAGAACCATGCAGGAGGAAAGGAAGGCCCTGAAAACGGGTACCCGGTAAGTGTGATGCTAGGGGGGGGGCGTAGTTACCCAACGACAACACTCGCGCCGCGCGCTGTGCGCGGCGAGGACCGGCACCCAATTCTGGGCCTCCGGCCTCGCCGCATCAAGAAAACAGCGCACAGCCGGAGAAAAGGGACGCCGCGGGCCCCGCGACCTTTAACACGGGCCGCGGCTTCCCCCGCGGCCCGGCCGGGAGACGCCACGGGACGCTGCGGCGCGACAATATCTGTATTCGGCGTTTGTCTGCAATTCAACAATCCATTCAGAGCAGAATACAAGGGTTAGTTGGCCATGCTTATCATCACTGTGCACACTATTACATAATATTAGGAACATTTCTTTAAGAAATGCGGGTACTATTAGGAGGTGTTGCTTCACAAAGCTCCAGTTGTGTGTAATAATATACATAGAACTAGCTAGTATATTATTACATACAACTGGAGCTTTGTGAAGCAACACCTCCTAATAGTACCCGCATTTCTTAAAGAAATGTTCTAAGTTCCAGAGTAATGACAGGTCACATCCTTCAGCTTTCTATTTTTCACAAAATCCAACATGACTTCAGAAGAATCTGATTACAAACAACACGTTGATTTATTCAACTGAATTCAGTCACAATATGTCCAACTAAGGTTATGAGTACTGGAAAGAAAATATTGATGAGAAAAGTATTTGGGGAACAAAATCCTAGCAAATTCAAGGTCAAGAGTCCTTATGTTGGACACGCACTATAACATAAGACATTATTTTCTTGAACAAAACCATCCAGCAGACCACCTGCCTGAGATTTAGTGCTGTGAGATACTTTAAAAAGCCTTCTACACCAAAGGTAAGTTCAATTATGTTTAATAACTGGCAATCACAAATGAGCATTTCTGATTCAGATATAAATTATATCATCCAGTAGACTCCTGAAGGTTTAGCCCTATGGCTCTATGATTCCAGTACCTGCATGTGTCATTTTCTTTCCAACGCACCTGGTCCTAATGCTAATCAACCCGACCCACAATACAATACACAAACACTTGTAGTAGTTACCACATTTAGTGTAGGCAAACTATGCCAGTGATGGATAACACCTTGCTGTCTTCTGGCAGTAAAACATCATTTTACATCAATAACAAAAAAAACATTGATTTTATTTTACTTAGTTCTAGGATCACATACCACTAGAAGTATAGGATTCTTGGCAACAGGAATATATGCCATTTATAAAAAATGGAACAGATAATCAGAAAAAGAAGCTGGTTGAAGAATTAGGGAAATCGATCAGGAAAGTATGAAAACAGTCTTGACATGCACACAACAGAGGAGTATTCTCACTAAAAAACATCCTATTTTCAGCCTTAGACCCCCTTAAAAGAGTCTTAGATTTGTTACAACATGGCTAAGCTCAGCTAAAAGCTATTATACACTTAAATTGGGTATTACCAAGACTCAGATCAGGCTTCATGCCCTGGCAACCTTTAAATGAAACAGCTATTTTTTAACCTTATAACATGACTATAACACAGAAAACACTGGCAAAAAAATAATCCATATATACTCTGCTGAGTATCTAGCAAATAGCAAATAGAGGAAGCACAATTGTCAGTTACCAAGCATCCACCAACTACTTGGCTAATACATTGCATTATTTCTGTACCACTTTCATGACTGCCAGAAATTCAGATCTTTAGGCTAATATAAAACAATGCACGATTCACATCTGTGCCGTATGTGTAAGTTTCCTTTATCCTGCATATGCTTGAATGAAGATGACTCTGTGTTTATTAGTACACCCAGCTGTAGAAATCCTTTAGGACACTCTCTTGGTGTGATACCATTTTGTTGCATGGAATATGTAGCAATTTGATGTCAGAGTTAAGTTATATTTTACCAGCCACTCCTACTGCATCCATCCCCACACACTATGGACTGCTGTGCAATGGTTCCTATGTAGTTCTCACCAATGTCACTTGCTGTGGCTTGAAACTAGGCTAACCTTATATGATAATGGTTTCTAAAAACATACAGTGCTGTAAAAGGACCTTGTACCACCAACTAAAGATGCAATCAAAAATGGCTGTTGGCCTAGAGCTGACTTGAAAGGCATACATTTTGATGAAACTAGCAAATGGGTTGCAGTGTTACTAAAAAAATATCCCTTTGATTTCAGTGACTGTAATGTACACACATGCAAATAGCCAAAACGACTTCAGAAATTCAGAGCCTGTTACTCAATACTCAATTCATTTTGCTGATATTGTGCATACAATTTTAACTGCCATTGTGCATCCTTTTAAGAACTGGTCTGGCAACTGGATTTAAAGCACTATTTGTATTAATACCATAATTTTTTCATTCTTTGTTCTTCAGTCTCTTTAGAAGATTTCCAAACATTCTACTGCTCATTGACTGTAGTAATGTCATTTTTTTCCTGTTCCGAGATGGAACTCAATAATATGCAGTACATCTATCCAGCTGAACAAAGATGTTGAAACACTCTAGCATGTTATCTGGAGCATGCTTGGCTTTCAGGACTTAGCAAAAGGCCAACTTTTCATAAAATAGACCATGTACAAATGAAACCTGTGTTCTGGTGTATAAACTGCCCAGCTGAAGTAATCTTTGACTTACATCTAGAGCAACGTTTAATGGCTTTTCTCAACATGGAAATGTTGCTGCAACTGTTGCAGTCACACCAGAGACAATGTCGAGCAATGCTCTTGTCCCTTATACAAAATGCGAGCTGTGAAGGATCAAATGCACCAGTGACAATCTTTGACGAGTTGCTTGATGACTGGCTTGACTGGCTGTTAATGTTTGATCCTCGGAATTCAGTACTCTCACCATGACTGAGTACTTTGGAATTGCAACCATTGCTGTTCCATTTCGTGTGCAAGCCAACTGAGCTAAGAACTGCAATTAGCACGAACTGAATGGATTTCAAATCAGCCACATATATACTGTGTGCACCGGACAATGTAGATATGTCTTCAGATGGAGAACAAAAGCAGAACTCTAACCTGTCACAGAGTCTGTGTTGAGAAGGTGAAACATTTTTCTACAAACTATTTTTTATTTTTTGCTTTTTCTCTAGAAAGCCACATCATTTTATTGGCACATTCAGTATTATGCCTGATCTCTTCAACTGCCAACATGCATCCTTCTTAGCCACTATACATACTTTGTGCTGCGATAATGCATATGGTATAAATGTTTATTTTATTGCTTGAAACATCCAAGGCTTAAAAAAACAATTTTGTGGATGGCTTACTGCTTTTATTATCACTGTTTTATATAATCATATTTTCAAAATTTGACATTATGTTTTATTTTATGGTTGGTATGTATATTACATATCGTATGAGATTAGTTTAGGTTTTGAGTTTATATCTCAATGTTTCATTGAACATGGATTTCCCTACTGATTAGATACATTCACATATTTCTCTATGCCATTATGATGTTACAATGCAGATATACAAGCTAGGGATGTTGAAATGATGTAAGTCCTGACTCCATTCCAAGTAGGTCACAACTTCATTTCTAAACAGGCCTCAACTCTATTTTCTGTATCTCTGCAAAATCATCGAAATGTCTGCCTTGGACGCAGATGTCACCTGTCTTACCTTTCCAAGAACTGTGAAAGTGTCAAATCATTTAGATATAGACATAAACAAAACACCTGAGGTGACATCAGTCTAAAACAAGTGCCTTGTTATCTCCCTTTCAAGGTCAAACAGAGAACAACAACCAGAACAGTTGTAGAATGAATTGTTGTATTTTCACCTTATATGTATAAAGGAATGTGTTCTTAACTAGCATCTTGATGCTTCTAACCTAGGTTAGATCAAACATTTCAAAGGTGAAATTTCAAATTTCATCTCAGAAAAGATACAGTATATAAGGACTGCCACTTTAACACCTATCAGGGGAGGTCCCTCACCCCAGAGTATCGCAAGCAACTGCCAGACCAGAAGACAATCATGCCTGCCAGAGATGCTACCACTGTATCACTCTTTCTACTGAACGGTGATATTGAGGAGTTGATGCTGATGCTGAACGTGTGTTTGCTTTTCGCAGGGGGCATGGACTTCATGACTCCTGATAACTACAGCATCCCTAAGAACATCTAGTTGTAATTTATTCTACTTTCCCTTCTCTCCTACCATGGCACATAGGTTTTAGGGTGATGGGTTTTTAGGTAACATTTTAACCCGTACTAGAAATGATCAATTTATTCTCATTGTTCACAATGTGCATTTGTTCTGTTTAATTTGATTCTATGTGTTTATTTTATATGTGTTGAGCAACAGAGTAGCTGTTGAAATAAATGTGTTGTTTAGTTAAAGTGTATTTTTCTTAGCGTAAATTGTGTGTATGTTTGAGAAGAATAACATTTTCTGATCACCACAGTGTCCATGAGACTTAGTAACCCAAAAACATTGACACTACTTCAACTATATGTTGGGTGGAGTTCAGCGGGGCTGCAAAAACCTGTCTTGCACATTCAGAGTTGGTAAATTGAACTATATTCACCTGTGTCAACCGTGTGTGGGAACTCAAAACTCAGTTTACTCAATAGATTCACCAAATCCCTTTTTGGGAGTGTGTTCAATTTTTTGGAATTCAGATTTACTTCTCTAACACCAATACAAAAACCCATATCTATTCTAACTCAAACACATGGGGAAACAAGTTTATTTCGGAGGATGTAGATTTACTATTCTATCTCCATACCCACCATTGAGGAAAGTGTTTAATTTTGGGAAGTTCAAAATTACTATTTATTTTTACTATTTTAACTCCAACCCAACTGCTCTTAGAGAAAGTTTTTAATTGTCTGTTACATTCAGAAATAAATAAATAAATACCTTGTTAAAACATACAATATGTTTATTGTTATGGCAAATAACTTAAAAACAAGCTCCTTTACATGTCAAAGCACAAAATCTTTCAACCTAAATGAATAGAAAATTGATGGGTTATATTAGATTAAGCACAGACAAATTGTATTAACAAAGCATTTCAAACCTAATAACCCAATCTCCGAAACAACGCATTTAATTATATTTCAAATGAATAATATTATTGCACGTTGACTGCTTAGCCGGATCTATGGCTGCATGTATAGGCCCCAGGCGCCACCGGAGCGTCACTTTTAGCATAGCACCATATTTACAAGGTGGCGTTAAGCTTTTGTGGCTTAACGCCACCTTGTAAATATGGCCCCTTCCCATGCAGCACTGTGCGTGGAAGGAGCATGCAATGGGTGTTGCTGTGGGCGTGCCACAGCAACACCCATTGCATTTTGACGCTGCCTCACATTTACGAAATCTCGTAAACCTGTGGCAGCGCAACAAGAAGAAATACTTTTATTCCTCCTCATTTTTTGCTTTTTCTATGCGTGCTTCATTCTGCTGCACGCATAGAAAAAGCAAAATGCAAGAAATTATTGTTTATGTGCGGGAAGGTGCCCCTTCTTACACATAAACTCTCATTTGAAAATGACTCTTTGGCACTTCTCTGTGTGCTGCATTGTACAGCACACACACAAGTGCTAAAGCACCATTAGTGATTGTTTATGTGCAGGAAGGGACACCTTACCACACATAAACAATCAAACCCCTCAACACAGACAGTCTTGCACGATTGTGCAGGGATGCCTGTGTTGGCTCCGGCAGCTAAATTTAGCACCAGCACAGGGAGAAACGCAGGGGTGCGCCGTATTCCCTTAAATACGGAGCATCCCTGCATTTCTAAAGTGATGCAGCGCGGCGCTGCCAATTTTGACGCAGCACTGCGCTGCACCACTTTTCTTTAAATCTGGCCCCTAGAGTCATGACAATTGCATCCAGCTGATGGAATACATCCAAAGGGCCTCTTCTGAAAGAAGGAACTCTTGGTCCCTCTTTGTCTTTGAGTGGTCAATATCAGCAACCACAACACAGTAGAATGCAATATCAGCAATCACAACGCAGAAGAGTGCAAGGCAGTCATTGCTTTATACTTCCATTGCATATAGATACAGGAGAAGATTCTGAAAATGGCTCCCAATCAGCACCTGGAAAATTGGCATGCACACCCTTGTTTCAAGCAAGTTAGACTACAGAAACACCATTTAAGCAGGGATCTTCATAGAACTCCCCAGAAGGCTGCAGACAGTTCAAAGTTATGCACCCAGAATCTCTCTCAGCCCCATCTATGCATGTCCAGATGCATGGTCTTATTCGTAATAGCTAGGACAGCTATGCTGTCCAAAATGCAACCAAGCAGCTCATCTACCAGTTAGGAAAATGCATACAGACTATATATTGCTTGGTATAAAGTGGACAGCAGTAGAAGGTTCTTGTCCTTACCAAATGCTTTCTCTGAATTGGAGCTGCATAGTGCTTTGTGAAGACCAAAGCAAATACACTGGGTCTTGATTTATCTAACAGTGTTTGACTTCTTGAGGCTGTAATTCCAGCCTCGGCATGCCCTAACAGCAGACCAGACAGGCCAAGCAAGGTACAGCCATCACTGGGAAACCTCCAAAAACCTTAAAGGGAAAATGGTCCTAGAGATTTAAATTACATCAGACATATCTAATGATGCAGAAAAGCTACAGTTAAGGTCTGAGTGCAAGGATGCCCTAACTTCCTCACTGTTTTTAGTCAGTTAAAGCCTAATTCAAGGTAACACCCCATGCCTGAAAAGATGAAAAGATGTGAGAGTGAATTCCTCTAACCCACACAATAATGTGCTGCAAAGTTTTTGGTCAAACATAATATATTTCTTTCTGGCTGCAAGCTCTCAAGGTACACATACCTACTGTGAAGCTTGGAGGAAACAGACAGGTACCTATAATCCCTCCATCATCTTATGCCTGATAGATAAGCTATATTGAGGTCAACAATATGTCCTGCTTGAGACTCAGCACGTTGGTGGGTGGGCTCCCCTTACTGTATTGTCCAGGCTAGTACACATGCAAAACAGATACACTTATATAGTAAAAGTGTTTATTGTACACCAGACTAGAAGAGAACACATATGACAAAATGGTAGCAAGAATTGTGATTATACTGGCAACAGTGGCACAAAGAAATTATAAGTAATGATAAAGACTGAGCATATTGGTTTCTATGTATTCCCTATTTGTAGAAGCTACAAATGTACTCTAATGTTACGTCTGATGCAGAAGCCAATTGACTGAACCACTGCTGAATACTGTCTGAGCTTACACACTCCACAGACGTACAAGACTATGGACCTCATTACAAGTCTGGCAGTCCGAAACTCAGACCGCCAGACCCGTGGGAAGGAGACCGTCGCAGGGCTGGCGGGCTCCTCTGCGGCCCTATTACAAGGTTTCCACTGGGCTGACCGGTGGAAACCTAAGAAATTGGAGGTTTCCCCCTGTCAGCCCACTGGAAACCATGCAGCGGCATTGGCCTCGGCTCCTCATGGAGCCAAAGACAATGCTGTTGAATAAAGGCTGCCCCCAGCACCCTCTGAATGCGCACTTTCTGCCATATCAGACAATGCACATTCTGAGGGTGCTGGGAAGGGGGGTCTTCACTGCCTACGACATGGTTGTAGGCAGTGCAGGGGCCCTCCTGTGACCCCCAGCACATTCTTTCTGCCAGCCTTTCCATGAAGAGGACCCCGCCATGAAAAGGTGGGTGGAAAGGGGACTTGATCAGCATGACTGTGATGAACTCTGTCCCGCCGTGACTGACTACGACTCTGACTACAACCGCCACCACCCCTTCGGGAACCATGTTCCTGGCAGGGGCACTGGCCACCTGGTGGTCCAACTCCAGGGGTCATAATGTGGCAGTCAGACCACCAGGATTGCGGCAGTCCGACCGACACTGCGAGTCTGGCAGTCTGAAGACCGCCAGACTGACAATGAGGCCCTGTGTCTGGGGAAAATACCAAATAACCTTGGAGATAGTGTTCTCTGCATAGATCAGTCTTCTCTCCCTATTGCACAATGCATATCCTTTGGGGTAGTTATAGTGAAAATGCATTTGAGCATGTGTTTTTGTTTTGAATACAGGGTGACAATAATAGAATTCATGGTGGAAATACTCTCACCTATAGGATTTACTGACCTATTACAGTTGTCTTGCATATCTCATATCTGCGGCCAGATGCTGCATCCAACCCCCCCCTAACCACCCAACCCCATGCTGCGCATGGCCTTTGGCCATTGTATGGAGAGCCTTTGGCCATGCGCAGCAGAAGTTTGCCAAAGCCTGTCTCTCTGGGTGTGATAATAGGTGTGACAGAATGTATCTGGGTGTGAGAGTGGCTGTGAGAGTGTCTGTCTGAGTGTGAGAGTGGGTGCATCAGTGTCTTAGTCGGTCTATGAGTGGGTATGTCAGTGTCTGTATGTGTCTGTGAGTGGGTGCATGAGGGATTCAGTGGGTCTGTGAGTAGCTGTGTGAGAGTCTGAGTGGGTACATGAGGGTCTGAGTGCAGCTATGAGTAGGTGCATGAGTGTCTGAGTTGGTCTGTGCTCTGGGTGCATGAGTGTCTGAGTGGGTCTGTGAGTGGATGCATAAAGGTCTGAGTGGGTGTGTGAAGGAGAGAAAGAGATTGAAAGAGAGAGAGAAAGAGAGTGAGAGTGAGAGAGAGAGTTTTTTGGCGGATAAAAGAAAAATATATTTGTCAATTAAAAAGAGTGAGATCCTCTTTCAGTATGAACCTTGAGCTTTTGAAGTTTAAAAGCAACTAAAGTGTGAGGGTTTGTGACTGTAACCTTTAGACCATAGGTGACTCCTTACTGTGATGCTTCCAGACATACCTATGACAGTCAAACCCAAGCAGGTGATTGGAAAGAAATGTGAATGTCCCATCACTAGGAAGGTTTCACAGTCAAAACACCAGTAAATAAACAAACGCACTGCCAAGCGATACTAGGATTTGAACCTTCAGCCTCCTGAGTGACAGCACAAGGCTGTGACCGTTAGGACAGAAGTGACTCTGTTCCACTCTGCATACAAACTTAACTATAACATTCATAAAAAACACCTTGCTAGTCTTACTCTTTGAAGTAATTGTATGGAAAGACCATTGCAATGACAATCTCTCTGTCTCTCTCTTCCATCCCACTATGGGATAGAAAAGATAGATAGAGAGAGAGTGAGTGAAAGGACTGTGGGGGGAGCCTCAGGGCCCCGCGGTCCTACCTGGCTTCCCACGTCCTGCGAGAGCCGGCATTGCTCCCACAAGCATCGCAGCTCTCTGCTTGCGTGAGCAATGTTTTCACCTGTTTCCCTGCACGAATATTTGTGTGCAGGGAAACAGAAGAAAACTCCACTTTCTTACAGTGGGAACTGTTTGACAGCTCTCACTATCAGAAAGCGGACTTTGTTTGCTTTTGCTTGGTGGAAGCTCCCAGCTCCCACCAAGCAAAAGCAAACAGCTATGTCCAGGAGCTGGGCACTCAGGGACATAGCAGGAGCTGGCCCTGGGGGGTGGCTGTCCCCAGGGCAATCAATGGCTCCTCGAGGGAGGCCATGCTGTCCCCCTCCATCTAGCATTGCCACAGGGAGGTGGGTGGTCCCCAGGGCTTGGGGGTCCAAAACAGACCCCATTACTCTTTTATTTTAGCCCCTTGGCGTTGGCGTTCCACGGGGTGGGGGATCTCATGAATTAATTTGGGGGGGGTGCGGCCCCCTGCATGGTATTAACATTTTAGCCCTGTGGAGGTGTCGGTCCCTGGGGCAAATATAATCCATAGGGGGGCACTGTGTTCCCCCTTCCTTATATTTTCCATTCCCCCTGGGATTTCGCACACCCGAGGGCTTGATAAAAAGTAAGCTCAGAAGACTTTTTAATTATAAGCATGAATTTGCAATGCCATCGTGAATTTATGGTAAACATTTGAATAGAAAAGTGTTTATTTGCTCTGAAGGGGTCCCTCTGGCACCCCAGCACCAGAGCTAAGGTGTCTGAGGGTGTCTACCCTGGCCCCTTTTCCTTTTTTAGTGTTTTTAATTGGGACTTTGATAAAGCCAAGTCCCAAGATGGCTGCCAACACTTCCTGGTTGAAGTATTGGCAGCCAATCAGAGCTGCACGAGCTTGTCATTATTCATGAAGTTATCGCGGCCAGAGATATACACATTTATTTTCCCTATATTTTCTCAAAAACTACTGAACGGATTTACACCCAATAAGCGAAAATGCAATCTGGCTACCAAAAGCTAGCTTTCTGCCAAAAATTCCACCCCGTGGTTCGGGCTGTAGTCATGTCTAATGGTCCTATGGGAATTAATATGGGAAATACAACTTTTTTGAACCCCTCTCCCACTTTTCTCAGCCCCGATTCACGGATCACCCCAAAGCTATACACATATTTATACATGTGTCTGTAGGATATAAGAATGTACAAAAGGAGGAATAGGCGGGTGTATTATATTTTCACCATGAACCTTTTATCTGCTGAATCACATCTTAACACAAAGATATCATCATTTGCATGCATCCCGGATATAGGTGTAGGACTGGACTCCTGGAAAGAGCAGTTTGAGTGCTGGGAAATTAGACAGACAGGAAGAAAAATAATGAAAAGTTACTTGGGAGAGCAAATATAAAGGAAATGCACAGAAAAGAGAACTTGGAGCAGGAAAGAAAGAAGGAAGAATTAATATTAGTTATAAATGGGGTAAGGAAGGAAGGAAATGAAAGTCACATTCTCTATAAACACTGGAAAAACACCACCCCAATGATTTTGTACAGAGCAGATAAAAGCAAACACTGATAACCATTGAGATTTACAGATATGAAAAGATTTGAAAAACCTGATAAAACCCCACGAAAATTCTCAATAGAAAATTAAAACAGGAAAGACGATATATAATATTATTGTACAATGTAAGTTGTTGGTTAATGTATGCCCCTCTGTTAGAATTGGGGTCTTTGATTGGCAGTCAGGTTACCCCTTGTCCAAGGAAGGACCCTCACTCTAGTCAGGTTAAGTCCCACACAATCCAAATTATTCTGTGCTCCCCTTCTGGTAGCTAGGCACTGAGCAGTCAGGCATAACTTAGAAGGCAATGTGTTAAGTATGTGTGCAATAAATCATGCAATAACACAGTGCAAACACCACAAAAATACACCACACAGGCTTAGAAATATATAGAATATTTATCTGAGTAGATTACGGCCAAAACGATCAGGATTTGATAAATACAAGTTGAAATATCACTTTGGTAATGATAAATAGAGTCTTTAGTTCTTAAAAATCAATAAGAGTCTCTTGCAAGCACAAATTATCTGCACGGGACCGCAGAGGAGGAGATGCGTGGAAAACGGGGAGGTGTGCGTCAGTTTCTCCGGGCGCACACAGATGATTCATCGGTGCTTTTCCAGGCAGCAAGGTCTTTGCGTCAATTTTTGAAATGCAGGCTTGGATCCTCTTCGGATTGAGGGGTATTCGGACGCCTGGAGACGATGTGGAGAAATCCTGGGCGTGCAGGACGAAGTCACAGGAGCTGCATCGATCCGGTGGGCGATGCAGGGAAATTTCTGTTGAACGGCAGGTGCTGCGCCGATTCCTCTCGCAGGAAGTCGGGCTGCGTCGTTCTGGCTCGGCAATGCGTCGATCTGGTGGGCCGTGCGTCGAAGTTCCACTCACAACGCTGATGCTGTGTCGATCTCCACTCGGGGAGCCGGACTGCGTCATTCCGTTCGGCGATACAGTGATTTTCTCACCGCAGAGCAGGCTGTGCATCGATTCCAGCAGACTGTGTGTTGCTTTTCGCCGCACAAGGAGTTCTTTGCAGAGATGATGTATTTTTGGCCCTGAGACTTCAGGAAACAGGAGGCAAGCTCAATCCAAGCCCTTGGAGAGCACTTCTCAGCAGAGCCAGAGGGCAGCAAGGCAGCAGGGCAACAGCAAGGCAGCCCTCCCTTACAGCAATGCAGTCAGGTGCAGCCAGGCAGCTTCTCTTAGCATGTTGCAGGTTCTGGTTCAGAGTTTCTTTCCCAGTAGGTATCTTGTCAAGAAGCGTCTGCGTTGGTAGGGTCACAGACCCGGTTTAAATACCCAAACGTGCCTATGAAGTGGGGGAGACTTCAAAGAGTGGCTTAGAAGTGCACAAGGTCCCCTTTCAGTTCCATTCTGTCTGCCAGGGTCCCAGTAGGAGGTTTGGCAGTCCATTGTTTGAGGACAGGCCACTGTCCTTTGACATGTAAGTGCCAGGCCCTCCACCCTCCCAGCCCAGGAAGACAGAAGGATTTAAGTGTAGAGAAATGCTCACTTTTTAAAAGTGGCATTTCTAGAATAGTAATATTAAATCCAACTTCACCAATAAGCAGGATTTTCTATTACCATTCTGGCCATACTAACTATGACCTGGTTACTCCTTTCAGATCAGAATCTACCACTCAAACAGTATATGAGGGTAGCCCTAATGCTATCCTATGAAAGGAGCAGGCCTCACAGCAGTGTAAAACGAATTTAGGAGTTTTACACTACCAGGACATATAGAACACCCAATTAACGCAACAGAAGCTATGAATTTTTAAAGCATAAGGGCCTTGACGGAGGGGAATACTCCATCACAAATGTGACGGATATCCTATCTGCGGTATTACGATCCCATTATATCCTATGGAGATGGCAATACAGCGGACGGGATATATGTCACATTTGTGACAGAGTATTCCATCCACCAAGATCTAAATCAGGCCCTAAATCCCAAAATGTGCTTTCTAGTGGTTAAAAGCAAAACGTTCCAACCACGTACATCTGGTCCCACCTGACTGGGCCAAAGTAAAAGTTTGAGGATGACCGCAATGGAGCTCAAGTCAGATACATTGAGCAGTAGGCCTCAGTCAAAATGTTACCTTCAGACATAGACTTTTTTTCAGAGCTTTTTCTCTTGACATTTAGGGTGTCTCTTCCTCTAACCAGCTTGCAGTTCAACAACAATGGCTCGGCTCAGAGAGATGCCCTAGTCAACTCCTGGAGGTCTTATCAATGGTGAAAAGCTCCAGCGCTGCAGCGGGACAAACCTGGAATGCAGGCCAGGGTCACGGTTCGACGTTGCAGGCTTGGCTCTCGATGACGGATTGCTCCCTTGTGGAGCTTTATGTAAAAAATGCACCAGACTTCTCCAGACTTTTGGATCTTCTTCCAGAAGGTCCTTTTGCGGTCTTGAAGTGTGCACAAACTGTTTCCAAGGTTCTAGAAGCTCTGAGTTGCTCCTTGGTAGTTGGGACTACAATTTCCACAATGCACCTGGTCATATCCTTAAAAGTCCACTGGACGCTGGTCAGCTGAGCTCTTCTTGCGGGGCTTGAAGCAGGGGACTCTTAGTAGCCTCTTTGTACTGGGAGCCCACTCCTGAATCTTTAGAAGCAAGACAAAGTCCTTTTTGATGTGAAGCTCAGAGTGTTCAGTAGGTGCAGTCCTTGTGGGTGCCGACCAGGGGTTCAGCAGGGCAGTTCTTCTTTTGATTTCTTCCAGCAGGGATCTGAGTTGCTGGGCAGCTCTTCCCCCTTTTTTCCAGGTTTCTGGGCTGGCAAGCAGGGGAGCATCCCTCGCCAATGCGGTGCAGGATGCCACCTGCTCTGATGACCACTTCCTGTGAAGTGTGGCACATTTAATTCCCAGAAAGCACTCATTCTTTAAAATTCAAGATGGAGAAAACCTCTCCTGAGGCCCTGGTCTGGCTAAGCCCACACACAGGTGTGGCTACCTTTTCCCTACACTTCCCTTCTAGCCCCTTCCCTAATCTAATTACAAGGATTCCCATCTGGCTGGGGGTGCAGGAAATGAGGGTCTGGTTTCTGTCCCAAGTGTCTTTCTCTCCTTTGAAGACCGGTTTGGCCGCCCAGCTGCCTTCCTGTTCTGGCATCTGCTGCTGTAGTTCTCCACAAACCAGATGGTTCCTATGTCTCGGCCCAGGCCACTTCAAGCCTCATTAATGTAGCTTGGCTCAGCCTTTCTAAGGCTGACCAATCAGGAAAGGTTACCACAGGGCTGATTTGAGGTAAATTTAGAGTTATAAAACTCTTTCCCTGTAATAGTTATAATAAATCTAACATTGGCAAGTGCTAGACCTGTCAACTCTTGGCATGGTTTCCTCTGTCTTGTTCGCTTCTGACCTCCTGTTTTGATCCTGTGCTAAATGTGCTGGCTTTAGGACTCTAGGCACTTTACCACTGCTGACCAGTGCTAAAGTGCAAGTGCTCTCTGTCTAAATTGGATTGGTAATTGGTTTATCCATGATTGGAATATTTGAGTCCCTAGTAAAGTGCACTAGAGGTGCCCAGGGCCTGTAAATCAAATGCTACTAGTGGCCCTCCAGCATTGAGTGTTCCACCCACGAGTAGCCCTGTAAACATGTCTCAGACCTGCCACTGCAGTGTTTGTATAGGCGGTTTCAAACTGCCAGTTTGAACTGGCAAGTGCACCCACTTGACAGCCCCACACCTTCAAAATGCAACACATATAGAAAGAGGAAAAAGCAGGGAGAAATAAAGATATTTCTACCTGTTGCATCAGTTCTAGGCCACCCCTAGGGTTGTGTAGGGTTTTGAAGCATTCCCAGGTTTACAAAACCTTGCAAATCTGGGACTGTGTCAAAATCCATGGGTGTTGCATGGGAACACCCATGCAACACCCATTGAAATGCCTACCCTACGCAAAGTAAGGCAAGGCAGCGACTTACTATATATCTACAAGGAAATGTAAAGCCATGCTAAGTGGCTTTGAGTGGCCTTGTAGATATGAGTCAGCAGCCTGCGCTGCCAATGGGTCTTACAAAGTGATGCATCAGTGGCGCAGGCCACTTGTAAATCTGGGCCCAAGTGCATCGACTCCAGAGCAACTTCAAAACCGGTGCAGCCGTCTGACTCTGTGCCGCTGCCTGCATCAGGAGTCGAGATCCCTGCTGAGTGCAATGACCCTGACCAAGCTTAATTTTTATTTTAAAGCAAGGCGAGGCTGCCTTTAAAATGTCACCATGTTAAAACCAGTCCTGCCTTGCAGGCTGCTTTTAAAGTACAAAATTATGTCCAAATTCAACTTGGGGATTAAAAGTACTTCCAGAGTCTAAAACTACCTTTTAATTACATATAAGTCACCCCTAAGGTCTGCCCTAGGTGCCCCAAGGGCAGGGTGCCTTGTAATTAAAAGTAGGGACATTATACAATATGTTTTATATGTCCTGGTGAGGGAAAACTGCTAGAATGGGTTAGAAATGAGCTAGAACGGTGATTGAAATTATCACAATAATAGTTACAATAAATCCAACAACTTGCCAAGGTTAGAGTTATTATAGCTATTGCAGGAACAATTTTAGAACTGTTTCCTAAGGTTACCTAAAACAGCCCTGCAACAGTCTTTTCTGATTGGTCAGCCTTTAAAAGGCTGAGCCAAGCTGCCTGGATGAGGTGTGAAGTGGCCTGGGCTGAAACAAATGGACCATCTGATGGGACGAGATCTGCTGCAGCAGATGCCAGGACAGGAAAGGGTGTGTATAGCCAAATGGTCTTCAGTGACAAAAGACAGATAGTGCAAGAACCAGGCCTACCCCCACTTCCTGTAACCCTAGACAGATGAGAGCCCCTGTAATTGAAATAGGAGAGGGGCTGGAAGGGGAGTGTAGGTAAATGTTAGCCACTCCTGGGGTTCACTCGCGTGAGAGTTGATCCCAGTAGTTGTGATGGATAGGCCTCTGGCCCTAGAGGGGGACAGAGGCAGAATCTTACTCCAACATGAAACAGTGTCTGATTAGGAAGTTTGGTCTCACCTCAGAGCAGTACAAGATGAAGTTTAGGGGCACCCAGAAAGTTTGGCAGGATTTTGGCTGGATTTTGTTGACATCTCGGTAAAGGCACTGGAGGGCTGTATACAGGGTAACCAGGTAAGTACTTATGAGGATTTTACAATTTGTTAATGAAGGAGAACAGTTTGAGTAATTGTACCTCAGAGAGGTTACACAAGTATGTGGTTGACTCCAAACTGTTTAGTCACAGGGAACTGGGAGGTACAGCTGAAGAGTGGATTAGATCCAAGACTTCCAAGAAACACCAGGGGAGGGGTGATCAGAAGAAGGAGGAACAGGTCCTCTTCCAAGAGAAAGCCCTGGGTAACCAAGATAAAAAAGCAAACGAGTCCTCTAAAAATCCACAAACACCTGTATAAGGAGGGGGGACCCTTAGCCATTTCACTTTGAAAGGGAGAGGGTATCATGGGAAAAACTTTGATCCTGCTAAGGCATGTAGATGTTTTCACCCTTCAAAGCCAGGGAGGTGGTTTGATTGTCTCCAGTCAGAAAACAAGAGAGGAGATGCTGTCTGCACAAAGAAGCCCCCGCAAGTGAGCAGTCCCATAGGATTGTTAGTGTAGGTGTGGGGTGTGGAAGTTGGCCCAGTGATGGGAAAGAGATATACAGAGGTAAACTTAATTTCCATAGGTGGGGTGGAAGTTGCAGCCCTGGCAGTCTTAACTCCAAGCATGGAAAAGTACAGACAGAGGCCTAAAATCAATGGTACTGAGTTTGAGGCTCTGAGAGATACAGGAGCCAGTGTGACCATGGTTATGAACAAACTGGTTTCTCCCATACAGATCCTACCTGGTGTATTCCACCAGGTAACCTGTGCAGATAGCAGAGCCAAGCTTCAACCCATGGCTCTGAGGCTCTGAGAGATACAGGAGCCAGTGTGACCATGGTTATGAACAAACTGGTTTCTCCCATACAGATCCTACCTGGTGTATTCCACCAGGTAACCTGTGCAGATAGCAGAGCCAAGCTTCAACCCATGGAAATGGTGAGCGTGGAATAGGGAGGTGTGACAGGCTGCAAGATTGTAGTTGTGTTTGCTGCCCTCCCAGTAGAGTGGCTACTGAGAAATTATCTTGAAGCTTCTGGTCAGGGCTGGAAAGGAAGGTCTATGATGCATATGCTGGACCTTCTTCAGTGGGTATGTGCTGTGTCTAGGTCACAGACTGCATATTAGGGAAGAGCTGGACACTTGGACCCTGGAACAATTGCCTAAGCGTCCAAGAGCAAGAGAAAGGCCACCCGGTCTGGTGAGCCAGGCCAAAGAACACCAGAGATACAGGAGGAAACTAACCCTGAGTGGGAAGATCTGGCATCTGAGGTAAGGATGCCACACCTGCAAAATCTGTCCAACATGGCAGAATCACAAGGAGCAACACAGAGAAAGTGTTGTGTCGGGGACAAAGAGAGTGTCCCACTCTTGAGGGCCTGAGGCAGACTGCCTCCAGGCAAGAGCAGGGTGATGTCAGAGGATTCCACAGCATTTACTGGGAGGAAGGATGCACTGAGGCAAAGGACCCCAAACCAGGGGCAACCAGGAGAGTGGTGGTCCCCCAGAGGTATATGGAATTCCTCTTTAGTTTGAGCCATGACATTCCCTTGGCAGGACATTTGGGTCAGACGAAGACCTAGAAGTGGCTGGTCAACAATTTCTATCTGCCCTACATGTCTTCCAAAGTCAAGTTCTGAAGCTCCTGTGTCACCTTGCAGGCCAGTGGCAAGACAGGAGGCAAGCCAATGGCTTCCTTAATTTTACTGGCAATAGTTGGGACTCACTTTGGGAGGGCTGGACCAAGATTGTTGGTCCACTAGCCCGACCAACTGCCTCAGGCAACATATACATCTTGGTGGTAATAGACCATGCCACAAGATAACCAGAAGCACTAGCCCTCAGGACAGCCACTGCTCCCACAGGGGTTAGGGCCCTATTTGGTGTATTCACCAGAGTGGGTTTCCCAAAGGAGGGAGTCTCAGATAGAGACACAAACCTTATGTCTGCCTATCTGAAGCTGATGTGTGTCAAATGTGGTGTTACCTACACGCTTACCCTCCCATATCATCCCCAGACCAATGGTCTGGTGGAAAGATTCAATAAGACCCTGAACAGCATGATTATGGATTTTTCTAACAAACTCAGGAGGAGATAGGATGTTTTCCTTCCATGCCTGCTGTTTGCATACAGGGAGGTACCACAGAAGGGTGTTGGTGTTTGGGCACCCTGTGAGAGGGCCATTGTGTTTGGTGAGAGAAGCTTGGAAGAAGCCTCTTAAGTAACCCAAACAGAATGTGCTGCACTATGTATTATGACAGAGTCCATGAGCAGAGCAAGGAGCAACCTGGAAGCCAGCCAAGAGCTCATGAAGCTATGGCAGGCCTAGAAGGCTATTATGCCTGAGTATCATCCAGGACAAGTGGAGTGGGTGTTGGAGCCTGTGGCTCCTAGGGACCTCCAGGAGAAATGTACTGCATCCCATTTCGGGACAAAAGGGTAATGTCACCTACTTGGTGGACCTTGGCATGCCCAGGAATTCCCACTAGGTCCTCTAAGTTAGCAGACTGAAATCCTACCAAGAAAGGGCAAAAATTACAATGCTGATGGTCACCGATAAAGGAGGAGAACGGGAGAGTGAGCCTCTGCCAGACCTCCTCTCCACCAATGTGCAAGATGGGTAAGTGGAGGGAGTTGTACTCTCTCCCAAGCTGACAGATCAGGATAGATCAGGAGCAAAAGGACTACAGACCAGTATTAGAGCAGTTTGCTGGGATGTTCTTTTTGGCCCTAGGTATCACCACATGTACATGATGTTGACACTCGTGACAGCCTTCCGGTCAAGAACAAGCTGTAGTTGCCTGACCAGGTCAGAGCCAACATTAAGGCTGAGATAGCCAAGATGGTGGAGTTAGAGGTAATTGAGCCTTCTGACAGTCCATGGGCCAGTCAAGTGGTAGTGGTACCCAAGCCTAATCCCCAAGGGGGAAAGAAGGAATTTATATTTTGTGCGGACTAAGAGGGTTGAATGCAGTCACCAACGCTCAAGCTCACCCCATACCTAGAGTTGAACTCATTGATAGGGTGGGGGCAGCAAATTACCTGAGTACATTTGATCTGACCTCAGGTTACTGGCAGATTGCCCTAAGTCCATGAGCAAAGTTGAGTTCAGTATTTTCCACTCCGGGGGCCACTTTCAGTTCAAGGTGATGCCGTTTGGTCCGGAAAATGTCAGTGCCACAATCTAAATTTAGGTGAACAGAGCCCTGTCTGGGTTGGAATCCTTCAGTGCAGCATATTTGGATGATGTAGCTGTATTCAGTTCCACCTACAGGGGATGGGCTTCTCAGTGGAACACAAACCTGGGAGTGCCCATGCCAATTGTTTATCCACTTAGCATCACCTTTCATCTGGGGGGGCATGTGAGAAAGTCATCCTTTTTGTCATGATCACCCCAATTTGTGACTAATACTGGTGGTTACTGACTCTGAGTGTGCCATGGGCCCTGCTAACAAGACCTAGGGCCAATGGTCTGTTTTAAAGGTATATGGTAACTTCTGTAATTACAATTGTTTTAGATAGCTTACCTGTGAGTCCCTAGTGTATGGTAGGGCATGTAGGTTTAGAGATCCCAGTGGTTATGATGCACTTAAGTGTGCACTCCTATGGTTCCAGCTGCCATTTTAAATCCAGTCCTGCATTTCAGGCTTCTTTTAAAATAACACTATGGGGGTAATTCTGACCCCGCCGGGCGGCGGGCGCCGCCCGCCGGGCGGAGACCGTCAAAAGACCGCACCGCGGTCAAATGACCGCGGCGGTCATTCTGACTTTCCCGCTGGGCCGGCGTGCGATCTCCAAGAGATCGCCCGCCGGCCCAGCGGGAAAGCCCCTGCAAAGAGGAAGCCGGCTCCGAATGGAGCCGGCGGATTTGCAGGGGTGCGACGGGTGCAGTGGCACCCGTTGCGATTTTCAGTGTCTGCAAAGCAGACACTGAAAATCTTTGTGCCAGTTGCATGGGCAGTGCAGGGGCCCCCAGGGGCCCCACGACACCCGTTCCCGCCATCCTGTTAAAACCGGCAGGAACAGGATGGCGGGAAGGGGGTCGGAATCCTCCATGGCGGCGCTGCTTGCAGCGCCGGTTCCCCTTTTCTGACCGCGGCTTTACCGCCACGGTCAGAATGGCCCAGGAAGCACCGCCAGCCTGTTGGAGGTGCTTCCGCGGTCGTTGGCCCTGGCGGTCAGTGACCGCCAGGGTCAGAATGACCCCCTATGTCTGTTTTCTACTTGGGAATTAAAAGTGCTTCCAAAGTCTAAAACTAAAAATTGATAGTACATCACCCCTAAGCTATTCCCTAAGTGCCCCAAAGATAAGGTACCTTCTAATTAAAAGCAGGAACATGATAACATATGTTTTATAAGGCCTGGTGAAGGGAAACTGTTCATTTTCCCCCTATTGTAGCACTGCTATCACTGTAGGCTAATATGAGAAGGCTTTATTAAACTTTAAAAAAGTCTAGCATTTGACAAGAATGAGCTAGTTCAGTGATTCAAAGTATCAAACTAATAATTACAATAAATCTAACAACTTACCATGGTTAGAGTTATTATAACTATTACAAGAAAGGAGTTTTAGAGCTGCTTTTGTTAAGTTACCTAAAACAGCCCTGTAGCAGCCTCTACTGATTTGTCAGCCTTTGACAGGTTGAGCCAAGCTGCTCTGATGAGGAGTCAAGTTGTGAAGTGGCGTGGGCTGAAACAAAGGGACCATCTGGTGGAAGGAGATCTGCTGCTGCAGATGCCAGGACAGGAAGGGGGTTGTGAAGCCAAATTGGTCTTCAAAGGGAGAAAGACAAATAATACGGGAACCTGGCCCACCCCCACTTCCTGCACCCCAGCCAGGTGGGAGCCCCTGTAAATGAATTAGGAGAGAGGCTGGAAGAGGAGTGTAGGGAAAGGTTAGCCACACCTGTGGGTTAGCAAACCTTGAACTCCAAGGAGAGATTTTCTCCATTTAGATTTTTGATAAAAAGTGCATTTTTGGGACAGAAATACACCACTGTTCCCAGGAAGTGGTCATCCCAGAGGTTAATAGCTGGAACCCCATTGGTAGGGGGCACCCCATTCCTTGGCTGCCCAGAATGAGGAATACATATGGGAGAGCTGCACAGCACCTCCGATCCCTGCTTGGAAATATCAAGAGAAGAAGAACTGCCATGCTGAACCCTTGATCTGCACCCCAAGAGGACTGCACTCATAAGGACTACACCTGCTGCACACCACACTTTGGGCTTCACAAAAGAGAAGTTTGACTGGCTTCAAAAATATTTAGGAATGAACTCCCTGAAAGCAACAGGTACAAATCAGCTACCAAGAATCACCTGCATCAACTCCTGCAAGGACAAGCCCAGCTGATTAGCTTAAGTGGACTTTTAAGGATTTGCCCAGGTGCACTGTGGGAATTGTAGTCCCAAACCTCAAAGAGGCAAATCAGAGCTTCTGGACATTTGGCTGGTGTTGTAGATCCTCCATGACATTAAGGAGACCTTCTGAAAGAAGATATAGGAGTTTGGAAACATTTTGACAACTTTTGTCAAAAAGCTCTACAAGTTCACTGACCTTGATGACGAGAGTCCAGCTGGTGACGTCGAACTGCAATTCAGTCTGACTTCCAGGTTTGTGCCCCTGAAAGCTCCAGGAACACTTTGACATTGACGACAGAGACAAAGGCCCTCATTACAACATTGGCGGTAAACCACAGCGCTCAAAATGCACACACATTTACAAAACACAACCACATTGGACAATTCCAAATACACACATGTGATACACATACACACACCACTCCCACACACCCAATATAATATAAAACACACACCCACATTACCCACAAACCCTTACAATGAACAATTTGGAAGAAGCAGAGAGACAGCAAAGCAAAGACCACACCAGCATACAGAGGCACACAACACCATCACTCATACACATCCACGCACAAAACAATACACACCCCTAAACATCACCCCACACATCACAACACACACCACCTCACACATCACTCACACCACCCCATGGCACCACAAAGACACCCCAGGTTTTCTGAGGAGGAGCTCAGGGTCATGGTGGAGGAAATCATCCGGGTAGAGCCACAGCTATTCGGATCACAGGTGCAGCACACCACCATAGCTAGGACGATTAAGCTATGGCGCAGAATCGTGGACAGGGTCAACGCAGTGGGACAGCACCCAAGAACACGGGATGACATCAGGAAGAGGTGGAACGACCTACGGGGGAAGGTGCGTTCCGTGGTCTCAAGACACCACATTGCGGTTTAGAGGACTGGCAGCGGACCCCCACCTCCTCCCCCACAACTAACAACATGGGAGGAGCAGGTCTTGGCTATACTGCTTCCTGAGGGCCTCGCAAGAGTAGCTGGAGGAATGGACTCTGGTAAGTCAAATCTTTCACTACTTCATCCTCCACCCTACCTGCATGCTATCACATACCCCCACCCTCTCCCTCACCCCATCACTCCAACTCCTCACATATGTCCCATTATCACAAACCACACATCCCAACACCAAGCCCAACAAAGCATGGACACCCATCACCAATGCATGTCCACTACAGATACCCACACAGACCCCTAAACAATTATCACACAAGGTCCTACACAAGAATGTAAGCACTGGGGTACAGGGTCACCCACCCATTGCACACCATGGCTCACAGATTCAATAATCATGCCTTTACACCCCTGAAGGACCCCTACCCAACGTCACCGGACAGGAGGTTCCAGACATGTCCACTCCCCCCACAGAAGAGGCCCACAGTGATGACAGCAGCTCTGTCCAACTGGATATAGATGACCAGCCCGGCCCATCTGGGACCTCGGGACAGTCGGTTCCCCTCACACAGTCATAGGCCACTACAGAGCCTCCCCCCTCAGAAAACACCAGCACAGCACCGACCCAGCGGGCCCATACCTCTGTCCCCAGGACACATCAAGCAGCAGTGTGTCCACCACTACAGGGAACCCAGGCTAACCCACCACCCCAAGAACAGCAGGGACCTGGGGGCAGTGGCAGTGGGCACACAGTTCAGGGGACAGAGGCCCAGGAAAACCAGGGAACTGGGAGTTCTACTGTGCGACAGGGGGAGGACAGGCCCAGGGAACCCACTCTCCACGAGGCCCTCTCCAACCTCATGGGTGCGTACCATCATTCCCAGGAGACGATGGCATCGGTACTGGCCAAGTTTCAGGAGACTGCAGGAGGAACAGTATTTGGGGTTCAGGGAGGAACTCAAGTCCATCAACACTACCCTGGGCACCATTGTAGGGGTGCTGAAGGACCTCGTGAACACCAGGAGGGACACTGTGGCACAACAAGGGGCCCTTGACACTAGCCTGGACGATGAACTGCCCACCAACTCCGCCGGTGCTGGTGGACAGGAGGCACCGCCACAGGACCACCACACCAGCACCTCACCCCCTGTAGATGGAGAACCACCCCGCAAGCGGTCTCTGAGATCCAGGACAAAGACAGAGAACAATGCCAAGACCCCCGCCAAGAAATGAGACGATCCTGAATGTCATCCTTCTGTCCCACTTTCATGATGTGTGCATCATACCCATGCACACATACCAACATCCACTGCCTCCACTGTGTCCCCCTCCTCCACGACTCCCTCCTCCCTCTCTGTCACATCTCCACTCACACCTGCATGCACTACATCCTCAGCCACTACCTTCATCACCAGCACGCCCATCACCACACACCGCTCACGTGCAATCTCCACCCCACTACCATTCACACATCCCCTGTGTCCTCTACCAGTGTGTCTGTGAGCCCTCCTCCCAAAGTACACAAACGCAGTCACACACCCACCCAACAGCCATCCACCTCACGACAGCCTCCAGCCCATGCACCTTCACCCAAAGTCAGCAAACACCTTCTACAACCACTACCTCTTCCTCCACTCCCAAACCCCCTCCATCTACCCGTCCCAGTGTGTCTAAAAAACTTTTCCTGTCAAACTTTGACCTCTTCCCTTCACCTCCCCCACCCCTTCCATCCACTAGGGCCCGCCTTTCCAGGTCACAACCCAGCACCTCAGCCACCACATCACCGGGCACAGTGGTGCCAGCAGTAACCGGGTTCTGGAGTGCGCCAAGCAGCAGGGCTGCCAGTGTCCCAAGGAGCGAGGCCAAGGACATTCCCCCACCTCCAAAACAGAAGAAGTTGCCCACATCCCAGAGGGAGAAGGCCAAAACACCTGCCACCAAGGGCTCAGCCAGGACAACAGTTGGGAGTGGCAAGACAGCTGCGCCACCATCCAAGGTGGGGAAGGGTCTGAAAAAGAAAGGCAAGTCAACGTCGCCGCCAACCTGCACCGCGGACAAGACCGGCACCGCCACATGCACCGCTGCCACGGGCACCGTCGCCAGCACCCAAGATACTGAGCCCTTCACCTGCAATGCAGACACTGTGCCCTTCAGCAGCACCAAGGTCAGTGAGCCCACCACCAGCACCGCCGCTCATGACACCGCCGCCAGCACCAAGGTCAGTGAGTCCCCACCAGCACCGCCGCTCAGGATACCGCCACCAGCACCAAGGTCAGTGAGCCCCCCACCAGCACCGCCGCACATGACACAACCGCCAGCACTGAGGTCAGTGAGCCCCCCACCAGCACTGCTGCCCAATGAGCGCCACAAGCATCGCCGCTACTGAGCCCGCCGCCAGCACCGCCAGCGGCCACGCCACATCCTGAGCCAGTGGCACCACCGCAGACATGGCTGCCATCCCCAGTGGTCATTCGTACGAGGCTGGTGGTCAGTTCCAGGGGCCTATCCAGCTTGCATGTTGCACCACTGCCAGTGGAGTGTCGCATCCACTACCTCAGTCCTTGGCAGGCTGAAGCACTCTGGGCACAAAGCCCCCTCCAGAACCAGTGGAGAAAGGCATCCACTACCTCTGTCCTTGGCAGGATGAAGCACTCTGGGCACACATCCCCCTCCAGAACCAGTGGAGTATCACATCCACTACCTCTGTCCTTGGCAGGATGAAGCACTCTGGGCACAAAGCCCCCTCCAGAACCAGTGGAGAAAGGCATCCACTACCTCTGTCCTTGGCAGGATGAAGCACTCTGGGCACAAAGCCCCCTCCAAAACCAGTGGAGAAAGGCATCCACTACCTCTGTCCTTGGCAGGATGAAGCACTCTGGGCACAAAGCCCCCTCCAGAACCAGTGGAGTATCACATCCACTTCCTCAGTCCTTGGCAGGATGAAGCACTCTGGGCACAAAGCCCCCTCCAGAACCAGTGGAGACTGTTATCAACTTGAGAGACTGTGGCTTTGCACTCCCCAGGAAAAAGCAGTGGGCAAACCAACCACTGGAAAGACTTGAGAGACTGTGGCTTTGCACTCCCCAGGATAAAGCAGTGGGCAAACCACCCACTGGAAAGACTTGAGAGACTGTGGCTTTGCACTCCCCAGGATAAAGCAGTGGGCAAACCACCCACTGGAGAGACTTGAGAGACTGTGGCTTTGCACTCCCCAGGATAAAGCAGTGGGCAAACCACCCACTGGAGAGACTTGACAGACTGTGGCTTTGCACTCCCCAGGATACATCAATGGGCATGGAGCCCCCTCGTGGAGCTGGCATTGTGCACTCATCCGGCTGAGGTGCCCCCCCTTCCCTTCCCCCTGAGGTGCCTTTTTTTTTTAATCTGATGCCCCTGCAGTGTTCTCTCCGTTTCGACCGGGTATCTTGTGTGGGCCTCGCCCATGCATTTTGGGCCCAGTGGTCCACGGACTATATTGGTGCAGTGCCTGGACTTGAATTCTTGGTGTACATATTTGTTTATAGTGTATATACATTTTTGATTAATGGATTTTACATGATTACAATCGTTCAAATGTAATGTTTCAGCAAATATTAGTGTGTGTGTTGTTGTGGGTGAGGGTGGGGGTGGGCGTGTTGCGTGTTGCATGTGTGTGTCACTCTCTTTCCCCCCCCCCCTCCCCTGTGTCATAGGTGCAGTACTCACCGTGGTCATCGCCGCCGTTGATCGTGCTTCTGGTAGAGGAGCAGGAAGACAATCGCAGGGAGTATTTGGAGTTCAGGCTCCACAGCGTCCTGGTTCCTCGTGGAATGTGTAGAGGTGAGTGTTTCCCCTTCCAAGTTCTGTTTCCGCCGTGTTTTTGTTTGCGTTGAATCCGCCCCAGAAAAGGTGGTGGATTGGCCTGTCATAATAGTGTGGGCGGTACATTGCCTTCCGCCTGTCTGTTGGCGGTGACCGCCATGCTGTTTGTTTGTACCACCATGCGGTCGGAGTGTTAAAGTGGCTGTCTATGTTGGCTGTTTCCGCCACGGTCATAATTCAATTTTTTTAAACGCCAGCCTGTTGGCGGTTTTACCGCCGCTTTACCACTGACCGCCAAGGTTGTAATGAGGGCCAAAGGCTTTTGGGAGTCACCAATGCATTGTACCGAAGCATGCCAGAGGCGTTGAATTGAAAGCTGAATTGCCAAGGATGACCATTTGACATCAAGAGAAAAAGCTCCAAAAAAGTGACTAAGTGCAAAGGTAAAAACCTGACCAGCTCCAACCACTCATTGTATCCGAACCACACTCCATTGCGGTTGGCCTAAAACTTTGACTTGGTCCTGGTGGCCAGATAGCTGAGGTTGGCGCTTTTCACTTTTAGGTGCTAGAAAGCACATTTTTTTATTTAATATTTAAAAACTCAGAACTCCGGTTCCCTACACTGGATATTTGTTGTTTTGGTATCATTTAGGAGATAAACATATTCTCTAGTTTTACAAATTGGTGTTAGATTTTTGTGTGTTGAGTTTTACTTAATTACTGTTTTGTTGATATTAAATAATTTACACACCTGTCACCTAAGTTAAGTCTTACCACTCATCAGCCAAGCAACCAAGAGTTGAGCAAGGAATAATTTATTGAGACATTGACGGCACCTTATTTCTGAATGTGGTGTTATTACTAGCTGTAGGTACCTACCTGCACCTACTAATAAACCAATTTTCAACAGCAAAAAATTAAATAAAAAAATTAATTATTAATATTCTGAGCAGGTAACAGCTGAAGAACAATGATTGGAGGTCTACATCTTCTAAACATATGCCTTCTAAGTAAAGAAATAATAAAAACTTTAGTAAACTGACAATAAAGTCTGTACAAAAACATAAAATGAAAAAGTGACTGCTCAGATGTCTCATCACATGGACAAAGAGTAACTGACTCGCTGCTGTACTGTTTAAGTGGAGAAGCATAAAAGTTGAATTATAGTGCCAAACCTAAACCTGGACAATAGAGACCTTTCCCACTGCTGACAGTATTGAGAAAATAATATTTATTAAATTACAGGTTTGATGAGCAACATAATGCCTCTTTAAAGATTTGGCTAACTCAGGGACCCCGCTAGTGAGGCCTGTGCATTCTAAAAAATTGTTTTTAAATCAATATTTATCTGTTTTCTTAACCATATATGGCTCTGTAAAGAGTTGCGGCCTGCCCAAGTTCTCTAGTGCTGATTTTTCGGTTGGAGAGCCAAGGAATCCACAAACCATTATCATAATTGAACCTGTCTGTATAATAATGCCACAATTAAAATCTGCCATAGGGTTACTCCAAATTGATACTCATTGATACCCAAATTGTTCAGAAGAGGGTAAGTTTTATAAAATATGCAATGTAATTTTAGGTCGGCTTTGTAAAGAGTTGTGGTCTGCCCAATTTCTCTAGTGCTGATTTTTCAGTAGGGTAGCAGAGCCAGGAGATCCACAAACCATTATTGCAATTAAAGTAGTCTGTTTAATAACACAAAGTCTAAAATCTGCCATAGGGTTACTCCAAATTGATACCCATAGTGTAAGAGGGGCAAGTTATATAAAATGTGCAATATAATTTAAGGTCAACTCTTCATGACAAAAAAGTGAGGACTGCTAATCAGTAGAGAAAGCAGACGTCCACAAAAGTGGTTCTCCTCAATTTGAAGCAGTTTGGATTTGTCATATCCCCAAATGCTGGCTCCATAAACAGTAATTGAGACACCCTGTAACTTATAAAATTATAGAAGAGGCTTTATTGGTTTATTGCTGGTATAAGAAGCCAAATAGACTGACGGAATTTGTGACACCTATCATTAGGACATGGAAACCATGTACCATGGGCAACAAATACCACAATTTTTGGAATTTTATAGCCACAGAACATCACATACAATTTCTCCAGGCTATTCTGCAGATCTATGCCTATGGAAGTAACAAAACCATCAAGTAGTATTTTGAGGCTATCGGGTTTACAGGCCATTAGGACATCATTATACATCACTTACACTGGACAAGAGCACTAGCAATATCTTTGTAAGAGATGTAATTACAAAGTGAAGTGCTTCATGAGTCAGGTCTACAAAATGATGCATCATGATCAAATTGTGTATTAAAAGTTTCAAAAATGTAAATATTAGCAGGTATTTTAGCATTAATGTTACCATATAACATTACGTTAAACAAATTAGAGATTATCCTGATTTACTAATGCTCTCAATTGTGATAAATATAGTCTGACAACAGTCCACGGTAAGAAAAATTGCATCTGTAACTTGTAATACTGAAAAACAAGTGTAGGAGTTTTTCACTAGTATGGCATATAAATCTTAAAGGTACATGCCCAATATTCAACATAATAATGCACCCATCCCTTGGGGCACCTTGGGCCTACCTTAAGGGTGACTTATATGCAATAAAAAGGGAGTTTAAGGCTTGGCATGTGGGTTATATTGCCAAGTTGAACCAGCACTTTAGAGCTGCATACAGGCTCCAATGGCAAGCCTGGGACATGTTTTAAGGGGCTACTTTAATGGGTGGCACAATAAGTTCTGCAGGCCCACTAGTAGCATTTAATTTACAGGACCTGGGCATGTGGTATACCACTTTACTCAGGTTTTACAAGTAAATTAAATATGTCAATCAGGTGTAAGCCAATTTTATCATGCTTTAGGGAGAGAGCAAAAACATGTTATCACTGGTTAGCAGTGGTAACGTGGACAGAGTTGTAAGGCCAGCAAAAACAACCTTAGAAGAATAAGCGGGTGAAGACAAAAAGTTAGGAAGTGACTATGCAAAGAATGCCAAGTCCAAAAGGTACAATAATGACTTTACTGACCATTATAACTCCATTTTGATCAATCTCAGAATATGTATAGAAGCTATCAGACAAGCAGGGTTTGCTAGCACTATTTTTGTGAGGACAAAGCTGGTACAATCGTAGGCAAAAAGTGCACATTCTAAATTTGTGTACATCAGTGCAGGAGAACCATGTGGATACCTCACTCTGACATGCAGAACTTGGAATGATGTGGTAATATTGAACCCAGTCAAATCACACCCCAGAGGTTTAGAATGTTCTGGGTGCGGTATTACCAAGGTAAATTCTGGGCAACTCATAATGATGCTCTTAACTTTACAGTGCTGAGGACGTTATTCCAACCTCAAAACAAAGCTTATCATTGTTAAACTTTAGGTAATGGCAGCAGACAAGTTTCAACAACGATTAATATTTTAAAACAGCTGCACCGCTCTTAAAAAATTACAATAACACTAGAACAGACTGTAAGGCCATTGACATGTGGAGTTAATTTGACAATTTTACTTCCAAAATTCTTTCCTTCCACAATGTTTATTTTGGAGTAAGTGTTGTTTCATTACTTCACTCAGGACAGACTTTTATTTGAAGGACACATAGTTCACTTGTTCTCTTTTAAATCTAGCGTCCAGTAAATAATACTCTAAATAAAGAAGCATATAAATAAATTATCTGCAAGATGGATTCTTGTTTTTATAAAATTGTCCTCACTGCATGAAAAGGCTAGCTAAAAGCAAAGTCATGGCATTGCGACATTTCAATAGCTAGCAGGTATTGATGTAAAATGTTTGCATTGAGCACTGCAGATTTAGCAGCTGCAAGATCTTAATTAAGTTTAGCCAGTAGACCTACAATTACCATATATTTAGTCAGTGTCTGTGTCTGTTGATATATGTAAACCCTGGCACTGTCTTTCATTGTGACTTTAAGAGGCAATTGAATTGCAAGTTTGTAATATAGATATATGTGGCAAAATAGTTATTAGTAAAAGTGTTTTATCAATAGTGACCAATGCAAAATGCTGGCTGCTCATTTTGGCCCTCATTACAACATTGGCGGTAAATGCCGCTTACCGCCATGCAGAAGACTGCCAACACACCGCTGCGGAATTCCGCCACAGCTATTACGACCCACAGCTCAGAACCCGCCAAAATCTAGACACCCACACAAGTCCGCCACACCAAAGGTCAGTGATAAACTGGCGATAACAAAACCTCCACCGTCACGCCAACAGGAATACGCCCACACTATCACGACCCACGAATCCACGCGGCGGTCTTTCAACCGCGGTATTCCATTGGCGGTACACACCGCCGCGCTCAAAATACACACACATTTATAAAACACTACCACATTGGACAAATCGAAATACACATACCTGATACACATACACACACCACTCCCACACACCCAATACAATATAAAACACACACCCACATTACCCACAAACCCTTCCTACCCAAATATTTGGAGAAGGCCAGAGAGACAGCAAAGCAAAGACAACACCAGCATACAGAGGCACACAGCACCATCACAAATACACATCCACGCACACAAAACACCACACACCCCAAAACATCACCCCACACATCACAACACACACCACCTCACACATCACCAACACCACCCCATGGCACCACAAAGACACCCCAGGTTTTCTGAGGAGGAGCTCAGGGTCATGGTGGAGGAAATCATCCGGGAAGAGCCACAGCTATTCGGATCACAGGTGCAGCACACCACCATAGCTAGGAAGATGGAGCTATGGCGTAGAATCGTGGACAGGGTCAATGCAGTGGGCCATACCCAAGAACACGGGATGACATCAGGAGAGGTAGAGCGGCCTACGGGGGAAGGTGCGTTCCGTGGTCTCCAGTCACCACATTGCGGTTCAGAGGACTGGCGGCAGACCCCCACCTCCTCCCCCACAACTAACAACATGGGAGGAGCAGGTCTTATCTATACTGCATCCTGAGGGCCTCGCAGGAGTAGCTGGAGGAATGGACTCTGGTAAGTTAAATCTTTAACTACCTCATCCCCCACCCTACCTTCATGCTATCACATACCCCCACCCAAACCCTCGCTCTCACCCCAACACTCCAACTCCTCACATATGTCCCACTATCAGAAACCACACATCCCAACACCAACCCCTGCATGCAACAACAAAGCATGGACACCAATCACCAATGCATGTCCACTACACATACCCACACAGACCCCTAAACAATTATCACACAAGGTCCTACACAACAATGTAAGCACTGGGGTACAGGGTCACCCACCCATTGCACACCATGGCACACACACATGCAATAATCATGCCTTTACACCCCTGCAGGACACCTACCCAACGTCACCGGACAGGAGGTTCCAGACATGTCCACTCCACCCACAGAAGAGGCCCACAGTGATGACAGCAGCTCTGTCCAACTGGATCTAAATGACCAGCCCGGCCCATCTGGGAGCTTGGGACAGTCGGTTCCCCTGACACAGTCACAAGCCACCACAGAGCCTCCCCCTCAGGAAACACCAGCAGAGCACCCACCCAGCGGGCCCATCCCTCTGTCCCCAGGACACGTTAAGCAGCAGTGTGTCCACCACTACAGGGAACCCAGGCTAACCCACCACCCCAAGAACAGCAGGGACCTGGGGGCAGTGGTAGTGGGCACACGGTTCAGGGGACAGAGGCCCAGGAAAACCGGGGAACTGGGAGGGCTGCTGTGCGACAGGGGGAGGACAGGCCCAGGGAACCCACTCTCCACAAGGCCCTCTCCAGCATCATGGGAGCCTACCATCATTCCCAGGAGACGATGGCATCGGTACTGGCCAAGTTTCAGGAGACCCAGCAGCTGCAGGAGGAACAGTATTTGGGGTTCAGGGAGGAACTCAAATCCATCAATACCACTCTGGGCACCATTGTAGGGGTGCTGAAGGACCTCGTGAACACCAGGAGGGACACTGTGGCACAACAAGGGGCCCCTGACACTAGCCTGGACGATAAACTGCCCACCACCTCCGCCGGTGCTAGTGGACAGGAGGCTCCGCCACAGGACCACAACACCAGCACCCCACCCCCTGCAGATGGAGAACCACCCCACAAGCGGTCCCTGAGATCCAGGACAAAGACAGAGAACAATGCCAAGACCCCCACCAAGAAATGAGACCACCCTGATTGTTATCCTTCTGTCCCACTTTGTCACCCTGTCCATCCTTAAACTGCCCTAGCTCCACTTCCTATGCCCCTTTGGACAATGCACCTGTGAGACAAATAGACTGGACTCTGCCATGGACATTCCTCCACCATCACCCCTGACCATTTTACAACCCCCTCCACTAATTTGTACTTAAATAAACACCCTTGAATCACAAAACAATCTGGAGTCAGTCTGTGCTTTCACAAATGTGTATTTGCTATAACTAAGGAAAATACCAATGTCCATTGTATTGTCAACATACCTATGTCACACAGCTCTAGTCCATAAGGTAACATAGCAGAGGTCACACAGTGGGACCCACATCTGTGAAATGAAAAGGTAAAGTGACAAATCAGGGTCCATACACTGGGTGAAAGTGACAGACAGATGAGAAGTCGAACAATTTTATCAGATGTAGGAGGCAGTGAGGTATTCTTACCTGTGCCTTACTGGAAGTATTGATGGATCACAGTGTTTCTGTTGTCTATGTCCTCTTCTTCTGCCTCCTCTTCTTCACTGTCCACCGGCTCCACAGCTGCCACAACACCTCCTTCAGGACCATCCTCCTGCAGAAAAGGCACCTGTCATCGCAAAGCCAAGTTGTGCAGCATACAGCAGGCCACGATGATCTGGCACACCTTCTTTGGTGAGTAGTATAGGGAACCACCTGTCATATTGAGGCACCTGAACCTGGCCTTCAGGAGGCCAAAGGTCCTCTCTATAACCCTCCTAGTTCACCCATGTGCCTCATTGTACCGTTCCTCTGCCCTTGTCCTGGGATTCCTCACTGGGGTCAGTAGCCATGACAGGTTGGGGTAGCCAGAGTCACCTGCAAATGTTGAGGGACAACTGTTAGACACATACTAACCCTTAGGGACAACCACAGACCCAGACAACTATTCACACTGTATAGGGTCATTATCCTCACCTAATAGCCACACATGGTGCCTCTGGAGTTGCCCCATCACATAATGCTATGCTGCTATTCCTTAGAATGTAAGCGTCATGGAGTGAGCCAGGAAACTTGGCGTTCACATGGGAGATGTACTGGTCGGCCAAACACACCATCTGCACATTCATTGAATGGTAACTCTTCCGATTTCTGTACACCTGTTCACTCCTGCGGGGGGTATCAAGGCCACATGTGTCCCATCAATGGCACCTATGATGTTGGGGATATGTCCCAGGGCATAGAAGTCACCTTTCACTGTAGGCAAATCCTCCAACTGAGGGAACACGATGTGGCTGCGCATGTGTTTCAGCAGGGCAGACAACACTCTGGACAACACGTTAGAGAACATTGGCTGGGACATGCCTGATGCAATGGCCACTGTTGTTTGAAAGGACCCACTTGCCAGGAAATGGAGTACTGACAGGACCTGCACTAGAGGGGGTATCCCTGTGGGATGGCGGATAGCTGACATCAGGTCTGGCTCCAACTGGGCACACAGTTCATGGATTGTGGCACGATCAAGTCTGTAGGTGACTATTACATGTCACTCTTCCATTGTCAACAGGTCCACCAGCGGTCTGTACACCGGAGGATGCCGCCATCTCCTCACCTGCCCCAGTGGACGTGCTCTATGGATGAGAACAGCGATCAGAGGGTCAGCCAACACTGAGGTACGAAATAAACAACTTCATTGCACACATTTGTCAATCCGCTATGTGCCTGTCTTAGTGTGTATGCAAGGCCTAGATATGTGTGACGCATTTAAAATTCATGCCATGTGGCCCCCTGAAATGGCGGCTGCCTGACCTGTAATGTTGGACAAGGGGACATGAGGTAACTGCGCTGGCGTTGTACACCAATCCTGCATTGGTTAACATTGGACCCTATGGGTCCCAGGAGCCAATGACGATGTACGCCGGCGGTGACGGTATGCACCGTCGCGGACGTGACCGCCATTTTCTCTCTGTTCACTCACTTGATACCTGATCTTTGACAGGAGAGGACCTACACTGCAAGTGCTGCTGTGACCTCAGTCTGGAAGCGACAATGGCTCAAGTTTCTGGGGAAAGGGCCCCTGCCTTCACATCGGAGGAGTTGGACAAACTGGTGATGGGGTCCTCCCCCAGTACACGCTACTCTACGGTCCTCCAGACAAACAGGTGAGTACACTGTGAGCATGCTGTACAGGCAATGCCTGTTTGGAGTGGTGTGGATGGGAGATAGGGGGGGAATGAGGCGTGCATGAAACTACGGTGAATGGATGTGCGTCAGGGCAAGGGTGGGAACGTGGTCCAATGACTGTGACGGTCCAGACGGTTATAGTTTTTCCTTTTCCCCTGTACTATTCCTGTCGGTCAGCGCCCACCAGAAGAAGGACGTCCGGCCCTGGGGGTCCACCACAGATGGAGCACCCACAGCCGGAAAAGATGGGAGGACATTCGCCGCTGGAGCAAGAAGACAGCGGAGGCCCAGCTGGGGATGGCCTCCCAACGTGGGAGGGGTGCCCGTCGCACCATGACCCCCCTGATGTTCCGGATACTGGCAGTGGCGTATCCGGAGTTGGATGGGCGCTTGAGGGCATCACAGCAGCCACAAGGGGGTGAGTACCGTCACATTCATCAAATTCAGAGACCATTGGAGGTGTCTGGGTGGGGGAGGTGGGCTGTGGGTTCCCCTAGGCCAGGGCGAGTTTTGTAGGCAAGGTCCCTTTGTGAGGCAGGCTATGTGGCACCTCACCCCACCAGTGTTAAGAGCCATCTACCCCTAGTCAGGCTACTGTGACTTCCATGTGTGCAGCAATCGGGCATAGGCCTTGTCCCCCATTTCCCTGTGATTAATTAGGGAACTCTAAGTGCATGGCGTAGTGCAGAGGGCTGCTGTGTCTGTAGTGTCCGCCAACGGTAGCGGTATTGCATGCACTGAACATGTCTTTCTACTTTCTTTCCCCCCCTTTTTGTGGTCTCCCTGTTCTTGTGTGCATTAGCATCATCAGGCGGAGGAGCTGTGCCACCGAAGCAGGAGAGAGCTGCATCCCACATGGCCATAGAGGGCGAGACTACGGACTCAGAATTCACCAGTGGGACGGAGGGCGAGGGGAGCTCCACGGCGGATACAGGAGCGGAGACCAGCGACACCCACTCCTCCTATGATGGGAGCTCCCTTGCAGTGGCGGGCCCCTCTGTTCCCACCGCATTTACAGGTACAGCCGCCACCCCCCCTACCAGCACCGCCCTCCCAGCAGCCCCTCAGCGTGTGCCCCGTGGCCGCTCACCCAGGAGGGTGGGCATCTCCTTCGCCCCAGGCACCTCAGGCCCTGCCCCAGTCAGCCCTGCTGCCCTCAGTGAGGAGGCCATTGACCTCCTCAGATCCCTCACTGTTGGGCAGTCTTCCATTCTGAATGCCATCCAGGGTGTAGAGAGGCAGTTGCAATAGACAAATGCATACCTGGATGGCATTCATTCTGGTCAGGCAGCCCAACAGCGAGCTTTTCAGACTCTGGCTCAGCACTGATGGCAGCCATTGTCCCTGTGTCCAGCATCCCCCCTCCAACTTCCTCCACCCAGACACAATCCCCAGTACCTCAGCTTATCCCAAGCACACCATCAGACCAGCATGCACACACCTCAACACACAAGGTTAGCTCTGGCAAACATAAGCACCACACATCCCACAATCACTCACACAAGCATCATACCCATGCAGACATACCAACAGCCACTGCCTCCACTGTGCCCCCCTCCTCCACGTCCCCCTCCTCCCTCACGGTCACGTCTCCACTCACACCTGCATGCACTACATCTTCAGCCACTACGTCCATCACCAGCACGGCCATCACCACACACCGCTCACGTGCACTCACCACCCCTACTACCATTCACACATCCCCTGTGTCCTCTCCCAGTGTGTCTGTGAGCCATCCTCCCAAACTACACAAACACAGTCACACACCCACCCAGCAGCCATCCACCTCACGACAGCCTCCAGCCCATGCACCTTCACCCAAAGTCAGCAAACGAACACCTCCTACAACCACTACCTCTTCCTCCACTCCCAAACCCCTCCATCTACCCATCCCAGTGTGTCTAAAAAACTTTTCCTGTCAAACCTTGACCTCTTCCCTTCACTTCCCCCACCCCTTCCGTCCCCTAGGGCCCGCCTTTCCAGGTCCCAACCCAGCACCTCAGCCACCACATCACCGGGAACAGTGGTGCCAGCAGTAACCGGCTTCTGGAGTGCGCCAAGCAGCAGGGCAGCCAGTGTCCCAAGGAGCGAGGCCAAGGACATTCCCCCACCTCCTAAACAAAAGAAGTTGCCCACAGCCCGTAGGGAAAAGGCCAAAACACCTGCCACCAAGGGCTCAGCGAGGACAACAGCTGGGAGTGGCAAGACAGCTGCGCCACCATCCAAGGTGGGGAAGGGCGAGAGAAAGAAAGGGAAGTCGCCGCCAACCTGCACGCGGACAAGACTGCCACCGGCACCGCCACATGTGCCGCAGCCACGGGCACTGCCGCTCAGGACACCGCCGCCAGCAGCACGCTCAGTGAACCCCCCACCATCACCGCCGCTCAGGACACTCCGCCACCAGCAGCACGCTCAGTGAGCCCCCACCAGCACCGCCTCCCAGGACACCGCAGCCAGCAGTACGCTCAGTGAGCACCCCACCAGCACCGCTGCCCAGGACACCGCCGCCAGCAGCACGCTCAGTGAGCCCCCCACCAGCACCGCTGCCCAATGAGCGCTGCGTGCACCGCTGCTACTGAGGCCGCCGCCAGCACCGCCAGTGGCCACGCCACATCCTGTGCCAGTGGCACTACCACAGACATGGCTGCCATCCCCAGTGGTCAGTCGTACGAGGCTGGTGGTCAGTTCCGGGGGCCTGGACAGCTTCCATGTTGCCTGTGAGAAACTGGGGCTGATTGCAGAGGCCCCCTAACTTTTTGCCCCCATTTTCCACTTTATGCTGGTGTTTTCCTGACTCTGATGGTGCCCTGGGTACTGCTAACCAGTCCCAGGGCCTGTGCTCTGTGTAAAATGGATATGCAAATTAGGCTAATTATAATTGGCTAAGTTAACCTACATATAAGTCCCTAGTATATGGTAGGGCATGTAGGTTTAGGGACCACAGCATAGGTGGTGCACACCTAGGTGCATTGCTGAGGTGCCCAGTGTCATTTTAAAAGCAAGCCTGCCTTGCTGGCTGCTTTTAAATTAAAGTTATATGCAAATTCGACTTTGGAATTAAAGGTACTTCCAAAGTCTTAAACTACCTTATTTTTACATATAAGTCACCCCTAAGGTGTGCCCTATGTGCCCCTAGGGCTGGGTGCCATGTAACTATAAGCAGGGACTTTATAAAAATAGATTTATAAGCCCTGGTGAGGTAAAAACAGCCCAATTCGTTTTTCCCTCATTGAAGTAAATGGCCTTCATAGGCTAGAATGGGCAGACTTTATTTTAAATTTTAAAGTCTCCTTAAATGTTGCATACCAAGAATTTGGTATCAAATTGATTGTTATAATAAATCCCACAACTTCCAGTTGTGGGATTTAATATAACTAGTTCAGGTAAAAAGTTTAGACTTTACCTAAAAAGTTGCCAATTTCAGCTCTGCATTGTTTTTGCTGCTGTGCTCTGATTGGCCAGCCTGCAGCAGCTTCTGCCAGGCTACTTTAATGAGGTGTGAAGTGGCCTGGCTTCACACAAAGGAATGTGCTTGGGGGAGAGAATCTCCCCTCAGCAGATGGTGAGGCAGGAAGGGGGAGGGCTGCCAAACTGGTCTTCAAAGGCAGAGAAGGACATCTGGAGCACCCAACAACACCCCCACATCCTGCAACCCCAGACAGCTAGGTGCCCCCTTGATTAGATTAGGAGAGGGCAGGAGAGGGGTGTGTTTATGATTTTTAGCCACACCAGTGGGTGGGCTCAGCCAGATCTCTCCTCCAAAAATCAGATTCATCCATTTTGGATTTTTAGAGACTGTTGCCTTCTGGGATGGATTTTTGCCACACTTCCCAGGAAGTGGTCATCACAGGGGGACGACCCTGTCCCTGATTGGAGAACCAGGGCCCCCCTGCTTTTCACCCAGGAGCAAGGATAAAACTGTCAGACCTGCACCCACGCCTCAGATCCCCTCCAGAATTCAACAAGAAAGGAACTAAAGAAGAAGAAGGACTGCCCTGCTGGACCCCTGGCCTGCACCTGGACCCTGCACTCAGAAGGACTGCACCAGCTGCACACTTGGGCTTCACCACAAGAAGGACTTTGCCTGGCTTCAACTGGTTCAAGGAGGGACTCCCTGTTTGCTACAGGTGAAAAATTGCTAAACCAGAGTCCCCTGCACCAACTCCTGAAGAAAGCGACCAGCTGACCACTGTCCAGTGGCCAAAAAGGAGTTTGCGCCACGTGCATTCTGGGAGTTGAAGTCCGCACCCCCCAAGGACCATCACAGAACTTCTGGACCCTTGGGGTGAGCTGTGGACCCCAAAAGAACCTTAAAAGAACATCTGGGTGAAGCCCCAGAAGTTTGGAAAAGATTTGAGAATTTTTGGAAAAAAGCTCCAGAGAGGGACCGACCCGCCGCGGAAATTCTAGCCAGCTTGCCTCAACCGCGACCCGGCCTGACTTCGTGGTTCGTCCCGGTAAAGAAAAACATCCAAAAAAGAGACTAAGTCCGAACGTAAAAAGTTGACCGGGACCTCCCAGCCATCGTATCCGAGAAGGGCTCAATGGACGTCGGATCAAGATCCAGGTTTACCCCGGTCGAAGGATTTTCATCTCGAAAAAACGACTAAGTCCGAAGGTAAAAATCACCACCGAGGAAACCGACTTCGCGTATCCGGACAAGGGCTCCAGGAGGTCGGATTCAACTGGCAGGTTCGTCCCGGGGAAGAAAAACATCAAAAAAGAGACTAAGTCAGAAGGTAACTTTTTAACCGAGGCCTCCCGCGACTTGTAGCCGAGCAGGGCTCCATCGCGGTCGGCCTGAAAGTTTGACTTTGCCCCGGTCCTGGTGCAACCAGATGACCCGATTGGCGCTTTTTGTTTCTAAGCGCTAGAAAATAATAATACTTTAAAAATTCATATCTCCGGTTCCCCTGAACCGATTTTAATCGTTTTTGTGTCATTTTAAAGATAGCTATTTTTATAAATTGGTTTTGGATTTTTAAACTGTTTCCTGTGTTTTATTTAATTACTGTTTTGTGATATTTGAATGCTTTACACTTTGTCTCCTAAGTTAAGCCTTGACGCTCGACGCCAAGCTACCAAGGGTAGAGCTGGGATTAATTTACTGAGACCTAACTGTACCTATGTGGAGGTTAGTGGCTTGTTGCTAGGTGTAGGTACGTACCTGCCCTACCAATAACCCATTTTCCAACATTGCCCCACCGTCAGTGGAGTGTCAGATCCACTACCTCAGTCCTTGGCAGGATGAAGCACTCTGGGCACAAAGCCCCCTCCAGAACCAGTGGAGAATGACATCCACTACCTCAGTCCTTGGCAGGATGAAGCACTCTGGGCACAAAGCCCCCTCCAGAACCAGTGGAGAATGACATCCACTACCTCTGTCCTTGGCAGGATGAAGCACTCTGGGCACAAAGCCCCCTCCAGAACCAGTGGAGACTGTTATCCACTTGAGAGATTGTGGCTTTGCACTCCCTAGGATACAGCAGTGGGCAAACCACCCACTTGAGAGACTGTGGCTTTGCACTCCCCAGGATAAAGCAGTGGGCATGGAGCCCCCTAGTGGAGCTGGCATCGTGCACTCATCCGGCTGAGGTGACCCCCCTTCCACCTGAGGTGCCTGTTTTATTTCGATCTGATGCCCTTGCAGTGTTCTCTCCGTTTGGATCGGGTATTGAGTGTGGGCCTCGCCCATGTATTTTGGGCCCAGTGGTCCACGGACTATGTAGGTGCAGTACATGGACTTGAATTCTTGGTGCACATATTTGTTAATAGTGTATATATATTTTTGACTAATGGCTTTTTCCTGATTACAATCGTTCACCTCATTTCCTTTTGTCCTTGCGTTCTTCCAGAGGGGGTTGGTGGGTTATATGTAATGTTTCAGCATGTATTGGTGTGTGTGTTGTTGTGTGTGAGGGTGGGGATGTTGCGTGTTGCGTGTGTGTGTCACTCTCTTTTCCTTCCCCCCTCCCCTGTGTCCTAGGTGCAGTACTCACCGTGGTCGTCACCGCCGTCGGTTGTGCTCCTGGTAGAGGAGCAGGAAGACAATCGCAGGTAGAATTTGGAGTTCCGGCTCCATGGCGTCCTGGTTCCTCGTGGGGTGTGTAGAGGTGAGAGTTTTTCCTTCCAAGTCCAGTTTCCGCCATGTTTTTGTTCGCGCTGAATCTGTCCCGGAAAAGGTGGTGGATTGGCCTCTCATAATGGTGTGGGCGGTACATTGTGTTCCACCTGTCTGTTGGCGGTGACCGCCATGCTGTTTGTTTGTACCGCCATGGCAGTCGGAGTGTTAAAGTGGCTGTCTATGTTGGCAGTGTCCGTCGCGGTCATAATTCAATTTTTTTTACCGCCGGCCTGTTGGCGGTCTCACCGCCGCTTTAACACCGACCGCCAGGGTTGTAATGAGGGTCTTTGTCTTCTAATCCAAATTATGCTTCATTGAAAGCAAAGGGGAGTCCTCATTTTCCTAATGCTGTCATAACGATTATAATGATCCCTGATCTGGCTTCCTAAAACACAGTAACGAATTTACAAACACAAGAAAACTACACTTATTGTACCCTGGAAGACAACTACCAAAGGTCTTCATGTTTAGAGGCATTTTCTTACAGTGACAGCCAGAACCCAGACAGAGGGGGTGGAGACAAGGAAAATAAACATTGCTAAAGCCAATTGGTCTGGATTTAAAAATGACAACACAAGCAAACACATGCACACAGAAATAATGTTCCCATGAGATGACACATTAAAGTCAGACCTATTGACTTTGCCAATGCAGTGATGGTGGTCATGGTGCAGTTGATATGATATTGGCGGTGGCTGTATTGGCAGTAGTGGTAAGAGTGGAGCTGCTGTTGGTTGTGATGGTATTGGTATTGATGTTGGTATTGTTGGTAGAGGTAGGGTTATTGTTGGTGGTACTGATGGTGTGATTAGTGGTGGTATTGTTGGTGCAGTATTGATGTCAAGTGTGAGAGGCAGAATCTTTTTGCATGGTTAGCCCCCCACTTTTTTGCCTGATGTTGATGTGTCCTAGAAGTTCTAGTGCCCAGGGCCCTTGCTGACCAGGTTCCCTGGGCGAGAGCTCTTTCCCTAAATCTGTTGTGATGCTTTGTACAATTGGATTCACTCTGAAATATCACTATAAGTCCCTAGTAAATGTGTACACCTGCACCCAGTGCATGGGATATTAGGTGTAAGCCCCTGAGGGCAGCAGCATTGATTGTGCCACCCTCTAGGACCCTGCACCCAGATGCACCCAGCACTGTCATTGAAGGCTGAGTGTTCTGGGGCAAACCTAAAAAGACAAATTCGAAATGGCACACTCCCTATGTACCCTGTCCACCCTACACTGCATATGTTACGGGTAAGTCACCCCTCTATCAGGCCTTCCAGCCCTAATGCAGGGTGCACCATACTATATGTGAGGGCATAGCTGCATGAGCAATATGCCCCCACTATGTCCTTGCCAAACCCGAGACATAGTGAGCGAACAGAGCAGCCATAAGTACATGTGCTGGACACTAGTCAAACACGAGTTCTCCAGCTACATGATGGGCACATGCACCTTGGGCTTTTTGGTATCAAACAACTCAGGATGATAAATCCAAACTGGTACCAGTACTGGATTTATCCCTAAATGTACCCAGGGGTCACCTTAGAGGTGCCCCCTGCAAAAGCTGACCTAGCTGGCAGGGTTGCTGACTGGTTCCATCCAGCATGCCACCTAAGACAGCCAATATACAAACCTTGGGGGAGAGCCCTATCTCTCTGGTTTGTAAGACAATGCCCTTCCTGGTTGGAAGAGCTAACACCCCCTCCCTCCAGGAATGTGCATTACCCTGGTGGTGAACTTCAAAGGGCTACTGCCCTTGAAACTCAAGCCCCTAGGCCTGCTGCTAGCAACAGATGGCTTCCCCCTTTGCCAACCCCCACTTTTGGTGGGAGCAAGAGGGGGAAACCACACAAAGGGTAGGAGGAGGGATCTCACTGAGCATGCACCACCCCTAGCGGCTCGCTGAGGAAGTGGACTCTCCATTTCATTTTTCTCCATGTTAGACGGCAGGAAAATAGCCAATGAGGTTTAGGGTAGTGACCCTTCCCACAGGAAGTAGTCACTTTAGTGGGTGTAGCCACCCAAGGGTAAGTGTCCCATTGGACACTACCAGTTTCCCCCTAAAATGCCCACTAAATTTAGTATTTAGTGGGCTCCCCTAGACCAAGAAAGCAGATTCATCAGGAAGAAAAGAAGACAGCACCAAAGAACCGGACAGTACGAGAACAGAGGAGCTGCTGCACCAGAAGAGGCTCCAAGACCCTGCTTGCTGCACCAGAGTACCAACAATTGCTGCTGTGGATGAGCTGACCACTGAACCAACCTCAAAGGACCCAGAGGACTGCCAGGCTTCGCAAATAGCCCGGGATCTCCCTCCTGAGTGGAGGCACTACTCAAGAACCACAAGAAATCTGCAAAGAACCAGCAAACCGGTGAGGGTCACTTCACTGACCGGCCGATATCTCTGCAACCGGAAGCCACAGCTGGACCCGACAACACACAAACAACAGCCCGGATGAGATCTACAGGTGTGTCAACCTTGGCACTACGCCCTCCCGTGGCAATACCCCAGGTACAAGTCAACGGTGTGATTTTATTTGCATTTTTTCAGGTGGCCTTCCATTGATTCCTGTGGTACGTAATTACCCACAGAAAGACTAACTTTATTAAAACTTTGAAAAATCATAATTCAAAAAGTACTTAACATATTCTAACCATTTTGGTCTTAAAAATTATATACAAATCTGAAGTATTTTTTTACATTCTGGTCTCGAGTTATTCATTGAGTGCGTGTGGTGCATGATTGATATTGTCAGTACAACAAATGCTTAGCCCATCTCCTGGGTTAGCCTAACTGCTCGACCAGCTACCTCGAAAATGTGTGCATTAGGTGATCTGATTTTTAACTCTGGAAACCAGTGTGTGGTTGCCTGGACCCCCAGCACAGTGTGCCTAGCTTTGCACACTACATAAAGGGCCAGCCTCTTACACATTAGTGGGCGTGGTACTGGAGTTATTGTAGCTGTGGCATTGTTGGTGTGATACTGACAATCTTGAGAATATTGGTGTATGGTATTTGGCGTCTATTGGTGGCACTGGGCATCTATTAGTGGCAGTGTATATTATCTGTGGTCGTACTGGCATTGGTATAGTTGGCCATGTATTACTAGTGGTATGGGTGGTGGTGGTATTACTGGTATGGTATTGGTAATGGAGAGGTATAGATGATGTAAAAACAACAGATGATAGACGGAATGCAGAACAAATCAAACATTCACCTCCAGTCACAGATTTGGGTTTAATCCATCAGTTTTTTTGCTTGCCATGCCATTCCAGTTTGGACCCAGCCATATGCAAATCAGTCTTGGCCCTGTTCCCCATGGGAACAGTCCAGCCTGAACTGCCAGGCCAGGTCGTCCCTGGACGAGAAACAAGGATCCTGGGACCTTTTTCATGGTATCAGTCTTCATCAGCCAGGCCAGCTTGAATCTGGTGGTATAGCAAGCACGGGACCCACATCTGGGCATACCCTTCACACTTGGGGTGACAAATGCAAAAACAACAGATGATAGAGGGAATGCAGAACAAATCAAACATTCACCCCCAGTCACAGATCTGGGTTTAATCCATCAGTTTTTTTGCTAGCCATGCCATTCCATTCCAGTGGTATAGATGATGTGACACTATTGGTTGCATTGTTGGAGGTATTTGTGGTAATGGGATTGGTAGTGGTGGGGTGTTGCTGTGGGGTGTTGCTGATATTAGAATTATGGTAGCACTGATGGAATTGGTGGTGGTATGATGTGGCAGTGATCAGGTATTAGTGGTGGTATTTAGTGTGACAGTATTAGTGGTGTTAGTATTGGTAGGGTCCCATGGTGCTGATATTGGTGCTGGTGGTATTTGCACTATTGTCAGTATTTAAAGTGATATTCTTATTGTTGTGGTAGTATTTGTGGTGGTTTTAGTTGCTCTGATAATGATATTTACGTTAGTTTCCTGGGGGTGGCAATAGTGGTGTAATTGTTGATGGTACTGGTTCAGGGGGTGGGATTCATTGTTAAGATATTGGGGTAGATACAATTAGTGATGGCAGTTTTATTGTTGGTGTGATAGTGGTGATGGCAGTGGTATTGATGGCGATGGAGTGCTATTGGTGGTAGAAAAGGTCCTTCAGTACTGGTGGTGACATCTGTGGTGATGTGGTATCAATAATTTTAAGAGTGTTATTTTTTTAATTTATTTATTTAGTAGTTTTGCAGAGGGCCCTGATACCTTTACTGGCATCCTGGCACTGGACAGAAACCACACCAAGATTACGATGTCCAGAGCTGTTGCTCAATAGCCATGTTTCCAATGTTTCCTAAAGGCAAAATTATCCTCTCTGAGTCTTCTTAATTGAAAAGGTGGGTTCCAATTTTGGGATAAACAGTAGTTGTTTTCAACATGAGCATAAAGTACAGAAATGATTTAAAGGAGTAATTGTCCCATCCTGTACAAACGAAGAGGCATTTGCCATGCGTAGACTTGTGACAGATGCAGAGGCATCAGAATTTGATTCTCTTCTCAATCGGAACCCAATGCAACTGTCTGAAATAGTCCAAAATAGAAGTCCCACTTAGAGACCCAAAAGAGTCCTTGTAGCCAAATTTGGAAAACAAGGGAGAGCTGTAACCTTTATTTAGGAAAGGATCAATTCAGCAAATTACAATAATCCAGATGTGAATAAACTGTGGCACATATAACTGGGAATGTGGATGTCTGGATGCAAAAAATCAGTTCAAACAGTGGAATATTTAGCCATTTTGGCAGAACCACCTAGCTTGCTGCCAAAGATAAACTGTGGTTTACCTACACTTACCACAAGGGTGGAACATCTGCTTAAATCTTTGGCTTGCCTTGAGCCACTTGCTCCATCCAATCTGATAATAATTTGTGTACCATCAGCATGCCCTCCGTGTCTGAGGATCATATTAGCTTAATATAATAGACCACATAGATATTACAGAGATTTGGGCAGAGTGACGAGCCCCGAAGAACTCATGAGGTCATTTAATTAAGAAGTATATAGCTGGGATTTGGCTGCTTGGTTGCCTTGTGGTACATAGGACAGAAGCCTGTTGTGGGAGGTTGGCCTAGTTTGTAGTGGGTACCTAGGGTACTTACACCTTATACCAGGTCCAGTTATCCCTTATTAGTGAGATGTAGTCAGTGTCTAAAAGCCAGGCTCTCTAGGGGTAGTGTGGATGAGCAGCCAAGGCCTAACTAGGAGACATGCAAAGCTCATGCAATACCACTGTAGTTACACAGTACTCACACACGTGAAAGAAAATACTCAGCGTTACAAAAATAAAGGGACTTTATTTTGGTGACATAAATGCTAAAAATACCTTTAGAGACTATACTCCCTTAGGAGGTAAGCTATATACACAGTATATACACTAGAATGCAGACATAGCTGTAAAAACAGTTAGAAAACAGTGCAAATAGTGAAAATCACAATAGTTAGAAATGGGCCTGGGGGAACACAAACCATATACTAAAATAGTGGAATGCGAAAGTCGGTTTCCCACCTAGGCAAGTGTAGTGTGTAGAGGGATGCTGGGAGTGTAAGAAAACACCAAAGGTAAGTCATAGAACCCACCCCAGAGCCCAGCCCAGTTAAGCAGGAGTAAATTACAGTAACTTTACTAGAAAACACAAGAACATGTGATAGAAGATTTTGCAAGAACCAGAAGAGACTGCAAGACACCAACAATGGATTCCTGGACCTGAACATCTGTGGAAGAAGAGGACCAAGTCCAAGAAGCACTGAAGAGTCCAGGGAGAACGGGTGCCCCTGCTAACCCAAATGAAAGTACAAAAGAAGAACCACCAGTGAAGAACAATCAGTACTGCACACAAGAAGACGGATGCGGGTTCCTGGTTGGTGCAGGTGATGTTCCACGCCGGATGAATGATTGCAGTCTGGTGTGCGTCACTGGATTCCTGCAACAAGCCTTGGCACACGCAAAGCTCGCGGTTAGTGGAAAATGGTGCTGGTCGGGACCAGGAGGGACCTGGTGGCCTCTACCCAGGAGGGAGAGGCTGAGGGGGCTCTCAGCAACTCAGAGAGCCCTCAGAAGACCAGGCAGCATGCACAGGAGTCCCACAGCATGGGGACAAAGGAGGTGCAAAAGGAGGCCCATCCAGCACTACACAAAAGGATCCCAGGCCTCCAGAGAACCATGCACGAGGCTGTGCATCGCAGGAAGGAGTGCTAAGGGCTGGAGCTGTATGGTGCATGAAGAACTTTGTGGAAGGATGCCAACAAGCCTTGGCAACTGTAAAACATGTGGCACAAGGGGGTACTGTTTTGCATGGGGAGGCAAGCTCTTACCTTCACTAAAGTTGGACAGCTGGACTTCAGGACCGACTGGACCACTTCAGTCCACCACCTGTGTTACTGGATCCAAACACTTCTTCAGGAGAGGGGACCCAAGCCACCTGTCGTCGCTGCAGAGAGGTGCCTGCTGAAGCAGGGAAGTGACTCCTTCACTTCAAGGGAGATTCCTTAGTTCTTCTGATGCAGGCTGAAGACAGGCAGTCCTCGGAGGATGCATGACCTGGAAACAGTTGCAGTTGCTGGCAGGAGCTGAAGATACAATGTTGCAGAAGTCGTCTTTGCTTCTTTGTTGCAGTTTGTAGAGTCCCTGGAGGGTCCAGATGCAGTTTTGTCAGTAGAAGGTGAAGTAAAGGATGCAGAGGATTCCTGATGGAGTCTTGCAATCCGAATCTGAAGAACCACCCAAGAGAGAGACCCTAAATAGCCCCGAAAGGATAGAGGCTACTTTCTCACACCTGTTATGTGCTTTACCCTTACTGCCTACTTCTAGTAAGCAGGACGACATTAAGAGAATGAGGTACAGTGTCAAAAGCAGTAGGAAAAGAGCAGCAACTGGTCCCTCATTCTGTGTTATTGATGGAGTAGTGGTATTAATGGTGGTGTTTGTGTGGTATTGGTGGTGGTGGCATTAGCGGCAGTGGTTGTGTTTTTGCTGGTGGTGTGATACTGATCGTAATGATCAAATGCCCACATATTAACATCTGTACATTGTACATTCACCTCTTAATGCATTTTCGTTAGATGATAAACAAAAAGCAATTAGGAGCCCATGTGATGCTGAGGCCCTGGAGTTAAACAAATAAGAGACATAGGCCCTCGTTACAACCCTGGCGGTCGGTGTTAAAGCAGCGGTAATACCGCAAACAGTCCAGCAGAAAAAAGATGGAATCATGACCATGGCGGAAACCGCCAACATAGACAGCCAATTTAACACTCCGACCGCCACAGCGGTAGAAACAAACACTGCGGCGGTAACCGCCAACAGACAGGCGGAAGACAATGTACACCCACCGTATCACAAGAGGCCTATCCGCCACCTTTTCCGGGGCGGAACCAACGCAAACAAAAACACGGCGGAAACAGTACACAGAAGGGAAAACACTCACCTCTCCACACCCCACGAGGAACCAGGACGCCATGGAGCCCGAATTGCAGATACTCCCAATGCTGGTCTTCCGTCTGTTCTATCAGGAGCACTAAAGACGGTGGCGACGACCACGGTGAGTACTGCACCTACAACACAGGGGAGAGGGGAGGGAAAAGAGAGTGACACACACACGCAACACCCCCACCCTCACCCACAACACCATACACACAAATACATGCAGCAACATTACACATACACCCCCACCCCCTGGAAGAACGCAAGGACAAAAGGAAATGATTTGAACAAATGTAATCATGTGAAATCTCATTATCAAAGTTCCAAATCCAGTAAATACAATTATGTACACCAACTACACAAGTCCGGATAGTGCACCAATCATTGTCCGTGGACCACTGGGCCCCAAATGCATGGGCAAAGCCCACACTAGATACCTGACTGGAAATGGAGAGAACACTGGAGGGGCATCAGATTGAAATGAAACAGGTACCTCTGGGGGAGGGGGGCACTTCAGCCAGATGAACGCACAACGCCACTGCTGCACGAGGGGGCTCCATGCCCATTGCTGTATCCTGGGGAGTGCAAAGCTACAGTCTCTCAAGTCTCTCCAGTGGGTGGATTGCCCACTGCTTTATCCTGGGGAGTGCAAAGCCACAGTCTCTCAAGTCTCTCCAGTGGGTGGGTTGCCCACTGCTGTATCCTGGGGAGCGCAAAGCCACAGTCTCTCAAGTCTTTCCAGTGGGTGGGTTGCCACTGCTTTATCCTGGGGAGTGCAAAGCCACAGTCTCTCAAGTCTCTCAAGAGGGTTGTTTGCCCACTGCTTTATCCTGGGGAGTGCAAAGCCACAGTCTCTCAAGTCTCTCCAGTGGGTGGTTTGCCCACTGCTTTATCCTGGGGAGTGCAAAGCCACAGTCTCTCAAGTCTCTCCAGTGGGTGGGTTGCCCACTGCTTTATCCTGGGGAGTGCAAAGCCACAGTCTCTCAAGTCTCTCCAGTGGGTGGTTTTCCCACTGCTTTATCCTGGGGAGTGCAAAGCCACAGTCTCTCAAGTGGATAACAGTCTCCACTGGTTCTGGAGGGGGCCTGGTGCCCAGAGTGCTTCATGCTGCCAAGGACTGAGGTAGTGGATGTATCTCTCCACTGGTTCTGGAGGGGTCCTGGTGCCCAGAGTGCTTCATCCTGCCAAGGACTGAGGTAGTGGATGTGATTCTCCACTGGTTCTGGAGGGGGCCTGTTGCCCAGAGTGCTTCATCCTGCCAAGGACTGAGGTAGTGGATGTGATTCTCCACTGGTTCTGGAAGGGGCCTGGTGCCAGAGTGTTCCACGTGCAGTGTGGCCGGTACAATTCACTCACCTGGGTGTGCGTGGCACGACTTTGGCGAGGTACAGGTAGCATGATACGCCATGGAGGCAGCTAAATACCCCACACTGCTGCGGCTTCTCATTCCACCTGCAGGTGCCAACAGTGATGACAGTAATGCTTCATGGAAGCTGCCCAGGGTCCTGGAACTCACCACGAGCCTCGGAAGACTGACCACTGGGGATGGTAGTCATGTCAGCGGTGGTGCCACTGTCCGAGGACGTCGCGGGGCTGCTGGCGGTGCTTGTGGTGGTGTCTGTCGTGGCAGTGCTGGCGGCGGTGTCTGTGGTGGCGGTGCTGGCGGCGGGGACTGTCGTGGCGGTGCTGGCGGTGGGGTCTGTGGTGGCTGTGCTGGAGGCGGGGTCTGTGGTGGCGGTGCTGGCGGCGGGGTCTGTGGAGGTGGGGCATGTGTCAGCACCTGCTGAGGGAGAAAGCAGGATGTCTCCTGCAGCCTCGAACAGCTGCCCACCGGGGAAGAGGCTGGGGACTGTCGCAGTGGCTGTAGATGTGCCAGAGGCGGTGCAGGTGGCGGTGTTCGCCGCCGTACAGGTTGGCGTGGACAGAAGGTGTGACACTGTTCCCTCAGTCTGTGCCACCATGCCCTCTCCTGACCTGCCCTTCTGTTTTTGGCCCTTCCCCACCTTTGATGGTGGCGCAGTTGTCTTGCCACTATCCCGTTTCGTTTTCGCTGACCCCTTGGCGGCTGGTGGTTTCGGCTTCTCCCTCCGGGATGTGGGCACCTTTTTCACCTTGGCAGGTGGTGGAATGTCCTTGCCCTCGCTACGTGGCACACTGGCAGCCCTGATGGTTAGCGCACTCCATGACCCCGCAGTTGCTGGCACCAGTGTGCCTGGGGATGTAGTGGCTGAGGTGCTGGGCTGGAACCTGGAAAGCCTGGCCCTAGGGGAAGGACGGCGGGGAGAGGTGTAGGGAAGAGGTCAATGTTAGCCAGGAAAAGTTTTTTAGACACACTGGGACGGGTAGATGGAGGGGGTTGGGGAGTGAAGGAAGAGGTAGTGGTTGTAGGAGGTGTACGTCTGCTGAATTTGGGTGAAGGTGTTTGGGCTGGAGGCTGTTGTGAGGTGGATGGCTGTTGGGTGGGTGTGTGCCTGCGTTTGTGTACTTTGGGAGGAGGGCTCACAGACACACTGGTAGAGGACACTGGGGATGTGTGAATGGTAGTGGGGGTGGTGATTGCACGTGAGCAGTGTGTGGTGATGGGCGTGCTGGTGATGGAGGTAGTGGCTGAGGATGTAGTGCATGCAGGTGTGAGTGGAGATGAGATTGGGAGGGAGGAGGGAGACGTGGAGGAGGGGGGCACAGTGGAGACAGTGGATGTTAGTATGTGTGCATGGGTATGTTGCTTGTGTGAGTGCCTGTGGGATGTGTGCTGCTTATGTTTGCCTGAGCCACTCTTGTGTGTTGATGTGTGTGCATGCTGGTCTCATGGTGTGCTTGAGATAGGCAGAGGTACAGGGGATTGGGTCTGGGTGGAGGAGGTTGGAGGGGGGAGGCTGGACACAGGGGCAATGGCTGCCATCAATGCTGAGGCCAGAGCCTGAAATGCTCTCTGTTGGGCTGCCTGGCCAGAATGAATGCCCTCCAGGTATGCATTTGTAGACTGCCCAATAGTGAGGGATCTCAGGAGGTCAATAGCCTCCTCACTGAGGGCTGCAGGGCTGACTGGGGCAGGGCCTGAGGTGCCTGGGGCGAAGGAGATGCGCACCCTCCTGGGTGAGCGGGCACGGGACAGACGCTGAGGGGCTGCTGAGAGGGCGCTGATGATAGGGGGGGGTGGCAACTGTACCTGTTGATGCGGTGGGCCCAGAGGGGCCCGCCACCGCAAGGGAGCTCCCATCAGAGGAGGAGTCGCTGTCGCTGGTCTCAGCTCCTGTCCCCGTCGTGGAGCTCCCCTCACCCTCCGTCCCACTGGTGGCTTCAGACTCTGCTGCTTCACCCTCTAGGGCCAAGTGGGATGCAGCTCCCTCCTGCTCCTGTGCCAATGCTCCTCCGCCTGATGATGCTATTGCACACAAGAACAGGGAGACCACAAAAAGGGGGGGGGGAGACAGAATAAAGACATGTTCAGTGCATGCAACACCACTACCGATGGCGGACACAACAGACAGTGAGCAGCCCTCTGCAGTACGCCATGCACTTATAGTTCCTAGATTTTTCACATGCCCATGGAGTACGAGGCCTAAGCCCAATTGCTGCACACCTGGAAGTCACAGGAGCCTGATTAGGTGTGGATTGCTCTTACCACTAGTGGGGCTGGGCTGCCACATAGCCTGCCACACAAGGGACCTTGCCTACCAAGATCGCCCTGGCCGAGGGGAACCCACTGACCATCTCCCCCACCCAGACACCTCGTAATGCACGCAGTCAGCTGAATGAGAGTGTACTCACCCCCTTGTGGCTGCTGTGATGCCCTCAAGCCCCCATACAACTCCGGATAGGCCACCGCCAGGATCCGGAACATCAGGGGGGTCATGGTGCGATGGGCACCCCTCCCACGTTGGGAGGCCATCCCCAGCAGGGCCTCTGCTGTCTTCTTGGTCCAGCAGCGCAGGTCCTCCCATCTTTTACGGCAGTCTGTCTGTGGTAGACCCCCAGGGTCCGGACGTCCTTGGCGATGGCACGGCAAATAGCCTTCTTCTGGTGGGCGCTGACCTAGAGGAATGGTACAGGGGGAAAGGACATTACTCACCCAGCCGGACCGTCATACTCATTGCCCACCAGTTCCCACCCATGCCATGACGCTCATACACTCACCATCCGCACATGTAGGCCTGAGCCCCCCCCAATGGAAGAGAGACACATCATAGTCACATACAGACTTGATCGTGCCATCCCACAGGGATACCCCCTCTAGTGCAGGTCCTGTCAGTACTCCATTTCCTGGCAAGTGGTTCCTTTCAAACAACAGTGGCCATTGCATCAGGGATGTCCCAGCCAATGTTCTCTAACGTGTTGTCCAGAGTGTTGTCTGCCCTGCTGAAACACATGCACAGCTACATCGTCTTCCCTCAGGTGGAGGATTTGCCCACAGTGAACGGTGACTTCTATGCCCTGGGACATATCCCCAACATCATTGGTGCCATTGGTGGGACACATGTGGCATTAGTACCCCCACGCAGGAGTGAACAGGTGTACAGAAACCGGAAGAGCTACCATTCGATGAATGTGCAGATGGTGTGTTTGGCAGACCAGTACATCTCCCATATGAATGCTAAGTTTCCTTGCTCAGTGCATGACGCTTACATTTTGAGGAATAGCAGCATCCCTTATGTGATGAGGCAACTCCAGAGGCACCATGTGTGGCTAATAGGTGAGGCCAAGGACCCAATACAGTGTGAATAGGTGTCTGGGTATGGTGTTGTCCCTAAGGGTTAGTGTGTGTCTAACAGTTGTCCCTCGATATTTGCAGGTGACTCTGGTTACCCCAACATGTCATGGCTACTGACCCCAGTGAGGAATCCCAGGACAAGGGCAGAGGAACGCTACAATGAGGCACATGGGCGAACTAGGAGGGTGATCAAACACACCTTCAGCCTCCTGAAGGCCAGATTCCGGTGCCTATTTGTTTTACTGGTGCATTGTCCAAAGAGGAATAGGAAGAGGAGCAATGGCAGTTTAAGGATGGACAGGGTGACAAAGTGGGTCAGAAGGGTGACATTCATGGGGGTCTCATTTCCTGGCGTGGGTCTTGGCAATGTTCTCTGTCTTGTTTCTGGATCTCAGGGACGGTTTGCGGGGTGGTTCTCCATCTGCAGGGGTTGGAGTTCTGGTGTCGTGTCCCTGTGGTGGTGCCTCCTGTCCACTAGCGCCGGCAGAGGTGGAGGGCTGTTGATCGTCCAGGCTAGTGTCAGGGGCCCCTTGTTTTGCCACTGTGTCCCCCCTGGTGTTGACAAGGTCTTGCAGCACTCCTGCAATGGTGACCAGGGCGTTGTTAATGGACTTCAAGTCCTCCCTGATCCCAAGGTAGTGTTCCTCCTGCAGCCACTGGGTCTCCTGAAACTTGGCCAGTACCGTTGCCATCGTCTCCTGGGAATCATGGTAAGCTCCCATGATGTTGGAGAGTGCCTTGTGGAGAGTGGGTTCCCTGGGCCTGTCCTCCCCCTGTCGAACAGCAGTCCTCCCAGCTTCCCTGTTGTCCTGTGCCTCTGTCCCCTGATCCATGTGCCCACTGCCCCCAGGTCCCTGATCGTCCTGTGTTAGTGGGGTTGCCTGGGTTCCCTGTAGTGGTGGACACACTGCTGATTGACGTGTCCTGGGGACAGAGGGATGGGCCCGCTGGTTGGGTGCTGTGCTGGTGTTTTCTGAGGGGGGAGGCTCTGTGGTGGCTTGTGACTGTGTCAGGGGAACCGACTGTCCCGAGGTCCCCGATGGGCCGGGCTGGTCATCTTGATCCAGTTGTGTAGAGCTGCTGTCATCACTGTGGGTCTCTTCTGTGGGGGGACTGGAAATGTCTGGCACCTCCTGTCCGGTGAAGTTGGGTAGGGGTCCTGTAGGGGTGTAAAAGCATGATTATTGCATCTGTGTGTGCCATTGTGTGCAATGGGTGAGTGACCCTCTACTCTAGTGCTTGCATTCTTGGCTTGGTCCTTGTGTGATAGTTGGTTTGGGGTCTGTGTGGGTATCTGTACTGGACATGCTTTGGTAATGGGTGTCCATGCATTGGTGTTACATGCACGGCTTGTTTTTGGGATGTGTGGGTTGTGTTGGTGGGGTATCTGTGGGTTGTTGGGGTGATGGGTATGAGGGTAAGGGGGGTATGTGATGGCATGCAGGTAGGGTGGGGGATAAAGTAGTAAAGTTTTGCCTTACCAGAGTCCAGTCCTCCTACTACTCCTGCGAGGCCCTCAGGATGCATATTGCCAAGACTTGCTCCTCCCATGTTGTTAGTTGTGGGGGAGGAGGTGGGAGTCCACCACCAGTCTTCTGTACTGCAATCTGGTGTCTGGAGACCACGGAACGCATCTTCCCAGGTAGGTCTTTCCACCTTTTCCTGTTGTCATCCCGTGTTCTTGGATGCTGTCCCACTGCGTTGACCCTGTCGACAATTCTCCACCATAGCTCCATCTTCCTTGCAATGGAGGTGTGCTGCACCTGTGATCCGAATAGCTGTGGCTCTACCCAGACGAATTCCTCCAGGAGGACCCTGAGCTCCTCCTCAGAGAACCTGGGGTGTCGTTGAGGTGCCATGATGTGGTGTTGGTGATGTGTGAGATGATTTGTGTTGTGATGTGTGAGGGGATGTGTTGGTGTGTGTGGTTTGAGGTGCGTGGATGTAGTGTAAGTGATGGTGTTGTGTGTCTGTGGATTCTGGTGTTATTTAAGGTAGTGTCTCTCTCTGGCCTGCTTTCAAATTTCTGGTAGGAAGGGTTTGTGGGCAATGTGGGTGTGGGTTTTATATTGGATTGGGTGTGTGGGTGTGGTGTGTGTATGTGTATCAGGTGTGTGTATTTCGAATTGTCCAATGTTGTGGTGTTTTGTATATGTGTGTGGATTTTGAGCGCAGCGGTGTGTACCGCCAATGGTTTACCGGGGTTGAAAGTCCGCTGCGTTGATTCGTGGGTCGCGATAATGTCGGCGCATTTTTGTTGGCGTGACGGTGTCAGTTTTGTTATCGCCAGTTTATCACTGACCTTTGGTGTGGCAGACTTGTGTGGGTGTCTGTATTGTGGCGGATTCCGAGCTGTGGGTTGTAATACCCGTAGCAGAATTCCGCGGCCGCAGCAGTATGTTGGTGGTCTTCTGGACGGCGGTAAGCGGGATTTACCGCCAGGGTTGTAATGAGGGCCATATTGACAAATCATCTTCAGTTTAGAAAACCTCTGCCGGGAGAAGCCAATAGTGTGATACTAATTGCCTCTGTCCCTTTAGTCAATTTAGGGCTCTCCTTTAATGTGTCCCTTGGGAAATACACATTTTATTGCAAGATCCAAAACTCTATTGTGCTAGTTTACATGACATTCACACAAATTAATGAAAGTGTCATCCTATGACCAACCTTACAGTTCTACCACATGCCATCATCAATCTGTCACCTGGTCTGTAGTAAATGAAATATTGCTCCCCAAACTCACTGAACCTTAAACGAAGACGTGCCTTCCACTACCCATTCCAGGATTGGCTTTACCATCATGAACGCAGTTAATGTGGAAAAAGACAGAAACAAATATTCATAGAGGTTTACATTCAAATGTATTGAAACATCTTACTGCTCACAATTTAGGGTGAATAGGAAAATACAAATATCCCCTGCTTCCAGATCTTTTTCGATTTATACTGAGACAGAAATGCCAAAGGCGAAAATATACTGAACTGCACATACAGTGCGTGCATATTGGATGTCCTTCTGAAGGAAACTAGAAATGGTAGCATACCTTTACAGATGAACCTTTAAGAGAAAGTGCTACTAATTCAAAACATTTAAGCACCAAGGTAGTATCCCACGAGTCTTCGCATTTATCTAGTCTAGCAGAAGAAAGTTTCATTCATTGAAGATCTAAATGACTTTGAAGATTAGCACTGTAGTGGAATGTTTGGAACTCGCCATCCTATCAGAATGCAGGGGAAACCATGCTCCCCCTGAACTGAGGTCCACCATCTGCAGTGAAAGCGGGAATGATGGTTTAAAAACACTGGTCCACCTTTTGTGAATTATTAAGCCAAGTGCAGGTGGAAGTTAATGCCTTAAGGAGGAATAGCACGTGATGTTGTAATCAAGCGGGGCACACACAATTAACACTGTGCCACAGTGCAGTTTAGGAGTGTACACCTGATGGTGTCAGGTGAGTTTATCAGAAGGAAACTGATATGGCATTGAAATCTTGCTTTTTATTTTTGTGGGGCACACCAGGGCGACTAACAGCATAATTGATCTTGAAACAAACTCCACACTTCATTGGAAGTTACAGTCGAACTTATCCTGCTGCTGGAGCAAACAACCTTATTGTTATTGCTCCCAAAAGGAGGATGCACAGAGCTTTTTTGTTGAGGAAAATAACCATGCTACTCTGACAAGGGGGTGGATTTCAACCTACCAGAACTTGATTGGAATTTGGGGCGTTGTGGTGGCTCAGTACTGAGGAACAAGAGCAATGGTGGGTACTCAGCTCACCAGGGCGTCATATCATGAGGGGTTTAATTGGCTTAGTAAATAGCTGAGTTACTTTTTATGCTTCTTAACTGTATAAAGTTAATTTATTCAGACAACACAGCTCAGAAGCAGTGAACGCGAACTACCCAGTTTCTGAGCAGTGCTGAATAAAATATTGCCTCTAATATCAGGTTCAACAAATTCGCTTTACACACTGTACATGCAAAAAACAAGCGCTCGGCTCTGTGCTGAGCCAGTGTAGCCCATCATAATACAGCTTGAGATTGTTCTACCTTGGGTCTTCAATGTAAGGCTGAAGTGAATTGTGAAATCAATGAAGGAAAACTAGATCCTGAGCGATAACTGTGAAGTACAATGCAGTTTGGAATGGAGTCCCTCCTGCTCCTCACCTGGCACCCATCATGAAAAATGACATGAGGGTGGCATGGGGACACGCTCCATCTTTCTGGTGTTGTATCCACTACAGCCTTCTTATTATTTTTGTTTTTACATTTAAGTAGCAGTGTTAAAAGGAACGGCAAGTCTATCCCAGGCCCCTCTCACACCTCCACCAAATCCCAGCAGTGACATTGACAACAGGATAGCAGGCTGAATCACACATCCTTCTTCTGCTGCACCCCTCCCACTTGGTTGTCTATATACATAATCAAAGGACACACCTCAAGAAGGAGGCGCTGTGTCTTCTGTTATCCTAACAGAGCGTACAAAGTTTATTAGGGATTAGAGAAGTGAGGGCTAAGAAAGAAGGGGTGCTGTAAAGGAAAAAAGATTAGAAACAAAATATGACACAATGGGGCGAGGGTACTGATGAACAATGAATGGGAATGGGAATACCACACAAAAGGGATTGGAAGCTTTGAGAGCTTTGAGGGCTTGGGGCTTTGCTGGATGGCAGAGAGATTGGAGCAGTGAGGAACTTGAGAGAAGGGGCAACAGGCACAAGACATATGGCCTGATTTAGATCTTGATGGCCAATCTGCTGTTATGGCGGTCCAAGCGTTCCGTCAAGATGATTGTGTTCTGGCTGCTGCATTTAGATCTATGGCTGTACAGCCGCCGTCCAGCTTAATGGGGTGTACTCCATCATGCTAGCTGTAACCTGCAGCCGACAGGGCAGACTCCAGCTGGCGATGAGCACTCCGTCTGTCATTGGGACAGCAGCATTGCGCAACAATATTTAGATAACACAGTCAAGCTGGTGGTATACCAGCAACGGTCCCATAACGTGAGGAATCTGGCCAGGGACTAATTCAGCATTGGACTATGGCTTCAGCCATTGGATCGATGTTAGCAGCCCACACCTGCAAAATACACTATAAAACACACTCCATTTCAGAATGATCCATTGCCATTACACTGCTGACCACCACTGTGAGGATAACCTTGCCACTGAACATCCAGGTTATTTTTTGTTTTCCTGCTCTCCCTCTGTTATAACAACCTGCGCACACAGGAGGAAATTAGAAAGAGGTGGAACAACCTGCAGGGGGGAGTCTATTCCCTGGCCTCCAAGCATCACCTGAAGGCTCAGAGGCCTAGTGATGGTTCTCCCAGCCCCCCATTGTAACTCTTTCCTTGGGAGTGGAAGGTCCTACAGATCCTACATCTTGAAGGCTTGCCTGGAATCCCTGGTAGAGTGGAGACTGGTAAGTTACACTTATGTATGTCTCACAAATCACAAATGGAGTCCTTGCCCTTAATTTAGCTGTTCAGAATGAACTATTCCTGAATGTAGAAATTTGCTCCACCTGTGGAGTTTGCAGAATTTGGGCACTTCGTGCTACGTGGTGTAGCGTGGAGTTCCCGAATTCTGCAATTCAGCGCAGAGTGGAGTTAGATTTTGGCGATCTCTTGTGTGCGCCACAATACCCCCAGGCCACTAGCAAGAATGCCCAAGACTTTGTGCTCAATTGCACTGTTTCCGGTCACACGAGCGGGACTTCGTGTTTACTCATGCCACTTCTGGCCACCATGGCAGCCAAAAGGGTCCTGCTCTGGACTGTAAATGCACCTAAAGTAGATTTTCTACTCCAGAGACATCTAAATCTAGTCAAAAAGTGTTTTTTGAGTGGATTTTCCTCTTCTACGGACCCTTCACCTTGATTGAGAAGCTTTGTTTTTCCAAACAGGAAGGAAGTACCTCAGAGAGTCCAACTTCCTTTTCATGTCCGGGAGGCTCCTCCCAGTGTTTTGTCCATCTCCTGGTCACTTTTTACATGGATCTTGAGGTGGAAGGATCACTCTCTTTGTTTCCTGGATATACCTTTGTATTTAAGGACTTTGTTTATGTGAAATCACACAAGAAAGTTCATAAAAGTTAAAAAAGCTATTGAATATGAGAGTGGTTTGTTTGCTTGGGCAAGCACCTGTATTTGTTTGTACTTTAATTTGATTTAAAAAATGTTATGGTGGTGGCTGACCTGGAGTTTAAGTATGGAACTAGTGATTATTTATTTTACAATTCATTGCCTTTTCATCTTTTGGAAAGGAAAATTGTTGGACAGCTCAGTACCTGTCCTTTTCTACATGTTTGTAAAATTTGCAATATTATTTTACTATGTGGCACAAAATGTCCAAAAGACCATCTAGTCAGTAGGCCAAGTACTAGAAGTCATCAGTGCAAGAAATAAATATTTCAGTGGTATGTGTTTTCAAAACTTTATTTACGGCCGGGATGGCTTTGGATTACATTTAAAATGTTGTTTACTTTTTGCATTTCCTTTTTTTTGCAAGAAGTGTATATGTTGTGTGGTAATATGATGGCACAGGAGGATGTGTGTACTTTTTTTATAGCTCAGTTAATTTTTGTGTTTTGCATTGCTGAATTGATGTAAGTGTTTTCTTCGGTGTTACCACCATGCCTCCTTATGACAGTGTGTGTGTATTTGTGTGTGTGTGCATGTGTGTGTTTGTCGTTATCCATCATTTGTCTTTATTCTCCATGCCGTGTGACCAGGGGCCATTTTGTGTAGTCTATGCCCATAGGATTGCATGTTTTCTTTGTTCCGCAGTTGTTGTTTGACCATGTGGCAGGTGGCCATTTTCTGCTCCCTCCAGTGTGTTCTTTCCATAGGTGTGCATGTTTTCTTTCTTTGTTCACCATGCCTCCTTGATCCTTGTTGCTGTTTTTTGACAATGGGCCTGGCAGCCATTTTGTGGATAGAGCTAGCGCTCCTTTGCCATAGGTTTGCATGTGCTCTTTCTTTGTACCCCGTGCCTCCTTGCTCCTTGTTGTTTGACCATGTGGCTGGTGTCAACACCAGGACAGTGCGCGCTCTACGGGCATCTAGAATGCAAAAACCCAACACTCGCAAGATAATGTAATTTATGCATTGTGATGATATGTTATTGTTTAACCTTTTGCATTGCAGAATTCCATCCAAAAGATTCATTTTTAAGGTGCTTATAAATACTGTACATTTGCAATGTATTGCTGCAGACATTCAGATTGTGTTAGGGTGTGGTCCCTTTCCAGGGCCTTCTAGAGACTTTCCCTGCAACATGCCTGGGCATGGTTCTAGGCTGGGCCAAGACTCTATAAAAGAGAGTCAGCCCAACTTCCAGTGCTCACTATTCAGAGGTCCCGGTGCAGAGCAGCAGCTTCTTCCTGAGCTCCTGTCCCGGCGGCCTATTTGGATTTTCCAGTCTTCTGCACTCATCTCTCATTGGTGATCACTGTTTCCAGACGGTAAGACGGTGTTTGGACATTTTCCCAACACGGTAATTGAGAATTTTCATATTCTTGATTTTAATTCTTAAATGAATAACAGATTACTTGTGCGCTGCCATTTTTTGACATTTGTATGGTGGCATTCGAATCGGCGAAACGTGCGATTCACTTCTCGTGTGTAATTCATGCTGTTCATTGTGCGCTACCATTTTCTGGCATTTACATGATGGTTTGCAAATAGGGAGGACACGCAATTTATTCCATAAAGATTTGACTTCGTTATTACATTGTTGTTCATTGCACGCTGATATTTCTTGATATTTACATGATGTTTTACGAGTTGGCAAGACGTGCAACTCGTTTCATGAGCATTTAATTTTGTTGTTCATTGCGCGCTACCTTTTCTTGACATTTACATGGTGGCATTTGAATTGGCAAGACGCGCAATTCTTTCCTCGTGTATAAATAATGTAAATTACTGTGCGCTACCATTCTCAGACCTTTTCTTGGTAGCATTTCAAGTTGACACGTCGCGTGATTCATTCCTTGAATCTACGTTGTGTGATTTCATGGTGCACAATCCTTTATGGTGTTTAATACTCATATAAAAATCTGCAATGTGCGCAATTCACTTTCCAATGCTTTTTCTGAGATGAACACAACAATACCAGAGTTCTAGATGTAATGCTGTGTGTTCCTGACATGTATTCTTAAAAGGTGATTCATATGGTTGTTTAGAAATTGCTCAGAGTGTTTCTCATGCTAAAGAAAGTACTTGAATCTGATAGTCCTATTTAACTTTTCCTGTTTCCTCCTCAGGTATTCGGTCATCTCAAGCCTAGTCAGTTTTAGGACTATTCTAGGGTTGTTCATGTTTTTTTTCGGAAAAGACGAAGCTTAGAGTTGTAGCATGGTACTGATTTCATGAGATGTAATTTTGATGTTGTGTTTTAACCTTTTGCTTCATACAGGTCTCCTTCCCAGCTGTTCCCGTCCTAATCCCCTTTTCCCCACTTGGACTCTCTTAGACTCTATGACAAATCTAATCAGAGTATTGGAGCTGTCTTGTGGTGGAAGTGTTGGGAACGTGCACAGACCCCGAGGATCTGGTGACTCTGACAGCTGGCGGCCATTTTGTTCATCCAGCGTCCCCTTGCCAAAGGTTTGCATGTGTTCTTGTTTTCCACGTCTGTAGGAGGCTGGACTGGCTTGTAGTGAGTACCAAGGGGTACTTACATCTTGCACCAGGCCCAGGTATCCCTTATTAGTGTATGGGATGTCTAGCAGCTTAGGCTGATAGATAATGGTAGTTTAGCAGAGCAGCTTAGGCTGAACTAGGAGACGAGTGAAGCTCCTACCGTACCACTAGTGTCATGTGCACAATATCATAAGAAAACACAATACACAGATATACTAAAAATAAAGGTACTTTATTTTTATGACAATATGCCAAAAATATCTCAGTGAGTACCCTCAGTATGAGGATAGCAAATATACACAAGATATATGTACACAATACCAAAACTATGCAGTATAGTATTAGAAAACAGTGCAAACAATGTATAGTTACAATAGGATGCAATGAGGGCACATAGGGATAGGGGCAACACAAACCATATACTCCAAAAGTGGAATGCGAATCACGAATGGACCCCAAACCTATGTGACCTTGTAGAGGGTCGCTGGGACTATAAGAAAACAGTGAGGGGTAGGAAAATAGCCCACCCCAAGACCCTGAAAAGTGAGTGCAAAGTGCACTAAAGTTCCCCAAAGAGCACAGAAGTCGTGATAGGGGAATTCTGCAGGAAAGACCAAAACCAGCAATGCAACAATGATGGATTTCCAGACGAGGGTACCTGTGGAACAAGGGGACCAAGTCCAAAAGTCACGATCAAGTCGAGAGTGGGCAGATGCCCAGGAAATGCCAGCTGTGGGTGCAAAGAAGCTGCTACTGGACTGTAGAAGCTGAGGATTCTCCAAGAACGACAAGGGCTAGAAACTTTCCCTTTGGAGGATGGATGTCCCACGCCGTGGAGAGTCGTGCAGAAGTAATTTCCTGCGGAAAGACCATAAACAAGCCTTACTAGCTGCAAAGCTCATGGTTGGGGTTTTTGGGTGCTGCTGTGGCCCAGGAGGGACCAGGATGTCGCCAATTGTGTCAGGGGACAGAGGGAGCACCCAGCAAAACAAGGAGCCCTCTCAGAAGCAGGCAGCACCCGTAGAAGTGCTGGAACAGGCACTATGAAGAGGAGTGAAATGGTGCTCACCCTAAGTTGCACATAGGAGTCCCACGCCGCCGGAGGACAATTCAGGAGGTCGTGCAATGCAGGTTAGAGTGCCGTTGACCCAGGCTTGGCTGTGCACAAAGGATTCCCTCGGAAAGTGCACAGGAGCCGGAGTAGCTGCAAAACACACAGTTCCCAGCAATGCAGTCTGGCGTGGGGAGGCAAGGACTTACCTCCACCAAACTTGGACTGAAGAGTCACTGGACTGTGGGAGTGACTTGGACAGAGTTGCTGGATTCAAGGGACCTCGCTCGTCGTGCTGAGAGGAGACCCAGAGGACCGGTGATGCAGTTCTTTGGTGCCTGCGATTGCAGGGGGAAGATTCCATCGACCCACGGGAGATTTCTTCGGAGCTTCTAGTGCAGAGAGGAGGCAGACTACCCCCACAGCATGCACCACCAGGAAAACAGTCGAGAAGGCGGCAGGATCAGCGTTACAGTGTTGCAGTAGTCGTCTTCGCTACTTTGTTGCAGTTTTGCAGGCTTCCAGCGCGGTCAGCAGTCGATTCCTTGGCAGAAGGTGAAGAGAGAGATGCAGAGGAACTCGGATGAGCTCTTGCATTCGTTATCTAAGGAAATCCCCAAAGCAGAGACCCTAAATAGCCAGAAAAGAGGGTTTGGCTACTTAGGAGAGAAGATAGGCTAGCAACACCTGAAGGAGCCTATCAGAAGGAGTCTCTGATGTCACCTGCTGGCCCTGGCCACTCAGAGCAGTCCAGTGTGGCAGCAGCACCTCTGTTTCCAAGATGGCAGAGGTCTGGAGCACACTGGAGGACCTCTGGGCACCTCCCAGGGGAGGTGCAGGTCAGGGGAGTGGTAACTCCCCTTTCCTTTGTCCAGTTTTGTGCCAGAGCAGGGCTGAGGGGTCCCTGAACCGGTGTAGACTGGCTTATGCCGAAATGGGCACCATCTGTGCCCATGAAAGCATTTCCAGAGGCTGGGGGAGGCTACTCCTCCCCTGCCTTAACACCTTATTCCAAAGGGAGAGGGTGTAACACCCTCTCTCTGAGGAAGTCCTTTGTTCTGCCTTCCTGGGCCAAGCCTGGCTGGACCCCAGGAGGGCAGAAACCTGTCTGAGGGGTTGGCAGAAGCAGCAGCTGCAGTGAAACCCCTGAAAAGGCAGTTTGGCAGTACCCGGGTCTGTGCTAGAGACCCGGGGGATCATGGGATTGTGCCAACAATGCCAGGATGGCATAGAGGGGGCAATTCCATGATCTTAGAGATGTTACATGGCCATATTCGGAGTTACCATTGTGAAGCTACACATAGGTAGTGACCTATATGTAGTGCACGCGTGTAATGGTGTCCCCGCACTCACAAAGTCCGGGGAATTGGCCCTGAACAATGTGGGGGCACCTTGGCTAGTGCCAGGGTGCCCACACACAAAGTAACTTAGCACCCAACCTTTACCAGGTAAAGGTTAGACATATAGGTGACTTATAAGTTACTTAAGTGCAGTGTAAAATGGCTGTGAAATAACGTGGACGTTATTTCACTCAGGCTGCAGTGGTAGGCCTGTGTAAGAATTGTCAGAGCTCCCTATGGGTGGCAAAAGAAATGCTGCAGCCCATAGGGATCTCCTGGAACCCCAATACCCTGGGTACCTCAGTACCATATACTAGGGAATTATAAGGGTGTTCGAGTATGCCAATGTAAATTGGTAAAATTGGTCACTAGCCTGTTAGTGACAATTTGAAAGAAATGAGAGAGCATAACCACTGAGGTTCTGATTAGCAGAGCCTCAGTGAGACAGTTAGTCATAACACAGGTAACACATACAGGGCATACTTATGAGCACTGGGGCCCTGGCTGGCAGGGTCCCAGTGACACATACAACTAAAACAACATATATACAGTGAAATATGGGGGTAACATTCCAGGCAAGATGGTACTTTCCTACAACGTCTCCTTGCTCTTTGTTGTTATTTCACCATGTGGCTGACAGCCATTTTGTCCATCCAGCCAGTTTCGCTTTGACATAGGCTTGCATGTGTTCTTAGTTTGCCACGCCTCCTTGCTCTTTGTTGTTGTTTGACCATGTGGCTGGCAGCCATTTTGTGCAGGTAGCCAGCGTTCCTTTGCCATAGGCTTGCATTTGTTCTTTCTTTTTTTCCCAGGCCTCCTAGCTCCATGTTGTTGTTTGACCATGTGGCAGGCAGCCATTTTGTTCATACAGCCAGTGTTCCTTTGCCATAGGCTTGTGTGTGTTCTTTCTTTGTTCCCCATGCCTCCTTGTGGCTTGTTTGAACATATGGCTGGCAGCCATTTTACCCATCTAGCCAGTGTCCCTTTGCCATAGGCTTGCATGTGTTCTTAGTTTGCCATGCCTTAGTTTTCCCCCATTCCGCCCAGCTCATGTTGTTGTTTGACCATGTGGCTAGCAGCCATTTTGTGCATACAGCCAGTGTTCCTTTGCCATAGGCTTGCATGTGTTCTTTGTTTGCCATGCCTCCTTGCTCTTTGTTGTTGTTTGACCATGTGGCTGGCAGCCATTTTGTGCATGTAGCCAGTGTTCCTTTGCCATAGGCTTGCATTTGTTCTTTCTTTTTTCCCCATGCCTTCTAGCTCCATGTTGTTGTTTGACCATGTGGCTGGCAGCCATTTTGTGCATACAGCCAGTGTTTCTTTGCCATAGGCTTGTGTGTGTTCTTTCTTTGTTCCCCATGCCTCCTTGTGGCTTGTTTGAACATATGGCTGGCAGCCATTTTGCCCATCTAGCCAGTGTCCCTTTGCTATAGGCTTGTATGTGTTCTATGTTTGCCATACCTCCTTGCTCCACCAGTGCCCCTTTTCCCTAGGCGTGTATGTGTTCTTTGTTTGCCATGCCTCGTGGCTCCTTCTTGTTGTTTGACCATGTGGCTGGCAGCCATTTTGAGCACGCAGCCAGTGTTCCTTTGCCATATGCTTGCATGTGTTCTTTCTTTGTTCCTCATGCCTCCTTGCTCTTTGTTGTTGTTGATTGGCCATGTGGCAGGCAGCCATTTTGTCCATGCAGCCATAGGATTGCAATTATTCTATGTTTGCCATGACTCCTTGCTCGTTGTTGTTGTTTTACCATGTGGATGGAAGCCATTTTATGCATCCAGCCAGTGGGTCTTTGCCATTGGCTTACATACAAACATCATTAATTGTTGATCATTTGTTTATTTTAAGTTTATATTTTTTTTATTTTCTATTTTCATCTTTTATTTTTATTATTTATGCCATTATCTTAAAATTCAATTGTTTATTTAATTTTTTCTTTTAATTTTTGTTTTTTATTCATTTTTTGTATTTTTATTTTCATTTTTTTTTTTTTTTTTTTAAATGTTGTTATCTTTTTATTTTCTAGTTTATTTTTATTTAATTCTGCATTTTGCCTTGATTCATCCATCCACATCCATTCCTCCATCCATCTATCCACCAAAGACACACAGCTGCACTATAGCATTTGGTTTCTTAAGATGTATAAAAATTCAATTTCCTCCTGGACACCCTGGCTGTGGAGCACCGCAGACAAGTCAGCAGCATAATTCATTTTTTAATGATTAACCCATTTCCCCTGGACCACCTTGCAGCCATAAGTTTTGTAAAGGATTATTCCATTTACCCATGCACCTCTCTCTGACTACCCCAAGTGTCTCCTTTAAAACAGATGGAGATATAGCAAAGAGCTACACCTGCATCTTGTGCTGCCTGATTGGAAATTACATTTTATGGTGTGGTTGTCTGGTTTGACTTTACAATGTTTGATGAAATTAATATTGATTACATAAGTAACCAAGCGCACTAAAATTGCAAGTGTCTGTACTATTTCAACCTGCAACAATGCTTTGTTTCACTAATAACATGTTTTTCTTGCTTGGTTGCTTTTAGGTGCGCAAGAGAAGAGATCTCACATCTCCCGCAGTACTACCAAACAGAAGGCCTTACAATTATTTCGGTCCTCCAAACTATTCCGCTTTTGCATCTTAGTGCCACTGAGAGTCTAAGATGATCACAAAAACGTTACTCCCAAGAAAGTGGCTAGTGAGAAGAAGCAGCTTTCCACCAATAGCATGTCAACCGCAACCTTTCTTGGGAGATGTGAGCCTGCCACACCGGTCTCCATGGAGGATCCTCTGAGCAGAATTCCCCCATCAAAAGCACCACCCCAACCTAAGCCCAAGACCATGGCCAAGATTCTGAAAGAAGTCATGCAGAACAGTGCAGCACCCAAAAAAGCTGTGCTGCACTGCGTGACAAGGAAAAAGCAGGAGAGTGCCATATTCACAGAGATAAGGCTCTCTCCTCTCCTCTCCCTAGCGCCAGTGCTGATTTCAGCATCAGTGTGCCACACACACACCTTAGTGCCATTGTATTAGGGGGTGTGTGTGAGTCTAGCATAGGTTTTTTACAGGAAGGATACCCTTCCTGTACCAAATACTATGTCTAGACAAGTCAAAATGCTTTTCCTACTTTGTATGTGTGCTGTACAGTGCTGCACACATGGAAAGTTGGAAACACAGGGAGAAATAGAAACATTTCTCCGTTTAGCATATGCTTTTCAAAGATATAACTTTTTGGCCCTAAGTCCTTTCTTGTGATGTTTCAGAATAGAGTTTAGCATCGAAGAACATGGGTGGTAGCACATACCATCCATCTAATGCCCCCTTGACGCAAAGCAATTCAAAGCAGCGTTTTGCGCTGCTTTGCGTTACTTTGCTATACAAGCCAACGCAAATACCAATTTGCGTTGGTATGTGAATGCCAAAACATTTAACAACAGTTTAGCGTTACAAAAGCATGCTAAACAGTTTGCCAGTGGCTCAATAAGAAAGTATTCCTCTCCTGTTTGGGACTTTTTCACTATTAGCAAACAAGAGAACATTGCAATATACTCCATTTGCCAGATAAGTGTTCATTGAGATAAAACCAGATGACCCATTTGAAAAAGGAGAACTGTAAAAAAATGGTTTAACATGACCACAGTGGTGAATGTGAGGACAGCTGGGAAACATCAGCTACAAATGGTCAAATCACAGTGGAAAGTGAGGAAGAAGATGGTGGCATCCTCGGGCAAAGCAATCCTGTTCCCAGCCATGTGCTAGAATCACCACCTCAGCAATCTCCAAATGGCACAGTAAGACTCAGAGTCAAATGGAGACATCACAGTGTACAGTGATTGCACCGCAACGCACATTGAGTCTACCACCACCTCCATCTCAAAAGTCTCAATCAGTGGCCCCACAAAATAAGAAAATCCAGGCTACAATTATGGGTATGTTTAGGAAGGAGGGGCTCTACGACTACAACCAACCAATGGTACATTTGTACAATGGGAAGCTGGCAAAATGTTAGCCCTGGACCTCCTCCCTTTTTGTTTCGTGGAAGAAGTGGGATTCTTAGAGTCTGTGGCAGCCATCTGGAATGAAAGGTTCCAAGTTGGACCTATTCTGCCCGAGTTGCTGTTCTAGCTCTGCATCACAATGTGCTGCAATTGGTTGGACAAGCTGTGTAGCAAAGTGTTGTCCAAACTATCCACCTGATGACAGGCATGTGGACCAGATGTCTGATTACAAGTGCATCACTGCACACTGGATTGCTTTTGTGGGGTAAAGCAAAAGCTATCTACACGTCTTGGCCCTGAAGAAAGTTTTAGGAGTATTTGGTGGCATGAAGCAGTTGCCATGTTCACCATGGAGAAATCCCACACAGCTCTAAACATCTTGGATTAATTTAATAGCAGGGTGCCTGATTGGCTGTGACACAGAGGTCTTCAAATTAGATGTGTTGCCCCAGACACTGGCAGTAACATAGTCAAGGCCATGGCAGATGGTGACTATTTTAGGGTCCTGTGCTTGGCACACTGCATCAACCTGGTTGTACAAGACTTTCTCAAAAAAGAAGAATTAATCAGCAATATACGGACCACCTACAGATGAATCTGCACTCATTTCAGCCATCCTTTTAAAGCCCGGAAACAGTTGCAGATTTTCAGCATGGCAACAGAGTACCTGTTAAAGCCCTGATACAGGAGGTTCCAACTCTCTGGAACTCAACCTATTATATTTTTCAACGTCTGTTTGAGAAGTACAGACAGATCTATGACTATTTCATTCTAAGAGGAGGGGATGCAATTGGGAAAGCTATGACCATGGATGCCGACAAATGGGGCCTAGTTAAATGCTTGACACAGAAGCTATTCCCTTCTGAGGACTTCACATGGAAAGTTAGCAAGGAGGACAGTACGATGGGCCAAAATATCCCATTGTTGCATCTGCTACAGGATCAGCTAAAGGTGCCTGAAACATTCACACTCGGAGGTGTAAACGAAAACCCAGAAGCACATGCCTTGGTTGGAGCTTTTGCTTCACTTGTAATTCAAGGCTGCAAAATGACATTATCTCGTCCAAAGACTACATCTGTGCCACCCTACTTCATACATGCTACACAAAAATCTTTCCTCTTTCATTCCTTTTTCTGTAGAGGATGTTTCAAAATATAAGAGGTGGATTGTTGAGGTTGCTGGAGAACTGGAGGAAGAACAGCTGGAACTTAAAGTTCCATTCTGTAGATCTGGGGTGCCACCTTCAACTTCCAGAGAGGGTAGTCTTGTCTCACAGCAGCCAACACCAGCAACAAGAACACCGACAACAACAGCAATAGAAGAATAAGGCTCAACCTCTGCATTGATTTGGTTTCAAGTGGCAGGTCTTAAGTCCAGTGCAGAGGTGAAGGCAAAAGAGGTCGAGCAATTGGCAGCACCAATGACACTTCAGAGGATGTTCCAGGAGTATCTGGATGACCCAAAAGAGGTATATGTGGAACAAAACCCATCAGTGTATTGGAATGGGAATATGCGCCAATGGCCATAACTCCGCAGGCTGGCAATAAAGTATTTTGCTTGTCCTGTAGCCAGTGTGTCTGCTAAACCTGTGTTCAGCGCAGCTGGTGCACTTGGATGAGTGATAAGGACCAGTCTCTCACCTCAAAAGGTGGAGATATTATACATGATCAAAATGACCCAGCATTTTATACCACCTGATTATATTGTTCCCGAAACAACACAGAAGGAGGAAGAGGATGATTGGTCAGAATCAAGTGTGTTTGCTGACAAACCTCTGGGTGAACCACCTAAGTTTCCGGACTGAGTATGCCAGTGCCACCATGGAGCTTTTTAATTATTTCTTGTTGAACTTCTTTCTTTCGTTGCAAAAATAAAATTGCTAATGGAACATTATATTTGTGTCGGATTTATGCTGCTCATAATCTTTTAGTCACATGTTATAGGGCCAGATTGGAGTTGGATCCGTGTGCAGTGAAGACATCCCAACATTCCCTTCAGCATATTGGAGATGATGTCTGCCTCCCTCCCATGCCATTGCCAATCCTTTATTTTACATCACTGCCCCAGAAGATCATTGATAAAAAAACTGCCAATGCCAATGCCAAATTCCAATGTATTGCTACTTGCTACCAGTGGAGGAGATATTATTTTGTTAAACCCCCATGCTTGGATTGGAAGACGTAACTACTAACTATTGCACCAATGGGTGGTGATGAATTGAGTGGTTGTGAGTGCTGTTTGATGATGTATGTGGTGACTGACAATGAGGGAGGGAGTAAAACAAATATGTAAACTTAGTTCTAACGATTTGAAATGTTTAGGGGTTGATGGGCGATCATTTTTTCCTGAAAGTGATTGGTCTTTCAAACTTAGTGAAATTTACCTGCAGGGTCCACTCCTTTTTTTTACCAAAAACAAATCTACACAAAATAGTTCTGTTTTTCTGTCTGTTCTTCAACAGCAGTGCACTTGACTACACAGGTCTACCTCATTGGTTTGGGACTGGGACGGAGTTCCTCAGAATCAGAAGGAAGAGGATGGAAGGACTCAGGGCAAGACTACCTCAACAGATAGAAGAAGAAAGTTATCAACTTCAAAGAGAAACCATGATGTTGATAAAGACTTTAAAGCCTAGTATTCACTCAGCTATGTGGACTGGAAAGAGGTGCATTAATTTGGGAAATGTTGCTGAGTGTGGGTTTGCTGCATTGCTGGCTCAAACGTGAAACTCCTTTTTATGTTCTTGCTCTGCCTCTGACTCTTCTTGGTACACTCCTGACTCCTCATGAAACTTACCTTGCTTCCTTTTGTCATTCTCCATTACTCTATGTGACAGTTACTGTTTTTTTCAAAATGCATGCCTTCTTTTATTCCTTTTTCTGCATGAACAAAACTTGGTGAAAGCTCAAGACTCCAGCTTACTTACCGGACTGGTTCAGCTAGTCACCCAAAGTGTGACAGGCATTTTAAGAAGAATGGCAATGCACCACCTAATTTGTCAATACAGTAACATTTTGCCTTTTAAAAATCATAAATTTTAGAGCTGGGTGGGTTAACTTCAATCCTCCATAATTTGTATTTTTCATACCTAGAAGACATAACATTTAGAGATAAACTATCTAGGGTCTCTTTGGGGCAGAGGGACTGTTTGTAATGCATTTAACTGAACTGTCCCATTCTTATCCCTTCATCATTTCCTTCTACAACAGATTGATGATGGTGTGCTGTTTGGCGCCCCAGTGAATATTGTCACGGTCTCTTTTGTGTAGTGTTTGTCTTTGTCACACCTTTACCCAAATCCTCTTTCACATCCATTCATGTAGCCCCTTAACCCTCTTTCCCCAGGCTGTGTGATTTATTGAGGTGTGACTTAATTTTACACTATAAATGGATCACACACTTGCTTGGGAGGATGTGGTGAAAGCAACACCAACTCACTGCATGACCTTCTATTACCTGAGCAATATTCCACACCGGCCCCAACAACATCATCATTAAGGCCTGTTGTATAAACCCATAACCTTGTCCAACCACAATTGACTCTGAGCCAACGTCTCCTGACTCCATGCTTTTATTTCCCTAGTTTAGTTTTTTGAAGACTAGCTCCCCACTATTGCTCAGAAGAAGTTGCTATTGCTAGTTTTTTTTTATCATATCAGGTCTTCTTTGTTGATTGTCAAATAATGTCATTGTGGTAGACTGGTCTCAGTCTTCTTAAAATTATGATATAATATTACCCACTAACTATCTTTCTTTCAATCTAGTTGATAATGATGGATATCCCTTTGATAAATACTGCAGCTGGAGTTCGCATAGGTGAGAGTAGCACCTTCTACCTGTTAGTGTGCCAGCCTGCCACTACTACTATCTACCACCTCCTTAACATGCCACCTTGGGAAAAACCCTGCAGTAAGAAGACTCCCTCACCTCATCTATTCAGGTAGGAGAAGAACTATGGATTGAAGTCAACTTGTTTCTTTAGTAATTAACTACTACTGAAGATGTTGTCTGCCTGTATCTAGGTTTTTGTAGGCAAAGTAGGTAATGCCAATCTTTCCCTATTGTTCAATATAGTTGCACAGGGCAATAGAGCAAGGGTATAAGTAAATGACATGCACTTTTATTAGCAGATTTTAAAAAAACAAGCTATGCTAAAAGATAACAGTGCAAACTGAAACACCAAAATAAACATTTGACGCATAATTCAAGTAAAATAAATTATCCCCAAATAGCCCCATCTCCAAAAAGTCCAATAAAAAGTCCAATGTGAAAAGCTTATGAAACCCCATCCCAACTCCCTCCCCACCTTCTCCACCCACAACATGTCCACCCCACCAAAACAAACAAATTAAAAAAGGGCTATATGTGCCTGGAGCTGGTGCAGGCTCTCCTCAATCCTTTAGAGCTGGCTCTCCTCCTGGTCCATCCGCTGCAGGATATGGTGGAGCAATGCCATGTCAGAGTGGGAGGGGCCGGCAGCAGGTGCAGATAGGGACCCGGACAGCTGATGATGTAGTAGCCAGAATGCTATAGGCTGGGGCTGGTGTGCTGCTGAGCTGGGTCCTGGGTCACAGGCAGCTATTTCATCCTCTTCATTCTCCAGGACCACCAACCACTGGTAATCCTCCTTGATGTTCTCCAGCCTCTACTGCTGCAGATGGGCTGCTATCTCCTGCCTGATTGGTGGTTGTCCAGCAGTAATCTCTATATTGAGAAAAACAAAAATAAAAACGACAAATTGTAAACAATGCTCTCAACAACTACTTCTTCAAAGTTAGGTAGTGGGTGGCACAGTAGCACTACATTGCTGGTCCCCTAGGGACATTGGAGTTTGATGTGATTAAGATTAGGAATCAAAGGGCAATTTTATTTGTTTACGTACATATGCCTCACATAAAAAGCACTGTGGTAGAAAACGACTAACGCAGAATAACACCAGATTAAAAAAACAGTGATTTATTTTTTTTCTTTTAACCCCTTCGCTGCCAGGCCTTTTTTTGGCTATTTGCAGCAGTTTGCGCTCAGGCCAGCAAACATTTTTGTCGACATAAATTACCCATTCCAAATTAGCATCCTTTTTTTTCCAATTTCCTAGGGATTATGTACAGCGAGAATTTCATTTTTTTTTTTTAAATGGGAAAAAAGTGCTGCAGAAGAAGGCTTGTAGTTGTTTCCCTGAAAATGGCATCAACAAAGGGTTGGAAGTGATACAATCACCATCTTCCCTGCTTTCAGGAACAGGTAGACTTGAATCAGAAAAATACATTTTTCAACACAATTTTGGCATTTTACTGGGACATACCACATTTTACTGTATTTTGTATTTTTAGCTTCCTTCCAGTTAGTGACAGAAATGGGTGTGAAACCGGTGCTGGATCCCGGAAAGCTAAACATTTCTGAAAAGTAGAAAAAATTCTGAATTCAGCAAGGGGTCATTTGTGTAGATCCTACAAGGTTTTCCTACTGAAAATAACAGGTGAAATTAAAAACATATTGAAAATGAGGTAAAAACAGCCATTTTTCTTAACGTTTTACTCTGTAACTTTTTCCTTCAATGTCAGATTTTGGAAAGCAATATACCATTACATTTGCTGTTACGTTTGCTGGACTCTTCTGGTTGCGAGGATATATAGGGCTTGTAGGTTCATCAAGTTTTTTGCAAAGTGCCCAGCTGTAGATTTTGGCCTCTAGCTCAGCCAGCACCAACCTGTGCATTTTTTAAAACTAGACACCTAGGGGAATCCAGGATGGGGTGACTTGTGGGGCTCTCATCAGGTTCTGTTACCCAGAATCCTTTGCAAACCTCAAAATTTGGTCAAAAAAACACTTTTTCCTCACATTTTGGAGACAGAAAGTTCTAGAATCTGAGAGGAGCGACAAATTTCCTACCACCCAGCTTTCCCCCAAGTTTCTCAATAAAAATGGTAACTCACTTGTGTGGGTTGGCCTAGTGCCCGCGAAAGGAAATTCCCCAAAACACTATGTGGACACATCAAAATTATCAAATACAAAATTACTTGTTTTTTTGGGTGGGTGCACCTGCGTATTGGTCCTGGGCTCAGCAGCTATATAGGGAAACCTACCAAACATTTCTAAAAACTAGACACCCGAGGGAGTCCAGGGAGGTATGACTTGCGTGGATCCCAGTGTTTTCTTACCCAGAATCCTCAGCAAACCTGAAATTTAGCTACAAAATCCAATTTTTCTCACATTTCTGTGTGGATTCACTCCACTGGGACCAACTTCTTACCACCCAACGTTCCCCACAGTCTCCCGGTAAAAATGATACCCCACTTGTGTAGGTGGGCCAAGTGCCTGTGACAGGGAAGAGCCAAAAACATGTCGAAATTGAGGGGGAACCAAAGCGGGTCCAAAAGGGCAGTTTGAAAAAAAAAAAATTTTATGCTGATAAGTGGGGCACAATTTTTATCGGTATAGATGCAACAATGCTGGGTGGTAGGAATTTTGTGGATTCCTCCAGATTCCCGAACAATCCATCACAAAAAAGTGGGAAATATGTGTGATTTCCAGCAAAGTTGGAGGTTTGCAGGGCATTGTGGGTAAGAAAATGGGCCACGGTGCTTGTGAAGCACACCACCCTGGACTCACTCAGAAGTTTAGTTCTCAGATGTGTCTAGGTCTTGTGGATTTTTCTACATGGCAGCGTCCCAAATTCCAAAAAGTGCAACCCTCACCATTCCTAGTAGGATAATTTTGAGAGTTAGACACGCTCTTATGGCCCAAATGTAAAACCAAAACCCAAAAAACCCTGGCATCTAGTAGGCTTTCTGGCCCCCTCCCCCGGGAAGTGGATTGGGGGTAATTGGGGCAGAACAACTTTGGGCCCATTTATTAGGGGTGGGGGTATGTCCATACCCCCACTCTCTTTGTTTAAAAAAAAAAATCTTCCCTGGTCTCTGGTGGGCATTCTTTCCCCGTTGGGGGCAGATGAGTCTTCCAAAAATAGGCAGATATGGCCAACAGTAATGTGCCCCTATGGGGAGCGACCCTTGCCCAAGGGGCTCCCCCCAAACAAATCACACAAATGCTCACACACCAATCCCTAGTGCCTAAGTGATTTCTGCCCCCCAGAGGTAGATCGGCCTAATAGGAATAGGCTGATCTGCCAGCACAGGGGCAGAAATGGCCTAAAATAAATTTGCCTCCCCCAGGGGAGCGACCCTTTCCTAAGGGGTCGCTTCCCTTGCATGAAATTGGAGCAAAAAAAAAATCCCTGGTGCCTGGTGGTTTCTGCCTCCCTTGCTGGCAGATCGGCCTCATAAAAATAGACTGATCTGCCAGCAAGGGGGCAGAAATGGCCTAAAATAAATTTGTCCCCCAGGGGAACTACCCTTGCCTAAGGGGTTGCTCTCCTTGCATGAAATTGATGCAAAAAAAAAATCCCTGGTGTCTAGTAGTTTCTGCCCCTCGGGGGCAGTTTGGCCCAATAAAAATAAGCCGATCTGCAAATGGCCTAAAATACAATTCCCTCCCCCAGGGGAACGACTCTTGCCTAAGGGGTCGCTCCCCTCACGTGAAACTGACCTAAAAAAATCCCTGCTGTCTGGTGGTTTATACCCACCTTGTGGGCAGATTGACTAATAAAAATAGGCCGATCTGCCCCCAAGTGGGCAGGAATGGCCTAAAATTAATTTTGCCTCCAGGAGAGGGACCCTTGCCTATGGGGTCGCTCCCCTCACGTGAAACTGACCTAAAAAAAATCCCTGGTGTCTAGTGGATTATGTGCACCTTGTGGGAAGATTGACTAATAAAAATAGGCCGATCTGCCCCCAAGTGGGCAGGAATGGCCTAAAGTTAATTTTGCCCCCAAGGGAGGGACCCTTGCCTAAGGGGTCGCTCCCCACACGTGAAACTGGCCTAAAGAAAATCCCTGGTGTATAGTGGCTTATGCCCACCTTGAGGGCAGATTGACTAATAAAAATAGGCCGATCTGCCCCCAATTGGGCAGAAATGGCCTAAAGTTAATTTTGCCCCCAGGGGAGCGACCCTTGCCTAAGAGGTCACTCCCCACATCTAAAAAACATAACAGAAAAAAAAAAAAAAATCCCTGGTGTCTAGCGGTCTCTGCCCCCCTGGGGGCAGATTGGCCTAATTAGAAAAGGCCGATCTGCCCCCAGGTGGGGCAGAAACGGCCGTAAAATAATTTGTCCCCCTTATTACATAATTTTTTTTTTTTTTAACTCTCTGGTGTCTCGTGGGCATTTCGCAGCAGAAATGTTGGTAGTGTCGCGCCGCGTGGTGCGGTGCGAGCCGAATGTTCGGCACAAGCCGGGCGTTCGGCTGGGGCCGCACAGCGCGTTTCTAAAACGCGGCGCGCCCCCAGCCTTTCATGCACTTTTCGAGGCCCCAGGCATTGCATGGGGCCTCGCTCTATCGTTTTCCACCGCCTTGCTGGGGTCTCCTGACCCCCTTTACCTGTTCTTCTTTCTTCCTTCTTGTCCTCTTTCTTTTCTTCTTTCTGGGGTCTTTTTGTTGTACTTTTTTTATGTCTTCTTCCCTTCCCAGATTACCTTTCTCTTCCCAGCATTCATTGTTCCCTATTCTCTATGGTTTCTATTCTGTTTTGTTCTATGTACCTCTCCCTGTCTAATATGGTGTCCTTTTACTTCCTGTGGGTCACTTCCTGTCTTTTGGTATATAAGGGCTGTGTTTTCTTCATTTCCTTGCGCTGCAACACTTTCTGCTCAGTTAGTGTCTTCGCTCCTGATTTCCTCCCCTTTTGGTTCTGGATTTCAGCATTCTGTGTTTCCTGACCTTTGCTCCTTTTGGATTCCTGTTTGTTTGTTCTTGTTTTTTTTTCCAGGAATCTTCCTGTTTGGAGGTTTTTCCCCTTTTTCTAAGGGTTTTTTTCCCTCTGGCTCTATTTTCTGAAGGGCACGGTCTGTTCTTGGCGTCTCCATTGCCTACAGCACCGTGGCTACCAGAAAGAGTCGCCCCTTTTTGGGCCAAAGTCGAACATTGAAGATCCACGCCACCAGATCTGCAAATTCCAGGCGCAAGCAGCACGTGAGTCGTGACAGATTGCAGCGCCCAACCATTCCGACGTCCTCAAACACCATGGATGACTCAGTGGCGGCTGCTGCAGATCCGGAACAATCTCTTTTGACCACGATTCAGCAACAAGCTCAGGAATTGCAACAACTACGCAATGAAAATGCTGCGTTACGACAGGCTTTGGCTCTCCGCACCAGTGATGTTCCAACTATCTCCGCTTCCACCCCTTGTTTCTCTGGTGAACCAACCAAGCTTCGCGAGTTCCTGGATGCATTAACAGTGTACTTCGCCTTCCGACCTACCCAATTCTCCCACGACAGGACCAAGGTGGGTTATCTTATCAGTGCCTTATCCGGTCCAGCCTTGGCCTGGGCAACCCCGATGGTGTCCTCCAACGACCCGGTATTGTCGGACTATTCCACCTTTGTGAGTCGCTTCAAACAGATGTTTAGCCGTCCTGGATTGGAAGCCTCTGCTGAAGAAGCCCTATGTGACATCCAACAAGGCTCGCAAGACGTCCTGCAATACATAACCCGTTTTCGTCAGCTGGCGGCAGAGACCACTTGGGTGGAACGTACTCTGGTAACTTTATTTCGTAGAGGACTCAAAGAAGAAATAAAGGATGAACTAGTACATTCTACCAGAGCAGAAGAGCTTCGTGGCCTGATGGATCAAGCACTGTCCATCGAATATCGTCTTCAGGAACAGAGATCGGAAAAGAAAAGGAGTAGAGGGTTTTCCCAGCCAAGTAGCTCACGAGCTTGCCTACAGCGTTCCGAGGAACCTCGCACTCCTGCTAGAGACATCGAAGGGGAATCCATGCAGGTGGATACTACCCGAGGTCCGCTCTCTGCTAGTGAACGAGAAGACAGACGCAAGAGAGGGTTGTGCCTGTACTGTGGTTCTGCTGGTCACATGCTTCGTACCTGTCCTGTACGTCCGCCCAGGCCTTCGGGAAACGCCACCTCCCGTCCTCTGTAAGAAGGGAGGGGACGGGATCTACAGCTATACCTTCCATCAGCTCCTTTAATGACAATACAACCGCCTTGTTCATTTTTCCTGTCCTGTTACAACTTCCTGACGGTCGTCAAGAAAAGACTATGGCATTACTAGATTGTGGTGCTAGTGGTATATACATGGACAAGACGTGGGCTGCTGCTCACCAAGTTCCTACACAAGCAAAAGAAGTACCCGAACAGGTACACACCGTGGATGGATCCTTGATATCCTCGGGTCCTGTAGACACCACTACCCTGATGTTAAGTCTACAGGTGGGAAACCATCAAGAACACATTTCCTTCGATCTTATCACGTCCCCCAACCATACCATCATTCTTGGAATTCCGTGGTTCATCAGACATAACCCGTATATAAATTGGGTAACCCGGACAGTTTCTTTGTCTTCGCAATTTTGTCATGAGAACTGTTTTACTTCCGACAAGTATTGGTCTCTGAAAAGATCCTTAGATACTGAAGGTGCCACTGGTATGTCCATTAATACGGTCCAAGGGGTCCCAGACCACTATTTGGAGTTTCAGGATGTTTTCCAAAAACCGTCAAAACCTGTGCTACCTCCACATCGAGAATATGATTGTGCTATTCCATTGGAACCCGGCACAATTGTTCCTTTTGGGAGGATGTACTCTCTCACGGAACCCGAAAGAGAAGTTCTAAAAGAGTATCTGGACGAAAATATACAGAGTGGTCTTATTGTTCCATCGTCGTCTCCGGCTGGGGCTCCTCTCTTTTTTGTGCCCAAGAAGACAAAGGATCTTCGTCCTTGCCTGGATTTTCGAGGTCTGAATAAAATAACAATTAAAGATCGTTATCCTTTGCCTCTCATCAGGGACATACTAGAAGCTATCAGAGGGGCTCAACGTTTTACTAAATTAGATTTACGAGGAGCTTACCACCTTTTACGCATAAAAGAAGGCGACGAATGGAAGACAGCTTTCAGGACTCCATTTGGCCATTTTGAATATAGGGTTATGCCGTTTGGCCTCACTAACGCCCCCGCAATCTTCCAGAGATTTATGGACTCAGTGTTTTCAGACCTTCTGAATCAGACAGTCGTGATCTACCTAGATGATATTCTTATTTATTCTAGAAATCCTGAACTCCATTCTTCCCATGTGAAACAAGTTCTTCAAAGACTTCGTGCTCATCAACTATTTTGCAAACCAGAAAAATGTGAGTTCGACATGACGGAAGTCAAATATCTGGGCTATCATTTAAGTCCCACTGGCATAGCTATGGATCAAGAAAAGGTACAAGCTATCCTAGAGTGGCCTTCTCCTTCTTCCATAAAAGAAACACAATGTTTCCTAGGGTTAGCAAACTGCTATCGACAATTCATTCTAGACTTTGCCAGACTGACTAGCCACATAACTCACACCTTAAAAAAGGAAAATTTAAAGAAAGGGTTTGTCTGGACTGAGGCGGCTGAAGCAGCCTTTCAAGAATTAAAGAGAGTCTTCACCCAAGCCCCCATCTTGAGACATCCAGATACCACCAAACAATTTATAGTCGTTACTGATGCTTCTGAGAGAGCCATCGGAGCTGTCTTACTCCAACGACAAGAGGATGATGGTCTTGAACATCCTGTTTTCTACTTGTCTCCTATCCTTTCCACAGCTGAACAACACTATTCTGTACTGGAAAGGGAATTATTGGCTCTGAAAACAGCCTGCCTTGAGTGGAGACAGTTTCTGATGGGTTCCAAGGAACCATTTGAGGTGAGGACAGACCACCGTAACCTACAATGTTTACGAAATTTTGTATGCCAGAATAGTCGTCAGGCCCGCTGGGCCTTTTTCTTCAGTCAGTACGATTTTTTTATCACATATATTCCTGGATCTCAAAACATTCTGGCTGATGCTCTGTCTCGCCGATATCCAGAGTGTACTCCTTCCTCATCTCAGTATCTTCTGGAACCCCGTAAGATCATTGGAGTGGCTCAGTCTTTCCTGGAAGAAGTACAACTGGAATACGCCAACCTATCGGACCACGACATTGAAGAACTAAGACCATTAATACATAAGAAACAAGGATATTTTTATTATCAAAACCTGATATTCCTCCCCACTAACAAGGTGCAAGAAAAGGCATTACAAATGTGCCATGATTCACCTGTAGCTGGTCATAGAGGCATCAAGGCCACACAAGAACTTCTTTCACGATTTTTCTGGTGGCCTACCTGGAAGCTGGATGTGGAAAGATACGTTCAGGCCTGTCCCATATGTGCCCAAATCAAGATACCCCATACCAGACCGGCAGGATTACTACAGCCTTTGCCTGTTCCACCGGCCCCATGGCATACCATCTCTACTGATTTTATGTGTTCACTCCCACCATCAGCAGGAAACCGGGTCATCATGGTCACGGTGGATTCTTTCACGAAGATGGCTAATTTCACTGCCCTGAAAAGGCTACCCACTTCTCAAGAACTAAGTCAAATATTCATTGATCATATCTTCCGTCTCCATGGACTTCCACATACCATAATATCTGATAGAGGACCTCAGTACATTTCCCGATTTTGGAGGCATTTTTGTAAAACACTAAATATTAATAGAGCCCTGTCTTCAGGATTCCATCCTCAGACCAACGGCCAGACCGAGCGTCTGAACCAAGGACTAGAGCAATATCTTCGATGCTTTTGCAATTCTACCCAAAGTAACTGGAACACTTACCTCTCTATAGCAGAATTTTCCTACAATAACTCAGTCCATAGTGCCTCCAATGTCACTCCCTTTTTCTGTTCATATGGTTTTCATCCTACCTCTTTTCCTACTTCTCCACAATCCAACTCTCCTCTACCCGCTATTACCTATTTCTCCAAACGCCTTCTCCAAATCCATAGACTAATTCGATCTAATTTGTTACATACCAAGAGATATATGAAGAAGGCTGCTGACAAGAGACGTGCTACCAATCCAGACTATCATCCGCAAGATAAAGTCTGGCTCTCCTCCAAATTCTTACCCTCACGTCTTTCTCAAAATAAGTTCACACCTCGTTACTATGGGCCTTTCCGTATTCTTCAGTTGGTCAATCCTGTCACTGTCCGTCTTCACTTACCTCATACATGGAAGATTCATCCGGTCTTTCATGTTTCTCAGCTTAAACCTTATGTGCCTGACCCTTACTCACGTCAGTTTCCTTGTCCACCTCCTGTACTCGTGGATGATGTTCCTGAATATGAAGTACAGGAAATTTGTGACTCTCGTCTTTTTCACAAACGCCTTCAGTATCTGATTCATTGGAAGGGTTATCCTCTCAGTGAATGCTCTTGGGAAGATGCATCTTCTGTTCACGCTCCTCGCCTGATTCAACGCTTTCACCGTTTATTTCCTCTCAAACCTGGCCCTTCGGGAGGGGGACCTACTGTCGCGCCAGCGTGGTGCGGCGCGAGCCGAATGTTCGGCACAAGCCGGGCGTTCGGCTGGGGCCGCACAGCGCGTTTCTAAAACGCGGCGCGCCCTCAGCCTTTCATGCACTTTTCGAGGCCCCAGGCATTGCATGGGGCCTCGCTCTATCGTTTTCCACCGCCTTGCTGGGGTCTCCTGACCCCCTTTACCTGTTCTTCTTTCTTCCTTCTTGTCCTCTTTCTTTTCTTCTTTCTGGGGTCTTTTTGTTGTACTTTTTTTATGTCTTCTTCCCTTCCCAGGTTACCTTTCTCTTCCCAGCATTCATTGTTCCCTATTCTCTATGGTTTCTATTCTGTTTTGTTCTATGTACCTCTCCCTGTCTAATATGGTGTCCTTTTACTTCCTGTGGGTCACTTCCTGTCTTTTGGTATATAAGGGCTGTGTTTTCTTCATTTCCTTGCGCTGCAACACTTTCTGCTCAGTTAGTGTCTTCGCTCCTGATTTCCTCCCCTTTTGGTTCTGGATTTCAGCATTCTGTGTTTCCTGACCTTTGCTCCTTTTGGATTCCTGTTTGTTTGTTCTTGTTTTTTTTTCCAGGAATCTTCCTGTTTGGAGGTTTTTCCCCTTTTTCTAAGGGTTTTTTTCCCTCTGGCGCTATTTTCTGAAGGGCACGGTCTGTTCTTGGCGTCTCCATTGCCTACAGCACCGTGGCTACCAGAAAGAGTCGCCCCTTTTTGGGCCAAAGTCGAACATTGAAGATCCACGCCACCAGATCTGCAAATTCCAGGCGCAAGCAGCACGTGAGTCGTGACAGGTAGAGACATCAAAGGAAAGGAAAGGCCTTTCCTTTCCTTTGATGCCTCTCTCGCCCCCTCCACATGATCAGAGGAGAAATACAGAAGCATTTCTCCTCCGATCCGCGCTGGAAGCTGAGGGGCAGCCTCTGATGAGGTCAGCGCGCTGATGTCATCAGATGTCACAGGGGATGGGGGGGTGGAGCGATTCCCCTTCCATCACTGCCCAGGGAAGGGTGGTGCCAGGCCCTCAGGGGGAGCGCTAGCTCACCCGTGTGGGCCCATAGCAGGATGAGCTGGTCTCATTCTTGGCACACGGCAACAGTGGCCGAGGGCAAGACCAGCTCTTCCAGGGCACCCGAGGGGTTAAAGGCTTTTCTAGTAACTAAACATACTCTTTTAGTGGAAAAACTAAAATGAATTACCTCTCAGTTATGAGTAAGGCATTATGCACTATGGAGTACAAGTTGTTGTGTAAAATTAATGGAGTCATGCTAGCCAGGGCTTCAAATACTTTGCTACTGTCTATAGCTGGGGCAGCTGTAGTAGACAATTATCTATCTTTAAGTCCTATGGCCCTTCCAAATGCCTTTCACTTAGTTTCTACCCTGACTCCAAAGAGGCAGATGAATAAATAATATACGTCACACATTTCATGTATAAAATTGTAATATATTTATCCTGTCTGCCATACAGTGGGCAAAACGATGTACTGCACTACAGGGAAAGGAATGGATTATATGGATTGTATTTGACACATTCATCACAGAGCATCCCTTACACCAAACTTGAAAGTAAATCGGCACTTACTAGTCCTACTTTCCTCCCTGGCCTCACCCACTACCACCAATTCTTTCCAACAAAATAATTCACTGAGCAGTAAGGAAAGAAATTTGACTAAGTCTACTGCAGGGTAAAGCAGAGGGATTAGACTGGTAGATAGATGTTTTGCTATGGAGAGGTGTCACTGATCATCGATTCATTGTGTGCCTAAGCTTTGGCTTATTCAGACACTGTATAGACAAAAGTTTAAAGGGAAAATTCTGAACAGGCATAAAATAAATCTGTTATGAGAAACCATGAAATATATTTTGGAAACACTCCACATAGCCATAAAAATGTGCCACATGCCAAGAATGGATTTTTCAATTTGTTTGGTAGGCTGGGATGGAAGAACTTAGGACAGACTAAAGGAGTGAAGTACTAATAGGTGACTCAGTGGGAAGGGGAAAACAGCACACCTTGTTTGTTCGGTTTACAGTGCGTTGAAAACTTTGTAAATGCTGCATTAACTGAAGCAAACACACATTGCATGCCAACACTGCAGGCACAAATTGAACCATGATGCACTTCTTTGGTCATGGGTCAGTAAATGCGATGGACAGGGAGAGGTTGATGAAAGATGATGATGGGTGGGATACAAATCTGCCTTTTTAAAACAAATACACAGAGTCAAGGGAGAAGAACACAAATTAAAATACCCCCACTTTGAATCATAGCGTTCATAGACATAAAACACAAAGTGTGAGCAGCATGACCCTCTACAGACCTTGTTTATTCGTCCAAGCAGTTATTCAGTCATCTTTTCATTCTTCCTATTATATCCACCCATAGCCACCGTGATTTAAGCTTTACTTTCGCTCATCCAGTCTTTCACCAAAATTCACAATCCATTATCCATCCATTCAATATCCAGTAACCACCCTTTCTTTCAATCATCCTTTCCATCATCCATCTATTTACCCAATACTCACCCACACATCCTTTCACCCACCAACTCATCCTTTCCTTTTCCTCATTTCGCTCATCCTTTCTTTTAGCCTTTCATTCTTCCCAGTTTCCATAAACCATAATTTATTTACAGTCCCAAGACATGATGGGCCAGATCCTAACATCGATCAGGGACCTTAAGCACGTGCAGAGGGAGTACATTATTGAGCTACAGAATCACAACTCCAATTTGTGCTCTTTGACTGGTGTGATGTTTGACAGTTACCATCACATGTGCAGGGGTTGTCCTGTACCATCTACCCCTGTCTGAGGTCCTTCTATATCAGGCCGTAGCCACAGAGAGGGAGGTCCTGCCACAACAGAAAGCTGTTACACCCCCCCAGGCCCTGCACCTGTAGTCCTCCATCCATCGGAGTGGACGTTCATCCAGGCCACCAGGAGAGAATGTCAAAACCTCCACCTCCAAGAGATGACAAACCTAATTCCCTTCAATGTGTGCCCACCTTTATTCTGCAGACTATTTCAGGGACACATTTTCCTTTTCTAACGAGAGATGTCATTTGTATATTGGAGTCCAAACAATTTGTGCTCAACAAATATAGTTTCAGTCACCATGATGGAGTTTTGTTTTTTATTACTGTACTTTTTCTTTCTGGTTTCAAAGCTAGTGCCCTCATCTTTTTTTTCAAAATAAATGTACATAAAACAAACTGAAAGACTGGTGTTCTATTTATTGTAGTAGTTCCTTTCCTATGTCTTCTGTACACCATCATTTTTTAAATCTGTCAAACAATATGATTCTAAAACAAATAATATATACCAACTTGGTTATGTTATTCCCATATTTAAAAAGATGAAAAAAGAAATAAAGAAATCTGAATGTATTGGGGTCATACATTTCTAGGTAACACGTTAGTGACACAAATATGCATTCCACAAACCACATAGAAGCCAAGCGGTCTGTGCCATTTAGAAGTTGACAATCCAGAGTATTGACAGCATTGAAGAAAGGGAATATTACATTGATGTATGACCTCAGCTGGAGCCAAACTTCCTGCCCTCACGATATGAATCCTACACCGGTAACACCAATAGTCTACATCATGGCAGTAACACATTTTAATGCCACATTACCATTTCATCACACTGTGGCAGTATCTGGTGCAATGTGACAGTCACCGTTCAGTGGTGTACTAGAAAAAAGTTATTTTAACTATAAGGAGACAAATCAACAGCTTCCTACACCGAACACAAATTGAAGATTTAGCCAATGTGAAGAGAGACCATTATGCTATGGCCTGACATACACATGTGGTTAGAGCAAATTAAGCAGCACATATTACCTTGGTGGCAACATCCCATAAAAAACAGGTTTGTTGCAATCTCAAGAACTTCCATTCAATCACAGTGCAAGTTGTCCCTTTACAAGATCTGTCCATCCCAAGTGGGCATCTGTCTCAAGATCAACCTATGTTCCAAGATATCACAGCAAATGTAACAACTTTGAGATGTCCACATGAAGGTGACATGGTGAAGCACCCTTAAACAGAATAACAAGGGAAAATTAATGAGTTCACATATACAATTTGACTCAAATGACAAGTTAGAAGGACACATATACTTAGCACAAGTAAAGTTAATATATGTCAAGAGACACAGTAACCAATAAGGAGAAACCGTGATTCACAAACATTTTTGCCTTGGCCTTTCCTGAACTGACCATTCTTACAAAATTACCATTGCAGAGTGATATTTGCCCTATGTCACCATATTGAACTGACATTCGATGTCACAATATTTAAGTGTACACTTACAATCAGGTGGTCAATGGTATCTTGATGTAGGTCTGTTCCTTTCTTTTTACCACTGTCATTTCAACATCCTTACCTGGTGGCTCGTCATGGTGTCCATCCTCTGCAATGATTGTGATGTTCTGTCGCAGGGTGATGTTTTTCAATATGCAGCAGGCAACCGTGATGTGGCACACCTTAGTGGGTGAGTAGAGGACGACACCACCGATTTTGTCTACACACCTAAATCTGGACCAAAAGCCCGCTCCACTGGCCTCTGTGTTCTCCCATGGGCCTCATTGAAGTGGACTTCCCCCGGCGTTGTTGGATTTCTCAGCGGTGCTAACAACCATGGTTGGTTAAGATATGCCAAGTCTCCTATATGGAAGCAATAAATTGATAGATTCAAATCATGTCAGGCCATTGTACATTGATAAACTACAATTGAAGCAAATGATCCTCAAGTCATATTGTACTTACCAATAAGGCTGACTCAGCTCCAAGTTGTGACATTTGCAGGGGTATGGTGCTGTTCTTTAGTGCACATGAATCATGTGTTGACCCAGGAAAGTGGGCACACACATTTGAGATGTATAATTCCGTAAGCAGACGATTTGCAAATTGATGGAATGGAAGTTCTTCTGATTGCAGTAGACTTGTGCCCTGGAGTGTGATGGCACTAAGGCAATATGTGTGCAATCTATTGCTCCAACCACATGTGGTAGGCCACCCAAAGCATAACATTCTCCCTTCACATTGGCCAAATCCTGAGCTCTTGGAATCTGGATGAAGCTGTTGATGTGTCTCATCATTGGAGCAAGGACTTCTAGTAGCACATCACTGAAAGTTGGCTGTGATATACCTCCAGGTACTTCCACAGAATATTGGAAAGTGGCCACAAAATGAAGTACTGCCATGAATTTCACTATTGGTGTTATTGCTGTTGTGTTCATGTTGTGAGGCATGAACTCAGGCTCCAGCTGCTAATACAAATCCAGTATAGTTTGCCTATTTAATTGGAACTTTTTGATTATGCCCCTTTCCTCCATGGTGGCAAGGTTTGGAAGCAGTTTGGAGACTTGAGGACACCTTCTTCTACCCATCCTTGTGTTCAAATTTCTGCATGCAGGGAAAACAAACAATCAATAAAAATTGTCATACAAGACTTTCCCAATCAGCACACATCTCATGTCTAGGTTAGATTAGTGATCTTATTGTGTCTTTTATGTTACAATAGTTTTCAAATATCTTTTCTACTGCAACTCAATATTGTTTTACATGTCTGACATTTTTGACAAAAATGTGTGACTAATACATTTGAAATATATTATTTGCACATTATTTTATTCTTTTATTGTTTTTTCAATTACCATCAACAGAAGAATTACATTAACCACGGTACTAGTGATGCCAAACACAGTAATGGTTCACTGTTTTATTTGTCATATCTTGCCAAAAAAAAGTGTTGTATATGTCTGAGATATATGTACAAATTAGTCACCACTTCCAGTGTTGGTGATGGACAAACAATTTAAAAATGCACAGCTACATGTCCTAAAATGTTGGGTGCCTGACCTTGCTGTTAAGTGAATGGCTATTTGATGGCCATTGGTGGACATTGACCACATAGTAGATGGAATCCTGCCATGGGCTAACGTGTGATAGCTAAGCATGAAAGCCAATGTGGATCACGTACACTGTTTACTTGTAGCGGCGTAGTGAGAAAAGCTCACTTGTCTTCTTAAACTTCAGCCAACAAGACCGCCTAATTTTTTAGCGCTATTATTCACCTATGGAAAGAAGGATGCCAGGTAAAGCCGGTTACAGGGCCCCTGCCTTCTCCCCTGAGAAGTTGAAGATTCTCACCAAGGATCACCAGCCAGCTGCAGGAGAACCCAGAGGAACAGGCATATGTTTGAATGTGAAATATTTTCCAAAGTAACTTGTTCCCTCTTTGTCCACATGCTAATTGCTCCCTTTTTGTCCATGAGTGAAGTATTGTGATTGGAGTGTAGTGAACTGAATGATTTTGCTGGGTATAGGGTGTTGTTTGAGGATGTTAGAAATGTCTGTGCAGTGAAATGAAAAGTCACCTGAAATAATTAACAGTGTTTTCAGTGCATGTTACTCACAATTCCAGGCTCAATTCGACAAACTACAGACACCTTACTTCCAGTGGCTAGTAGGCACTGTACCACTAGCTTAAGTGGAAACAAACAGACCAGGTTGAATTGAGAGAACTGTAATTTCCAAGTAGAATCTCTAAAATTATGGAACTGTCTGATGCTGCTCTGTCAAGTGTATGTGCAGCCCATATTTTGGAATAGTGTATCTTCATGTGTTAAACATGTCATGGTGCCACACAGTATTTCCTGTTATGCAAGCCTAAGTGATCCAGGCTCTCAATCATCCATACAAGTATGCCCCATTACAACACACACTTGTTCATATATTACCCAAAACCATACACTCATAGACACATGACAGCCCTCCCATACCTCCCTTAGGCACTGTATGTGGTACAAACCATAGTATCTGGCTCTTAGAAGGTTAGGCATGAAGAAAATGTAGCTGTGTATGTAGTTATGAGCAAATAATCTACAGGTTGCTTAGCCTCCAGTAGCTCACAATGAGTTGGACTAATCAGGAGTCGGTCTCACTGCATGAAAAGTTTCCTATCCCTGGTTCAGATAATAGTTGTGTCTTGGATTGGTAACATGAGGAGAAAGAAAGTGTTGAGGCTACTCCACAGATCACTGCAAATTAATGTTTCTTAGAAACTTTGAAATGCTTGTAAATTTGTGAAAGGCCATAGCAAAGAAGGTGAGGATCCTGGGGTCTTTAAGCGGTGGGGGTCTTTAACTGGCACAGCCTGCATTGTAGGAAGTGGTGGGAGGACCTGTGACGCTCGACCAGGAAATCAGAAGAAGGTCAGCTTGACGAGGCCCCCCAGTGAGGCATGCATGTGCGCAGCACTCTGACCCCCCTAATGGCCTGTACGCTTGCGGAGGCCTACTCAGAGCTTGATGGCCAGTTGAGTGCCTAACAGCGGCATTAAGGGGTTGAGGTATTGTATGTTAATAATCTTGTTGTTTAACCTTTTTTGTTTACAGAAATGCTGTTTGGAATCAACCTAATGGTTGACACACATCCAACACAGACAAGGATTTCTAAGGATGTATGTTTTTCATCTGGTGCCTTATGCTGTGTTTGGTATATTGTTTTGTGCTAAAGGTTGTCACTACATTTCTCATCACAAGCCAGGTACTGTTTTGAGCAGACACATGGCTGCATGCGAAAAAAGGGGTCCCTGCATTTTATCCATGTTATGAGGGACATTTGTACCAAACATGCCCCATTTGAGGATTCGGTCAGGTGTGATGCTCCATCCCAAATTTGAGTAAGTAATGTAGGCCCTATAGCTGCTGACATGGCATAGTAAGTACTTATGGGACAGTTCATGTTTCAGAATTTACACTGGTCGGTACAATGAAAATATGACCATGAGCATCTGCACCAAAGCGGCTGGAAACATAGCTACAATGACATTATTCCTTATCTGAAATACGTTTCAATTACAAAATTCAGTTCAATTCATGTATACAGTAATATATTGTCAGGAAGCATCGGTCCATCACAAATGTGAATGTAAGCCAGTGTCAACTAACATGAATTTTCATGCCACACTGTATTGATTGAAACAGACAGGAATGTATCCACATTGGTGATAGAGTTACACATCCCCCAAATGACATTTAGGTGTCCTTAGTTACATCCAGAGGAGAAAGCAATGATGTTGAGAAAAATTATACTTAAAAGAACAATTGCAGAAGGAAGGTTCCATCACATAGATGTTTGAGTATCCCATCTTGAGAAGTCAATATCAGGCCCATAACATGTCTCTTTTGGATATTTGGTAATGTATGTGCTCCATACTGAAGTGGTTTAGGAACATATCCAGGGCTATGTATTTACTAATGCTATCAAAGCCATTTATCATACAGAGAAATAAAGGTGGATAAGAGAGAAAAGGCATACATGATATGGGAGCGAGCATGGGGATTTTCTAGACTGTGAGCAAATGATCTGTGGAATTCTGCACTACAAGCATGAGATAATGATTTAGAAGCCAAGTTTGAGTGCCTTGAAGCTGATTTACTATGTAGATTTGACAAATGTTTTGTGAGCAAAGTTCATGTTCACATCTCTTTATCCTAAAACCCTCAAACTATTGACTCTGTCTCTTCAGCATCATCTGGGCAAGGCGAAAGTGACAGCGGCCATTTCAGCGGGGAAGAAGCTGGGCACCGTGGTCCTGGTACAGACATCATCAACATAGAGGGACCCAGTGTCACGAAGGGTGAGGGAACTGGCGTGGAGGCTACAAGCGACTCAACATCATCTTCAGAGACCTCCAAAGATGACCAGTCCCTAGTGGCGGAGAATCCTACTGCTACAATTCCACCTACACCATCGTCCGCCACCCATGTTCCCCCCAAGTTAGCCGTGGTCATTCCCCTAAAAGGGTTGGGGTCACCTTTGCTACACGCACATCCCCACTGCCCCTGTCCCCCAGGCTGTGCTCAATAAGGAGATTATTGATCTATTGAGGACTATTGCTGTAGGCCAGACTGCAGTACTGAATGCCATCCAGGGGCTCAGTGGTAAGATGACCCAGATGCTGGCTTACCTCGATGGCATTCACAGTGACATATCTGGACCTCAGCAGTCATTCCAGGATCTGGCCTCCTCATTGAATGTAGCCTCCTATCCACCCCAAACTGGTGGCAGTGAATACCAATAGAATTTAAGATTGAGGACAGAGTGAGAAGACTGTCAGACTAAGGCATGACAGACAGGAAGAAGAACTAGAGGAGCAAGGCACAAAGGTAACTGGGACCTGAGGAACAAGCAAGGTGGAGGTATTGATGCACAAGAAGAACGAGGGCTGCAGCCCTGGACATAAAAGGTCTGTGCACTAAAGTACAAGGTATGGTAACATAAGAATTAAGTACAAGAAGTACTGTGCAATGAGGCATGAGGTGAAGGTTACATATTATGACACAAGATGATAGCAAAGGCAAGGCACACAATGGATGTTGTCAGGATCCAATTTGCAAGAAGGTTTGGGATTGAGATTGATGAGAATGGCAAAACATGAAAACAAGAGGAAGTGGCTGGGTCCAAAACATATGAGACGGAGAAACAAGATGGAAGGAAATGGGACTAAGGCAGAAGAGGAATGGGGGCAGCTTTGAAATACAAGAATGGTGAATGGTGGGGTCTGAGATCTGAGTGGAATCAGGGTGGGGTGAGACACAGGAAGGATGTCTGAGGTGTCTGGAAGATAGGGTTAAGAAAGTGAACCTGGCATGTTACACATTAAAGAGAGATACCAGGTGGGTAGCAAGCAGGACAGAGGCAAGAATGAAAGAGTGGAACACTTCACATGAATGAAGAGGCTGGAGATGGAAGCAAAAGTGATTGAGAGAGGGGATCAAGGAAAAAGATGGGTGAGAGGAGGTAGTGAGCCCAAGTTAATTTATTGAAGAGATCAAGGTACAAGGTGGCAAAGAGAGGGTAGCGAGGTTGAAAAAGGATGAGAGCAAGCCACAAAGGTCCTCATTACGACCCTGGCGGACGGGGAGAAGTGAAGGTAAAACCGCCAACAGGCCGGCGAAAAAAAAAATGGAGCTATGACCATGTCGGTTACCGCCATGGTCATCGGCCACTTCTCCACTCCGACCGCCAGGGCATTGATGACCGCTGGGCTGGAGACTTCGGTCTCCAGCCCGGTGGCCATCACCAGACCGCCGGCGGTATAAGGACCCTGCATACCACCATGGATTTTGGGTGGTTTGGAACCGCCACGAAATCCATGGCGGTAGCACTATCAGTGCCAGGGAATTCCTTCCCTGGCATTGATAGGGGTCTCCCCCACCACCCTCACCCACCCCTGAGTCCTCCCCCCACAGCCCCCGCCCCCCTGCCACTCCCAAAGGTGGCAGGACCCCCTCCCCACCCCCAACATGCACATACACACACCCCCACCCCCAACATGCACATACACACACCCCTACACGCACACATACACTACAACAACATATACCCGCACACATACAAACAGACATGCACACAGACAGACCCGCACACATTTCCCATACACCCCCCGCCTGCATACACGCACTCACACACCTCCTCTACATACTCACACGCACACCCCCATGCACGCACACAACACACAACACCACCCTCCCCTAACTGACGATCAACTTACCTTGTCCGTTGATCCTCTGGGAGGGGAGGGGATCCATGGGGGATGCTCCGCCGCCAGCTCCCCGTCACCAGAACACCGCCACACCGAATCATGGGACGTGATTTGGTGGGCGGTGTTCTGATGATGGGGCAGTGGAGGTGGAGATGGAGCAGCCTCCACTTCCCCGCCGACCGCCAGTATGGCTGCTGGCGGCTCTCCGTCCGAATAAGGACAGAGGGCTGCCAGCAGTCATAATAAGCTTCACAGAAAACCGCCTGCACTGGCGGTCTTCAACACTGCGGTACTTCGGCGGTCTTTAAAAACAGACCGCCGAGGTCGAAATGAGGGCCAAAGTGTTGGAGCATTTTGTATGCTGTAATTCAAGGCTGACAAACCTTTGGATCAGTGCATAAGGGATAACTAGGGAATCAGGCAACAATCAATCAACATTTAATTTACTAATTTGGCCACACAATGAAAACCCAAATTGGGTATATAGTTAAAGGGTTTTATTACAAATTAACACTCTCACGAAAATGCTTTAAAGATACAATATTACCATAGGATAACCGAGTCTCCTAAAGAAATTATGTCAAATTAGCACGATATTATCCAAAAACTCAGTAACCACAGTACAGAATATTAACAGCAGAATCTGGTGTTCTGCAAATAATTTCTGGTCATCTCTCTTACATATTACTGCAAGTCAAGAGCATCTTGCTAAGTTAAGTAAGGACAATTTGGGGCAAATCCTCATTAGCATAAACTATCAAAAATTGAATCTAACTTAAAAACATGAGGGCAAAGAGTGAAGAGCAAGAATAGGACAAAAAGAATTTGGAAACATGAAAAAGATATTTGGGAGGAAGCCATCTGGGAAATGGAAGGTGTCAGCATTTCAGAAGCTTGGTAAAGTGTCTTCTTAGGGGCTAAAGTATAAGTGTAAGCTACACTCAGCAAGCATGGGTAAAATGGGAAAGTCAGAGATCTGTATCTCTCAAAGTCCAAGGAAATCTGCCTTACCATCGAGTACTGAAAGTTTTAGTTAACACTGCACATCTTGATCAGGTAACACCTTCTGGATCACACCATCATGTGTTTCCTTTCTTCTTCCATCTCACAGTATAACTTGCAACACTGGGATTATGTCCCACAGCAACTCTGGGAAGGGAGACAGTCCTCACATTCTTTGTCTCTCCATGTACCTTCTCCAAGGTTGTTTTCTTAGACTCTCTATGAATAAGACAATAGCACATCTATTTCTAAACTAATATTTCCTGTGAAATACCTGCACTGAAATTAGTAGAAGTGGAAATGAGTCTCTCACATTAAAGAAATTCAGGCCTATTAGAGCTAACGTTAAACAACTGCACAGTTAAATTCACATTATATTATGTACACATTAAATTCTTCATTATTATTAATGTTGGTTATATTTTCTCATTTTACTTCATGTTATAATTATTAAAACAAAATGAAGTTGTTAACACGTAATTTATTATGATGGGGAACTACATTTTTCAAAGTCAACCTTTAGCATAAGTGCACACATTACAAAAAATGTTATTGTTTCAAATGCAATTACATGGAAATAAAGTGAGGATGGTTAATATTATGTGAGCAATGATTACAATTCTCTAACACTACATGTCATGTTTATGACGTCAAGTGTAGCAGCCTATTCTCCGCTGCACCAGCACCCTCTCTGATGATGAATCAAGCTCTCACACAATCTGTATCTCCTAATCGGAGAGGCAAATCAAAGGCCCTCATTACAACCCTGGCGGTCAAAGACCGCCAGGGCTGTTTGGACGGAAGCACCGCCAACAGGCTGGCGGTGCTTCACATAGGATTACGATTCGCCGCGGTCGCACCGCCGGGACCAATTTCCCGCCACATTGGTCCCGGAGGTTGTAATCCCACAGAGCATCGCTGCTTGCAGCGCTGCCCAGGGGATTACGAGTCCCCCTCCCGCCAGCCTTTTCATGGCGGTATGAACCTGCATGGGCCGTGCAGGGGCCCCCTGCCACGGCCCCATGGAGCTTTTCGTTGTCTGCATAGCAGACAGTGAAAAGCGAGACGGGTGCAACTGCACCCGTTGCATCGCCGCAAAACCACCAGCTCCATTTGGAGCCGGCTCCCGTGTTGTGGCCGTGATCCCTGCTGGGCCGGCGGGTGGAAACTAGCTTTTTGCCGGCCCAGCGGGGATCTCCAAATAGCCACTGCTGGAGTGCGGCCGCGCAGCGGTTTCAATTTGGCGGGCAGCGGTTGCCGCCCGCCAAAGTTGAAATGAGGGCCAAAATCTCAGAGGTCATTCCAAGGAAGATCTTCTGGATTCATTTAGCTGCTTAATGTCACTATAATAAATGTTTTTTCTATTCTCAAGTTCTATTTCTGCTTTTTTCTCCCTTTTTGTCCTCTCTCCAGCTGACACTCTTGGACAGCTTGAGAGAGCCAAATTCAATTAAATCACACATGGCAATTTTTTGCAACTGTCTCAAGATGCTCCCAACAATTCCACTTCCTAGAATTTCAAACCATTTCCCAATAGCTGAAAGTCCACTTCATATTGCTTCCCATGCACCTGTTGCTTCTAACTCCTTCAGATTTCCTCTAACATTGGTGATGTTCTTAATGTATTTCTTCAGTTCTTTACTATTATCAGGTATGAAAGTACAACACTGTTGAACTTTCAGCATCCAATAGACTCTGCCCTCTTTTACAAGAAGGACGTCTAAAGCAAGTCTATTCTGCAAAACCATGGATATGATAGCTACCATTTTGCATCTATAAGTAAAACTCCTCCAGCTGTACTAGAAGACTACTTATCAAGTACTCTGGAAAGCTTTCTACAATGAATACTACATACACGAACATGGCTATTCTTCTTTACTCTCCAGTAAGTTTATCAAATGTCTCTAATATATGTGCAGCTCAAATACCCTAATAATCACATCATGGGTATAATGTCTCAGGCTATCAAGTGGAAATGCAATTTCAGAACTCAGTTCAGCCTCAATTCAAGGACGTTCAGCTGGATATAAATTATTAAAACAAACAATTCCAAATTCTCTCTCCCAGTCACTTGTTGCAAAATATGTCCATTCAGGTGCAGAGTACTCACCGTCTTTGTTCTCCAGACTACTTGTCCTTCAGAATCACCTCAGGCACAGTCCGTTCTCTTGGCCCCTGGTCTCCAACCACAACTTGTTTTGCTACAGCACTAGGTCCTCCATGAGCATCTGCATTTTGCACAGTCACCGTCTCTTGACTCAACCCTTCTGCACCCACTGCAATTGTTGACTCACTCAGACCCCCTTCAGACTGTTCAGATGCTGTTTCACTTACTTGCTCATCCCCAAAGTTTGACTAACCTGCTCCTTCCTTCTCACTGTAACCAACCTTTCAGGGACAGATGCTATTGTGTCATCAAGGGGACAAGGAACTATCCAAATGTGCACTGCATGAATCCAATTGGGGATACAGCAGTCGTTATGACCAAGATAACTTGGAAAGGCCCCTTCCACCGATGCTTTAAGTACAACTTCCAAACATACTTCATTATAAACCAGTCACCTGGACCGAGGTCATGACACTGCTCCTGTTGCAGCTGTGTTGAAGCTTCTCCAACCTGATGAGACACAGAACAAACAACATCAGCCAGTCATTTGCAGTAATCAAGTACCACGTCATCTGTAATGTTCACAAGCACATTTGCAGGCAGAGCTAATAATCTTATGGCATGGCCCATGATGATCTCATGAGGTGATAGTCTTGTCTTCCTGTCTGAAGTACTGCAAAGATTCATCAAAACAAGAGGCAAATCATCAGGCCATTTCAATTAAGTAGAAGCACATACTTTAGCCAGTGTGGATTTCAGCGTCCATTTACTTCCTCGACAAAACCAGAAACCTCAGGTCTGTAACTGAAATGTAGCCTCTGCTCAACTTTCAATGTTGCACATAGTAATTTGAAGACTTCACTATTGAAATGAGTCCCTCGGTCTCACTGTAGAGAAGTCCGGAATCCAAAACGAGGAATGAGTTCTCTCAACAACAACTTTGCTACTGTGAGTCTGTCATTTCTCCTCGTCGGGTAGGCTTCAAGCCAATGAGAGAAAATGCGTACAATGACCAAGACGTACCTTAGTCCAGTGCACAGAGACAGCTCTATGAAATCTAACTGCATCCAGTTAAAAGGACCTCCTGATCTCATTTTATGACTCAGTGTTACTGCAGTTCATTTGCCTACATTCATCTGTTGCCATGTAGCACATCTGTAATGCAAAATCTTCTGCCATCAACCTAAATCTAGGATGGAACCATGTCTGTCAAAACAATCTCACTGTTGCATCACATCCCACATGAACTGGACCATGGTAATGTCTCACCATAGGTGGTAACAAAATATTGGGCATCACAACTCTTCCATCACTTGAAACCCAAACATTATCCTCATCTCTTTTGACACAACCTGCTCTGATCCAACCCTTCTGTGCTGCTTCTGACACTTCTTCCTGCATCCTCTTGATGCCTTCCTATGTATCTGTAGCATGCTAACAATAGATTCTAATTTGCCTCACCTGTTGCCTCGTTTAGATAAACTCCTTTGAATGTACAAGAATTCAAAGTACAGTAACTAGCAACCTCGTCTGCATAGTTATTTCTGGCAGTTATATAATCATCTCCCTTGTGGCATTCAGAGCACTTCACAACCGGAATCTGAATAGGTAATTGTAATGCTTTCAACAAACCATGAACTCTCTCTCCATTTTGGATTGGCGAACAAGAGAAGGTCATAAACCCCTGCTGCGACCATAACTGTCCAAATTTGTAAACAACCCCAAAACCATACTGACTATCTTTAAACATGGTCACCTTTAGATGGTCTGATACACAGCATGCTCTTGCAAGGGCAATCAATTCCGCCACCTGTGCGGAAAAGACTCCTTGAAGTCAGGAGGCTTCAAACACACCTGAGACAGTGCAAACTTTGTAGGCAGCTCTCAGGTTTCCTTCATGGTCTCTCAATCAGTAGTCCTCAACAAACATGACATGATCTGATTCAGGAAGTGGAGTATCTTGTGTGTCAGGTCTCAGCTTGGTGCATAGTTCAGTGACATCCAGACAGTCATGCTCACTTTTATCATCAGCACATTGGTCAGGTGTTGTGTTTTTATGCATGTAGTAAAATCTCTAGAATGGGGAAAAAACATTCAAAGGATGACCCATAACAATGCTTTCGCTTTTAGGCAGCCGTGCAATGCTGAAGCCACTGGGTCAAGCGAGGCTGAAAAATAGGTGACAGGCCTATGTATATTTCCGTGTAACTGAGTTAGCATTGAGAGAGAGCGTCCCTCCCTCTCACTGCAATATAAAGTTAAACATTTGTTGTAATCAGGCATTCCAAGAGCAGGGGCAGAACAGTGATTTTCTCTCAGCTCTGAGAAGGCACGCATGCAATTGTCATCCAGTGGTACCAGCTCAGACACATTCTTATGTGTCAGCCTCTGTAACGGCTTGACCAAAAGGGAAAAGTTTGTAATCCACTGAAGACAGTAGCCGACCATTCCCAAGAACATCCTGACTTCTTTCTGAGTTGTTGGGGGATTCATTTTCAAAACTGCTGAAATTTTCTCTTGGGACACCTTCCTTGTAGCTTCCTCAATGTGATGTCAGAGGTATAAGACTTCTTTCCTTCAATACTGCAATTTGGTCAGGGATACTTATATTGACAGAGCAATTGTGTCTCATTTGCTACCTTCTTGTGCATTTGACGCCACCAACAGGTCATCAATGTATTGAATCAGAACTCCTCTTCTGCCAGCTGCTGGTCCGGGACATTGTTCTCCAGTGCTCTGTTAGAACTTCCAGTCCCAGGGCTCATTGCGCCTGATTGCCTGCAGCTGTTGACAGGGGGAAGCTGTTTCATCACGCCTAAAGTGCTGTCCCTGTAGTGCGGGACTCCTCTTCTGCCTGCTGCTGGTCTGGGACAGTGTTCTCTAGTGCTCTGGTGGGGCTTCCAGTCCCAGGGCTCACCACTCCTGATTGCCCGCAGCTGCTGACAAGGGAAGGCTGTGTCATCGCACAGACAGCAGATTACAACTGGCTCCCAATCCCTAATGTTATCGGACGACACGCTTCGACACGCTTTTGTATCTAAATCCCTGATGGGTTTACAGCACACCTTAGAAAGATTTAACGACTTCGGTAGACAGAGGGGCTTGAGATTAATGTAGTCAAGGCAAAATACATGGTGCTGAACCTTTGCCTGACTTCTAGATCTAATCACACTTTGAAGGGGGTCCCCCTTGAATGTGTTCCGACAATAGAATATCTTGGGATCACACTGACTGAGCAGTTTGAATGGGCAGCGCACATTCCCAAGCGTCGACTAAAACTGGAGCACTATATTGGGGAGGCTGACGAAAGTACGGTGGGGTTCCTACTCAAGGCCTGTATCTCTGGTGATTCAAGCATACAAACATCAAGTCTGGGGGACTGCACTTTATGGGGCTTAGCCATGGGGCCACAAGAGTGTGACTGCCCTTGTGACAGCAGAGAACTGTTTTTTTAAACAGATACTAGGACTCTTGATTAGCATGCCCCTGCACCCACTTACGTTAAATGTGGAGCTCAGGCCAATCTCCGATGAGGCAGGGATTACACCTATTCTCTACTGGAGCAAGATGTGGAATACACTTGAATTGCAGTCCTATCAGCAAGGATTAGAAGACATACTCTGTAGAACTGGGGCTAGGAAACTTACCTGGTTCGAATATGTCGGAGATACATTAAGGAAAATGGGTAATGAAAGTTTGTGGACAGACCCAAAGGGGGCTTCTGACTTGATCTCAAAAGCAGCCTTAAAGAGAAATGATGCCCAGCTTTGTCATAGTACCACTCAATTGACAGATAGGCTAGGTTCTCTAACTGCTTAATTTATTTTGTTGAAGGACATCTACAAACCAGAACAATATTTAGAGGAGACACAACCTTCTCTAACAAAGAAACTATATATTCAATTCAGGTTTGGAACTCTGCCATTGAATTACTTCACTATAAAACGGGGAGGCACTATTAGATGTAATGAACAGGTTTGGGTGTTCTGTGATGTGGACTTGGAATCAGTGACTCACATTGTTTACTTTTGCCCTGCCTATAAGTCGACTAGGTTGAAATGGTTGGTGCCAATATGCAGCACCTTAGGTGTTAGGTGGTTTATGGACACCTACAAGATTTGCACTCTGACACCAGTCCATCAATAGACTTTGCAGTCTCAAGGTTCCTATATTGCATGTGGCGAGTTAGGAACAAATTCAGATTAAGGTCCATGCATACAACTGAGATTGAAGGAGCTCTGGAGACTATAAATTTCCAACATGAAAATTGTCTTGCACTACATTAATCATGGTGCCTGCACTCCACTTTGCATATATCTTTGAGCAAACATGAATATTAAGTCTGCGGGGAAAAATGTTGCATCTTATGTAAAGTGTGACTAAACAGATCCAACAACGGGAAGGGTTACTTTAGTGGCATATCAAAGTTTGTGTAATTTATATAGCAACGTTTCAAGCTGTAATTGTTTTTTACTATGACTGTTTCTCATCTTTACTAATAATGCCTTAATGATTTTAAGCTGTGCTCATATCCTATCTTTGTTCTTTTTATTCTATTGACCTGTACTTTTTAAGGCTGTTCGCCGAAATAAAGATTATGATGAATCAGAACTGAATGATAGGGCATTTCAAGAGACTCTACATTCTTTTTCAAGATCTGGTTCAAGATGGACGGGCTCTCAGTATACCCTTGTGGGAGCCAACACCAAGCCAAAACATGACTTTTAAACCAAAATGGGAAGAGAGATTGGCTATCATCAAGCAAAGGTATGGAGAAAAATGCTTGACACAGGTAATTCACAATGAACCACTTGGCTTCACATAGAATCTGAAACAAAATCACTGCTGGATTTGGTACCACCGGAAAAAAAGGAACCACAATCTCATAGATTTTTCTTAAATCATGGAGAATGCAGTACTTTCCATTGGGCCTCCACAGTCCCGTAATGGGTGAGTTACATGGCCTTCCCACTATCTCCTTCAAAATTCCCTGTTGAATCATGGAGTCAATCACTGGGAATTCCTGCAATGATCTGGTGTATTACGTTATATTGTGGGGTTCTCAGATACTCAGCATTGGGCTTTACAGTTATCCTAACAGGCTCAACACCTATGATGAGACATATCTCTTTTCCTGAATAGTCCGAGACTACAGGTAACAATGTGTCTCTAAAATCTGCAGGCAGATCATGTCAGCATGGGGTAAAATGTGCCACCTGGAGTTTGATTCACAATATTAAATGTCACATCTTCATCAAGAGTCTGTATCTCTATGCCTCTCAGAGTGCAATATATAGAACAGTTGATCTTACACAAGAGTTCAGGTCCAAGCAGACTCACAGCACTAGAATCACACACTACAAATTGGTGATTCTCTTCGAAGGACCCTATTTTTATAGGTCCAGCTTCTGTTACAGGTCTAGGCAATTGTTTATTTGCAACTCCTACAGCTTAGATTTTCCTTCTTGAGAAGAGTAGGTTGGGAACCTCTGCTGTTCTCACAATAGAGCAGGTAGCACCTGGGTCAACCAAAAATGACACAATGTGGCCATTGACGTTACCATCATCATATGGACCACTCTGGTCTACCTCTAAGGATGGGCCAAGTATGCATTCTTCCTCCTCTCTCAGGCACCATCAATGTAGTTGATCTGAGCTGCAATGCTCATCCATCGGGATCATTGGGTACCGTTTCATTAAAGGCTCAGTATTTCCATTTGAATTAGGTCTAGGAATTTTTATTCTTTGTTGGTGCATCATGGCTTGTGGAACCTGCATTGATTGTCTCTGAGGCACATTACATTTTTGCACTTGCAGTCTTTGCATTTGCTGTGACTGAACCTGATTATTTCCCTCCATCTGCAGAAATCCGCCATTCTGCATCTGATTCAAATTTGCCATATTATCCATATTAAAATGACGGAAAACACCAGGAACAATGACTCCGAAACCTCAAAGTTGTGAAAAACGAAAGAGAAACAATGCTTTCGTTTTACACGACTTCCTGGTTTTCGTACCTTAACCACGCATGTCTAAACCACGTACATGTGTGGTTAAGGTACAGAAGAAGGGAGTCGGAGTCGACGCAGTGAAGGAGGAGGTAAGTTGGGCTGGGACTGGGGCTGTTTTTTTTTGGGGGGTGGGGTGAGGGGCTCATGGTTTGGGGAAGGGGGATCAGGGTCTAGGTTTAAAGGGTGGGTTGGGGTGTTTAGGTTTTAGGGACGGGGTGAGGACTCTGGGTATATTTAGTTTTTGGGGTGGGGTGGGCGGCTGGGGGTGATTAGGGTTTGGAGGGAGGGAGGTCAGGGTTTAGGTTTAAGGGGTGGGTTGGGGGTTGGGGTGGTTTATGTTTTAGGGGATGGGGTTGGGGTTGTGGTAATTTTGGGGGTGGAGGGTTAGGGTAGTTGTGGGGATGGGGGGTCACAGTTATTTTTGTGGGTGGGAGGGTAGGGGGGAAGCATGCTGGAACCGTGCATGCTGATCACTAATGCCTTTACCAGGAAGGCGTTTACAACGAAAAATCATCGTAAACGCATTCGTGGTAAAGGCATTAGTGATAAGAACGAGGTCGTTGTTCCAACCGCGTTGTTGAGCCATGGGTGCTTGAAGCACTTGTGGTTCCGACATATAACCGAAATGCCATTCCCTCTTCCAATGGCCCAATTTGCCACACACGACACAGATTAGTTCTTTTCAAAGTCAACACATCTACCACTGTACTTGGGTAAATTGGAACACCCCTTGTTCTCTGCCTTGCTGTTGAAATCCATTACCTCTCTGCATCATCTGAACTCCCTCCTGATACACTACTTGCATTCCATCAACATTGCCTACAAATGGAGGAATCTGACTCGTTTGTGCAGCTTTCATCAGCACTATCAATCAACTTCTCTTTCAACTTTTTCTGTTTCAATTCCAATCGCCACAATACTTGGCATACCTCAGAATCTCATCAATCAGTTTATTCTGCCAACAAATCAAAGGCTGCTGAATCATATTATTCACTTCTGGTTTAAATTTCTGTACAAATCTGAACACAAAATATCCCAAGTCCTTTGCCTCAATAGTTTTTGTACCACTGAAATGTATAAAAGCATGCAATAATCTCTCATTATAGAAATGTACTGACTCTTTAGATTCCTGAGTCATTCTGTCAATACTAAGCCAATCAACATCTTTAGAGAACACTTTTGTTTTCAAAAACGAAATCAACTGATGGAACTTCCTCATCACCAACAGAAATAGAGCTTTCATCAATAGATTGCTCTTTCAAAGGCCGATCAATCAGCCAACTTGCATTCATCCCTCAAATCACTCGGAACAACATCGTCACACAGTGTGTTGAAATCTTCCCACAAAACTTTTGAATGCTTCACAAATCATTCAACCTGTCATTCCACAGGCTTCTCTCACAATTTTGGGAAATCATTTGTGAATGAGGCAATGTCACCTCGACTCCAGGGTACATGAACAAGTCCTCCACCAGGAATTTCTCTCATAGGAAGCATGTGTACATTTTCATCATTTTCATCTGCTTCAGCCGGAGTCAGACCTATCCTCACTTTGATTCCTTCTTTGCCCATCATCCTTCCCATCTATCTGGTTTGCTCCATTTGCGAATGTGGCCAGTTAATTCCCTAATCTGTAATTTCATTTCTAGAGGCCTCATGTTTACAATATGTCTGTCACTGAAACTCAACCAAGCTTCTACGTAAGGCCTTTGACTTCTCCAAATCCACGTCATATTTTTGTGCTAAGTCAGCTAGTCTCTCATAAGCTTGTCCTTCAAGTCTTGCAATGTCTTTGCACATGAACAGTAACTCGTCATCCCAATGAGTGTCTAATTGGGCTAATCAAGAGTTCCTAGTATCATTTAATTTAATTCCAATTTAAATTTTGATACATCTAGTGTCTTCTCTATCTCTGGGGTTTGGAACGTTCTGTCACTCATTCCTGAACTTCCAGTTTCATTTGAAGCATCAACATTTTTAATCATATCAACTAGTTCTTGTTCAGTGAAACCCTTAATTTCTGCTGAGGTATCTAATATCTCTCTTCAGGAAGTGTTTCAATTTGTATGATCTAGGGTATTGGCAATGGACATTGCAGAATTTCAAAGGTGCCCTCCTATTGGGAGTACTGCAGCCAACATTTACAGTGTGGTTTGATCTGGGCATGAAAAATGCTAGTGATCCCTAAGGAAACCTTACATCAGGTGTAAATACAATGTGACTTGTTGATGGGTCGAGGTCTGCAATACGTGTAGGGGTTATTTGTCTCAGGAATGGATGAAGTCTCTTCATTGTTAAATTCCCTGAATTGGCATTACCTGAGACACTCTTTGGTAAAACACCAGCCAATGTGTGTGTATACTATTGCCTGGAACTACAGAACCTACTGTCACACGAACCGATTACTGTGTCTGGAGTAACTAAATCATTTGGTCATTTGGGCTCTGAGGAATTATCATCCCTATATTTCCCCCTGTCTGACTTAAATTTGTTTCTACAGATGCAGTAGGTTATCACATTTCTAATTTTCCATTGTCCCAGATGTCACTCCCGCTTGGACTACATTTTATGGTGGTGGAAAATTCAACAGTAACTTATGAAATCATCGTCTGAATCACTCTCACATTCATCATTCTTATTTTCTATCTCCTTAGTCACTTCTTTCCTTTTCTTTTCTCTTGGTTTAGCTTTATTTCTTCTTCACTAGATAAGGCAGGATATAGTCTAGTTCCCTCAATTATGTCTGTTCTCCAAGCTTTCTGTTGATTGTTCCATCTAACATCTGTACAAGTCCTCATCCCTTTCCTGACTTTTCTCTCAGATTTCTCTTTCTGTCTCTGATAGGCTCTGTGTTCCCATGTACTAAGTATTTTAAATTGTCCAGGTACAGGAGGTAGTTTTGTTCCATATAAAATGTGTCTCAAATTGTCAATAATTCTCAAATTGTGTGTTCCAGATCATGGAAACACTAGTGCACCCTCCTTCTCAGTAAGCTTATGTCATTGCTCAAGCCAAAGTCATGCGTGAAGACCTACATTAAACACCATATAGGCCCTCATTATGACATTGGTGGAAAATCCCACTTACTGCCATGCTGACTGCTGCCAACATACTGCAGCCGCCGCAGATATCCATTCACCATATTATGACACACACCAATCCATCACTATTCAGCCACACATACAAATTCGCCACACCAAAGGTCAGTGATGAACTGGCGATATCAAAACCCACACCTTTACGCCAGCAGAACAACGCCCACCACATTATGACACACGAATCACCACGGCAGACATTCAATGGTGGTAAACCATTGGCGGTACATACCACCGCCCTCAAAATACACACACACACACACAAACAAAACAACACCACATTGGACAATTCAAACTATACACACCTGACACCCATACACACATCACACTCACACCACTATAAAACACACACCCACAGTACTCACAACCCTTTACGACTACAAATAATTGCCACCAGAGAAAGCAAGACCACTCATACAACCAGAGCCACATACCCCTCACACCTATACACAGGAAGAGGTGGACCGACCTGCAGTGGAAAGTATGTTCCATTGCTGCAAGACACCAGCTCACAGTACAGAGGACTGGCGGTGGACCACCACCTCCTACCCCACAACTAACAGCATGGGAGGATCAAGTCTTGCCAATCATGCATCCTGAGGACCTGGCAGGAGTAGCAGGAGGACTGGACTCTGGTAAGTAAACTCTTCACTACTTTCACCCCCTACCTGCATGCCATCACATACCCCACCCTCACTCCCAACACTCCACCACTACCCACACACCCCACCATCACAACCCACTCATCCCAATGCCAAACCCTGCATGCCATACCAATGCATGGACACCACTCACAGACCTGCATGAACACCTATCACTAAAGCATGCACACTAGAGACAATCAGCTAGCCCACCCCATAACAATTCACACAAGGTAAACCTGCCAGGGCAATTATAACCAGAGAGGGCAGTCCCCCCATGCACAATATGTCACACACAGAAACAATAACACTGCATTTACATCCCCACAGTTACCTCAGCCAATGTCACCGGAGAAGAGGTGCCAGCACTATCCAGTCTCCCCACAGAAGAGGCCCACTGTGATGATAGCAACTCTGCTCGCCTGGAACTGGATGACCAACCTGGCCCATAAGGGACCTCCAGACAGTCAGTTACCCAGGCACAGTCACACACCACCACAGAGCCTCCCCCATCTGAAAACACCACCACAGCACCCATCCAGCGGACCCATACCTCTGTCCCCAGGACACGTCAATCAGCAGTGTGTCCACCACTACAGGGATCCCAGGGCACACCTCATACCCAGGACAATCAGGGGCCTGGGGTCAGTGGCAGTGGGCACAAGGTTCAGGGGACAGATGCACAGGACAACAGGGAAGCTGGGAGGACTGCTATGCGCCAGGGGGAGGACAGGCCTACTCTCCAGGAGGCACACACCGAGATCCTGGGAGCATACCAACATTCCCAGGATATGCTGGGCCAGATCCTGGCCAATGTGCAGGAGAACAGTCGGCTGCAGGAGGGACAGTACCAGGGGATCAGGGAGGACTTGAAGGCCATTAACCACACCCTGGTCTCCATTGCAGAGGTGCGGGCAGACATGGCCAACATTATGAGGAAGGCAGTCTTACAACAGTGGGCCCCTGCCACTATCCAGACTACTGAACAGCCTTCCACCTCTTCTGCCCCAATTGGACTGGAGGCCCCGCCACAGGACCAACAGGCCACCAGCACCCCCCCCCGCAGAAGGAGAATCACCCTGCAAACGTTCCTTGCGATCCAGGCAGAAGCCAGAGACTATTGCCAAGACCACCGCCAGGAAATAAGACTCTCCTGATTGTCACCCTTGTGTCCCACTCTGTCACCCTGTCCAACTTGAACTGCCATTGCTCCCCTTCCTATTCCCCCTTGGACTATGCACCTGTGTTACAAATAGACTGAAACTATACCCTGGACTTTCTTCCATCATCACCCCAGCCCGTTGCACTTCTCCCTTTTATTCTTAGCACTGCAATAAACACACTTTCAAAAAATAAAAGTATGGAGTATGTCAAATGATTTAAATATGTAATAGTTTAACAAGGTTTAAACATTGCAAGTCAACTGTATGGTAATGTTTACATAGGAAAGACCTGTAGGTGGCTGCAGTGAACACACCAGGAGTGATAGTGGGGCACCAACATCTGCAAAAAGATTTGCCAAAGGTTACAGTGAGTGGGCATAGAAGTGGGAATTCACAGCATGCCAGTGACAATGTGAAGAAAAAAAAATGACAATGGATTGTGAAGTTACACTGTCTTAACTGTGTGTCATTAGAAGTATTCTCTGATCACTGCAGTTCTGTTGACCTCATCCTCTGCGTCCTCACCTTCACTGTCCACAGGGTCCACTGCTGTCACACGGCCATCTCCAGCCTCCTCCTCCTGCAGAATCGGCACATGGCGTCTCAAGGCAAGTTTATGCATGCAGCATACCACGATTATCTGGCAGACCTTCTTTGGTGAGTATCACAGGGATCCACCTGTTAGATGGAGGCACCGGAACCTGGCCTTCGGGAGGCCAAAGGTACGTTCAATGATCCTTCCTGTTCGCCCATGTGCCTCATTGTAACGTTCCTCAGCCCTTGTCCTGGGATTCCTCACAGGGGTCAGTAGCCATGATTGGTTGGGGTAACCAGAGTCACCTGCAAATATCGAGGGCCACACACTATCCCTTATGGCCCACACCATACCCATAAACCAACATCCACTGGGTGGGAACCGGGGCTCACCTATTAGTCACACCCTGTGCCTCTGTAGTTGGGCCATCACATTTGGGATGCTGCTATTCCAATAAACATCTGTTATTCAGCACCTAGATACCTATGGGTTATGTGCGCTTTACAAATACACATGTTATGTTATGTTATGTTATGTTATTCCTTAGGATAAAGGCTTCATGCACAGACCCAGGATACTTCGCACTGATGTGGGAGATGTACTGGTCCGCCAGGCACACCATCTGGACATTCATAGAGTGATAACATTTTTGATTTCTGAAGACCTGTTCATTTTGCCGGGGGTGGCGGGGACAAATGCAATATGTGTGCCATAAATCGCCTCAATTATGTTGGGGATATGTCCCATTGCATAGAACTCAGCCTTCACTGTGGCCAAATCCTCCACCTGGGGGAAAAAAATGTAGCTGCACATGTGTTTAATCAGGACGGCCAACATTCTGGTCAGCACGTTGGAGAACATTGGCTGTGACATTCCTGCTGCCAAGCCCACTGTCACTTGGAAAGAACCAGTTGCCAAGAAATGGAGCGCAGATAGCACTTGCACAAGTGGGGTGACGGATAGCAGATATCAGGTCAGGCTCCAGTTGGGCACACAGATCCATTATTGTGGCACTGTCAAGTCTATAGGTAAGGATAATGTGCCTGTTCTCCATTGTTACCAAGTCTACCAGGGGTCCGTACATAGGGGTATGTCTCCATCGCCTATTCATCCTCAGCGGTTGCAATCTATGGGGCAAAAGAATGAGGGGCCGGACATAAACTGTAAATTGTAGCCACTACAGTTCAATGCATGATGTGAATTTTAAATGTATTAGTGGCATTGTCCTGTATGCACAATTGTGATCTGTGATGCAGTTATGATCCATGGTCTGCCCCCCACCTGAAATGGCGACCGACTGTCCTGTATGGAGGGATAGGTGGAAGTGAGGTAATTCCGCTGACATTGTGCGACGTTGCGGGAGCCGGTTGGGAACCGCCATGCAACACCTCATTGGATAATATTAGGCCCTATCGGGTACAGTGGCCAATGGTGATGTACGACGGAGGTGACGGTATGCACTGCCATGGACGTCACCGCCATGTTCTATCTGTTCACTCACTTGCTACCTGACCTTCAACAGGAGAGAACCTACACTGCATGTGCTGCTGTGACCTGTGTCTGGAACCTACTGTGGCCCGTGTTACTGGGGAAAGGGCTCCTGCCTTCACCTCGGCAGAGTTGGAGCGACTGGTGGATGGGGTCCTACCCCAGTACGGACTGCTGTATAGGCCTCCAGACCAACAGGTGAATACACTCTGAGCACGATGCATGGGGCATGAATGCATTGGGTGGTGTCTGTGAAGGCCTTGTGTGGGGAGGTTGGTGGATGGGCCCTGGGCGGCGTGCAGCTTGTATGCTGGGCCATGTCTGTGCAAATGGGGATGGGAAGTGGTATGGTGGGCCATGAGTGTAACAGGCAGGACAGTCTGTCTAATACCTTTCCCTGTGTGTATTTCCTCTGCAGGTCAGCGCCCATCAAAAGAATGGTGTATGGCGTGCCATCGCTAAGGACATGCGGACCCTGGGGGTCTACGGCAGGCAGAGTACCCACTGTCAGAAAAGGTGGGAGAACCTGAGACGCTGGGCATGGAAGATGGTGGAGGCCCAGCTGGGGATGGCCTCCCAACAAGGAAGGGGTGCCCGTCGAACCCTGACCCCTCTGATGACCCGCATACTGGCGGTGGCCTATCCGGAGCTGGATGGGCACTTGAGAGCATCACAGAAGCCACAAGGGGGTGAGTACAGTGTCCACCATTACTACTTACGCATGGTGAGGTGGTATCCGGGTGGGGATGTGTGTCTGTGGGTGCCCCTAGATGAGGCCTGACAATGCAGAGTAGGTCCCATGTTGGCCTGGGTTCTGATGTGATATTCCTCCAACCTAGCTAGTAGGCATCCACTACTGGGCAGGGCTGTGTGGGTCCCAGGTATGCTGCAGTTGGCGGTATATGTCCTTCCCCATGCCCTGGTGACTAGCATTGTTACTGGTAGTGCATTGCATGGTGTGTAGGGCTGTTCCCTGTGTGTGAGGGTACTGTGTACGCCAACGGTGGTGTAGGTGCAGCCATTGTCCAAGTGTATCCTTTGTCTCTTCCCCCCTTTTTGTTTTGTCCCTATGTGCATTAGCATCATCTGGCGGAGGAGCAGAGGCACCGGCGACAGAGGGAGCTGCATCCCACAGGACCCAGGAGGCAGAGTCCATCGATGCTGAGGGCACCAGTGAGACGGAGGGTGAGGGGAGCACCTCGGCGGAGACTGGAGCGGACAGTTCGGACACGGATACCTCCTCCGATGGAACCTCCCTGGTGGTGGCAGACACCTCTGTGCCCACTGCAGCTACAGGTACAGCCGCCACCACCGTACCAGCACCGCCCTCCCAGCAGCCCCTCATCAAGTTGGCCGTGCCTGCTCACCCAGGAGGGTGGGCATCTCCTTCGCCCCAGGAACCTCAAGCCCTGCCCCAGTTATCCCTTCTGCCCTGAGTGAGGAGGCTATTGACCTCCTGCGATCCATCTCTGTTGGGCAGTCAACCATTGTGAATGCCATCCAGGGGCTGGCAGCCCAAATGCAACCAATGCATTTCTGGAGGGCATTCACACTTGCTTGGCGGCCCAACAGAGATCAATCCAGGCTCTGGTCTCCTCTCTGATGGCAGCCATTGCCCCTGTTTCCACCCTTCCCCCTCCAACTTCCTCTATCCAATCCCATTCCCTATCCCAAGCACACAGGCAGACAAGCAAGCACACAGGACAACACACAAGAGTGGCACAGGCAAACACAAGCGCCACACTTCATCCCACAGGCACTCACACAAACACCATCCAGATGCAGACATGGCAACATCCACAATTTCCACTGTCTCTCCCTCCTTCTCCTCCTCCACCTCCCTCCCAGTTGTGACTACACTCACACCTGCATGCACAACATCCTCATCCACTACAGCCATCACCAGCACACCTATCAGAGCACACACCTCACTGGTAGACACCACCCCAACTGTGTCCTCTCCCACTGTGTCTGTGCCCCCCCTCCCAAAGTACACAAACGCAAGCACTCAGACACCCAACACCCATCTACCTCACAACATCATCAAGCCCATGCACCTGCTCCCAAACACAGCAGACTGACACCTCCTACAACCACTCCCTCTTCCTCCACTCACAAACCTTCTCCCTCTTCCTGTCCCGAGCTTTTCCTCTCCACCATTGATCTCTTCCCTGCCCCTCCCCCCGTTCTTCACGTCTGGCCAGGGTGGCTAAAACCCAGGCAAGCACCTCAGCCACCCAGTCCACGGGCCCAGTAGTGTCCACAGCAATTCGTGGTGGGAAAGGATCCTGGGCAGCAGGCAACCACACGGTAAGGGTGCCTACCCCAAGTCCTGCCAGGAAGGGCAAGGAGCCCTCCCCAGCTGCTGCCATTAAGGTCAAGGTGCCACGTCCCTGCGGCTGCCAGGAAGGGCAAGGAGCAATCCCCAGCTGCTGGCAGGAAGGGCAAGGGGCCTGCACCAGCAGGCAGTAAGGACAAGGGGCCTGGTGCTGAGACTCAAGTTGGATCCCCCACCACCAACGATGGTGGTGCAGCCGTCCGAGGCTGCAGGGGATGGGCTGGAGCTTCCTCCCACCACCACCACCACCAGCAGTGGGCTGCCGTCCGAGGCTGCAGGGGATGGGCTGGAGCTTCCCCCCACCACCACCAGCGGCAGCATCAGCAACACCTCCACTGAGCAGCTGTCACCGCCGGCGGACAGTCTGTAGTCCTGCGTCCAAGGGCTGCTGTGTGGCCCCTGCAAATCCTGTGGGTATGACACCCACCTGAGAGACTGTGACCTTGCACTCCCGAAGATCTGCATCACGGAGCTCAATGCCCCCTCCAGAACCAGTGGGTATGGCACCCACTCACCACATCCTCCCCAGGATGAAGATCACAGAGCACGATGCCCCCTCCAGAACCAGTGGGCAAGTCACCCACTTGAGAGACTGTGGCCTTGCACTCCTCAGGACCAAGCAGTAGGCAAATCACCCACTTGAGAGACTGTGGCCTTGCACTCCCCAGGACAAAGGGCACAGGGCATGTTGCCCCCTCTAGAACAAGTGGTGTTGTACCATCTTCTGACTGAGGTGCACCCCCGTTCCCCATCCCCCTGACATGCCTGTCTATTTTTGAACTGATGCCCCTGCAGTGTTCTCTCTGTGTTGTTGCAGGAGACAAGTGGGGCCTTGGACTTTGTAATGTGGCCCACGCACATTGAGGACTGGGCAGTGTCCCTTGTTTTGTACATATGTATATACTTTTAGATTGGATGTATGTATTTTTGTTGTATTTAAATTATTACTCACTTTCATCTATTTGTGTTGTCCTTGCATTATTCCTGAGGGGTACGGGGTAAAAATGTTTTCTTACTGCATCTGATTGTGTGTATCGTGTTGGGGGTGTTACATGTTGCATGTGTGTGTCACTCTCTTTTTCCTCCCCCCTCCCCTGTGTGCTAGGCGGCTGTACTCACCGTGGTCATCTTCACCGTCATTGGTGTTCGTGGTTGAGCAGGATGAGGAAAAGCATTGGGATGATCTGCAGTTCAGGCTCCATGGTGGCGTGGGTCTTTCCTGAGTCTCCAATGGTGAGTCGTTTCCCTTCCGTGCAGTGTTTCCGCCAGGCTTTTGATGTCGTTGGTACTGCCTCGGAAAAGGTGGCGGATTGGGCTGTCACAATACAGTGGGCGGTACATTGGCTTCCTCCTGGGTATAGGCGGCTACCGCCGTGGTGGCTGTTTATTCCGCCCTGGTGGTCGTGTGATAAAGTGGCTGTCTGTCTGAGCTCTTTCCGCCATGGTCATAGTTTGGCAGTATTTACCGCCAGCCTGTTGGCGGTATCACCGCCACTTTATCACCAACCGTCAGGGTTGTAATGAGGGCCATAATGACCTGACGTACCTTCAGGTGGAGTCTCCACTTTCTCCTCTCTAACCAGTATAAATGCATCTCTTTTCATTATACTTCATAGTACTTTGAAGAATTTCATTATTCAACCAAATTTCAATAATTCACAATAAACTTTTCATTCACAATCAGGAAGTAATTCTTCACCCCCCACAATTCTATGTTTGCCGTTCACAACCAATAACAGGGTGACTCAATGTGGCATAGACGACCAATACCAGCACAGCTTTACTCCAACCAACCTATACCAGAACGGCACAATGTGATGTCAATCTCACTCCTTGCAACAGCTCCCTCTCCTTACAAATTCTCTAGCAGTCACTCTCTCACTCAAACCTAAATGCAAAAATAATGCAAGCGATTTTTCAACAACAACTTTTGTCTGCTCCTCTATAGGTTCAGGGTAATCAATCACTTCAAAAGCGGTTCGAAGCTACAATTTCTGACCAACTCACATTAAGTTCTCGAATCACACCTCGACCAGTGGATCTCACTCAGATAGATACAGTTCCTCTCTCTGCACTTGAGTTTCACTATACCAACCTCTCCCAATCACACAAAAGAAAGTCCCTTACTAATGATACTGTTGGTGACTCCTCATGAACAGCACTTCTTACACGGCAGACAAGAACAACAACAAGTGTCTTCATAAATTTTTCAATAAATCATGGGATCTTAGGTCATGACAGAACTGATAACGAACTCAACTTCTTCCCGTTAAGTGGCAGGTTTACACATAAACTTCAACTTATCTCTGCAAAACACTCCACAATCACCATAAATCACTGCGATCTAAGTAAAGCAATGCAAAGCACAACGCTTCTAATACTCACACATCTGATGCAATGGAATGATGCTGGAACTCCATCAATTCCCTGAACGAACCAATGATAATGAAATTTGGGCTGGATTGGGGCAATTTCAGATTGAGGCATCTTAATTCCATATCTCTATCTCCCTGAGGATCAAGCCATCCTCTGCTAACAGTTTTGATGTAGTATTTTATAAATATATTGGTTTGTGTTTTATTATTTTTTTAAACATGTTTATATATATAATTATATATATAATTATAATTGCTGTTTACCTTGTTATAGACTTAGGTTTGTGTATATGTATGTTTTAGTATTTAATATTTAATGTGAGTGTCCCTTGTCCTATGTCTTTTCTTCTTTTTTCTGTTGTTGGGGATTATATTGTTTTTTGCACTGGTAAGGATGGTTCTCTCTTTGTATTCTTAGAAAAATAGCACTTTTTTCTTTGATCATTTATTTATTATACTTTTCATTATATTGAGGATATCATTCTCATTGTATTACAGCCCTGAAGAAGTCCTGTGTTGAGGACGAAACGCGTTGGCTGATGTTTTTATGAATATATGTCAAGAAAAATGTGATGCTATACAATTTTTGGACTTTTATGATAAGTGGTGCACTATCAAATTTTTTATCATTTATGAGCCCCTTGGGGCTGGCACTTTGGCGGCAGGTGCAGTGATATGTGCACACATGGGATGACTAAATTTTAGTTTACATTTTTCCATTAATTTTACTACATAGGTGATAGGGGCAGGTGCATTTTTCCTTTAGACCCCCTGCCAAACAGTATATCAGTTTCACCTTGATGGAGTATTTTGTATGCTCTAATTCAAGGCTGAAGAACCTTTGGATCCGTGCATAGGGGTAACTAGGGAATCAGGCAACAATCAATCAACATTTAATTTACAGTATTTCCAATTTGCCCACACAATGAAAACCCAAATCAGATATAAAGTTAAAGGGTTTTATTACAAATTGGCACTCAGGTTACTGTATTCAAATCTCAAGGAAATGCTGTAAAGATGCAATATTACCATAGGATAACTGAGTCTCCAAAAGTAATTAAGTGGAGCTATCATGAGACAAACCAAATGCTCTATAACCACAATACAAAATATTAACAGAAGAATCTGGTGTTGTGAGAATAATCATGGTTATTTCTCTTACACATTATTGCAAGTCAAGAGAATGTAGCTAAGCTAACTAAGGGCAATTTGGATCAAATCATCATTCACCTAAACTATCAAAAATGCAATCTAACTAAAAAAACATGAGGGTAAAAAGTGAAGAACAATAATAGGAAAAAAATAATTAGGAACAATGAAAAAAGAAATTTGGAAGAAAGGCATCTGGGAAAAGGAAGGTGTCAGCATTTCAAAAGCTCGGTCAAGAGTCTTCTTTGAGGGTGAAATGTAAGTCTAAGTCACACTCAGCAAGCATGGACAAAATGAGGAAAGTCAGAAGTCTGTACCTCTCAAAGTCCACAGGAATATGCCTTACCATTCATAAGTGAAAGTTCTAGTTAACACTGCACATCTTGATCAGGTAACACCTTCTGGATCATGCCATCACATGCTTCCTTTCTCCTGTCATCTCATGATATAACTTGCAGCACTGGGATTAGGTCCCACAGCAACTCTGGGAAGGTTGCTGCCCTTGTTCCCCTGTACAATACTCACAACATGTATGAATAGGGACATTCCTCACATTCTTGGTCTCTCCATGTACCTCCTCCAAGATCGTTTCTCATACTTCTATGAATAAGACAATAGCACATCTATTTCTAAACTAACAATTCATGTGAAATACCTGCAAAGAAATTACACATTAGCAGAAATGGAAAACAGTTTCTCACAATAAATACATTCAGACCTAGTAGAGCTAACATTATTAAACTGCACATTTACATTCACATGATATTATGCACACTTAAAATGTTACAGTAATATCAATGTTGGTTAAATTTTCTTATTTTACTTCGTTACAATAAATACCTCAAAAGGACATTTTTAACATGTAATTAATTATGATGAGGAACTACATTTTTCAATGTCAACCTTTAGCATTAGTGCACACGTTACATAAACTGTTATAGTTTCAAATGCAATTATATTATATAATATATGCTCAATGATTACATTTCAATTAATAATTCAAGTCACACAGTACATGTTTTTTCTCTAACCATACTTTGAATGCACTTACTATTGACTTTGAGCATACCACTTTACATTAGATAACGGTTAACACACACAGTTACTAAATGTCATGAGTACATAGGGGTTATGTTTATGATGTCAAGGGCAGCAGCCTATTATCAGCTGCACCAGTAGCATACCAAATAAAAGAAGAATGAGAGAGAGGTGTTTGCCAAAAAAGATGACAGGGTTTAGTGAGTCCTTAGTTGGCTAAAAGAGTGAACTTGGTACATGTCTGTGATCGTTCGCAAGAAAAGGCATACTTGTTTTCTTATTATTCAAAGTAGTATTACAAAAGCGGATGAAGGCAAAAATTAGAAGTGCTCTTTCAGGCTAGAATGCACATGCAGACGTATGCCTGTCTAAAGACCCTAGAATTAGGAGTCCCAGGTGGATCAAAATCCCACCCACCCAGCTGATGTTTTCTAGTAGAAGAGGCCTCAAACAATCTCTTTATGGAATTTAAAGAAATTTGGGGCAAAACATAAGGGAACTTCACATTCTTCATGATGTCTCAGTCTGCCAATCAGTATCAATGAGCCACCAGTAAATCCCTTTGGCATTGTTAGATTGCTCTGCCATCTTGTGGTTGCCATCCAAAGAAGCATCGGAGTAGGGCCTAAAAAGATTACAAACCTATACCTGAAAGAGGCTTAATTTATATGCAGGAAGAGTCCCGGACCCTTGAGGAACCTATTTGTGTCAGAGAGAGATTCGGTTAATTCAGTGGCAAGGGACTCCGCTGTGCCTTTCTCGTACTATCAATAATTGCACATCTGGTGGCCACGGTAAGGGCAGTGATTGAGCAGATGTTGGTTGTGGTTTCTTGTTGTACCTACAACTGCTGGAATCTTCCATTACAGAAGTCAGATGTTTTCCTCTTTAAAACAATCCCTGAGGTTGTGTTCACCTTGTGGCTGGGTCTTTTGTTAGATGAGACTTGTAGGCTCCCAATATGCCTGCCAATCATCAACAAAGATGCTAAAATGAAATCCATTTTGAAGGTCTACAAGAGACATTTGTTAGACTTCCACAAATGGTGTCAGGTAAACAGACATTTGTTCTCCATTTTTGGGCATTCTCTCTCTCGATCTATCTGTTGTGGCACTGTCACTATAATGAGCTACTATTCAGGCTTTCACAGGGTCTTGCATGGAAAAAGAAATGGTAGCCATGATGCTGTTATGTGTTTTTCCATTGGTGTTGCAATAGGTCCTGTCACTTGTTATCCCTGGGATATTATTCTGGCTCTTGAAACACTGCATTCCCATCTTTTGAACCATTAGAAACAATTGACATAAGCTTTCTAATAAAAAATGTGTATTTTCATTGAATTATGTGTAGCCTACAGTGCTACTGTATAGGAAAACTTAAAGTTTTGTGTGAGAATTTTCTCACACCAGTTTCAAAAGGTGAACAGCTGGGGCCCTTGTTGAATATCCAGAAGGTGGATCTGGCTTAACTTGAGAGGCCTTGGGTTAGCTCCACGATAGCACTATCTTAATTGTTAACATCAGACTGCATACAACTGGGGAATCACAGCTGCTCCACCATGCAGATGTCAGCCACTTGGCAAATGCCCACAGTGTCCTTTTAGCAGAAAACGTCAAGATCTCAACTTGACCTTCTACCAGAAACAACCCTTTTTTGCTAACTAATTGGAAAGTGTCACTGGGTGCTGCAGCCCTTACACACTTAGTAGCAATTACCAGCAAATAATATAAAACCTTTCTCTTTCAATGCCTCCACATCAGAAGTGATTTTCCCTGTGAAAATACCTTGTCACGTCAACAGCTGGACTATCTGGGATATCTTCAAATTCAATTTTCCACTAGTAATTTCATTTTGCTGTATGAAAAAATTAATAAATATCTTGTTTGCAAATAGGTAAAAGTAAAATTATAGTTTTGTTTTAGCTTTCTGAATGTTTTCTGTATTGCCTCTATTTCCATGGACATAAAAGTTTTGCTATTAAATATACTCAATACAGGAAAATGCATCTTTTTGTATGGTCACTACCATTTTCTCTGGACTGATGCTGCTGCTGTTTTTTTTACTTTGCTGACTGGGACCCTGATAACCAGACTTCAGTGAATGTGATCTGACCCCAAAAACATGTTGAAACTGGCTACAATCCTGATTGGCATATTTAACTTAACTATAAGCCTTCACCAGAATATGGCACAAACGTGTACCCAGGGCCTTGAAGTTAAATATCCCTAGTGCCCTGCAGCACATATTATACCTCCACTGAAATGACATTGCAAAGCATGTCTCCAGGCCTGACCCTACAGCTGGGGTAGACAGTTTTAAAACTGCCAATTCGATCTGGCAAAATAAACCTTTTCCCAGGCCTAAACCTTCCTTTTTAAGATCTAGAAGCCACCTCTAAAGTAGAACTTAAAGGCCCATAGAGCAGAGTGTGCTGTATTAAAGAATTGGGAAATGTATATTTTATGTTTTATAGTCGTTTCTGATTGAGGCAAGGCTGACTCTCCCATAAGAGTGCATCGGGTTATACTATAATACCTTATAATGCATAGCTTACATTTGGTTGTAGCTAGAAAACTGATTCAGGGTCTCATTATAATAGTAATTTAAAATCCAAACTATTGGTGAAGTCAGAATTTATATTATGATTTTGAAAATGACACTTTTATAAAGTTGTAATTTGCTTGCCTTTGCCAACTGTGCCAAATGTGCCATTCTGCCAGTGTTCACTCTCTGCAGAAGATGAATGGCCACTTGATTAGTTGTGAAGTGACTGCCCCCAGAACTAGTTTTGGATAACTGGAAGGTTTTCTCATTATCATAGACACTCTTCTGGGTGGGAGTAGAGAACTTTGCACAGGGAAAGAAAAGTTCTGTTATGTTGGTTTTAGGTATGCTGGTTTTAGGTTCTCATTATAAATGAGAACTTTAGTATCCAGAATGAAGTCGCTAAATGTAGGGGCCCTTGATGGCCTCACTATTTTACCTTAATTGTGAATCTCAAAGGTGGTTACAAACTTAAACAATTCACTCCCCTCTGGGGGAACCTGTGCAGTAGAAACCACGGTGGGCACATAGGGGCAACACAAGGACACATGGAAGCAGAAGTTACAACTACCTCTTTAGTTAGCAATGTTAATAACTAAAGCCTAATCTCTGAATTTCATCTCACTCCTGCATGCATCTGTAGATCATGTGCATGCAGTTCTAATACCAAATACTGCGCAGAAAGAAAATGCTAATGTATTTAATACTAAGGTGAGTCACACATCAGTAACAGATCATGACCTTTCAAAAGCTCCTGAGCTTTTCGCTTGAAAGCTCCTTCAATTTGCCATACGATTATGTTCAATAATCAAGAACTGTCAGGTGTTACCAAGGATTTGACCATCCAAATTACCATTTTTTTTAAAAAACACCCATAACTATGATCACATCTTAGAATCCTTAACAGATATCCTGTGTACAACAAGGAACTCTCTAATCACCAACAGCCTGGAGAAATAGGCACAAATTTATTAAGGACTTGCATTGTTCTTGTGTTCAGAATCCCAGAGGGATTGTCCTGCAGCCCCACCCTTTTCAACATTTACTTGACACCGCTGACCAACATCATCCGATCACAAGACATCACCATCATCTCCTACACTGATGACACCCAACTCATCCTCTGATGGACAAAACAACCACCACCAGAACCAACTTCACCAACTGCATGAACATGGTAGCAGAGTGGATGTGAACCAACTGCCTGCAGCTCAACTCCAACAAGATGGAAGTACTGGCCTTCGACAACAAGACCTTCCCGTGGGACTCCACCTGGTGGCCATCGGATCTAGGACCAACACCCACAGGCCACGCAAGAAATCTAGGGATCATCCTAGATGACAAGCTCAGCATGAAGGCCCAAGTCAACATAGTGTGCACCTCCTGCTTCCATATCCTGTGCATGCTGTGTAAAATCTTCAAATGGTGAACATCAGATAAGCTGGCATGCAATCACTCATCACCAGCAGGCTGGAGTAGGGCAACACTCTACAACAGAATCTCTAAACAACTCCTACAGAGACTCCAGACCATCCGGAACATCACTTGAAGACTCATACTCAACCTTCCGTGCCACACCCACATCACACCGCTTCACTAGCTCCCCATTGATAAGCGCAGCCAATTTAAACTTCTCACACACACATACAAAGCCCTACACAACACCAGACCAGAATACCTGAACAGCCACACACACTTTCATTAACCCAAGAGCCACCTGTACTCTGTCTCACTCTCATTCGCACACATTGCTTAATCCGCAAAAGTAAAACTGGAGGTCGCTCATTATCCAATACCACACCCAAGACATGGAAAGACCTCCCTTACTACATCAGAACCTCCTCCTCACTTCTTGAGTTCTGCAAGAAGCTGAAGACCTGGCTCTTTATATAGGCACCTTGGAGACCACAAAGCTACATGCATGCCAAAACACCTAGATGCCCTCTCGGATGATTAGTGAGCTATACTAATCAATATAACATAACATAACATACCATCACACATAGAGAGAGGAAATTGTGTTCTAGCATTGTTTTGCGCAGTTTCCTGCACAAAACAATCCTGCCTATAATAAATGGAGGCTATCCCTCTATTTTCACTCCAGCACTACTCTTTTAGATCATTTTGCTGTGGGTTCTGGAGTAAAAAACAGCCTTGCTTGACACAGTGGAGCAGATTTATTATTATTTGATATAGTGCAACACAGCATGCCACCCTGCTGTGCTGTGTGAAATAGAAAGGGCAGGAATGCATAGAATTTAACATAATACTGTCCTTTCCTTGTGCTAGTGTACAAGGTGCTGCCTTGTGCCCAATGCAGGCATCCTTGCACCATGGGGCAAGGGTACCTGCATTGCAGGCAGGATTGTTTTTGTGCAGGAAGGTAACCTTTGTGCACAAAAATCTATCCTCAGAGTCATTTTCCTCTCTCTAAGTGTTCTGCAAAATATTAAATAAAGATAGTTCTCCTCGTTGCTCCTCCCCTGGGAAGGTGAATCATTTTGACGCATTGCCAGGTTTACCAGAGTTGGTAAATCTGGGAATGCTCAAAAATCCATGGGTGAATGTGTGGGAGCAATCACGCTCCACCCATGGAACGTCTCCCTGGGGCAGAGTAACACAAGGCAGCGATTTGCCCTGCCTTGTGTTACTCAAGAATTATCAAGTCACTCAGGGCCACACAAGGTGGTCTGTATGGTGTAAGGGCAACGTAAAACCATGATAAATATGCCCCAGTTTCTCAAGCAGGTAGCCTGAATGAAATGAAATGAAGGATCCTTTTTATTCTGCCTTTTCATTCATTGTTTCGTAAAGAGATTGAGACTGCCGATTTAAATCTTAGTATTACTCTGTTAGACCTGGCAGCTGTGGGTGTGGTTTCCCTGCACTTTTGCTTCTGACCTCCTGTTTTTGTACCCTGTGCTGCAATTCTGTTTGGCTGGTTTTGATACTCTGGACACTTTTCCACTGCTAACCATTGCTAAAGTGCAAGTGGTCTCTGTCTAAATTGTATTGGTGATTGGTTATCCATGACTAGCATATTTGATGTACTAGTAAGTCCCTAGTGAACTGAAGGTGCCCAGGGACTGTAACGCAAATGCTACCTGTGGGCCTGCAGCACTAACTATGCCACTCACATGAGTAGCCCTGTAAACATGTCTCAGACCTGCCACTGCAGTTTCTGTTTGCGCAGTTTTAAATTGCCAGTTCGACTGGGAAGCGCACTCACTTGCCCGGCCTAAACCTTCCATTTTACTACATGTAAGTCACCCCTAAGGTAGGCCCCAGGTAGCCCCATGGACAGGGTGCAGTGTATTTAAAAGGTGGGACATGTACTGATGTGTGACATGTACTGGTAATAAAATACTGCAAAGTTCATTTTTCACTATTGCAAGGCCTATCCCTCTCATAGGTTAACATGGGAAGTGCCTTTAAATATAATTTAAGTGCAGTTTCCCATTGGGAGATGATGGAGATGTGGAGTTTGTGGTCTCTGAGCTCATAATTTAAAAATACATCTTTTGGTAGAGCTGGTTTCTAGATTGTGTGTTCGAAAATGACACTTTTGGAAAGTGGGCATTTTCTTGCTTAACCATTTTGACAGTTGGGATGTTTGTGAATTCCCACTAGACAGTGACACAAAGGGAGCATATCCTGATGAGTCTCCTGGGCTAGAGTGGGGAGGGAGGAGCTGACACGTACACCTGAAAGGGCTGCGCCTGTTCTCACACAATTCAGACTTCAACCCCCGGGAGTGTGCCGCGGGTCAGGCCTGGGCAAGGCAGGATCTTGTGAACAACATAGTCTTTCCTTTGAAGTTTGCCTACTTCAAAGGCAGAAATGAGTATAAGTAGTGGACCCAAAACCCCAGATTTTCAGAATACTTCTGGCTCAAGAGGAACCTCTGCCAAGGAGAAGAGCTTGATGCTTGAGGAGGACCTGCAACTCTGCCTGTTGCTTTGCTGTGCTGGCCTGCTGCTTCCGCCTGAAGAGGAAAAGAACTGGACTTTGCTTTCTGAAATCCTGCTTGTGAAGTTTATGCAAGGGCTTCAACTGAGCTTGCCCATCTGTTCTGAAGCCTCAGGGACATCAAAGACTTCATCCGCCGGGGCCTGGGTTCTTCTGCTGGGGGTACCGACTTGCTAAGTTGTGCCAAATGAAGTCCCTAGGGCCCTTAGAAGTGGAAGCTGGTAACCTCAATGCACAGCTGTGTGTGCATCAGAAAAATCGAGGCACGACCTGTCCATTGGCTGAAAATTTGACACAGCACCTGCTTTGCCTTTTCTCACTGCTGACTCTTCGCAAAGTGTGTCGGAAATTTCCAAGCACGGATCCTGGGCATCAAAGTCTTCAACATCCCCGCACGGACCCGAGGCTGCGCACCCAGAATCAACATTCTAACTCCCTTGCGAGAAAAGAATTGATGTACGGCCTCACTTGCGAGTAAGGAATCGATGCTTCGCTTGCTTTTCTGACACACCATCACCCTTGCGGCTTTATTTTTGATACATACCAGGTACTTTGTGCTAAAAAAATGCATCCATTGATTTTTATGGATTAAGACTTTTTTTTTTTTTTAAATCATATCTTTGCTTGTGTATGTTGGATTTTTGTCACTTTGGTCTTGTTTAATTTAGATAAATATTGGCTATTTGTCTAAACTGCTGTGGAGTCTTTCTGTGGTGTTTCCACTGTGTTACTGTGTGTGTTTTGTGCAAATACTTTGCACGTTGCCTTTGAGATAAGCCTGACTGCTTGTGAAAAGCTACCAAGGGGGTGAGCAGGGATTATCTGAGCTGTTTATCTCCCTTACCCTGACTAGAGTGAAGGTCACTGCTTGGACAGAGTGCAAACTAACTGCCAACCTGAGACCCCATTTCTAACATACTCTATTTTTCAGAAGCAATGGAGTAAGGAGTAAAGATGTGCTCGTACCTTTTGATATTTTGTCCCTCAATATACTGCCCATTATACTAGTGTATCTCAATATTCCTAGCCTCAAAGTTCCATAGTTCAGTCTCCCAGGTGAGCTCCAAATTGGATACAAAGCCTAACCCATAGGATCCACTATTAAAAATAATAACCCAGGTTTAAAACTGAAACCATCAGCTGCTGAAATTGAACATCACAGACACCCTTGCTTGAGATGCGCTGACAATTAGTTCTGAATTTATTCAGTAAAACCCGCTTGCGTTTCAGAAATTGTAACTGATGCTAGAGAAACCACCACAGTTCAAACAATAGATTTTGTTGTTTTGCTCAACGAAGAAGGGATCCACTGAATAGACCTTAGATTCCGCCCTTGTTACAAAGTCTTGAGCAGCTGAGAGCAATTAGCTCTGATGCCAAATTTCACCCCTTTCTGATTATGAAGCCTTGTGATTCATTTCCACAGTAAAGATATTGATGTGATTCTAGTCCTTGCATCTGTATCAAAGAACCACAGTTTTACCAAAACCAGAATGCATATATCCTCCTCCAGCTGGGGCAGGGTGGTCTTTGTCTTCTCACAACATCAGGTTTAAGATGCTTATGACCAGTGCTTAATTTGTGCTTGTTGTTCTGGTGCGGAGCACCAGCACTTATTTTTGAGGGCCGGCACTTATTTTCCGCCTCAAGCATTTACTGCTAGCAAAAGACACAAATAGGAAAGACGAAGAAAGCGAAAAACGAAAACGTGTCACAATGGGAGAAAGCAGAAAGCTGTAAGAGTGAGCTGAAGGGGCAGGAGTGGCTTTAAATGGATTAAAGAGACCTGAGATGGCTTCAGGATTACGCTGCCTCAGTATTCCGTGCTCGCACATTTAATTGCAGCAGCCACGTGTTTCAGAGGAGGGCTTTAGGCACAGCACGTTTTTACAAATTAAGCACTGCTTATGGATTATTTGCACACTCAGACCTGGATGGAAGATTGTGATTGTTCTGCAACAACAAGGCCTCTCACCCCAGGCTGGGCCTGAGGGAGACCTGGTTGTGATTGACAGGGACACTAAATAGGAAGGTACCACTAAATCTCACCTTCCTATTTTTTACCCCAACATTTAATGATACAACCTCGGATATAACAAGGTTCCTATCAGACCTTCATTAAATAGTGTTTTTAATAGTTTTAGGACAGGTATTATTTGTCTCCAAAAGACTTGGGTAAGTGAAAAAAAATAATTATAATGTGATTAGCTTCCACACCATACGTTCCAGGAAGGGTCAAACAAGAAGAAACATCACTTTTTTGCTCTCAGTGAACTATATCTGATCTTATCAAATTTTTAGCCAAAAGAGTGGCTTAAGGCTGGACTTCAATCAGGACTACTCCTGGTGACTATTTAATGTCTAGATGCTCTCAGGCTATTACCATAATGTATTAACATTGTCAATTTTAAAATGTTCTTGTTGTTTATAATGTTGGTTACCTAAATCAATATGATAATCGAGATGACACATTTGTCACCATGATTGTTTAGTCTTATTGATGCTTTAGGGTCGGCAAACCCTGCATTTGATTTATTAATACAAAAAATTCAGCAAACAGATACTATAAAATTCAGGTATCTGACCATAGTCGGAGAGGGACTTTAGGGCAGGTGTACAAAACCTGTTTCGGTATTTCAGGACTTTAAAAAATACAAACTGGGCTTTTCTAATGTACAAAGCCCTTTAAGGAATCGCATATTGCGATTTCTACCCTGTAGAAATCGCAATTTGCAATTCCCAGAATAGGAAATACAAATAGGGATTTCCTATTTGCATTTCCTATTCTGATGTACCATGCATTTCCAAAATGTGATTTGGGCATTTTGGAGATGCAATTACCACTGAGTTGAAGTCAGTGGTAACCAGGCACAATATAAAAAAAATCACCCCAAGGTGTTTTCTTTAATTGCAATAGCGCACATACATGCCCCTTAGGCATATGTGTGCCCTACAGGTGTACCCCTGATTGTGGGTAGCACCAAGGGTGGCCTTTTTCCCATTGCCATCCCTATTTTTCAATTTCCTAAATAGCAAGTTCTTAGTGAGAAATCACTATTTAGGAAATGCAAAACTGGCCCATTGACTCAAATGCAATGGGATTTCCTAATATAGATTTTCTAATCGCTATTAGGAAATCGGTATCTTTGTACATAGCATTTTGCATTTCTTAAATAGTGATTTCTGTGAAGTCGCTATTTAAGAAATGCAAAATTTCATTTTTGTACACCTGGTCCTTAATGCCAGAGGTCATGCAGGTTTCAGAGCCGATTAGCCTCAGTCAGAGACAACATCAGGAACAGGGTAGAGGAGTGGCTTTCACCCTGTCACTGTTTAATTTCCAGCACGGACAAGCTGTGATAGAGAACAGCTGACTCTCTATTTCATAATGAAAGCACAGGTATGCGATTCATTTTGAAAAGCATGAACACAGTCTTGCTATTTACTGCTTCAGCTAAAATTAGCATACACATAGGAATAGCTAAAGGGTGGTAAGATGGTTAGAACTCAATGAAATGTTCGAAATGTTCATGCTGTTTTCACTACATTCAATTTTACATTTTGTGCTGTTATCATTCATATATCATGCACTAAATTAAGATTTCAAAATAAATGTTTTAAAATACTTGTCCTGTTTCTTAGTGCAACTTTGAGTCTGTTATTCACTTGCAAAAGAGGGTTTGGTGTGATAGGGGCAGGTGCATTTTTCCTTTAGACCCCCTGCCAAACAGTATATCAGTTTCACCTTGATGGAGTATTTTGTATGCTCTAATTCAAGGCTGAAGAACCTTTGGATCCGTGCATAGGGGTAACTAGGGAATCAGGCAACAATCAATCAACATTTACTTTACACTATATCCAATTTGGCCACACAATGAAAACCCAAATCAGATATAAAGTTAAAGGGTTTTATTACAAATTGACACTCAGGTTACTGTATTCAAATCTCAAGGAAATGCTGTAAAGATGCAATATTACCATAGGATAACTGAGTCTCCAAATTAATTAAGTTGAGTTATTATGAAAACCAAACGCTCTATAACCACAATACAAAATATTAACAGAAGAATCTGGTGTTGTGAGAATAATCACTGGTCATTTCTCTTACACATTAGTGCAAGTCAAGAGAATGTAGCTAAGCTAACTAAGGGCAATTTGGAGCAAATCATCATTAACCTAAACTATCAAAAATGCAATCTAACTAAAAAAACATGAGGGTAAAAAGCGAAGAGCAAGAATAGGAAAAAAAGAATTTGGAACAATGAAAAAAGAAATTTGGAAGAAAGGCATCTGGGAAAAGGAAGGTGTCAGCATTTCAAAAGCTCGGTCAAGAGTCTTCTTTGAGGGTGAAATGTAAGTCTAAGTCACACTCAGCAAGCATGGACAAAATGAGGAAAGTCAGAAGTCTGTACCTCTCAAAGTCCACAGGAATATGCCTTACCATTCATAAGTGAAAGTTCTAGTTAACACTGCACATCTTGATCAGGTAACACCTTCTGGATCATGTCATCACATGCTTCCTTTCTCCTGTCATCTCATGATATAACTTGCAGGACTGGGATTAGGCCCCACAGCAACTCTGGGAAGGTTGCTGCCCTTGTTCCCCTGTACAATACTCACAACATATATGAATAGGGACATTCCTCACATTCTTGGTCTATCCATGTACCTCCTCCAAGATCGTTTCTCATACTTCTATGAATAAGACAATAGCCCATCTATTTCTAAACTAACAATTCATGTGAAATACCTGCAAAGAAATGACACATTAGCAGAAATGGAAAACAGTTTCTCACAATAAATACATTCAAACCTACTAGAGCTAACATTATTAAACTGCACATTTACATTCACATGATATTATGCACACTTTAAATTGTACAGTAATATCAATGTTGTTTACATTTTCTCATTTTACTTCATTACAACTAATACAACAAAATGAAATTTTTAACACATAATTAATTATGATGAGGAACTACATTTTTCAACGTCAACCTTTAGCATTAGTGCACACGTTACATAAACTGTTATAGTTTCAAATGCAATTATATTATATATTATATGCTCAATGATTACATTTCAATTAATAATTCAAGTCACACAGTACATGTTTTTTCTCTAACCATACATTGAATGCACTTACTATTGACTTTGAGCACACCACTTTACATTAGATAACGGTTAACACACACAGTTACTAACTGTCATGAGTACATAGGGGTTACGTTTATGATGTCAAGGGCAGCAGCCTATTATCTGCTGCACCAGTAGCATACCAAATAAAAGAAGAATGAGAGAGAGGTGTTTGCCAAAAAAGATGACAGGGTTTAGTGAGACCTTAGTTGCCTAAAAGAGTGAACTTGGTACATGTCTGTGAACGTTCGCAAGAAAAGGCATACTTGTTTTCTTATTATTCAAAGTAGTATTACAAAAGCGGATGAATGCAAAAATTAGAAGTGCTCTTTCAGGCTAGAATGCACATGCAGACCTATGCCTGTCTAAAGACCCTAGAATCAGGAGTCCCAGGTGGATAAAAATCCCACCCACCTAGCTGATGTTTTCTAGTAGAAGAGGCCTCAAACAATCTCTTTATGGAATTTAAAGAAATTTGGGGCAAAACATAAGGGAACCTCACATTCTTCATGATGTCTTAGTCTGCCAATCAGGATCAATGAGGACTGACAACCACCAGTAAATCCCTTTGGCATTGCTAGATTGCTCTGCCTTCTTGTGGTTGCCATCCAAAGAAGCATCGGAGTAGGGCCTAAAAAACTATACCTGAAAGAGGCTTAATTTATATGCAGGAAGAGTCCCGGACCCTTGAGGAATCTATTTGTGTCAGAGCGAGATTCGGTTAATTCAGTGGCCAGGGACTCCGCTGTGCCTTTCTCGTACTGTCAATAATTGCACATCTGGTGGCCACGATAAGGGCAGTGACTGAGCAGATGTTGGTTGTGGTTTCTTGTTGTACCTACAACAGCTGGAATCTTCCATTACAGAAGTCAGATGTTTTCCTCTTTAAAATAATCCCTCAGGTTGTGTTCACCTTGTGGCTGGGTCTTTGTTAGATGAGACTTGTAGGCTCCCAATAGGCCTGCCAATCATCAACAAACATGCTAAAATGAAATCCATTTTGAAGGTCTACAAGAGACATTTGTTAGACTTCCACAAATGGTGTTGGGTAAAGAAACATTTGTTCTCCATTTTTGGGCATTGTCTCTCTCATCTATCTGTTGTGGCACTATCACTATAATGAGCTTCTATTCAGGCTTTCACAGGGTCTTGCATGGAAAAAGAAATGGTAGCCATGATGCTGTTATGTGTTTTTCCATTGGTGTTGCAACAGGTCCTGTCACTTGTTATCCCTGGGATATTATTCTGGCTCTTGAAACACTTGCATTCCCATCTGTTGAACCATTAGAAACAATTGACATAAGCTTATTAATAAAAAATGTGTCTTTTCATTTAATTATGAGGAGCCTACAGTGCTACTGTATATAAAACCTTAAAGTTTTGTGTGCAAATTTTCTCACACCAGTTGCAATAGGAGAACAGCTGTGGCCCTTGTTGAATATCCAGATGGTGGATCTGGCTTAACTTGAGAGGCCTTGGCCTTGGGTTAGCTCCACGATAGCCCTATCTTAATTGTTAACATCAGACTGCATACAACTGGGGAATCACAGCTGCTCCACCATGCAGATGTCAGCCACTTGGCAGATGGCCACAGTGTCCTTTTAGCAGAAATCGTCAAGACCTCAACTTGACCTTCTACCAGAAACAACCCTTTTTTGCTAAATATTAGGAAAGTGTCACTGGGTGCTGCAGCCCTTACACTCTTAGTAGCAATTACCAGCAAATAATATAAAACCTTTCTCTTTCAATGTCTCCACATCAGAAGTGATTTTCCCTGTGAAAATACCTTGTCACATCAACAGCTGGACTATCTGGGATATCTTCAAATTCAATTTTCCACTAGTAACTTCATTTTGCTGTATGAAAAATTAATAAATATCTTGTTTGCAGATAGGTAAAAGTAAAATTATAGTTTTGTTTTAGCTTTGTGAATGCTTTCTGTATTGCCTCTATTTCCATGGACATATAAGTTTTGCAATTAAATATACTCTTAATACAGGAAAATGCATCTTTTTGTATGGTCACTGCCATTTTCTCTGGACTGATGCTGCTGCTGTTTTTTTTACTTTGCTGACTGGGACCCTGATAACCAGACGTCAGTGAATGTGATCTGACCCCAAAAACATGTTGAAACTGGCTACAATCCAGATTGGCATATTTAACGTAACTGTAAACCTTCACCAGAATATGGCACAAACGTGTACCCAGGGCCTTGAAGTTAAATATCCCTATTACCCTGCAGCACATATTATACCTCCACTGAAATGACATTGCAAAGCATGTCTCCAGGCCTGACCCTTCAGCTGGGGTAGACAGTTTTAAAACTGCCAATTTGATCTGGCAAAATAAACCTTTTCCCAGGCCTAAACCTTCCTTTTTAAGATCCCAAAGCCACGTCTAAAGTAGATCTTAAAGGCCCATAGAGCAGAGTGTGCTGTATTAAAGAATTAGGAAATGTATATTTTATGTTTTATAGTCGTTTCTCACTGAGGCAAGGCTGACTCTCCCATAGGAGTGCATCGGGTTATACTATAATACCTTATAATGCATAGCTTACATTTGGTTGTAGCTAGAAAACTGATTCAGGGTCTCATTATAATAGTAATTTAAAATCCAAACTATTGGTGAAGTCAGAATTTATATTATGATTTTGAAAATGACACTTTTATAAAGTTGTAATTTGCTTGCCTTTGCCAACTGTGCCAAATGTGCCATTCTGCCAGTGTTCACTCTCTGCAGAAGTTGAATGGCCACTTGATTAGTTGTGAAGTGACTGCCCCCAGAACTAGTTTCTGATGACCGGAAGGTTTGCTCATTATCATAGACACTCTTCTGGGTGGGTGTAGAGAACTTTGCACAGGGGAAGAAAAGTTCTGTTATGTTGGTTTTAGGTATGTTGGTTTTAGGTTCTCATTACAAATGAGAACTTTAGTATCCAGAATGAAGTCGCTAAATGTAGGGGCCCTTGATGGCCTCACTATTTTACCTTAATTGTGAATCTCAAAGGTGGTTACAAACTTAAACAATTTACTCCCCTCTGGGGGAACCTGTGCTGTAGAAACCATGGTGGGCATGTAGGTTCAACACAAGGACACATGGAAGCAGGAGTTACAACTACATCTTTAGTTAGCAATGTTAATAACTAAAGCCTAATCTCTGAATTTCATCTCACTCCTGCATGCATCTGTAGATCATGTGCACGCAGTTCTAATACCAAATACTGCGCAGAAAGAAAATGCTAATGTATTTTATACTAAGGTGAGTGACACATCAGTAACAGATCATGACCTTTCAAAAGCTCCTGAGCTTTCGCTTGAAAGCTCCTTCAATTTGCCATACGATTATGTTCAATAATCAAGAACTGTCAGGTGTTACCAAGGATTTGACTATCCAAATTACCATTTTTAAAAAACACCCATAACTATGATCACATCTTAGAATCCTTAACAGATATCCTGCTTACAACAAGGAACTCTCTAATTAACCAACAGCCTGGAGAAATAGGCAAAAATGTATTAAGGACTTGCATTGTTCTTGTGTTCAGAGTCCCACAGGGATTGTCCCGCAGCCCCACCCTTTTCAACATTTACTTGACACCGCTGACCAACATCATCCGATCACAAGACATCACCATCATCTCCTACACTGATGACACCCAACTCATCCTCTGATGGACAAAACAACCACCACCTGAACCAACTTCGCCAACTGCATGAACATGGTAGCAGAGTGGATGTGAACCAACTGCCTGCAGCTCAACTGCGACAAGATGAAAGTACTGGCCTTCGACAACAAGACCTTCCCGTGGGACTCCACCTGGTGGCCATCGGAGCTAGGACCAATACCCACAGGCCACACAAGAAATCTAGGGATCATCCTAGATGACAAGCTCAACATGAAGGCCCAAGTCAACATAGTGTGCACCTCCTGCTTCCATATCCTGTGCATGCTGTGAAAAATCTTCAAATGGTGAACATCAGATAAGCTGGCATGCAATCATTCATCTCCAGCAGGCTGGAGTAGGGCAACACTCTACAACAGAATCTCTAAACAATTCCTACATAGACTCCAGACCATCCGGAACATCACTGCAAGACTCATACTCAACCTTCCATGCTACACCCACATCACACCGCACTTCAGGAAGCTTCACTAGCTCCCCATTGATAAGCGCAGCCAATTCAAACTTCTCACACGCACATCCAAAGCCCTACACAACACCAGACCAGAATACCTGAACAGCCACACACACTTTCACTAACCCAACAGACACCTGTACTCTGCCTCACTCTCACTCGCACACATTGCTTAATCCGCAAAAGTAAAACTGGAGGTCGCTCATTATCCAATACCACACCCAAGACATGGAAAGACCTCCCTCACTGCATCAGAACCTCCTCCTCACTTCTTGAGTTCTGCAAGAATCTGAAGACCTGGCTCTTTATATAAGCATCTTCGAGACCACAAAGCTACCCGCATGCCAAAACGCCTAGATGCCCTCTCGGATGATTAGTGAGCTATACTAATCAATATAGCAAACATAACATACCATCACACATAGAGAGAGGAAATTGTGTTTAAGCATTGTTTTGCTCAGTTTCCTGCACAAAACAATCCTGCCTATAATACCTGGAGGCTACCCCTCTATTTTCACTCCAGCACTACTCTTTTAGATCATTTTGCAGTGGGTTCTGGAGTAAAAAACAGCCTTGCTTGACACAGTGGAGAAGATTTATTATTATTTGATATAGTGCAACACAGCAAGCCACCCTGCTGCGCTGCGTGAAATAGAAAGGGCAGGAATGCATAGAATTTAACATAATACTGTCCTTTCCTTGTGCTAGTGTACAAGGTGCTGCCTTGTGCCCAATGCAGGCTTCCTTGCACCATGGGGCAAGGGTACCTGCATTGCAGGCAGGATTGTTTTTGTTCAGGCAGGTAACCTTCGTGCACAAAAATCTATCCTCAGAGTAATTTTTCTCTCTCTAAGTGTGCTGCAAAATATTAAATAAAGATAGTTCTCCTCCTTGCCCCTCCCCTGGGAAGGTGAATCATTTTGACGCTGTGCCAGGTTTACCAGAGTTGGTAAATCTGGGAATGCTCAAAAATCCATGGGTGAATGTGTGGGAGCAACCACGCTCCACCCATGGAACGTCTTCCTGGGGCAGAGTAACACAAGGCAGCGATTTGCCCTGCCTTGTGTTACTCAAGATTTATCAAGTCACTCAGGGCCACACAAGGTGGTCTGTATGGTGTAAGGGCAACGTAAAACCATGATAAATATGCCCCAGTTTCTCAAGCATGTAGCCTGAATGAAATGAAATGAAGGATCCTTTTTATTCTGCCTTTTCATTCATTGTTTCGTAAAGAGATCGAGACTGCCAATTTAAATCTTAGTATAACTCTGTTAGACCTGGCAGCTCTTGGTGTGGTTTCCCTGCACTTTTGCTTCTCACCTCCTGTTTTTGTACCCTGTGCTGCAATTCTGTTTGGCTGGTTTTGATACTCTGGACACTTTTCCACTGCTAACCAGTGCTAAAGTGCAAGTGGTCTCTGTCTAAATTGTATTGGTGATTGGTTATCCATGACCAGCATATTTGATGAACTAGTAAGTCCCTAGTGCACTGGAGGTGCCCAGGGACTGTAACGCAAATACTACTTTTGGGCCTGCAGCACTAACTGTGCCACTCACATGAGTAGCCCTGTAAACATGTCTCAGACCTGCCACTGCAGTTTCTGTTTGTGCAGTTTTAAATTGCCAATTCGACTGGGAAGCACACTCACTTGCCCGGCCTAAACCTTCCATTTTACTACATGTAAGTCACCCCTAAGGTAGGCCCCAGGTAGCCCCATGGGCAGGGTGCAGTGTATTTAAAAGGTGGGACATGTACTGATGTGTGACATGTACTGGTAATGAAATATTGCAAAGTTCATTTTTCACTATTGCAAGGCCTATCTCTCTCATAGGTTAACATGGGAACTGCCTTTAAATATCATTTAAGTGCAGTTTCCGATTGGGAGATGATGGAGATGTGGAGTTTGTGGCCTCTGAACTCATAATTTAAAAATACATCTTTTGGTAGAGCTGGTTTTTAGATTGTCTGTTTGAAAATGCCACTTTTTGATATTTTGTCCCTCAATATTCTGCCCATTATACTAGTGTATCTCAATATTCCTAGCCTCAAAGTTCCATAGTTCAGTCTCCCAGGTGAGCTCCAAATTGGATACAAAGCCTAACCCATAGGATCCACTAATAAAAATAGTAACCCAGGTTTAAAACTGAAACCATCAGCTGCTGAAATTGAACATCACAGACATCCTTGCTTGAGATGCGCTGACAATTAGTTCTGAACATATTCAGTAAAACCCGCTTGCGTTTCAGAAATTGTAACTGATGCTAGAGAAACCACCACAATTCAAACAATAGATTTTGTTGTTTTGCTCAATGAAGAAGGGATCCACTGAATAGTCCTTCGATTCCGCCCGTGTTACAAAGTCTTGAGCAGCTAAGAGCAATTAGCTCTGCTGCCAAATTTCACCCCTTTCTGATTATGAAGCCTTGTGATTCGTTTCCACAGTAAAGATATTGATGTGATTCTAGTCCTTGCATCTGTATCAAAGAACCACAGTTTTACCAAAACCAGAATGCATATATCCTCCTCCAGCTGGGGCAGGGTGGTCTTTGTCCTCTCACAACATCAGTTTTAAGATGCTTATGACCAGTGCTTATTTTGTGCTTGTTGTTCTGGTGCGGAGCACCAGCACTTATTTTTGAGGGCCGGCACTTATTTTCCGCCTCAAGCGTTTACTGCTAGCAAAAGACACAAATAGGAAAGACGAAGAAAGCGAAAAACGAAAACGTGTCACAATGGGAGAAAGCAGAAAGCTGTAAGAGTGAGCTGAAGGGGCAGGAGTGGCTTTAAATGGATTAAAGAGGCCCTAGATGGCTTCAGGATTACGCTGTCTCAGTATTCCGTGCTTGCACATTTAATTGCAGCAGCCACGTGTTTCAGAGGAGGGCTTTATGCACAGCACGTTTTTACAAATTAAGCACTGCTTATGGATTATTTGCACACTAGGACCTGGATGGAAGATTGTGATTGTTCTGCAACAACAAGGCCTCTCACCCCAGGCTGGGGAGACCTGGTTTTTATTGACAGGGACACTAAATAGGAAGGTACCACTGAATGTCACCTTCCTATTTTTTACCCCAACATTTAATGATACAACCTCGGATACAACAAGGTTCCTATCAGACCTTCATTAAATAGTGTTTTTAATAGTTTTAGGACAGGTATTATTTGTCTACAAGAGACTTGGGTAAGTGAAAAAAAATAATTATAATGTGATTAGCTTCCACACCATACGTTCCAGGAAGGGTCAAACAAGAAGAAACATCACTTTTTTGCTCTCAGTGAACTATACGTGATCTTATCAAATTTTTAGCCAAAAGAGTGGCTTAAGGCTGGACTTCAATCAGGACTACTCCTGGTGACTATTTAATGTCTGGATGCTCTCAGGCTATTACCATAATGTATTAACATTGTCAATTTAAAAATGTTCTTGTTGTTTATAATGTTGGTTACCTAAATCAATATGATAATCGAGATGACACATTTGTCACCATGATTGTTTAGTCTTATTGATGCTTTAGTGTCGGCAAACCCTGCATTTGATTTATTAATACAAAAAATTCAGCAAACAAATACTATAAAATTCAGGTATCTGACCATAGTCGGACAGGGACTTTAGGGCAGGTGTACAAAACCTGTTTCTTAACGATCTGAATCGGTATTTCAGGACTTTAAAAAATACAAACTGAGCTTTTCTAATGTACAAAGCCCTTTAAGGACCCTGTAGAAATCACAATTTGCAATTCCCAGAATAGGAAATACAAATAGGGATTTCCTATTTGCATTTCCTATTCTGATGTACCATGCATTTCCAAAATGCGATTTGGGCATTTTGGAGACGCAAGGCACAATGTAAAAAAAATCACCCCAAGGTGTTTTCTTTAATTGCAATAGCGCACATACATGCCCCATAGGAATATGTGTGCCCTACAGGTGTACCCCTGATTGTGGGGTGCACCAAGGGTGGCCTTTTCCCATTGCCATCCCTATTTTTCAATTTCCTAAATAGCAAGTTCTTAGTGAGAAATCACTATTTAGGAAATGCAAAACTGGCCCATTGACTCAAATGCAATGGGATTTCCTAATTTAGGTTTTCTAATCGCTATTAGGAAATCGGTATCTTTGTACATAGCATTTTGCATTTCTTAAATAGTGATTTCTGTGAAGTCGCTATTTAAGAAATGCAAAATTGCATTTTTGTACACCTGGGGCCAGATGTAGCAAATTCCCAAATTGCGACTTGCAATTTGCGAGTCCCTGCGACTCGCAAATTGCAAGTCGCAATTTGGGATGCAGAAAGGTGTCTCAGGCACCTTCTGTGAGTCGCTATGGGGTCGCAAATACCCACCTCATTAATATTAATGAGGTGGGTCGCAATTTGCGACCCCATAGCGATTCAGGGCCCTCACGGGGATGGAGGCCTGCTGTAGTCAGTAGACCTCCATGTCCGTTACTGCTTTTAAATAAAGCAGTTTTTTTTTTTCAAAGTGCAACCCGTTTTCCTTAAAGGAAAACGAGCTGCACTTTGAAAAATAAACCGAAACCTTTTGTTTCGGTATTTTTCAGGGCAGGTAGTGGTCCATTGGACCACTGCCTGCTATGAAAAATTATTTTTTGGTCCAGACACAAAGGGGAAGGGGTCCCATGGGGACCCCTTCCCGTTTGCGACTGGGTTACCATCCACTTCAAGTGGATGGTAACTGCGATTTCATTTGCGACCGCAATCGCGGTCGCAAATGAAATTGCATACCAGTGCAACTCGCAAATATGAAGGGAACACCCCTTCCTATTTGCGACTCGGAAATGCATTTTGAGAGTCGGTTCCGACTCGCAAAATGCATTTCACATAGCAAAGTGTCTTTAGCGACTCGCAAATGGCGATTTTCGCCGTTTGCGAGTCGCTAAAACTTTGCTACATCTGGCCCCTGGTCCTTAATGCCAGAGGTCATGCAGGTTTCAGAGCCGATTAGCCTCAGTCAGAGACAACATCAGGAACAGGGTGGAGGAGTGGCTTTCACCCTGTCACTGTTTAATTTCCAGCACGGACAAGCTGTAATAGAGAACAGCTTACTCTCTATTTCATAATGAAAGCACAGGTATGCGATTCATTTTGAAAAGCATGAACACAGTCTTGCTATTTACTGCTTCAGCTTAAATTAGCATAACTCATAGGAATAGCTAAAGGGTAGGAAGATGGTTAGAACTCAATGAAATGTTTGAAATGTTCATGCTGTTTTCACTACATTCAATTTTACATTTTGTGCGGTTACCATTCATATATTATGCACTAAATTAAGATTTCAAAATAAATGTTTTAAAATACTTGTCCTGTTTCTTAGTGCTACTTTGAGTCTGTTATTCACTATGTTCTACTGTGTCCCCGTACTCATCTAATGTTACTGACCATTAACAGACTTCCTGCGCAGTATTGCTCAATGGGTTGTGTAAGGGTTGCAGTCCAACTGGATTTCTAATTCGTATTGGTGCATTGGCTAAGTCCCTCAGTCGTGGCTAAATACTGCAGCTCTGGCAAGAGAAAGAAGGCCACCATATTCTATCAATTTGGTGTCCTTAGAGGGCCTTCAATTATCTGAATCTTTGAGTAGTTTTAGATAAAACACTCAGAAAGACAATTATTACAAGTTTACAGAGACACAATGGGGGTCATTCCGACCCTGGCGGCCGGGGACGGAGGAAGCACCGGCAACAGGCTGGCGGTGCTTCAGGGGCTTCCCGCCGGTTTTCCCCTGCCCCAGGGAATCCTCCACGGCGGCGCTGATGGGGATTCCGACCCCCTTCCCGCCAGCCTGTTCCTGGCGGTTTACACCTAACAGGGCCCCATTAAGATTTTCAGTGTCTGCAAAGCACTGAAAATCGCGACGGGTGCCACTGCACCCGTCGCACACCAACAACTCCGCCGGCTCCATTCGGAGCCGGCTTCATCGTTGCTGGGGCTTTCCCGCTGGGCGGGCGGGCAGCCTTTTGGCGGTCGCCCGCCTGCCCAGCGGGAAAGTCAAAATGACCGCCGCGGTCATTTGACCGCGGTACGGTCTTTTGGCGGTCTCCGCCACCCGCCGCCGCCCGGGGTCGGAATGACCCTCAATATTCGTTACCTCCTTCAGGTTGCATATGAATCCACTGTTTTCTATAGGTGTCAGGAGGAAGACCAAAGATATAAAGGACCAACCAGAGCTCCCATGTTGATCTGCACTGGCTGTAGATCCTGCAAAAAACAAAAGGAAAGGGTTATAAACAAGCATTTGCAATTCAATAGCTCTTGCATTTGCTCGAGTTAGAGCTGTTAGGGTTGTAAATTCCTAACTGGAATTTTGTTGCTACATAAATAGAAAATTAAAAGTAAAACAGTTGACATAAGCAAGTCAATTCAAAGCACCACAGCCACCATGAGCGTGAGAGTTATTGACTCCCAAGTGAATACCTACAAATGATCACGGCTGGGATGAAAGGCACTGTGAAACCGGAGGATGCGCCATCACACACTGTAACAGGAGGAGCCATGACGTAGTATGATGGGCAACAAAAATGTTCACTTCGTGAAATCGCCTGTGGGAGGGAACTCAGCACACAAAGGAGGGACATTTCACAAAATGCACCAATAAAAATGAAGCATTTAAACAAGAACAACAAAGAAGGAATAGAAAGAGTGGGTGTGGTTAAAAGCCCACAAAGAGATTAGTACAGACCAGAGCACTTGCGTGCTCAACCCCAAAAAGGAAGATGGACATGAGGCAACTACTACTACAAACACTCAGAAAGTACTATTGGTTTTACAGGAGGAAGAGAGAGAGAGACAACAAAACTGAGGACAGACAAATGGATGAGGAAGCAGGGGAGGGGAGGAGTTCAATGACATCAATTCATTGAAAAAAAAACATTGAAACCAGCTCACAGAGTGGAGGAGAAGACACCCAGATAGCAGCTGTGCAAAGGAAGAAGAACTGACCCAGATGATAGCAACATGCCCGACCTGTTGAGAAACGAGGGGGACGAAGGTCTGCGATGGGGAAACCACCATCAGAGCAGCGTTCAGGCCTGCCATGCCCCAGGAGAAGCATTTGTTGTAAGTCAATATTGTTTATTGCTGAGAGACCATAATCAACCATGATGCTTTTCGCCCCCCACAGGGACTTAATAATATGTAAATGCAGAGTGCTCATCAGTGACAATAACTTTGTTAGTGCCAAGTACTGGAAGTATTTCAGATTCATTGAGATTAAAGTACTAATTATTGCAAACATTCACTGGGTACCATTGTATTTAGATTAATGCAATTATCATTACAGTAGTTGACCTAATCCATTTGAAGTCTCTCTTTAGTGTTTATGCACCTTATACTTTAAAAGGAGAGTGACTAACCACTCTGCATTTACATATGATTAAGACCCGAGTGGACTGAAACACGTTGGTTGTCATCTGCCAAATAAACTAATTTGAAGCACCACACACTGAAAGGGTCAGTTTCTTTTTCTAGAAGGAGCATATATAAAACACCTGCAGCAATGCCTCAAAATTACCATGCTTATTGTGACTTGGAAATCTGTTTAAACTACTAAGATAATCAAAATTGGTTTGGGGTTCAGCTTACCAATACACCACTAAATATCAGATCAGGGTCCCTAAGTAATGAGGGAGCTTACTGGCCTGGCAAGGCTGACACCTTATCCTAATCCAACAAACTAGCAAATTTTAAACCAGATAACAGCCATTTACAGGCAACTCCAACGGTATGTTCTACAGACAACAGTTGCCAGATCAGCTCCAATAGGGCATGTGCCACAAGCACAGATTGCCATACAGGCAATCAGTCCACATACTATAAGTGATTTTATCAGTAAAATACCCATAAAATGTGAAGAATTGTTTTCTAGATTGCTTGTAAGCCACACTAGCTAGGAGCAGTCTATCAAAACCTCAAGAAAAACAGAATATTGACTATAAACCTGATTTAGAGTTTGGCGGACAGGTTACTTCATCACAGTGTGTTGGAGATCCAATTCACATTAATACAAGTGCATTATACCCTAAGGCACTTGTAATAAGGTGGATGGGCCATCCTGGTTTATATGCAGCACAAAATATGGAGATATAGTGATTATATTTACAACAAAGATAGTAAATTAGATGAACACTATACTGGGTTAGACTGGATAGTGACAATACCGACCACAGATAGTTAAAAAAAATACCTTTAAAAATTGCAAGATTGCTTACTTGAATGTATTTTTCTTGGATACGAGTTATGCAACAAGGGTAAAGGACTGACAACTGGGCTTCTTGCAGGAGTGCGTCATCTTACAGTCTCCAAATAAGTAAGTAAGTACATTTATTTCTAAGACATGCAGCTTACAGAAATATATACAGCACAGTAATATAATGTACATATACATTCACTAAAATCATTTGAATCCATTATATTACATGATATATAAAACGGGAAACATCCTTTTTTACGACTTTTTTATTACGAAAGTCGTGGTTAACGAAAGCGTAACAACGCTTTTTTTAACCACGACTTCGTATTTTTGTGCCTTAACTACGTATGTTCTGAACAACGAACATGCGTGGTTAAGGTACAAAGAAGGGAGTTGGCGAAGGTAAGTGGTGGGTTTAGGTTTTGGGGTGGGGTTGGGGGGTTAGGGGGTTTTAGGTTTTGGGGTGGGGTTGGGGGGTGGGGCGTTTTTGGTTTTGGGTAAGGGGTGGGGGGTTAGGGGGTTTTAGGTTTTGGGGTGGGGTTGGGGGGTGGGGCGTTTTTGGTTTTGGGGAGGGGGTAGGGGGTTAGGGGGTTTTAGGTTTTGGGGTGGGGTTGGGGGGTGGGGCGTTTTTGGTTTTGGGGAGGGGGTGGGGGGTCAGGGGGTTTTAGGTTTTGGGGTGGGGTTGGGGGGGTGGGGCGCTTTTGGTTTTGGGGAGTGGGTGGGGGTTCAGGGGGTTTTAGGTTTTGGTGTGGGGTTGGGGGGTGGGGCGTTTTTGGTTTTGGGGAGTGGGTGGGGGTCAGGGGGTTTTAGGTTTTAGGGTGGGGTTGGGGGGTGGGGCGTTTTTGGTTTTGGGGAGTGGGTGGGTGGTCAGGGGGTTTTAGGTTTTGGGGTGGGGTTGGGGGTGGGGTGAGGGATGTAGGGTGAATGGTGCCTATTGCTAATGATTTTATCAGGAATGCCTTTACAACAAAATATCGTTGTTAAGGCATTCGTGGTAAAATCATTAGTAGTAAGGACGAGGTCGGTGTTCCGACCTCGTTGTTAAGGTTAGTAGTTGTTTTTAATTCGGTGTTCCGTCATATAATCATATAAAACAGTTTGAATCTATAAGTTAATTTACTAAAATAGTTCAAATTCATAATACCTTCAAATCAGTCCAATAAATTAACAATATTCCATGAAAACACTCATCAAAAAACAGTATACCCCACCATAACTTTTAAAACTTCCTTTTTTGGAATGAGCAGTATATGTATAGTGACAGCAATAACACAGCCTTCTTGCTTCTTTGGAAACAAAGTGGCAAATGCATCACAACGTGATCTTAATCCAGATCTCACAAAATAAGGGTGCAAGATCTTTTCCCTTTCATCCAAAAGAGGAAACAGTCTAACAATAGATGGGGTACGAAGTATTTAAATTTCAAGTTACAAAAGCAGTAACTATCATTCTCCAACACCTTCCATTTATAGCCATGAATTCTCCAACCACGGTCAATCTCAGTCCGAAGCTGGAGAATAACATTCCTCAGTCTCTTTACCATGAGCTGACACATATAAGAAAAGGAAACCCCTGTTCTGAGATACTCCAGAGATTCACTTATGGCACATTTTGAAGTGAGGTACTGTTTCTGCTCGATGAACAAAGATTACCTCTCTCACAGAGAGATTTCTTAAGGAAACTCACTGTCATCTTATTACCTGCATCAATTAAATCCAGACTCACACCCATTTCCCTCACAGACCTTATAACGTTTTGTGAAAATTTACTTGCAGAAAGCATTATGTCACTACCTATATGTAGCGTCACAATGGTAACTCTGAACATGGCCATGTAACATGTCTAGGATCATAGAATTGTCACAACAATACCATTCTGGTATTGGGGGGACAATTCCATGCATCCCCGGGTCTCTAGCACAGAACCCGGGTACTGCCAAACTGCCTTTCCGGGGTCTCCACTGCAGCTGCTGCTGCTGCCAACCCCTCAGACAGGCTTCTACCCTCCTGGGGTCTGGGCAGCCCAGTACCAGGAAGGCAGAACAAAGGATTTCCTCTGAGAGAGGGTGTTACACCCTCTCCCTTTGGAAATAGGTGTGAAGAGCTGGGGAGGAGTAGTCTCCCCTACCCTCTGGAAATGCTTTGATGGGCACAGATGGTGCCCATCTCTGCATAAGCCAGCCTACACCGGTTCAGGGATTCCCCAGCCCTGCTCTGGCGTGAAACTGGACAAAGGAAAGGGGAGTGGCCACTCCCCTGACCAGCACCTCCCAGGGGAGGTGCCCAGAGCTCCTCCAGTGTGTCCCAGACCTCTGCCATCTTGGATTCAGAGGTGTTGGGGCACAATGGACTGCTCTGAGTGGCCAGTGCCAGGAGGTGACGTCAGAGACCCCTCCTAATAGGTGTTTACCTCTTTCAGTAGCCAAGCCTCCTTTCTTAGTAGCCAAACCTCCTTTTTTGGCTATTTAGGGTCTCTCCTCTGGGCTATTCCTCAGATAACGAATGAAATAGCTCACCAGAGTTCCTCTGCACTTCCCTCTTTGACTTCTGCCAAGGAGCGATCGCTGACTGCTCCAGGACGCCTGCAAAACTGCAACAAAGTAGCAAGACGACTACCAGCAACATTGTAGCGCCTAATCCTGCCGGCTTTCTCGACTGCTTCCTGGTGGTGCATGCTCTGAGGGCTGTCTGCCTTCACCCTGCACTGGAAATCCCGAAGAAATCTCCTGTGGGTTGATGGAGTCTTCCACCTGCTAACGCAGGCACCAAACCTCTGCATCATCAGTCATCTGGGTCCCCTCTCATCTCAATGAATGTGGTCCCTGGAACACAGGAGCAATATCCAAGAGACTCCCACAGTCCATTGATCCTTCAGTTCACGTTTGGTGGAGGTAAGTCCTTGCCTCCCCACGCTAGACTGCAAACCTGTGTACTGCGTGATTTACAGCTGCTCCGGCTACTGTGCACTTCTCCAAGGATTCCTTCATGCACAGCCTAGCCTGGGTACCCCAGCACTCCGTCCTGCAGTGCTCAACCCTCTGAGTTGGACTCTGACGTTGTGGGACACTCCTTTGTGACTCTGAGCCAGATCCAGTTCACAAATCTTCTAAGTGCCTGCTCCGGTACTTCTGCGGGTGCTGCCTGCTTCTGTGGGGGCTTTGTGAGTTGCTGAGCGCCCCCTCTGTCTCTTCCTCCAAGGGGCGACATCCTGGTCCTTCCTGGTCCCCAGCAGCACCCAAATACCTCTACTGTGACCCTTTCAGCTAGCAAGGCTTGTTTGCAGTATTTCTGCATGGAAACACTTCTGCAACCTCTAGCACGCCGTGGGACATCTTCCATCCAAAGGAGAAGTTCCTAGCCCTTTTCGTTGTTGCAGAATCCTTGGCTTCTTCCACCAAGAAGCAGCCTTCTTGCACCTTCAACCAGGGTTTCCTGAGCTCCTGCCCACCCTGGACACTATCACGACTCTTGGACTTGGTCCCCTTGCTTTGCAGGTCCTCAGGTCCAGGAATCCATCTTCAGTGCTTTGCTGGTGTTTGTGGTTCTTGCAGAATCCCCCTATCACAACTATTGTGTCCTTTTGGGGTAGTAGGTGTACTTTACTCCTACTTTTCAGGGTCTTGGGGTGGGGTATCTTGGACAACCTGACTGTTTTCTTACAGTCCCAGCGACCCTCTACAAGCTCCCATAGGTCTGGGGTACATTCGTGATTTGCATTCCACTTTTGGAGTATATGGTTTGGGTTGCTCCTAGACCTATGTTCACCTATTGCATCCTATTGTAATTCTACACTGTTTGCATTACTTTTCTTACTATTACTTACCTGTTTTGGGTTTGTGTACATATGACTTGTGTATATTACTTACCTTCTAACTGAGGGTACTCACTGAGATACTTTTGGCATATTGTCATAAAAATAAAGTATTGTGTTTTCTTATGATATTGTGCTATATGATGTGAGTGGTACAGTAGTTCAGCCTAAGCTGCTTGCCATAGCTACCTTCTATCAGCCTAAGCTGCTAGAAACACCTCTATTCTACTAATAAGGGATAACTGGACCTGGCACAGGGTGTAAGTACCACAAGGTACCCACTATAAGCCAGGCCAGCCTCCTACACCCACCCTATCACAACAGGCCTATCCGCCACCTTTTCTGGGGCAGAACCAACGCGAACAAAAACACGGTGGAAACAGTACACAGAAGGGTAAACACTCACCTTTCTACATCCAACGAGGAACCAGGACGCCATGGAGCCCAAATTGCAGATACTGCCGATGATGGTCTTCCTGCTCCTCTATCAGGAGCTCCAACGACGGCGGCGATGACCACGGTGAGTACTGCACCTACAACACAGGGGAGGGGGGAGGAAAAAGAGAGTGACACACACACGCAACACCCCCACCCACAGCACCATACACACAAATACATGCTGCAACATTACATATACACCCGCCCACCCCCTGGAAGAACGCAAGGACAAAAGGAATTGATTTGAACAAATGTAATCATTGAAATATCATTATCAAAATTCTAAATCCAGTATATACAATTATGTATACCAAATACACAAGTCCGGATAGTGCACCAATCATTGTCCGAGGACCACTGGGCCCAAAAGGCGAGGCCCACACATGATACCTGATTCCAAACGAAGAGAACACGGGAGGGGCATCAGATAGAAAATATACAGGCACCTCAGGGGGAGAGGGAAGGGGGCACCTCAGCCTGATGAACGCACGACGCCACTACTCCACGAGGGGGCTCCAGGCCCACAGTTTAGTCCTGGGGAGTGCAAAGCCACAGTCTCTCAAGTCTTTCCAGTGGGTGGTTTGCCCGCTGCTTTATCCTGCGGAGTGCAAAGCCACAGTCTCTCAAGTGATTCCAGTGGGTGGTTTGCCCACTGCTTTATCCTGGGGAGTGCAAAGCCACAGTCTCTCAAGTCTTTCCAGTGGGTGATTTGTCCACTGCTGTATCCTGGGGAGTGCAAAGACACAGGCCCTCATTCTGACCTTGGCGGTCGGCGGAGAGGCGGCGGTCGGACCGCGAACAGACCGGCGGTATTAAAAATGGCATTCTGACCCTGGCGGGAACCGCCAACACAGCCCGCCAACTTAACACTCCGACCGCCACAGCGGTACAAACAAACAGCGCGGCGGTTCCCGCCAACAGCCCGGCGGCAGACAAAGTACCGCCCACCCTATTACGACCCACCAATCTGCCACCTTTTCCGGGGCGGGAGCACCGCCGATAAGAACACGGCGGAAACAGACTACGAACGGGAAAACGCTCACCTCTACGCACTCCACGCGAGATTCCGGCAGTATGGAGCCAGAGTTACAGGTCATCCCCGCACTCCTATTCCTCCTCATATACCAGGAGCACGCCCGGCGGCGCGGAAGACATCGGTGAGTACTGCACCTACGACACAGGGGAGGGAAAAGATTACCGGCACACACCCACCCACCCACACCCACTACAACACACACATCAATGCATTCCCACAGATCACTGTCACAACCCACAAACCACCCCCCTCCGAAATAATGCAAAGACCAAAAGAAGAGATCATAAACGGGCAGATATATTGAAATATGTACGCCATTAATCCCAAAAAATAAATAAACTATGTACAAAATATATACAGCTACTAAATGTAGTCCAACCACTGTCCGTGGATCACAGGGGTCCTGTGCAAAGGGGCAAGGCCCAGTCCCACGACAAGAACTCCACGGAGAGAACACTGCAGGGGCATCAGAAAGAAAATAGGACAGGCACCTCAGGGGGAAGGGAAGGGGGGGCACCTCAGCCACTTGAGTACACGACGCCAGATCCACGAGGGGACTCCATGACCACTGGGCCATCCTGGGGAGAGCAAAGCCACAGTCCATACAGTCCATACAGTGGGTGGCCTGCCCACTGGGCCATCCTGGGGAGAGCAAAGCCACAGTCCATACAGTCCATACAGTGGGTGGCCTGCCCACTGGGCCATCCTGGGGAGAGCAAAGCCACAGTCCATACAGTCCATACAGTGGGTGGCCTGCCCACTGGGCCATCCTGGGGAGAGCAAAGCCACAGTCCAAACAGTCCATACAGTGGGTGGCCTGCCCACTGGGCCATCCTGGGGAGAGCAAAGCCACAGTCCATACAGTCCATACAGTGGGTGGCCTGCCCACTGGGCCATCCTGGGGAGAGCAAAGCCACAGTCCATACAGTCCATACAGTGGGTGGCCTGCCCACTGGGCCATCCTGGGGAGAGCAAAGCCACAGTCCATACAGTCCATACAGTGGGTGGCCTGCCCACTGGGCCATCCTGGGGAGAGCAAAGCCACAGTCCATACAGTCCATACAGTGGGTGGCCTGCCCACTGGGCCATCCTGGGGAGAGCAAAGCCACAGTCCATACAGTCCATAACAGACCCCACTGCCACTGGAGGAGGCAAGTTGGCCAGAGGACATCCTGCAGCCCTGCCCGAGATAGATCCTGCCCTGGCACGTCTGCCAAAGGGCCAGCGGTTCTTGCCCTGAAGGGCCCAGTTCTGCGGTTCTTGAGACGGCGGGGCCCAGTTCAGCGGTTCTTGAGACGGCGGGGCCCAGTTCAGCGGTTCTTGCCTTGAAGGGCCCAGTTCAGCGGTTCTTGCCTTGAAGGGCCCAGTTCAGCGGTTCTTGAGACGGCGGGGCCCAGTTCAGCGGTTCTTGCCTTGAAGGGCCCAGTTCAGCGGTTCTTGCCTTGAAGGGCCCAGTTCAGCGGTTCTTGCCTTGAAGGGCCCAGTTCAGCGGTTCTTGCCTTGAAGGGCCCAGTTCAGCGGTTCTTGCCTTGAAGGGCCCAGTTCAGCGGTTCTTGAGACGGCGGGGCCCAGTTCAGCGGTTCTTGCCTTGAAGGGCCCAGTTCAGCGGTTCTTGCCTTGAAGGGCCCAGTTCAGCGGTTCTTGCCTTGAAGGGCCCAGTTCAGCGGTTCTTGAGACGGCGGGGCCCAGTTCAGCGGTTCTTGCCTTGAAGGGCCCAGTTCTGCGGTTCTTGCCTTGAAGGGCCCAGTTCAGCGGTTCTTGAGACGGCGGGGCCCAGTTCAGCAGTTCTTGCCTTGAAGGGCCCAGTTCAGCGGTTCTTGCCTTGAAGGGCCCAGTTCAGCGGTTCTTGAGACGGCGGGGCCCAGTTCAGCGGTTCTTGCCTTGAAGGGCCCAGTTCAGCGGTTCTTGAGACGGCGGGGCCCAGTTCAGCGGTTCTTGCCTTGAAGGGCCCAGTTCAGCGGTTCTTGCCTTGAAGGGCCCAGTTCAGCGGTTCTTGAGACGGCGGGGCCCAGTTCAGCGGTTCTTGCCTTGAAGGGCCCAGTTCAGCGGTTCTTGCCTTGAAGGGCCCAGTTCAGCGGTTCTTGCCTTGAAGGGCCCAGTTCAGCGGTTCTTGAGACGGCGGGGCCCAGTTCAGCGGTTCTTGCCTTGAAGGGCCCAGTTCAGCGGTTCTTGCCTTGAAGGGCCCAGTTCAGCGGTTCTTGCCTTGAAGGGCCCAGTTCAGCGGTTCTTGAGACGGCGGGGCCCAGTTCAGCGGTTCTTGCCTTGAAGGGCCCAGTTCAGCGGTTCTTGCCTTGAAGGGCCCAGTTCAGCGGTTCTTGAGACGGCGGGGCCCAGTTCAGCGGTTCTTGCCTTGAAGGGCCCAGTTCAGCGGTTCTTGAGACGGCGGACGGTCTATGGCCAACTGCTAAATGCCTGGTTGTGCCCTCCTGGGCAGCGGGGATGGTGCTCCTTCACTGCCCACCTGGGCTGTGGGTGGTGGGGCCCTCCTGGCCAGCTGGGCTGGGTCCTCCCTGGGCAGCGGCTATGGGGCTGGTGGGCTCTCCCGGGGCAGCTGTGCCGGTTCCTCCCGGGGCAGCGGCTATGGGGGTTGTGGGCTCCTCCTGGGCAGCAGGCCTGCTGCCTGACCTCTCCAACTTGCTGCCCTTGCCCTCCTTAGTCGTCGGCCTGTGGCCCTTTCCTCCCTTTGGAGCTGTGGCTGGTGACTGTCTCTGGGTGGTGTCCGGGGGGGATGTAGAAGGCGGGCTCCTGCGGCGCCCCTTCCGCCTTCTGCTCCTCTTCCCAGGGGGTGGGCTGGCTGTCCCCTTGCTGCTGGGCGAAGATCCAGACATGCGGGCTGGCGGGCTCCAATACCCCTGCACCCTTGTCAAGGGGGCTGCAGGGCTGGTGGTGGCTGAGGTGCTCTTCTTACCCCGACGAGAAGGAGGGGGGGGCTCAGGGTCAGGAAAGAAGTTAGTAGTGGCGAGGAAGAGCTTCTTGGGACAATGGAGAGTGGTAGGTACAGTGGGAATGGGAGTGGAGGGAGAGGATGTGGTTGTAGGTGAGTCACGTTTGCTGTCTTTGGGTGCAGGTGCAGGAGGGATAGGCTGTCGTGAGGTGGATGGCTGTTGGGTGGGTGGGTGGCTGCGTTTGTGTGGTGTGGAAGAGGGGGTGACAGACACAGTGGGAGAGGACACAGGGGACGTGTAAATGGCAGTGGGGGTGGTGACTGCACGTGTGCGGACTGGAGTGGAGGGTGTGCTGGTGATGGAAACACTGGCTGATGGTGAGGTGAATGGAGGTGTGAGTGTAGACGTCACAGGGAGGGAGGAGGGAGACGAGGAGGTGGGGGTCACAGAGGTGGTAGTGACTGTTGGCATGTCTGCATCGGAATGTTGCGTGTGTGAATGTCTGCGTGATCTGTGGTGCTTATGTTTGGATGAGCTTCTCTTGGGTGTTGAGGTGTGTGCAGGCTGGTCTGATGGTGTGGGTGGGACAGGCAGAGGAACAGGAGACTGGGAGGAGGGAGTTAGTAGAGGCAGGCAGGAGACAGGGACAATGGCTGCCGTCAGTGCTGAGGCCAGAGCCTGGAACGATCGCTGATGGGCAGCCTGACCCGAATGAATGCCCTCCAGGTACGCATTGCTGCGATGAACCTCCCTCTCCACCCCCTGGATGGCATTCAAAAGGGTAGTCTGCCCAACAATGAGCGTTCGGAGGAGGTCAATGACCTCCTCACTGAGGGCAGCGGGGGTAACAGGGGCAGGGCCTGAGGTGCCTGGGGCGAAGGAGATGCCCGGCTTCCTGGCAGAGCGGGCACGGGGCGAACGCGGAGGGGCTGCTGGGAGGGCGGAGATGGTGCGCTGGGTGGCGGCTGTACCTGTAATGGCGGGGGGCACGGATGGTGCCACCCCCGCAAGGGAGCCCCCTTCCGAGGACGTGTCCGTGTCGCTGCAGGCTCCAGTCGTCCCCGTCGTGGAGCTCCCCTCGCCCTCCGTCTCACTGGTCCAGTCTGACTCTGTGGCATGGCCCTCCTGGGCCATGTGAGATGCAGCTCCCTCCTGCCCCGATGCCACTTCTCCTCCGCCTGATGATGCTGATGCACACAAGCACAGAAAGACAAACAAAAAGGGGGGGGGAGAGAGAAATAAAGGGATATTGAGTACATGGATCTCCGGTACAGTTAGCGGACATGACAGACACAGATGCCCCCTGCACTAAGTTGCGCACTTGGGGTACGCTACGCATTCCGTGGAACATGCCCTACACGCCTAGAGTTGACAACTGCACCCATGGATGACACGGCCCAGGGATGGCTGTACTGACACACTACTGAGGGTGGTGGCTGGGGACACAGGGGCTTACGGGGGTGCCCAGCCTACAGATATCGCCCTGGCCTAGGGGGACCCACAGCCCTCCTCCCCCACCCAGACACCTCCACTGCGCAACAACAGAGTAGATAATGCTTGTACTCACCCCCTTGTGTCTGCTGTGCTGCCCTCACGCGCCCATCCAAATCAGGGTAGGCCACCGCCAGGATCCGGAACATCAGGGGGCTCAGTTGACGGCAGGCACCCCGCCTACGTTGGGAGGCCATCCCCAGCAGAGACTCGGCGGTCTTCTTGGTCCCGCGGCGGATGTCCTCCCACCTCTTGCGGCAGTGGGTGCCCCGTCGATGGTGGACCCCCAGGGCCTGGACTTCCTTGGCGATGGCACGCCAAATCCCGATCTTCTCATGGGCGCGGACCTATGTGACACGTACAGGGAGGGAGAAATACCACGTTCAAGTTACTCAGCATTTTCCTTTCCAGTGGCCCAACGCCCCCCATCCCCGCCAGGCCCCCCGCCAGGCCCAACATGCCCCCCATCCCCGCCAGGCCCCCCGCCAGGCCCCCCGCCATGCCCAACATGCCCCCCATCCCCGCCAGGCCCCCCGCCAGGCCCAACATGCCCCCCATCCCCGCCAGGCCCCCCGCCAGGCCCCCCGCCATGCCCAACATGCCCCCCATCCCCGCCAGGCCCCCCGCCAGGCCCAACATGCCCCCCATCCCCGCCAGGCCCCCCGCCAGGCCCCCCGCCATGCCCAACATGCCCCCCATCCCCGCCAGGCCCCCCGCCAGGCCCAACATGCCCCCCATCCCCGCCAGGCCCCCAAGCCAGCCAGTGGCCCCAAATCCAGATAGAATTAAACTCACTTGTTGGTCTGGAGGACCGTAGAGTAGCGCATACTGGGGGAGGACCCCATCCACAAGTTTCTCCAACTCCTCTCCAGTGAAGGCAGGGGCCCTTTCCCCAGTCGCAGCAGCCATTGTCCCTTCCAGACCGAGGTCACAGCAACACTTGCAGTATAGGTCCTCTCCTGTGAAAGTTCAAGTCGCAAGTGGATAAGTAGATAGAAAATGGCGGTCACGTCCGCGGCGGTGCGTACCGCGGCGGTGCGTCCCGCCACCGCCGGCGCCCTTCGCCATTGGCTCCTGAAACCCATAGGCTTCAATGTTAACCAATGCGGCTTCGCGCCGCGGTCTTCGGCCGCCGCCCGCCGCGGTGTGCCACGCCAGCGCATTGACCTCACATCCCATTGTCACACTTCACAGGTCAGGCAGCCGCCATTTCCAGGGCCCACATGGCTCAATTTCAACTGCGTCACACAGGCCTAGGCCTTGCATAGCCACTCAGACACGCCATTCACTGCATAGAGAATCGTATACTGTGCTAGCTGTGAGTACGTACCTGTGGGTTGCCTGACTGTGTGCTCCATGTTGTCCTTCCTAGGCACCGTCCGCTGGGTTGGGCGAGGAGACGGATGAATCCTCCCGTGTACCGACCGCTGGTGGACCTGTCGACAATGGAAGAACGCCACATTATCCTGACCTACCGTCTTAACCGTGCCACTATCCATGAACTGTGTGCCCGGCTGGAGCCCGACCTGATGTCCCCCATCCGCCAACCCACAGGGATTCCCCCTCTGGTGCAGGTCATGTCAGTACTCCATTTCTTGGCAAGTGGGTCATTTCAGACAACCGTGGGAATTGCTTCTGAGATGTCTCAGCCCATGTTTTCAAAGGTGTTATCCAGAGTGTTGTCTGCCCTGATGAAATCCGTGAGGAACTACATCATTTTCCCTGAGGTGGGCGAACTGGCTACAGTGAAGGGTGATTTCCACGCCCTTGGACATATTCCCAACGTAATTGGTGCCATTGATGGGACCCATGTGGCTTTGGTTCCCCCAAGAGACAGGGAGCAGGTGTACAGGAACAGAAAAAGTTACCATTCAATGAACATCCAGGTGGTGTGTTTGGCTGACCAGTACATCTCGCATGTAAATGCCAAATTCCCAGGGTCAGTGCATGACGCCTACATCCTGAGGAATAGCAGCATCCCTTACGTGATGGAACAGCTACAGAGACACCGTGTATGGCTATTGGGGGACTCTGGGTACCCCAACCTGTCGTGGCTACTGACCCCAGTAAGGAATCCCCGGACCAGGGCAGAGGAACGGTACAATGAGGCCCATGGGCGTACTAGGAGGGTGATCGAACGCACCTTTGGCCTCCTAAAGGCCAGGTTTCGCTGCCTGCATATGACCGGTGGATCCCTAATGTACTCACCTAAGAAGGTGTGTCACATCATCGTGGCCTGCTGCATGCTTCACAACCTGGCTTTGCGCCGCCAGGTGCCTTTCCTGCAGGAGGATGGTCGAGACGGTGGTGTTGTGGCAGCGGTGGAACCTGAGGAGAGTGACGAGGAGGAAGACGACGGGGCTGAAACAGACAACAGGGACAGAATCATTGAACAGTACTTCCAATAGGACACAGGTAACATTTCAAAGATAATTTAGTAAATGTTAACTACTCTGCAGCATCTCTGCTGCCTGTCTATTTGCCCCAGTGTATGATGACTGAGTTTTGGCTTTTCCCTCCCTATTTCAGATCTGGGGTCCCCACTACGAGTCCTGTGCTTCGTTTCCCCATGGACTACAGCTTTGTGGCAGCTGTTTGTTGACTTCACCATGTACAAGGACATATTTGCACTGTCATGTCAATTACAATCTATTGAAATCACAGCCAGACTCCTGATATTTTGGTGCAAAATAGGTGTTTATTGAAGTGCTCAAAATGGGATGGGTGGTTTCAAGTGGGTGGGGGCTATGGTGAAGGAATGTCCATGGCAGAGTCCAGAGTAACAGTCACACAGGTGCATTGTCCAGAGGCCTGTGGAGAGATGGAGCATGGGCAGTTCGAGGATGGACAGGGTGACAATGTGGGACAGTGGGATGACATCAGGTGGTATCCATTGCTGGCGGGGGTCTTGACATCCTACTCTGTCTTGCGAGATCTCAGGGCCCTCTTGCGGGGTGGTTCTTCTCCTGCAGGAGGTGGGGGTCTGGTTGGCTGCTGCTGTGCGGGGGCCTCCTGTCCACTAGCGGAGGTGGATGGCTGTTCTTGGTCCCGGCTAGTGGCAGGGGCCCTTGGGTGTTGTTCAGTGTCCGCCCTGCTGTTTACGAGGTCCTGCAGCAGCCCTACCATGGTAACCAGGGTGGTGTTGATGGCTCGGATGTCCTCCCTGTACCCCCGATAGTGTTCCTCCTGCAGCACCTGGATCTCCTGGAACCGGGCCAGTACCGTCGCCATCGTCTCCTGGGAGCGGTTGTATGCTCCCATGATGGTGGTGAGGACCTCGTGGAGAGTGGGTTCCCTGGGCCTCTCCTCCCCCCCCTGTCGCACAGCTGCCCGCCGAGTTGCCCTGTTTCCCTGGGCCTCTGCCCCCTGGCCGGTGTGCCCACTACCACTGCCCCCAGGTCCCTGTTGTTGTTGGGGTGGTGGGTTATCCTGGGTGCCCTGTAGTGGTAGACACACCGCAGATTGACGCGCCCTGGAGACAGAGGCATGGGCCCGCTGGGTGGGAGCTGTGCTGGTGTTCCCAGAGGGGTTAGGGTCTATAGTGGCCTGTGCCTGTGTGAGGGGAACCGACTGTCCAGAGGTCCCCGATGGTCCGGGCTGGTCATCGGTGTCCAGATCGACAGAGCTGCTGTCATCGCTGACGGCCTCTTGGGTGGGGGGTGTGGATAATTCTGGCCCCTCCGCCGCGGTGTGTTGACGGTCGGGTCCTGCAGGGGTATAGAGGTATGGTTATAGTTTAAATGTGTCGCATATGGGTGTATCTGTGGGTTCTCGTGTCCCCAAGTGCTGGCATTCGTGTGTGGGGGCTTTGGTGAGGGTGGCTTGTGGGGGGGATGTGTATATGCATTGGGCATGCTTTGGTGATGGGTGTCCATGCTTAGTGGACGCATGCAGGCCTAGGTTTTGGGATGTGTGGGTTGTGATGGTGAGACATTGGCGGGGAATAGGTGTGCTGGGGGTGGGGGTGAGGATGGTGTTGGGGGTGAGGATGGTGGTGGGGGTGAGGATGGTGGTGGGGGTGAGGGTGGGGGTGAGGATGGGGTTCGAGGATGGGGGTGAGGGTTGGGGTCTGATTTGGCATGCAGGTGGGGGGGAAGCAGTATTGAAGCTTCAACTTACCAGTATCCATTCCTCCGCCGACTCCTGCGAGGCCGTCAGGATGCAGGATGTTCAAGACTTCCTCCTCCCATGATGTGAATTGTGGGGGTTGAGGTGGGGGTCCTCCGCCAGTCTTCTGCACGGCGATGTTGTGCCTGGATACCATGGAACGCACCTTCCCCCGTAGGTCGTTCCATCGCTTCCTGATGTCTTCCCGATTTCTGGGGTGCTGTCCCACTGCGTTCACCCTGTCGACAATCCTCTGCCATAGCTCCGTCCTCCGGGCAATGCTGGTGTATTGTATCTGTGTGCCGAACAGCTGGGGCTCTACACGAACGATTTCCTCCACCATAACCCTGAGTTCTTCGTCTGTGAAGCGGGGTTGTCTTTGGGGTGCCATGGGGTGGTGTGTATGATGTGTGGGGTGGAGTATGTGTATTTAAGTGAGTTGAGTGTGGTGGTGTGTGTTGTTTTGTGTGTGGATAGTGTGTGGGTGATGGTGTTGAGTGGCTGTGGCTGTTATGTTTTGGATGCTGGTGTCTCGCTCTTGCCTTCTTTACGAATTTGTAAGCGTAGGGGTTTGTGGGTGATGTGGGTGGGTGTTTTATATTGTATTGTGTGTGTGGGAGTGGTGTGTGTATGTGTATCAGGTGTGTGGGATTCAAATCGTCCAATGTGGGTGAGTTTTGTTCGTTTGTGTGTATTCTGACCGCGCCGGTGTGTCCCGCCAATGGAATACCGCGTTTGAATGACCGCCGCGTGGATTCGTGGGTCGTAATGGGATGGGCGTATTTCTGTTGGCGTGGCGGTGGAGGTTTGGTCACCTCCACCTTTCCGCCGACCGCTGGTCTGGCGGTCTGTTGTGGCGGTCGGATTTTCGGAGGTTTGCCTTCTGCGGGTCAGAATGACCGTGGCGGGTTTCCGCGACCGCGGCGGGATTATGGAGGATTTCTGACCGGCGGTAGGCGCCTTTTACCGCCGAGGTCAGAATGACCACCACAGTCTCTCAAGTCTTTCCAGTCGGTGGTTTGCCCACTGCTGAATCCTTGGGAGTGCAAAGCCACAGTCTCTCAAGTCTCTCCAGTGGGTAGTTTGCCCACTGCTTTATCCTGGGGAGTGCAAAGCCACAGTCTCTCAAGTCTCTACATTGGGTGGTTTGCCCTCTGCTTTGTCCTGGGGATTGCAAAGCCACAGTCTGTCAAGTGGATAACAGTCTCCACAGGTTCTGGAGGGGGCTTGGTGCCCAGAGTGCTTCATCCTGCCAAGGACTGAGGTAGTGGATGTATCTCTCCACTGGTTCTGGAGGGGGCTTTGTGCCCAGAGTGCTTCATCCTGCCAAGGACTGAGGTAGTGGATGTATCTCTCCACCGGTTCTGTAGGGGGCATGGTGCCCAGAGTGCTCCACGTGCAGTGTGGCCGGAACAATACACTCTCCTGGGTGTGTGTGCCACGAGATTGCCGAGGTACAGGTTGATGATACGCCATGGAGGCAGAGACATACCCCACACTGCTGCGGCTTCGCATTCCATATGCAAGTGACAACTGTGATGACAGTGATGCTTCATAGAAGCTGCCCAGGGTCCTTGAACTCACCACCAGCCTCGGACGACTGACCACTGGGGATGGTAGCCATGTCTGCGGTGTTGCCACTGTCTGAGGACGTCGCAGAACTGCTGGCGGTGCTTGCGGCTGTCTCAGTCATGGCGGTGTTTGCGGCGGTGTCAGTCATGGCGGTGCTTGCGGCGGGGTCTGTGGTGGCAGTGCTGGCTGCGGGGTCTGTGTCAGCGGTGCTGGTGGCGGGGTCTGTGGCGGCGGTGCTGGCAGCGGGGTCTGTGGTGGTGGTGCTGGCGGCGGGGTCTGTGGCGGCAGAGCATGTGTCAGCACCAGCTGAGTGAGAAAGCAGGATGTCTCCTGCTGCCCACCGGGAAAGAGGCTGGGGACTGTCGCAGTGGCTGTAGATGTGCCGGAGGTGGTGCAGGTAGCGGTGCTGGTAGTGGTTCAGGTGGCGGTGTTCTCCGCCATACAGGTTGGCGTGGACGTGGACAGAAGGTGTCACACTGGTCCCTCAGTCTGTGCCACCATGCCTTCTCCTGATCTGCCCTTCTGTTTTTGGCCCTTCCCCACCTTTGATGGAGGCGCAGTTGTCTTGAAACTATCCCCTTTCATTTTTGCTGACCCCTTGGTGGCAGGTGTTTTCAGCTTCTGCCTCCGGGATGTGGGCACCTTTTTAACCTTGGCAGGTGGCGGAATGTCCTTGCCCTCGCTCCGTGTCACACTGGCAGCCCTGATGGTTGGCGCACTCCTTGACCCGCAGTTGCTGGCACCACTGTGTCTGGGGATGTGGTGGCTGAGGTGCTGGGCTGGGACCTGGAAAGCCTGGCCCTAGGGGAAGGACGGGGGGTAGGAGGTGTAGGGAAGAGGTCAATGTTAGCCGGGAAAAGTTTTTTGAGACACACTGGGACGGGTAGATGGAGGGGGCTTGGGAGTGGAGGAAGAGGTAGTGGTTGTAGGAGGTGTACGTCTGCTGAATTTGGGTGAAGGTGCATGGGCTGGAGGCTGTTGTGAGGTGGATGGCTGTTGGGTGGGTGTGTGCTTGCGTTTGTATACTTTGGGAGCAGGGCTCACTGACACACTGGGAGAGGACACTGGGGATGTGTGAGTGGTAGTGAATGGTAGTGGGGGTGGTGATTGCACGTGAGCGGTGTGTGGTGATGGACGTGCTGGTGATGGAGGTAGTGGCTGAGGATGTAGTGCATGCAGGTGTGAGTGGAGGCGAGACTGGGAGGGAGAAGGGAGACATGGAGGAGGGGGACACAGTGGGGGGAGTGGATGTTGGTATGTGTGCATGGTGTATGATGCTTGTGTGAGTGCCTGTAGGATGTGTGGTGCTTATGTTTACCTGAGCCACTCTTGTGTGTTGATGTGTGTGCATGCTGGTCTGATGGTGTGCTTGGGATAGGCTGAAGTACTGGGGATTGGGACTGGGTGGAGGAGGTTAAAGTGGGGAGGCTGGACACAGGGACAATGGCTGCCATCAGTGCTGAGGGCAGAATGCCCTTCAGGTATGCACTTGTTTGTTGCAAATGCCTCTCAACACCCTGGATGGCATTCACAATGGTAGACTGCCCAACAGTGAGGGATCCCAGGAGGTCAATAGCCTCCTCACTGAGGGCAGCAGGGCTGACTGGGGCAGGGCCTGAGGTGCCTGGGGCGAAGGAGATGGCTACCCTCCTGGGTGAGCGGGCACGGGACACATTCTGAGGGGCTGCTGGGAGGGCGGTGCTGGTAGGGGGGTGGCGGCTGTACCTGTTGATGCGGTGGGCACAGAGGGGCCCGCCACCGCAAGGGAGCTCCCATCAGAGGGGGAGTTGCTGTTGCTGGTCTCTGCTACTGTCCCTGCCGTGGAGCTCCCCTCGCCCTCCGTCCCACTGGTGGCTTCAGACTCTGTTGTTTCGCTGCCCAGGGCCAAGTGGGACGCAGCTCCCTCCTGCTCCGGTGCCAATGGTCCTCCGCCTGATGATGCTATTGCACACAAGAACAGGGAGACCACAAAAAGGGGGGGGGAACAGGAGAAAGACATGTTCAGTGCATGCAACACCACTACCGTTGGCAGACACAACAGACACAGCATCCCTCTGCACTACTCCATGCACCCTATAGATTAATCACATGCCCATGGGGTACAAGGCCTAAGCCCGATTGCTGCACACCTGGAAGTCACAGTAGACTGACTAGGTGTAGATGGCACTAACCACTAGTGGGGTTGGGGTGCCACATAGCCTGCCTCACAAGGGACCTTGCCTACCAAGCTCGCCCTGGTCTAGGGGAACCCACTGTCCACCTCCCCCACCCAGACACCTCGTAATGCACGCAGAGTCAGCTGAATGAGAGTGTACTCACCCCCTTGTGGCTGCTGTGATGCCCTCAAGCGCCCATCCAACTCCAGATATGCCCCCGCCAGGATCCAGAACATCAGGGGGGTCATGTTGCGACGGGCACACCTCCCACGTTGGGAGGCCATCCCCAGCTGGGCCTCCGCCGTCCCCAGTGTCCGGACGTCTTTGGCGATGGCACACCAAATACCCTTCTTCTGGTGGGCGCTGACTTAGAGGAATGGTACAGGGGCAAAGGAAATTCTTTACCTGTCCAGACCGTCATACTCATTGACCCCCATTCCCACCCTTGCCCTGACGCACATGCACTCACCGTCTGCACATGCAGGCCTCAGCAACCCCCAATGTATCTTCCATCCACACCACTCCAAACAGGCATTGCCCATGCAGCATGCTCACAGTGTACTCACCTGTTTGTCTGGAGGACCGTACAGTTGTATGTACTGGGGGGGGACCCCATCCACTAATTTCTCCAACTCTCCCGAAGTGAAGGCAGGGGCCCTTTCCCCAGACACATGAGCCATTGTCGCTTCCAGACACAGGTCACAGCAGCACTTGCAGTGTAGGTCCTCTCCTGTTGAAGGTCAGGTATCAAGTGAGTGAACAGACAGAAAATGGCGGTCACATCTGCGGCGGTGCGTACTGTCACCGCTGGCGTACATCTTCTTTGGCTCCTCGGACCCATAGGGTCCAATGTTAACCAATGCAGAATTGCGCCGCGGTCTTCAACCGCCCACCGCAACGGTGTACAACCCCAACGCAGTTACCTCATATCCCCTTGTCCCACCTTATAGGTCAGGCAGCCGCCATTTCAGGGGGCCACATGGCATTAATAATAACTGCGTCACACCAATGTAGGCCTTGAATACACACAGTTACAGGCACATTGTGGATTAATAAATGTGGGCAAATTACATTTTGTGATTCCTCAGTGTTGGCTGACTCTCTGCTCGCTGTTGTCGTCCATAGGGCACGTCTGCTGGGGCAGGTGATGAGATGGCGGCATCCTCCGGTGTACTGACCACTGCTGGACCTGTCGACAATGGAAGAGAGACACATCATAGTCACCTACAAACTTGATCGTGCAACAATCCAGGAACTGTGTGCCCAGTTGGAGCCAGACCTGATGTCAGCTATCCGCCATCCCACAGAGATACCCCCTCTAGTGCAGCTCCTGTCAGTAATCCATTTCCTGGCCAGTGGGTCTTTTCAAACAACAGTAGCCTTTGCATCAGGGATGTCCCAGCCAATGTTCTCTAACGAGTAGTCCAGAGTGTTGTCTGCCCTGCTGAAACACATGCACAGCTACATCGTGTTCCCTGAGGTGGAGGATTTGCCCACAGTAAAAGGTTACTTCTATGCCCTGGGACATATCCCCAACATCATTGGTGCCACTGATGGGACACATGTGGCATTGGTACCCCCACGCAGGAGTGAACAGGTGTACAGAAACCGGAAGAGCTACCATTCTGTGAATGTGCAGATGGTGTGTTTGGCAGACCAGTACATCTCCCATGTGAATGCTAATTTTTCTGGCTCAGTGTATGACGCTTACATTTTGAGAAATAGCAGCATCCCTTATGTGATGGGGCAACTCCAGAGGCACCGTGTGTGGCTAATAGGTGAGGCCAAGGACCCAATACAGTGTGAATAGGTGTCTGGGAATGGGGTTGTCCCTAAGGGTTAGTGTGTGCCTAACAGTTGTCCCTCGATATTTGCAGGCGACTCTGGTTACCCCAACCTGTCATGGCTACTGACCCCAGTGAGGAATCCCAGGACAAGGGCAGAGGAACGCTACAATGAGGCACATGGGCGAACTAGGAGGGTGATTGAACGAACCTTCGGCCTCCTGAAGGCCAGATTCTGGTCCCTCCATATGACAGGTGGTTCTCTCTACTACTCACCAAAGAAGGTTTGACAGATCACCGTGGCCTGCTGTATGCTGCACAACCTGGCTTTGCGACGCGAGGTGCCCTTTCTGCAGGAGGATGGGCCAGATGGTGGTCTTGTGGTAGCTGTGGAGCCTGTGGACAGTGAAGAAGAGGATGTCGAAAACAGAAACAACATAATCATGCAATACTTCCTGTGAGACACAGATAAGAAGATGTCACTGCCTCCCATATCTCATACTATTATTGGAGCTAGCATAAGTCTGTCTTTTACACTCAGTCTATGGATCCTGACGTGTCACTTTGGCTTTCCATTTCACAGATGTTTGTCCCACTTTGTGCCCTCTGCTATATTTCCTCCAGGCCTACAGCTGTGTTACATCGGTATGTGGAGGGGGTTGTAAAATGAGAAGTAGGGATGGTGGAGGAATGTCCATGGCAGAGTCCAGTCTATTTGTTTCACAGGTGCATTGTCCAAATTGGCATAGGAAGTGGAGCAATGGCAGTTTAAGGATGGACAGGGTGACAAAGTGGAAAAGAAGGGTGACATTCAGGGGGTCTCATTTCCTGGCGGGGGTCTTGGCAATGTTCTCTGTCTTGTTCCTGGATCTCAGGGACCATTTGCAGGGTGGTTCTCCATCTGCAGGGCGTGGGGTGCTGGTGTTGTGTTCCTGTGGTGGTGCCTCCTGTCCACTAGCCCCGGCAGAGGTGGAGGGCTGTTCATCATCCAGGCTAGTGTCAGGGGTCCCTTGTTGTGCCACAGTGTCCCTCCTGGTGTTGACAAGGTCTTGCAGCATCCCTGCAATGGTGACCAGGGTGTTGTTAATGGACTTCAGGTCCTCCCTGATCCCCAGATAGTGTTCCTCCTGCAGCCACTGGGTCTCCTGAAACTTGGCCAGTACCGTTGCCATTGTCTCCTGGGAATGATGGTAAGCTCCCATGATGTTGGAGAGTGCCTCGTGGAGACTGGGTTCCCTGGGCCTGTCCTCCCCATCGCACAGCAGTCCTCCCAGTTTCCCTGTTATCCTGTGCCTCTGTCCCCTGAACCGTGTGCCCACTGCCACTGCCCCCAGGTCCTGATTTTCTTGGGTTGGTGGGTTTGCTTGGGTTCCCTGTAGTGGTGGACACACTACTGATTGACGTGTCCTGGGGACAGAGGGATGGGCTCGTTGGGTGGGTGCTGTGGTGGTGCTTCCTGAGGGGGGAGGCTATGTGGTGGCTTGTGCCAGTGTCAGGGGAACCGACTGTCCCGAGGTCCCTGATGGTCCGGGCTGGTCATCTTGATCCAGTTGTGCAGAGCTGCTGTCATCACTGTGGGTCTCTTCTGTGGGGGGACTGGATATGTCTGGTACATCCTGTCCGGTGACGTTGGTAGGGGTCCTGCAGGGTTGTAAAGGCATGATTATTGCATCTCTGTGTGCCATTGTGTGCGATGGGTGAGTGACCCTGTACTCCAGTGCTTGCATTCTTGGCTTGGTCGTTGTGTGATATTTGGTTTGGGGTCTGTGTGGGTATCTGTAGTGGACATGCTTTGGTGTTGGGTGTCCATGCTTTGATGTTGCATGCAGGGCTTGGTATTGGGATGGGTTGTGATAGTGGGGCACATGTGAGGTGTTCGAGTGATGGGGTGAGGCTGAGGGTGGGAGTATGTGATGACATGCAGGTAGGGTGGGGGATAAGGTAGTAAAGAGTTGACTTACCAGAGGCCAGTCCTCCTGCTACTCCTGCGAGGCCCTCAGGATGCAGTATTGCCAAGACCTGCTCCTCCCATGTTGTTAATTGTGGGGGAGGAGGTAGGGGTCCACCGCCAGTCTTCTGTACAGCAATCTGGTGTCTGGAGACGATGGATTGCACCTTCCCCCGTACGTCGTTCCACCTCTTACTGATGTCATCCCTAGTTCTTGGATGCTGTCCCACTGCGTTGACTCTGTCGACAATTCTTCGCCATAGCTCCATCTTCCTTGCAATGGAGGTGTGCTGCACCTGTGATCCGAATAGCTGTGACTCTACCCGGACGACTTCCTCCACCATGACCCTGAGCTCCTCCTCAGAGAACCTGGGGTGTTGTTGAGGTGCCATGAAGTGGTGTGGGTGATGTGTAAGGTGGTGTGTGTTGTGATGTGAGAGGGGATGTGTTGGTGTGTGTTGTTTGAGGTGCGTGGATGTTGTGTATGTGATGGTGTTGTGTGTCTGTGGATGCTGATGTTGTTTATGGTGGTGTCTCTCTCTGGCATGGTTTCAGAATTCTGGTAGTAAGGATTTGTGGGTGATGAGGGTGTGTGTTTTATATTGGATTGGATGTGTGGGTGTGGTGTGTGTATGTGTGTCGGGTGTGTGTATTTTGATTTGTCCAATGTGGTTGTGTTTTGTAAATGTGTGTGTATTTTGAGCGCGTGGCGGACTTGTGTGGGTGTATGTATTATGCCGGATTCCGAGCTGTGGGTCGTAATAGCTGTAGCGGAATTCCATGGCCACAGAGGTATGTTGGTGGTCTTCTGCACGGCGGTAAGCGGGATTCACCCCCAGGGTTGCAATGAGGGCCATAGTCTTAGCTTTATCAATATCAACAGTCAAGGGATTTGTTGTATTTATAACTATATATTTACATAGTCATGATGTTAATGTTCCTTTAAATGTTTTTCTTTTATTTGTTATAGTGGCCCATGCCAGGAATGCTACCGGTTTCCTGAGAAGCCAGTTCTGATAGTGGCAGTTGGAGACCGAGGGCTGACCTGGCTGGCAGATGCTGTTAGTGGTGATTATTACTTTATCAATAAATTATCTTTAAACTTCAAGAAGACTTTTTCCTAACAAGGGCTACGAGCAACACTTGATTGGGGACAAGTGCCTCACCACCAATTCCCCTTTTTAAACCTGCGCTATTGACTTTTATGCGTGTTGACATTGCAACATCTCATCTTTCTGATATACAACTTCTAAAATTTGATCTAAGTACATTGTGTCAAAGGAAATGCAATGAAGCATCAAAGCTAAAGGTACAATTTTAATGACTATTCTGTGTATCATTACCTTGGTATTGTTGTGGTAACATGGACTTGAGGAACATGGCACGAGCTGTGACATAAGCTTGTATTCACTGCTGTGATCAAATTCACGAGCAGAAACAGCTTACTGCAGCACGAGCTGTCACTACAGCTGGGAAGAGCTACATACGCAAGCAGTCTTATAGGCTCACACATGTTTATTCCTCATTATGCGCAGGGCATCATAACGTTTGCTGTGTATGTTATCCTGCAGAGCGTGAAAGAAGCCATTGAGTATTGGGAAGCATTCAACACTCAGATGCCAATGATACCAGACAAAAAGTAAAAATAGTTAGAGAGCATTGGTATGAAAATATCTTAGTGAGCATTCGTTTAATAATTACATTGCTTTCTATGTTACCATGGAAGAGATGCCAACAACTCTTTGATTCATCTCTAGTAGCCATTGGGGGACAGAAAGTCGCAGCAAACAGGAAACAAGCAATTCTATTACACAATCTTGGATTTGAGGGTGCAACATGTATGAAAACATTGATGATATACCAATTGGCAATGGAGAATGAGAATCTTTGGATGTTCCTGAAATGTCTATGAAAATGCTGGAACAATACTTTGGCCCACATATTAATATTATTCTGGAAAGACATACATTTTTCACTAGAGCACTGGAACCAAATGAGAAAGTGGGTAGCTGTGTCCTTGAAGACATTGGCCAGAACTTGTCAATTTGGGGAATTGACAGATTCACTAGAGAGAGATCAATTTGTGCAATGCACCAAAAGTAGTAGGGTGCAAGAAAAAACGTAGCCAAAAATCCTACACGCAAGGAGGCCATTGTCATTGTAGAAGGAATGTAAAACACCTTTGGCTGGATGAAAGAAATAAAAAACAATATGGGCTGATAAAGTTTCTACATGAGATTGCAGAAGAGGTAACATAACAATTTGTAGAAGGTAATGTTCTCAAAGTGATCTCAACTATGAAACCAAAGACTTTTCAAGACAATCACAAACCCAAATGTTATAGATGCGGGAGTTTTAGTCACTTGGCTAATAGACCCAACTGTTAAGCAGAAAAATCAGTATGTCGCAAGTGTGGTCTGAAGGGACATAATGCGAGATTGTGTAAATTGACTGAGAAGGTAAGAGTGAGAATGTGACTTAGAACCTAAAGGACTGTGGTTTAGGATGTCAATGTCAAAATAGACCAGTGGATGAAGGAGTGAAAGTTATGCCCGAATGTGAAATTTACATTGATGGCAAGAGTTTTGTCACATTGGCAAACTTTGGTTCTCCCTTAACTATGCTAGGAAACAAAGAATGAGATGAAAGGTTTGCTGATGAACAACATTTACCACCAGATATCAATCAGGTTATTTATGGTGGATCGTATATTAAGGTTTTAGGATATGTAGTAAAAAAATAATATTCAATAGTAGAGAGACTATAGGAAAAATGTAAGTAGGCAAGAGAGGAGACAATCGCTTAGGCTGGAGACACCAGAGAGATTTAGGAATTAGTTTTAATCCAAAATCTTGCAACCCATGTGATTATTTCAAGCTAATTGATAACTGTGGGGAAGTAGAACAGTTTTTAAACAAAAAACCCTAAAGTATTCAATGATGAACTGCGTTTGCTCAAAAACCCAAAAAAGATGCCAAACCATGTGTGCATAAAGTGCGCAAAATTCTCAACATGGTAAATCCATTGAAAAACGAATTCATTAGGTTGTTGAGTTTGAAGGTTATTGAAGAGATAGAATCATCCAAATGACTGGCACCAGTGGTTTAACACCTAAATATTGAGGAAACTCTATTAGGATGGGTGTGGACTTTCAAAGACTTAATAAATGGATTTGGGTGGTTCGTCAACTACTACCAAACATAGCCAAATCTATGACAAAGCTGAAAAATGCCAAAATATTCAAGCCCAGATTTAAAAGGGCCTAGCACTATTACAACTCCACATTAGCATAATTTTTTGGATGCTAATGTGACGTTGGAAGGCCAAAAACGCTGCGCCATATTTACAAAGTGGCACAATGCTTGCACTGTGCAAATTTGTAACCCCTTGCCCGATGTATGCTGGGGGGGCGTTCTGGCGCTAGGGGGACTGAATTTTTTTTCATTTCATTTCATTTTTATCAGCATTTTTAATGCCTGCTAAGAACAGGCATTAAAGGGAGGCTCCCGTTGTTTTCAATGGGCCTCTGCATGCTTTGCAGGATTATCATCATCATTTTTCACACTAATTCTGTGAAGCGCCGGACTAGCATAAAAAATTATGACGCAAGTACCCTTGACTACCACCATGGTGCTCTATATTGGAGTTAGGGGAGCACCAAGGGGTGCAAGAAAATTGGCCCTGCACTGGGTGCAGCACCACTTTTCATTAATCTGCCCCTCAGTATATTAGATCTCTCTTCGGCATATCAAAAGGTACAACTGCATAAAGACTCAAAGTATTTGGCTTCCTTCATCACACCACTAGGTACTTACCAGTTCTGTAGGATGCCATTCGGGTTAGCCTCGTGGCAGCATTTTTTCAAAGGATCATGAAAATGGTACTTGGAAATGTATCCAATGTATTGTTTTTCAAGACAACATACTGATCTAGGGGAAAAATGTCAAAGAGCATGATAGTGTGTTGGGGATGGTGCTGAAGAAATTGGCAATGAGCGGTCTCATGATGTAAAAACAAAACTGCAGAATTGGAGTGATATTTGTCAAATATTTAGGCCATGCCATATCAGGTGAGGGGATTGAACCTAAATCGGCATAGGCAGAAAGCATAATAAGTGCCTCCACACCTACCAACAAAGAGCAAGTGAGGTTGTTTTTTGGACTAACAGAATTCTATTCAAAGTCTGTAAGAGGGTTTGCGAGTGCAGTTGAGCCAATCAGGTTGTTGTTGAAGAAAGGAGTTCCTTTTAACTGGTCAAAGGAGTGTGAGGAAGCATTCAAGTTGATTTCAAGTTGATGGAAATCATTAAAATGGCCACACTGGGACATTGTGACATCAAGAAAAAAAACATCTTGACAACAGAGGCTAGCCTCAAGATTTGGGTGTGGTATTATCTGAAATAAGTGATGGTGAAGGGAAAGTAGTGGCATTTGCCACAAGATCACTGAAAGGGGCAGAAGAACACTATTTTTGTGCATATAGAAGCTCAAGCCATTTTAAGTTTCATCGGTGCAGAATTCCCTTCTTTGTAAGAACAGATCATCATCCCTCAATACAAGTCTTCTCCTGTAATCTAAGTGAAATGTTGACTCATAAACTCCAGCAGTGGAGTACCAGTCCAAAAAGAGTCCCAGGTGCAGTACCAGTCCAAAAAGAGTTCTACGTGAAGTACCTTCCCGGTGTAATGAATAAGACAGATGACTTTCTGTCAAGGTTACCTATTACAAGTGACAGTGATGGAGGAGGACATTTTGTGTGTGGTATTTCATTGGAACATGGGATCTCCAATATCCAAGGATGAATGAACCAAAGGTATGGAGGAAGACATATTGTTCCATATCATCAAGACTTATGTAGTAAAAGGTTGGAGAAACACCAAAATATTGGACCAAGAATTGTAGTCATTCTGGTCTGTCAGGGATGAGCTCACATTGTGTCAATTTGTCCTCGTGAGAGGTGACAGAATTATTCCTCCAGCAAGTTTAGGAGAAAAGGTAATTAACCTGGGTCATGAGGGTCATCTTGGCACGTCTCACAAAAACCATAGTTAGGGAGAGATATTGGTGGCCAGGGATGGTATGACAAGGGGAGATGGTAGTAAAAGATTGTTATTTATGTGCTACCAATGATAAAAATTGCATTGTTATCACTGCTCCGCTATCTCCAGTTACTGTACCTGATGATAAACACTATGTACATGGCAACACAAAACCTTATTGAGGCCGTACATGATTCATTGCACAAAAAAAGTTTTATTCAAAACCATGATGTTTTACAATAACCTGTACAAATGTGTGAATCCATGATATTTGAAACACATAATTTACAGTTCTTGAGTGATCCACAGGATGCTTCTTATATGACTGTACCTGATGATACCTGGACCAAGTTAGGTTTAGACATCATGGGGCATGTGAATTGTTACAACCTACAAAAAGATTTGAGATATTGCTGGTGGTGTGTACTTCTGAATGGGTATCAACTACATGCATGAGCAGAGTGAACACCAGGAGAGTTTTAGAATATTTTCTGAGTTTATGAGTGAAGTAGTACCAAATTATCTAATCACAGATATTTGTGTACCGTTTACCTCATTAGAGATGCAGGAGTTTCTAACTGAGTTTTGAATAACCTACCAAAGAACAGCTCTTCATACACCACAGGCCAATGGCTTAAGAGCAAAGAAGGAACAGAATGGTAAAAGGTTGTGCGCAAAGGGCAATGGGGACTAGAGTTCCCCTGAAAGGAGTGTTAAGAGATATGTGGTGGGTGCACCATACTGCTCCTAATGACATCACTTTAACATTACCTTATGAGTCCTTAAGAGGAAGTGTGGCTATATCTAAATTAAATCCTGAATGGTTGCCTGTTAGAAAGTCAGTGTTCCTGGATCAAGAATCAAGGAAGGCTCAGATAAAGCAGTTACAATAACAAGGAAGGCTCAGATAAAGCAGTAAAAGTACAAGTGTAGTTATAATGAAAAAAATTCGGTGAGGGAGAAAAAGTGGAATGTAGGAGTCCTAGTTCTTGTGAAGAAACCAAAATGGCAGAGTAAAGGTGGGACTGAATTCATGGGCCCTTTTATTATCGCTGGTATTTGGAAGAATACACGGAGTACAAGGAGCATGTCTAGATTACTGAGGTATGAAGAAAGAAAAAACAAAGTGGTGACAATGATTTTGTGTTAACAAAGACCACAGCATCTAGTGATGCTGGTGATTTCTCTAATAACTCTTACAAGGAAAATGTTTTTAGAGATGTTTGGTTTAAACCACCTTTGGCAAGATCCAGGAAAATTCCTGTTGAGTTCAAGGACTACATTATGAAGTGATGTTATCATTTCATCATTTTGGTTATTGTAATACTGTTGTCCTCGACACTTAAAATTGTTTTATTTATTGCTATTCCATTTCTGTTTATTATTGATAATGGGGGATGTGTTGTATTTACAACTATATATTTACATAGTTACAATGTTGATGTTCCTTTATATGCTGTTCTTTTAGTTGTCACAGTGGCACATGCCAGGAATGCTTGCGGTTTCCAGTGATGCCAGTCTGAGAGTGGCAGTTGGTAACTGAGGGCTGACCTGGATAGCAGATGCTATTGGCAGAAGCTATTGGTGGTGATTATTACATAATCAATAAATCATCTTGAAACTTCAAGGCTTCTTCTTAACATAATTCCTCTCACAATCGGCATTTAGGGCTTGCAACTTCTGTTTCGGACCAATAAGTGTAAAATCCATCAAGACTTGATCATCCGCATACATCAGGCAGTGGGCAAGTGGCCCTCCTATCTTAGGCAAGAACAAATTCATTGCCCTCAAGGTGTCTGGAAGATCAGAAATAAAAAAACTGAAAAGGAAGGGTACTAAGGCACATCCCTGTCTTAAACCGTTAGTCACAAGGATTTTATCTGTTAACCGGTTCTGTGCCTTGGACGAGATGATCTCGTCCAAGGCTACAGTTCCCCTGTGCCTTGGACGAGATCATCTCGTCCATGGCACAGGGGAACTGTAGCCTTGGACGAGATGATCTCGTTCAAGGCACAGAACCGGTTAACAGATAAAATCCTTGTGACTAACGGTTTAAGACAGGGATGTGCCTTAGTGCACCCCCCTTCCCCCCCCCCAAAGTCGGGATGGAAGGGGAAGACCTTCCCCTTCCACCCCCGACCCCCCCCACCCCCCTGTGACGTCAGCGCGCGAGTGCGCGCTGATTTGTCACAGGGGCCTCCCTAGTCGCATGCAAAAGCATTTCTTTTTCAATCACTTGGGAGGCCCGGAGGGGCTTCAAAGGGAAGGAAAAGTATTTCCTTCCCTTTGAAGTCCCTCCGAGGGTTTCAAAAGCCGGATTGCTTGCAATCCGGCTTTTGAAACCCCACTAGACACCAGGGATTTTTTTTTTTTATTGAAACTGACAAAAGGGAGCGACCCCTTGGTCAAGGGTCGCTCCCAGGGGGGGCATTTTTTTGAGAAGGCCTTTTCTGACCTCTAGGCACCAGGGACCATTTTTTTTTTAAATTTTTTTTTATGTTTCATTTCTTTTTTTTTTGGTGGGGAGCGACCCCTTAGGCAAGGGTCGCTCCCCTTGGGGGAAAATTATATTTTGGCCATTTCTGCCCCCCTTGGGGGCAGATTGGCCTATTTTGATGAGGCCAATCTGCCCCCAAGAGGGGTAGAAACCACTAGACACCAGGGAATTTTTTCTTTGCGTCAATTTCACGCAAAGGGAGCGACCCCTTAGGCAAGGGTCGCTCCCTGGGGGGGAGGGCAATTTATTTTAGGCCATTTCTGCCCCCAGGGGGGGCAGAAACCTCTAGGCGCCAGGGCAAATTTTTTTTGTGTGTTTTTTTTTTTTGTTGTTTCTTTTTTTAGAGATGGGGAGCGACCCATCAGGCAAGGGTCGGTCCCCTGGGGGGCAAATTGTATTTAGACCATTTCTGCCCCCCTGCGGGCAGATTGGCCGATTTTAGGTCAATCTGCCCCCAAGGGGGCAGAAACCACTAGGCACCGGGGATTTGTTTTGTGGCGCCAATGTCACGCAGGGGGAGCGACCCCGTAGGCAAGGGTCGCTCCCGGGTGGGGTGGGGGTTGGGGGGGGGCAAATTTATTTTAGGCCATTTCTGACCCCCCGGGGGCAGATCGGCCTAATATTAGGCTGATCTGCCCCCGGGGGGGGGGGACGAAACCTCTAGGCGCCAGGGCAATTTTTTTTTTGTTTGTTTGTTTGTTTTTTTAGAGATGGGGAGCGACCCATCAGGCAAGGGTCGCTCCCCTTGGGGGGCAAATTGTATTTAGGCCATTTCTGCCCCCCTGGGGGCAGATTGGCCGATTTTAGGTCAATCTGCCCCCAAGGGGACAGAAACCAGTAGGCACCGGGGATTTGTTTTTTGGCGCCAATGTCACGCAGGGGGAGCGACCCCGTAGGCAAGGGTCGCTCCCGGTGGGGGGGTGGGGGCTGGGGGGGACACATTTATTTTAGGCCATTTCTGCCCCCCCTGGGGGCAGATCGGCCTATTATTAGGCTGAACTGCCCCCAGGGGGGGGTGCAGAACGTCTAGGCGCCAGGGCAAATGTTTTTTTTGTGGTTTTTTTTTTTTTTTTCTTTTTTTAGAGATGGGGAGCGACCCATCAGGCAAGGGTCGCTCCCCTGGGGGGCAAATTGTATTTAGACCATTTCTGCCCCCCTTGGGGGCAGATTGGCAGATTTTAGGTCAATCTGCCCCCAAGGGGGCAGAAACCACTAGGCACCGGGGATATGTTTTTTGGCACCAATGTCACGCAGGGGGAGCGACCCCGTAGGCAAGGGTCGCTCCGGGGGGGTGGGGGCTGGGGGGGGGGGATTTATTTTAGGCCATTTCTGCCCCCCCCGGGGGCAGATCGGCCTATTACTAGGCCGAACTGCCCCCATGGGGGGGCAGAACCCTCAGGGCACCAGGGCACATTTTTTTGTTGTGTTTCTTTTTTTTTTTTTTTTTTTTTCGAGATGGGGAGCGACCCATCAGGCAAGGGTCGCTCCCCTGGGGGGCAAATTGTATTGAGGCCATTTCTGCCCCCCTTGGGGGCAGATTGGCCGATTTTAGGTCAATCTGCCCCCAAGGGGGCAGAAACCACTAGGCACCGGGGATTTGTTTTTTGGCGCCAATGTCACGCAGGGGGAGCGACCCCGTAGGCAAGGGTCGCTCCCGGTGGGGGTGGGGCCTGGGGGGGGGGAATTTATTTTAGGCCATTTCTGCCCCCCCTGGGGGCAGATCGGCCTATTATTAGGCCGAACTGCCCCCAGGGGGGGGCAGAACCCTCAGGGCACCAGGGCAAATTTTTTTGCTGTGTTTTTTTTTTTGTTTGTTTGTTTTTTTCGAGATGGGGAGCGACCCATCAGGCAAGGGTCGCTCCCCTGGGGGGCAAATTGTATTTAGGCCATTTCTGCCCCCCTTGGGGGCAGATTGCCCGATTTTAGGTCAATCTGCCCCCAAGGGGGCAGAAACCACTAGGCACCTGGGATTTGATTTTTGGCGCCAATGTCACGCAGGGGGAGCGACCCCGTAGGCAAGGGTCGCTCCCGGGGGGGGGGGTTGGGGGCTGGGGGGGCAAATTTATTTTAGGCCATTTCTAACTGCCCCCAGGGGGGGCAGAACCCTCTAGGCACCAGGGCAAATTTTGTTGTTGTGTTTTTTTTTTGTTTGTTTGTTTTTTTCGAGATGGGGAGCGACCCATCAGGCAAGGGTCGCTCCCCTGGGGGGCAAATTGTATTTAGGCCATTTCTGCCCCATTTGGGGGCAGATTGGCCGATTTTAGGTCAATCTGCCCCCAAGGGGGCAGAAACCACTAGGCACCGGGGATTTGTTTTTTGGCGCCAATGTCACGCAGGGGGAGCGACCCCGTAGGCAAGGGTCGCTCCCGGGGGGGTGGGGGCTGGGGGGGGCAAATTTATTTTAGGCCATTTCTGCCCCCCCGGGGGCAGATCGGCCTATTATTAGGCCGAACTGCCCCCAGGGGGGGGAGAACCCTCTAGGCACCAGGGCAAATTTTTTTGTTGTGTTTTTTTTTTGTTTGTTTGTTTTTTTCGAGATGGGGAGCGACCCATCAGGCAAGGGTCGCTCCCCTGGGGGGTAAATTGTATTTAGGCCATTTCTGCCCCCCTTGGGGGCAGATTGGCCGATTTTAGGTCAATCTGCCCCCAAGGGGGCAGAAACCACTAGGCACCGGGGATTTGTTTTTTGGCGCCAATGTCACGCAGGGGGAGCGACCCCGTAGGCAAGGGTCGCTCCCGGGGGGGTTGGGGGCTGGGAGGGGCAAATTTATTTTAGGCCATTTCTGCCCCCCCTAGGGGCAGATCGGCCTATTATTAGGTCGAACTGCCCCCAGGGGGGGGCAGAACCCTCAGGGCACCAGGGCAAATTTTTTTGTTGTGTTTTTTTTTTTTTTGTTTGTTTTTTTCGAGATGGGGAGCGACCCATCAGGCAAGGGTCGCTCCCCTGGGGGGCAAATTGTATTTAGGCCATTTCTGCCCCCCTTGGGGGCAGATTGGCAGATTTTAGGTCAATCTGCCCCCAAGGGGGCAGAAACCACTAGGCACCTGGGATTTGTTTTTTGGCGCCAATGTCACTCAGGGGGACTGACCCCTTAGGCAAGGGTCGCTCCCGGGGTGGTGGGGGCTGGGGGGAGGCAAATTTATTTTAGGGCATTTCTGCCCCCCCCCTCCCGGGGCCGGCTGAGCTAGAGGCCAAACTCCACAGGTAGGCACTTTGCAAAAAACACCTCTGTTTTCTGTGAAAAAATATGTTCTGTCCACGTTGTGTTTTGGGCCATTTCCTTTCGTGGGCGCTAGGCCTACCCACAGAAGTGAGGTACCATTTTTATTGAGAGACTTAGGGGAACGCTGGGTGGAAGGAAATTTGTGGCTCCTCTCAGATTCCAGAACTTTCTGCCACAGAAATGTGAGGAACATGTGTTTTTTTAGCCACATTTTGAGGTTTGCAAAGGATTCTGGGTAACAGAACCTGGTCCGAGCCCCGCAAGTCACCCCATCTTGGATTCCCCTAGGTCTCTAGTTTTCAGAAATGCACAGGTTTGGTAGGTTTCCCTAGGTGCCGGGTGAGCTACAGGCCAAAATCCACAGGTAGGCACTGTTTTCTTTCAAAAAATGGGATGTGTTCACGTTGCGTTTTGGGGTGTTTCCTGTTGCGGGCGCTAGGCCTACCCACGCAAGTGAGGTATCATTTTTATCGGGAGACTTGGGGGAACGCTGGGTGGAAGGAAATTTGTAGCTCCTCTCAGATTCCAGAACTTTCTGCCACAAAAATGTGAGGAGCATGTGTTTTTTTAGCCAAATTTTGAGGTTTGCAAAGGATTCTGGGTAACAGAACCTGGTCCGAGCCCCGCAAGTCACCCCTCCTTGGATTCCCCTAGGTCTCTAGTTTTCAGAAATGCACAGGTTTCCCTAGGTGCCGGCTGAGCTAGAGGCCAAAATCTACAGGTAGGCACTTCGCAAAAAACACCTGTTTTCTCCCAAAATTTAGGATGTGTCCACGTTGCGCTTTGGGGTGTTTCCTGTCGCCGGCGCTAGGCCTACCCACGCAAGTGAGGTATCATTTTTATCGGGAGACTTGGGGGAACGCTGGGTGGAAGGAAATTTGTAGCTCCTCTCAGATTCCAGAACTTTCTGCCACAGAAATGTGAGGAATATGTGTTTTTTTAGCCAAATTTTTAGGTTTGCAAAGGATTCTGGGTAACAGAACCTGGTCTGAGCCCCGCAAGTCACCCCTCCTTGGATTCCCCTAGTTCTCTAGTTTTCAGAAATGCACAGGTTTGGTAGGTTTCCCTAGGTGCCGGCTGAGCTAGAGGCCAAAATCTACAGGTAGGCACTTCGCAAAAAACACCTCTGTTTTTTCCCAAAATTTAGGATGTGTCCACGTTGCGCTTTGGGGTGTTTCCTGTCGCCGGCGCTAGGCCTACCCACGCAAGTGAGGTATCATTTTTATCAAGAGACTTGGGGGAACGCTGGGTGGAAGGAAATTTGTAGCTCCTCTCAGATTCCAGAACTTTCTGCCACAGAAATGTGAGGAACATGTGTTTTTTTAGCCAAATTTTGAGGTTTGCAAAGGATTCTGGGTAACAGAACCTGGTCCGAGCCCCGCAAGTCACCCCTCCTTGGATTCCCCTAGGTCTCTAGTTTTCAGAAATGCACAGGTTTGGTAGGTTTCCCTAGGTGCCGGCTGAGCTAGAGGCCAAAATCTACAGGTAGGCACTTCGCAAAAAACACCTCTTTTTTCTCCCAAAATTTTGGATGTGTCCACGTTGCGCTTTGGGGCGTTTCCTGTCGCGGGCGCTAGGCCTACCCACACAAGTGAGGTATCATTTTTATCGGGAGACTTGGGGGAACATAGATTAGCAAAACAAGTGCTATTGCCCCTTGTCTTTCTCTACATTTTTTCCTTCCAAATATAGGAGAGTGTGTAAAAAAGACATCTATTTGAGAAATTCCCTATAATTCACATGCTTGTATGGTCACCCCGGAATTCAGAGATGTGCAAATAACCACTGCTCCTCAGCACCTTATCTTGTGCCCTTTTTGGAAATGCAAAGGTTTTCTTGATAGCAATTTTTTACTCTTTATATTTCAGCAAATGAATTGCTGTATACCCGGTATAGAATGAAAACGCACTGCAGGGTGCAGCTCATTTATTGGCTCTGGGTTCCTCGGGTTCTTGATGAACCTACAAGCCCTATATATCCCCGCAACCAGAATAGTCCAGCAGACATAACAGTATATTGCTTTCCATAATCTGACATTGCAGGGAAAAGTTACAGAGTAAAACGTAGAGAAAAATTGATGTTTTTTTCACCTCAATTTCAATATTTTTCTTTTTCAGCTGTTATTTTCTGTAGGAAACCCTTGTAGGATCTACACAAATGACCCCTTGCTGAATTCAGAATTGTGTCTACTTTTCAGAAATGGTTAGGTTTCTGGGATCCAGCATTGGTTTCATGCCCATTCCTGTCACTGACTGGAAGGAGGCTGAAAGCACAAAAAATTGCAAAAATGGGATATGCCCCAGTAAAATGCCAAAATTGTGTTGAAAAATTGGGTTTTCTGATTCAAGTCTGCCTGTTCCTGAAAGCTATGAAGCTGCTGAGTTTAGCACTGCAAACCCTTTGTTGATGCCATTTTCAGGGGGAAATCCACAAGCCTTATTCTGCAGCCACTTTTTCCAATTTTTTTGAAAAAAACGACATTTTCACTCTATTTTGGCCAATTTCTTGGCCTCCTTCAAGGGAACCCACAAAGTCTGGGTACCTCTAGAATCCCTAGGATGTTGGAAAAAAAGGACGCAAATTTGGCTTGGTTAGCTTATGTGGACAAAAAGTTATGAGGGCCTAAGCGCGAACTGCCCCAAATAGGCAAAAAAAGGCCTGGCACAGGAGGGGGAAAAGGCCTGGCAGCGAAGGGGTTAAGTTTCCTAGCCTATTTACATCGACCTGAACCCAATTCTTTTTGTAAAGTTCCTGAACCATAGCCAACAATATATGGGGAATACTTCATATGGAAAGCCTCCAAATACCAGTAACAAGACATGATGGGATTTCTTAACTTTGAGAGGACTTACTTGCCACGTTATGCTGAGCGAATGAAGTTCTTGCATGATTTAATTTCTACCATGACATTGGACAGAAAAACACACAGATATCTTACATGGACTGCACATGGACATGTTAGAGACTAAGGGCCGGCCACATGTACGAAGATCAGGTTTTGCGACTCGCAAATTGCGAGACTTAGCGACTCGCAATTTGCGACTCTCAAAACCTGATGTACAACAGTGTCAATGACACTGTTTGTCATTCGCAATGGGGTCACAAATGACCTACCTCATGAATATTCATGAGGTAGGTCGTAATTTGCTACCCCATTGGGAATGGCGGCACTCACAGGGATGGTGGCCTGCTGGGGTCAGCAGACCACCATGTCTGTGACTGCTTTTAAATAAAGAAGTATATATTTTTTAATGCAGCCAATTTTCCTTAAAGGAAAACGGAATGCATTTCAAAAACAAAAATTAAAAGTTTTCTTTCATTTTTTTAGAGCAGGCAGTGGTCCGTGGGATCACTGCCTGCTCTGAATTTTTTTTCCACATGCATTCACAAAGGGGAAGGGGTCCTGTGGTGACCCCTTCCATTTTGCGAATCGGTTAGCAGCAGTTTGAAACTGGTGCTAACTGCGATTGTTTTGTGACCGCTTTCGCGGTCACAAAACAATCATACATTGGACTGCGACTTGCAATTAGGAAGGGAACGCCCCTTCCTAAATGCAACGCGCAAACCCTTTTTGCGATTCAGTAATATGATTACCGAATCGCAAAATTGGGTTGGTGCATTGGAAAAATCTTTTTTCTTGTCTCAAACGGCCCGATTCTGTGAATCGGGCTGTTGGCAACGAGAAAAAAAGCTTTGTACATGTGGCTCTAAATACTTATGCACCAGGGATAATAAAGCAAACATAATTTTTAGAATATTTAGAACCATATCTAGTTTGTAATGAGGGAGAGACAACTCCCATAGCTTACAAATCACATTTGTAGATAAGGCACCATTTGCTCCCATAGAGAAATGTCTTATTGTTGAGAAAGTGACTGCTAGCACAGGGAAACCTATCATTATATTCTCTCCTTTTCCTACCCTAGAAGCAGGGACATAAGTGAGCATTCCTAAGGTTCACGCTCTACACCAGTTTTGTGTGCAGTGACGTAAAATTTGAGTACAATCTAAATCTTTGCATGCAAGAATTTCTACAAAATGCACAAAATACCATAGACCTACTATTTTCACCACTGAGGGTTAAACAGCCTACAGTTGGGAGTCGACAATAATGCCCTTCGGCTTGTGCTGCAATGCATGGAATTTTTGAAGAAGGAGAATTCAGGTCACTGCATTCACACACTCAAACTCCAGGTGATTGCACTGCACAACTTGCAGAAATTGATTCCTTGCTGCATGCACTATAGAAAACTAGTGTGTCATTTCATACATTAGCATTGTCAGATTCATTCTTCTGGGTGCAGGGTACAATGTTGATTTATCACATATCAGAGATACAAAAGGAAAATTAAGAAACAATAAACTGCTCTAGAGAAAGCTGTCTGTCTTACGAGATAAGCTTCCATTGGCCTATGTCTAACACTCCATGGCTCATAAAAGTGAAGGAATCCACACTAAAGGGAGCTGTGCAGCCGGCTTGACCTCAAATGCAGCTGTACATAACTTCAAAGTGGCTGCAGTGCCCAGATCTCAAACTAAGATTGACACAGCTTTTCTGGAAGCATTTCAAGCAACAACTTAGGGAGAAACACCTTCAGATGGCTTTCCTTGTAAATACTTCTACACCCACAATCAAGATAACACTTCTATACCTGGATATTACAATGGAGAAGGCACTTCATACACTTAATTTTCATCTATAAAGTTACAATTTCATTAAACATTGTCTACACAATCAACTATACTGTATTCTGTGCTGGTCCTGGCCCTTTCTTAGTAAAATAGTAGTTACAGTTCTAGCTGTGAGTCTAGAACTCATTTTGTCAAAATGATTTGCAAAGTATATGACCCCTGTAATCCAATGGGGCTGACTGATCCTCGCTTCATTGGGGCTCCCTGCTAGAACTTCTAAGCAGAGAGCTCTATAGGGTTAAGAAGACAAACAGTTACTTTGCAATAAAAATGTAACTTTGCTCTACAAATATGTCGGCTGTTGCACCTGGCCCTTTTCGTAAGGTCATCCCCAATCTTTTTGGCTCCTTCCTCCTAATTTTTCTGACCGGGTTTTGTTGGCTTTAGGACTCTGGGCACTTTACCACTGCTAATCAGTGCTAAAGTGCACATGCTCTCTGTGTAAATTGTATTGTTGATTGGTTTATCCATGATTGGCATATTTGATTTACTGGTAAGTCCCTAGTAAAGTGCACTAGGGGTGCCCAGGGCCTGCAAATCAAATGCTACTAGTGGGCCTGCAGCACTAGTTGTGCCACCCACATAAGCAGCCCTGTAAACATGGCTCAGACCTACCACTGCAGTGTCGGTGTGTGCAGTTTTAAACTGCCAATTCGGCTTGCAAGTGTACCCACTTGCCAGGCCTAAACCTTCCGTTTTACTACATGTGAGGCACCCCTAAGGTAGGCTCTAGATACCCCCATGGGCAGGGTGCAGTGTATTTAAAAGATGGGACATGTACTGTGTGTTATACATGTCCTAACAGTGAAATACTGCTGAATTAGTTTTTCACTATTGCAAGGACTATCTCCCTTACAGGTTAACATGGGGGCTGCCTTTAAATAACTTAAAGCGCAGATTCCCTTTGAGGGCAGATGGAAATATGGAGTTTATGGTCTCTGAACTCACAATTTAAAAATACATCTTTCAGTGAAATTGGTTTTTGGGTTGTGAGTTTGAAAATGCCACTTTTAGAAGGTAGGCATTTTCTTACTTAAACCATTCTGTGATTCTGCCTGTTTGTGGATTCCCCGTCTGCGTCAGTTTGACAGTTGAGCTGTTTACACCTCTCCTCTAGACAGTGACACAAAGGGAGCTGAGTTGTAGCCTGCATATCCTGATGAGCCATCTGTGCTGATAGGGAGGGGAAGAGTGGTCACTCACACCTGAAAGGGCTGTGCCATATCTCACACAATACATTCTCCAACCCCCTGGTGTGTGTCTGGGGCCTGGCCTGGACAAGGAAGGATCTTTCAAACATGTGAGACTTTGCTTTGAAGTTTGCCAACCTCAAAGGCAGAAAGGGGTATGGGTAATAGCCCCAAAATCCCAGACCTGTAGAATCTTTCTGGAATCAAGAGGAACCTCTGCCCAGGAGAAGAGCTGAAGAGCTGGAGGAGGAGGCTATTTTTTCAAAACTGGTGTGGTGTCATTTTGTAGTGTTTTCACTGTATTACTGTGTGTTATGTGCAAATGCTTTACATATTGTTTCTGAAATATGCCTGACTGCTCGTACAAGCTACCAAGGGGGTGAGCAGGGGTTATCTGAGAGGGTATGTGTTATGTGCAAATGCTTTACACATTGCTTATGAAATATGCCTGACTGCTCGTGCAAGCTACCAAGGGGGTGAGCAGGGGCTATCTGAGAGGGTATCTCCCTTATCCTTACCAGAGTGAGGCTCCCTACTTGGACAGGGTGCAAACCGACTGCCAACTAGAGACCCCATTTCTAACATTGGCCCTCACAGGTGAGGTCTCCATCAATTAAAAATGCCCCTGAAAACATGGTACCCCAGATTAATTTCAGACTTGCTATAGAGTATCACTCACACCTAACTAAATAACAAAACAGCTTTGGTTAAAAAATTGAACCGTACCTAGAATTAGGAGTTAAGTGTAGGGTATGCTGAGCTTTAGTCCTATTAAGGGCAAAATGCCTTACACAATCTACCACTTAATTAAGTGCTACTCCTAGGTAGTTTATAAAACTAGGGAGTTTGTATGACTTGCTCATCCTGAATGGATTTGTATTTTATGTAATAATGTAATCCAGGATTTCACCCATGTTAGTTATGTCTGTCTTTCTTTAAGAATGCAGCATCAACAGTTGTCTTAAACAAAGTGTTAAATCTGGAAATGAGGCATGGAATATTTTGCAGTTTCCTCAAAATGAACAAATTAATTTTAACATTTTTTTAACTTTTTCGACGTTGCATTAATTTTGATCTTTCTTGAGATCATAATTATAATCTTTGAAATATACTGTAATCCCAGTTGAGTTAAAAGCAATAAAGATATGATAGGAATTGACTTGACTTGTTATTATTCAATTACCATTTGTGAAGTTTGTAACTTACTTATGGAATGCCAAATAGAAATGATTTGTAATCTAGAGGATTAGTTAGGTTAAAAAGTTACCAGAAAAAGGTAGAACTCCATATAACACATATAAAGTAACCTAAGTCAGAATGGCTTCCTGGACATGATGTTTTGAAATAGTGTTCTTGGTTTGGAACATGTACACAAACATACTGAGGGCAAGCAACACCAACAGTGGCCTTTGGATTAAACTGACAGCAACAAATGATTTGCTATGGCAACTGCCCAGATCCTCGCAAAGCCACCATCTAAATCATCTTGGCTGTGAGATTGCTATGTAAAGTTTTCCAAGGGATTATTCAAGCTGAGGGCTGACCTGGCTGGCAGGCGCTGTTGATGGTGATTATTACTTAATCAATAAATCATCTTGAAACTTCAAGAAGGTTTTGTCTTAACACAATTCTTCTCCAATAGGAATAGAAGGCTTGCAAATTATGTTTCGTAAAGAGCTGCAAACAAAGTCAAAAGTGGAAAACACTATATTTAAGTTTTCTGGTTTTCCATTAAAACTGATTATAACTGATAAAACACTACCAAATGAACTATCTGATTATAAATTACAACTGGAAAGCACCAGATTTGCCACACTTCTGTGCAGACCTTACCGCTAAGCACTTTTCTGATATGTATGTGCCTTCTATGAACTACTTAGGACAAGGTAAGCCACTTTCTGTGTGACCATCTGCAAGTTCTCATGGCTTCCGGAACCTGCTTCGAAGTCCTGTTTTGGATGACTGTCATCATATGGCTTCAGATCACTGTTTAGTGCATGAATTCTGTGCAGTGGACAATAGCTGAACTCTGAGAGGCAGGGTATTCCCCACCTCCATTGTATCCTCCTTCATTTAGAGGGGGGCAGAGTTTTGGTTCTTGAAGCTCAGGTATCAGGATTGTGGCAACAGAAATCACTGTGTATACATATACTTTCAGAATCAAGGTCCTCCCATAAACCCGCCCACCCATCACTCTTGTTTTTAGGGCTACATCATGATGGTCAGAAAATCCAACCTGTAAGAGATGCATCCCCTCATATAAAAGGATCAGGGACCATAGCAGGAACATCTTTATTGCCCATGTAGACTCCCAGAATGAGTTCATACACTGATTTTGATGGAATTACGCTGCTTTTGGTGCATGCATTGTGAGCTGTAGATAGTACAATTCAGAAACATGAAGAGGCAAACACTGGTGTTTCCTAGTATGAGTTGCAGGTAGTGAAATTAAAGCAAACATGAACAGGATATACATGTTCATAGGACTAGGCACAAGGCTAAGAGCTAGGATCTGTAGAGTTTTCTAATGTGGAACAAGGTCCCGTCCCACTTTTTTCTGTGATTGTGTAAATGAACTAGGAGTTTGTGGGTTTTGAGGTTTGTTCTCCTACCAATCTTGAGGGTTAAAAAGAGCAGGACTGGACCCAGATCAGACAATAACAATGCATGTATTAGCTCAGTTTTTTCTTGGTATCTTGAGGGAAAGAACACAAGTACCCCACAATAGATACCACATGTCCTAAATGTAAAATCTTCATTTGGTTGAGCTTTGTCAGTGGTCTGGAGAATAGAGCAGCAGGTAGGTGAGATAAATGCCCACCATTAACATTTTATCTGCCTATTTCAAATATTAATGAGGTCAAAATGTCTCAATTCAGGCACATACCTGAAGTGTGGTGGGACTGAGCTGTTGATAAAAGGTATTGGATTACTGGGAATTTAGATCGGTAGGGAGGTGAGGTAATGAAAATGTACTTTAAAGAGCAAAATCCAGGAAAATATGTCAAGAATAAAGTTATGAGCAGGAAAGAAAGGAGGAAATTTAACATAAAAGAATGAACAAGGGAGAGACAACAATAGTGCATTTCTTTATAAGCAGTGGAAAAATGCCCATCATTTGTCATGGACCAAGAAGAGTAAACACTGATAAACACTGATTTTTCCAGTTAAAAATAAAATAAAAAATGACCATCACAATGCACAACAAATAGAAACTGCAAACAGGAAAGACTGGCTACATTACATTAAGGCTGTTTGATGCACGTTTACACTTCTTATATCTTAATCTGGTTATTAGTTCATTGAGTTAGAGATGGAGTGCATCTCTATTGTTGCAGTCAGACCAAGTCTCAACAATACTGTCCCAAGGAAGTGTTATTGCACAATTATATGAATACCTATGCATTATGGCTGTGAATCATTTACCATGCCCAGGTGTGTGCGAAATCTATCAGAGCAATGTCACTGGTGATGTTTTATATTGAAGAGAAACAGATGTTCATAACTCATTGTTCTTAATGCCAATCTGCACTGGAAGTACTGATGAGGGCTTATTTGCAGCTTTATGCCTATCCAGAACTGCAGCAGATCAGATACATTTACTCAAACTTTCCCCTTTGTCACAGCTTACAAGACAAACTACCGGCTTTCCTCTGGATTAGTAGGGAAAGGATATGCATGATCAGTTTTTCATGCATTGGTCACCCTGAGCAGATCAAGACCCCCAGCCACCATGTATTATCAGGCCATCTGCCTCTAGGCAGAAGCACTCCTCTGTCACCCTGGCTACTTATACTACAAAAAAGCATAGTCCCCTCTTCCCAGACACCTATTAATGGTGATTGAAGGGCTGCATCATCAGCCAAAAGTTTCTTATAGAATTTGTGATAAGGTATGTTTTTGGCTCCACTAGGACTTCCAGACTCATAACAACCTGGGGCATCAATCCATAACCTGGGCATGTAACTGCAGGTCCATGGAGGTCTGAACTCCTCCTGAAATCTTTCACAGGTCCCAGTCAGAAGTGCGGTACACCATGGTCACAGTCTCTGTACAATTGGCTCCTTGGACCAACCGTGGGTGTCCCAAGCTACAGATGATAATTGTCTGAAGGATCAGGGAGGCTTTCTGTACTCAGTGTGGTGTTAAACGTTTTGGCCATGTCCCGAGCCTCATCAGTTCTATAGGGTGCAGGACCCTGTGCTCTATTCACAAGCCCATGGTGTCATAAACTGCCTAGGACCATGTTCAGTATGCCCTTGTAGGACTTCCCTGCTTCGGTGGGGTGGAAAGTTTCCAGTCCGAGCTGCAGAAGACCCGGGAGGCCAGCTCCCTGGTCCTATCTGCATTCAACGGCCAGAGGTGCCACAAAGTAGACAAGGATTCTGTACTGTTTTGACAGGATGAAAAACTCTGGTCAGAGCTCCTGCAGTCCTGGGGAGTGGATATCTGAACATGGTTTCCATTAGCCAGCTTGTGGTGCTACAACAGTCACAGAACAGGATTTTGCAGACCTCCAGAAAGCCTCCCAGCTTTTTCAGGATGAAAATCTCTGGCTGATCCAGGCTGGGCTCCAGCAGGCCTGCAGGTGTGGGCCCCGAAACCAAATTCCATTTGCTAGTCAGTGGTGGCAGAAAGGGGGAGGTTGGAGTTATGCAGGCTGAAGGAGGATTGCCCTGCTCTGGCCAAATAGAAAGATCTGACTTGGTCCCAGTCAGGGCACTGTGAGGCCCCCCTGTGCCTGGCTAGGCCTTAACCTAGGTCTGGCATCTGGTCCCCAACTTGTGGTGTCCCTCAGTACCCTGCTTCGCTGGTAATGACATGCAGCAACTTCTTTCAGAACGGAGGGTGTAACCAGATGGCTGGGTGGCCCTAGACATCCTGATGAAGGCTTGATTGAAGCTTCAAGCTTTGCCAGGGTTCCATATAGTTGAGAAACTAATTGAAATGCCGCAATGGTCACCCAGTGTGAACAGATTACAAAAAAAGCATGTGATCTTCCTCTGAATTAGTCAGAAAGGGTTCGTGGGAGCCATTTGTCTTTGGCTGCTTCCACAGGGTCCTAGCTGAGCCGGATCACAAGCCACTTTCTAGTTCTGTCTGTTCAGTAAGTCTGCCTTCCTGGAATGCAGGCAAGAGTGGAAAGCTGTCATGCCCACCCAGAGCCCCCTTAATGTGCTTTGCCGGGAGTCACTGGTATCCTTGCAAGATCACCTGAGCCCCCAAAAACATCTTAGTCATACAAAACACAACAGGGTAGTGCCACTGCCAGTAGGAGCAGTCAAAAACACAATAGACAAACAGCTAGCTAGAGTAACACATAGTGGTCAGACCTAACATCATAGCATTTAAGTTATCAAGTGTTTAAAGGGCCATCTGTACACAGAGTTCACCGCCAACCTGACTTGCATTAGGTTACCTAATTCAAGAAACTTCTTGAAACTTCTTAGTGGACATTTTAAACCCATAACATTCTGGAATATTCTCAGAGGCCATTTTAAATCCATATTCTATAAAAGGCATGTCTGTCTGCCAGGCTAAGCATGGCAATTGGGAATTCAACAGCAGCAGAAGCAAAATCCTGGACAGTTGTCGAGACTTAAATTGTGCAATCTTGTCCAGCTTCCCTGAACAACTGTAATCTTCCATCTGAATGTCCAGTCTTCCCAGCGCACAGCATCCCAGCATGCCTTGTCTTTTCCGATTCTGGTATTTTGAAACCTGCAAAAGAAAATACTTAGATGATCATAATTCAGCCTATGCTCAGGTATGCATGTTTAGCAAATCACTTAACTAAAAATAGGAGAGACTAATCTTAGATTTAAGAGAATATTTGTGAGACATTGTGTGAAGCTATACATGATTGTGTGAAGAAGTGACTATGACAGGAACAGAACCCAAAAACCAGATAAAGCTAACAAGACGTTAACACCGTTGAGAGTGCAAGATTTTAGGTGCTTACGGACTAAGGTGCATCTGCTCAAACTGTCAAGCACCAAGTCCAGATCTACAGTTGAAAAACCTTCAAGTTTGAACATTAATACTTTGTCCACTAGCTAAGAAAGGCTTGCTGTAAAATCAAGATAAAGTGTGGGGGGTGGTCAGCACATATGAGAGGCCAACAAAGGGGAATGAACATCTATTATTGGGGAGGTGTAGTAAATATTGGGGCAGGTTTAGGAGCGCCTAGCACCTCCTTGCACCACATTAACGTAATTTTTTTAAAGCTAATGTGGCCCAACAAGGCCAAAATCGCCACGCCAAATTTACAAAGGGGCACAATGCTTGCGCCACTTTGTAACCCTATGCACCAGGCATAATGTATGCAAAGGGGGCATTCCCCCATTAGGGTGGGCCAAAAAAATGGCGCAAAGAAATCTGAGAGATTTCTTTGTGTAATTTTGTTTGGAACTTTTAACGCCTACTCAGTGCAGGCATTAAAAGGAGGTACACCATTGTTTACAATGGGCCTCAATAGGCTTTGCAGGATTAGAGTAAAAAATGTTGATGCTAATCCCTCAAAGCACCGAAGTAGCATCAAAAATTATTTCCTTAACTACCGCCACAGTGCGCCATATATTAAATACGGAGAACACATGGTGGCGGTAGGGGGGCACTTCTTTTACTTCACTAATGACCGAGATTGAAAACTCATGCACTGACAAAAATCTCTGGAATGCCCTTCTTAGTCGAAAGAAGACATTTATTATTTCACTACACAAGGTTCCTGAAAGAGATTAGCATGTTGAAAGCACACGTTTAAAAATGGTCACAGCAATTAAATGAAAACATACACACATTATTCTCCATTGCAATATACACAGCAAATATATGTATCTATATTATAATAATGAAAAGCAAATAATGAATTAAAAAGTATGCATCACCATGAGGCAAGGGCAAAACTCCTTCATCTCTCTCCTATCAGCATCAAATCGCTAGATCCCGGAATCGATCAAGGAGAGAGAGATCAATTATCCTCATAGGAAGGATGACACACTCCAGCGTCCTGGATGCACCTGAGATCTGCTCTATCCCCGGTCCATCTGGTCTCGGCCTCTTATTCTTTAAACAAATAAGAGAGGAAAATTCTAGACTTCCCTCTCCCTGCAGAAGTTTAGTTATTCCATAAATGCTGACTGCTTTCGGCTAGATTTGAAAATACCACATCGGGATGTGGCGACAATCCCAAGGTGCCAACCCAAAACAAGGCCGTTCCCTGCCGTCTGAGTACATTCTTATCAACCAAAGCCCTTGGTGGGAAAAAGTACGAAAACAAGACAGAATGCACATTGTATAACGAGGAAAATCACTTGCAACTTTTAACTTGGCAGTGAAGCTAAGGCTAAGCTGAATACAAAATGGAGTCTGTAACTGGTGACCACTAATGTGACAGTGGACAGCTAAGCCAGATGCAAAGTGGTGCAACAGGAAGTCAGTGGTCAAAACACACACATCACTACAGCACTAAGGGATGCTATAAAAATAGCGCTGCACCACTTTTCATAAATCTGCCCCATTGTCTTTTATCCTTGCAGTGTTATGCCCAGAGAATTTAATCGAAAAGAAGAGAGGCAGCAAATTACAAGCAGTGAGAGACATCACCAAGCAGAGCAGTGTGAAGGAACACAACAGCCCAGCCACTTGCAGATGCAGTTTTCATATCTTCTCTTTCATCCAGTTCTACTCCCTCACCTTGGCATTGTTGCAGATCAAATGTATCCTATGCTTAATCTGGAGAATTCAGTTGGACATTTGGAGACCAGGCATCGTTCATCACTCCTGCTGCACCAGGCGATTTCAGGTTAGTCAATCTAGTGGGTTTACTGGCTAACCAGCCTCTGACAGAAGCAGACCTCCTGGGCAGGGCTGCCTGTTCTATTACAGACTAGCCAGCACAAAACTCTTATCAACAGGATGTTAGAAATGAGCTGCTTGGCCAGTGAGAGGAGGTGCCTTTTGAGAGCTTTCTCCCTACAATGGACTGAACAGAGTTAATGGGGTCAAGTGGCACTAGCCCCTAATGTTCTCTGGTACCCTGGACCCTGTATGCCATGCTCTGTACTGAGTGTGATTCCTTAGCAGCTTGGGACAACCATTCAATGGACTATCACTGCTACTCATGCTGGCTGTGGTGTCAGAACCCCTGTGTTTTGCTCAGCCTGGGTCTTAGCCTGCCCCTTTCTTCTGCAATCGTGGAGCTGGCTGAGCCACCAATGTCTGTGCAATTTCCATGTCCACCAAGCCCCTGTATGCAGCAGGGGGCCATCAAGTAGGCTACTGAGTGTGAAATTTTGTTGGGGTGGCCACACAGTTCCTCCTCCAGCAGTTGCAGCTACCTTGTCTGGAGTCACTTATGCTTGTCTCAAATTTAAGTCATGCCCATGTAAATACATACAGTCAGTACAGTAAAACTGTGAATGACTCATTAAGTCAGTTACGGTTCCTTGGATCATGCTATCTGAACTTGGATAACTTAATTCTAGAGATAATACATGCTGATGAGTGCTGAGCTCCCAGATACATGAATTTATCAGACCAAAACCAATCCGGTCTCACCCATCCACTTAGGTGACTCTAGATAACCTTGGACCTATCACATGTCCCTGTGACAAAATTCAGATATATGTCTGATCAAATCATAACAAGATTTGCATAGGTGACCCTGTAGAAGGATAATTAATGGTAAATTGACCCAAAGCACAGTGCCAGCTAGAACTACAGCTGCCTCCCTGGTGCAGTCCAGACACAGGGCATCGCCGTCCAGTCATGCACTGGTAGGCTGAACAGTCCGCAAGTGCTGGGTTCTTGTGCGAGGACTGGATGTGGGTGAGCTCTTCCTCTATGGAGGACCCAAGTGACATGCAGGTTATGCAGGTTATGAGCGCTATCCTTCTAGGTGCAGCTGGAGTGAGCTTAGCAGCTTTGGAACCAGCCTGCTAGACCACAACCTGGAAGGGGCCCAATGCCACAGAAAGTGTTCCCAAAATAGAACCATTGGCCTCCCATCATCACCTAACGGGACACCCAGGACCCCTTGCTGTATGAGTCCTTGCATGCCTGATACTGCCTCATCTGGGTTTTGAGCAACTGAGGGGCAGCTGAGCAGCCTGGATGGAAAGGAGCTAGGGCCAGGAGGGAACCTTCTTTCCTTCAGCAGCGACACTGTGCTGCTCAAAGCCCCCGCGGCCATGAATGTCAATGGTTGTGGGTGACTGGCGCTTTGAAGAGCCACAGGGAACAGCCGCTTGAGCTTTCATGAATGAGTATACCAGTGGGTGCTGCATGAGTCGCTTCAACAGCAGGGAAAATATTCAGCTGTTTTCCACCAGTGCTGGACCACTGACCACAAGGATATTTTACCCCTTTTGATCCACTAGAAAAAAAATGCTGTTTGTCCTGAACATCAGTGGACGTAAAACCTTCTTCTACTTCTAGCTCCTGTTTTCTCTCCAGTTCGTTTCCTGTAACTCAGCTACTTTTACAGTCACTGGTAGAGCCTGTATGATTCACTGTCATATTCAGGGGATAGGCCTGCTATTAACTGATTTAGCATGCTCATGAGACAGAGACATAGATGGACAAACTATCTCCAGGCAGGTTCCTCAATGTCTCACTTGCTTAATCAAATAGCTGAATAATGGGAGTAATTGTTGTTATTGCTTTGTATTTATAATTGATTATGCTGTGCTGAAAATTACCATCTTTTGGATGGTGTACCACCAGATGTTTGCTTTTACTGCTTTTGCTGCCTGTTGAACTCTGTGCATTTTCCTCTGCTAAACAGTGATAAAGTAACTGTGCTCCCCCTTTGTACATGATGAAATTGGGAGGCACCTAATGGACCTATTTAACTTACCTTTAAGTCCTTAGTATATGGTGCACAAAGTGAAAGTGTTCCCAGACACTGTAAGTTAAATGTCACCAGTGGCTGCAGCACCCATTGTGCCACACACTGTAGTGACAATGCATATTTGATTGCATGTCTGTCATGTGTTGCCTGGGAGTGCAGGATTTAACTACAAATTCAACCTGCCAAACTAATTCATTTTGATTATTAATGTCACCCCTAGCTAGGCCTTACTGCCCACAAGGCAGGGTGCATGGCATTTAAAAGTAGATCAAGTAAAACATTGCTGTTAAATATGTCCTTATGTGGACTTTTCACTGTAGGTGGGCTGGCTGCTCCAAAAGGAAGCATTGGGTTACAAAATTACATTTAATACTTGTATCTAGCTAAGAAACAGTAACAAAATTAATGTTTGAACTTTTTGAAATATTTTTTACCTGCCCAATTCACTGGTGAAGTCAGATTTGTAATGAATATTTTGGGAAGGTTAATTTTAAAAAGTTAGACTGTCCCTACCTAAAGCTTCTAGAGGCCCATTCGCACGAGCTGCATCTGTCACCCAGGAGCTAAATAGCTCTGCTGATAAGGTGTGACCTTGTTCCCAGAGCAAGGACAAAGTCTTTCAGTGTGGGGAGGTGTTCTGTTTTCCTGACAGGCTGATCATCTGGGCTGTCCCCAGGAACTTAATTAACTTCAAACGGGCCTGCCCTGTTACTGGCAGATGATGGTACCATCTGCACCTGCATCCTATCTCTTTCCCCTAAGCAGTCAAGCACCAGGCCCAGTGGGGAGGAGCTGCACCCAGAACTAGTTTGAAGTGACCACAGTGGAGGGGTTATTGATTTCCCTGACCATACACCTAAGGTGGGCACAGGACCTGCGCACAGGCAAAGAAATGTTTTGCCATATTCCTTTTGTTTTTTTGTGTTGTATTTCTTTATTAAAGATTGTAGGATCAACAATCAAGAATAAGAGTATTAACATATTACTCAAATCACGTTCATCATGCAATAGACAAGTGTCCCTTACAAAGACCCAGCAGTTACAGAAATGGAGGAGTCCACAGCCGTGCAAAGATAATATATGACCTGGGGCGAACATATGTCAAACATGGCTTCACTACCAATATTATATCTCCAAAGTACAATGCAACTGATAGCTCAACATAAGCAGTCTAATAAGTGTATAAGGATACGTTCATGGCTCCAATCGTGTCCCAGTGATAGTATTCTTAATCGGTACATATTTTGGGCAACTCCCCATTAGTCCCCCACCTCCTCCCACTGCAGCAACCGCCGCTGTGCATGGTAGCAGGGGAAATGACGTGGGGGAGGTAACTTACGGAGAGATCCGTGGGAAGAGATGAGTGGTTCTTGTAGGTCACGGGGTCTGTAAGGCAGGGACAGTTAACAAAAGAAAGAGATTGGAATAAAAAGAAGGAAAACCTGACGCATAGATTTGGGGAAGAGAATCTATGAACATGCTGAAGGGGTAGGGAAGGAGAAGATAGGCGATGGGATAACATAGCTGATCGCCCTTTCAAGAACATGCTGGGGGGTGCTAAGGTGTCAAGGGTGTTTTAACTTACTAAGCAGATTTTGAGCCGATATAAATCATGTTGATTAATGGGTAATAGGGGTAGGTGCTAGACTTGAAGTACTAGGAATAGCAAACATCTGGCATGATGTGGGGATAGGTTCTGAGCTATAAGGTGTGAGAGCCATAAACAAAAAGGAAAATACAATAACAAAGACACAATATTCGTGAGAAGAGAGAAAGAGTAAATGAGGTGGAAGATAGAAAAGGAGCTATGGAAAGGGTATAGAGAAGAGGATAAGAAGAAAGCATATGAGTAATAATAAAAACAGTAAAGGTGACAGTAACCTCAGCCAAGGGGCGAGGGGGGGAGAGGATGTGTTAGAAATTGGGTCTTTGGTTGACAGTCAGGTTACCCCCTGTTCAAGCAAGGACCCTCACTCTAGTCAGGGTAAAAGAGAATCACCCTCAGCTAACCCCTGCTTACCCCCTTGGTAGCTTGGCAGAGCAGTAAGCTTAACTTCAGAGTGCCAGGTGTAAAGTATTTGTACCAGCACACACAGTAACTTAACCCCTTCCCCGCCACGGACGTAATGGTTACGTCCATGGCAGCGCCCGTGTGGCGCCAGGGACGTAACCATTACGTCCTGCATGCTGCCCTCGGGAGAAGCGCTAGCGCTCCCCCCGAGGGCCGCCCCCCCAACCCCCCAGGTCAGGGCTGAAAGGGGAATCCCTTCCCCTTCAACCCCCGACCCCCCTCCACCCCCCCTGTGACGTCAGCGCGCGAGCGCGCGCTGACAATCACACAACCTCCCCCATCGCGCTGAGAAATGCTCAGCATTTCTCTTTCGATCACGTGGGGGAGGCAAGGAGAGGCTTCAAAGGGAAGGAAATGTATTTCCTTCCCTTTGAAGTCTCTCCCAGGGTTTCAAAAGCCGGATTGCTTGCAATCCGGCTTTTGAAACCCCACTAGACACCAGGGATTTTTTGTTTGTTTTGGAAAGTGACAAAAAGGGAGCGACCCCTTGGGCAAGGGTCGCTCCCAGGGGGGCATTTTTTTTTAAGGCCTTTTCTGCTCCCCCTGGGGGCAGATCGGCCTATTATTAGGCCGAAACTTCTAGACACCAGGGATACTTTTGTTTTTTTTGTTTTTTTTTTGTTTTCTTTTGTGTTTTAGGTGTGGGGAGCGACCCCTTAGGCTAGGGTCGCTCTCATAGGGGGCAAATTATATTTAGGCCATTTCTGCCCCCCTTGGGGGCAGATTGGCCTATTTTTATGAGGCCAATCTGCCCCCAAGGGGGGCAGAAACCACTAGACACCAGGGAGTTTTTTTTGTTTGTTTGTTTTTCACGTAAGGGGAGCGACCCCTTAGGCAAGGGTCGTTCCCCTGGGGGGCAAATTTATTTTAGGTAATTTCTGCCCCCCATGGGGGCATATCAGCCTATTTTTATTAGGCCGATCTGCCCCCACGGGGGGCAGAAACCACTAGGCACCAGGGATTTTTGTTGTTGTTGTGTTTTACAGATGGGGAGCGTCCTCTTAGGCAAGGGTCGCTCCCCTGGAGGGGCAAATTGTATTTAGGCCATTTCTGCCCGCTTTGGGGCAGATCGGCCGATTTTAGGTCAATCTGCCCCCAAGGTGGGCAGAAACCACTAGGCTCCAGGGATCTTTTATTTGCGCCGTCACGCAAGGGGAGCGACTTTTTAGGCAAGGGTCGCTCCCCGTCGGGGGGGGGAATTTATTTTAGGCCATTTCTGCCCCCCCTGGGGGCAGATCGGCCTATTGGTATTAGGCCGATCTGCACCCAGGGGGGGCAGAAACCTCTAGGCGCCAGGGCAAATTGTTTTTTTGTGTTTTTTTTTTTGTTTGTTTGTTTTTTTAGAGATGGGGAGCGACCCGTTAGGCAAGGGTCGCTCCCCTGGGGGGCAAATTGTATTTAGACCATTTCTGCCCCCCTGAGGGGCAGATTGGCCGATTGTAGGTCAATCTGCCCCCAAGGGGGGCAGAAACCACTAGGCACCAGGGAGCTTTTTTTTGCGCCGTCACGCAAGGGGAGCGACCTTGTAGGCAAGGGTCGCTCCCAGGGGGGGTGGGGGTGCAAATTTATTTTAGGCCATTTCTGCCCCCCCTGGGGGCAGATCGGCCTATTGGTGTTAGGCCGATCTGCCCCCGGGGGGGCAGAAACCTCTAGGCGCCAGGGCAAATTGTTTTTTTGTGTTTTTTTTTTGTTTGTTTGTTTTTTTAGAGATGGGGAGCGACCCGTTAGGCAAGGGTCGCTCCCCTGGGGGGCAAATTGTATTTAGACCATTTCTGCCCCCCTTAGGGGCAGATTGGCCGATTGTAGGTCAATCTGCCCCCAAGGGGGGCAGAAACCACTAGGCACCAGGGAGCTTTTTTTTGCGCCGTCACACAAGGGGAGCGACCTTGTAGGCAAGGGTCGCTCCCCGGGGGGGTGGGGGTGCAAATTTATTTTAGGCCATTTCTGCCCCCCCTGGGGGCAGATCGGTCTATTGGTGTTAGGCCGATCTGCCCCCGGGGGGGCAGAAACCTCTAGGCGCCAGGGCAAATTGTTTTTTTGTGGGTTTTTTTTTTGTTTGTTTGTTTTTTTAGAGATGGGGAGCGACCCAATAGGCAAGGGTTGCTCCCCTGGGGGGCAAATTGTATTTATACCATTTCTGCCCCCCTTGGGGGCAGATTGGCCGATTGTAGATCAATCTGCCCCCAAGGGGGCAGAAACCACTAGGCACTGGGGATTTTTTGGGGGCGCCAATGTCACGCAGGGGGAGCGACCCCATAGGCAAGGGTCGCTCCCAGGGGGGCCGGGGGGGTTGGGGGTTTGGGGGACAAATTTATTTTAGGCCATTTATGCCCCCCCTGGGGCCGGCTGAGCTAGAGGCCAAAATCCACAGGTAGGCACTGTTTTCTATGAAAAAATGTGATGTGTCCACGTTGTGTTTTGGGCCATTTCCTATTGCGGGCGCTAGGCCTACCCACACAAGTGAGATATCATTTTTATCGGGAGACTTGGGGGAACGCTAGGTGGAAGGAAATTTGTGGCTCCTTTCAGATTCCAGAACTTTCTGTCATCGAAATGTGAGTAAAATATGTTTTTTTACCCAAATTTTGAGGTTTGCAAAGGATTCTGGGTAACAGAACCTGGTCAGAGCCCCACAATTCACCCCATCTTTGATTCCCCTGGGTTTCTAGTTTTCAAAAATGCGCTGGTTTGCTAGGTTTCCCCAGGTGCCGGCTGAGCTAGAGGCCAAAATCCACAGGTAGGCACTGTTTTCTATGAAAAAATGTGATGTGTCCACGTTGTGTTTTGGGGCATTTCCTGTCGCGGGCGCTAGGCCTACCCACACAAGTGAGGTATCATTTTTATCAGGAGACTTGGGGGAACGCTGGGTGGAAGGAAATTTGTGCCTCCTCTCAGATTCCAGAACTTTCTGTCACAGAAATGTGAGGAACATGTGTTTTGTTAGCCACATTTTGAGGTTTGCAAAGGATTCTAGGTAACAGAACCTGGTCAGAGCCCCACAAGTCACCCCATCATGGATTCCCCTAGGTCTCTAGTTTTATAAAATGCACAGGTTTGGTAGGTTTCCCTAGGTGCCGGCTGAGCTAGAGGCCAAAATCTACAGGTAGGCACTTTGCAAAAATCAGCTCTGTTTTCTGTGATGTGTCCACGTTGTGTTTTGGGGCATATCCTGTCGCGGGCGCTAGGCCTACCCACACAAGTGAGGTACCATTTTTATCGGGAGACTTGGGGGAACGCTGGGTGGAAGGAAATTTGTGGCTCCTCTCAGATTCCAGAACTTTCTGTCACCGAAATGTGAGGAAAATATGTTTTTTTAGCCAAATGTTGAGGTTTGCAAAGGATTCTGGGTAACAGAACCTGGTCAGAGCCCCACAAGTCACCCCATCTTGGATTCCCCTAGGTCTCTAGTTTTCAAAAATTCACAGGTTTGGTAGGTTTCCCTAGGTGCCGGCTGAGCTAGAGGCCAAAATCTACAGGTAGGCACTTTGCAAAAAACAGCTCTGTTTTCTGTCAAAAAATGGGATGTGCCCACTTTGTGTTTTGGGACATTTCCTGTCGCGGGCGCTAGGCCTACCCACACAAGTGAGGTATCATTTTTATCGGGAGTTTTGGGGGAACGCTGGGTGGAAGGAAATTTGTGCCTCCTCTCAGATTCCAGAACTTTCTCTCACAGAAATGTGAGGAACATGTGTTTTTTTACCCACATTTTGAGGTTTGCAAAGGATTCTGGGTAACAGAACCTGGTCAGAGCCCCACAAGTCACCCCATCTTGGATTCCCCTAGGTCTTTAGTTTTCAAAAATGCACAGGTTTGGTAGGTTTCCCTAGGTGCCGGCTGAGCTAGAAGCCAAAATCTACAGGTAGGCACTTTGCAAAAAACAGCACTGTTTTCTGTGATGTGTCCACGTTGTGTTTTGAGGCATATCCTGTCGCGGGCGCTAGGCCTACCCACACAAGTGAGGTACCAATTTTTATCGGGAGACTTGGGGGAACGCTGGGTGGAAGGAAATTTGTGGCTCCTTTCAGATTCCAGAACTTTCTGTCACCAAAATGTGAGGGAAATATGTTTTTGGAGCCAAATTATGAGGTTTGCAAAGGATTCTGGGTAACAGAACCCGGTCAGAGCCCCACAAGTCACCTCATCTTGGATTCCCCTAGGTCTCTAGTTTTAAAAAATGCACAGGTTTGGTAGGTGTCCCTAGGTGTCGGCTGAGCTAGAGGCCAAAATCTACAGGTAGGCACTTTGCAAAAAACAGCTCTGTTTTCTGTCAAAAAATTCGATGTGCCCACTTTGTGTTTTGGGACATTTCCTGTCGCGGGCGCTAGGACTACCCACACAAGTGAGGTATCATTTTTATTGGGAGACTTGGGGGAACGCTGGGTGGAAGGAAATTTGTGGCTCCTCTCAGATTCCAGAACTTTCTGTCACTGAAATGTGAGGAAAATGTTTTTTTTTAGCCACATTTTGAGGTTTGCAAAGGATTCTGGGTAACAGAACCTGGTCAGAGCCCCACAAGTCACCCGATCTTGGATTCCCCTAGGTCTCTAGTTTTAAAAAATGCACAGGTTTGGTAGGTTTCCCTAGGTGCCAGCTGAGCTAGAGGCCAAAATCTACAGGTAGGCACTTTGCAAAAAACAGCTCTGTTTTCTGTGATGTGTCCACGTTGTGTTTTGGGGCATATCCTGTCGCGGGCACTAGGCCTACCCACACAAGTGAGGTACCATTTTTATCGGGAGACTTGGGGGAACGCTGGGTGGAAGGAAATTTGTGGCTCCTCTCAGATTCCAGAACTTTCTGTCACCGAAATGTGAGGAAAATATGTTTTTTTAGCCAAATTATGAGGTTTGCAAAGGATTCTGGGTAACAGAACCTGGTCAGAGCCACACAAGTCACTCCATGTTGGATTCCCCTAGGTCTCTAGTTTTCAAATATGCACAGGTTTGGTAGGTGTCCCTAGGTGCCGGCTGAGCTATAGGCCAAAATCTACAGGTAGGCACTTTGCAAAAAACAGCTCTGTTTTCTGTCAAAAAATGGGATGTGCCCACTTTGTGTTTTGGGACATTTCCTGTCGCGGGCGCTAGGACTACCCACACAAGTGAGGTATCATTTTTATCGGGAGACATGGGGGAACGCTGGGTGGAAGGAAATTTGTGGCTCCTCTCAGATTCCAGAACTTTCTGTCACCGAAATGTGAGGAAAATGTGTTTTTTTAGCCAAATTTTGAGGTTTGCAAAGGATTCTGGGTAACAGAACCTGGTCAAAGCCCCACAAGTCACCCGATCTTGGATTCCCCTAGGTCTCTAGTTTTCAAAAATGCACAGGTTTGGTAGGTTTCCCTAGGTGCTGGCTGAGCTAGAGGCCAAAATCTACAGGTAGGCACTTTGCAAAAAACAGCTGTTTTCTGTGATGTATCCACGTTGTGTTTTGGGGCATATCCTGTCGCGGGCGCTAGGACTACCCACACAAGTGAGGTATCATTTTTATCAGGAGACTTGGGGGAACGCTGGGTGGAAGGAAATTTGTGGCTCCTCTCAGATTCCAGAACTTTCTGTCACCGAAATGTGAGGAAAATGTGTTTTTTTAGCCACATTTTGAGGTTTGTAAAGGATTCTGGGTAACAGAACCTGGTCAGAGCCCCACAAGTCACCCCATCTTGGATTCCCCTAGGTCTCTAGTTTTCAAAAATGCACATGTTTAGTAGGTTTCACTAGGTGCCAGCTGATCTAGAGGCCACAATCTACAGGTAGGCACTTTGCAAAAAACAGCTCTGTTTTCTGTGATGTGTCCACGTTGTGTTTTTTGCGGCATATCCTGTCGCGGGCGCTAGGTCTACCCATACAAGTGAGGTTTCATTTTTATCGGGAGGCTTGGGGGAACATAGAATAGCAAAACAAATGTTATTTCCCCTTGTCTTTCTCTACATTTTTCCCTTCCAAATGTAAGACAGTGTGTAAAAAAGTAGTCTATTTGAGAAATGCCCTGTAATTCACATGCTAGTATGGGCACCCCGGAATTCAGAGATGTGCAAATAACCACTGCTTCTCAACACCTTATCTTGTGCCCATTTTGGAAATACAAAGGTTTTCTTGATAGCTATTTTTTACTCTTTATATTTCAGCAAATGAATTGCTAAATACCCGGTATAGTGCAGGTCATTTATTGGCACTGGGTACCTAGAGTTCTTGATGAACCTACAAGCCCTATATATCCCCACAACCAGAAGAGTCCAGCAGATATAACGGTATATTGCTTTCGAAAATCTGACATTGCAGGAAAAAGTTACAGAGTAAAACGTAGAGAAAAATTGATGTTTTTTTCACCTCAATTTCAATATTTTTCTTTTTCAGTTGTTATTTTCTGTAGGAAACCCTTGTAGGATCTACACAAATTACCCCTTGCTGAATTCAGAATGTTGTCTACTTTTCAGAAATGTTGCGGTTTCTGGGATCCAGCGTTGGTTTCATGCCCATTTCAGTCACTGACTGGAAGGAGGCTGAAAGCACAAAAAATCGTAAAAATGGGGTATGTCCCAGTAAAATGCCAAAATTGTGTTGGAAAATTGGGTTTTCCTATTCAAGTCTGCCTGTTCCAGAAAGCTGGGAAGCTGGTGATTTTAGCACCGCAAACCCTTTGTTGATGCCCTTTTCAGGGAAAAAACACAAGCCTTCTTCTGCAGCCCCTTTTTCCCTTTTTTTTGAAAAAAACTAAATTTTCACTGTATTTTGGCTAATTTCCTGGCCTCCTTCTGGGGAACCCACAAAGTCTAGGTACCTCTATAATTCCTAGGATGTTGGAAAAAAGGACGCAAATTTGGCTTGGCTAGCTTATGTGGACAAAAAGTTATGAGGGCCTAAGCGCGAACTGCCCCAAATAGCCAAAAAAAGGCTTGGCACCTGAGGGGGAAAAGGCCTGGCAGTGAAGGGGTTAATGAAAACACTACAAAATGACACAACACAGATTTAGAAAAATAGGAAATACTTATCTAAACAAAACAAGACCAAAACAACAAAAATCCACAATACACAAGTCAAGTTATCAATAAAAAATGCAAAAGGAGTCTTTAAGTAGTTTTAAACACACACTAACGTTGTTAGCGTGAAAAAGTACCTTTGGTGCATCAAAAATAACCACGCACGGGCAAGTGCATGTCAAAAAGGGCTTGCCATGCGTTGACTCCACTCACGAGCGGGACCTTGCGTTGTTTCCCCTTTTGCTGGGTCGGGGCACATCATTTCTTCTATCCGCAGGAGAGCGATGCACCGATCCAGTCAGCACTCTCGGGTCCAGGCAGGCCTTGCGTTGTTTTTCCACGCCCAGCGGTAATTGAGTCAAAAATCGAGCCGCACGATGATCTGAAAACCCCACAGCGCAGGTTGTGATCTCCCTGCCTGTCGGTGATGCTGCACCTCGTTTTTCCTGCTCCGTGCATCGATTCTTCGGTTGCGTTTCCTGCGAGCGTCGATTCTCAGCTGCGGAGCTGGCGGCGTGTCGTTTCTTCAGCCGCAGATTGGAGTTGCGTCAATCTTTTCCCCGTATGGAACTCTGTGCGTGGATTTCTTCCTTTTAGGCTGTCATCTTCTCCTTTCAGGGTCCCAGGAACTGGATGGGCACCACAGGGCAGAGTAGGAGTCTCTCTAGAGACTCCAGGTGCTGGCATAGAGAAGTCTTTGCTGTCCCCGAGACTTCAAACAACAGGAGGCAAGCTCTAAATAAAGCCCTTGGAGATTTCTTCTCAAGATGGAAGACACACAAAGTCCAGTCTTTGCCCTCTTACTCTGGCAGAAGCAGCAACTGCAGGAAAGCTCCACAAAGCACAGGCAGGGCAGCTCTTCTTCCTCAGCTCTACAGCTCTTCTCCAGGCAGAGGTTCCTCTTGCTTCCAGAAGGTTTCTAAAGCCTGTGGTTTTGGGTACCCTTCCTATACCCAATTTCTCCTTTGATGTAGGCCTACTTCAAATTAAAGTCTCTTTTGAATGTGAAATCCTGCCTTGCCCAGGCCAGGCCCCAGACACTCACCAGGGGGTCAGAGACTGCTTGTGTGAGGACAGGCACAGCCCTTTCAGGTGTAAGCGACCACTCCTCCCCTCCTTCCTAGCACAGATGGCTCATCAGGAAATGCAGACTACACCCCAGTAGGCCTACTTCAAAGTAAAGTCTCTTTGGAATGTGAAATCCTGCCTTGCCCAGGCCAGGCCCCAAACACTCACCAGGGGGTCGGAGACGGCATTGTGTGAGGATAGGCACAGCCCTTTCAGGTGTAAGCGACCACTCCTCCCCTCCTTCCTAGCACAGATAGCTCATCAGGAAATGCAGACTACACCCCAGCTCCCTTTGTGTCACTGTCTACTGTGAGGTGCAACCAGCCCAACTGTCAAACTGACCCAGACAGGGAATCCACAAACAGGCAGAGTCACAGAAATGGTTTAAGCAAGAAAAAGCTAACTTTCTAAAAGTGGCATTTTCAAACACACAATCTTAAAATCAACTTTACTAAAAGATGTAATTCTAAATTGTGAGCTCAGAGACCCCAAACTCCACATGTCCATCCACTCCCAAAGGGAATCTACACTTTAATCAGATTTAAAGGTAGCACCCATGTTAACCTATGAGAGGGACAGGCCTTGCAACAGTGAAAAACGAATTTAGCAATATTTCACTGTCAAGACATATAAAACACATTACTATATGTCCTACCTTAACCATACACTGCACCCTGCCCTTGTGGCTACCTAGGGCCTGCCTTAGGGGTGCCTTACATGTTTAGGCCTGGCAAGTGGGTACACTTGCCAAGTCGAACTTACAGTTAAAACTGTACACTCAGATACTGCAGTGGCAGGTCTGAGACATGATTACAGAGCTACTTATGTGGGTGGCACAATTAGTGCTGCAGGCCCACTAGTAGCATTTGATTTACAGGCCCTGGCACCTCTAGTGCACTTTACTAGGGGCTTACTAGTAAATCAAATATGCCAATCATAGAAAAACCAATTACATACAATTTACAGAGAGCGTATGCACTTTAGCACTGGTTAGCAGTGGTAAAGTGCTCAGGGTTCAAAAGCCAACATCAACAGGTCAGAAAAAATAGGAGGCAGGAGGAAAAAATATTGGGAATGACCCTGCAGAAGCAAAAAAGTCCAACAGGTCCAATATCATCTCTGCGGACAAGTCCTCCAGATGAGTGGCCTGACACTGTGTATGCTCCCAATAAAGGTGTCTTGGTTCCTAATGTATGTGTATTCTGGGTCGTTGTCATATTATACCATATACACAAATACATATGTTTAATTTAGCTGCAATAATGTTGGAGTGTATTGCACAGTTGGGTAGCCTAAAGGAATCATGTTAGGATCTGGCCCTGCAACTTGCCCTTGAGCAAGGACGGGAAGATGGGATCAGCACTGATGATCAATCACAATGACATCAAATATAATTGAGATTGCAGTGGAGAGTGTTGGAAAAGAAGTAGGCAGTCCCTTTTCACCTCTGTGGAAATATGCCAGCCTGTGAGAGGTCAGCAATAACAGTATCAATAGGAACTAATAGGAAATTTGGGAATGCTTATCTCATTGTCCCAGTCCTGTCCTCTGATCTGGGGTATTGGGCCAAACAATGGAACCCACCCTTCTGATCATTTAGCCTGTAGATGATTCTCTCATTAGCTAACACCTGTAGTAGTTCTCTTAGTCATTAAGTCGGAGGAGCCATCTCAGATTTCCTTTTCCTCAACATGCAAAACTTCACTCTAGCCAGAGAGGTTTTGATCCATACTTTGTCTCGGTCAATGCCTCCTGGATTGGCTGAGGCATCATGCAGATGGGCAAGATGGACTGAATGGGTTAAGTGCAATACACAGGCTTTATCCAAGATGTTTTGCCAGTAGACATGTAGAGAATGGAACTGCTAGTCCACATGTCCAGTAGAAGGAGTATGAGAACAAATTGCTCTGAAATGTCGATGAGGAATCCAAGGTAAGTCTTGTAAAAAGTTAAGGAACTTGAACTTCAATCTGCGTCCCTGTAGCCCTATGTAGAAGAGCAGATCAGTCTTTCTCTGGGTCGATTTTTTCAATCCTGCCCTGCTATATTACTCTGATCATTTGTTTCAGAGAGCCCTCTGTTTTCAGGTATTTACAGATTAGAGACTGTAAGAGTGTAAGAGCCTAATCTGCTGTGTAGACGTTGGGAGAGATCAAGATATCTCCACTTTGTGTCCAGTTTTAGTTATATTTAATCCAATAGTATCTCAAACATTTACAACTGGATCTCTAAAAGGATGCCCTTTTCACATAGGTGCCTATTCGAGGACCACGCTTTGTAGCACACAGAAAGATTGTTGATAAAAAAGCACCCCATTATTCCACAAAGGAGCCTCACTGTTTAGAAGTCCATTCGTGTTCAATGATTTGTATGTTGATGACCAGGTGTGGCCCCTTGCTAGCAGGAATGAATTATCTGGATCTGTGGTGAGCAGTGCATAATTTCTGCGTGTTGTTTCCGGTGCGGGTCACCGGCACTTATTTTTTAGGGCTGGCCCTTATTTTTCTGCCTCAAGCATTTACTGCGAGCAATAGGAGAAAGCTGAAAGCTGCAAGTGTAAGTTTAAGCTCTCCTCCTGGGGTGTCGATGCTTTACATGGATGGTGAGTATATGATGCCCATCACAAAGGGTTAACCGTGATCAGAAACAGCAATGAATATAGGGGAGAGCTCTGGTGTGTGCTCCTGCTAATTCTGGAGTAATCAGACTCGAAACCATTGTAAGGCCCTACTGTTCGTTATGCCCTTCTCCACGATAAGGCCATGCTTGAAGCTCAGGTCAATTTAGCCTTTGGAGACTGAAAGATGAGGGCCAATCTCCTGTTGGTACATTACAGTGCAAGGTTTGATAAAAAGGGGAAAGTGAAGTGGATGATTAGTTAATGGACCAACATAACTCCTGTAAGCATAGATCTTTAGCCTTTGACTGTTTAGGAAGTATTATATATGACGAAATAGTGAATACCACCTGGCACACTCTTGCTGGAGGTGACTTCACACTGATTCGGGCACTGGTGATGTCTCACTTAGATTACTTTTGTGTCCTCAATGTCGGGCTTCCATCTAAGGCACTTTTAAAGGTTCAAAATAGCTAGCTATGAAAGTAATCAGTCTCACGTTTCATAATCATATGATAAGCACATTGAAAGCATATCACTGGTTGCCGAGTAAAGACGTTTCCTAGAATTTCAACACCTACTTACTGTTCACAATCCTAGGATTATCCTCTTGCCACCTCCTCTCTATGTGTACAAACATACCCCTTGACTTTGAAGACAGCGCTTAAGTGTAATTTTTTTATGCAGCGTTAAAGTGGCATTTTCGCCACGCATTGTGTCACTTGGTAAACCCTTGCACCACATTCTACCTGCGCCAGGCATGATCTATGCAAGGAGGGCGTTCCCCCGTTAGGGGGCTGAAAAAGTGGTGCAAGGAAACCTATGAGATATCCTTGTGCCATTTTTTGGGCACTTTTAACACCTGCTCAGAGCAGGCGTTAAAAGGGGACATACCATTATAAATAATAGGCCCCTATGTACTCTGCAGGAGTAGCGCCAACATTTTGGACTACTCCTGCAGAGTACATCAATAGCATTAAAAAAAATGACACTATTGTTCCCTACCATGCGCCATGGTGCACTGTATTTTAAATACGGTGCACACATGGCGCAGGTAGGGGGGCGCTAAGGGGTGAAAGGAAAGTGGCGCTGCACTATGTGCAGCACCACTTTTCTTAAATCTGCCCCTATATGTCTAATACTCACCTTACAGCAGTAATAACAAGATCATTTAATTAGATTTCTTAAAGCCTTCGTGCTACCTACGTGATGAACATTTCCCAGTCTCTGTGTGCCCATTTTTAGCCCTTGACATGCCTATCTCTGTTTCTGCAAAACACCAACTTCCACCAATGTGCATAAATTCAGGAACATACATAACCTGGTTGGCGTAGGGCTGTTTGGTCCTTGTCCTACTCAAAGGGTACTTACTAGGGGGATTATATGTCAGAATGGAGAGTCACTCCCTCCCTCTGTCATGGATGAAATATGTTACGAACTTCTTCACCAGATGTCTGATTTTCCATTAAGCAATCCCTGCGCTTTTCAAGCACAAAAAACAAATCTACACAAATTGGCGTTTTGGCCCAGCCCTCTCCAGCCATGAGTTTGCTTGGGACAGATTCCTTGTACCCACTGCTAGATGAAAGCTCCATTCACATTTTGGATTGTACAGTCCTTTTAAGTGGGATGAGAAAGACAAGAGGTTTCTAAAACGGGCGCGGATTGAGAAGCCTTCACATAAAATGAGATGAAAAGATGGATGAAAAAAGTGACAGAGTCCTTTAACCAGCTATCACTTAGTCCCTGTGTCACAAAATGGATTTCTGATCACATTGCAATCTAGCACTAGCGTGTAAAAGGCAGGAAAGTAGGTTTTTCTGGTAGATGACGGAAATAGAGAGGCCCATAGGTCCATAGTTTAATGCCAATTGTTAGACTTTGCCAGAGCCTAGCCCTGCCAAGTACTGGCCTACGTGGACAGCTGGGTGGTCTCATAGATGTGTTTCCCTTTACTGTCATCCTGCTGGATGAGTGTGAGTTTTACCATTTTGTGTCCATGAACTACAGTTACATAAACACTCTGGTTCCTGCAGCAAAAAGTGTTCAACAGAAGAAGTTGCTCATTCAGGCCACAGATTGTGGCACCCCCAATTCCACCTGCTGACACACCGCCCGAAATTCTGCGGGTCTACCAAAGTCACAGAAGGCTGTGGTACTCAGGACAACATGGCAATAGGACAGAAAATTCGGAAATACATAAAGAGGCAGGTTGCCCAAGGACACCCTTTGCATAAATTAGCACATTAAAGTTAGACCTATTGGTTTTGTCTGTGTTTGTTTTCTAGTTGCACCGGGGCTATAGCTAGTCCAGCCGAGACATGTCTACCAAAAGAAAATGTGACTGAAGCTCTAAGCAGTGCTTAATTTGTAAATAAAAAGGTGCCGGTTCCCAAAGCCCTCCTTTTAAACAGCGGTTGCTGCAATTAAATGTGTGAACGCGTAATACTGAGGCAGCGTAATCCCGAATCCATCTGGGGCCTCTTTAATCCATTTAAAGCCACTCCCTGCCCCTTCAGCTCACTCCTGCAGTTTTCTGCTTTCTCTCATTGTGACGCTTTTTCGTTTTTCTCTTCCTCCGTCTTTTCCTTGTCTTTTCTCGCAGCAAATGCTCGAGGCAGAAGAATAAGCGCCGGCCCTCAAAATTAAGTGCCTGTGCTCAGCGCCGGAAACAACCAGCACAAATTAAGCACTGGCTCTAAATCACTGCTTCTTTTTCCCAGCACTAATCCCGCTGCCAAACGTCCCCTCCTTGACTCCACCTCCATTCTAAATAGGGTCGGAGTGTTGTGAGCATTCCCATGGAACTAACGATGATGAAGGCCATAATCTGGGACAACCGGTGCATGCACCTGTTGTTGAAACCTTTATACACGTAATGGGCGTATATAATAAATATTCACATTTTATTAGATATTTTATTCGGTACATAAGAGGAATATGTGATTTACCACCGGAGACTGAACTGCTCTCATATTGTGACTGCTGTTGCTTAAAAGTATCATATCTAATAAATGGGCAAGAAAGGCGTGAAAACAAACATCAGACACCCTACTTGCCCGCTTCTGATATTTCTTCAATAAATGCACAACAACCTGCAGTTTATTCAGATAAAAATCACCAGCAAAGCACCACTCTGAGACTTAACGACGCGTCCCCCCTGTTTGTATGATCGGCTGAACACATTGCTGGCATTTACATAATGAGGTTTGCAGGGACGTGTCATAAAAAATGCACATAGATGCCGCCAGGGCATATTGTTATAGCGGAAAAAAGCAGATTAAGGTGAACTTTGGGAGTTGAATCTTTTTCTAACATGGAGCCAAACTGTTTTACTGCTCTGCTCAAAGAATAAATTCAATAAGGGAACAAAAGTGTATTCATGAAAAACCCAGCGAGATATATGGTTACGACAGGTAGAGAAATCAGACCTGTCGCATCGCGAGCGTTTAGAATTCAATGCGAGCTTTAGAAGGGTCCTTTGAAAATGCTGATTTTATAATTGGTACGTGTGCCGCGAACAGGTTCAGAATGATTTGTGAAGACGTGTAGCCTTTTCAAAATATGACACTTTTATGTGGGCTTTTTGCAAAGGCTCTGAGCCTCAAACACGCTGGCCACTGTCACAGACCCCTCTCTGCACACGTACTGCACACAAATGCATCCCACACGATGGCTGTCACTGTGAAGAGCTAGTTTGAGACACACTTGAAAGTAATTCTGCGCCAGTTGATAAAATGAAAAAAAATCAACCATTTATAGCACGTAGAAGGCGCGATGATTACTATATATTTAGTGCGATTGGTGGCTGGAGGCCCTTGAAATGGAACTTCAAAAATGAAAGAGCATTCAAAAAACCATGTGAGCACTATTTCATTCATTCATTTATTTTTTATTTGTGTATTTATTTGCTAGGTATTGTACATAGTGCAAACATGGCCCACCAGGGCAGAACAGCGCTTTAGAAAAGTAACTTGAAGTCCAATAACATACACCGCTACGGTGTACAGTGTGTAGCTTTATAAGGTTTAGGAGTACAATATACGGTATTAACGTCAATTTAAGGGGAGTCGGGAGCCTAGCGCCTTACATGATGAGGTGGACTCCTGGAATATACCTTCATCTATAGCATACACATCCTTGCATCCCTGCCACCGACCAGGGGGGTACGTAGAGATCGGTGTCACCAGATAAAAAATGTATGGGGTAGGCATTACGTAGGTACAAATCATTTTTGTGGTTGCAAACACATTAATTTTGAATTTGTAACTGCAAAAAATATTTTTCTAGTGTACCAAGCTGGGGTGGAAACGTATTCATAAAAAGGAAAGGTAATACTGAAATTCCCTTTGTGAATGCAAAACAAAAAGTTTGTTGGGGAGAAGGGTGAGGTGCAGGTGCAGAGGGTCACTGCCAATTCTCAAACAAAGTCTTTTATTTTGTAAATGCAATCCGGTAGCAGGTCCTCTTCCCTGTGATGGCTGTCAATTGGAGTGAGTTGTAATTTGCAGTATACCACCATAGTAGTCAGAGGGTAGGTTCAATTACAACCCACTCTGAATAAGAATTTTAGAAATTGACCTACTACTACATAGGTCAATTTCTAAAATTCTTTATTGGTTGCAAATATACTGGTCACAAATCGCAATCCGTTTTCAGGTACTAAGAATTAAATATTAAATCCACCTAGGTTCCAAATTTTGCTCTGAGTCAACCTCTGCCTAGATCACAATTCTACATCACACCAGCCCTATAATCCCTCTAGCCACTCACACTTCCCACTGATCAGTAGCTAAAGGTGAGCCACTCCCAACCACCTCTCCATATGCAAACAGGCAGTAATTTTGGAAACAGCTTGCAATTAAATGCTCAACTCTCATCATTCTTCAATTCCCTTTCACAAGAAAAAAACTATTAACGTTTATTGTAATGTAAATCTAAAGCTTGAAACCCCTTTTTGGATACATGTGGACTAAGGTTCAGGAACAAGCATTACACTAATCTTTTTATTTTCTGTTAAACATAGAACTAATCAAGTGCATGGTTGGTAGATTATGATCCTCCACACTGTATAGGTCCATAACATATTAGGAGAAATGTTAGACCTGACAGCCATAGGGTGGTCTTCCCCCCAACTTTTTGCCTGCCTCCCTCTGTTAGTCTGATCTCATTTTTTCTGGTTTCAGGACCCACACACTTTACCTCTGCTGACCAGTGTTAAGGTGCTTGAACTCTCTCCTATAAATATGGCAACATTGGCTCATACCCAATTGGCATATTTTCTTTCCTATAAGTCCCTAGTAAAGTGCATTAAATGTGCCAGGGCCTGTAAATTAAATGCTACTAATTGTCCTGCAGCACTGTTTGTTTGATTGTGCCGCCTATATAAGTAGTCCCTTAACCATGTCCCAAGTCTGCCATTGCTAGGCCAGTGTGCAGTTCCATTGACACTTCAACTTGGCATTTAAAACTACTTGCCAGGCCTTCCATTCCCCACTTCTTCCACATAAATCACCCCTAAAGTAGGCCCTTGGTAACTTATAAGGTAGGGTGCTATGTAAGTAAAAGGCAGGACATGTACTTATAAGTTTTACAAGTCCTAGTAGTGAAAAACTCCCAAAGTTGATTTTCACTACTGTGAAGCCTGCTCTTCTCACAGGTCAGAATTAGAGATCTCCTTATATTGTTGTAAGTGGTAATTTCTGATATGAGAGGAATAGACTTGTCATATTTGGTATAGCTGGAATGGTAGTGAGAAATCCTTCTTAATGGTGAGGTTGGATTCTACATCACTATTTCAGAGATGCCCCTTTTAGAAAGTAGGCATTCCTCTGGACTTACTGCCATCTGTGTCTTACAGTCTGGTCGTTGCTGGTTGACAGCTCCCCTTGTGTATTCCACCCAGACAGCCATAGACACGGGATACTAAGCTGCATCAGCATTAATCTGCATACAAATGGGTTTCCCTGGGCAGGAAGGGTGGAGGGGCTCTTTCTTACACTTCAAAGGGCAGTGGCCTGCCCTCACACAAAGAACTCATAGCTGCCCACAGGTCTCCTGACAGACAAGGCTGGGTTTCAAGGCGAACTTGTGCACTCCAAAACCACTCACTGAAAGTTCCTACACTTCAAAGACACTTTTGGGTATATATACTGGGTCTATGACCCCACTAAATCAGACACTTCTGGACTACAACTTGGCTCTGTCAGAGGGACTGCCTGGCTGCCCAAAGGACTCATCTGGACTGCTTTGCTGGAAGGACTGCTAGCCTACCTGTTGCTCTGCTGCCTGCCAACCCCTGACTCTGCTGGAAGGACTCTGCCTTCCTCCTCAAGTGCTCTCCATGGGCTTAGATTGATCTTGCCTCCTGTTCTGAGGTCTCAGGGCTATCAAAGACTTCACCAAAGAGAACATCCAGTGCGTCGGAAAATCGGAACAACGCCTGCTGGATCAACACCACGCCTGCTCCGCGGCTCAAAAATCAGCGCATCGCCTGCCGGATCAATGCAGCACCTGTTGCCTCTGCTCAATGAGTTCTGGGTCAAAGCCTGACTGCAGAGGAAAGGATAGAGGAGAGAGAATTTCAGCTGCAGCAAGATTAAAAATAGAGGCTGAGAGGGAAGCCAAGTGAGCTGAAGCTGAAGGAGCTGAAGAGCCTTTGCAGAGAAGAAACTACTTCTGGCTCATGAACTGAGTCTAAAGGAACTGGAACTCAAGGCCAGACAGGCAGATTTCAGCAATGATGGTGGCAGCAAGCATACATACAGTACCTGATGTAGACAAGAAAGTTCGTATTCCCAAGGACTTGACGACCAGATATGTGGTAGGAGATGACATTGATGAGTGTTTTCTGTTTATGAAGTTGCACTGAGGGTACATGGGGTTTCTGAAGAGCACTGGGGGGCGGGCCTGTGGAAACACATGCCAACACTTGGGAGGGACACACGTCTAACACTAGAGGTTGGGGACCTGACCAAGTACAAGCCCATGTAAGCCATTTTGACTGACAAATTTGGACTCACCCCTGAGAAGTATCACCAAAGATTAAGGGACGACCTCCCCAATCAATACTGAGTAGATTTCATAGATTACTCCAGTAAAGCACTGATTGGATGGAAGTGGGGCAGCAAAGTTAGTGATTATGATGGGTTGTACAATTTAATCATGAGAGACCAAATGCACAGTATTTGTTTTACAAAGTTGCACCAGCATCTAGTTGACAGTAAGCTGACTGATCCCAGGAAGCTTGATGAGGAGGTGGACCTCTGGGCTAGCACCAGAGTATCCTAAAAGGTATCTGGCCGGGGACACCCACAAAGGTGGTCAGGGTTCCCACCATGTGGGTTGACACTTGAATATTGTTTCCAAACTATTGTCCGCCATAAATATTATGACTTAAATATCTTTTACAACAATACCATTCCATACCATCCCAGTAGTTCCTGCCCCTTTTGTCACAAGTTTTAACAGAACCAGGGTGTCAATTACATCAATGGAGAGGTCCAATATGCTAAAGACAGAATTGTCTTCTGCACTTTAGTAACATGGCTTCTGTTCCTTGTTAATGATGAAACCCAGATCAAAAGCCAGTCAGTAACACAGTATTTTCCTCACTTCGAGATGGGCTTTTGTTTCCATTGTTACCAAATATCCCCTATCCTTACATAGCCTTTTCATTTCCTATCATGGTAGATAAACCAAAGTGCCATGAAACCAAAGTTTGGTATGCAATGGATAAAATGGCATTTTATTACTTTTTGTAGATCCTGATTTCAGTATTTTTTTGGGAACTCACTCAAATAGGAACCTTGAGATTTTCACTGGGCTGATCATAAAGCTCAGAACAGAATAGTCAAATCTCTTTGAGAAGTTAGTCCAAGAGAGTCAATGCAGATAACCCCCAACAAAGTAAAAGATCACAAATCTGCTATTTCTACAATATTGCTTTCCTACCATCTGAATTGAACCCTGTTAAAAGACTAATGTTTTTACTAAATTAAAATGAGTGTTTCAAGTTACAAGAGGGATTTGGAACCAAAAATAGGCATAGTAGAAGAAATGGAAGATTTTAAATACATGTATCCCAGCACCCTATTTCAGAAGACACTTCACTTTTGAGACAGAGAAACCTCATTAGTATCATTATATTCCAGAAGATCGTAAGAAATGTATATTTTCAAGTATCTCGATGGACCCAATTTATTTGCTGCCCAGTGTTTCCAACAGTTGTTCGTTAGATACATTGAGGAACATCCTTTTCAATTTGGGTAGCTTGATTCAGTTCCCCCGGGCTACAATATTTCAACTGACGGCCACAGAACATCTGGAGATTGTCCTCCTGTACCACCAAAAATAAGGTGCAGCCATCAGCGTACACTCTAAGCATGGAGTTGTATCATGTGCTAGAAGGTGATTCACAAATACATGGCAAATACAATGAAGTGACATAGGCCATGCATGAGATCTCACTCAAATAACACTGACCCACCTCACTTGATTCCTAATCATTGGAAGAGCATTAGATTCTTTAAACACTGGCATAATTAAGCTGGTAAAATGAGGTATTAAATATATTATCTCTTGCTTAGCAAGTTAAAAACCCAGTTCACTGGGTCAAATACCTTCTCTACATCCAAAAGCAAAAGTAGCACGTAGATGTCCTCCTTCTAAAGTAATCCACTTCTTTAAGCCAAAATGTACATCTGGACCAGGGTTTGTAGGAGGTAGGCCTCTGTTAATGGCATATGAACGTCCACCAGCAGGAACCCCTCCAGATTTTGGAAACAAAAAACGTACACACTCTTTGGCTGAGTTACAAGCCCCATGGTGAAGGGCAGCACAGCAAATGACCTTGCTACACTGCCCTGTGCTACTGGGAAAGGGCAGAAATGTGCTGCATCTACAAAATACCGTGCATTTCTGTCCTCTCGACTCGCACTTGCACACAATGGGCTGCCTATAACCAACACAGGCACCCATGCACCATGGTGCAAGGATGCCTGCGTTGAAGACAGGACACTTTCCTGCACAAAAACAACCCATGGAGGCTTTCTCCTCGTTCTATGTGTGCTGCAAAATGCAGCACACATAGAAAGAGGAAAAAACAAAGAGAAGAAATTATATTTCTCCTTGTTGTGTCTCCCCTGGGAGGAGTAAGATTTTGACGTCTTGCCAGATTTACAGATTCTTTTCAATCTGGGAATGTGTCGAAACCCATGGGTATTGCATGTGAAAGCCCACCGCAAAGCCCATGGTACACAACCTTGACGTAGTGTAAGGCAACACAGCAACTTGCACTGCTGTGCCTTACACCAGATCTACAAGGCTATGAAATGCTACCCAAAGTGCCTTTGCGTGGCCTTGTAGAAATGTGCTTGCACTACTCACCGCTGGTGCATCACAAAAAGTCACAAACTGGTGGCGCACAGGGTTTGTAAATAAACGCTTCTCTTTTTTCAGGATCTGCCCCATGGATATGTAACTCTCTCTGACCAAACCCCTCAACCTTTATGTTCAAATAAGAGGTGAAGTGGATCTTAATGAACAGATTCTTCACATAACGTAGTGATAATGTTAGGAATCGGCTATGTCCTGGTCAGCCTGACTTACAATTTGACCCCCTCAACAACACTCTGACTACTCATCTGGTGACAGCGCCACCATCCCAGCAAAACACCCAGGAACAATGTTCATCCAGGTGCCTTGGGCTGGATCATCTCATGCCCGAGAAGGTCATCTTTAGGGGAAGAGCTTAATGTTTTATGACTGAGTCACTGTTGCTTGTGAATTTTTATAATACAACAGATCCTATTTTGCTGATGTTTATGTTTGTGTTTCACTTCTGTTCTAGCTTATGCTCAGTGCCCTGATACTATAGGGAAATGTATGCACTTTCTAAAACTTTTTAATTAAATAAATAAATAAATAAACTATTTTGTTAAGACAGGTAGAAACCCGCATTCAGAAGGCATATCAGTTCAATTTTCGCTCACATTTTTAGAAAGTTCACTCTTGTCGCAAATAAAAAGGATTAAGGCACCATTCCTCCTTTAAAAGTAGATTCAAGATTAGAAATTGGGTTACTGCTTGACTTGGGTCTGAGCCCTGGTCAAGCAGCAACCACAATCCTGGTCAGGGTAAGGCACGAGCAAACCCCAAATCAACCTTTGTTCACCCCCTGGTAGCCTGGCACAGAGCAGGCAAGCTTAACTTTGAGGCAATGTGTAAAGTACATGTACAACCCTTGAAAGCAGTAAAAACTTCACACAAAAGATCCCACACCAGGTTAGAAAATACAGCTTAATTTAGTTAAGAAGTCAAGATTAAAATGACAAAAATCTAATTAGCAGAACCAGAGTTATGAGTTTTTAAAGAATAAACTGCAATCCTGCACCCAAAAGAATAAAGCACTAACTGTGACTATCTGGTTGCGCTGGACAAAAAGTCAAATGCTCAGGCCAACCACAATGCAACAAGGGTCAGATGCAGTCCCAGATTAATCCTGCCAAAGTTTTACCTTCTCAAGTTTAGTGCCAAAAGTTCTGTTCAGTTGAAGAAGGTCATTGTGAGCAAGGAAAAAGTTGCATGCTGTGGTCGGCATGGTGCGTAGGGCAGTCCAGGGGTCACGGATAAATGGACTGGAGCTTCACGATGGCGGACCCCAGAGGGCTGTCAATGTTGCTGTGTGAAGAGATGGGCTGGTGGCTTGCTCCAATTTTCAGAGTGAGCAGCGTGGTTCTGGTGTAAACAGGCCCTTTTGCAGTTGCTATCAAGAATGTGAGAACCATACCAAAGGTCCTGGACCTGAGAGGCACAACTTGAGGGTCAGGATCTCTCTGACAATGGCTCCAGGAGCTGTTGGGGAGCCTTTTATGTCCCCAAGGCCAACTAGCCCTTTAACTTCACTCTGGGGTCCTGGGTCCAAGATGAAGTTGCAGGTCTAGTCCTTCTTCCCAGGCATAACACGTCAGCTGTTCCTTTAGAGAAGCAGTCCAGCAGAGTGGCAGTCCTTGTAGCAGCACAGCAGTCCTTCTTACTGGTAGAGTATCCACAGGTCCAGAAGTGTTCTGATGTGGTGGTGTCTGAAGTCCTTCTTTTATACACAGTTGTGCCTTTGAAGTGGCCAGAAGCCTCTAAAAACATGCCTTTGAAGTACATAGATGCCCTGCTTTCCCTATGCTGGCTGCAGACTAACTACTGGGGGTATTAATCCCTTTGTGTGGACTCAGGACACAGCCTATTCAAGTGTAATTGGGGCTGGGCCCAGCTCTGCCCTCTCATCCTGCCAGTGATGGACTATCCAGTCACATCTAAGCTCCCATTGTGTGGCTGCCTAGGAGGAATACATAAAGCCTAACTGCCAATTCACCTAGTCATTAGACTAGAGGCAGGCTGCAGGCATCAATGGCTAAGCCTAGAAAATGTCACCTTCCTAAAAGTGGCATTTTCAGAATAGTAATTTAAAATGTAACTTCACCAAAAGTTAGGATTTTAAATTAGGATTCCAGAGAAACCAAACATGAACCACGCTTCTGATTATCTCATTAAGTTTATCAAAAAAACTGTTTTTTCCTACTCCAGTTTCTCAGAGATACCAACAAACTGAGGCAGGATCTTATTAATCAGATACTTATTGTTCCTTTTCACCACATTTGGGGCCATATGTACGAACACTGTTTCCCATAGACACAGAATGGGTAAAAACCTTTGCTACATCTGGCCCTTACTCCTTTGTCTAAATCAAAGTATGTCACTGAAAATTCAGACTGAGTGCCTTTTTGACACAAAAATCCAACAATACCTGTTAAACGTCCTCCATCTATTGTAACAGCCTTCAGATGCACAAAGTGCTCATTTGTTTCTGCATTGACCCAAAGCTGGCTTGTGATGCTTATTACTGAGCTGGATTTCTGCCAGGATGTGAGGCAAAATTTAAGCTATTGGAGTCCTTCTTGTAACTTTGATTTGGGCTTTTGATGGAGCATTTCCAGGATTATTGAGAAGGCAGTAGACCAGTACAGGCTCAGACTTCCAGAGTTGTAGTTCTGAATATGATAGTTTGATAGAGACATTGGAATGTTCCTTAGCACTAGTATGCAATACATGCATATATTTAGCATACAATAGCCTTCTTGAGGATTCTGCCACCTGTTACTAACAGCAGTGAAAGTGCATTAAAGAAGTATGCAAACTGTGATGCTGCATGCAGTGGGGGCTGGGTCAGTGAGTGTGGGGGCGGGGCCAGGGGTGTGACAAAAAAAAAAAAAATCTGTACTTTTTTGTCTTTTACCATCAGGTAGCAACATATATAAGCAGCTTAAATGAACAATAAATTAAAAAGTTGTTACTTAGTGGGAAGTGCACTATAGTACATTATGAAACCTCCCCTAGTTAATGCACTTCAGAGGTCTGTGTGTAACCAGAAATCCACATAATTAAATCTTGGTTGGTGCAGTGAAGAGTAGTGACTTGTGTAATTGTAGTGCTATGAGGTCCCAGTCTGCAACAGAAAGCACTGTGAATATGTAAGTCATTATTTTAAGCTTGCCTTACACGCATTATAGGACATACTGCTACAAAATGTGCAAAAAGGTTGAAGATAAAATGGGGCTTCCAAAATATAGATGTTAGTAATACCCCGGCTGTACATAATGCATTTATGTTTACATTTCTGTCCCTTCAACACCTCCAAAGGTAGTAAGCACTATATAAATACAATTACAATTAAAATAATCCACTTCACAGCTCAATTGTTAACTGTAGGAAACTAGCCTCTTTCTTGGCATGGTTACCCCCATTTTCTGCCTGTTGTCAGTATGTTTGACTGTGTATACTGGGTTCCTGCTAACCAGGACCCCAGTAGTTTTGCTCTCTTCTCTAAATTGTACCTTTTTCTTCCAACAATCGGAATGCTGGCCCATGTAAGTCCCAAGTATATGGCACCTAGGTACCCAGGACATTGGGGTTCCAGGGGATCTCTATGGGCTGCAGCAGTTATTGTGCCATCCATAGGGAGCCCAAGCAAAGGGTTCTGCAGGCCTGCATTGCAGCCTGTGTGAAAAAGGTGCATGCACCAGTTTTCACTATGGGCCTCTACACCAGGACACTTAAAAGTAACTCCTATGGTAGGCCCTCTCAGCCCAGAGGGCAGGGTGCCAGTACCTGTGTGTGAAGGTACCCTTGCACTAGCAGAGGTGCCCCCACAAACTTCGGATCCATTTTCCTCGACTTTCTGAGTGTGGGGACGACAATTTATGAGCATACTGGACATAGGTGACTACTTATGTCCAGCCACATAATGGTAACTCTGAACCTGGGCATGTTGGTACCAAACATGTCGGAAGTATACCCCAATACTGTTGCAAGTATTGGAAGTATGATTACATGCATTCTGGAGTCTCCTTCGAGGAACCCCATCATTGCTACCACCAGTATTGCAGGATTTTTGGGGCAGCCCAGCTGTTGTCACACCTCAGACAGGTTTCTGCCCTCCTGCTGCTTGATCTGATCAAGCTCAGGAAGGCAGAACAAAGGATTTCCTTTGGGAAAGGGAGGTAACACCCTCTCCCTTTGGAAATATGTGTGACTGGCTTGGGAAGGGTAGCCTCCCCAAGCCACTGGTTTGCTTTGGAGGGCACATTTGGCTACCTCCATGCAAAAACAGTCCACACCAGTTCAGGGACCACCAGTCCCTGCTCTGGCACGAAAACTGGACAATGGAAAGGGGAGTGACCACTCCCCTGTCCATCACCACCCCTGGGGTGGTGCCCACAGCTCCTCCAGAGGGTCCCTGGGTTCTGCCATCTTGTTTCCAAGGTTGGCAGGTAAGTCTGGGAGCATCTGAGTGACAATGCCAAGCAGCTGACGTCAGAGCCCCCTCCTGATAGGTGCTTACCTGGTTAGGGGACCAATGCCACTTTCAGGGCCACTTAAGGTCTCTCTCTTGGGTGGGTCTTCAGATTCGGCTTGCAAGATTCCAGCAGGACTCCTCTGCAACCTCTGTTTCAACTTCTGGCCACTGGTTCCATGACTGGACCCTCCAGGAACCCAGAAACACTGCTTCAATGAAGAAGACTCTTCTGCAACATTTTTTCCACATCTCCTGCCAGCTTTGAAACATTTCCCTGGCCGTGCATCGTCAGAAGACTGCAACTCTTCAGCTTGCACAAGAAGAAGAAGGAATCTCCCTTGGAGTGATGGAGTCACTGCCCTGCAACCGCAGGCACCTAGTGATGGCCGGCTGCGTGGATCCCCTATCCTGCTGAGCTGTGTGGATCCTGTATCATGGTGTTGTTCCGGAGTAGTCCTCTTGGCCCTCTTTGCGAGCTGTCCAACTTTGGTGGAGGTAAGCCCTTGCCTTCCCACGCAGTATAGTACCCCATGCAATGCATCTCTTGCAGCTGCCAAGGCCTGTTTGCATCTCCTCCAAGGGTTCTTCAAGCGACATGTAGCTCCAGCCCTCAGCACTCCACCCTGCAAAGCACAGCCTCCTGCGTGGTTCTACTGCAGCGTGGGATCCTCTTTTGTAGTGCTGCATGGGCTTCTTCTGCGACTCCTGTGTCTCCTGTGGACTCTCTGCGATACTGAGGGTCCCCTGTGACTCCCCCTCCTCGGATGAGTTCTCCTGGGCCTTGCTGGTCCCTTTTCGACTAACTGCGAGTTTGCCTTTGCCAAGGCTTGTCAGTGGAATTCCTGCACAACACCCATCTGCAATCTTCCTTCCAGAGTGGGGCTTCATATGCATCCATCAGGAACTCTTTTCCGGCTCCAGGGCTGTAGTGCTGACCTGTTCTTCATCACCATCGACCAACTCCTGCATCCACAGCTGGGTGGGTAGCAGCCTCTACTACTCCTAGACTCCACTGTGACTTTTGGACTTGGTCCCCTCTCTTCACAGGTCTTCTTTCTTCAGGAATCCACCACTGGTTTTCTTGCAGGCTTGTCTGGGTGTCTTATTTTCCCTCTTTTCCTCCTTTTGGGTGGTTTGGGGAGAATCCAGTGTTTTACTCCTGCATTCCTGGTCGCTTGGGGGTATTGTGTTACTTACCTCTCTGGTTTTCTAGTGCTCCCAGCTCCCCTCTACACATTTTACTTACCTAGTTGAAAGGACCTTGTTCACATTCCACTTTTTTAGTATATGGTTTGTGCTCCCCCAAGGGTCACTATTGGTTACTGCTATTTGCACTGTTTCCTAACCTTTTCTATGCCTATTTCTGATTGCTGGTGTATATATTTAGTGTATTACTCACCTCCTGAGGGTGGGTTACCTGTCTAGTATTTTGTGGTGATTTGTTCCAAAAATAAAATACCTTTATTTTTGTAGAACTGAGTGTTTTCTTTCATGTGTGTAAGTGCTGTGTGACTACAGTGGTATTGCATGAGCTTTGCATGTCTCCTAGATAATCCTTGGCTGCTCATCCACAGCTACCTCTAGAAAGCCTGGCTTCTATACACTGCCAACAATTCACTAAGAGGGGATACCTGGACCTGATATAAGGTGTAAGTACCATAGGTACCCACCACACACCAGGCCAGCTTCCTACATTAACTCTTTGCACTACCACTCAAAACGATATTTCTTTGTCATCAATCAATCAATCAATCAATCAAAAATGTTTAGAGCGTGCTACTCACCCATAAGGGCCTCAAGGCCCTGGGGGGAGTAAGGAGGGGGAGGGAGGCCGATTACTGTTAGAAGATCAATGTCTTGAGGTGTTTCCTGAAGAGCAGGAGGTTCTGGGTCTTGCAGAGGTTGGTGGGGAGGGAGTTCCAGGTTTTGAGGGCAAGGTAGTAGAAGGATCTGCCTCCTGTGGTGGCCCGTTTGATGCGGGGTACTGTGGAGAGTGCGAGGTCGGTGGAGCGGAGGTGGCGAGTGGGGGTGTGGAAGTTCACTCTTTCGTTGAGGTAGGTTGGTCCAGTGTTGTGGAGGGTATTGTGTCCTCTTTTCGATTGGAAGCCAGTGAAGGGCTCTGAGGTGTGAGGAGATGTGTTCATGGCGTGGGAGGTCCAGGATGAGGCGGGCTGCTACGTTCTGGATCCTCTGGAGTTTTCGCTTGAGCTTGAGTGTGGTGACGGCGTAGAGGGCGTTTCTGCAGTCTAGCCTGCTGCTGATGAGTGCATGGGTGATGGTCTTTCTGGTCTCTATGGGAATCCAGTTGAAGGTTTTTCGTAGCATGCAGAGGGTGTTGCAACTGGAGGCGGTGATGGCGTTGATTTGCTGGGTCATGGAGAGGGAAGGGTCTAGGATTATGCTGAGGTTGCTTGTGTGGTTTGCGGGCGTTGGTGGGGATCCTAGGGCAGTGGGCCACCAGGAGTCGTCCCATATAGTTTTGTTGGGGCCGAAGATGATGATTTCGGTTTTGTTGGAGTTTAGCTTGAGGTGGTTTGTTGTCATCCATTTAGCGGTGTCAAGGAGTCCAGCGTGGAGGCTGGTTTTGGCGGTGGTAGAGTTTCGGGTGAGGGGGATGATGAGCTGGGTGTCGTCTGCGCAGGATATGATGGTGATTCCGTGTGGTCAGAGGATGTTGGCGAGCGGGCCATGTAAATGTTGAAAAGAGTGGGGCTGAGGGAGGACCCTTGGGGGACTCCGCAGATGATCTTGGTGGCTGTGGAGTGGAGAGGAGGGAGGTGGACTTTCTGGGTTCTTTTGGTGAGGAAAGAGGCAAGCCAGTCTAGGGCCTTGTGTCAAATACCTGGAGGGGTGTGCAGAGTATTTGGTGGCAGACAGTATCGAAGGCAGAAGAGAGGTCCAGGAGGATGAGTGCGACGGTTTCACCCTTGTCGACTCTGGTTCTGATGTCATCAGTACAAGCAATGAGGGCGGTCTCAGTGCTGTGGTTCCTGCGGAATCCAGACTGGGAGGCGCCAAGTGCGTTGCTTTCCTCTAGGAAGTGAGACAGGCAGGTGTTCACTAGTTTTTTAGCGACTTTGGCGGGGAAGGGTAGAAGCGAAATTGGGCGGTAGTTGGTGAGGTCATCAGGGTCTGCTTTGGGCTTTTTCAGGAGTGCGGTGACTTCTGCATGTTTCTAGGAGTCTGGGAAGGTGGCGGCGTCAAAGGAGCTGTTGATTATGGCACGGAGCTTGGGTGCGATGGTTGGGCTGGTTTTGTTGAAAATGCGGTGGGGGCAGGGGTCCGAGGGGAAGCCTGAGTGGATGGAATTCATCGTTTTTTTGGTTTCTTCATCGTTGGTAGGGGCCAAGGTGAGAAGTAGGTTGGGGGGAGTGAGTCGTTGCTGATCGTGTTGGTGGTGGGGGTGTTGAGTGCCTGTGGTGTGAAGCTATTGTGTATGTCTAAGATTTTGAGGTGGAAATGGTTGGAGAGGGAGTCGCAGAGGTGTTGTGTGTGAATGGGGTCCATGTTGCTGGCTTTGGGTTTGGAGAGCTCTTTGATGATGGTAAAGAGTTCCTTGCTGTTGTGTGAGTTACTGTCTATGTGTTCCTTGTAGTATGCCATTTTGGTGGTGCGCATGAGTTGGTGATGTTTGCGTATGGTGGTTTTGAGGGTGGAGAAGTTGGTGGTACAGGGTTCCGGTCTCCAAGCTTTCTCTGTTTTGTGGCATTCACGCTTGGAGGCTTGGAGTTCAGTGGTGAACCAGGGGGCTTTTTTGATATTGCGGGTGGTGATGTTTTTTTTAAGAGGGGCGAGTGAGTCTGTGCAGGTTGTGATCCATTGTGTGAGGTTATGGGCAGCAATGTTGGGGTCGTCGGTGTTGGGGGGGTTCTGTGCGAGTTGGGCATTCAGGTGTTCTATGGGGACCTTGTCCCACATGCGGTAGGGTGTGGTGTGTTGGTGGTGGTGTGTGGGGGGTTTGGAGAAGGAGAAGTGGATGCAGTGGTGGTCAGTCCAGTGGAGTTCAGTGGTGTGAGTGTAGGTTATATGGTTGCTCGAGGTGAAGATTGTGTCTAGTATGTGTCCTGCTGAGTGGGTGGGTGATGTAACCAGTTGTTTGAGTCTGAGGTTCGTTGAGGTTGTCTATAAGGGATGTGGAGTTGTGGTCGTGGGGGTTCTCCAGGTAGAAAGTTAAAGTCACCAAGGAGGATGTAGTCTGTGGAAGTGAGGGAGTGAGGGCGGATGGTGTCAGCGATGGCGTCACAGAAGGGGGAGCGAGGACCTGGTGGTCTGTAGATGAGGGTTCCTCTGAGGGTGGTGTTGTTTATGTGAATTAGGAAGTGCATGTGTTCTGCGCTGTCTAGTGTGTTGTGTGTGTTGGTGGTGACCTTAATGGTGTTTTTGTGTATGATGGCGATGCCACCTTCTGGTTTGTTCAAACAGTCTCTACGATGGAGTTTGTAGCCATCCTGGGGTGGCAGTGGCTATGTTGGGCTCAGATGAGGGGTTCATCCAAGTTTCCATGAGGAAGGCAATGTCTGGTGAGTTTGATGTGATGAGGTCCCAGAGTTCGATGGCATGCTTGTGTATGGAGCGGGTGTTTAGGAGTATGCAGTTTAGGTGGTTGCGGTGGCTGTTGTTGTTGTGGTGTGTGATAGTGTTGGTGTGGGGGGTGTTAGTAGCATTGTGGGGTGTGTTGGTGTGGGTTTTTTGGTGTTGCTGTGGGTAGTGGTGGTGGTGTTGTGGAGTGTGTTAGGGTTGTGGGGCTTGTTGGTGTTGAGTTGGGTGTTTTGGGGTGGGTGAGGATGTTGTGGTGTTTTTTGTGGGGAGCATTGGGGGTGGTGTGGGGTGTGTGGGTGTTTCTGGTGTTTGTGGGGGAGCAGGAGAACCGGCAAGTGTAGCAGGTGAAAGGTCCCTGCATGTGTTTGGGGTTGGCTTGGGTGCAGGTGGGGAGTGGTCCTGGGTTGAGGGAGTGGAGTGTGGAAGTTGAGTAGTGTTGTCTGGGGGGGTCTGGGTTAGGGGGACCAGGGGAACAGGTGCTGGGCGTGGTCCAGGCATGGATGGGTGCAGACGGGCTTGCCTCTGGTGTGCGGCACAGCGTCTGCAATTAAGAGGGTGGAGTGGGAGGGTGGAGCAGCTGGGAGGTGGGTGGGAGGGCCAATGGGTGTGCAAGGTGGCGGGGCTGCAGGGGAGGCAGCGGCAGGGGAAAACAGTGACCGGCCAGAGCTGGAAGAAAACGAGCGGTGAAAAAACAGGCAACAAAGAAATACAGGGGGGGCACGGGGGCAGAACGCGCTAAGCGAAACCAACGCAGAAAAACACAACGGGTCAGGAAAGTAAGGCTATGACAATAAGGACGCAAAAAATGGCAATGCAACGGCAACTTACAAAAGTAAAAACACAGAAGGATTACTTACGCGACAAAACCAGGGAATGCCTACCACAAGGCACCAGGAATGAGGCGCAGGTGGGTGCCTGCGGGTGGAAGAGGGCCTCGAACTGCTGTCCAGGCAGCAGTCGGCAGGATCAGGGTTACAGGCTGGTGGAGCTAAGTGGACTCCTGGCCAGAACCCGGTCAGGAGGTCACACAGGGCTCCGCGCAGCGGGCACCATTATGAGGGTGGAGTGCGAGGGTGTCGCAGCTGGGAAGCAGGAGGGAGAGCCAATGGGTGTGCGAGGGGGGCGGGCCGCAGTCAGCAGGATCAGGGGCACAGGGGCAGGCTGGTGGAGCTAAGTGGACTCCTGGCCAGAACCCGATCAGGAGGTCACACAAGCTTTGAGTGATTCAATCAATTAAGGCCAGTAAAGGCTCCCATGTGTCCATTACATTTGTAGATTAGCCTTTACATTTGCAGGTTAACTTGTAGCGCACATTTGCATTTCTTTCAGGCAAGCAGGCAGCCTGGCAAGAAGACTTGTTCAGCTGTTTGCTGGGCTTCAGTTTCACAGTGCAGGAGACTCACTGAATGACACTTAGGCAGGTTGAACCGACAAGCGGATGCCTATGAGGCCACAAACCCGCAGGCCCCATTTCAACATCCCCGCAGGGCCGGCTGGCGGAAACAGAGTTTCCGCCCGCCGGCCCAGCGGGGATGTCGGCTGTAACATTGCACCCAGCTCCTAATGGAGCTGGCGGTGTTGCGGCTGTGCGACGGGTGCAGCTGCACCCGTTGCGCTTTTCACAGTCTGCTGTGCAGACAGTGAAAAGCAGGGTGGGGCTGTGCCTGTGGGCCCCTGCACTGCCCATGCCAAGTGCATGGGCAGTGCAGGGGCCCCGCGACTCCCCTTCCCGCCAGCCTTTCCATGGCGGTCTCTACCGCCATGGACAGGCTGGCGGGAAGGGGAGTCATAATCCCCAGGGCAGCGCTGCAAGCAGCGCTGCCCTGGTGGATTATAACAGCCGGGACAACGATGGCGGAAAACCGCCGGTCCCGGCGATGTGACTGCTGCGGATATGGCAAATTGTACTGCCAGCCTGTTGGCGGTACGATCGCCAAAACAACCCTGGCGGTCTTTGACCGCCAGGATTGTAATGAGGGCCTTAGTATTTAAACTATCAGAATTAACCATCCCAACACAGCTGTCTTTAGACTAATCACATATCACTTGTTTTAGACCTGGCATCTTTAGGCATGTTTCCCCTGTCTTTTTGCCTTCTGACCTACAATTTTTATGGTATGCTGGACTGTTGGTGCTGGTTAATTGTCTGTGCGCACTTTACTACTACTGATCAGTGTTAAAATGCCAATGCAAGTGCTCCCTCTGTAAAATGTATTGGTGATTGGTTTATCCATGATTGGCATATCTGACTTACTAACAAGTCCCTAGTAAAGTGCAGTATGTGTGCCCAGGGCCTGTAAATCAAAAGTTACTAATGGGCCTGTAGCGCTGATTGTGCCACCCACATGAGTAGCCCTGTAAACATGCCTAAGACCTGCCACTGCAGTGTTTGTGTGTGCAGTCTTGATGAGCCACCGGGGCTAGAGTGGAGGGAGGAGTGGTCACTTACACCTGAATAGGCTGTGTCTGCCCTCAAAGGGTGTGTTTTGGCATGGTCTGGGCAAGGCAGGATCCTATAAACAACAGAGACTTATTTTTGAAGTTGTGCAGCTTCAAAGGCAGAAAGGGGAATAAGTATTGGACCCAAATCCCCAGATTTTAGATCACCTGAAGAACACTCCTGGATCAAGAGGAACCTCTGCCAAGGAGATGAGCTGGAGAGTTGGAGGAGGAGTACTGCCCCTTTGCTGTGTGTGCTTTGCTGGGCTGGCCTTCAGTTGCTGCTTTTGCCTTAAAGAGGGCAACGACTGGACGTTGCTGTGTATCCTGCTTATGAGGTTTCTCCAATGGCATGTAGTAGAGCTTGCCTCCTGTTGGAAGTCTCAGGGATTTCAAGAACCTTAGCTTTATCTGCCTACAGCAATGGGAACTGTGATTTTTTGTGCTGCAACAGAAGAAAAACCACAGCGAAGCCGTCAACGACACCGCTGCCTGCACGATACCACACAGAGCCATGCCCAACATTGCATCACAACCCTGGTCTCCCTGATGCTGCCCCTGAGCCACTGCTTGCACTGTGACCTGTAGGCCCCGCACTCCACATCACCTTGCTCACACCACAGCCTTGGCATCCTCAACGCCGCCGCTCCACGCTGACATCGACGCTGCTGCCTGCACCGTGGCCTGTGAACACCGCTCAAGAGGTACACGAAGCACCGTTCTGTCCTGCACCGCAGTCCCGGTCCACCGACGTCAGCGCCATTGACTCCAGTGTCATCAACAGATGCCCCTGTCTGCACCGTGACCCATTGGTGCCTCACGAAGCCCACCCCACGCAGCACCGCCACCTTTGGCTTACTGACGACAGCGCTTCAGCAATGACAATGACGCTGCCTGCACCATGACCTGGAGACACTGCACGTCGCACCGCCCCGCTTCACACCACAGCCCTGGTCTCACTGATGCTGCTGAACACTGTAACCAAGCCGCTGCCTGCACCGTGACCTGTGGGCACCACATGTCCCTCGTCCCACTTTGCACCACAGCTCCGACACCATCCAGGCCAGTGCCCCTGACTTCGTCATCAGCCCAGAGTTCGATCTGCAACACGTGTGACTTGAAGGGCCTGACGACCCCCGCACCGACCTCCGGGACCAACTCCTGGGACGCCACACTCCGGATCTTATCATGAGAATCACGACACCCTGCGTTTCCAAGGTACTGTTTGCCGGGCTTTGCGGCACCGCCACTGGCCCGCGACATCGCCGCCAGCCTGAACTGTTCGATTTGTCATTCACAATGCCGTGATAGCCCCAGATGAAGCTATTGACTTCAAGGAATTGTGTTTTTAAGTTTATTTTTGCTAAATTCATATCTTTATTACTGTATGTTGGATTTTTCTTGTGTTGGTCTTGTTTTACATAGATAAATATTGCCTATTTTTCTAAAACTGGTGTGATGTCCTTTTGTAGTGTTTTCACTGTATTACTGTGTGTTATGTGCAAATGTGTTACATATTACTTCTGAGATAAGCCTGACTACTCATGCCAAGCTACCAAGGGGGTGAGCAGGGGTTATCTGCGCTGGGTGGCTCCCTTATCCTGACAAGAGTGACTTAGACAGGGCGCAAACAGACTCCCAACTACAGACCCCATTTCTAACATTGGTGGCAGCGGTGGGATAGGACTTACATTTGCACTTGACCTACCATGATTGGTGTACACTACTACCATATCGCAGACCACTAGCTTCCACATACAGACTGTTGTTTTGGGATTTCTTCCTTTGATCTATTTTTGGTCTTGAGTTCAAGTTGAACTTCCTACTACATCATGTCTTAGTCAAGAGCATCATCAGTTATATCCCTAGATTTGGTTTTTGAGGAGGATAGGTTGGAAAGCTACACCTTGAAGGAACTAAAGTCAGTTTGCAAAAGCCTAAAAGTCCAGGTTAGGGGCCTCACCAAGGAGGGCCTGGGCAGCAGCCAGAAATGCCAGTGGGCATTTGGAGAATCTAACTGGGAAGACCATGGAGCCAAATTCAAGGGAAGATGTGCTGAGGGTGCAGGATCTCCTAGGGAGGGAGGGACCCTCCGGGCCAGGCAGCAGTAGTGATTTAAAGGGCCTGACTCTAGAGGAGCTGGAAGACAGGAGAGAAGCCAGGAGATATCAGAAAGAGTTGGAGAGAATAAAATGCTCTTAGACCATGAGCTCAGATTAAAGAGCTGGATCAGAGGAGTAGATCCAGCAGCGATGGTGGAAGCAATACATCAGTGCAGTCAGATAGAATAGTCCACATTCCCAAGAATGTAGGGAGGGAGTAAAAGAAGGGAGATGATATCCAGAGGTGGTTTCAGGGATATGCGGCATCTATCCACATGAATGGGGTCCCTGAGAAGAATTGGGGAGCAGGATTGTGGAACCACTTCTCAGAGGAGGGGAGGGACACTTTGTTAGCTTAGGGTAAGAGGTACAACCTCGCCTATTCTGACATGAAAGAGGCCCTTCTCACCAGGTATGGTCTCACTCCTGACAACTACAGGGATAAGTTGAGAGGGAGTAAGGAAACTGATTCACAGACCTGGTTAGAATGTGTGGATTCTTTTTGCGGGGCACTGGATGGTTGGGTGAAGGGCAGTAATGTCACATATTTTCAGGGGCTGTACAACTTAATTGCATGGGAGCACTTATCTAGTCTGTGTGTTGCAGAGTTGTGCCAGCATGTGACTGATAGTAAGCTGACTGACCTCAGGAAACTTACTATGGAGGCGGACCACTGTGTGAGTACCAGGGTCCACAAGAAGGTCCACAAGAAGGTTGATGGGAGAGACTCCACAAAAGGTGAGCAGGGTTCCCAGCAACAAGGTTGGGGAAAAGGGATAAACAAAAGGAGTTCTCCAAAGGGCCCCAATCTAGTACCCAGGGTAAAAAGTCCCCCCCCCCAGTAGATTAAAAACCATGGGCCTCTCCAGGAAAGCATGCAGAGGCGTGATCCCATAAATGCATTGCTTGTGACCAGATAGGTCACATGAAGGCGGATCCCAAATGTCCCAAGTGAAAAAACAGCCACCCACTGGTGGGCAGAACAAGGGGTTAGCCTGTGTAGCTCTTGGGGAGTTGCCTTGTTCACATGACGCATATCATGCAGATGCAAACAGCTCCTTCACTGTCCTTTTTGGATACTACCACTATGGGAAAACTAATGGTGTCGGACCAGTATAACGCTTAATGATCTCAAGTTTAAGTAATGATTCAAGTTCCTTTTCAACAGCTTCTTGTAAATGAAATGCAGTTCTTCGGTGGCTTTGAGCAACATGGCGAACATCCTTATTGATATGCAACTATACTTTCATAGTCTTAAGTTTTTCTTGCCCATGAAATAATGACAGGAAATGACTTACTATTTTGTGATGAGCATTCATATTGTAGTTCACTGATGTCAGTCCCATGTCAGTAGCTTTGCTGAAACTGAGCACATAGGCACTTGACACTATGGTGGCCATTATGACATTGGCAGTGACTGTTAAAGTGGCGGTAATACCGCCAACAGGCTGGTGGTAATTACTGCCAAATTATGACCATGGCGGTGATAACTCCAATAGACAACCAATGTTCCACACCAACCGCCAAGGTGTTAACACCACTGACCACGGCGGGAGCCACCTAGAGCCAGGCGGAAGCCAAGGTACCGCCCACCATATTATGACATAGCAAGCCACCAGGATTACCGGGGCGGCACCAACTCCATCAAAAGCCTGGCGGAAACACAGAAAAGGAAGGACTCACCATCAGAGACACAGAGAAGACCACCGCCACCACGGAACCGAAACTACAAGTCTTCCTGATGCTCTTCTACGCCATGCTACCCCTGGAACACCAACACCGACAAAGACGGCGACGGTGAGTACAGCAGCCTAGCACACAAGGGAAGGAGGGAGGAGAAGGATAGTGACACACACACATGCACAACACACACCATTCACACACACACTATACACACATCAAGCTGCAGAGGAGAGCAGCCTAGCACACAAGGGAGGGAGGAAGGAGAAGGAGAGTGACACACACACGCACAACACACACCATTCACACACACACCATACACACAACCAGCTGCAGAGGAAAAACAATGTCACAGGACACACATCATAATAATGCAAGTACAACAGTTAGGCAGTACTGATATTGTAATTGTATGCCAACAGCCACCATATTGTCCATATGCCCACATGGCCACAGGGCACAGTCCAATGCCCAACTTGTTCCCTGGCATAATCAGCACTACACTGTGCAGGGGCGGATTGTTGTGAATGGCCAGGCACCTCAGGGGGGCACCTTAGCTGAAGTGGGGAATTCGTCCACTGGTTCTGGAGGGGGTTCCATGCCCATTACAATTAGCTGGGGATTGCAAGGTCACAGTCTCTGAGGTGGGGGACTTGCCCACTGGTTCTGGAGGGGGCTCCATGTCCATTATCCTTTGCTGAGGAGTGCAAGGTCATAGTCTCTGCGGTGGGAAACTTGCCCACTGGTTCTGGAGCGGGCTCCATGCCCATTACAATTAGCTGGGGGGTGCAAGGTCACAGTCTCTGAGTTGGGGGACTTGCCCACTTGTTCTGAAGGGGGCTCCATGTACAACAGTTCCTGGAGGGTGGCCTACATGCCCTCTGCTGGAAGTGAGGGTTGCTGTGTACCAGCTGGAGGTGAGGACGACTGTGTCCCAACTGGAGGTGAGGGCTGCAGTTTTCCAGCTGGAGGTGAGGGCTGCTGTGTCCCAACTGGAGGTGAAGGCTTCTGTTTTCCAGCTGGAGGTGAGGGCTGCTGTGTCCCAGCTGGAGGTGAGGGCTGCTGTGTCAGGTGTGTGTTTCTGGTATTAGCAAATGTTGTGTTGTTTTGTATTTAGGTGGCAATTCTGAGCGTGCCAATGGTTTACCGCTGTTGAATTTCCGCTGTGGTGATTCGTGGGTCATAATGTGGTTGGTGTTGTTTTGTTGGCGTAACGGTATGGGTGTTCGTGCCGCCACTTTAGCACTGACCTTTGGGCAGGCAGATTTGTGTATGTGGTAGTATTCTATTGGTTTGGTGTGTGTGTGTCATAATATGGAGAACGGATGTTCACCATCGTGGCGGTATGTTGGCACCCTACTTAGAAGAGGAATGGTGGTTGATGCTCTCCGTTGCACATCCGAAGACACTCTGAAAGTCAAAATATTTCTAATTGATCACTGCAAATGGTGCCATCCTGGTCAAGAAAACCCAACCACCACGGGTTTGAAATTGCACAAGAACACAAATGGAACCAAAACAAGAGAACCACCTATGTTAAGTGTTGTAAATACAAAATGCAAGAAAAATGAACAGGACCAAGGCACTCCATAAACAATAAAGCGTCAAAGTAAAAATGAAGTTGCTGGAAATATTTTATTCCTTTTGAAGATGGAGATGAAAAGTGTTCAGTAAGTATAAATATCCATAAATGATACAACAGAAAACAGCCAACACGTGTTTCATCCTATCAGACTTTTTCAAGGCTGCAAATAAAACAAAACAAAACAAAGGAACTATTTACAATCATGACACTGTCAATAGATGGATGCGACAGGTAGTACAAGATCCAATTTGCCTCATAGAAAGAGGGAGACCGTGTGATATGCAAGTCCCATAGTGTGTGCATACATGATACAAAACAGAAAAATAATCAATGGTAAGTGTTTAAGCGACATGATCCTGTCACCCAGTTCTCGGAAGGTGGATAAACAAGAGAAGTGAGACAAAGATGGAAAAAAAGGTGAAGAAAAAGTGTGCAAGACCCCCCCGTGCGACAAAATTACTAATGTGATAAAAAACAAATCAAACTTGTAGTGCGCATGATGAGTACAGAAAGTAAGAGTAAAAAAGTGTTCAAGAACCAATCCATTTTTACCTCAGAGATTATGGTAGGGACCAACAATTGCCCGTGAAAAACTTCTGTCGAGATTCCGGCCAAATCGTCAATAAAATCTACGAAAGAGACCCGTAGGAAGACTTGCATTGTAAAAAGAGAATTCTAAACTCAGAAAATAAACCACCAACAACAGAACCAGAAAATAGGGCATAACCACCGGTAAATGAGACCTACCAAAAGAAGTAGAATGTTCCAATGTGAACGATAAATGGTGTTGAAAAGAATGATGATTTTTCCAAATTGTAGAAAGATAGCGTTCAGTTTAACCTCATAGGTGAGAAGGAAAAGCACTATAGGATTGTAACTGGACACATATCTGTAAAGGATATGAGACAGAAGAGAGAACAACTCTATAAACAATCCTCATATGAAGTGAAAGAAAGACAAAACCAAAGGGCTACACCATAATTAACTAAACAATTGAGTAGAAATAAGTTTAAGGTAGAACGTAAAAAAAGGTAATTCTAGTAAGCTAAGGTGGGGCCCAAACTTTTTTTTTTTTTTTTTTTTTACAGCGTAGTGCTTAAATAACCAGACAATCAGCAGTTAAAGAAGGTCTGGTTGTCGTAATGAGACCAGTAAAAAAAGTAGAGGGTTGAGGCAGTAAGCTGTACCATATATGGTTCAGCCGGCCATATTGAACGATATTAAAAGCAAAGGACTGACTTGTCTGTCTTGTTCTTTCACTTTATTTTCGTTACCTCCAGCTTCTGGTTCTGTACTCACATTTTGTGTCTAAATTTTTTGATGGATTATTGCTGCTTTCGGGGCACTTTTATACCTTACTTTTTTAGCGTCTTTGCAAATTGATGCTTTTTGGTCCTTTGCTTTTAATATCGTTCAATATGGCCGGCTGAACCATATATGGTACAGCTTACTGCCTCAACCCTCTACTTTTTTTACTGGTCTCATTACGAGAACCAGACCTTCTTTAACTGCTGATTGTCTGGTTATTTAAGCACTACGCTGTAAAAAAAAAAAAAAAGAAAAAAAAAATGTTTGGCCCCACCTTAGCTTACTAGAGTTACCTTTTTTTACGTTCTACCTTAAACTTATTTCTACTCAATTGTTTAGTTAATTATGGTGTAGCCCTTTGGTTTTGTCTTTCTTTCACTTCATATGAGGATTGTTCATAGAGTTGTTCTCTCTTCTGTCTCATATCCTTTACAGATATGTGTCCAGTTACAATCCTATAGTGCTTTTCCTTCTCATCTATGAGGTTAAACTGAACGCTATCTTTCTACAATTTGGAAAAATCATCATTCTTTTCAACACCATTTATCGTTCACTTTGGAACATTCTACTTCTTTTGGTAGGTCTCATTTACCGGTGGTTATGCCCTATTTTCTGGTTCTGTTGTTGGTGGTTTATTTTCTGAGTTTAGAATTCTCTTTTTACAATGCGAGTCTTCCTACGGGTCTCTTTCGTAGATTTTATTGACGATTTGGCCGGAATCTCGACAGAAGTTTTTCACGGGCAATTGTTGGTCCCTACCATAATCTCTGAGGTAAAAATGGATTGATTCTTGAACACTTTTTTACTCTTACTTTCTGTACTCATCATGGGCACTACAAGTTTGATTTGTTTTTTATCACATTAGTAATTTTGTCGCACGGGGGGTCTTGCACTCCTTTTTCTTCACCTTTTTTTCCATCTTTGTCTCACTTCTCTTGTTTATCCACCTTCCGAGAACTGGGTGACAGGATCATGTCGCTTAAACACTTACCATTGATTATTTTTCTGTTTTGTATCATGTATGCACACACTATGGGACTTGCATATCACACGGTCTCCCTCTTTCTATGAGGCAAATTGGATCTTGTACTACCTGTCGCATCCATCTATTGACAGTGTCATGATTGTAAATAGTTCCTTTGTTTTGTTTTGTTTTATTTGCAGCCTTGAAAAAGTCCGATAGGACGAAACACGTGTTGGCTGTTTTCTGTTGTATCATTTATGGATATTTATACTTACTGAACACTTTTCATCTCCATCTTCAAAAGGAATAAAATATTTCCAGCAACTTCATTTTTACTTTGATGCTTTATTGTTTATGGAGTGCCTTGGTCCTGTTAATTTTTCTTGCAGTATGTTGGCACCCGTCAACGCGGCGGCAAGCGCATTTACCACCAATGTCATAATGAGGGCCTATGCCTTGAAGTACATGAATGGGTGCTTGCACTCTTGTCTTCTTGTGCTTCATAGTCGCTACAAATGAACCCTTACCTTGGAAAGGCGTTGATGCAGCCCATGTGTACACTTTTTTTTTTGATGGTGTCAGTTGTTGTATTGGAGAGAATTCATTATATTTCTCCTCAGGCATAATATTCATTGACACACCACATTCGATGATAAAAGGTATTGTATAAGCATTTATTTCCAGTGTAATCTTTGGACAATGTTTGAATGACTTGGGTGATTTCTCATGTTGGCTTTTCTTTGACTTGTCTTTCTCTTCACATGCGACTAGTCCAACATGTACACATTTCTCTGATGTAAACATTGACATTGCACACTCATCTTATTCATTTTCACTCAATACTACTACTGATGAACTTTTTGACGATGATTTAGTTGATGATCGACTTTGGTGGGTGTTGAATTGTCTCCACCGATGTTGCCGCTTGGCCTTGTGAGTGAGTCCTGAACGTCGCTTCTGGAGCGTTTGGGTCGTCATTTTGTCTTCTTGCCATGAAGCTTTTTTGTCTTCACCTTGCAAACCATCACAAAATGGCGCTCTTTACCAAAGCCTTTACATATCTGTCTGATTGAGGGACATTTACCTTCATGTCTAAATGACAATCCACATCTGAAACACAACTTCTTTTCCCACCTTGTGCCTGCTTGATTGTCATATTCATGACAAACTCCCTTTGGGCTCCTCGGCCTCCTTGACAGCAGCTTGTTGATCAACACGCTCTTCAGCTCTGCTAGCCATCAGAACTCACTCCAGACTAAGAGCTTCCCTCAGCATTTGTCACCTGAATGAATCTGACAAGCATCCATCAATAACTCTGAGAAGTATTGCTCCTTCATCATTTAACTAATTGAATCTGCAGTGTTTTATGAGTGTATCCAGCCTCTCAACAAATTCCTCTATGGTTTCACCAATTCTTTGTCATTCTTGACTGAAAATGTACCTTTTGTAATCTACATTCCACAATGGATTGAATTTGAGATTCAAGGCTTCTTTAATTTAGACAGTACGTCACCTCTTTCACATCATTACAGCAACATTCTTAATGAATTTGATGATCTTTTATTATCTGTTTCTTTTAGCGCATCAATGAAATCATCAAATGTCTCGATCCACGTAGTTCATCTATTGCCAATATTCTGCATTTTGCCAGTATTGAAGGGTGGTGGTGGTTTCAGGAAGACAACAGCATTGTAACTGTACATAGGATTAACTGACACTGTGGCTGGAGCTCTCTCCAGCTCCACTTGGTGATCTTGGTGAACTGGTTTATACACACTATCTCTGAAGCCTTGTGACAAGCTGGCCCTGGATCGTCTTTAACAGTCTGTGGAACTGTGACCTGTTCTCGGTCTCCATTGGAGCCTTCCACTTCCTGAAGACTACTTGAGTTGTGCTGAGTCACCTCCCAGCAGCTTTACTCGTGTGCCACTTCAAGTATTGGACAACTCTGTAAGCACAACCCCTAACGACTTCCATGGTGTGCTGTATTTACCTGGTAAATACAGCACATCATGGAAGTCGTTAGGACAATAGCATCAACATTTTTTAAGCTATTGTGGCGCTTTGCTGCACTGGGGTCAACAGTATTTACGCTAGTGCAACAGAGCACAGGGAGGCCCATTGATAAAAATGACAGAACAAATGGCGCAGTGAAATGCTGTCAATTTCACTGTGCCATTTTTTCGGGGCTCCCTGCATCGGAATGCCTCCCCCCTGCATACATTATGCCGAACGCAGGGATAATGTGGCGCAAGGGGTTACAAAGTGGCGCAATGCGAGCATTGCGGCACTTTGTAAATGCAGCACGGGGGCAGAGCCACTAGGGGTTTGTAAATATGCCCCATAATACGTACTAAACTTTTTAGAATTCGCACAGCCACAACTTTAGACTATTGCAGTTTTGTGACATCAAAAACATTTTTGTGCAGCTGACCCAAAGACAGAAAATGGTCCAGCGGGATGAAGGTCCACTATATGCTTATTCTGGTCCCTTAGAATGCGGTGCAAGGATAGCAAAATGAGGATACAGTAGACCATCACAGCCTGACTCAAAGGGTAGTGTAGCAGAGCACTGCCTGCTGGGAACGCTTGTCCGCGCAATTTCCAGTCAACTGACTAATCAAGCATTCACGCTTGTTGGGAAGGACATTGGAGTATGAAATACAGTTGTATGTGTCGGATTTGTAGAGAGATAATAAAACGATACTCATAAATTAATCATTAAATTGAAGGTAAAAGAGGAGAAACATTGATACAAATCGTATATTGTGAAATTGATACATCCTGTATCATTTCATGAACGGGGATTGATGGTGCAGTGTTACCTCACGGCTGCTGTGTCATCCCACGACAGATACTAATATCGGCACTTACCATACAGGTCTTTTGTGAGGAGACCAGAGGCAAACCGAATATTCAGACTTCTGAGAAAGGTCAGAAATCAATAAACCTGTTGTGGTTGCCTGTGGTGCTGCATGCTTTGAAAGGAGGCAGCTGATGATGCTGTTCTGCACACAACAAAGTGTGAGCACTGCAGCAGAAGCAGGTGAAGAAGAAGATGAAGTTATCACAGGGGGTTATTATTAATATGTGCTTGATGACACAGATTATTACTCCCTTTATAAAAGTGGTAAGAGAAAAATTAATTCAAGCAATCAATCACACAAGTATTCTTGGACTAAGAAGTGAACATTTTTATTTATTTTGCTGTTTATGATCTCCTTTGTTTCTTTTGTTTTCAAATTTTCTATATGTTATTATTTAAAAAAATATATATTTATGTGTCAGTTTGGGACTTTGTACGTTGTAGCATCAAATCCTACGCTGAGGTTAAATAAAGCACTTTAATGGTGGTACAGGGCTGAATACACTTTCACTTCTCACTACTCAAAGCAATGCTACATTAGTGCCCAACTGACTTTCCGCTGTGCTTCCGGATGTGATGTAACAGCTCTTTAGATGGGTCCTGCACAATGTCGTTTCTGTGCCAAAGGTGTTAATGAATTCACCACAGCAGCAGCAGTGATTTAATTGTTTGGGTTTTGTATATAACCAATCCTCTGCTGGCTGGAGGCAGGTACAGGCTTGACTTTTAAAAATCCTTTGATGTGATTGGTGAATGCTTTACCTTTGTCTCACCTTTGGGTGGTTTTGTTACCGCCTTGCAGACTGGCCCTGTTACAAGGATTGTTGCATGATTGCGGCTATACTCCAGTGTGGGCGAAAATATTATTTTCTTTTGTCTCCCCCCTTCGTGCTCCATGGCGGCCATGGCATTCACAGTGCAGAACAGCATGAAATCCATGGGCAGTATTGAATCACTGGTCACATTGTTCACATTATGACCTAATCAGAGTCATTTATTTTGGCACTTCCCTTCACGCTCCATGGCTTTTTAAAAAACACTTGTCATTGATAAATCCTTTTTTTTTTTAACAAAGATATCCACAAACTGGTTCTCCCAATACTGCCTTAGAGCCAATACTACAATGTTCACTGCACTTGGGAAACTTGACCCATAATGCTTTGCAGGTTCTTACTTTTAGAAAACATTTTTGCTAATAACACAGCCTGTGGTGGTCCTAGGTTATAGCGACCACCACCAAAACCATCACAACAACGTGCTCTTCCTGTCTACATCATCACTAGGTTAGTAGGGGCTCCAAAATAATAACTCCTCCCACCATTCAGTGTCTGTTTAAGCACTTTCATGGCTAGAAGTTTTGTTTTACAGCTGAGAGTAGTTTGTGTTTTAAGAGCCTTATTTGTAATATCATTGCACTAGGCTTGATAGCTCAGAAAATGTGTCAGGCACTATGCCCTCTAGTGGCTAAATATATGGTTGCACTGCATTCATTCTTGACGTTTTCTTTTTGTGTGGTTATGCTTTCCAGAAGCTAACTTTCTGGTTACATGACCATGTTTCTTACAAACGATATTTTTATTGTGGTGTCCTCGAGGGGCTTTTCTAAGCCTTACAGTCAACATATCAACATAGTACAATATTCGCAACACAGAAACGTGCCCCGTAATGCTTTCACCACAATGTGCTCTTTCTGTCTACATCATCTTTGTCTCTCCATACTAGGTTATCGGCGACCTCAAAATAATGATCCCTCCCACCATGCAGTGTCTTTTTAAGTGCTCTCATGGTTGTAACTTTTGTTTTATAGCTGGGATTAGTTTGTGTTTTAAAGGCCTTGTTTGTAATTTCATTACAATATGCCTGCTAGCCCTAAAAATGTGTAATGTACTTTGCTCCCTAGTGGCTAAATATATGGTTACAGTGTATTACTTTCTGACATTTTCTTTTCAGATGGTTATGCCCTCCAGGGGCTAGCATATGGTTACATGACCATGTTTCTTACAAATGCCATTTTCATTGTGGTGTTCTTGAGGGGCTATTCTGAGCATTACAGTCTAATGACAAAAGTTTATTTCTGATAAAGGTTTTTTTTGGGTTTACATGATAATTGTATATGTTTTATTAACCCCTCCTTATTGCAGTTATGCCCATGATTCAGGCCAGCTTAACATCCTTTTTACACTATGACTGTTTGAACACTCTTAATATGTTTGGGTGACCCTTCTAGTTTATTTCTCTCCTTACTCCTCGGTGGCTGTCTGTGTCTTTGTTTTTTGAATTGTGTTAGCCAGCCAGCAACTCTGATGGTGGGTTGGTGAAAGTGGTTTTCTATTGGAAGTAGCATGGCAGATTTAAATTAGGATGCTAAATGGCAACATTTTCACTTTTGGCTGCTGATAGAGGAAGAAGGTAAATGGATTTGCTTTGGTTATATGCAGGGCTATTGGAATTATGTGGCAGGAAAAAGACAAAATGAGGCAGTGTTGACCAATTTATGTCAAGAAAAGTCCAGTTATGAATTTACAATGCCAAGAGCTATTACTCAAGAAAATGTGAGACCTTTTGCATTACAAATGCTTGTTATGATCCTGTCAGGAATGAAACCGTCCTTTCCTTTCAATAACCACAAAAGTGTTTAGAAGTACTACAGGGGTACTCGTTTAAGTATTCTTACATGTCATTTGCATTGAACTGCCCAACTGCATATTTAGTAAAAGTGCACACCTGGCTCTGTCATTTCCATTTGTATTAAATATACATGAATTGTCCCTGGGTTTTCCCATTGGAGGTGTTTTGAAGCGAATTCACAAAGCCACAAAGGAAGTACATAAAAGCGAACTATAGAAGTACTACTTTACGTACCTCTGTGAATAGGCTCACAAGATTAGAGGCTATATAAGTTAGTATCATCTAATGATAATAACAATAATACGTAATATCAGATTTCCACAGGCCCTACAAGAGACTGCAAAAGGTGAAACATATAATGTTTGACCAAAGAGGCTATATCAAGTGTTGTCAAGCTATATACTGGTATACCAGCCACTGACAACATAATTCCTCTTTTGGATGTATGGGATGTGCTTTGTACTTCATCGATTAACCTTCTGGTTCTCAAACAAAAACAAACATTTTTGAACCTCTATCAACCCCTGGTGCTCCCTGAAACATAAGTAGTTAAAAAAAGCTGCCAGGTGTAAATAACAAATATAGTAAAGAAAAAGTGCAAGTATGATGAAAAACAGAAATGGAAAGTGCTGATAGAAGTCTACCAGAAGGCCATCTTAGATGCCAATATTGAATACTGGCAACGATTCTTGATGCTGCTACCAATTGAATCAAAGCACTCCTCAAAATTGGCCTCTGACTTTGTCACATCTCCCAGCGACAATAGATGAAAACAAAGGTCACAAAATATGTATAATACATTTGAATAAATATATTTAAAAAAAATCTCTTTCATATGGACCAAATATAGTAGCTCATCAAGTCCCCTTACACAGTGTACGACAACTTAATCTTTCTGGAGTAACCCTTGAATATGAGTTAAGTCTTATCTCATTAAAGTCAACATTAAGTCTATGGATAAAGACAATTATGGTCTGCCCGGATGAGTCCCAGATGTTTTTGAGTTCAGCATTACATGTTTACTAAATGATTCATTACAACAGGAAATTACCCCAGATAAACAAACAAAAAAAACTATCATTGAACCTGGATTAAAAAAGGTTTCACTGGACCCCAAAGCAGACCTCCCCTGCAGACCAATTGTAGGTATACCATGTTTAAGCAAAATCTTTGACAACAGTTATCATTCAACTGCAAGAGCACCTAGGGGACCGTGGGCCCCTTGACAGTAATAATGACTTTTTTGTATTGTCCTGTAAATACCAGATTGTATTTTTAGAAGCTCATCATACTAAATTTATCACCCTTTGGGTGGATAGAAGGCTAGGTTGGTCTTGCCAGGATTAGAACTCATAACCTGCTGATCACTGCTTTGTTCAGCATTGAACATCCATCTCATTAAGCTATTCCTCTGGCATTCAGACTTAATCGGGTTTCTGCCCAGGTCAGCGAACTGAACATGCTGCGGTAAATATCACTGGTATTATTCAAATAGCTGCCTACAGTAACAAACTGGCTCTGCTGGTGCTCTTCAATTTTCCTTCAGTCTTTGACACAGCATCAAGCTGTAAGTTTTCCTAGAGGATCTCCATTGGTTCTATCTTGTCTAATGGCTGCTCTCACCTTCTCTTAGATTTGATTAGAGCCAGGGATTTGTCTTTTCAGTTGAATGCTGATGACACACAGTTGCTGAACAAAACATAGTACAAGACGGCAAGAATGGCTTAATCAAATAGGTGTTTGAATGCACTCCAGCTGGCATCCAGCACTGAAATTATCTTTTTTGTTTTAACCACAAGTTTTCCAAACAGACCACTTAAGGTTCTGTCCCAACTTTTTTATGCCAGACAAGGAATTTGTGAGAAAAGTGGGAAGGATGGTTAATGTTTCATAACTGCAATTGATGTCTCAAACCATTGATATATTCCTCTGCAAAGTGTAAATAGTGGAGTGCTTCTTTCATGCCCCCATCCCCTACTTGCAAATTAGGGGTCAAGCTGGTCAATGAATCAACCAAATGACAGCAGGTGAGAGAAGTGGTATGTACAAATTTCATTCATTGTCCCTGCTTCAGAAAATTATTAATATTATCCCTTTGTTTTAATGACATAAAATACTGGGAGCAGTAATATTCTCTAATTTAGGCTACGCCAACAGTAAAAAAAAGCTGGGAAATATTTATTTTGCACATTGTAACGTCATGAGGATTATATTTTTGGAAGACACCAAATAAGCCAGTGAGTGTCAAACTCTTAGTTAGGAATCTACTGCTGGAGTAGTCTAAATGGGACATTCATGGCTGGACCTATAAAGGCCCTAAATGGGGTTCCAGTGGTGTAAGCACATTCTTTTTCTATAACTCAACACTTTTTATATTCAGTACTTAGAGTCTTGAGGTAGTGGTATCATTACAAAAAGAGATACATTTGTCCCGGTTACGTCAAAGAGGCTTCAAGCCCAATATTTTGCCTATATTAGCACTACCAAGATATTTGAGACACAATGTGCCTGATGGAATCTTTTGGGCTATTTGCCACTCCCACTTTAGTAGCAACTACCGGGTTGTAGTGTTATTTATTGGTGGTATTGTGGAGTGGAGAGTGTGCCAGTATGAGTCACGCATTTCTGGGGAAACCCTTTTTGCCTTCCTCCTCCCCTTTTTGCTGAATTTTGTTTTTGTTGGCTTTAGGACTCTGAAGACTTTACCACTGCTAACCAGTGCTAAAGTGCATATGCTCTTTTCCTGAAACATGGTAACATTGGCTTATCCTCAATTGGAATATTTAATTTACTTATAAGACCTCAGTAAAGTGCACTACATGTGCCAGGGCCACTAAATTAAATACAACTAGTGGGCCTGTAATACTGATGTGCCACTCACTTATGTAGCTCTTTAAACATGTCTCAGGCCTGCCACTGCAGAGCCTGAATGTGCAGCTTCACTGTCATGTCGACTTGGCATTTAAAACCCCTTGCCAAACCCTAACTCCCTGTTTATTACACATAAGACACCACTAAGGTAGGTGGTAGATAGCCCATATGGCAGGGTGCAGTGTAAGTAAAAGACAGGACATATACTTTTTAGTATTACATGTACTGGTAGTGAAAAACTCTCAAATTAGTTTTTCACTACTGTGAGGCCTACCCCTATCATAGGATAACATTGGGGATTCCTTAATACATTTATTAAGTGTAATTCCCGATTGGAAGGAGGTAGAGCTATCATGTTTAGTACCTATAGAATTATAATGATAAATCCTCTTGAATGGTAAAGTCGAATTTATCATTTCAATTTTTAAAATGTCACTTTTAGAAAGTTGGTATTTTTCTGCTCTTAGCCTGATGTGCCTGCTGCCTGAGTCCAATAAACATCAGAGGTGTCCCAAGCTGGGCCTTGTGCATTCCCTCTAGATGGCCACACACAATGGGAAATTAGCAGTGACTTGATGGGCCTTAATGGGACATTAAATGGCTTGATGAGGGGTGGAGCGTAGCACTGTCTCACTAACACCTGAATAGGCTTGTCCTGTGCACCAACAATAGGGCTTCACAATCACTATTTTTACCGAAATCTTTAAAATTGTATATCTCAGGATCTACTTAATGGATGTTTGTCATTTTGGTCTTGTTTTACTCAGATACATATTCTCTATGTTTCCAGAGTCTTTTTGTGGTGTTTTCACTGTGCTACTGTAGGTTAAGAGTTGCACAAATACTTTACACATTACATTTTAAGATAAGCCTGATTGCTCTGTGCCAAGCTACCAGAGTGTGAGCACATATTAATTTAGGGTGTGTATCTGACCTACCCTGACTAGGATTGTGGTCCCTACTTAGACAGGGTGCATACCTCTGACAGTTAGAGACCCAATTTCTAACAACCTATGAAAAGAAAGTACCTGTAGCGTAAAAACAAGAGGGTGAAGTGGAGTTGACTGAGGTGTCCATGTTTGGCAAAAGGTACATTTAACTCTTTGCTTTGAATGCACATTCTGAAAATCAGTAGTTTCCTTCGAGAATAACATTGACACCAATGATAACTGGAAAAGGTAAGAGTTTATGTTTCAGGGCAATCATTCCAACTGTACCTTTTCATTGAATATTACCAGGATGTAGATCATTAGTTGGTAATCAGATTATGTTGTGCTCTACTGTACATGCCCCCTAAAATCCTTGATACAAACAAACTTAAGACTTCATCTTATTCCAAAATAAAAAAAATAACTCATGCCACTGGAACCTTGCCATAATAGTGGGCATAGCCTATATGATTTTATCTATGAAGGTGTGCCACCAAACTCATATTTGCTTGCAAAGAGACCTGCTTCTTTCTTTAGCTTAGCCTCTGTACTGTTTGCTCCACCTTTACAATATGTAGCGTATCGAGCTGGTCTCTCCCCAAGATCAGTCAACATGCTATGTAAGACCTAGCTGTTTATCATAATGGACCAACTAAGTGAGAGCTTTCTCTGAGGAAAATGAGTTGCAGTCTACTTATATACTTCTCACTGCAATTTTTAAAAATCCCACAAAGTCTTGCCTATTCTTCAGCATGTTTCATATGCCAGTATCCAAGTAGTATCCCATCCATTAAAGGCAATGCTCCTAGATGCTCTATCCCGTAAGTGAAAATACTTTACTGTGTCCCATCAGCATGAATCACCTATGGGTTTGATTGGAAAGAAGACTCACAATGACTAATAAAAATATACTCATTGGAGCAACCAGGATATACCAAGGCAAAATAGACAAACACAGTTATTTTTATTTAGATCAAAATCACTGTAAATAATTAACCATCACCTTTGCAGGCTTTTACTTCAAGATGGGAACAAATAGAAAACCCAATTGATCTCTGTCCAATGGGATGTATGACCAGAGAGATCATTGCATATGTTTTATTTTTTTGCCAGGCATATAAGAAACAGAGGGATTGCTGGATTAGACCATTATGCAAATTGATGGGTATTAAGGATCGTCACTCGGCTCTTAGAATTTGCAAAACAAGCCTGCGCATGATTGTGGTATGCATGACTGAATATTTAGTTAATTATTTACTGTGTTTTTGATCTAAATAAAAATAATTATGTTTTTCTATTTTGCCTTGATATATCCTTGTTTCTCCAATTAATATATTTTTATTAGTTACTGTGAGTCTTCTTTCCTATTAAACCCATAGGCAGTTTGTTATAGTTTTCACTATATTTCCTCTGGTTGCTGCATATGTTGCATTCGCCTTTTGGATGCCCTCTTGGTTTTCTCAGTCATTCCCTGAATCCCCCGAGAAGACCTCTATGAGCAGTCTTCAAGCTCATATCAATTTCCTCAAAGAATATGCATAATACCTGCCAGCCACAAAGGGCAAAGTTCATAGACTGTTCGCATATGAAAACGTGAATGTACTACCATATTTGAGAGAACCTTTGGTTAATTATCCAAACAAATAATGGCATTATGATCATCAATGTCATTTAGGGGTTGCCAGGGGTCACAGTTAGGACCCCTGGCTTGCCCCTCGCGACCCCTAGCACTGCCTTTGTAACCCTAGCCTTAGAGGTGGCAAAAGCAGTACCAAACAGAGGAGGTAAATAGAGTTTTGACCAACAAATCCTATTGGCGAAGGGGCAAACTTCCGGGTGAGAACGATAAGTCCAGATACCCGCTAAAAAGATGCTTGTAATGCTGATTCATGTTCTTTGGGTGCATACTTAGCACCTAATTTCTTTTTTTTCCTGGGCCAGGTGCGGCCATTACTCCCCGACTACTGTTTACTCGACTGCATCCTCCACCATGGGACTACATTGCCACCTTCACTCACCCCTTCTTTTAACCCTTGCTTATTGTAGGACACAAACTCTCTACAATGGCCTTCTTTCGATGGGGTCCTTGTTTCCGTCCATCCGAGACCAGCCATGTCGACTTGCGACCTAACAGTGATTTTCCCCTAATGTTCCAGGCTTAAACCTACATAAAAAACATAAAAAGGTGCTGACGTTCCTGGCTATAAATAATCCAGACATTGCATTGATTGACATAACCGCCTGTCTAAAGATGAATCCCAAAATCTCAAGAGAGATTGGGTGGAGGCAACCAGGGTTATTTCTACATGGTCAGACAAGGGCAGCCCCTATCTCGTACCCAATCTGGCCATACAATCATCTCATCTTATTGTGGGAAGCGTTTATGTGCCGAGTTATTTCCAATAGTCTATTCTTTTCCTATCTTCATCTCTTTCTCACAGATTCTGGGTACTTGGCAGTCCTTCCAAGAGGAGACTGGAAACATTGCTCAGGAACACATTCATGATCACACTTGTCCCCTAGATCTTAGACCAACAATGACTGGAAGGAACTGTTGGACCTGCGTGCCAATCACTCCCCTTTGGACCCTTGGTAACTTCTGCAACCTAGGGATCACGATTACACCCTTTACACCCATCCACAAGGCACAGAGTCTAGGATAGATTTTTTTCTACTTACAAGGGCACTCATTCCTCCTACAACCCGGGCTTGCGGTACAGTTGTGGGTAAAATCTTTGACTATGGCCTCTTCTGAGTGCTCTTGGCCCTGGATATTTTTTGTGCACTCAGTGGTCTCTACAAGATGCCAACATGGAAGTCCAAAGGCGAAGCATACTTCACAAGCCCATCTATGGACCTCCCTGGACTCCATCATTGGCTCCCTCAAATTCTTTGGGCTTCTTGCAAAGCTTACATGAAGGGCTAAATCATACAGGAGTCTGCTCTTTTCAAAGTCAGTCGTCACAAAGCAACAACTGGAACAGAAGCTACTTTCTCTGCAGGCATCCTACTGGACATTCCATACACAGGACCTCTCCCGACAACTGACACAGACCAAGCTAGATTTGAACTCCATGTTACCTCCATTGCTGAAAAAACACTAGCCCAAATCAAACATTGATACTATGAATTTGGAGAGAAAGCTGGGAGACTGCTGGTGTACCAGCTTAAACAGGCAGACTTCCAAATGGACATTCTGGCCATCAAGGCAGCTAGGGGTCTCCTCACACATAACCACTGTTGTGAGGTTATTTTAGCATTTACACAGGCACATTACTTAGCCCTGGGCCTGAGGCCTGTACCCTCTCACCTAGTCACAGTTCGCTTTTAATCCTTTCATTATTTTAGCTTAGCTGCATTTAGTGATGATGTTTTCATTCTTTTATAAGTTGCTCTTCCACACAGAATTTGTTATTCATTTCTTTGCACTACAATTTCATCCTGCTCAGCCCAAGGTTGTACATGAAATGTATGGGGTATTGCTGGTCCTAAGAGTACATTGTCTACACTACAAAGAAAAATACAGTTCTTAGAATAACAGCTATGTTATTATCAAACATCACACTGCCCACCCCAGGGGACATTCCAGCCAACCTGCCATCTCATGCTGCATATCATCGCAGTTTCTGCAGAAACCTTTTGGTTCCTCTTTGTATACTTGGGAGGAATTCCAGCAGACTAACAGAAGTTTTCTTCACCTCTGAACGCAGCTATATGGGTTGGGCTTCCTTGCTGGGACCAGTAGGGCAGATTAGGGCTACCACTACTATTTGCTCTCATGTAGAAACTTAGTAGAGATATTAGGGACAACACTATTGTGACAATATGGTAGGTCTCTTCTTGTATTTCACTTTCATGGTCACTGCTTTGATAATGCTATGTTTCATTATCCTTATAACCACAATTCATGTCTTTTTATGGAGAAGGCAGTTTCTTCAATAAGCTATATATTGAACCAAGATCCTGCTTCTGTTTGTCTTTGCATGTATGAGACTTGTATAACTGAGAGATCTGTTCCACCACAACTTCTCTGAGGAGTCTGAGTGTCATGAGATAGGCTGCCACAAATCACTCTTACCTTTGGCATTGGTGAGGTGCTGCTAGCTACCCGGAAAGGTTAGGCAGACTAGTGTTGCATGGTGTGGGATCAATCTCCCATACTCAGTGGTGCTGCAGCCCAAAATTCAGCAGTCTTGTTACCATAACGGACGTCTACGACACCATGATGAATGTTTCACTTTCAATAAGGATCTGTATATATGGGTCTGTATACAGCCTGCACAGAAGAGCAACTCTCCCACGCAAAATACACTTTTTGTGATGGTTTGTATATGCCTCAAATCACATAGGCTGCTGCTGAAGAGCTGGAAATTCTGAAAGCTATCAAGCAGATTCCCACTTGTAAAACACTGGGGGAAGATGGCTCCCTTAATGAATTCTACAAGATGAACACTGCACAACTGGCTCCTTCTTTGGCAAAGGTGTTAGCTCATATGCAGGAAACTTTTTCACTTCAGTTGGAATTCAACATAGTGACCATTATCTTGCTCCCCAAAATGAACAAAGACCTTCAACTCTGTAGCAGCTACAGACCCATATCATTGATCAATGCTGATTTAAAATCTTGACAAAGGCATTCACTCACTAAGGAAGCCTTTGTGCGTCAGAGACAGTCTACCAATCACATGCAGGTGTTCTCCCATGTCATCTGGCAAATCTGGCAAGCACGAAGGAATGAGGAGCAGCAAGGGGCAATTTACCTTGGTACGAAGAAGGTCTTTGGCTTCATGGCTCTACCTATTCTGCACTACTGTGAGGGTGGGTTTTCAAGATCACTTTATCCAATTGGTCAAACTTATTTACACCTCTTGTTTTGCACGGGTCAATAGCAATGGCTTCCTCTCTGAATGATTTCCTCTTTAAAGAAGAACTTGACAGGGATGCCCCTTGTCACCTTTCCTTTTTCTCTAGAGGCCATGACAATCAAGATTTGGGCTACTGCAGAGATCTCAGAGATCTCTGGCATTTAGACCCTGGCGGGAGAGCTTAAACTGCTGCTGTACACTGATGATATCCTTATGCTTCTCACAAGAATTGCTTCCAGTGCCTATGGAGGAGGTAGCTGCCTTTGGCCATTTCTCAGGATATAAAACCAATTGGTGGGGGGGAGTGGGGCCTTCCCACTGAACAAGCACGCCTGTCTTCCTTGGCTAACTCCCAGAGTTAATGGATGGCACAATAACTTATGTGGGGCTCCGATTTAGAAATTATGGCCCATGATTATACGTTTTTAGCACTGCATTTGCGTCATTTATTGAGGCAAAAGCAGCGCAAACTTACAAAATAAAATTTTATTTTTGTAAGTTAGCACCGATTTTGCATCAAAAAATGACGCAAATTTGGCACTGAAAAATAATAAATATGGGCCCATATCTTTAGTTCAAAATCTTTCCAATGACGATCACTCAGCAAATGTATACAGCAAAAACAGCCAACAAGTGTTTCACAACAGAGTTGCTTCCTCAGGAATGTTGAAGCAAAATAAATATACAGTATAATTATACATCATGGAAGGGGGGGAGCACACTACCTCTCATCTCAGCACAGTTCACCCCTTTGCATCATGGTAAATGAAAATATGAACCTTCCAGTGGCTGCTATAGCTCAAGACTTTCAGAAATTTCTCACTTGCACATAAACGTACGGGCGCCGCCAGATGATCAAAATGGTTCCAGGGCTACAATTCAGCTACTTATTTGGCATGATCCCAGTGGGTATCCCGAGACACCCACTTTTGAAATTCACCAAGATGATCAAGGATTATGGCCCTCATTCTGACCTTGGCGGGCGGCGGAGGCCGCCCGCCAAAGTCCCGCCGTCAGATTACCGTTCCGCGGTCGAAAGACCGCGGCGGTAATTCTGACTTTCCCGCTGGGCTGGCGGGCGGTCGCCTTCAGACCGCCCGCCAGCCCAGCGGGAAAGAGGCTTCCACGATGAAGCCGGCTCGGAATCGAGCCGGCGGAGTGGAAGCTGTGCGACGGGTGCAGTTGCACCCGTCGCGTATTTCACTGTCTGCGCACTGTCACTGTCACTGTCGGACCGCCGGGATCTGGATGGCGGTAGGGGGGGTCGGAATCCCCGCGGAGGATTCAATGGGGCGGCGGTTTACTGGCGGGAGCCCGCCAGTGGTGCCGGTCCGACCGCGGCTTTACCGCCGCGGTCGGAATCCCCATTGGAGCACCGCCGGCCTGTCGGCGGTGCTCCCGCGGTCCTCCGCCCTGGCGGTCAAAGACCGCCAGGGTCAGAATGACCGCCTATGTCTGGGATTGACAGAAACCCCACCTTCGACTATCCAAACAGCAAGTGATATTGGCATCAGGATGTCTACTTTACCAGACATATCTCTGTGCTATAAATGCCACCGACGGTCCCACCTCACCTATTTCTTTTCAGAAGACGTGCAAACCCCCACTTGGGTCCTGATAGAACAAGGGCTCCTGGACAGCTCGATCATCCCTAATCTTCCACAGAGCCTTATCTCTAAGTGAATGTGTCTTGGACCATCTATTACAGACAACAGTTTGGGTAAGGGACCCAACTAATAAACACCTCAACGTACATGCCTATTTGCATGAGAAGGCTCCCATAAGGGATAACAAGGCACTTCAAATTGGTAATGAGCCAGCTCACTGGGAGGCCTGGAACTCCAAAGGCATCCTTACATAGGACTAACTACTTCACAATGGGACCATCAAAACATTCTGCTCCCTTCAGGAGGAATTCCACCTCAAATGCCATCTAGGGTTGGCACTATCAGCAGTTGTCTCATTGCATGTCCATTGTACTGCAACCACTTCCTCTTGCCCTCCCTGGCACCCCTATATCGAAATATAAACACCTACATTGGAGTTGTCTCAGCCTGTATAAAAAACTCCTCCAGGAACACCATTCAGAACTTCTCCAATAGCTTCTGAAGGAGAAGTGATGCAGGAGACTAACTAAGCACTACACAGATGAGGAATGGAAGGAACTCTTAAATTCTCTCAATAGGGGCCCTCAAGAGGCATGCCTAAAGTTTAGATTTTTCAGACTCCTACAAGACTGGCATTGGATCCCTGCTGAGTCACTCTGGCCCCCACTGCAGCCTGCTGGTGCGCACCCCAAGGACAAAGTGTACACTCAACCTACACTTGAGAATCCCTCTGAAGCTATTGGTCACAAGTTTGAGCAAACATGAACATTTTAACTGCTCTGATCCTGCATCTCTCTCTACAGAACTAATCTTTCTTAATGATACACTGCCCTGCCAAAGATCACCTGCCACACCAAGCATTGGATAGACACATCATTTTCAGTAGCCACCATGGCCATTCTAATATGATGGCAGCAACACCTACCTCTGATGCACACGGACTGGATGTGCGATATGGTCGTTGTTGCCTCCACAAACAGGCCGGTCATCACGCAAGACCAGCTGGACATTTTCGAGGACATATGGTCCCCTTTTCTCTGGAGGAACCCTTATTGACTGCCTCTGCTGCCTTTCACCCTTGAAGTGAATTCCCAACCTGAGAACGCATTGCTCGGACCCGATGTACCACTACCCCAGGATCTCAAGCAGCTGTACTCCATTTCTCAGGTTAGATCACTCCATACTTGTGGTGCTGTATTGTTTGATTTACTTCCTATTGTGTTGCTGCACCCTTATTATGCAATTATTGCCCTAGATAGTCCACAATTTAATTCACGCTTTCTTTCATCCCACTTTTCCGGACATAGGGTATTTTCTTAGATTGCTGTGTCATGTCTTTTTAACATAGTACACACTCTCTTTAATGCAGTCTAACTTATTTCCTTTTCATGTTTCTATCATTGCTTGTTGATACACTGTATTTGACTCAGAAACCACAATACAGACTTATCGATAAAGATGTAGAGGCCTTAAGGTGAAACAGAGGCTCATTAGAGATTTTGAATAGGCTGGCATCAGGGAAGATTCCTGTGGGGTTGAACTGCTTGGTTGTTACGACTGGATGCACAGGAAGACAAAGAGTGCCCTACAAAAATTATCTGATCCAATCTGACATTGAAATGATAGCAAACATTCTTTAGAAATCAGTTACAATGTAATCCAAGAAACAACAGTTTTCACAAATAGTCAAGTCCAATTCCAAATCTTTCCAATGACGATCACTCAGCAAATGTATACAGCAAAAACAGCCAACAAGGGTTTCACAACACAGTTGCTTCCTCAGGAATGTTGAAGCAAAATAAATATGCAATATAATAATACATTATGGAAGGGGGGGAGCACACTGCCTCTCATCTCAGCACAGTTCACCCCTTTGCATCATGGTAAATGAAGTATGTTTATTTCAAAGTTGCTGTAGTTTTTTACCAAAGTTGGTGCAGATAGTTCTTATCTCCAGACATGTGTTTCTGGGTTTAGCTCCTCATCAATAGAGAGCAGAAGTAGTAAAGAGCAAAGAAAAGTCATTTGAGGTTTCTGAAATGCTGCCCAAGTCTTCACAGGTCATAGTACCACTCCACAGACGCATCCCAGGTGAGCTTGTCAGCTCATTGGCTCCTGGAGCCTTTTAAACTAAAGAGGGGACGGAGCACACTGCCTCTCATCTCAGCACAGTTCACCCCATTGCATCATGGTAAATGTTGTACACTTACTTCAAAATTATTGGAGTTTTTCACCAAAGTTGATGCAGATATGCTGTAATCTCTAGACATTTATTTCTGGCTTTAGCCCTTCTCAGTAGAGAGCAGACGTAGTAGAGAGCAGAGAAAAGTAATCTGACACTGCTGAACTGCTACCCATGTCTTCACAGGTCACAGCATCACTCACAGAGGCACACAGGTGCATCTCAAGTGATCTTGTCAGCTCATTGGCTCAAGGGAACATTTGATACACAAGGGGATAGAGAGCAGACTGTGGGTAGGTCGCTCCCACTGCCGCTGCAGCTCCTCCAAGTTCCCGAGTTCCTGTGTTCCTGAGACCCACCTAACTGTAAGTACCCCCCTCCTCCCAGCCCCTCGCCCTGCCCCGCGCCACTCACCTTCTCTCCTGCTCCTGCTTCTTTTCCTCCTCTCTGTCTCTTCCTACTCGCTCCCCCTCTGCAATCTTCTTCTGTGTTCTTCTGTTCTTCTCTTCTGTTCTTCTGTTCTTCCCTTCTGTTCTTCTGTGTTCTTCCGGTCTTCTGTGTTCTTCTTCTCGGTTCTTCTGTGTTCTTCTGTGTTCTTCTCTGTTCTTCTCTGTTCTTCTGTGTTCTTCTCTGTTCTTCTGCTCTTCCGGTCTTCTGTTCTTCTGTCTTCTGTTCTTCTGTCCTCTGTTCTCCTGTCTTCGGCTCTTCTACCTCCTCCGTCTTCTTCCCCCGAGCCTGCCCTCCTGCTCCTTCCTCATCCCCCTCCCTCACTCGCCTCCCCCTCTCTCGCCCCTAGCTAACCCGTTCGCTATCTACCTCCCTCACTCCTCCTATCTTCCTATCTCTCTAGCTCCCTATCTCACTATCTAACTCCCCCACTCTCCACCTCCTCCTACCTACCTATCTGTCTATCTATCTATTTCCCTATCTATCGACTTCTCTATCTATTTTCTCTATCTACTTCTCTATCTCTCCCCCCCTCCCGCCACCCCCTCTACTACCTATCTCCCTATCCTCTCACTCTACCTCTCTCCCTCACCCACCTCTACAACCCCCCCTCCCCTATCTTCACAACCCTACTCCTATCTCTCTCCCTAATCTCCAAACCTCCTAACACTCACCCTCCTCCACCCTAAACCCCCTCCCCCAGCTCCTCTCACTCTACCTGTCCCCCCCCCCTCCCTCGCGCTTTCCCGCCGCGACCTCCTGCACGCCCCCGCCCCCCAGCTCCCATTCGCCCCCAGCTGACCCCTCCCCCCCCCTCCTACCTCTTATGGCGGCCGCTGCGCGACAGTGGTAGCGACCCTTGACCCAAGGGTAGGTCGCTCCCCCTGCCGCTGCAGCTCCTCCAAGTTCCCGAGTTCCTGTGTTCCTGAGACCCACCTAACTGTAAGTACCCCCCTCCTCCCAGCCCCTCGCCCTGCCCCGCGCCACTCACCTTCTCTCCTGCTCCTGCTTCTTTTCCTCCTCTCTGTCTCTTCCTCCTCGCTCCCCCTCTGCAATCTTCTTCTGTGTTCTTCTGTTCTTCTCTTCTGTTCTTCTGTTCTTCCCTTCTGTTCTTCTGTGTTCTTCCGGTCTTCTGTGTTCTTCTTCTCGGTTCTTCTGTGTTCTTCTGTGTTCTTCTGTGTTCTTCTCTGTTCTTCTGTGTTCTTCTCTGTTCTTCTGCTCTTCCGATCTTCTGTGCTTCTGTCTTCTGTTCTTCTGTTCTTCTGTCTTCTGCTCTTCCGGTCTTCTGTTCTTCTGTCTTCTGTTCTTCTGTCCTCTGTTCTCCTGTCTTCGGCTCTTCTACCTCCTCCGTCTTCTTCCCCCGAGCCTGCCCTCCTGCTCCTTCCTCATCCCCCTCCCTCACTCACCTCCCCCTCTCTCACCCCTAGCTAACCCGTTCGCTATCTACCTCCCTCACTCCTCCTATCTTCCTATCTCTCTAGCTCCCTATCTCACTATCTAACTCCCCCACTCTCCACCTCCTCCTACCTACCTATCTGTCTATCTATCTATTTCCCTATCTATCGACTTCTCTATCTATTTTCTCTATCTATTTCTCTATCTCTCCCCCCCTCCCGCCACCCCCTCTACTACCTATCTCCCTATCCTCTCACTCTACCTCTCTCCCTCACCCACCTCTACAACCCCCCCTCCCCTATCTTCACAACCCTACTCCTATCTCTCTCCCTAATCTCCAAACCTCCTAACACTCACCCTCCTCCACCCTAAACCCCCTCCCCCAGCTCCTCTCACTCTACCTGTCCCCCCCTCCCTCGCGCTTTCCCGCCGCGACCTCCTGCACGCCCCTGCCCCCCAGCTCCCATTCGCCCCCAGCTGACCCCTCCCCCCCCCTCCTACCTCTTATGGTGGCCGCTGCGCGACAGTGGTAGCGACCCTTGACCCAAGGGTAGGTCGCTCCCCCTGCCGCTGCAGCTCCTCCAAGTTCCCGAGTTCCTGTGTTCCTGAGACCCACCTAACTGTAAGTACCCCCCTCCTCCCAGCCCCTCGCCCTGCCCCGCGCCACTCACCTTCTCTCCTGCTCCTGCTTCTTTTCCTCCTCTCTGTCTCTTCCTCCTCGCTCCCCCTCTGCAATCTTCTTCTGTGTTCTTCTGTTCTTCTCTTCTGTTCTTCTGTTCTTCCCTTCTGTTCTTCTGTGTTCTTCCGGTCTTCTGTGTTCTTCTTCTGTGTTCTTCTGTGTTCTTCTGTGTTCTTCTGTGTTCTTCTCTGTTCTTCTGTGTTCTTCTCTGTTCTTCTGCTCTTCCGATCTTCTGTGCTTCTGTCTTCTGTTCTTCTGTTCTTCTGTCTTCTGCTCTTCCGGTCTTCTGTTCTTCTGTCTTCTGTTCTTCTGTCCTCTGTTCTCCTGTCTTCGGCTCTTCTACCTCCTCCGTCTTCTTCCCCCGAGCCTGCCCTCCTGCTCCTTCCTCATCCCCCTCCCTCACTCGCCTCCCCCTCTCTCACCCCTAGCTAACCCGTTCGCTATCTACCTCCCTCACTCCTCCTATCTTCCTATCTCTCTAGCTCCCTATCTCACTATCTAACTCCCCCACTCTCCACCTCCTCCTACCTACCTATCTGTCTATCTATCTATTTCCCTATCTATCGACTTCTCTATCTATTTTCTCTATCTATTTCTCTATCTCTCCCCCCCTCCCGCCACCCCCTCTACTACCTATCTCCCTATCCTCTCACTCTACCTCTCTCCCTCACCCACCTCTACAACCCCCCCTCCCCTATCTTCACAACCCTACTCCTATCTCTCTCCCTAATCTCCAAACCTCCTAACACTCACCCTCCTCCACCCTAAACCCCCTCCCCCAGCTCCTCTCACTCTACCTGTCCCCCCCCCCTCCCTCGCGCTTTCCCGCCGCGACCTCCTGCACACCCCCGCCCCCCAGCTCCCATTCGCCCCCAGCTGACCCCTCCCCCCCCTCCTACCTCTTATGGCGGCTGCTGCGCGACAGTGGTAGCGACCCTTGACCCAAGGGTAGGTCGCTCCCCCTGCCGCTGCAGCTCCTCCAAGTTCCCGAGTTCCTGTGTTCCTGAGACCCACCTAACTGTAAGTACCCCCCTCCTCCCAGCCCCTCGCCCTGCCTCGCGCCACTCACCTTCTCTCCTGCTCCTGCTTCTTTTCCTCCTCTCTGTCTCTTCCTCCTCGCTCCCCCTCTGCAATCTTCTTCTGTGTTCTTCTGTTCTTCTCTTCTGTTCTTCTGTTCTTCCCTTCTGTTCTTCTGTGTTCTTCCGGTCTTCTGTGTTCTTCTTCTCGGTTCTTCTGTGTTCTTCTGTGTTCTTCTGTGTTCTTCTCTGTTCTTCTGTGTTCTTCTCTGTTCTTCTGCTCTTCCGATCTTCTGTGCTTCTGTCTTCTGTTCTTCTGTTCTTCTGTCTTCTGCTCTTCCGGTCTTCTGTTCTTCTGTCTTCTGTTCTTCTGTCCTCTGTTCTCCTGTCTTCGGCTCTTCTACCTCCTCCGTCTTCTTCCCCCGAGCCTGCCCTCCTGCTCCTTCCTCATCCCCCTCCCTCACTCGCCTCCCCCTCTCTCACCCCTAGCTAACCCGTTCGCTATCTACCTCCCTCACTCCTCCTATCTTCCTATCTCTCTAGCTCCCTATCTCACTATCTAACTCCCCCACTCTCCACCTCCTCCTACCTACCTATCTGTCTATCTATCTATTTCCCTATCTATCGACTTCTCTATCTATTTTCTCTATCTATTTCTCTATCTCTCCCCCCCTCCCGCCACCCCCTCTACTACCTATCTCCCTATCCTCTCACTCTACCTCTCTCCCTCACCCACCTCTACAACCCCCCCTCCCCTATCTTCACAACCCTACTCCTATCTCTCTCCCTAATCTCCAAACCTCCTAACACTCACCCTCCTCCACCCTAAACCCCCTCCCCCAGCTCCTCTCACTCTACCTGTCCCCCCCCTCCCTCGCGCTTTCCCGCCGCGACCTCCTGCACGCCCCCGCCCCCCAGCTCCCATTCGCCCCCAGCTGACCCCTCCCCCCCCTCCTACCTCTTATGGCGGCCGCTGCGCGACAGTGGTAGCGACCCTTGACCCAAGGGTAGGTCGCTCCCCCTGCCGCTGCAGCTCCTCCAAGTTCCCGAGTTCCTGTGTTCCTGAGACCCACCTAACTGTAAGTACCCCCCTCCTCCCAGCCCCTCGCCCTGCCCCGCGCCACTCACCTTCTCTCCTGCTCCTGCTTCTTTTCCTCCTCTCTGTCTCTTCCTCCTCGCTCCCCCTCTGCAATCTTCTTCTGTGTTCTTCTGTTCTTCTCTTCTGTTCTTCTGTTCTTCCCTTCTGTTCTTCTGTGTTCTTCCGGTCTTCTGTGTTCTTCTTCTCGGTTCTTCTGTGTTCTTCTGTGTTCTTCTCTGTTCTTCTGTGTTCTTCTCTGTTCTTCTGCTCTTCCGATCTTCTGTGCTTCTGTCTTCTGTTCTTCTGTTCTTCTGTCTTCTGCTCTTCCGGTCTTCTGTTCTTCTGTCTTCTGTTCTTCTGTCCTCTGTTCTCCTGTCTTCGGCTCTTCTACCTCCTCCGTCTTCTTCCCCCGAGCCTGCCCTCCTGCTCCTTCCTCATCCCCCTCCCTCACTCGCCTCCCCCTCTCTCACCCCTAGCTAACCCGTTCGCTATCTACCTCCCTCACTCCTCCTATCTTCCTATCTCTCTAGCTCCCTATCTCACTATCTAACTCCCCCACTCTCCACCTCCTCCTACCTACCTATCTGTCTATCTATCTATTTCCCTATCTATCGACTTCTCTATCTATTTTCTCTATCTATTTCTCTATCTCTCCCCCCCTCCCGCCACCCCCTCTACTACCTATCTCCCTATCCTCTCACTCTACCTCTCTCCCTCACCCACCTCTACAACCCCCCCTCCCCTATCTTCACAACCCTACTCCTATCTCTTTCCCTAATCTCCAAACCTCCTAACACTCACCCTCCTCCACCCTAAACCCCCTCCCCCAGCTCCTCTCACTCTACCTGTCCCCCCCCTCCCTCGCGCTTTCCCGCCGCGACCTCCTGCACGCCCCCGCCCCCCAGCTCCCATTCGCCCCCAGCTGACCCCTCCCCCCCCCTCCTACCTCTTATGGCGGCCGCTGCGCGACTGCGCAGCGGGCGCGCCGGAGGCGCGCCAGAGGCAAGCCCGTCTGCGCCCGTCCGCGCCTGGCCTGCGCCCAGCGCCACGACCCCTGGTCCCCAGCTCCCCCAAGCCCCGCTGATCCGCTACGACCCCACCACCCTCCACGCCCTCAACCCAGGGCGCTCCAAAACCTGCTTCCTAGCTCACCCCAAACGCACCCATGGACCCTTCGCCTGCAACTCCTGCAAACGCATCTTCCACCACGCAACTACCACGACCACAAGCCCACGTGCCATCAACCACCTCAAGTGCATCCTGGTCAACGCTCGTTCCGTCCACAAGCACGCCGTTGAACTTTGGGACCTCCTGGACTCCACAGCCCCGGACGTCGCCTTCATCACGGAGACATGGATGAACGCCTCCTCTGCTCCAGACATCGCTACCCGCCATCCCCGAAGGCTACAAGATCTCCAGAAAAGACCGCACCAACCAAGTAGGAGGAGGTGTCGCCATCATCTTCAAAGACTCCATCAGCGTCACCACCTCCACCGAAGACCCCCCCCTCGCCGCTGAACACCTGCATTTTCAGATTCGCACCGACCCAAGGACCACCCTCAGAGGATCCCTCGTCTACCGTCCTCCCGGACCTCGCGCCTCTTTCAGCGACGCCATCGCCGACTTCATCTCCCCGCACGCCCTCGGACTACATCCTCCTAGGCGACCTCAACTTCCATCTGGAACAAAACAACTACCCCAACACCACCACCCTGCTCGACAACCTCGCCAACCTCGGCCTCAAACAACTGGTGAACACCGCCACCCACATCGCCGGACACACGCTCGACCCTATCTTCTCCGCCAGCAAACACGTCTTCTTCAGCCACACCTCTGCCCTACACTGGACCGACCACAGCTGCGTCCACTTCACATTCCGACGCGAGACCTCCCACCTCCGCACTCAACCCATCCCTCGTCGACAGTGGAACAAGATCCCTGAAGAGCAACTCTTCTCCGCTCTCGCCGCCAACCAACCCACCCTCACCACCGACCCCAACGACGCAGCTCTCAACCTCACAAACTGGATCTCCAACTGCGCTGACAACCTTGCTCCCCTCAAACGCACGCATCGACAGACCAACACCAAAAAACCTCTCTGGTTCTCTGACACCCTCAAAGAATCAAAGAAAACTTGTTGTGCCCTTGAGAAGGCCTGGCGCAAGGACCACACCGCTGACAACATGACCGCCCTCAAGAACGCTACACGCGAACACCACCACCTGATCCGCACTGCCAAAAGGAACTTTTTCACCGACAGACTAGACAAAAACAGCCACAACAGCAGAGAACTCTTCAGCATCGTCAAAGAGTTCTCCAACCCCAGCTCCAGCGCCAACGCCGTCACGCCCTCACAGGATTTGTGCGAATCCCTCGCCACTTTCTTCCATCGCAAGATCAGCGACCTCCACGACAGCTTCGGACACCAGACCCAACCATACACCACTGAACCCGCTTCCCCGGACATCACCCTCAACAACTGGACCCACATCAACACGGAAGAAACCAAATCCATCATGAACTCTATCCACTCCGGCGCCCCTTCGGACCCCTGCCCGCACTTCATCTTTAACAAAGCCGACGACATCATCGCCCCGCACCTCCAGACCGTCATCAACTCTTCTTTTTCTTCTGCTACCTTCCCCGAATGCTGGAAGCACGCTGAAGTCAACGCCCTACTAAAGAAACCTACGGCTGACCCAAGCGACCTGAAAAACTTCCGCCCCATCTCTCTTCTACCTTTCCCAGCCAAGGTAATAGAAAAGACCGTCAACAAACAGCTGTCCACCTTCCTGGAAGACAACAACCTGCTCGACCCTTCACAAACCGGATTCCGAACCAACCACAGCACGGAAACCGCCCTCATCTCAGTCACAGACGACATCAGAACCCTGATGGACAACGGTGAAACAGTCGCCCTCATTCTCCTCGACCTCTCGGCTGCCTTTGACACCGTCTGTCACCGCACCCTAATCACCCGCCTACGCTCCACCGGGATCCAAGGCCAGGCCCTGGACTGGATCGCCTCCTTCCTCGCTAACCGCTCCCAAAGAGTTTACCTCCCTCCGTTTCGCTCAGAACCCACCAAGATCATCTGCGGCGTACCTCAAGGCTCATCGCTCAGCCCGACACTCTTCAATGTCTACATGAGCCCCCTCGCCGACATCGTATGCAAGCACGACATCATCATCACCTCCTACGCCGACGACACCCAACTTGTACTCTCCCTCACCAAGGACCCCGCCAGCGCCAAGACCAACCTACAAGAGGGTATGAAGGACGTCGCAGATTGGATGAGGCTCAGCCGCCTAAAGCTGAACTCTGAAAAAACGGAAGTCCTCATCCTCGGCAACACCCCGTCCGCCTGGGACGACTCCTGGTGGCCCACGGCCCTCGGCACCGCACCGACCCCCGCAGACCACGCCCGCAACCTCGGCTTCATCTTGGACCCTCTTCTCACCATGACCAAGCAAGTCAACGCCGTGTCCTCCGCCTGCTTCCTCACTCTCCGCATGCTCCGCAAGATCTTCCGCTGGATCCCCGCCGACACCAGAAAAACCGTGACCAACGCCCTTGTCACGAGTCGCCTGGACTACGGCAACACCCTCTACGCCGGGACCACCGCCAAACTCCAAAACCGCCTGCAACGCATCCAAAACGCCTCGGCCCGCCTCATCCTCGACGTACCCCGCAACAGCCACATCTCCGCACACCTGAGACACCTGCATTGGCTCCCAGTCAGCAAAAGGATCACCTTCCGTCTTCTCACCCACGCACACAAAGCCCTCCACAACAAGGGACCGGAATACCTCAACAGACGCCTCAGCTTCTACGTCCCCACCCGCCCCCTCCGCTCCGCTGGCCTCGCACTTGCTGCCGTCCCTCGCACCCGCCGCTCCACGGCGGGTGGGAGATCTTTCTCCTTCCTGGCGGCCAAGACCTGGAACTCCCTCCCCACCAGCCTCAGGACCACCCAGGACCACTCCGCTTTCCGGAGACTCCTAAAGACTTGGCTGTTCGAGCAGCGATAACCCCCCCTTTCCCCCCTAGCGCCTTGAGACCCGCACGGGTGAGTAGCGCGCTTTATAAATGTTAATGATTTGATTTGATTTGATTTGTTATCACAGCCTCATAGTCAGTCTGCAGTTCCTTTTAGCATGTAAAAACTCTCCATATGAATGTTATGGATTTGTTTCTGTAAATGACCAGACCCTGCATGAAGAACAGAGTTTGTGGAAGTAGGTTTCCTATAAAGTCTTGACACTTATACAATTCAAGATCTAGAAAGTAGATGTTGTTATTGTTATATTCTAAGCTCAAAATAACATTAAATATGTTAAGCTATTCATGAAAAGCCTTCAGATCTATCACAGAGCCCTTCTAAATCATAAAAAGGTTGATCCCAACTTTTCAGATTTTTCCCAAGGACCAGCCCAGGCATGCTCCCTCTCATGCAGTCCCATAAAGAGACTTGCATAAGACCAAGCAATCCTGGATCCCATCATCATACTTAACAATTGATGATAAAGTTGATACTGATAATGAAGAAAATTGTTACTTAACACAAACTCTGATAAATCCAAAATCATCCATGAATGTTGAAAATAACTAGCTGACCCTTTGTAAATATAAATGATCTAACTGCCTCCAGACCTATTTCATGTTTAAGTTTAGTGTATAAGCTGTTAACATCCATAGTTACTAACATGTATTCAGAGTCCCATGTTATGTCCATAATCTGTCTCAAAAAGTCTTTAGTATCCTTGATGTACGAAGATAACATACAGAAAAAAGGTGCTATAAAAATATCTGCAAACTCAGATACATGTTCAGCATGGGAACCTATGGCCAATATAATTGGTTGTCCCAGAGGAATCCTAACCCCTAAAAGCACTTTAGGTAAAAAATAAATGATGGGGGTCAACAGATGAGACACATTCAGATGACTGAACTCCTCAGTATCCAACAATTGACAATCTAAATACATATTCACTTTGGTTTGCAGTGTCTTAAAAGAGGTATTTAGCACTTTGGAACCCATCCTCTTATAATTGGAGGTATTTACTAAATTGTCTCATAGCTTCAAAGTGATAATCATGGAAATTCATTACAACCATGTTTCCTCCCTTGTCAGCTTGTCTAATGATGATCGATTTGTCAAATTTAAGATCAAAAAGTGCCATTTTTCACCTTTATTCAAATGATGACCAATATTATATTCATGATTGGTTTCAATGTCATTCAAAACTAGGGCCCTCATTATGAACTTGGCAGGAATCACTGACCATTGGCGGTACGGACCGCCATGGCCATCAATGGGGACCACTAACAACAAATGCACACATTTGCAAGTTTGAAACCCACACACTGGAAACACATCCACAACACTATCAAACACACATACACACCCCACAATCCTTTGCAATGCACAACAGATATTGATAACAAAACACGCATAAACTGAACTAACCATCACACAAGTCACACTCACAAAAACACCACCAAAAACCCATACATTGCTCAAACACCATCACAAACCACACACCCAACCACACAACAGCACCCTCACCAATACACCTACAACACACTACCCACAACACACACCATGGCACCCCCTAAACACCCCTGCTTCACCGACAGAGAGTTAAGGACCATGGTGGACGAAATACTCAGGGTTGAGCCATACCTAATTGGGGCACAGGTGAAGCAAACATCCGTGGCCAGGAGATGGAGCTGTGGAAGAAGATAGTCAACAAGGTCAACGCAGTGGGAAACCATCTACGCATAAGGAAGGACATCAGGAAGAGATGGAATGACCTGCATGGGAAGATTTGGTCCATGGCATCCAGGCCCAACATCGAGGTACAGAAGACTGGTGGTGATCCCCCACCTCCTCCACCAGAATACACAGACTGGGAGGAGAAGATACTAGCTATCCTGCTCCCAGAGGGCCTCACCGAACTCACTGGAGGACTGGACTTGGCTAAGTCAACTACAATACCTTAACAGTCACCACACATCTAATGCATGTATCACCCCATCCCCTCACTAACACCAGGACCCCATCCCCTACCCAGTCCACAACACCCACACACCCACATCCAAGTCCCCTGAATGCCCACAATCCCCCAAACAAATCACAATCCAGCCCCCTGTGCACAGTCACCTACCCCTGCATGGAATCCCAGTGGCACTAAAGCACCCACAATGCACCTCCACCCCCCACATAAAATGCTCCAAAATATACTCAAAGGGACCTTGCATACCACTACAGGGGACTATAACCATCAATTAGTGCTGAACAGTGCTGCAATCGACAAATATGCACAGGACACCCACATCTCTATTCTCTCACACACAGGCATCATCACCCACGCCGCCCGGGGACATCAAGGAGTGCCAGTCCTCCACCTTTAGATGGAGGCTCCACTCAGGAGAGTGCCAAGGCATGTCTGGACATAGAAGAAATCTTTGGCCCATCCCACACTCCTGGACTGTCACCCTCCAGAAGCCCAACCAGGATACCACTGACACCCCTACCACTCAGCCACCATCATCAGCTCTGGCCAAACAACCCCACACCAGTGTCACTAGGCCACGGACTGGCTGCCCACATGCACAGAGGCCAGACTCTCCACCCACCAACAGTCAGGACGATGAAGGGCCAAGTGCAAGTGAGGCTGCCAGACCTGTGCAGGGGACACAGGCACAGGGGGCTAGTGCCAGTGGGAGGGCATCAGTTGCCCAGGGGGTGGCCAAAGGATGGATGCAGCAGCCCAGGAGGTGATATCTGAGGTCCTGAGTGCATACCACCATTCTCAGGACAGGATGGGCCAGATCCTGGCCACCTTGGAGCAGAATCAGAGGCTGCAGATAGCACACCACCAGGAGGCCATGGAGCAATGGAAACAGCTCAATGCCACCATGGCCTCCATTGCATGGGTGCTGAGGCACCGGTACCACAGCCAGTCTGAGTCCTCCACCCACCTGCAGGCCCCTACCACTAGCCAGGACACTGCCCTGCCATCTACATCTGCAGCATCCACTGGACTGGTGACACTGCCAGAAGACTCACAGGACATTAGCACCCCTACCCATGCATCCCAGCTGCACCTTCAGATCCAGATATGCCACTGAAACACCAGTCAAGACCAAGCCCAGTGCCAGGAAGTGACTTTGCCCTGAACTGTCTCCCTTGTGTGCCACTGAGCTACCTTGTTGATATGCCACTGCCATCTCGCCATATTCCAATGGCCCCATGGACTATACCCCTGTGCAACCAACAGCTGAGCATATGTACCTGAGTATGTTGTTCACCATGTGCCCACTCTCTTTGACTGTCCCAACACTTATGTATATATTGACATTGAATAAATACACCTGTGCACTCAAAATATATGTCCTTAATCAATATGACAGATCAATTGTGAATGTGAAAGCATTAGCCAGTTACCATCATAATCCCACTTTTATTGCAGGAGGGGATCCAGCACACTGTAGTGTCTGAAGTATGTCACACTGTACATACAATTGCCTCTTCAGTCATGATTTTGCATTGTCACTTACAAAAGACACCACAGCACTTATTACATGAGTCAGACTGAAACAATGCAATGAAGACATCAGCATCATAGAACCAGAACAGTACCTGAGAGTCACTGGAAGTATAGCCACATTAGCCGGGTCCTGGAGTTGATCTCTTCCCCCTCTTCTTCCTCACTATCACTCTCATCCCTCCTCTGAGGTTGCAGGGCTGGTTGAACAGCACCCTCCTCTTCCAGAAGTGGGATAGCTTTCCTCAAAGCCAAGTTATGCATCATGCAGCAGGCCACCACTATCTTACACACCTTGTCAGGGACATAACACAGGGATCCTCAGAGAGATGCAGGCAACAAAAGCTTGCCTTCAGGAGTCCTATAGTGTGCTCTATCACCCTCCTAGTATGACCATGGGCCTCATTATAATTCCTCTCTGCATCTGTCCTGGGATTCCTCACACGTGTCAGGAGCCATTGTATGCTAGGGTAGCCAGAATCACCTGCAAAAGTGGGCCTTTCAGCCTGCCTGTCAACTATGTAACTAATCCAGTATCATACACATTCACCCATGAGCCAAGCTCTGTCCCGCTGTAGTTGTCTCATCATGTGTGGCACACTGTTGTTTCTCAGGTCAAATGAATCATGGACTGATCCTGGGAACCTTGCATTGACATGTGAAATGTATGGATCAGCAGTACACACCAATTGGGCATTCATTGAGTGATAGTTCTCACGATCCCTACACACCTGTTCATTCACTCTTGGGGGTATGAGGGCTTTGTGGGTTCCATCAATGGCACCAATCACATGTGGGATATTAGTAAAGGCATAGAATCCAGATTTGATGGTGGTGAGTTCAGCCCTTTGGGGAAACTGGACATAAGTTTGCAAGTGTTGAACAAATACATCCACAAAATTAGACAGGATGTGGCTGAACATTGGCTGTGATACCCCTGCAGCCATGCCCACTATTACTTGAAATGAGCCCGTGGCCAAAAAATGTGAAGCACAGGTAACACTTGCACAGTAGTAGGGATGGCATGCTGATTCCGATTGGCCGGCTTCAGAACAGGATCCAATAATGCACAGAGGTCATGGATTGTAGCTCTATTAAATCAGTAGGTAATAATGATGTAACATTCCTCCATAATGGCCAGATCTACCAGGGGTCTGTAAACAGATGGGGCCCTCCCTTGCCCCATGGGTCTGTACCTATGGGTGATGAAAGAACACATTTTGAGTTTCGACATACACTTGCATCACATGATGTCACTACATTTTTCTAAAACGCGACACATAGGTAACGCACACAAACAGAAAGAATGAGGCACACTGTCAGGCTAATGTGTGCTGAGGTTTATCTGTCATAATGGCATCACATTGTATACACACTTCTAACCGTAAGTACATGTGAGGATCAAAGAATCAGGTCAGTAATCGACCAAGGAGAGAGAGATGGGCCATGGCTGAGGCCCCCGGCAAGGCTATGGAGACTTGGTGAAAGCAAAATGGCAGCCTCCTGACATCCAGGTATGGTAGTGTGGAAGTGACTTAATTCCACTGGCGTTAGTCATCATGCACCTGATCATTGGATTACCTAGTTGTCAATGGGGAACCTGGGGCAATCATGATCGCCGCCGGCGGTGATGGTGCACACTGCTGCAGTATCTACCGCCATTTTGACAGACTCTTGACACTTGACTCCTGCATTACGGGAAAGATAGAACTCCACTGCGTGTGCTGCTGTGTCCTGACTCTGGTCCCAGAGATGGTGCATGTGACAGGGGAACGGGCCTCGGCCTTCACAGTGGAGGAGCTTGAGAAGCTGGTGGACGGGGTCCTACCCCTGAACGCAAAGTTGTATGGGCAACCAGAGGAGCAGATGAGTTGCTATCTGTCATCCTTAGATGTGTGTGATTGTGGAGGATGCCTGTATGCATCTGTGTTCACTGTGTGACTGCCCAGCCATAGGTTGTACTTTCTGCTTGTAATCTGTTCATTTGCAAGTCTCCATGTGCTATGCCAGTATGAACGGGCATGGCATTTGTGTAGGGGCACACACACTGACGTCTGTTTCTTTACTCTATGTGTCCCATGTAGGTAAGAGCCCATCAAAAGAGAGGCCTGTGGCAAGCCATCGCCAAGGAAGTGTGGACCCTGGCGGTCTACAACCGGCAGAGCTCCCACTGCAGGAAGCGGTGGGAGGACCTGAGGCACTGGACCAGGAAGACAGGAGAGGCCCAGCTGGGGAAGGCCTCCCAACGAGGAAGGGGTGCCCGTCGGATCCTGCCCCCCCAATGGCCCACATTCTAGTGGCGGCATATCCGGATTTGGATGGGCGATTGAAGGCAGCACAGCAGCCACAAGGGGGTGTAGTTGGGTGCTGTGGGATGCATGCATTGTAGTGCCAGGCATTTAGACAGGTGTGTCCCTGCAGTCCTGCCCACCTCCACGTCCTTGGGACAGTGTCATAGCTTATTTTGGCAGTGTCTGTAGGCCTATGAGGAGCCACCTTTTTGTCATCTGGTGTTCATTGTGGCCTTATGAACTTGTAGATATATTTTATTGGCTTGGCATAGTCTCTCATGGGTTCACTTCACACAGTGTATCAGAGTTGTGTTTCAGGAAGGTAATGTGGTGATTCTGAGGTCATGCCTACTAGTCAGGGGCACATTCATAATGTATACTGAGGGTTGGTGCCGGACGTAGGTGGGAGTGTCTGTGTCCCAAAATGTACCTATTTCAGGGATTTGACATATTTTTTTCTTTCTTTGTTTCCCCACCCCTGTGCTCTTGTGTCCCTGTGTACATTAGCATCATCTGGCGAGGGAGCTGAGGCACCGGCGAGTGGGGATGCAGCAGCCCACAGTTCCAAGGAGGCAGAGTCGACGACACCAAGGGGACCAGTGGGTTGGAGGGTGAGGAGAGTACCACGTGGGAGGCAACTACCACTGGAGGTAGTGACTCTGATACCTCCTCCGGTGGCAGCTCCCTGGTGGTGGCGGACCCTACTGGGCCCACCCATCCTTTGTCATCTTCCACTACCCCATATCATCACCGCCCTCCCAGTTGCTCCTCACCAACTCCCCTCGTGCCCGCTCACCTCGGAGGGTGGGCATCTCCTTCTCCCCAGGCACATCATCCCCTGAACCAGTCAGCCCTGCTGCCCTCACGGAGGAGGCTATTGACCTCCTGAGAACCATCTCTGTAGGTCAGACAACCATTGTGAATGCCATCCAGGGGGCTAGCATCCCAGATGCAGCAATGCAATGCATACCTCGAAGGCATTCACAGTGCCATGTCTGGCCTACAGAGATCCTTTCAGGCTCTGGCCTCCTCTTTGATGGCAGCCAGTGTCCCTGGTATTTCAGTCCCTCTCCCACCACCTCTTCCCCTTCCAGCACCCCACTCCCTTCACCCATCCCAAACACACATACAGACAGCCATGCACACAGACCAACACACAAGAAGCACACAGAAAAGGATAAGCACCTCACTTCCCACCAGAGGCAGGCACACACCCATCATACCAAAGCACACATAACTACATCCACCTACCCCAGTGCGTCAACCTCCCCCGCCACCCTGTCTGTCACCTCAACATGCACACCCACATGCACTGCACCCTCAGTCACTGCTGCTGTCCCCATTCATGCAGTCACCACAATACCTAACATCTAGACATGCACCCCAGACACCACACCTGCACTCACCACAACTACATTCAGTCACTTGCAGCACACTCACCAGACCTGCAGACACCCACACAACATCCATTTACACTGGCATCCTGTCTTCTCCCACTGTATCCACCCCCCTCCTCCCAAAACACTCAAACGTTCACAAACATTCACACCACACACATCCACTATAGATAAGCATACTAAACAGGCACCTGCATCCACGTCCGGCATACCTACACCTGGTACGACCACTCCATACACCTCCACTCCCAGACCTGCCTCCAGATCCCCTCCAACTGCACCTAAGAAGCTTTTCCTATCCTGTGTTGACCTGTTTGAACCCACTGGCCCACCCCATCTTGTCCCTAAACGTTCCCATTCCCTTACCCAGTCCACACCTTCCTCGTCTAAGTCCACCCCAGTCCACCCTTCCAATTCCCATGCCCCTTCTCCAGGGAGGAAGAAGCCCCATATTGCTCCAGGTCCCTCTACCACCCCAGGTCCAGGCCCACTCCCCCTCCTTGCAGCGTTTCACTGTGGGGGTGTGGTGTGCACAGGTGTGTACATTGGTGCAGGTATTTGTTGGCTTGTGTCTGGTAAGTACATTTTATTATGGTATGTATGGCTAGGGATGGTGGGAGGGGTTGGGAGTGCATTGCGGGGTGGGTGTGTAACTGTGCCCTTTCTTCCTATGTGTACTAGGCTGCGTTACTTATCGTTGTCGTCTTCGTCGTCGGTCATGGTCCTGGAGGAATATGGCAAGGAGAACCACTGGCATTATTTCCAACTCTCGCTCCATGTCTGCGTCGACGTGTTCTGTGTCCCTCCGTTGAGTGTTTCCTTATATATTGTTAGTGTCCGCCACACTTTGCCTGGCGGTGGTTCCCACCCTGGAACTGATGGCGGTGTGGTGTTTCATTATTTGGTGGGCAGGTAGGTCCTTTCTGCCAGGCTGGGGGCGGCCTCCTCCGTCGTCGTCAGGACTACAAAAATATAGATGTGTTGATGGACTGCTACTTGTTTCTTATTAGCTTCATTATTTGGCAGTCTGGACCACCATCCTGTTGGCGGCAGTTACCGCCACCACCAGCGGTTCAGTGTTTACCGCCATGTTCATAATGACAACCTAGATTCCGAAACATGTCAATAACTGTCATTCTGTAGCACAAGGGTAAATTTAGAATTTTCTTTTAACATACTTTCAACAGTTGATCTAAATCAACATCCAAATCAAGCACTAAGGGCCTGATTACAACTTTGGAGGAGGTGTTAATCCGTCCCAAATGTGACGGATATACCACCAGCCGTATTACGAGTTTCAGAGGATATAATGGACTCGTAATACGGCTGGTGGTATATCTGTCACTTTACCGTCACTTTTGGGACGGATTAACACCTCCCCCAAAGTTGTAATCAGGCCCTAAATCTTCTTTATCACATCCTTCATTGTTCTCCAAATTTAACAAAACAGATATATCTGACAACTGTTGAATTGAAAAAGTACTCACATCTTTACATATTCAAACATGTTTCTCTTAGATGGCTTGTAGGTAAGAAAAATAATTAAGTTTTCATTTTCATGTAACTCTGAACAAATCCACTTTCCATTTCAAATCACCCTGTCTATATGGTGGAGCAAATCTCAGATTTCTATTTAGAACACCCAGTTTGTCAGTCGAGAGAGACCTATCAGAGATGTTAATCACCAAATTTACTATTTGGTCTTCTCCCTGTTACTTTGTGATCTAGTTCTAAACCCATCTCTGTTTGTATCATCTTTGATCTGATCTTGATTTCCATTCTTTCTTGCATATGTTATTATTAACGTCTGATGGGGGGATTGCTCATTAACGATGGGAGCAACATGAGCAGCCTCCATGATTTCTTTCCCTGCATGGAGTACTTATAATGTCTGTATTATGACTGATTTCTTAGGAATTACGCTGGGTTTAGTGTTTGTTCACAATATCGAGATTGATCTCTTAGTAATTACAATAATTTTAGTGTATTTCCTTACTAAGCTTGCTAACAAATATGGTCATTAATTTGTATTAAAACATGTTTTTGTTGAGGATAGCACAATAATAATTATGGTTGAATAGGAGCGATTTCATAACATGAAGGTAAACATATTCGGATATAATTTTAATGCTTATTAGGGCAATATAGCTTGGATATTGGGTAAGACATTTCAAACAATATTTAAAAGTATATTTGTACATATTGCTCTGCCTTACATAAGCTTTGATTCATTGTTATTTTCTCCTTTTTTAAGTTTTTCTTTTTTGTTGTTGTTATCTTTTTCCATGTGTTCTCTCATTCCCTTTGTTTCCATGTTAGTTATGAAGTTATACTAGTGGAACACAGCTATTTATAGTATCAGGTCATGCTCTTAGTTGTAGTGTATACTTTAGTTCCATTGTGTATATTTTCTTCAGATCATGATGTATAATTCTTTAGTTTCATCGTGTATATTTTCATCAGATCATGATTGTTGGACCTGAGCCTTTCTTGCAGGGTTACCCTAAACAGTTTGCCTTCCTCGTCCTATTTTTCTGTCCTTTTAATTGTTGGCTTTAGGAGTCTGAGTACTTTACTACTGCTATGCAGTGCTAAAATGCAAATGCTCCCTCCTCTAAACATGGTTTACACTTCTTTGCTATATTTGATTTACTTGTAGGCCCATTGTAAAGTGGTATACTATATACCTAGGGCCTGCTAATTAAATGCTACTAGTAGGCCTGCAGCAGTAATTGTGCCACCCACAGGCATAGCCTTTCAAACCTGTCTCCGGCCTGCCACTGCAGTGCCTGTGTACGCAGTATACTGCAACTTCAAGTTGCCATTTAAAACTACTTGCCAAACCTTAAACTCCCCTTTTATTACACATAGGTCACCACTAAGGTAGGGCCTAGGTAGCCCTATGGGCAGGGTGCTGTGTAGGTATAGGGTAGGACAGGTACTTTTATGTTTTGCATGTCCTAGTAGTGACAAGCAGCCAATTTCATTTTTCACTACTGTGAGGCCTGCTCTTCTCATAGGTTAGTATTGTGAATTCCCTTAAATTATTTAAAGTGATAATTCCTGATCAAAAAGGAGTAGCTTTGCCAATTTTGGTATGTTTAGAATGATAGTGATAAATCCTCCTTACTGGAGAAGTTGGATTTCACATTGCTATTTTAGAAATGCCACTTTTAGAAAGTGAGCATTTCTCTGCATGTATAACTCTGTGTGCTTTGCAGCTTGTCTCCAATTCACTTCTTAGTTTGGGTGACAGCTATACTTTGTGCATTCTCTCAAGACAGGCACAACACAGAAAGGGCTGGGTGTGACGGGGGATACATCTGCATTCAACTACATACTGATGGTCTCCTTGGGCAGGGAGAGGGAGAGGTGGTTCACATTTACATTTGAAAGGGTTGTGTTCTGCCCTCACCTAAAAGGCTGATTTACCCCCCACTTATCATCTGGAGCCAGGGCTGGGCTAAAAGAGATTGATGTGCACTTCTGAGGATTCCTTTGCAGTCACCCCCTACATCAAAGGCATTTTGCAGTATAAGTACAGAGTTTCTGACTCCATGTTTTTAGACACTGTACAGGACTTGTCACCAGATGCTGTTGACTCTCCAGCTCTGCCAGAAGGAACTGCCAATGGAACTACTTGCTTTGCTGTGCTGGCCTGCTGCCTGCTGGGATGTTGGAGGGACTGCCACTCTGCAAAGTAAGTTTATGAGTTTTATGTGCTGGCCTGCCTCCTGCTCCCTGCATGCTCTCCAAGGGCTTGTTGGTTGCCCCCTGTTCTTGCCATCTCAGGGCCAGAAAATATTACATTTAAGCCCCTCTGCCATGGGACTCTGCCTTTTCAGTGTCTGGCAGCCGTGGGCTAATGAGGAGTTGGGATCCACTACTCCTCACCTTTTAATCTACACCAGCGCATGGTGAGTGCTGCTCCATGCTTCACAGATATAGTGCTTTGAACTTCATAAAGTAGTGGTGATTGTTCTTCTCTGGTGAAGGAACCAAAACATGCAACCTGTCTGTGACTGGTGCATCCTTCCCTCACCTGTAGCAGTGCTGTGCCCTGAGGGAGACCCCTCAGCAAGGTCCTCTTGGCTAGAGACGAGATGCACTAACATTGGTGAACTGCTCCACTGAGGAGAGGACACTGTGCCAGAAAACTGTATGGGAAGCTCTCCTCAGTGACAGCGGGCTCCCCTTGCTGAGATGAAGGTACAGTGGGGGCACTCGGTGAAGTACTGCTGTCTTGGGCTCCTTTGCGGGCGGCCCTGTTTTGTGCAGTGGCTCCACTTCCTGCGTGTGAGTGCAGGGAGCAGGAGATCAGACCTTTGAGGTCCAGTTGGAGCCTTCTAGCGCTCCTTCCCTGACGGATCAGTGCTGGGCGATGGAGCCTGGGCCCAGGAGCACGGGACCGGGAGAGGACTCCTTCATGCTCCCTGAGAGTGTGCTGGGAAAGCTGCACCCCACAATTGCTGACCATTGCGTTTTGGTATTTGGACTGTAGAGGAACCAAACAACATCCCCCACGTGGTTGAATAGTTGGTTCATCCCCCTTCCCCCCAGGGGCAGTGTCCCGTCCTCCATAGTAGATGAAACCTCTAATGAAGACCCCAAGAGTGGTTGGGAGCCATCATTAGGACCAGATCTGTGTGGCAGGAATACCTGTTAAAAGGCTAGTAGGCATACAGGTCCTTCTGCACCCTACATGTTAAACCTGTTGTCCTGGAAGCTCATAAAAATTATTGTGACCAGGCAGAAGGGCACAGGTGCTTTTGAGCCCCTTTGGTTGCATTTTTTGATTTATATGGGATTCCTGCAAATAGGTGACTGTCTGTAAAAATACTGTGTTTCTTTGGAAAGTATGTGTTAATTGCATGTAAAGTAATGTAATGTTTATGTAATATTTACTTTCTGCATCTAAAGTGACATTTTAATCCTGCATCACTTGCAAAGTATTTGCTGATGTATGTTGTTTTAGTCTTGCCTTGTTTAGGATAAATGGTACTACCTGAGTAACTGCATAGTGTGCACTGTATTTATAATTCATGTATTTTTGGACTTGTGTTGTGTACAATATAAAGAATATTTTTACATATCCCTTGTGTGGAGTCTCTTTTATGGTGTATTCATTGTGTGGCTGTGTGAGGGTGTTTTGCACAAATGCTTTACACATTGCTTCTGATGATAAGCCTACCTACTCTGCGCCAGCTGCCCGAGGGTGAGCATAGATTATATTTGGTGTGTAACTGACTTGCCCTGACTGGAGTGGTGGGTTCTCCCTGGCTTAAATGCATACCCTAGCCAACCAGAAACCACATTTCTAACAATGATGCATAATTAAATTATTTATTTATTTGGATTCAACAGCCCTGAGGAAGTGACTGTATCACAAGGCATGTGCTGGCTGTTTTTTGATGTATACATTTGCTGAGTGATCATTATTGGAAAGATATTAAAAGATTTTGAGTTGGCCTTGACTACGAGTAAGAAGTGTATTGTTTCTCGGATCACATCATAACCAAATTGCATATGGACACACATCTGGTTAGGGGACCAGTGATCTGAGACTTTGCACCAGTCTCCATTATTCTGTAGCCCTCTTTTTTGAATCTATGGAAATCAGTGTTCTCACACTGCTTACATCCTGACTCATCCTGCAATAATCTAATATCTTATCCAGCACTGGCGCAGGACAATAGCAATAGCATTAGCACAATAGAACAATAGCAACGGCAGGAAGCAGGGAAATAGGTCAAAGATTAGCTGAATGATGAGGATTATGGGGGTCATTACAACTCTGGCGGACGGTGTTAAAGCAGCGGAAATACCGCAAACAGGCCGGCGGACAAAAAAAGGGAATTATGACCCTGGCGGAAACCGCCAACAAAGACAGCCACTTTAACACTTCGCCCGCCACGGCGGTACAGATAAGCAGCGCGGCGGTCACCGCCAACAGACAGGCGGAAGGCAATGTACCGCCCACAGTATTACAACCCGCCAATCTGCCACCTTTTCCGGGGCAGATTCACCGTGGATAAAAACACAGCTTTTGCTATGGGAAAACGCTCACCTGAACATATCCCATGAGGAACGAGGAATCCATGGAGCCGGAACTACAAATACTCCCTGCCCTTGTGTTTCTGCTCCGCTACGACCAACAGCTACGTAGGCGCCGCAGACAATGGTGAGTACTGCACCTACGACATGGGGGAGGCAAAAGTTAGGGGGACACACAACAAACACCCCCACCCCCACCCTCGCATATTACAACATACACACCAATGCATTCACAAAAAATCACAGTAACAACCCACAATCCCCCCGGAAGAATGAATGCACAAAGCGAAAATCGGTCAAACAATGTAATGTGCCAATATACATGTCATACAAAAATATACAGATATATATTTGAAAATCAGTCATAAATATATACAATACGAGAAGTAGTGCAGATATGTACATAACAATGTCCGTGCACCATCAGTCCAAAAATGCATGGGCGAGGCCCACAAACGATACCTGACCACAATTGGAGAGAACACTGCTGGGGCATCAGATAGAAATACTACAGGCACCTCAGGGGGAAGGGAAAGGGGGGCACCTCAGCCGGATGACTGCAAAGCCAGATCCACGACGGGTCTCCATGCCCATTTATGCCATCCTGGGGAGTGCAAAGCCACAGTCTCTCAAGTCTATACAGTGGGTGGTTTGCCCACTGTGCCATCCTGGGGAGTGCAAAGCCACAGTCTCTCAAGTCTATACAGTGGGTGGTTTGCCCACTGTGCCATCCTGGGGAGTGCAAAGCCACAGTCTCTCAAGTCTATACAGTCGGTGGTTTGCCCACTGTGCAATCCTGTGGAGTGCAAAGCCACAGTCTCTCAAGTCTATACAGTGGGTGGTTTGCCCACTGTGCCATCCTGGGGAGTGCAAAGCCACAGTCTCTCAAGTTGATGCAGGTCTCTACTGGTACTGGGGGGGACTGGTGCCCAGACTGGATGAGTCTCCCCGTGAAAGGTCGTGTCCTGTCACTGTCCCAGCTGCACATGGGATAAGGATACCCGATGTGGGTTTGCCCACTTGCCCTGTTCAGCGGTGCTTTGCCATGGCGGTTCTGATAAGGACATTGATGTGTGGCATGACGTTCTCTACACTGGACAATGGTGTGTGGCATGACGTCTTCTACACTGGACATTGGTGTGTGGCATGACATTTCATCATTGCCCAGCGGGGCTGTGGCAGCCGGGGCCCTCCAGGGCACTGACTCCGGCGGTGGTCTCTGGACCAGTGACGATACTTGGGCCCTCCTGGGCAATGACTCCGGAGGTGGCGGTGGTCTCCTGACCAGTGACGATACTTGGGCCCTCCTGGGCTGTGACTCTGGCGGTGGTCTCTGGACCAGTGACGAAGCTTGGGCCCTCCTGGGCTGTGACTCCGGCGGTGGTCTCTGGACCAGTGACGATACTTGGGCCCTCCTGGGCACTTACTCCGGCAGTGGTCTCTGGACCAGTGACGATACTTGGACCCTCCTGGGCACTGACTCCGGCGGTGGTCTCCGGACCAGTGACGATACTTGGGCCCTCCTGGGCAATGACTCCGGCGGTGATCTCCTGACCAGTGACGATACTTGGGCCCTCCTGGGCAATGACTCCAGCGGGGTGGTGGTCTCCTGACCAATGACGATACTTGGGCCCTCCTGGGCTGTGACTCTGGCGGTGGTCTCTGGACCAGTGACAATACTTGGGCCCTCCTGGGCTGTGACTCTGGCGGTGGTCTCTGGACCAGTGACGATACTTGGGCCCTCCTGGGCAATGACTTTGGCGGGGGCGGTGGTCTCCTGACCAGTGACAATACTTGGGCCCTCCTGGGCTGTGACTCTGGCGGTGGCCTCTGGACCAGTGACGATACTTGGGCCCTCCTGGGCTGTGACTCTGGTGGTGGTCTCTGGACCAGTGATGATACTTGGGCCCTCCTGGGCTGTGACTCTGGCCGTGGTCTCTGGACCAGTGACGATACTTGGACCCTCCTGGGCTGTGACTCTGGCGGTGGTCTTTGGACCAGTAACAACGGTGCTGGCGGTTGTGTTTCGACCGCCGGAAATGATGGCACACTTCTCCGCAGTGACACTCACAACAGGCTGGGGAGACTTCCTCTGGCCCTTCCCCACCTTTGGTGGAGTCACAGCTGACTCTCCAATCCCCTTGGAACCCATGTCAGTTGTTTTCCCACCAAGAGTCTTAACACGGTCCCGTCGTCCACTCTCCAATTTTAGAGCCTTTACAGGGGGTGGACTGCCAGTGCCTTGGCTCCGGGTCCTCCTGCCTGCCCTGGTGGCCGGTGCACTCCAAAAACCTTGAACAGGCACCACTGGTATTGGAGGCTTTTTGGCTGAGGCGCTAAGACGAGACTGATGAATTGGAGGGGGGAGATGGGGGCAAAAAGGTCAACTTTACAGAGGGACAGTTTCTGACGAACACTGGCATGGGTAGCTGGAGGGGGTCTGGGAGTGGAGGAAGAGGAGGTGGTTGTCGGAGGTGTCACTTTAGCTGTTTTGGGTGCAGGTACTAGAGGCTGTCGTGAGGTGGATGGATGTTGGGTGAGTGATTGCCGGCGTTTGTGTACTTTGGGAGGGGGCGTCACAGACACACTGGGAGAGGACACAGGGGACGTGTAAATGGCAGTGGTGAGTGCAGGTGAGCGGCTTGTGGTGCTGGGTGTCCTGGTGCGATTCATAGTGCCTGTAGTGCATGCAGGTGTGTGTGTAGACGAGACTGGGAGGGAGGAGGGAGAAGCGGAGGAGGGGGACACAGTGGAGGCAGTGGATGTTGTTTTGTCTGTATGTAGGTGTGTGTGGTGCCTATGTTTGCTTGGCTACTTGTGTGTGTTGACTTGTGTGCATGCTGGTCTGTAGGTGTGCTTGGGATGGGCTGGGGTACAGGAGATTGGGTCTGGGTGGAGGAAGTTGGAGGGGGGAGGCTAGACACAGGGACAATTGCTGCCATCAGTGCTGAGGCCAAAGATTGTAGGGTTCGCTAAAGGACACCCTGACCAGAATGAATGCCCTCCAGGAATGCATTATCGTGTTGCAACTTTCGTTCTACACCCTGGATGGCATTCACAATGGTAGACTGCCCAACAGTGAGTGACCTGAGGAGGTCAATGGCCTCCTCACTGAGGGCAGCAGGGGTGACTGGGGCAGGGCCTGAGGTGCCTGGGGCGAAGGTGATGCCCACCCTCCTGGGTGAGCGGGCATGGGGCGAACGCTGAGGGGCTGCTGGGAGGGCGGTGCTGGTAGGGGAGGTGGTGGCTGTACCTGTAGAGGTGGGGGGCACAGATGGTGCCGCCACCACAAGGGAGCCCACATCGTCGAACGAGTCCGTGTCGCTGCTTGGTGATCCGGTGGCCGACGTGAAGCTCCCCTCGCCCTCCGTCCCACTGGTGCATTCAGAGTCCATGGTCTGGCCCTCCATGGCCATGTGGGATGCAGCTCCCTCGTGCTCCGGTGCCACTGTACCTCCGCCTGTTAATGCTGATGTACAAAAGGGCAGGGAGAACAGAAAAAGGGGGGGAGACAGAAGAAAGAGGGTTTTAGTGCATGGCATACCGCTACCGTTGGCGGACAAGACAAACGCAGCTGCCCCCTGCATTACGCTGTGCTCCTGCCCTCTGCACATGCAATTTCTGGGATATGGCCTATATGGCAATGTTGGACATCTGCGCACATGGAAGCTACAGGGGCAACTATACCTCGACTTGGCACTCTGCTGAGGTGGGGTATGGTGCCACATGGCCTACATTACGGAGGGGCCTTGCCTACCTAACTCGCCCTGGCCTAGGAACACCCACAGCCCACCTCCCCCACCCAGACACCTCCACTGCACGCAAAGTCCGCAGAATGAGGTTGTACTCACCCCCTTGTGTCTGCTGTGATGCCCTCAAGCGCCCATCCAACTCCGGGTAGGCCACCGCCAGGATCCGGAACATCAGGGGGGTCATGGTGCGATGGGCACCCCTCCCACGTTGGGAGGCCATCCCCAGCTGACCCTCTGCCTGTGCAGCGGCGAATGTCCTCCCATCTCTTACGGCAGTGGGTGCCCCGTCTCTGGTGGGCCTCCAGGGTCCGGACCTCCTTGGCGATGGCACGCCAAATGTCCCTCCTCTGGTGGGCGCTGACCTACATGACATGCACAAGGAAAGAGGAACAGTCATTACCAACTGCACCGTCGTTGTGAGTGGCCCCCTCCCTACTCTGGCCACGTAGCCCATTCATTCCCATGCATTAATGTTCTATGAACTCTGCCCCCTTCCCTCTTCCAACCAGCCCTCTCCACCCAGGCATAGCCCATACAACGTGCTCCCTGTGTACTAACTTGTTGGTCTGGATGACCGTAGAGTAGCGTGTACTGGGGGAGGACCCCGTCTACCAGTTTCTCCAACTCCTGTGCAGTGAAGGCAGGGGCCCTTTCCCCAGACGCAGCAGCCATCGTCGCTTCCAGACCATGGTCACAGCAGCACTTGCAGTGTAGGTCCGCGGCGGTGCGCATCATCACCGCCAGCGCACCTGTTCATTGGCTCCTGGGACCCATAGGGTCCAATGTTAACCAATGCAGCATTGCGCTGCGGTCTATGACCGCCTACCGCAACGGTGTGCAACGCCAGCGCAGTTACCCCACAATCCCATTGTCCCACTTTAGAGGTCAGGCAGCCGCCATTTCAGGGGCCCACATGGCTTCATTTACTACTGCGTCACACATAGCTAGGCCTACACTCAACACACATACAGGAAGGGTTTTGTGAGTGGTGTAGTCTTGTATGTGACTGTGGGTACATACCTGGATGAATAATGACTGGTTCTTCGCTGTTGTCCTTCGTAGGCACCGTCTGATGGGACATATGAGAAGATGGCGGAATCCTCCGGTGTACCGACCGCTGGTGGACCTGTTGACAATGGAAGATGTCATCGTAACCTACCGGTTTGACCATGCCACAATCCAGGAACTATGTACCCAGTTGGAGCCAGACCTGATGTCACCAATCCGCCATCCGACTGGAATCCCCCCTGACGTGCAGGTGCTGTCAGTGCTCAATTTCCTTGCAAGTGGGTCTTTTCAGACAACTGTGGCCATGGCATCAGAGATGTCGCAGCCTATGTTTTCCAACGTGTTGTCCAGAGTGTTGTCTGCCCTGCTGAAACACGAAAGGAGATACATCATTTTCCCTGAGGTGGAGGATTTGGCTACAGTGAAAGGTGACTTCTATGCCCTTGGACATATCCCCAATGTCATAGGTGCCATTGATGGGACCCATGTAGCTCTGGTCCCCCCCACAGGAGTGAACAGGTGTACAGGAACCGGAAGAGTTATCATTCGATGAATGTCCAGATGGTCTGTTTGGCAGACCAGTACATCTCGCAGGTAAATGCTATGTTCCCTGGCTCAGTGCATGACGCCTACATCCTGCGGAATAGCAGCATCCCGGATATGATGGGTGAACTCCAGAGGCACCGTGTATGGCTATTGGGGGACTCTGGTTACCCCAACCTGTCCTGGCTATTGACCCCAGTGAGGAATCCCAGGACCAGGGCAGAGGAACGGTACAATGAGGCCCATGGGCGGACTAGGAGGGAGATCGAACGCACCTTCGGCCTCCTGAAGGCCAGGTTCAGGTGCCTCCATAGGACAGGTGGATCCCTATTCTACTCACCGAAGAAGGTGTGCGACATCATCATCGCCTGCTCCATGCTCCATAATTTGGCTTTGCGACGCCAGGTGCATTTTCTGCAGGAGGATGATCCAGATGACGGTGTTGTAGCAGCTGTGGAGCCTGTGGAGCCTGTGGACAGTGATGAGGATGAAGCTGATGAGGAAGACAACGACAACAGGGAGTCAGTCATACAGCAATATTTCCATTGAGACACAGGTAAGAACATTTTCATTTTTAGCATTACATTAACTTTCACACGTCTACCTCTATCCTGTTTTTCGATTTAAGTCACTATTTGGTAACTGAGTTGTACCCTCCCATTACGGTTTCACAGGTGTGGTTACCTACGTGTCAACTGCTTGCATCCTTCAAGGGCTTGTGATGTGTGACATAGGTATGTTAGCTTTACAATGGTACACCCATTATGACACTGTCATTGATAATACATTTTTACTAAATCACAGACTGACTCCAGATTGTTTTGTGTTTCAAGGGTGTTTATTGATATGCTCAGAAATGGGAGAGGGTTGTAAAATGAGGATGGGTGATGGCGGAGGAATGTCCATGGCAGAGTCCAGTCTATTAGTCTCGCAGGTGCACTGCCCATCTGGGCATAGGAAGTGGAGATGGGGCAGTTTAAGTATGGACAGGGTAACAAAGTGGGACAGTGGGAGGACAATCAGGGTGGTCTCATTTCCTGGCGGGGGTCTTGCCATCTTGCTTTGTCCTGTTCCTGGATCTCAGGGACCGCTTGCGTGGTGGTTGTCCGTCTGCAGGGGGTGGGGTGCTGGTGTGTTGGTCCTGTGGCGGGGCGTCCTGTCCACTGGTGCCGGCGGAGGTGGTGGGCAGTTCATCATCCTGGCTGGTGTCAGGGGCCCCTTGGAGTGCCACGGTGTCCCTCAAGGTGTGCTGTATGTCCTTCAGCACCCCTACGATGGAGCCCAGGACGGAGCTGATGGTCCTGAGCTCCTCCCTGAACCCCAAATACAGTTCGTCCTGCAGGCGCAGGGTCTTCTGCAACTTGTCCAGGACCGTCGCCATCGTCTCCTGGGTGTGGTGGTATGCTCCCATGATGGAGGAGAGGGCCTCGTGGAGAGTGGGTTCCCTTGGCCTGTCCGACCCCTGTCGCACAGCAGCCCTCCCAGTTCCCCTGTGTTCCTGTGCCTCCGTCCCCTGGACCGTGTGCCCACTACCACTGCCCCCAGGTCCCTGTTGTTGTTGGGGTGGTGGGTTACCCTGGGTGCCCTGTAGTGGTGGACACACCGCTGATTGACCTGTTCTGGGTAGGGAGGTTTGGGCCCGCTGGGTGGGTGCTGTGCTGGTGTTACCAGAGGGTGGAAGGTCAGTGTTGGGCTGTGCCTGTGCAAGGGGAACCGACTGTCCCGAGGCCCACGATGGTCCGGGCTGGTCATCAGGATCCAGTAGGGCAGAGCTGCTCTCGTCACTGTGGGCCTCTTCTGGGGGTGGAGTGGTGTTGTCTGGACCCTCTGGTGTGGTGACGGTCCTTCAGGTTCCTGCAGGGGCATAAGAGCATGATTATTGCATGTGTGTGTGTAATGGTGTGCAATGGGTGGGTGTTTGTGTACCCCAGTGCAAGCATTCCTGTGTGTGGGGTTGTGTGGTGATGGTTGGGGGGGTGTACTGGGTATGTGCAGTGGGCATGCTTTAGTGAGGGGTGTCCATGCTTAGTTGTGTCATGCAGGGCTTGGTGTTGGGATGGGTGGTTGGTGTCAAGGGTACATTAGTGAGGAGTTGTAGTGATAGGGGAGGGGGTGAGGGAGGGGGTGTGTGATAGCATGCAGGTAGGTTGGGGGATATGATAGTTAAGATTTGACTTACCAGTGTCACATCCTCCACCGACTCCTGCGAGGCCCTCAGGATGCAAGATGGTCAAGACTTGCTCCTCCCATGTTGTTAGTTGTGGGGGAGGAGGTGGGGTCCGCCGCCAGTCCGCTGTACTGCGATGTTGTGCCTGGAGACCGTTGAATGCACCTTCCCCCGTAGGTCGTTCCACCTCTTCCTGATGTCCTCCCTATTTCTTGGGTGCTGTCCCACGGCGTTCACCCTGTCCACTATTCTGAGCCATAACTCCATCTTCCTGGCTATTGATGCGTGCTGTACCTGTGAGCCAAATAGCGGTGGCTCTACCCGTATGATTTCCTCCACCATGACCCTGAGCTCCTCCTCGGAGAAGCGGGGGTGTCTTTGGCGTGCCATGGGGTGGTGTGGGTGACGTGTGGGGTGGTGTATGTGGTGATGGTTGTGGTGAGTGTAGTGGTGTGTGGTGTTATGTGCGTGGATGTTATGTGGGTGATGGTGTTGTGTGCCTCTGTGTAGTGGGGTTGTCTAATCTGTGCTCTCTGTCACCGTCTCTAATTTTGGGTCGTAGGGGTTTGTGGGTGATGTGGGTGTGTGTTTTATATTGTATTGGGTGTGTGGGAGTGGTGTTTATATGTGTATCAGGTGTGTGTATTTGGAATTGTCCAATGTGGCGGTGTTTTGGAGATGTGTGTGTATTTTGAGCGCGGCGGTGTGTACCGCCAATGGAATACCGCGGTTGAAAGACCGCCGCGTGGATTCGTGGGTCGTAATAGCATGGGCGTGTTTCTGTTGGCGTGGAGGTGGAGGATTTGTTTCCGCCAGTTTATCACTGACCTTTGGTGTGGCGGTCTTGTGTGGGTGTCTGAATTTCGGCGGATTCCAAGATGTGTGTCATAATAGCTGTGGCGGAATGCCGCTGCCGCGGCGGTGTATTGGCGGTCTTCTGCACTGCGGTAAGCGCCTTTTACCGCCAAAGTTGTAATGACCCCCTACATTCTTTAGCAAATAATTTGCTATTGGTTTATCAAGAATTGATGGTCAGGCTTGGACTGCAAAAGAAAATACTACCATTATGTTTTAGAGATGGCACCCAATCAAGAACTAAAAAAATTACTATCATAAAGAAACAATACATTTATAGTAACTTAGAAGTTTTCTGACATTATGTTGATTAACTTGACACAAAAGCCATGAAAACTGTATCCAAACCTCTTGAAAGTCTGTTTTATGCCCTGTCATGGTGGTTGGTCCTAGGATATCTTCTTAAAGAGGTGCACAGGTTGATCCAGCTCCATTTGTCCTTTTCATGGATGGAGCCACACTTCAGGATCAAGAACTGAAGGGTCATTGCTATCTTTCGGATGGAATCCTTTCCTCAAATTAGAGGGAGCTTTCAGAGATTATTTGCAGTCTTCAAAGGTATGTGGCTTTCCTTAGGCAAGAGCATACTAGTTAGGATTGAGAAACAGCTAGCCAAGGTAGCTATATCAATCGAGAAAGCCAGCCCACCCTAGAGTTACTGAAGTGATTTGGTCTGTGGCAGAGAAGAATCGAAGTTTTGTTTATGCCTCCTATCTAACATCGTGTGAGAACGAAACTGTAGATCATCTCAGCAGCGTTTTTCCCTCATGGATTTCATGCATCTGTTCAGGGAAGCTTTTGAGTTAGATATGCCTTGGCAGGGTCTCTTTGCATCCATGGACACTGTCCCTGTTCTGCATGTTAATTCAGAAATGTGATATCATAAAACTGGGAGTGAAATCCCCAGTCATAATTTGTTACTCAAAATCCTAGTCTTCCATGTCCCAGGCTCTTCTTCTGAACGGTTAAGTTCCATCTAAACCAGTGTATAATTTGCTAAATAGTTTTTATCCACTAGGATATCCTGCAATTTTATTGCCACCACTTGCATTTTTTCATATAGATACAAGCCTTTGTTTTTCCTTACAAGAGGTGTTAGTCTGAGGTTCACTGACGTCTTAATTTCTGAAACCTGCACTTTTAGCATAATGGTAATACTAAGCCACTAGTTTGATGTACTGTTTAGCCTTTCAAATATTGTCAGATTTATTTCTAGGGAAGGGATCTACCATATTGGTCTTATTTCCAGGTCGCAAACTGATCACACAGTTGCTCTACTGATTCACAAACTTGATGGCCTTTAAGAACATGGAATTTGGGGCATCAAAAATAATTTTGTTTGGTTGAAAGTTTGATTACTGGCTTTAGCAATTGATTGAACTGTTTTACCATTGGCACTTTTGGACCTATGCTGAAAAACCCAGATATCCAGTATTACCTTGATGAGGGTAGGATCGTAAACATTACCTTTACATCCAGTGATTTAAAGTTGAACGTCCAAATCATGCTTAAGTATGATTTTACTAGCAGTCTAACTTCCTTGTAGTTTATACTTAAGAGTTAATATTTAGAGCAGTGCTTCCCAGACTTTTGAGAACCACAGTCCAATTTTTAGAGCAACAAACGTTTGAGACCCACCGAACTTTAATGGACATTAGGAAGGCAATTATTTAATTTAACTGAAACATCATGTGGTAGTGCATTGTCATCTGCGGACAGAACAATATGCACTGATATGGCCACCAAATTTACACAGACATACAATTTCACTGAAAAGACTATATTTCACACAAATGATAATATGTGGCAATAGGGTTTTAGTGAATTTTGTATACTTTTTACATCACCAAGAAAAATGTATTGATTTTTGTTGACCCAATTAGAATCTTTGTTTCCATCACACTCCAGAATTACAAAAAATGTGCTTTATTTTTGCTCTACTAACTGCTGACGGTGTACAGTTCATTTAAAGACGTTCACATTTTGCTGCATATTACGAAAAATGACATCCTACAGCTTTTACTTTCATACTCTCTTTACCCCAGCAAGAGTGTCACATAATTCACTTTATGTTTCTTCCTCTGGCTGCAAAGTGAGAGGAGTTTGAAAGCACCAATTCCCATGGTAAAAGAATTAACAGAAATTTGGAAGAAGACGTGGGCTGACATTTAACCTCTGTTGTTGAAACTCATCAAGTGTGACAAGACAAATATAATCTAAAGGCATCTTTATTTATTGCTTGGACTTTCGCAACCCACCTAAAATCGTCTTGTGATCCGAACCACAGTTTCGGAAACACTTAAGTGGATATTTAGAGTATGGCAGAGAGGGACCACAACTGTAAATATCACAAAACTTAAAGCCCCCCTCCCTCCCATTTTGAAGTAGGCAAGGCACCAGGCCTACACTGATGGTGCATCTGCTTGGTCCACCATCTATAACTTCTTATCTGGTAGCCGATTCTCTACTGGACTGTAGAGTCACAATTATCCCAAACTATTAGGGTGAGGTGAACATCACTAGATTTATCTGACTGGGACCTCCATGTGAATCATGGTGGTGTCAGATAGGGAAAAGAAACAATGCCCCTGATTCACATGAAGAGAGCTACCTCTGTTTCAGGACCATTGTCTTTTCTTTTTTAAGAAAGAAACTTCAACTTAAAGAGCTTGTTTCTTCTGCTAAATCGCCAGTAGAAAGAAATGGGAATTTTGGGCATCATTTAGAGATCGATGGGCAAAATTTGGAAGCTCTTCCACCCATCCTATGACAACTGCCGTAGGCTATAATGCACTGTAATACAGCTGACTGGGTATCCAGCATATTTGTGATAGAGTATCTCACCCAACAAACTCTAAATAAGACCTTTTATTATTTGCATATGTAATAGTTCTTCTTTAACTACATTAATGGGAAGGTTGAAGAACTTGTGGAAGGACTCAACCTATGTCCGGTGTTATCTGAAATTATCTGCTTGTCTATCCTCTGGGATCCCCCACGCAGCTACACAATAGCACACTGAATCTTATTACAAACCCTGATGGCCAAAGGAAGGCTAATATTTGACATGTTAGGTACTCCTTTTTTTCTTGAGAGCTCAACTATTTTATCAGGAGTGAGAAAACATCCTATCAACAGACCCGTTGAATGCCAATTCTCTTTTCTTCAATTTCTCCCTTGTCCAGTGGCATCCATGAACTACATGAAAAGCAAATATCTTAACTCTTGAGTCATAAGAGGTTTGTTGCCACAAGATTCCTTATAGAGTTGTATTGCCCTATGGTGTCCTACTCGGTTCTCTCACTGGAATGGACAAGGTAAGCCTATTCTTTACTGCACTAAGATAAATTCAGAACCTCTCCATGTAAGTTCCCAATCCACACACCTCTGCACCTACAGTACCACCACAGTCTGAATAGAATGAGTGCAGAAAAGTGTCACTAGGAAGATTTTCCCCTCCGGAAAGCAGAAGCACTCTCAATGAGCATGTGGCACTCCAACATACAGAGATGGTAGCCATGCAAAGGCACATTTTGGAGTTCCCCAGTAGTCAGTAATGTGGCAAGATAGGAGAGTGTCAGCGGAAAGCCGAATTAATTCAGTACGTAGTGTTTTGTGATCCTCCTTGTCAAGGACCCCATGCATATGCTTAGATCAGCTATGTTTATCATTATTAGGGCATCATCAGTCACAATGTTGCAATGCGTTCTATACCTGATTTGTAGGTCTGTTTGTGATGATTAGAATCTATACATGGCTGGAGTATTCCCCCTGCACAATTAGTCGAGATCGAGAGTACTGAGCGTGCTGATTTAGTTTGACAGATTAGGTTCAGTTCTGACAGATCAGGAGGCTCAGCGGACATCCATTACAGCCATTTTTGCCTGGCCCAGAATCACATCTTAGCCAGTTCACTCAAACTTTCTTCCTTTTTTACGGAAAAACAATGAGTGCCATTGAAGTTGGCAACAACATTGGTACTTTATCACCTAGTAGCGCCAATGTAGTATTCAGGCAAAAAACATTGTGTATGCTATATTGTCTAGATGCAATTTTTCAGGTGAAGAGTTTGATTGTTTTTTTGGCAGAAGGGAAAGGATCATACTTTTAAGGTTTTTGCAATGTTGAGGAGAGTTGTTAATGGATCACTAGTAAGTGTTGATGATTGAGGACATCGTGATCATGTTCTTTTTGTAAGAGAAGGCTGTGAGGGATGATATAAAGTTAGAGAGGTTTTGAGGGACCACATCTTTTCTTTGCCAGATATTATCCTGAAATGTGATCGCTTTGAGGTAACAGGATGAAACCATTTGCTCTATTTTTGGCGCTCGTTTAGTGTGAACTGGGTCAAATACTTTTTGCTACAAGCTAAACATTTCTGCCATCGAAAACTGGGCTAATTGATTTCACTCTGTTTTGTTACGTATGGAAAATAAGCAATTAAGAACACATGATCCGCATTATTGCAAATGTAAAAGATAGAACTACGTTTGAGGCAAAATCAATGTGTTACACGTTTTATTATAGGAAACAATTGTGGTGCAATTTCAGTTTGCTTTTTTAAAAAAATGATATTCATTGAGTGGGGTTTCTTTGTAAAAATTACTATTAGATACGTAAAATTGTTTGCAAACAAAACCAATATTAAATGGGCTTAGTGATGGGTTCATTTTTCTTCCATCTTAGCAGTGGTCCAAATCTCTTTCTGTAGTATGGACTGGAGCTCAATATTTTTGCCCTATTGCATATCCCACAAATAGCACCGCTGGCGCGAATGTTTATTTGCACTGGTTTAAAGTATCTGTGACTTGTTCCTAGTTGTCCTGGATGACATTTGCGGAGTCAAAAACCAAGAAGGGTTAAAAGAAAAGTCAGTAAGAGCAATAAATGAGGAGATTCAGATCCTGGCCAGTGGGATTCTTACACCAACCCATTCGAAAGGTTTAAGGGTGCATCATTATACTTTCATTACCACTGCTGGTTCTACCAGAGTTCACTGCTACATGTTCACAACGCAATCATCATTCTTCATTTTAGGGGATATGCACATGGGCGTGGCTTGGGCAGAAGAACTGCGTGCCTCTGAGCCTAGAACGTCCAAGGGGTACCCAAGGGGTACACAGCAAAGGTCCTGATGTACTACTGTTTAGCATGGGAGCTCTCGTGACGGCAGCGGTTTAAAAAAAACACATTTTGCACCAGAAAATTGATGCAAGCACAAAACAAAATAGTTGTAGGAAAATCGCCAACAGCCATAGAATTTCACACAAAGCCAGATCTTTTAAAATATCATGAGACTGCTTTGTGAGAAATCATAGCGCCAAATGGAACCGCGAGTAAGACAAGAACAAGTTGAATATTGCATTATATTCCCATGACTAACGTGTATTTTCTCCAAAATGACCACTTTTTGTGCAATTTACCATTGAACAGTGTGTACTGCTTAGACATTTGTACTGGGGGCTGTACTAAAATACACATTTCACACAAGAAACCAAAGTTTGAATGCTTAGAAATGCTCCAGAAATACTTTTAACGTAGGCGCTTTTAAAGTATGGCACTGGGTATTCGCAAAATGTACTGCTGCAGTTTTTACCTCAGTGCTGTTTGCCTGAGGTTTAGTAAATCTGGGCCACAAGGGTGAACAGGAGATGACATGTGACATCACTCTAGATGCATTTCCAATCTATGCAAGTACGGAGCATTTAGGTATGAATTGTATTGTATTGTAATCGTATTTATATAGCGCTTACTACCCCTGACGAGGCGTCGAAGCGCTTTTCGATGAGTAGCACGCTACTCCGGAACCCAACAAGAATTAGTGATGGATTAGTATCATTTAATAATGAGTACAGTTTTAGTATTATTATGAGTTAATTTGAGCCGCGGATATGAGAGTTTGTTAGTTAGATTGACTGGAGTAATGGAGGGGTGGAGGATGAAAGAAATCCAGAAGTGTTAATTGGGAGTATATCCTTCATTTACTCAACCCAAAGGCTTGGGATGAATAAAGGGGGGCAGAGGGGGAAGAGTATGTGGAAGGGTTAGGGAGAGCATAGTAGCAGGGTGAGATGAATGCAGGAGAATTTAATAGGGTTGTGTGGGAGGTCACAGAGGTAGAGTGAGGTTTGGTGAGTTAGATGTGGAGGTGGAGGGAAGAGCTTAGGCAGATATATTTAGGAGATGAAAGTGGTAGAAGGGATTTGGGATGAGTCAGAGTGAGAATGGAGGATAGTTTGATAGAGACATGACATAAGAGTGATGAGTAGATAAGTGTGATAAGATGAGAGCAGGAATTCATAGATATCTAGTATAACAACCCAAAACCAGGAGCCATGCAATGATCCACGAACATGCCAAGCACAGAAACAACATATACACATACATACATATATATATATATATATATATATATATATACATACACACACACACACATGAATACACACACATATGCACATACAATACATAATTAGAATCATGGGTAAAAAAATACTTAGTCAGACAGGTTTAAAAGAGTGTGTGTGTATTTTATTGTTGTGACAGTAGCAATACATATTTTCCAAAGAAACTATAAATAAATAGAAATATACATATAATCTCAAAAAAATATTTATCAACATAGGCATATGCAGTTCATAGTTGTTTGAAAAAGGTGGTTATGAAGGAAAGAGCCAACTCTTGAGTAGTTTTCTGAAGACAAGAAAGTTATCTGTGGCTCTTATAGTTGGGGGTAATAAATTCCATAGTTTAGCTGCTTGGACGGAGAAGGATGTACCACCTACAGTCTTTTTCTTGTATGGTGGTGTTCTAAGGCGGGGTGCCAGTCTTAAGCGGAGGGTTCTTTGTTGGATGTATTGGTAATTTTCTTTCTGATAAAAACGGTCCTGTTCCATGTATAGCTTTGTGGGTGATACAAAGCAGCTTGAAAGTGCATCTTCTGGCAACGGGTAACCAGTGTAGTGCTCTCAAGGCAGGGGAGATGTGGGCTTGCGGCTTTATATGTAATAGTAGCCTGGCTGCGGAATTCTGGATATGTTGCAGTTTTTTCATAACAGATAGAGATGATCCATGGTAGAGGTTATTGGCATAATCCAGTTTGGATAATACAAGTGAGATAGTAGCTTGCACCTTGTGTGGAAATCCGAGGTGGGGGAAAATGCGTCGTAAAGTCTTTAAGGTGATGAAGCTTGTGCGTGCTAATTTGTCTACTTGGGCATTCATAGTTAGCTTGGAATCCATGGTGATTCCTAGGTTTTTAACTTCCTTGGATAATTGAGGAGGTGGTCCGAGATCGTCAGGCCAGACGCACAGAGTGTCATAATTTTTCCAGTCACCACATATGAGTATTTCTGTTTTGGTGGTATTTAGTTTGAGATGGCTCCAGGTCATCCACTGATCAACAGCTCTGAGGCAACTGAAGATTTGTGAGTTTTCAATGTTTTTGGGGTCTTCTAATTTAAGTAGTATTTGTGTGTCATCTGCATAGTTGTAGCATGTGAGATGGAAATTATTGATCAGTTCTGGTAAAGATATCATGTAGATGTTGAAAAGCAAAGGTGAGATGATTGACCCTTGGGGGACCCCTGCTTTTGTGAGGTAGGGTTCGGATGAGAAGGGGGGTGAGTGGATGATATTCGCTCTTTTTTGGAGATAGGAAGTAATCCAGTCGAGAGCAATCCCTTGTATGCCGGCTTCGTGGAGTCTTTGAGTTGGGGTGTCATGGTCAACCGTATCAAAGGCAGCTGAGAGGTCCAAGAGAAGTAGTGCAGCAACTCCATTTCGGTTGACTGTGTTTTTAAGATCGTCCCAGATTGCCATGAGTGCCGATTCAGTGCTTCTTCCTGGGCAGAATCCAGTTTGGAAGTCTGAAAGTATAGAATTGTCTTCAATGAATTGTGACATCTGGGCGAATGCTGCTCTTTCTATCAATTTGCCCAGGAAAGGTCCATTTGTGATAGGTCTGTAGTTGTTGGGGTCTTGCAGGTCTAGGTTTGTTTTCTTTAATAATGGTCGTATGTATGCCTTTTTCAGGTCTGCAGGAAAAGTTCCTGAAGTTAAAGAGTTGTTGATGATTCTTCTTACAGGTGTGGCAGCAGAAGTACATAGCAGGATGTTCTTGAAGATTTGTGGTGGGCAAGGGTCAGAAGGGCAACCAGAAGGTCTGCTTGCTTTGACCAAATACATAAATTCATCCTGGGATATTTGTTTGAAGGACTGTAGAGGTTGGGATGGTTTATTCTTAAAGGGTATTTTAGTAAAGGGGTTGGTGCTGATGGTTTTCCTCTGTTTTAAATAGGATTCCAATGTGTCTGCCTTGGTTGTGTAGTGAGTTGCCAATTTGTTTGTGAAATCTTGAGTGGTGGGATGACTTCCTTCCATGCATGTAGGTTTTCGAAATTCATTGAGAATTTTATAAAATTCCTTGGTTGTAGATTGAGCATTTTGAATTCTGTCCGAGTAGTATCTTTTTTTAGCTTTTTTGATTGATGATTTGTATATCCTGTTAAGTTTGTATAGCTGCAGTTCGTGTTGACTGTTGTTTGTTTTGAGCCAGGTCCGCTGCAACTTTCTGATTTGTTGCTTTATCTTTTTAAGTTCTGTGTTTCTCCAAGGTGTTGGTTTTCTTTTGTTGTGTTTAGTTTTTCTGAGTGGTATTAGGACATCAAAAGCTTCCTGTAGCCACTCATAAAGTTTTGGTACAGAATTAATTGTATCTAGATCTGTGTTTGCTGTTAGTTGTGTTTCTAAGTGATCCAAATTGAATTTGCTCCATGGTCGATAGGTGTATGTATGTAAGTGGTTGTGGGGTGTGTTGATTTGTGGAGTTGTCTGTCGGAAAGTTATCAGATGGTGGTCTGACCAGGTGGTTGGTGTGATGCTATGAAGAGTAACGAGTTCAAGCTTAGCAAAAATGACATCTAGGATGTGACCAGCGATGTGTGTGGGATTGTGTACAATCTGATGTAGGTTCAATGCGAGTAGGCCAGTGGTGATAGCTTTTGGATGGGGCATATTGGGTTTGTCAAACCAAATGTTTAGATCCCCAATGTAGGAGGCTGGACTGGCTTGTAGTGAGTACCAAGGGGTACTTGCACCTTGCACCAGGCCCAGTTATCCCTTATTAGTGTATAGGGTGTCTAGCAGCTTAGGCTGATAGATAATGGTAGCTTAGCAGAGCAGCTTAGGCTGAACTAGGAGACGTGTGAAGCTACTACAGTACCACTTAGTGTCATATGCACAATATCATAAGAAAACACAATACACAGTTATACTAAAAATAAAGGTACTTTATTTTTATGACAATATGCCAAAGTATCTTAGAGTGTACCCTCAGTGAGAGGATAGCAAATATACACAAGATATATATACACAATAGCAAAAATATGCAGTATAGTCTTAGAAAACAGTGCAAACAATGTATAGTCACAATAGGATGCAATGGGGAAACATAGGGATAGGGGCAACACAAACCATATACTCCAAAAGTGGAATGCGAACCACGAATGGACCCCAAACCTATGTGACCTTGTAGAGGGTCGCTGGGACTATTAGAAAATAGTGAGAGTTAGAAAAATAACCCTCCCCAAGACCCTGAAAAGTGAGTGCAAAGTGCACTAAAGTTCCCCTAAGGACAAAGAAGTCATGTTAGAGGAATAATGCAGGAAAGACACAAACCAACAATGCAACAACTGTGGATTTCCAATCTAGGGTACCTGTGGAACAAGGGGACCAAGTCCAAAAGTCACAAGCAAGTCGGAGATGGGCATATGCCCAAGAAATGCCAGCTGTGGATGCAAAGAAGCTTCTACTGGACAGAAGAAGCTGAGGTTTCTGCAGGAACGAAAAGGGCTAGAGACTTCCATTTTTGGTGGACGGATCCCTCTCGCCGTGGAGAGTTGTGCAGAAGTGTTTTCCCGCCGAAAGAATGCCAACAAGCCTTGCTAGCTGCAAATTGTGCGGTTAGCGTTTTTGGACGCTGCTGTGGCCCAGGAGGGACCAGGAGGTCGTAAATTGGACCAGGAGAGAGAGGGGACATCGAGCAAGACAAGGAGTCCTCTCAGCAGCAGGTAGCACCCGGAGAAGTGCCAGAAACAGGCACTACAAGGATGCGTGAAATGGTGCTCACCCGAAGTCGCACAAAGGAGTCCCACGTCGCCGGAGACCAACTTACAAAGTCGTGCAATACAGGTTAGAGTGCCGTGGACCCAGGCTTGGCTGTGCACAAAGGATTTCTGCCGGAAGTGTACAGGGGCCGGAGTACTGCAAAAGTCGCGGTTCCCAGCAATGCAGCCCAGCGAGCTGAGGCAAGGACTTACCTCCACCAAACTTGGACTGAAGAGTCAATGGACTGTGGGGATCACTTGGACAGAGTCGCTGGATTCGAGGGACCTCGCTCGTCGTGCTGAGAGGAGACCCAAGGGACCGGTAATGCAGCTTTTTGGTGCCTGCGGTTGCAGGGGGAAGATTCCGTCGACCCACTGGAGATTTCTTCGGAGCTTCTGGTGCAGAGAGGAGGCAGACTACCCCCACAGCATGCACAAGCAGGAAAACAGTCGAGAAGGCGGCAGGATCAGCGTTACAGAGTTGCAGTAGTCGTCTTTGCTACTATGTTGCAGGTTTGCAGGCTTCCAGCGCGGTCAGCAGTCGATTCCTTGGCAGAAGGTGAAGAGAGAGATGCAGAGGAACTCGGATGAGCTCTTGCATTCGTTATCTAAAGTTTCCCCAGGGACAGAGACCCTAAATAGCCAGAAAAGAGGGTTTGGCTACCTAGGAGAGAGGATAGGCTACTAACACCTGAAGGAGCCTATCAGAAGGAGTCTCTGACGTCACCTGGTGGCACTGGCCACTCAGAGCAGTCCAGTGTGCCAGCAGCACCTCTGTTTCCAAGATGGCAGAGGTCTGGAGCACACTGGAGGAGCTCTGGACACCTCCCAGGGGAGGTGCAGGTCAAGGGAGTGGTCACTCCCCTTTCCTTTGTCCAGTTTCGCGCCAGAGCAGGGGCTAAGGGGTCCCTGAACCGGTGAAGCCTGGCTTATGCAGAATTGGATACATCTGTGCCCAAGAAAGCATTTCCAGAGGCTGGGGGAGGCTACTCCTCCCCTGCCTTCACACCATTTTCCAAAGGGAGAGGGTGTAACACCCTCTCTCAGAGGAAGTCCTTTGTTCTGCCATCCTGGGCCAGGCCTGGCTGGACCCCAGGAGGGCAGATGCCTGTCTGAGGGGTTGGCAGCAGCAGCAGCTGCAGTGAAACCCCTGGAAGGGCAGTTTGGCATTACCAGGGTCTGTGCTACAGACCAATGGGATCATGGGATTGTGCCAACTATGCCAGGATGGCATAGAGGGGGCAGTTCCATGATCATAGACATGTTACATGGCCATATTCGGAGTTACCATTGTGAAGCTACATATAGGTAGTGACCTATATGTAGTGCACGCGTGTAATGGTGTCCCCGCACTCACAAAGTTCAGGGAATTGGCTCTGAACAATGTGGGGGCAACTTGGCTAGTGCCAGGGTGCCCTCACACTAAGTAACTTTGCACCTAACCTTTACCAGGTAAAGGTTAGACATATAGGTGACTTTTAAGTTACTTAAGTGCAGTGTAAAATGGCTGTGAAATAACGTGGACGTTATTTCACTCAGGCTGCAGTGGCAGGCCTGTGTAAGAATTGTCAGAGCTCCCTATGGGTGGCAAAAGAAATGCTGCAGCCCATAGGGATCTCCTGGAACCCCAATACCCTGGGTACCTCAGTACCATATACTAGGGAATTATAAGGGTGTTCCAGTAAGCCAATGTAAATTGGTAAAAATGGTCACTAGCCTGCTAGTGACAATTTGGAAAGAAATGAGAGAGCATAACCACTGAGGTTCTGATTAGCAGAGCCTCAGTGAGACAGTTAGTCACTTCACAGGTAACACATTCAGGCACACTTATGAGCACTGGGGCCCTGGGTTACCAGGGTCCCAGTGACACATACAACTAAAACAACATATATACAGTGAAAAATGGGGGTAACATGCCAGGCAAGATGGTACTTTCCTACACCCAAGAATGCATATATTGGAGTATAGTGTAATAAGGTTTGAGACTGTGTCAAGAAAAGCATCTGGGAAAGTGGAGTTGTTAGATGGAGGTCTGTGAAGGAGGAGAAAGTTACAGGAGGAAGTTGGAGTAGGGTGGCATCTGGTAAGGAGGGCTTCACAACCTTGTAAGGAGATGTTGTCTGTTTTACTGAGGTTTATTGCCTGTTTGAATATAATAGCTAGTCCACCTCCTCTCTTGCCTATACGGTTTTGTGTGATGGTTTGATAGCACGGAGGAAGGGCTTCGTGCAACACTGGTGCCATGTCATCTCCCAACCAGGATTCCGTAATGAATAGTAAGTCAGGTTCTGTGTCTGTGAGCAGGTCGTAGATGTGGTGCTTGTTTTTTGAGAGTGATCGAGCATTTATGAGCTGGCAGTTTAGATAAGGTGTGTTAGTGGTAGTGTTGTTTTGTTTAGTAGAAGGGTAAGTAGTGTAATTTGAGCTTGAAGCAGGAGTGTTGCTAGTTGTGATAACTGTTTGAGGCTCACAATAGTCTTGCTTTTCAATATAGTGTTCCTCTTCCAGCAGGTTAAGGAGGCATTTTGTTGGGTCTGTGTGTGTGGGTAGTGGACTTGGTGGCTGAGAGAGCCATGAGGAGTGTAGTGTTTTTTGTAGGGTAGTTTTATTATGTAACAAACAAGGGGATGCGAGGTTGCTATGAGTGGCATGTTTTTTATTTTGTTTGCGTTTGTTTAGTGTGGATGGAGTATGGGTTAGGGGTGGTGGAGGAGCATGTGGATCATGATGTAAGGCTCTAAATTGTGCAATGGAGGAGAGGCGAGTGAATGAATGTTGCTGGGATGGAGTGCTTGTGGTAGGTGTTTGTGAAGAGTGGGGGGTTAGGGGTGGAGATAGGATGGAATTTGTATCCTTTGTGTAGTCCTGGGGTGGGAGTGGGTATGACGATGAGTGTAATGTAAGTTTGTGTTGCTTTGATGTGCTGATGTTTGTGGTCGGTATTGTTTTTGTGGAGGATATTGTTTTGTGGGGGATATTGGTGTAGTTGTTTTTGGTGAGGGATTTGTATGTGAGTTAGTGCTGCTAAGTGGAATTTGAGTGTTAGATGGGGTGTTGATGTGTTTTGGAGATGAATGTATGAGGTGTGTAAGAGGTGATGGGTGTGTGTCAGGGAAATAAGTATTAGTTGAGATGACTGGAAGAGGTAATATGTGTGGTGGAGTGAGATGTGGGGATTGTATGGTTGTGTGTAATTGGTGAGGAGAGGGGAAGAGTGTTTGTAGATGATGTTTTTGAATGCAGGGTTTGGGCATTGTTATGATGTCAGGTGGTCTGTGGGGAGCGAACAGCGGATAGTGTTGTTGGTTAGTATCAGCAGAGAGTGTGTATCTGGGAAACTGAAACTGAGAGAAATGTATGTTGTAGTTTTGTATTGTGTGGGTGGTGGCAGGTAGTGTTAGTGGGAGGGGACAGAGTAGTGTTTGCTGTGAGAATGAAGGTGTTTGACTGTAGTAGTTGTAGGGGGTATGTGTATATGTGTTGTATGTAGGGTATTGTGTTGGGTGGTGGGGCAATGCAATATGTCTGTGGTCCGTTTGTGATGCATGAGTTGGATATCTTTGCAGATAATGTGTTTGCATTTTGAGGGTTGTGTAGGGGCAGAAACCATTCCTGGTTAAATATGAATTGGGCAGCATTTCTGGCCCTAGTCCCTAGTCCCTACCTGTCCCGAACAGGCCCAAACACACAGCTGCCCTTGTCCTCTCCGCCCTTTGCCTCGACGCCCGGGCTCAGACGCCCTGAATCCTGGCCATTTATAACCCTACTGGCCAATAAGAAGCTGGTCCTAACCCTAGCCAATCCAATTTTAAACCCTGATTTAGACAACTAATGGGAGACCAAGCCCTAATCACCAGTCACAGCCCTATTCCTGACCACCAATCACAGCCCCAGCCCTAAAACCAACAGTCAATCAGAATCCCAGCCCTATCCACCAATCACAGCCCTAGAACCAACAGCCAATCAGAATCTCAGCCCTATCCACCAATCACTGCCCTAGAACCAACAGCCAATCAGATTCTCAGCCCTATCCACCAATCACAGCCCTAGAACCAACAGCCAATCACAATCTCAGCCCTATCCACCAATCACAGCCCTAGAACCAACAGCCAATCAGAATCTCAGCCCTATCCATCAATCACAGCCCTAGAACCAACAGCCAATCAGAATCTCAGCCCTATCCACCAATCACAGCCCTAGAACCAACAGCCAATCAGGATCTCAGCCCTATCCACCAATCAAAACCCTAGAACCAACAGCCAATCAGATTCTCAGCCCTATCCACCAATCACAGCCCTAGAACCAACAGCCAATCAGAATCTCAGCCCTATCAACCAATCACAGACCTAGAACCAACAGCCAATCAGAATCTCATTCCTATCCACCAATCATAACTTCATCCCTGGAGCAAGCAACCAATGAAACACCATCTCCCAACAACCTATCACAACAGCATATGCAACAACCACGAGGAACTTATATAAGGAGCAAATTAACTAAACTCCAGTCCCTGTGGGCAGGGGGAAGGCAACTGCTGCTCTATTCAGTATCTCCTTGGATACAGACAGGCTGAATCCACACTTCCAAGCTAGCAGAGTCTACTTTCCAGGTAAGCGGGAGATTGTTTAAGAGACAAACACTGCAATAGCGCTGGGCGCACACTCTAAAATCGGGCTTCTTTAAGGCAAAAATACAGGGGGGCAGACAGTTTTTAAGCAAAATTTAAATCACACAAACAGATTAAAACAGTCTCCTAAAACCACACTCTGAAAGATGTATGTAGCCGTTTTACTAAGAATAGGGGGAAAAAAAGTGGGGGCAGAGGGGGGGAAGGGGGGGGGGCACAAACTAGCGAGGGAATTCACACAGTCACGGCAACAACGATTTTTAAAAAAACACCACTTTAAAAGAGGCCAGGTTGCCTGAAACACAGAGAGTCCACAGTAAAACAAACACTTTTTGAACAATTAACACTATTTAACCAGAAATATCTTTGGGCTCCTTACCTAGGTCTTTTTGCAATCCTTGAACACTGGGCTGTATCGGGACAAAGGGGAGATGCACAGAGGAATACAAAATGGAGGTGCCTGTCTTTGGCCTTCCCTCCACAAACTTAAGGAGCCAGAGCAGGAGAGGTGGGGGCGGGTCTCAGGTGCAGCAGAGACTCAGGGAGCCAATCAGCTAAGTCCAGTCCCAGTGGGCAGGGGGAAGGCAACTGCTGCTCTATTCAGTATCCCCTTGGATACAGACAGGCTGAATCCACACTTCCAAGCTAGCAGAGTCTACTTTCCAGGTAAGGGGGAGATTGTTTAAGAGACAAACACTGCAATAGTGCTGGGCGCACCCTCTAAAATCGGGCTTTTTTAAGGCAAAAACACAGGGGGGCAGACAGTTTTTAAGCACAATTTAAATCACACAAACAGATTAAAACAGTTTCCTAAAACCACACTCTGAAAGATGTATGTAGCCTTTTTACTAAGAATAGGGGGGGGAAAAAGGGGGGGCAGAGGGGGGATGGGAGGGGTGCCACAAACTAGCAAGGGAATTCACACAGTCACGGCAAAAAACGATTTTTTTTAAAACACCACTTCAAAAGAGGCCAGGCTGCCTGAAACACAGAGAGTCCACAGTAAAACAAACACTTTTTGAACAATTAATACTATTTAACCAGAAATATCTTTGGGCTCCTTACCTAGGTCTTTTTGCAATCTTTGAATACTGGGCTGTATCAGGACACAGGGGAGATGCACAGAGGAATACAAAATGGAGGTGCCTGTCTTTGGCCTTCCCTCCACAAACTTAAGGAGCCAGAGCAGGTGAGGGGGGCGGGTCTCAGGTGCAGCAGATACTCAGGGAGCCAATCAGCTAAGTCCAGTCCCTGTGGGCAGAGGGAAGGCAACTGCTGCTCTATTCAGTATCTCCTTGGATACAGACAGGCTGAATCCACACTTCCAAGCAAGCAGAGTCTCCTTTCCAGGAAAGGGGGAGATTGTTTAAGAGACAAACACTGCAATAGTGCTGGGAGCACACTCTAAAATCGGGCTTTTTTAAGGCAAAAATACAGGGGGGCAAACAGTTTTTAAGCACAATTTAAATCACACAAACAGATTAAAACAGTCTCCTAAAACCACACTCTGAAAGATGATTGTAGCCTTTTTACTAAGAATAGGAGGGGAAAAAAAGGGGGGGCAGAGGGGGGGAAAGGGGGGTGCCACAAACAAGCAAGGGAATTCACACAGTCACGGCAAAAACTATTTTTATAAAAACACCACTTTAAAAGTGGCCAGGCTTCCTGAAACACAAAGAGTCCACAGTAAAAGAAACACTTTTTGAACAATTAATACTATTTAACCAGAAATATCTTTGGGCTCCTTACCTAGGTCTTTTTGCAATCCTTGAACACTGGGCTGTATCAGGACACAGGGGAGATGCACAGAGGAACACAAAATGGAGGTGCCTGTCTTTGGCCTTCCCTCCACAAACTTAAGGAGCCAGAGCAGGTGAGGGGGGGGCGGGTCTCACTCAGGGAGCCAATCAGCTAAGTCCAGTCCCTGTGGGCAGGGGGGAAGGCAACTGCTGCTCTATTCAGTATCCCCTTGGATACAGACAGGCTGAATCCACACTTCCAAGCTAGCAGAGTCTACTTTCCAGGTAAGGGGGAGATTGTTTAAGAGACAAACACTGCAATAGTGCTGGGCGCACACTCTAAAATCGGGCTTTTCTAAGGCAAAAATAAATGGGGGCAGACAGTTTTTAAGCACAATTTAAATCACACAAATAGATTAAAACAGTCTCCTAAAACCACACTCTGAAAGATGTATGTAGCCTTTTTACTAAGAATAGGGGGGGGGGAAAAGGGGGGGCAGAGGGGGGAAAGAGGCGGGGGTGCCACAAACTAGCAAGGGAATTCACACAGTCACGGCAAAAACAATTTTAAAAAAACCACCACTTTAAAAGAGGCCAGGCTGCCTGAAACACAGAGAGTCCACAGTAAAACAAACACTTTTTGAACAATTAATACTATTCAACCAGAAATATCTTTGGGCTCCTTACCTAGGTCTTTTTGCAACCCTTGAACACTGGGCTGTATCAGGACACAGGGGAGATGCACAGAGGAACACAAAATGGAGGTGACTGTCTTTGGCCTTCCCTCCACAAACTTAAGGAGCCAGAGCAGGTGGGGGGGGGGGGCGGGTCTCAGGTGCAGCAGAGACTCAGGGAGCCAATCAGCTAAGTCCAGTCCCTGTCGGCAGGGGGGAAGGCAACTGCTGCTCTATTCAGTATTCCCTTGGATACAGACAGGCTGAATCCACACTTCCAAGCTAGCAGAGTCTACTTTCCAGGTAAGGGGGACATTGTTTAAGAGACAAACTCTGCAATAGTGCTGGGCGCACACTCTAAAATCGGGCTTTTTTAAGGCAAAAATACGTGGGGGCAGACAGTTTTTAAGCACAATTTAAATCACACAAACAGATTAAAACAGTCTCCTAAAACCACACTCTGAAAGATGTATGTAGCCTTTTTACTAAGAATAGGGGGGAAAAGAGGGGGGGCAGAGGGGGGGTAGGGGGTTGTGCCACAAACTAGCAAGGGAATTCCACAGTCACGGCAAAAACAATTTTTTAAAAAACACCACTTTAAAAGAGGCCAGGCTGCCTGAAACACAGAGAGTCTACAGTAAAACAAACACTTTTTGAACAATTAATACTATTTAACCAGAAATATCTTTGGGCTCCTTACCTAGGTCTTTTTGTAATCCTTGAACACTGGGCTGTATCAGGACACAGGGGAGATGCACAGAGGAACACAAAATGGAGGTGCCTGTCTTTGGCCTTCCCTCCACAAACTTAAGGAGCCAGAGCAGGTGGGGGGGGGGGGGTGTGGGTCTCAGGTGCAGCAGAGACTCAGGGAGCCAATCAGCTAAGTCCAGTCCCTGTGGGCAGAGGGAAGGCAACTGCTGTTTTATTCAGTATCTCCTTGGATACAGATAGGATGAATCCACAGTTCCAAGCTAGCAGAGTCTACTTTCCAGGTAAGGGGGAGATTGTTTAAGAGACAAACACTGCAATAGTGCAGGACGCACACTCTAAAATCGGGCTTTTATAAGGCAAAAATAGAGGTGGGCAGACAGTTTTTAAGCACAATTTAAATCACACAAACAGATTAAAACAGTCTCCTAAAACCACACTCTGAAAGATGTATGTAGCCTTTTTACTAAGAATAGGGGGGGAAAAAAGGGGGAGCAGAGGGAGGAAAGACGCGGGGGTGCCACAAACTAGCAAGGGAATTCACACAGTCACGGCAAAAACGATTTTTAAAAAAACACCACTTTAAAAGAGGCCAGGCTGCCTGAAACACAGAGAGTCCACAGTAAAACAAACACTTTTTGAACAATTAATACTATTTAACCAGAAATATCTTTGGGCTCCTTACCTAAGTCTTTTTGTAATCCTTGAACACTGGGCTGTATCAGGACACAGGGGAGATGCACAGAGGAACACAAAATGGAGGTGCCTGTCTTTGGCCTTCCATCCACAAACTTAAGGAGCCAGAGCAGGTGGGGGGGGGGGGGGTCTCAGGTGCAGCAGAGACTCAGGGAGCCAATCAGCTAAGTCCAGTCCCTGTGGGCAGGGGGAAGGCAACTGAAGCTCTATTCAGTATCTCCTTGGATACAGACAGGCTGAATCCACACTTCCAAGCTAGCAGAGTCTACTTTCCAGGTAAGGGGGAGATTGTTTAAGAGACAAACACTGCAATAGTGCTGGGCGCACACTCTAAAATCAGGCTTTTGTAAGGCAAAAATACAGGGGGGGCAGACAGTTTTTAAGCACAATTTAAATCACACAAACAGATTAAAACGATCTCCTAAAACCACACTCTAAAAGATTTATCTAGCCTTTTTACTAAGAATAGGGGGGAAAAAAAGGAGGGGGCAGAGGGGGAGAGGGGGGGGTGCCACATACTAGCAAGGGAATTCACACAGTCACAGCAAAAATGATTTTAAAAAAAACACCACTTTAAAAGAGGCCAGGCTGCCTGAAACAAAGAGAGTCCACAGTAAAACAAACACTTTTTGAACAATTAATACTATTTAACCAGAAATATCTTTGGGCTCCTTACCTAGGTCTTTTTGCAATCCTTGAACACTGGGCTGTATCAGGACACAGGGGAGATGCACAGAGGAATAAAAAATGGAGGTGCCTGTCTTTGGCCTTCCCTTCACAAACTTAAGGAGCCAGAGCAGGTGGGGGGGGCGGGTCTCAGGTGCAGCAGAGACTCAGGGAGCCAATCAGGTAAGTCCATGCCTGTGGGCAGGGGGAAGGCAACTTCTGCTGTATTCAGTATCTCCTTGGATACAGACAGGCTGAATCCACACTTCCAAGCTAGCAGAGTCTACTTTCCAGGTAAGGGGGATATTGTTTAAGAGACAAACACTGCAATAGTGCTGGGCGCACACTCTAAAATCAGGCTTTTTTAAGGCAAAAATACAGGGGGGCAGATAGTTTTTAAGCACAATTTAAATCACACAAACAGATTAAAACAGTCTCCTTAAACCACACTCTGAAAGATGTATGTAGCCTTTTTACTAAGAATAGGGGGGAAAAAAAGGGGGGGGGGCAGAGGGGAGGAAGGGGGGGGTGCCACAAACTAGCAAGGGAATTCACACAGTCACGGCAAAAATGATTTAAAAAAAAACACCACTTTAAAAGAGGCCAGGCTGCCTGAAACACAGAGAGTCCACAGTAAAACAAACACTTTTTGAACAATTAATACTATTTAACCAGAAATATCTTTGGGCTCCTTACCTAGGTCTTTTTGCAATCCTTGAACACTGGGCTGTATCAGGACACAGGGGAGATGCACAGAGGAATAAAAAATGGAGGTGCCTGTCTTTGGCCTTCCCTTCACAAACTTAAGGAGCCAGAGCAGGTGGGGGGGCGGGTCTCAGGTGCAGCAGAGACTCAGGGAGCCAATCAGCTAAGTCCAGTCCCTGTGGGCAGGGGGAAGGCAACTTCTGCTGTATTCAGTATCTCCTTGGATACAGACAGGCTGAATCCACACTTCCAAGCTAGCAGAGTCTACTTTCCAGGTAAGGGGGATATTGTTTAAGAGACAAACACTGCAATAGTGCTGGGCGCACACTCTAAAATCAGGCTTTGTTAAGGCAAAAATACAGGGGGGCAGATAGTTTTTAAGCACAATTTAAATCACACAGATTAAAACAGTCTCCTTAAACCACACTCTGAAAGATGTATGTAGCCTTTTTACTAAGAATAGGGGGGGAAAAAAAGGGGGAGGGAGCAGAGGGGAGGAAGGGGGGGGTGCCACAAACTAGCAAGGGAATTCACACAATCACGGCAAAAACGATTTAAAAAAAAACACCACTTTAAAAGAGGCCAGGCTGCCTGAATCATAGAGAGTCCACAGTAAAACAAACACTTTTTGAACAATTAATACTATTGAACCAGAAATATCTTTGGGCTCCTTACCTAGGTCTTTTTGCAATCCTTGAACACTGGGCTGTATCAGGACACAGAGGAGATGCACAGAGGAACACAAAATGGAGGTGCCTGTCTTTGGCCTTCCCCCACAAACTTAAGGAGCCAGAGCAGGTGAGGGGGGGGCGCGTCTCAGGTGCAGCAGAGACTCAGGGAGCCAATCAGCTAAGTCCAGTCCCTGTGGGCAGGGGGGAAGGCAACTGCTGCTCTATTCAGTATCCCCTTGGATACAGACAGGCTGAATCAACACTTCCAAGCTAGCAGAGTCTACTGTCCAGGTAAGGGGGAGATTGTTTAAGAGACAAACACTGCAATAGTGCTGGGAGCACACTCTAAAATCGCGCTTTTTTAAGGCAAAAATACAGGGGGGCAGACAGTTTTTAAGCACAATTTAAATCACACAAACAGATTAAAACAGTCTCCTAAAACCACACTCTGAAAGATGTATGTAGCCTTTTTACTAAGAATAGGGGGGAAAAAAAGGAGGGGGCAGAGGGGGGGAAGAAAGGGGGTGCCACAAACTAGCAAGGGAATTCACACAGTCACAGCAAAAACGATTTTTAAAAAAACACCACTTTAAAAGAGGCCAGGCTGCCTGAAACACAGAGAGTCCACAGTAAAACAAACACTTTTTGAACAATTAATACTATTTAACCAGAAATATCTTTGGGCTCCTTACCTAGGTCTTTTTGCAATCCTTGAACACTAGGCTGTATCAGGACACAGGGGAGATGCTCAGAGGAACACAAAATGGAGGTGCCTGTCTTTGGCATTCCCTCCACAAACTTAAGGAGCCAGAGCAGGTGGGAGGGGGGCGGGTCTCAGGTGCAGCAGAGACTCAGGGAGCCAATCAGCTAAGTCCAGTCCCTGTGGGCAGGGGGAAGGCAACTGCTGCTCTATTCAGTATCCCCTTGGATACAGACAGGCTGAATCCACAGTTCCAAGCTAGCAGAGTCTACTTTCCAGGTAACGGGGAGATTGTTTAAGAGACAAACACTGCAATAGTGCTGGGCGCACACTCTAAAATCGGGCTTTTTTAAGGCAAAAATACAGGGGGCAGACAGTTTTTAAGCACAAATTTAAATCGCCCAAACAGATTAAAACAGTCTCCTAAAACCACACTCTGAAAGATGTATGTAGCCTTTTTACTAAGAATAGTGGGGGGGGGGGGGAAAGGGTGGCAGAGGGGGGGGGAAGAGGCGGGGGTGCCACAAACTAGCAAGGGAATTCACACAGTCACGGCAAAAACAATTAACAAAAAAACACCACTTCAAAAGAGGCCAGGCTGCCTGAAACACAGAGAGTCCACAGTAAAACAAACACTTTTTGAACAATTAATACTATTTAACCAGAAATATCTTTGGGCTCCTTACCTAGGTCTTTTTGCAATCCTTGAACACTGTGCTGTATCAGGACACAGGGGAGATGCACAGAGGAACACAAAATGGAGGTGCCTGTCTTTGGCCTTCCCTCCACAAACTTGAGGAGCCAGAGCAGGTGAGGGGGGGGGGGAGCGGGTCTCCGGTGCAGCAGAGACTCAGGGAGCTAATCAGCTATTCCAGTCCCTGTGGGCAGGGGGAAGGCAACTTCTGCTCTATTCAGTATCTCCTTGGATACAGACAGGCTGAATCCACACTTCCAAGCTAGCAGAGTCTACTTTCCAGATAAGGGGGAGATTGTTTAAGAAACAAACACTGCAATAGTGCTGGGCGCACACTCTAAAATCGGGCTTTTTTAAGGCAAAAATACAGGGGGGCAGACAGTTTTTAAGCACAATTTAAATCACACAAACAGATTAAAACAGTCTCCTAAAACCACACTCTGAAAGATGTATGTAGCCTTTTTACTAAGAATAGGGGGGAAAAAAAGGATGGGGCAGGGGGGGATGGGGGGGTGCCACAAACTAGCAAGGGAATTCACACAGTCACGGCAAAAATGATTTAAAAAAAAACACCACTTTAAAAGAGGCCAGGCTGCCTGAAACACAGAGAATCCACAGTAAAACAAACACTTTTTGAACAATAAATACTATTTAACCAGAAATATCTTTGGGCTCCTTACCTAGGTCTTTTTGCAATTCTTGAACACTGGGCTGTATCAGGACACAGGGGAGATGCACAGAGGAACACAAAATGGAGGTGCCTGTCTTTGGCCTTCCCTCCACAAACTTAAGGAGCCAGGGCAGGTGGGGGGGGGGCGGGTCTCAGGTGCAGCAGAGACTCAGGGAGCCAATCAGCTAAGTCCAGTCCCTGTGGGCAGGTGGAAGGCAACTTCTGCTCTATTTAGTATCACCTTGGATACAGACAGGCTGAATCCACACTTCCAAGCTAGCAGAGTCTACTTTCCAGGTAAGGGGGAGATTGTTTAAGAGACAAACACTGCAATAGTGCTGGGCGCACACTCTAAAATCGGGCTTTTTTAAGGCAAAAGTAAAGGGGGTAGACAGTTTTTAAGCACAATTTAAATCACACAAACAGATTAAAACAGTCTCCTAAAACCACACTCTGAAAGATGTATGTAGCCTTTTTACTAAGAATAGGGGGGGGAAAAAAGTGGGGGCAGAGGGAGGAAAGAGGCGGGGGTGCCACAAACTAGCAAGGGAATTCACACAGTCACGGCAAAAACGATTTTTAAAAAAACACCACTTTAAAAGAGGCCAGGCTGCCTGAAACACAGAGAGTCCACAGTAAAACAAACACTTTTTGAACAATTAATACTATTTAACCAGAAATATCTTTGGGCTCCTTACCTAGGTCTTTTTGCAATGCTTGAACACTGGGCTGTATCAGGACACAGGGGAGATGCACAGAGGAACACAAAATGGAGGTGCCTGTCTTTGGCCTTCCCTTCACAAACTTAAGGAGCCAGAGCAGGTGGGGGGGGCGGGTCTCAGGTGCAGCAGAGACTCAGGGAGCCAATCAGCTAAGTCCAGTCCCTGTGGGCAGGGGGAAGGCAACTTCTGCTCTATTCAGTATCTCCTTGGATACAGACAGGCTGAATCCACACTTCCAAGCTAGCAGAGTCTACTTTCCAGGTAAGGGGGTTATTGTTTAAGAGACAAACACTGCAATAGTGCTGGGCTCACACTCTAAAATCAGGCTTTTTTAAGGCAAAAATACAGCCGGGCAGATCGTTTTTAAGCACAATTTAAATCACACAAACAGATTAAAACAGTCTCCTAAAACCACACTCTAAAAGATGTATGTAGCCTTTTTACTAAGAATAGGGGGGGAAAAAAGGGGGGGCAGAGGGTGGGGAGGGGGGGGTGCCACAAACTAGCAAGGGAATTCCCACAGTAACGGCAAAAACGGTTTTAAAAAAACACCACTTTAAAAGAGGCCAGGCTGCCTGAAACACAGAGAGTCCACAGTAAAACAAACACTTTTTGAACAATTAATACTATTTAACCAGAAATATCTTTGGGCTCCTTACCTAGGTCTTTTTGCAATCCTTGAACACTGGGCTGTATCAGGACACAGGGGAGATGCACAGAGGAAGACAAAATGGAGGTGCCTGTCTTCGGCCTTCCCTCCACAAACTTAAGGAGCCAGAGCAGGTGGGGGGGAACGGGTCTCAGGTGCAGCAGAGACTCAGGGAGCCAATCAGCTAAGTCCAGTCCCTGTGGGCAGGGGGAAGGCAACTGCTGCTCTATTCAGTATCTCCCTGGATACAGACAGGCTGAATCCACACTTCCAAGCTAGCAGAGTCTACTTTCCAGGTAAGGGGGAGATTGTTTAAGAGACAAGCACTGCAATAGTGCTGGGCGCACACTCTAAAATCGGGCTTTTTTAAGCAAAAATACAGGGGGGCAGACAGTTTTTAAGCACAAATTTAAATCGCCCAAACAGATTAAAACAGTCTCCTAAAACCACACTCTGAAAGATGAATGTAGCCTTTTTACTAAGAATAGGGGGGGAAAAAGGGGGGGTGGAGGGGGGGTGGGGGGGGTGCCACAAACTAACAAGGGAATTCACACAGTCACGGCAAAAACGAATAAAAAGAAAAAACACCACTTTAAAAGAGGCCAGGCTGCCTGAAACACAGAGAGTCCACAGTAAAACAAACACTTTTTGAACAATTAATACTATTTAACCAGAAATATCTTTGGGCTCCTTACCTAGGTCTTTTTGCAATCCTTGAACACTATCCTGTATCAGGACACAGGGGAGATGCACAGAGGAACACAAAATGGAGGTGCCTGTCTTTGGCCTTCCCTCCACAAACATAAGGAGCCAGAGCAGGTGGGGGGGGGCCGGTGTCAGGTGCAGCAGAGACTCAGGGAGACAATCAGCTAAGTCCAGTCCCTGTGGGCAGGGGGGAAGGCAACTGCTGCTCTATTCAGAATCCCCTTGTAAACAGACAGGCTGAATCCACACTTTCAAGCTAGCAGAGTCTACTTTCCATGTAAGGGGGAGATTGTTTAAGAGACAAACACTGCAATAGTGCTGGGCGCACACTCTAAAATCAGGCTTTTTTAAGGCAAAAATACGTGGGGGCAGACAGTTTTTAAGCACAATTTAAATCACACAAACAGATTAAAACAGTCTCCTAAAACCACACTCTGAAAGATGTATGTAGCCTTTTTACTAAGAATAGAGGGGAAAAGAGGGGGGGCAGAGAGGGGGTGGGGGGGTGCCACAAACTAGCAAGGGAATTCCACAGTCACGGCAAAAACAATTTTTTTAAAAACACCACTTTAAAAGAGGCCAGGCTGCCTGAAACACAGAGAGTCTACAGTAAAAAAATACTTTTTGAACAATTAATACTATTTAACCAGAAATATCTGTGGGCTCCTTACCTAGGTCTTTTTGTAATCCTTGAACACTGGGCTGTATCAGGACACAGGGGAGATGCACAGAGCAACACAAAATGGAGGTGCCTGTCTTTGGCCCTCCCTCCACAAACTTAAGGAGCCAGAGCAGGTGGGGGGGGGGGGTCTCAGGTGCAGCAGAGACTCAGGGAGCCAATCAGCTAAGTCCAGTCCCTGTGGGCAGAGGGAAGGCAACTGCTGTTTTATTCAGTATCTCCTTGGACACAGATAGGATGAATCCACAGTTCCAAGCTAGCAGAGTCTACTTTCCAGGTAAGGGGGAGATTGTTTAAGAGACAAACACTGCAATAGTGCAGGACGCACACTCTAAAATCGGGCTTTTTTAAGGCAAAAATAGAGGGGTGCAGACAGTTTTTAAGCACAATTTAAATCACACAAACAGATTAAAACAGTCTCCTAAAACTACACTCTGAAAGATGTATGTAGCCTTTTTACTAAGAATAGGGGGGGAAAAAAGGGTGGGCAGAGGGGGGAAAGAGGCGGGGGTGCCACAAACTAGCAAGGGAATTCACACAGTCACGGCAAAAACAATTTAAAAAAAAACACCACTTTAAGAGGACAGACTGCCTGAAACACAGAGAGTCCACAGTAAAACAAACACTTTTTGAACAATTAATACTATTTAACCAGAAATATCTTTGGGCTCCTTACCTAGGTCTTTTTGCAATCCTTGAACACTATCCTGTATCAGGACACAGGGGAGATGCACAGAGGAACACAAAATGGAGGTGCCTGTCTTTGGCCTTCCCTCCACAAACTTAAGGAGCCAGAGCAGGTTGGGGGGGGGCGTGTCTCAGGTGCAGCAGAGACTCAGGGAGCCAATCAGCTAAGTCCAGTCCCTGTGGGCAGGGGGAAGGCAACTGCTGCTCTATTCAGTATCCCCTTGGATACAGACAGGCTGAATCCACTCTTCCAAGCTAGCAGAGTCTACTGTCCAGGTAAGGGGGAGATTGTTTAAGAGACAAACACTGCAATAGTGCTGGGAGCACACTCTAAAATCGGGCTTTTTTAAGGCAAAAATACAGGGGGGCAGACAGTTTTTAAGCACAATTTAAATCACACAAACAGATTAAAACAGTCTCCTAAAACCACACTCTGAAAGATGTATGTAGCCTTTTTACTAAGAATAGGGGGGAAAAAAAGGAGGGGGCAGAGGGGGGGAAGAGGGGGTGCCACAAACTAGCAAGGGAATTCACACAGTCACGGCAAAAACGATTTAAAAAAAAAACACCACTTTAAAAGAGGCCAGGCTGCCTGAAACACAGAGAGTCCACAGTAAAACAAACACTTTTTGAACAATTAATACTATTTAACCAGAAATATCTTTGGGCTCCTTACCTAGGTCTTTTTGCAATCCTTGAACACTGGGCTGTATCAGGACACAGGGGAGATGCACAGAGGAATAAAAAATGGAGGTGCCTGTCTTTGGCCTTCCCTCCACAAACTTAAGGAGCCAGAGCAGGTGGGGGGGGCGGGTCTCAGGTGCAGCAGAGACTCAGGGAGCCAATCAGCTAAGTCCAGTGCCTGTGGGCAGGGGGAAGGCAACTGCTGCTCTATTCAGTATCCCCTTGGATACAGACAGGCTGAATCCACACTTCCAAGCTAGCAGAGTCTACTTTCCAGGTAAGGGGGATATTGTTTAAGAGACAAACACTGCAATAGTGCTGGGCGCACACTCTAAAATCAGGCTTTTTTAAGGCAAAAATACAGGGGGGCAGATAGTTTTTAAGCACAATTTAAATCACACAAACAGATTAAAACAGTCTCCTTAAACCACACTCTGAAAGATGTATGTAGCCTTTTTACTAAGAATAGGGGGGAAAAAAAAGGGGGAGGGAGCAGAGGGGAGGAAGGGGGGGGGGTGCCACAAACTAGCAAGGGAATTCACACAATCACGGCAAAAACGATTTTAAAAAAAACACCACTTTAAAAGAGGCCAGGCTGCCTGAATCATAGAGAGTCCACAGTAAAACAAACACTTTTTGAACAATTAATACTATTGAACCAGAAATATCTTTGGGCTCCTTACCTAGGTCTTTTTGCAATCCTTGAACACTGGGCTGTATCAGGACACAGAGGAGATGCACAGAGGAACACAAAATGGAGGTGCCTGTCTTTGGCCTTCCCCCACAAACTTAAGGAGCCAGAGCAGGTGAGGGGGGGCGCGTCTCAGGTGCAGCAGAGACTCAGGGAGCCAATCAGCTAAGTCCAGTCCCTGTGGGCAGGGGGGAAGGCAACTGCTGCTCTATTCAGTATCCCCTTGGATACAGACAGGCTGAATCAACACTTCCAAGCTAGCAGAGTCTACTGTCCAGGTAAGGGGGAGATTGTTTAAGAGACAAACACTGCAATAGTGCTGGGAGCACACTCTAAAATCGCGCTTTTTTAAGGCAAAAATACAGGGGGGCAGACAGTTTTTAAGCACAATTTAAATCACACAAACAGATTAAAACAGTCTCCTAAAACCACACTCTGAAAGATGTATGTAGCCTTTTTACTAAGAATAGGGGGGAAAAAAAGGAGGGGGCAGAGGGGGGGAAGAAAGGGGGTGCCACAAACTAGCAAGGGAATTCACACAGTCACAGCAAAAACGATTTTTAAAAAAACACCACTTTAAAAGAGGCCAGGCTGCCTGAAACACAGAGAGTCCACAGTAAAACAAACACTTTTTGAACAATTAATACTATTTAACCAGAAATATCTTTGGGCTCCTTACCTAGGTCTTTTTGCAATCCTTGAACACTGGGCTGTATCAGGACACAGGGGAGATGCTCAGAGGAACACAAAATGGAGGTGCCTGTCTTTGGCATTCCCTCCACAAACTTAAGGAGCCAGAGCAGGTGGGAGGGGGGCGGGTCTCAGGTGCAGCAGAGACTCAGGGAGCCAATCAGCTAAGTCCAGTCCCTGTGGGCAGGGGGAAGGCAACTGCTGCTCTATTCAGTATCCCCTTGGATACAGACAGGCTGAATCCACAGTTCCAAGCTAGCAGAGTCTACTTTCCAGGTAACGGGGAGATTGTTTAAGAGACAAACACTGCAATAGTGCTGGGCGCACACTCTAAAATCGGGCTTTTTTAAGGCAAAAATACAGGGGGCAGACAGTTTTTAAGCACAAATTTAAATCGCCCAAACAGATTAAAACAGTCTCCTAAAACCACACTCTGAAAGATGTATGTAGCCTTTTTACTAAGAATAGTGGGGGGGGGGGGAATGGGTAGCAGAGGGGGGGGGAAGAGGCGGGGGTGCCACAAACTAGCAAGGGAATTCACACAGTCACGGCAAAAACAATTAACAAAAAAACACCACTTCAAAAGAGGCCAGGCTGCCTGAAACACAGAGAGTCCACAGTAAAACAAACACTTTTTGAACAATTAATACTATTTAACCAGAAATATCTTTGGGCTCCTTACCTAGGTCTTTTTGCAATCCTTGAACACTGTGCTGTATCAGGACACAGGGGAGATGCACAGAGGAACACAAAATGGAGGTGCCTGTCTTTGGCCTTCCCTCCACAAACTTGAGGAGCCAGAGCAGGTGAGGGGGGGGGGGAGCGGGTCTCAGGTGCAGCAGAGACTCAGGGAGCTAATCAGCTATTCCAGTCCCTGTGGGCAGGGGGAAGGCAACTTCTGCTCTATTCAGTATCTCCTTGGATACAGACAGGCTGAATCCACACTTCCAAGCTAGCAGAGTCTACTTTCCAGATAAGGGGGAGATTGTTTAAGAAACAAACACTGCAATAGTGCTGGGCGCACACTCTAAAATCGGGCTTTTTTAAGGCAAAAATACAGGGGGGCAGACAGTTTTTAAGCACAATTTAAATCACACAAACAGATTAAAACAGTCTCCTAAAACCACACTCTGAAAGATGTATGTAGCCTTTTTACTAAGAATAGGGGGGAAAAAAAGGATGGGGCAGGGGGGGATGGGGGGGTGCCACAAACTAACAAGGGAACTCACACAGTCACGGCAAAAATGATTTTAAAAAAAACACCACTTTAAAAGAGGCCAGGCTGCCTGAAACACAGAGAATCCACAGTAAAACAAACACTTTTTGAACAATAAATACTATTTAACCAGAAATATCTTTGGGCTCCTTACCTAGGTCTTTTTGCAATTCTTGAACACTGGGCTGTATCAGGACACAGGGGAGATGCACAGAGGAACACAAAATGGAGGTGCCTGTCTTTGGCCTTCCCTCCACAAACTTAAGGAGCCAGAGCAGGTGGGGGGGGGGCGGGTCCCAGGTGCAGCAGAGACTCAGGGAGCCAATCAGCTAAGTCCAGTCCCTGTGGGCAGGTGGAAGGCAACTTCTGCTCTATTTAGTATCACCTTGGATACAGACAGGCTGAATCCACACTTCCAAGCTAGCAGAGTCTACTTTCCAGGTAAGGGGGAGATTGTTTAAGAGACAAACACTGCAATAGTGCTGGGCGCACACTCTAAAATCGGGCTTTTTTAAGGCAAAAGTAAAGGGGGTAGACAGTTTTTAAGCACAATTTAAATCACACAAACAGATTAAAACAGTCTCCTAAAACCACACTCTGAAAGATGTATGTAGCCTTTTTACTAAGAATAGGGGGGGGGAAAAAGTGGGGGCAGAGGGAGGAAAGAGGCGGGGGTGCCACAAACTAGCAAGGGAATTCACACAGTCACGGCAAAAACGATTTTTAAAAAAACACCACTTTAAAAGAGGCCAGGCTGCCTGAAACACAGAGAGTCCACAGTAAAACAAACACTTTTTGAACAATTAATACTATTTAACCAGAAATATCTTTGGGCTCCTTACCTAGGTCTTTTTGCAATGCTTGAACACTGGGCTGTATCAGGACACAGGGGAGATGCACAGAGGAACACAAAATGGAGGTGCCTGTCTTTGGCCTTCCCTTCACAAACTTAAGGAGCCAGAGCAGGTGGGGGGGGCGGGTCTCAGGTGCAGCAGAGACTCAGGGAGCCAATCAGCTAAGTCCAGTCCCTGTGGGCAGGGGGAAGGCAACTTCTGCTCTATTCAGTATCTCCTTGGATACAGACAGGCTGAATCCACACTTCCAAGCTAGCAGAGTCTACTTTCCAGGTAAGGGGGTTATTGTTTAAGAGACAAACACTGCAATAGTGCTGGGCTCACACTCTAAAATCAGGCTTTTTTAAGGCAAAAATACAGCCGGGCAGATCGTTTTTAAGCACAATTTAAATCACACAAACAGATTAAAACAGTCTCCTAAAACCACACTCTAAAAGATGTATGTAGCCTTTTTACTAAGAATAGGGGGGGAAAAAAGGGGGGGCAGAGGGTGGGGAGGGGGGGGTGCCACAAACTAGCAAGGGAATTCCCACAGTAACGGCAAAAACGGTTTAAAAAAAACACCACTTTAAAAGAGGCCAGGCTGCCTGAAACACAGAGAGTCCACAGTAAAACAAACACTTTTTGAACAATTAATACTATTTAACCAGAAATATCTTTGGGCTCCTTACCTAGGTCTTTTTGCAATCCTTGAACACTGGGCTGTATCAGGACACAGGGGAGATGCACAGAGGAACACAAAATGGAGGTGCCTGTCTTCGGCCTTCCCTCCACAAACTTAAGGAGCCAGAGCAGGTGGGGGGGAACGGGTCTCAGGTGCAGCAGAGACTCAGGGAGCCAATCAGCTAAGTCCAGTCCCTGTGGGCAGGGGGAAGGCAACTGCTGCTCTATTCAGTATCTCCCTGGATACAGACAGGCTGAATCCACACTTCCAAGCTAGCAGAGTCTACTTTCCAGGTAAGGGGGAGATTGTTTAAGAGACAAGCACTGCAATAGTGCTGGGCGCACACTCTAAAATCGGGCTTTTTTAAGCAAAAATACAGGGGGGCAGACAGTTTTTAAGCACAAATTTAAATCGCCCAAACAGATTAAAACAGTCTCCTAAAACCACACTCTGAAAGATGTATGTAGCCTTTTTACTAAGAATAGGGGGGGAAAAAGGGGGGGTGGAGGGGGGGTGGGGGGGTGCCACAAACTAACAAGGGAATTCACACAGTCACGGCAAAAACGAATAAAAAGAAAAAACACCACTTTAAAAGAGGCCAGGCTGCCTGAAACACAGAGAGTCCACAGTAAAACAAACACTTTTTGAACAATTAATACTATTTAACCAGAAATATCTTTGGGCTCCTTACCTAGGTCTTTTTGCAATCCTTGAACACTATCCTGTATCAGGACACAGGGGAGATGCACAGAGGAACACAAAATGGAGGTGCCTGTCTTTGGCCTTCCCTCCACAAACATAAGGAGCCAGAGCAGGTGGGGGGGGGGCCGGTGTCAGGTGCAGCAGAGACTCAGGGAGACAATCAGCTAAGTCCAGTCCCTGTGGGCAGGGGGGAAGGCAACTGCTGCTCTATTCAGAATCCCCTTGTAAACAGACAGGCTGAATCCACACTTCCAAGCTAGCAGAGTCTACTTTCCATGTAAGGGGGAGATTGTTTAAGAGACAAACACTGCAATAGTGCTGGGCGCACACTCTAAAATCAGGCTTTTTTAAGGCAAAAATACGTGGGGGCAGACAGTTTTTAAGCACAATTTAAATCACACAAACAGATTAAAACAGTCTCCTAAAACCACACTCTGAAAGATGTATGTAGCCTTTTTACTAAGAATAGAGGGGAAAAGAGGGGGGGCAGAGAGGGGGTGGGGGGGTGCCACAAACTAGCAAGGGAATTCCACAGTCACGGCAAAAACAATTTTTTTAAAAACACCACTTTAAAAGAGGCCAGGCTGCCTGAAACACAGAGAGTCTACAGTAAAAAAATACTTTTTGAACAATTAATACTATTTAACCAGAAATATCTGTGGGCTCCTTACCTAGGTCTTTTTGTAATCCTTGAACACTGGGCTGTATCAGGACACAGGGGAGATGCACAGAGCAACACAAAATGGAGGTGCCTGTCTTTGGCCCTCCCTCCACAAACTTAAGGAGCCAGAGCAGGTGGGGGGGGGGGTCTCAGGTGCAGCAGAGACTCAGGGAGCCAATCAGCTAAGTCCAGTCCCTGTGGGCAGAGGGAAGGCAACTGCTGTTTTATTCAGTATCTCCTTGGACACAGATAGGATGAATCCACAGTTCCAAGCTAGCAGAGTCTACTTTCCAGGTAAGGGGGAGATTGTTTAAGAGACAAACACTGCAATAGTGCAGGACGCACACTCTAAAATCGGGCTTTTTTAAGGCAAAAATAGAGGGGTGCAGACAGTTTTTAAGCACAATTTAAATCACACAAACAGATTAAAACAGTCTCCTAAAACTACACTCTGAAAGATGTATGTAGCCTTTTTACTAAGAATAGGGGGGGAAAAAAGGGTGGGCAGAGGGGGGAAAGAGGCGGGGGTGCCACAAACTAGCAAGGGAATTCACACAGTCACGGCAAAAACAATTTAAAAAAAAACACCACTTTAAGAGGACAGACTGCCTGAAACACAGAGAGTCCACAGTAAAACAAACACTTTTTGAACAATTAATACTATTTAACCAGAAATATCTTTGGGCTCCTTACCTAGGTCTTTTTGCAATCCTTGAACACTGTGCTGTATCAGGACACAGGGGAGATGCACAGAGGAACACAAAATGGAGGTGCCTGTCTTTGGCCTTCCCTCCACAAACTTAAGGAGCCAGAGCAGGTTGGGGGGGGGCGTGTCTCAGGTGCAGCAGAGACTCAGGGAGCCAATCAGCTAAGTCCAGTCCCTGTGGGCAGGGGGAAGGCAACTGCTGCTCTATTCAGTATCCCCTTGGATACAGACAGGCTGAATCCACTCTTCCAAGCTAGCAGAGTCTACTGTCCAGGTAAGGGGGAGATTGTTTAAGAGACAAACACTGCAATAGTGCTGGGAGCACACTCTAAAATCGGGCTTTTTTAAGGCAAAAATACAGGGGGGCAGACAGTTTTTAAGCACAATTTAAATCACACAAACAGATTAAAACAGTCTCCTAAAACCACACTCTGAAAGATGTATGTAGCCTTTTTACTAAGAATAGGGGGGAAAAAAAGGAGGGGGCAGAGGGGGTGAAGAGGGGGTGCCACAAACTAGCAAGGGAATTCACACAGTCACGGCAAAAACGATTTTTAAAAAAAACACCACTTTAAAAGAGATCAGGCTGCCTGAAACACAGAGAGTCCACAGTAAAACAAACACTTTTTGAACAATTAATACTATTTAACCAGAAATATCTTTGGGCTCCTTACCTAGGTCTTTTTGCAATCCTTGAACACTGGGCTGTATCAGGACACAGGGGAGATGCTCAGAGGAACACAAAATGGAGGTGCCTGTCTTTGGCCTTCCCTCCACAAACTTAAGGAGCCAGAGCAGGTGGGAGGGGGGCGGGTCTCAGGTGCAGCAGAGACTCAGGGAGCCAATCAGCTAAGTCCAGTCCCTGTGGGCAGAGGGAAGGCAACTGCTGCTCTATTCAGTATCCCCTTGGATACAGACAGGCTAAATCCACAGTTCCAAGCTAGCAGAGTCTATTTTCCAGGTAAAGGGGAGATTGTTTAAGAGACAAACACTGCAATAGTGCTGGGCGCACACTCTAAAATCGGGCTTTTTTAAGGCAAAAATACAGGGGGCAGACAGTTTTTAAGCACAATTTAAATCACACAAACAGATTAAAACAGTCTCCTAAAACCACACTCTGAAAGATGTATGTAGCCTTTTTACTAAGAATAGGGGGGGAAAAAAGGGGGGCAGAGGGGGGAAAGAGGCGGGGGTGCCACAAACTAACAAGGGAATTCACACAGTCATGGCAAAAACAATTTTTAAAAAAACACCACTTTAAAAGAGGCCAGGCTGCCTGAAACACAGAGAGTCCACAGTAAAACAAACACTTTTTGAACAATTAATACTATTCAACCAGAAATATCTTTGGGCTCCTTAGCTAGGTCTTTTTGCAATCCTTGAACACTGGGCTGTATCAGGACACAGGGGAGATGCACAGAGGAACACATAATGGAGGTGCCTGTCTTTGGCCTTCCCTCCACAAACTTAAGGAGCCAGAGCAGGTGGGGGGCGGGTCTCAGGTGCAGCAGAGACTCAGGGAGCCAATCATCTAAGTCCAGTCCCTGTGGGCAGGGGGGAAGGCAACTGCTGCTCTATTCAGTATCCCCTTGGATACAGACAGGCTGAATCCACACTTCCAAGCTAGCAGAGTCTACTTTCCAGGTAAGGGGGAGATTGTTTAAGAAACAAACACTGCAATAGTGCTGGGCGCACACTCTAAAATCGGGCTTTTTTAAGGCAAAAATACGTGGGGGCAGACAGTTTTAAAGCACAATTTAAATCACACAAACAGATTAAAACAGTCTCCTAAAACCACACTCTGAAAGATGTATGTAGCCTTTTTACTAAGAATAGGGGGGAAAAGAGGGGGGGCATAGGGGGGTGGGGGGGTTTTGCTACAAACTAGCAAGGGAATTCCACAGTCACGGTAAAAAACAATTTTTTAAAAAACACCACTTTAAAAGAGGCCAGGCTGCCTGAAACACAGAGAGTCTACAGTAAAACAAACACTTTTTGAACAATTAATACTATTTAACCAGAAATATCTTTGGGCTCCTTACCTAGGTCTTTTTGTAATCCTTGAACACTGGGCTGTATCAGGTCACAGGGGAGATGCACAGAGGAACACAAAATGGAGGTGCCTGTCTTTGGCCTTCCCTCCACAAACTTAAGGAGCCAGAGCAGGTGGGGGGGGCGTGTCTCAGGTGCAGCAGAGACTCAGGGAGCCAATCAGCTAAGTCCAGTCCCTGTGGGCAGGGGGGAAGGCAACTGCTTCTCTATTCAGTATCCCCTTGGATACAGATAGGATGAATCCACAGTTCCAAGCTAGCAGAGTCTACTTTCCAGGTAAGGGGGAGATTGTTTAAGAGACAAACACTGCAATAGTGCAGGACGCACACTCTAAAATCGGGCTTTTTTAAGGCAAAAATAGAGGGGGGCAGACAGTTTTTAAGCACAATTTAAATCACACAAACAGATTAAAACAGTCTCCTAAAACCACACTCTGAAAGATGTATGTAGCCTTTTTACTAAGAATAGGGGGGGATAAAAGGGGGGGCAGAGGGGGGAAAGAGGCGGGGGTGCCACAAACTAGCAAGGGAATTCACACAGTCACGGCAAAAACTATTTAAAAAAAAACACCACTTTAAAAGAGGCCAGGCTGCCTGAAACACAGAGAGTCCACAGTAAAACAAACACTTTTTGAACAATTAATACTATTTACCCAGAAATATCTTTGGGCTCCTTACCTAGGTCTTTTTGCAATCCTTGAACACTGGGCTGTATCAGGACACAGGGGAGATGCACAGAGGAACACAAAATGGAGGTGCCTGTCTTTGGCCTTCCCTCGACAAACTTAAGGAGCCAGAGCAGGTGGGGGGGGGTCTCAGGTGCAGCAGAGACTCAGGGAGCCAATCAGCTAAGTCCAGTCCCTGTGGACAGGGGGAAGGCAACTGCTGCTCTATTCAGTATCTCCTTGGATACAGACAGGCTGAATCCACACTTCCAAGCTAGCAGAGTCTACTTTCCAGGTCAGGGGGAGAATGTTTAAGAGACAAACACTGCAATAGTGCTGGGCGCACACTCTAAAATCAGGCTTTTTTAAGGCAAAAATACAGGGGGGCAGACAGTTTTTAAGCACAATTTAAATCACACAAACAGATTAAAACAGTCTCCTAAAACCACACTCTGAAAGATGTATCTAGCCTTTTTACTAAGAATAGGGGGGGAAAAAAGGAGGGGGCAGAGGGGGAGAGGGGGGGGGGGGGGGTGCCACATACTAGCAAGGGAATTCACGCAGTCACGGCAAAAACGATTTTTAAAAAAACACCACTTTAAAAGAGGCCAGGCTGTCTGAAACACAGAGAGTCCACAGTAAAACAAACACTTTTTGAACAATTAATACTATTTAACCAGAAATATCTTTGGGCTCCTTACCTAGGTCTTTTTGCAATCCTTGAACACTGGGCTGTATCAGGACACAGGGGAGATGCACAGAGGAACACAAAATGGAGGTGTGTGTAATACAAATAGTAGGTTAGATCGCCTACAAAATTGGTAGGGATATACGGAAAAGTGTTCTTTATAAAGCACAATAATGAGTCCCTGGACAGAAAAAAGAAAAAAATAATAGGTGTATCTGAACTTCTTCTCATATTTTTTGCAAGTGAAAATATACGTTTGTATAGTTGTTTGTACAAAAATAGAATTCACAAACGTTTCCAGTATTGTATTTCAATATTCATGTGAAGTTGTGAATTACAGGGTGCAGATTTACCGATTCTCTGTGAATTTGACCCAATACAAGAAGAAGATGGTTCATATTTCGAACATTAGTGCTATCAAGTCTTTTTGTTTTATTTTTTGCAGTTTTATATAGTACGAAATCGACTCGCGCACTTTACTTGATCACCAGATTACTTTACACAAGTAATTTTTTCTTTGTGTTCCCCTATTCTTCAATATGTCAGCATTGGAGGGGTGCGAAAAGTTGGTCTAAACCTCAGTGCTGCTAATTACAAGTGGATCTCAACACTGCCTTTCTAATTATGATTCCTGAACCGAACTACTAAGCGCATGGTACATTTATTAGGAGGCATAACACACCAACCACCCCCCTGAAAATACACACCCCGATATCCACTTTAAGTTTCAGTTTTTTCTTATCTATATTAACTTTCCAACTCCAAATAGATGCTTTAAAATCAGTATTTCTGTTTAATTTAAATTAAGCCAAAGAAGTTGAACTCCAGAATCAATATAAGCACACCTCATCAAAGGGCTGGAATAGTGATGGGCTGAAGAATCTTGGAGAATAATGCATTAATAATGCCTGTGCTAGATTATGCCCATCTGTGTTCGGATCTGGCCTGCATTTGACCATCCTAAAAAGACATGATACTGTTCCTGCCCAGATATTACATCTTCATTACGGCAATCATAGATAACGAAATGTGCAGAAATGTGTCCCCACTGCCAAGTAATCAGGAGGAAATCACAACCATGGTACCACAGTGCATAGTAGTTTTCGGACATACTATCCATCTTGTAGACATAAGTGTACCCAGAACGATTGATTGCACAAAATGGGTACAACATGTCACACATCCAAAGGCCACATCCTCAACCTTGTCTTCTCAGCATCAACCACCTAAAGCAACACACCCATACCGCTGCACTTTGCCATTCCTAGCTCCATTCTCAGCATTCTATCAACAAACCCAGGTCAATGCAAAAGAGATTACCAACCCTCAGATCCTTCAGATATTTCTCCCGAGAACGTAATGCTTGGACTAATGTCTGACCCTATAAACTCCACATTTGCACCAACACTCTTTTAAACAACTTCAACACTTTTTGTAAAACTATGTGAACATCAAAACCCAAATTAAAACATGCAAGTGCAGGCCAATGCTTTCAGCACCCTGGTACTCTAAGGACCTTCCTGACAATAAGCTATCCATCTGCCAATAGTTAGTCCTCTGCAAAAGGAAAATGGCAGAAAAATAGAACTCCAGATGATTTCATAATACTGAAGTCCCTCTCTGCAGCACAGTTCATCATATCAACCAAAGCCAACACCATAAATAAAGCCACGAACAGAAGCAAAATGTTTTGTTAAGACAATAAAGAGCAGCATCAAATTCTCCTAATTTCCATTCCTCAGTGCACAGAAAAGTGCAATGCCATCAACCTCTTCTTCAGTTAAAATATGCAGGAGGTTTGACAGGACACCGACAACACCAAGTCTGTTTCATCTCTTATACTTACCCCTGCCTGTTAAATCCTGCAATGGTCAGCCTTCAGGGCTCCAGCTTTCTCAGACCTCTTCAACATACTCAACTCCCCCAAAGCCACTACTTATGAAGATGATGTCTTACCCCTGTCCTTCATCAAAGCTCTCTCTCCAGACTCTCTCTCTCAACCCTACTTTTTACTGCTAATACTCACTCATGGAACCTTTCTAGACACTCTCAAGGCAGGTCATATCTTCCCGCTCCTATAGAAACCCACACTACACTCTGATGCCAGCTACCAGCCAATCACACCCCCCACCCTTTATCGGCGAGAACATTGAAAAAACAGTCTGTGTATGACTTCATCAGTGCTTACCATCTCGTGAACTACTACCAGTCTGGCTACAGATGGAAACCACTACCTTGAACATTGCAGACAATACCCTCCTGGAACAAAATGAACATGATCCCTGCCTCCTGACATTGCTGGAGCTTTGGTTGCCTTCGACAAAGTTGACCACTCCACTCACATGTGCACCATGGTGTCTTAAATAGGATTCATCGACAATGCCCTTCACTGGTTCTCCTCCTATCTCATTAGCCTACATCAGTTTGTTCACATGGGCACCTCCAGGTCCCACATCATTCCTCTCACTTGTGCAGCCCACCCAGTTTTCCATACTTTCACCTGTTACCTTCAACTTCAACATGAGGCAGCTTGGTGCTCTACTCATAGATGACACAAGATTCACCACTATGCCCATGATGCATACCTCTACTAGAAAATCTTCTCTACTTCAAACATTCAGCACCCCGTACACTGCCTGCACATCATCTAGACCCAAAGGTACAGGCCTTAACTGAATCGCAACCCAGTCAGCACAGAATTCCTATTATTTGCCAAGAAGAAAAAACAGTACACACCTGTCTCAATGTAATGAACCTTGCTGGCTTCAAACCCCAGCTTTCATTGAATGCCAAGCCAATTGGAGTCATCCTTAACACCAACCTCAATCTCATGGGGTATATTGTAAAAAGAAAATACCTGGACCTAGCTGTATCTTCTATAGAAAGTGAAACTGTTTCTTTCAGAAGGTGACTTCAGAACTGTCAAGCTCTCGTACTCTCACTTCTGGATAGTGATAATGCCCTGCTACATGGCCTTCTAGATTCCAAACTGGCACCACTGTGAGCATCCTTCACACCGCAGCATGTCACATCTAGGGCCTGAAGAAATGTATCATATCACACTCTATCTTGATTAAACTCTATTGGCTAAACTTGCCTGCCCACACCATCTTGAAAGCCAGCTGCATAATTTAGAAAAACCATCATGACCAGCACTCCTGCTTATCTTGAAGACAAATTCATCATCTCTGATGGTTCTCAGCACACCCACAGCCACAACACTATTAGACTGCAGGCCTCAAAGGGTACAATAGAAAAATTAAGTCTGCATGCCTTATGCATCTTTACACCAGATTCTGAAGCAGCATCTCCATATCTATCAGGACAACCCCATTGTTGAATCCTATTTACAAAAAACGTTCTTTAAAGAACACTGCATTAAACTGCATGATCTGTCTACAACCCAGCTTCCCATTCTATCACTCATTGACTTTATGTTTTTCTTTAACCATATACAGCATTCTGCCTAAAATATAGAAAGCTCTTCCCTCTAGCATAATACTTGCACCTTCCCTTTCTATGTCTAAAATGTAATTGATGTACCACCTACTACATGAAGGCGAACATGATTACCATGTTATTACACATGATTTCCAATCTAGAGGAGTACTTCCTTTCTTGCCAACCTGATCCCCTATCTCCCCTGTGAGTTAAGATGCAAACTCCTAGGGAAGGGACATGGCGGCCAGCTGAGAGCGCAGCAGCAGTTCAGCGCTGTCAGAGGGATGCAGTGAGGAGACATGGTGTTTGTTCAATGTCTTAGCTGCATTTCATAGTAGACTTCATTTAACTGCTGGTGGTACAAGGGAGTGTGAGAAGCCGCGTTCTTATCCCACTCCAATGGGGCTTAGCAGGTGAAGTAGTCACCTTGTGAAAGGGCTCCCAAACTCACCTCACATTGGGAGCGTCCCTGAGCAGAGGCAGAACCAGTCACCACTTAGCAGCCTCCTCAGCAACTGGTTTTGTCCTGTGCACCTTCACCACCGCTTACCCCAAGAAGACCACTACCAGGACAAAGTGACAGGAAAGCTGGGAGACTGAAGACCAGGCCCCACGAGGTGAGAGAACACCTAGCATGCATGGAAGAGGGGAGAAAGTTAGCTGCTCTCAGAGTAGGAAAGTTACACCAGAAAAGGATGTACTACTTGCGAGTCAGGGGCAGAGTAGAGCAAGGTAGGTCTGTCTAAAAAGGTGAGGCCTCCCTGGGCCACCTGGTAATGTTATTCCCCCATCTTTCCAAACCATCATTGACACCCCCTAAATCTCAAGTCAAAAAGTGACTTAACTCACACAATTTATTCAGCACAAGGATTCCCATAGCCCTGATTCAAAGGGGGGAGGAAGGTGAAAACAAATCTAAATCCAACAGCTGAACATAAACCTTTCCTTAACTCCTTTTCTAGAGTCATGGCCCAACTAAAAAACACACCCATGAGTACCTTAAATAAAGATGTACTGGTTCCAGGGGTTTTAGAGCAGGTACTTGAGCACATCCTGCAGCCCCTGCAAGAGCCCTTGCAAGAACAATAACAGGGCTAAAAATCACCATAACCCAGCCTACTGCCTCTCCTGGTTGCAACAATGTAATCATGGTGGGACCAAAATAGGCATTACTGAGCGAGAGTTTAACCCTCTTAGATATGGCATGTGGATTCAGAATAGATATGAGGTTTTGGTACAGCAGGCTGGGAGGAATGCTGAGGTAGGTGTTGAGGTGGATAAAACATTTAATGGGATGAACATTAACAGGGAAAATGCAGGGAACATGGGCAACACAGAGACACCAGTGAGTGTAGACACTGCAGACTTAGAGAGCCTACTAATGTATACAGACAGAAATTCAAAAAAGATTTGAGGGTTAGCAAACAAATGAGAAAGAGATTCAGAGTATGTGTCAGAGCATAAATGCAAAGCTAGATAATGTCACACAGTGAATTTCTATCCTAAGTTTTAAGAGAGATAAGATGAATAGTGAACTTAGAGATAACTCCACTGTGATTCTGACATTAAAATTACAAAATCAGTCTTTTAGAGGATCTTGAGAGGTTGGAATACCACTACTGCCAAAATATTCTAAGAATTTTAAATGTTCCAGAGGAGGTGGAGGGCAAGGACCTGATAGGCTTTGTTGTCAAAGTTCTAAGAGAAAGGGTCATTTGCAGCAATTTAGAGGTTGACTTAGAAAAAGAGATTCAGCGAGTGCACAGAGACCATTTAAGATTAAAGGAAGGGCGGAAGAAACTCAGGAAAATCTTACTCAACTTTCTACCATACTTCGTTAAGGAGCAAATATTTGGGCTTGTGCTTAAATCCAGGAAAGTAACAGAGGGGGGAAAAGATTTGTTTCAGACCACCATCAGGAGAGAGATGGAACAGTGCCCGTGGTAGTTGGGTCAGAGAGGAGACGCAATGATGATATTTAGAGCCAATGTACAGTAAAGATTCACAGCCATTATAAAGCTAATGTGGAGACAGGAGATGCACAGTATTACCAGATGGAACAGGCTGACAAACACATTAAGACTATGCATGCAGCGGGCAGAAAGGTACTTAGTACAATAATAATATATGTGTGCTATTTACAGTTGGATTCGTTCACAGTTTAGTAGCATGATATATAAAAGACCCTCACATATACAAAGACCAAAAAGAGGCATATAGGAACACGCCACTTGTTTTGGGGTAGGTTCCTCAGGGAAAGGGGATGTGGAGCACTGTGTGGGGGCAGTTGGGAGAAACAAAAAAAACAAAATATAGTCCTCTTTAAAATCAAAACATGCAATTGGTAAAAAAATAGAAGCTCTATATTGACCGACTGGGGGAAACATGGAGCATTTCATATGCAGCTTTTCCCTGCTCCTAAAAGGCTATGACTACAAAACAGCAAGAGATAGGTTGAGACAGAGCCAGATAATAACCTGCAATGTTAATGGGCTGCGTACAAAGCATAAACAGAAATTAATTCTATGATATCTTCAAGAAAGCATGGTACAGATCTTCTTCCTACAGGAGACACATCTTACATTAGGGGACCGTAAAGAGGTATTTAGGAGGTAGAGATGGATAAAACATATAGGCCCTCATTACAACCCTGGCGGTCGGTGATAAAGTGGCGGTAATACCGCCAACAGGCTGGTGGTAAATAAAAATGGAATTATGACCACGGCGGAAACCGCTCAGACAGACAGCCACTTTAACATACCGACCGCCACGGTGGTAGCAACATGCACCGCGGCGGTAACCGCCAACATCCAGGTGGAAGACAATGTACCGCCCACACTATTACAACAGGCCTATCCGCCACCTTTTCCGGGGCGGTACGTATGACATCAAAAGCACGGCGGAAACAGTACACAGAAGGCAAAGTACTCACCTCTGGAGACTCAGGAAGAACCACGACGCAATGCAGCCTGAGTTGCACATCTTCCCCATGCTTGTATCCCTCCTCATGCATTACGAACTGCAACGCTGGCGAAGACAACCACGGTGAGGACTGCCGCCTAGCACACAAGGGAGTGGGGAGGAAAAAGAGAGTGACACACACACACACGCAACAACCCCAACACCATACAAACAACCAGATGCAATAACATCACATATTCTCCTAGTACCTCTCAGCAATAATGCAAGGTCAAAAGGAATTGATTAAAGTGAGTGTAATAAGATAAAATAGAAGAAAGTTGTGCTTCAAAATCAAAACAGTATATACATATATACAAATGGAGGGACACTGCCCAGTCCTCAATGTCCGTGGGCCACAGGGCCACATCACATAGGCCAAGGCCCCACTTGACTCCTGCAACAACAGAGAGACAACACTGCAGGGGCATCAGGTCGAAAATACACAGGCAACTCAGGGGGACGGGGAATGATGTACCATCTCAGCCGGAAGATGGTACAACACCACTCGTCCAGGAGGGGGCTACATGCCCTGTGCGATGTCCTGGGGAATGCAAGGTCACAGTCTCTCAAGTAGGAAGTTTGCCCACTGCTTGGTCCTGGGGAGTGCAAAGCCACAGTCTCTCAAGTGAGTGGTTTGCCCACTGCTTGGTCCTGGGGAGTGCAAAGCCACAGTCTCTCAAGTGGGTGGTTTGGCCACTTCTTGGTCCTGGGGAGTGCAAAGCCACAGGATCTCCAGTGGGTGGTTTGGCCACTGCTTGGTTCTGGGCAGTGCAAGGCCACAGTCTCTCTAGTGGATGGCTTTTCCACTGGTTCTGAAGGGGGCCTTGTGCTTTGTGTGCTTCATCCTAGCAAGGAGGGGGTGAGTGGATGGCTTCTACCACTGGTTCTGGAGGGGGCTTTGTGCCCAGTGTGCTTCATCCTGGGAAGGAGGGGGTGAGTGGATGGCTTCTTCCACTGGTTCTGGAGGGGGCCTTGCGCCCTGTGATGCAGCACTTGGGGAGTGCAAGGTCACAATCTCTCACCTGGGAGACACACCTACAGGTTTTCCAGGGGCCAGGAAGCACTGCAGCCCATGGAGGCAGGACTACACACTGGTGGTGACGGCTGCTCAGTACTGGCAGTGGCGGTTCTGGTGTCGGGGATGCCAGTGGTGGAGGGAGGCTCCAGCCCTTCCCCTGCAGCCTCGGACGCATGCCCACTGGGGCTGCTGCTGCTGGCAGTAGTGCTGGTGGTGGTCCTGGTGGTGGTGCTGATGTCAGGGATGCCAGTGGTGGGGGAGGCTCGAGCCCATCCCCTGCAGCCTCGGACGGCTGAACCGCCATGGTTGGTGGTAGGGGCTCAGAATCAGCCCCAGCACCAGGCCTCCTGTCCTTCCTGCAGGTCCAGGCCCCTTGCCCTTCCCCTTGGCAGCTAGTGGGGCCTCCTTGCCCTTCCCCTTGGCAGCTGGTGGTGCATCCTTGCCCTTCCCCTTGGCAGCTGGTGGTGCCTCCTTGCCCTTCCCCTTGGCAGCTGGTGGTGCCTTCTTGCCCTTCCTCTTGGCAGCTGGTGGTGCCTCCTTGCCCTTTGCTTTGGCAGCTGGTGCAGGCACACTGTCGGTGCTGATGGCTGGTACCCTGGAGCCTCTCCCACCTGCAGTAGATGCCAACACTACTGTGGCCGTGGACTGGGTGGCTGAGGTGCTCGTCTGGGTTCTGACCACCCTGGCCCGTCGTGAAGGATGGGGGAAGGGGGAGGGGAGAGGTCAACGGCAGAGAGGGAAAGCTTCTTAGTGACACTGGGGCGGGAAGAGGGTGAAGGTTTGGGAGTGGAGGAAAAGCGAGTAGTTGTAGGACGTGTCTGTCTGCTGTGGTTGGGTGCATGGGCTGGATGCTGTTGTGAGGTGGATGGCTGTTGGGTGTCTGAGTACTTGCGTTTGTGTTCTTTGGGAGGAGGGGACACAGACACAGCAGGAGAGGACACAGGGGACATGTGCATGGAAGTGGGGGTGGTGACTGCCCGTGAGGGGTGTGTACTGATAGGCGTGATGGTAATGGGGGTATTGGATGAGGACGTAGTGCATGCAGGTGTGAGTGGAGACGCTACTGGGAGGGTGGTGGACGACGAAGAGGGGGACACAGTGGAGGCAGTGGATGTTGGTATGTCTGCATCTGGATGGTGTTTGTGTGAGTGCCTTTGGGATGATGTGTGGCGCTTGTGTTTGCCTGAGCCACTCCTGGGTGTTGTCTTGGGTGCATGCTGGTCTGAATGTGTACTTGGGATAGGTTGGGGTTGAGAGTAATGGGACTGGGTAGAGGAAGTTGGAGGGGGGAGGCTAGAGACAGGTACAATGGCTGCCATCAGGGAGGAAGCCAGAACCTGGATTGATCTATGTTGGGCCACCATGCCAGAGTGAATGCCCTCCAGGAATGCATTTGTTAGTTGCAAATGGGCTGCCAGCCCCTGGATGGCTTTCACTATGGTTGAATGCCCAACAGAGATCGATGTCAGGAGTTCGATAGCCTCCTCACTCGGGGCAGCAGGGCTAACTGGGGCAGGGCCTGAGGTGACTGGGGCAAAGGAAATGCCCACCCTCCTGGGTGAGTGGGGACGGGAAACTCACTGAGGGGCTGCTGGGAGGGCGGTGCTGATACAGGGGTGGCGGCTGTACCTGTTGTTGGGGTGGCCACAGAGGTGTCTGCCACCACCAGGGAGCTTCCATTGGAGGAGGTATCACTGTCCAAACTGTCCCCTTCTGTCTCCACCATGGTGCTCCCCTCGCCCTCAGTCCCACTGGTACCCTCACCATCTGTGGATTCAGCCTCTTGGGCCCTGTGGGATGCAGCTCCCTCCATCGCCGGTGCCTCTGCTCCTCCACCAGATAATGCTAATGCACATAAGGACAGGATGACAAAACAAAAAGGGGGGAATACAAAGGATACACTTGGTCAATGGCAGCAAGAACACCACCGTTGGCATACAGAACACACACAGGGATCAGCCCTATGCACTAGGCAAAGCATTACCAGTCACAATGCTAGTCACCAGCCCATGGACATGAATACCTAACGCCAATAGCAGAACACCTGACATCCACAGACCCCTGCCCAGTAGTGGATGCCTACTAGCTTGGTCGGAGGTGGTGTTCAACAGCCCCTGCCAACATGGGACCGACCCTGCAATGTCTGGCCTAGGGGCACCCCCAGGCCCACATCCCCCACCATGAAACCACCCCACCACGCACCAATAGTATATTGGGAAACTGTACTCACCACCTTGTGGCTGCTGTGATGCCTTCAAGCACCCATCTAGCTCCAGATAGGCCACCACCAATATGTGGGCCATCAGGGGGGGGGTGAGGATTCGACGGGCACCCCTTCCTCATTGGGAGGCCATCCCCAGCTGGGTCTCCACTGTCTTCCTTGCCCAGTGTCCCAGGTCCTCCCACTGTTTGCAACAGTGGGTGCTCCGCCTGCCATTGACCCCCAGGGTCCACACATCCTTGGTGATGGCACGCCATATACCCTTTTTCTGATGGGCGCTGACTTGCTGGAAAAGAAACCTAGAAAAAGGTATCAGTCATACCGTCCAGCCTGTTACACTCATGGCCCACCATAGCCCTCACAACCCCTTTACGCACAGACATTCCCCACCATAATCACGTTGCCCAGATCCCTTCCACCAACCCCCCTCACACGAGGCCCTCACACACAGCATGCCATTCAACCATGCCCCTTCCATCGTGCTCACAGTGTACTCACCTGTTGGTCTGGAGGCCAATACAGCCTTCGGTACTGGGGTAGGACCCCATCCACCAGTCTCTCCAACTTCACAGCGGTGAAAGCAGGGGCCCTTTTCCCAGTGACATGAGCCATGGTTAGTTCCAGACACAGGTCACAACAGCACTTGCAGTGTAGGTCCTCTCCTGTTGAAGGTCAGGTAGCAAGTGAGTGAACAGATAGAAAATGGTGGTCACGTCTGCGATGGTGCGTACCGTCACCGCTGGCGTACATCACCATTGGCCACTGTAACCCATAGGGCCCAATGACAACGAATGAGGAGTTGCACGGCGGTACTCGACCGCCTCTCGCAACAGCGCACAAGGTCAGCGGCATTACCTCATTTCCACATGTCCATCCACAAAGGACAGGTGGATGCCATTTTGGGGGGGCAGGCCATGGCACCTAACTGTGTCACAGTACACATAGTCACCATTTGGGCCCATCTAACAAAATACTGTTATAGTCACAACATGCAATGCAGTGTAGTGTTTAGAAATGTGACATACTGACCAACTGCTCACCATTTTGCTCCCTAGATTACAACCGCTGTGGATTAATATGAGATGGAGATATCTTCCTGTGTACAGACCCCTGGTGGACTTGGCAATAATGGTGGACAGGCACATTATCCTCACCTATAGACTGGACAGGGCCACAATCACAGAGCTGTGTGCCCAATTGGAGCCTGACCTGATATCTGTTATCCGTCAGCCCATGGGGATCGCCACTTTTGTGCAAATCCTATCTGTGCTCCATTTCTTGGCAAGTGGCTCCTTCCAAGTAACAGTGGGCTTGGCAGCAGGAATGTCTCAGCCAATGTTCTCAATAGTGCTGAACAGAGTGTTGTCTGCCCTGATTAAACACATGCACAGCTACATCGTTTTCCCCCAGGTGGAGGATTTGGCCACAGTGAAAGTTGACTTCTATGCAATGGGACATATACCCAACATTATTGGGGCTATTGATGGTGCACATATTGCATTTGTCCCCCTCCCTCCCCACCCGGAGAAATTAACAGGTGTTCAGAAATTTAAAATGCTTTCACTCGATGAATGTGCAGATAGTGTGCCTGGCAGACCAGTATATCTCCCATGTCAATGCAAAGTATCCTGGCTCTGTGTATGATGCCTATATCCTGAGGAATAGCAGCATCCCATATGTGATGGCTCAACTTCAGAGGTACCGGGTGCGGCAAATAGGTGAGCCCTGGTTCCCATCCAGTGGATGTTGGTGTATGGGTATGGTGTGGGCCCTAAGTGTTAGTGTGTGGCTAACAGTTGTCCCTCGATATTTGCAGGTGACTCTGGTTACCCCAACCTGTCATTGCTTCTGACCCCTGTGAGGAATCCCAGGACAAGGGCCGAGGAATGTTGCAATGAGGCACATGGGTGAACAAGAAGAATAATAGAGAGGACATTCGGCCTCCTGAAGGCCAGGTTTTGTTGCCTCCATCTAACAGCTGGATCCCTGTACTACTCACCCAAGAAGGTGTGCCAGAGAATCGTGGCATGCTGCATGTTCCATAACCTTGCCTTAAGACGCCAGGTGCCTTTTCTGCAGGAGGATGAGGCTGGAGATGGGTGTGTGGCAGCAGTGGACCCTGTGGACAGTGAAGATGAGGAGGCAGAGGATGAGGATGAGGACAATGGAACAGCTATTATACGACAATACATCCAGTGACACACAGGTAAGACACTGTAACAGTTTTGTGTTTGACATTGTACATGGCAGCCAGATTCTCCCAATTCTATGGCCACTTACTGTACCCTTTGGCATCTCTATTTTCAGATATCTGTGCCCCATTCTGGCACCTGGTGTCAGGAATCCCCAAGGTGCCTCCTGCGTTATCTGTCAGCATCCCTAGGGATTAGGGTTAAATCATACCTCTGTTCTTGGTTAAACCTTCATGCTTCTAAGTAAACATAATGTGCTGTGTTACACAATTGGTTTTATCAATGCGTGTTTTACCAATGGTTGTTTGCTAATGTGAGCAGGTGTAGACATGTGGTTCTAATTGGGTGTGGTGTAGACATGTGCTTCTGATTGGGTGTGGTGACTCATCCGCATGTGGAAACAACTGCTTTCCTGATTGGCTATACATAGCAGAGTGAAGCATGCCTCCCTGCTTGGCTTTGTTTTGCTTCCTGATCTCAGCATCTGATTTGGCAGTCCAGCCCCTGCTGTCATCCTCGTATTCAGGACTTTTGAGGAAATTATTTTCTTCGTTCCTGTACCAGCTGATACGAGGCATTCCTCCAGGACTCTGGAAAAGACTGCACCTAAGTGACTAGTATTCTCCAAGGAGTTTGTTCTTTGAGCGATGTACTTTCCTAGAACAGCTGGTGTATTTCAGACCTCGTATTTTGGCAGAGTGCTTATCTTGAAGAGACAAATCCATTTCTGAACATCCTACATTATTATTGTAGTCACTTGCCTAAATGTGCTTCAGGAAATCTGCATGAGCTCAAGTACTACAAAAAGTGACAGTGCAATTTTAAAATAGCATTTATGTGATTTTTCTTTCTCTAATAGCATAACTCTTGGATTTAAATTGTGTCATTCAGGTTTGAGAAATTTGCTTTTGAAGGGGTTTTCACACACACAGTGAAACCAAACCAAACTGTGCCACCCTAACTGTTTAAACCCAGAGTGGACATTTGTATTTCTTGGATTGTTTTTGTTCCTTTTAGTTTAACCCTATGCAGGCAGGAAAGTTATACATGATATAATTAGTGCCCTTGCTTGTCTTTCTTGTACATGATAAGTGCAACCACAGTTCTAACTGTAGTGTGCAACAGTGAATCTCTGTGAAGCCAGCCCTAGTGTCGCAGTACTTATTGTTATTGTACTCAGTTTGTGTTTTTGGTAATGCAGTGTTAGTAATTGTGCCAACACTTATAATATCCAAGAAAAGTGCTGGAGCATCCCGGTGTTCTTCGACCACTCCCATGCCCATATCAGAAAGAGAGATTCAGTTTCAAGGAAGTTGAGTGCAATAACTCTACTATTACTCTGTCAACAACGACCTGCCCCCCGAAAATACAGGGTGCCTGGCTGGACCGGCACAACGTGGCAGTGTTTTGTCTCTTTGTCTTCCACTCCCCTTTCCTTTTGGGGTACCTGCTGGGGTTTCTGTGTCCACCAGGAAGTGCTGAGAGGTGTTCCAGGAAGACGGGGGCATACCATCTCCCCTGCCGACATCCTGCTTTTCAGGTGAGTGGCCCCGTCTCAACAACTGGTGTGTTGACTGCAGCCAACTACAGGTCATTCCTATGTATACGTTAGTGTACAGTTGTATTGCAGTGTTTAAACCTTGTTAAACAAATACATAGTTAAATCATTTGACATACTCCATACTTTCGTATTTTTTCAAAGGGTGTTTATTTAAGTGCTAATAAGTAGAGGGGGATGTGCAATGGGCTGGGGTGATGGAGGATTAAAGTCCAGGATAGAGTCCAGTCTATTTGTATCACAGGTGCATTGTCCAAGGGGGCATAGGAAGGGAAGCAATGGCAGTTCAAGGTGGACAGGATGATAAAGTGGGACACAAGGGTGACAATCAGGAGAGTCTTATTTCCTGGCGGTAATCTTGGCAATGTTCTCTGGCTTCTGCCTGGATCTCAGGGGCTGTTTGCATGTGGTTCTCCTTCTGCAGGGGGAGGGGTGGTGGTTGCCTGTTGTTCCTGTGGCGGGGCCTCCTGTCCACTAACAGCAGCAGAGGGCTGTTCATCGGTGTGGCTAGTGTCAGAGGCCCGGTGGTGAGCCACTGCCTCCCTCATGGTGTTGGCCATGTCTGCCAGCACCCCTGCAATGGTGACCTGGGTGGTGTGGGTGTCCTTCAGGTCCTCCCTGATCCCCAGGTAATGTCCCTCCTGCAGCCGCTGGGTCTCCTGCAACTTGTCTAGTATCTGGCCCATCGTCTCCTGGGAATGGTGGTATGCTCCCAGGATGTTAGTGGGTGCCTCCTAGAGAGTCGGTTCCCTGTGCCTGTCCTCCCCCTGTCGCACAGCAGTCCTCCCAGCTTCCCTGTTGTCCTGTGCCTCTGTCCCCTGAACCGTGTGCCCACTGCTACTGACCCCAGGTCCCTGATTGTCCTGTGTTTGTGGGGTGTCCTGAGGTCCCTGTAGTGGTGGACAGACTGCTGATTAACGTGTCCTGGGGACAGAGGTATGGGCCCATTGGGTGGGTGCTGTGCTGGTGTTTCCTGAGGGGCAGGGTCTGTAGTGGTATGGGACTGTGCCTGGGTAACCGACTGTCCAGAGATCCCTGATAGGCCAGGTTGGTCATCCAGATTTAGGCGACCAGAGGTGCTGTTATCACTGTGGGCCTCTTCTGTAGGGGGACTGGATGTTGCTGGCACCTCCTCTCTGGTGACTTTGTGTTTGGGACCTGTGGGGATGTAAATGCAGTGTTATTGTTTCTGTGTGTGACATTGTGTGCATGGGTGTGTTGCCCTGTATGGTTGTGATTGCCCTGTCAGCTTTGCCTTGTGTGAGTAGTGATTTTATGGGCTAGCTGATTGTCTCTAGTGTGTGTGCTGTAGTGATGGGTATCCATGCAGGGCTGTGAAAGGTGTCCATGCATTGGTGGTGTGTTAGACTTTTCATCCTTGCCTTGGCCTCCCTTAACTTTTTGCCTCTGTTTCCCAGGTTGCTGATGGGTGCTGGGCTCAGATTTTGCTGTTTTTGTTACTCTGGGCACTTTACCACTGCTAACCAGTGCTAAAGTGCAAGTGTTCCTTTACACACTGTGTATGTAATTGGCTTATCGAGGATTGGCATATTTGATTTATTAGTAAGTCCCTAGTACAGTGCACAAGAGGTGCCCAGGGCCTGTAAATCAAATGCTACTAGTGGGCATGCAGCACTGGTTGTGCCACCCACATAAGTAGCCCTGTAATCATGTCTCAGACATGCCACTGCAGTGTCTGCGTGTGCAGTTTTAACTGTAAATCCGACTTGGCAAGTGTACCCACTTGCAAGGCCTAAACCTTCCCTTATCTTACATGTCAGATGTAGGCCCTAAGGTAGGCCCTAGGTAGCTCCAAGGGCAGGGTGCAGTGTATGGTTAAGGTAAGACACATAGTAATGTGTTTTATATGTCCTGACAGTGAAGTATTGCTGAATTTGTTTTTCACTGTTGCAAGGCCTATCCCTCTCATAGGTTAACATGGGGGCTACCTTTAAATCAAATTAAAATGTAGATTCCCTTTGGGAGCGGATGAACATGGAGTTTGGGTTTCTGAGCTCACAATTTAAAAATACATCTTTTAGTAAAGATGATTTTAAGATTGTATGTTTGAAAATGCCACTTTTAGAAAGTGAGCATTTCCTTGCTTATACCATTTCTGTGACTCTGCCTGTTGGTGGATTCCCTTTCTGGGTCAGTTTGACAGTTGGGCTGGTTGCACCTCACACTAGACAGTGATACAAAGGGAGCTGGGGTGTAGTCTGCATTTCCAGATGAGCAATCTGTGCTAGGAAGAAGTGGTCACTCACACCTGAAAGGGCTGTACCTGCCCTCATACAATGCAGTCTCTCACCCCCTGGTGAGTGTCTGGGTCCTGGCCTGGGCAAGGCAGGATTTCACATTCAAGAGAGACTTTGCTTTGAAGTAGGCCTACTTCAAAGGATAAATTGAGTATAAGAAGGGCACCCAAAACCATAGACTTTAGAACACTTCTGGAAACCAAGAAGAACCTCTGCCTGGAGAAGAGCTGAAGAGCAGATGAAGAAGAGCTGCCCTGCCTGTGACTGTACTTGGTGGAGCTATGCTGCAGTTGCTGCTTCTGCCACAGTAAGAGGGCAAAGACTGGACTTTGTGTGCCTTTCATGATGTGAAGATCTCCAAGGGCTTGATTTAGAGCTTGCCTCCTGTTGTTTGAAGTCTCAGGGACAGCAAATACTTCTCTCTGCCAGCACCTGGAGTCTCTGGAGAGACTCCTACTCTGCCCTGTGGTGCCTATCCAGTTCCTGGGACCCTGAAAGGAGAAGCTGGCAGCCTAAGAGGAAGAAATCCATGTATAGAACGCCATACGGGGAAGAGATCGACGCAACTCCGATCTGCGGCTGGGAAATCACTGCGCCGCCCGGTACGCGGCTTAAAATTGACGCTGGCCTGTAACCTCTATGGCTCTTTGCATCCCCACGTCTTTATTACTTTAAATAATCTTCTCTCTCACTCACTGCCTGTCTATATTCACCGATTGTTTATAGGGTGTTTTTCCTTTGTGTTCCACGTCTCAATATAATGGGTTCTCTCTTTAATTGGGTGAACTATCTATTCACGCCGAAAGGCTAATTTGCCCTAAGCACAAGAACTTCTTAACCCTCTTGCGTTTTCTAACTCTAAAATATAACATCTATATTATCTGTACCTACCGGACGGTGGTATTATTTGTAAATAGTTCCTATATGTTTTTGTTTCCAGCCTTGAAAAAGTCCGTGAGGACGAAACACGTGTTGGCTGTTTTTGAATTCATACATGTCTATTCTACTATGTGGACTTAATTATTTTGGAGATGTCATTCGACTACTCATCACAAAGGATTAAAAGTTTCTACAGAAAATTTACTTATCTCGGACTTATTCTTTTGGAGTGCCCTGGTTGCTCTTTTTCCTGCATTCTGTATCTTACAGCACACGACATAGACGGCTCTTTCTCCGCCTCTGTTTGTGTGCATTTCGAATCCCTTGGTGGTTGGGTTTCTTGCACCAGGCTGGCACCCATCATAGGACTGCTTTTAAAAAAAATATAGTACCTGGAACCTCTCTGTCTCAGATGTGCGACGATTAGCATCAACCACCTTGTTTTCAGGAACATTGATTATTTGTTAAGTAGATGCTGTCTGCACTCTGTCACTTTCTTACTCTATGTACAACAGTTTGAATTTTTGATTGCTTCAAAGTTTTGTATTTATATACTGGTTACTGTACACCTGTTTGTTATTATCTGTATATGTTCAACTATGGCAAATTGTGATGATAATAGAGATACTCTACTTAAGGAACTATTTCAGACCACTGCTCAGACAAGTGCACCTAGTACATCTAATCCTATACATGAGGGTCTGAGAAATAAATTTATCAAACTTGAGCGCCTAAAAAAACAAGAACTCTCACGTTGGTGGGATTACACTATCCTACAGAAATATATGGAAAACAACCAAATCCCGAGGGGTCTTAGGGTCATCCTATTTCCATCTTTTGATGACCTTAGCCCTGACTTACTTAAAGAGTGGGAACAACTACTAATCACTTCATCATATGGCATGATGGATATACTCATTCGGGATGCCAAGGCCAAGCGAGATAAACTGTTACATGACATTGTACTATTGGAAAAAGAAATTAACGACATAGACGCAACTGACAATAAAACTAAAAACGTTGACATTCTTAAGGAAGTCCTACAAAAACACCAACTATACATAAAGGACAAAAAAACTACGAAAACTTAGGAGAGACGACAATGACTATAAGAATGGGAGGGTTTTTACCTTTGCACGCAAGTATGATAACTTCAAAATAGATAGCAACAGGGAATCCCCAATCACCAAGAAAAATCTTTCCTCTTCCAATCTCACTACTAGTGACACAGACATATCCAGCATCTCAAGTGGGACTAGTGAGGACACAAGGGACCAAACAATATTGTCATCCTCCACACATAGATCACCTTTTTTATTAGAATTGGAGAGATTTCGGAGAGGCCAAAAACAACTCCAGAGAAGAGAAGAAATAACCACAAAACCACTAGACGGGGGAAACACAAGTTCAAATACAAACAGACGACCAGAGGGCGCTGCCACACGTTCGACAACCCGCAATGCTCAACAATGACAGATAAACATGCCTCTACGGGAGATACTCCCGACACCATCTCTATTGTCAATCTATCCTCTTTAACCCTTAATCCTGACCAAATTAACATCCTTAGGAAGGGTCTAGGGTTTGTACCTACCACACTTCCAGACTTCACACAACTACACATCAGTCTCTTCAAATTTATTCGTAAATGCAAACTCTATAAATATTTCTATGACATCAACACCCCTGTTCAGACCACCACTGCCTTGTACCACACACCCAGCACAATAACCATCAGGGATGTCAAGGATATTCAAACTCTGTTATCAATTGAGCACAGAGAGGGCCAAGTGCCTTCACTTGCAGAGATTCTCACCGATCTCAATCTAGAATCTAACATTAGGACTCCTAGCGGTCTAAAGACAACTTCCAAATTTACACCTACAATACCCAGGGATTATGCAATTGATTCTTTTTGTAACAAAGTTACCCATGATCTTTATCGCATGGAGGAACAATACATTTTGGGACACAAATCCATCCCTATACACAATATTACCCTAGCTGAGAAGCAAGTCGTCTCTACACTCGGATCTTGCAAGGATATAGTCATCAAGGAAGCAGATAAGGGTGGGAACATTGTGATTATGGACAGAACGGACTACGTATCTGAACTGGATCGACAACTATCAGACTGTACTGCATACCTTAAACTTACTTCCAACCCTATGCCGGGAGTAAATAGGTGCATTCTACAAAAACTACAAACTTTCCTGAACCTGGACCTTATATCTGATATGGAATTTAAGTACCTGTACAACAATACGCCTACCTCACCGTGTATCTATATTCTACCAAAGATACATAAAACTGGCCTGTTTCCCCCGGGCAGACCTATTATCTCTGGCATTGGCTCCCCTACAGAGAAACTGTCAGAATACATAGACATCTTCCTCCAGCCTTTTGTCCAGAACCCACCTTCGTATATTAGAGACACGAAAGACTTACTGTGAAAAATTGCGGACTATGACTGGACGGAGGGCCACTACTTAGTTACTTTGGATGTTACCTCATTATACACTAGCATCCCGAGAAAAGAGGGTCTTACGGCTATCCAACACTTTCTTGATACTAGAGATGCCTCCTTACTAGACCATACGAATATGCTTTTGGACCTGATAAGTTTGGTCCTGGACAATAACATCTTCCTACATAATGGAGACTGGTATCGTCAGATACAAGGAGTAGCCATGGGGGCCAAATTTTCTCCGTCATATGCCAATCTATATATGGGATACCTGGAAAAAACACATGTGTGGCGTTCATGCCCTCCCCTCCTGACACAACACATTCTGTACTGGGGCAGATATATCGATGACATTTTGTTTTTTTGGTCAGGTGATACACCTTCACTTATAGCCTTCACGGAGCACCTAAACAACAATACGTTTAACATCAAGTTCACTCACGAGGCCAGTCAATCTTCCATCAATTTTCTTGATCTCACTATTTACATTGAACATGGCAACATCTGTACAAAACTATTTAGAAAGCCCACAGCATGTAATGCCCTTTTGCATGCCAGTAGCTCACATCCTAAGCCACAAATCAATGCGATTCCTTATGGGGAAAATACAAGGATCCGCCGAAATTGTAGTGAGGAGCAGGTATTCCGAAAAGAGTTGCAAAACATGAAATCACGTTTTAGACACAGAGGCTACCACCCACAGACCCTTGACAAAGCCTGTAACAAGATCATGAAAACCAAACGCCATGATTTACTTACCAACACTAGGAAGAACAGTTCGCAAGAACGTATCTCTCTTGTTATCAAACATAGTGCACTAAGCCCGCAAATTTTTAAAACTGTACGTAAACACTGGTCTTTGCTTTTAACTGACAAGACTTTAAAGAATGGTCTTACTGCAAAACCCAGCATCATTTACAAGAGGGGCACCACCCTATGGGACCAACTATGTCACAGTTTTATGCCACCTGAAAATAGGGACACTTGGCTGCCAAAACCACCACCTGGCACATACAGATGTTGTCACTGTAACATCTGTGGATATATTAAAGATAAAACAACAAGGTTCCAATACAACACCTTGGTTACACACAAACTAAAACACTTTATTAATTGCAACACAAGTTTTGTGGTATATTGCATTGTCTGCACATGTGGGCTCATCTCTGTTGGAAGCACCATTCGACCACTAAAGGAGCGAATCCAAGAACACCTGAGAGCCATTCGGTCTTCCAACACTAACTATCCTTTTGCGATCCACTATAACGAGACACATGGGCACAGGGAAGTCCTGGACATACATGTCCATGGGATTGACTCTCTGAATAGAACACCTCGAGGAGGCAACCGTACTTTGGCTTTAAGACGCCTTGAAAGTAGATGGATCATTAAATTACAAGCGGTAGAACAGGGACTCAATATCCACAAGGACCTCCATGTATTTCTCTGAATAGTGATGCCTCTCACATTCCTTATCTCGAACACCCTTACCATGTGATCAGGGACATTTTTGTCCAAAATGTTACAACCTGATGACCTAGCTCCTTTTTGTTGTATTCCACAAGGAGAACATAAACAAGATCTATGCGCTTACTCAATATTATACCATTATGTCGTAAGGCTGTTACTGATGTTTAAACTTTGGTATTTTCTAACCTGTTTCCTTTTTCCCCGTTCTCCCCTTTCTGTACTACATGACTGTATATGTTAAACATTATGCAACATATTTTACACTTATGATGCTCTAATGTAAAGTGTATGTACCTTCCATGTTACTATATAACCCTTTGTTTGTCCTCAATATCACCCACATCATGCTCGATGTCAAGGGCATGTACTGATATGGTATAAAACATATGTTCTACGTTTCATCTAATATCTAATTGTTCTCATGCCATGTACATTGTGCTATAGTGTCTTATATACTTTCTGAACTTTGCAATAATTCTACAATCTCTCATATGTGCACCTTACATGCCCTTCCCTTCAGAAACTATATATAGATATAACTCCCTGTTTAACAACTCCGGTTATGGGATCTCTTTAACTTCACTCGTTTTTTCTATGCACCTTTCTAAATTCGGGGGTTTCTGAACTCCAGCATATTAGTTCAAGTTATCTCCATCAACTACACGCAGCCTGTTCCATTTAGAAATATTTTTTTGACACACTCCAATATGGCGCCCATGTTAGTGCTCAGGAATACGAGTGCTTCCTGCTCGTCTCCTTCACGTTCAGATTTAGTCCTTTCTTTATGTTCGAGAGTGCGCGCTTTTAGACGCCGACACTCCGTGGGGAACTGTCTTCCTGAAAGAACACGGCAGCCTTATCATATGCTGCGAAGTACTACTCGCGCCGTTTCTCGCTGACTCCCATAGTCTGGGGGTAATACAGGTGAGGGAGAAGGCTGTTTTTGCCTTTCTCCTTTATTATAAAAATAAAAATAAAAAATTCGCCCGCTGTAACTCTTTTTATACTGTATTATGGTTAACGTCTTCTTAGAGGACACGCTCCTTTCCTCTACAATTTTCAAAGCATGCTCTATGCTCACTAAGCTTAGCTATGTAAACCTTACATTTTTTCGGTGTCTCGCATTTAACTAGTTTATAGAACTGCTTTCCCATAATGTTTGGACTTAACTTTAAAATGTGAGTTACCACTTGCATGATTTTACTTACGTGCTTCAGCAGAGTATGTTTGACGTACACTTTGTTTTAGCTGTTGCATGGGTCAAATATACTTTTTGCGCTTTTTCGACATATAGCCTCTCCTTTTTATGGAATTTAAGAACGCAGGTGATATCTTGGCCCCGTTCACTATATAGCCATTGTCTAATCACTCCCCTTACGATTTCTTTGTGTCACTCAGAACCACGTTTTTCACGTTTTTATAATGGATTTTTTTCTCTTCTCCTTTCGTCTAAACTTACAGGTTGGGTCTAAGTAGGCCCCTCTGACATTGTGCTACGTATACTATGGATACACTTAAGGATAAAGGACTATTGCTGTAGTAAAATATCTGTCCCCCAATTTTAAGGGACAGCTATGTACCTTGTTGGACTACCCGTTGATTTTGGTAGGTTCACTACCACCTTCCCCCTTCCCTTTTAATATTCAGTGCATCACTTTTAGAATAGAAACTATCCGATGACGGTAACTAATGTGATGTATTTCCTTCTTTCCTTTGGTCCTCCCTTTCAGAGAAAATATTACCACTGGAGTGGTAACAGAAGCTACTGTTGTTACCCAAATCTTATTTTTGAGGTAAATCAACACATTTTCGGGCGCCGTTTGCCTCACCTAACATTTAGGTTGTGCACACTGCTTATGCCTATCTTGGTGGTTATAAGTACACCACTCACTGAACCCTGTTTTGGACCTCTATGGCTCTTTGCATCCCCACGTCTTTATTACTTTAAATAATCTTCTCTCTCACTCACTGCCTGTCTATATTCACCGATTGTTTATAGGGTGTTTTTCCTTTATGTTCCACGTCTCAATATAATGGGTTCTCTCTTTAATTGGGTGAACTATCTATTCACGCCGAAAGGCTAATTCGCCCTAAGCACAAGAACTTCTTAACACTCTTGCGTTTTCTAACTCTAATATATAACATCTATATTATCTGTACCTACCGGACGGTGGTATTATTTGTAAATAGTTCCTATATGTTTTTGTTTCCAGCCTTGAAAAAGTCCGTGAGGACGAAACACGTGTTGGCTGTTTTTGAATTCATAAAATGTCTATTCTACTATGTGGACTTAATTATTTTGGAGATGTCATTCGACTACTCATCACAAAGGATTAAACGTTTCTAATGAAAATTTACTTATCTCGGACTTATTCTTTTGGAGTGCCCTGGTTGCTCTTTTTCCTGCATTCTGTATCTTACAGCACACAACATAGACGGCTCTGTCTCCGCCTCTGTTTGTGTGCATTTCGAAACCCTTGGTGGTTGGGTTTCTTGCACCAGGCTGGCACCCATCATAGGACTGCTTTTTTTAAAAATATAGTACCTGGAACCTCTCTGTCTCAGATGTGCGACGATTAGCATCAACCACCTTGTTTTCAGGAACATTGTTTAGATAAATATTTCCTATTTTTTTTAAACCTGTGTTGTGTCATTTTGTAGAGTTTTCATTAAGTCACTGTGTGTGTTGGTACACATGCTTTACACCTAGCACTCTGAAGTTAAGACTACTGCTCATGCCAAGCTACCAAGGGGGTAAGCAGGGGTTAGCTGAGGGTGATTCTCTTTTACCCTGATTAGAGTGAGGGTCCTTGCTTGGATGGGGGTAACCTGACTGCCAACCAAAGACCCCATTTCTAACATGGTGCATGCAGGGCTTGGTATTGGGATGGTTGGGTTGTGACGGTGGGGTATATGTGAGGTGGGGGTGATGAGGGTGAGGGTAGGGGTGGGGGTATGTGATGGCATGCAGGTAGAGGGGTGAGAGTAGTATAGAGTTGACTTACGGAGTCCAGTCCTCCTGCTACTCCTGCCAGGCCCTCAGGATGCAGTATTGCCAAGACTTGCTCCTCCCATGTTGTTACTTGTTAGGGAGGAGGTGGGGGTCCACTGCCAGTCCTCTGTACAGCTATCTGGTGTCTTTCTACCACAGAACGCACCTTCCCTGTAGGTCGTTCCACCTCTTCCTGATGTCATCCCTTGTTCTGGGGTGCTGTCCCACGGCTTTGACCCTGTCCACGATTCTCCGCCATAGCTCCATCTTCCTAGCAATGGATGTCTGCTGCACCTGTGATCAGAATAGCTGTGGCTCTACCTGGATGATTTCCTCCACCATGACCCTTAGATCCTCCTCAGAGAACCTGGGGTGTCTTTGTGGTGATATGGGTGTAGTGTGTGTGGTGTGTGTGAGGGTTTGTGGGGTGATGTGTTGGGGTGTGTGCTGTAAGGTGCGTGGATGGTGTATGGGTGATGGTGTTCTGTAGCTCTGATTCTGTGGGTGCTCTTGATGTGTCTCTCTCTCAGTTGTCAATTTTTTTGAGTCATAAAGGGTTGTGAGTAATGTGTGTGTGTGTTTTATAGTTGTGTGGGTGTGGTGTGTGTGTGTGTGTCAGGTGTGTGTAGTTTGAGTTGTCCAATGTAGTGTTGTTTTGTATGTGTGTGTGTATTTTGAGCGCGGCGGTATGTACTGCCAATGGTTTACCGCGATTGAATGTCCGCCGCAGTGGTTCGTGGGTCATAATGCTGTTGTCAAAGTTTTGTTGGCTTAACGGTGTGGGTTTTGCTACCACTGGTTTATCACTGACCTTTGGGCTGGCGGACTTGTGTGTGTGGCTGTAAAGTGAAGGATTGCTATGTGTGGGTCATAATATGGGTAGCGGTAAACCGCTGTGGTATGGTGGCGGCAGTCGGCATGGCAGTAAGCAGGACTTAACGCCAATGTCATAATGAGGGCCATAGTATGTATGGTTATTTTACTCTAACTGTGTTGCAGATATTGTTAGGAGGAATTCTGGAGTGGCTGAAGTTGTGAAATTGTTTAACCTAATATTCACGAAATTAGTAGAAGTCCCACCTAGTTAGAATGAGGCTGTCATAAATTTAAGATTAAAACCCAGTAGAGAAACAAAAAATGCAGAGTCCTACCAGCCTATATTCCTAGTCAACTACTACTTTAAAATCTATTCAGCGATATTAACAAGAAGATTAGCAAAAGTAGTCAGGAAGGTCACTCACCCAGGCCAGAAAGGGTTCTTCCCAGGGAGACAAATGCACCATCTCACACATCTGTTAACCTCCACCATAGATCTTGCAAACACTAGGGAAACACATTAACTGTATTTACAATAGATGTGGTTAAGGCTTTCAATAGTGTATGTTAGGTCTATCTGTGGGAAGTTCTGGAGTTATTTCGCCTCCCTCCATCTTTGATTGAGCACATTATAAAGTTGTACATAGCACCATTGGCACGGTGGTAAATGATACCCTAATGGAGAGTTTAAAAATCTCTGCAGGGAGGTATCAGGGTTGCTCCCTCTCCCCAGTTTTCTTTGGGTTATACAAATAATCTTTGATGCAGACTCTCAGGACAGACAGAGGGATCATCAGAGCCTGAATACCCTCCCGTGTCACGACTCACGTGCTGCTTACACCTGGAATCCGCAAATCGAGTGGCGTGGGTCTTGAATGTTCGGCCTTGGTCCATGTAGGGGCGACTCTTTCTGGTAGCCACGGTGCTGTAGGCAATGGAAATGCCAAGAACAACCTGAAAAGGGAAAAAAACCTCCAAACAGATAGATTCCTGAAACAGGAACAAAAGAACAGGAATCAACAGAGGCAAAAATACAGGAAATGCACTGAACCGACGAGAATCTGCACAGGAAGGCAAAGAAACAGGAGCGAAGACACCATCCGAACGGAAAGTGTTGCAGCGCAAGGAGAGAAAGAATCACAGCCCTTAAATACCTACAAACAGGAAGCGACCGACAGGAAGTACAAGAACACCATCTTAGATAGGGAAAAGATACATAGAATAGAATGATCATGAGCCATAGAGAGCAGGGAACAAGGAATGTTGGGAAAAGAAGGGAGATATGGGAACGAAGAAAAAGCATAAAGGAAGGCACAACCAGATAGCCAGAAAAAGCAGAAAAGAAAAGAACAGGTGAGTGGGGGGGGGGGTCAGACCTGCCTGCAAGCGCGGTGAAGGAAAGGAAAACGAGGCCCCATGCTAAATTTGGGGCCTTGGAGAATGCAGAGTAGTCTAGGGGCGCGGCGCGTCTTGTTGCCGCGTGACGCGTCCCGAGCCGAATGTTGTTGACGAGTCAAATTAAAGGAGATAAAGATCTCCTTGGCACGAATGTGCCGCCATGGAACGCGACCCGCCTTCAAGGTCTGAAGAGTCCACCCCAGCTGCATGATGGACCGTGTCTGACTCTGCCCATGATATAAAGAAGACATGTCTGATTTAATAATGTCAATAGCAGAGGAGACAATGCTGTCAATCGTGTAAACACGGTCAGAAAGGGTATGCATGCCATTATCAACAACAGACAAAGCCTGTAGCAGATTATCTTGATCAATCTGCCTCAACCAGGCAGCAGCCTCCTGTTGTGAAAGTTTCCAAATCTCATTATACACTTCGTATAAGAACCTTTTCCTCCGTGGCACCTTGGGACCCGACAAAAAATCTTGTAAATCAGTACCATTAGACAGTAACTTGAGATGTGACTTAACTGCATCCAACGTGGAGTACTTCAACCATTGTTGACAAAGCTTCCCCACACTGTACATAGTTATTATATCAGCATGTTCTGGTGAAATGTAACGAGGGTCTGCCCTACTAGTCCTGAACCCCCCTGAAGAGGTGACAAAACGTTGATGACACTGATTAGTGTCTACAGGCCACAATAACCACCCGCCCGGATGTAACGATGAAGTGTTAAGCGTACCATTCTGGACCCAATGCGTAAATTCACTAAAAGTAGCATTCACATAGTGCTGCCAGTTGTTTAATTTGGAAGGGACAGGGATACTAGGTAAATTCAACTCTCTAATCGTCGCCAAGCCCAAACAGCTAGTCTGTTGTACTGTGTCATTGAGGAAAATCATCTGTACAGGGATAAGACATGCTCTAAATAATGTATCCCTGCCTTGTATTTGCCAATGTTTTGTACCCCAAACACTTTTCAAGTCAACAGTTTTAAACCAGTATTCATACCCCTCGACCGAAAGTTTAAATACAAACAAATTTGAATTCAATAATTTAGTATCGGTCAATAACAGTTGCTTATTAGAATACGGTGTAACTTTAAAATAGTAAGACTTAGCATCCCGTTGATTATGCCCAGAAAAATTTGCAAATTTATCATAATATGTTTTTGAACTCCCTTGTGGAGGAGTCGAGCAATGTTCCCATTGCACATAATTAAATATGGACTTAGGGCTACTAGCTTTATGAATAAAGTGGTGTCCATAATAGTTGTAGCAAAACATGTCACCATTATTATCTCTAAATTGGTAAGCATCTTCATCGTCATAGACAGTATAATATTGCAAATCCGTTAGCATAGAATCTACTGTCTTCACATCCCAATCATCAGAAACAATTCCAGGTATAACAATATCATTCATTGATAACTTGAGTACATACGGTATTTGAATCAATTCAGTGGGACCATATATATCAAACATTACTTTATCCCACACAATCCCATCCAGAATTGGTATTGCAGAAATGTTCACATTGGACAAGTCTCTTCGAACCATATGAGACGAAAAATGTGGTCTCAACACAGTCTCCACGTGCTCAATGTCTGCTCGATCAGGAAGAAAATGACCATGTATTACTAGAAAAAAAGTAACTACAAATCCCAACCATAAAAAAAAGAGTCATTACAGCCATAAAAAGCCACATATAGTTCCAAGGAAAAACAAAATATGTACGTTTAAGCCAACTCAGCAGCTTACGTGGACCTCGGACAGAAGACATCGATGACGAAGAGCCGGACACTGCTTCATCAGCGTCGTTGAAGCAGCCAGAGGCAGTTCTCGCAAAAGGTGCAATTATGAACAAAGAAGCAGATGGAGGTTCTCTCCTAGGCACGCTATAAACCACATGTTCAGAAACATCAGTAGAACGTACAGCAACTTGATCAAAAGATTCCATATTAATCGTTGTCTGTGGAACAATCGCAAGATCATCTTCCACCCTCCCCAAGTTCGGAGAGGAAACAGCATCGGTGTAAATCACCTGCAGCGGGACTTCTTCCCCAGTAGTGAGAGGAATGCCGGAACTACTGGGTGTCCCTCTTGGTCTGCTGTGCAGAATCGGCCACATGTTGTAACTTGACATTATCAATGGAAACAGAGCGATTTCCTTTGGCCCCTCGCAGCGGCGGTAAAATCACAGTTCTCGTGCCGCTCACCCCTAACACAGGGACAGGTGCTCGATAAGAAGGACCAAATTCTTTCTTTACTGCGACCTTTTCACGCACTAGATCCCCAATCCTGGGTATCCAACCAGTAGGTGTTACTGGCTCATCCTTAATTCCTGAGGAGGCAGCACTTGCAGAAGAGTTATCTTCACGGAATTGTTGTAAATCCTGCAAAACAGTGACACGATCATTTATGTCAAAGGGCGTATCTGCCGCATCCACACCAGGACCATCTAGATCAGGAACATACATTTGTGTTCCAAACAGGCACTCATATGAAGTACGACCCCCCAGTGACCATCTAAGCAAGTTATTAAGTGCTCTCTGTACTCCATACAGGTGGGCTAGCCAACTACGACCCGTACCTATAACCTTGGCCGTTAAGGATTGCTTTAAATCACGATTTAAACGCTCCACAACAGAATTTCCCCCGGGATGAAATGGAGACGAGAATTGGAGCTGGACCCCCAACGAAGCCATGGTGTCCCTGAATGCCTTAGAGGCAAAAGCAGGGCCCTGGTCCGAATGAAAAGCCGCAACTGCAAATGTATCGACAAAGATACGCAAATCTTTAATAACAGTCCGAGCGTCAGCCGAGCGTTGTGGCCAGACCCACACAAATCTGGAGCACGAATCTACAGCAACCAATATGTATTTGTATGCACTATCTGGTGTCAGTGGACCACAATGGTCCAAGTACACACACTGTAACGGTTTGTTCGAAATCAGAAGGGGCGTCTGCTGCGGGCACTAGCCGACGACGCTTTAATTTGTTGACAGACGTCACAACAAAGGACATACTGCTTTGTCTCTTTATAGAGACCAGGCCACCAGTAACGGGCCTGTAAAAGTGAAATCGTGGCAGCCACACAAGCATGTGCAGATGCCACCCCTTCATGTGCAGCAGAAATTAATCGAGGTCTCTCAATTTTATTTGGTAATTCACGTACACCAATGCCTGGAATATTAACAACAGCATTTAGCGCACCACTCAAGCAGTAACTATATTTAGAAGGAAATCCTTTAGGAAATGGCGTGCCATCAGCCGTAGCTTTTATGGCAGCCGAAATCTCTGTGTCTGGTTTGGAACTCGAACGAGTCACTGCGGCTACAGTGGCGACAGCCACTGCCGACTTTGCAGCTTCATCAGCCAAAGTATTCCCAGCAACGTGTATTCCAACGCGCTGGTGTCCAAGTGTATGCACAACATGCACCTTAGGAAGCGTTTCTTTCAGATCTGCAACCTTACCCCACAACAATTTATGTTTAATGGTATTGCCTTTAGAATCTCTGAACCCATTCAACTTCCAATAGTGAAGATATTCATTGAAAGACTGAACACAGTAGTAGGAGTCACAGACCAGCAAGGTCAAAATCGCCGGATCTGCATGCTCCAAAGCTAACAAAAGAGCTTTGAGCTCAGCCAGCTGTGCCGTGCAGTCTCCCAAGGTTTTAGTATAAGTATGTCGGGGGCAGAACACTTCCCCCTCCATAGTGCCGCTCACTACCGCACATGCAGCAGAATACTGTTGTTTAGTCTCAACCGCTGGTTGCGCAGAGCCATCGGTATACATGACCACTTGATATTGGTCAATAGGCAATGTACCAGCAGGAACTGGGTACTCTATTTCATATTGAAGAAATTCTTGAGTTGGCAGTTTAGGGTCAAATATGTAATCTACATCAGTGGCTGTCAAAGACGTAGCCCATTGTATCCATCGCGGGTGTAAAGCTTTTGAATTGGGAACACTCGCTTTTGTAACAGCCTCCAAGGCCGGAATCGGGGAAACGACAATGATGCGTTGGCCCTGGGCAAGCGGTCTTTCTTTGATCACAGCCATCTGTACTGCAGTGGGTATTTTCTCAGTCTGCGCAAAACGTTGTTCTGCAGCAGAATATAAGTGGGACTTGTATGCTATCGGGACTGTCTCACCCTCATTAAAGGTGACATACGTAAACCCAACAGCCCCAGGTATCACCCTGATTACTAAATGTGTCTTATTGTCCCGTGTGTGTAAGTGTTTAACTGCTAAGAGATCATTCTGTAACTCTCACAGTATGTGTGTATGCTCAACCTTCCAAAATCTACTCGAAAAATTCGGGCGAATCAGTTCATATAATGGTTTTATACGCGTAGCATAATCAGGAATGTAAGTTCTGCCAAAATTCAGAAACCCCAACAATGACTGAAGCTTCCGAACCGTATTAGGAGGCTGCAATAAAGCACATCTCCAAAAAATGTGGTGCTAGGCTATTGCCCTCACTCGATAACTCATATCCCAGGAAAATGACGCTGAGGAAGGCAATCTTTGATTTCTTGAAATTAAGCTTATAGCCAATATCAGCAAATCCCACAACAATGCGCGATATGCCTTAGATGTTGCAGAATCTCATCGTCTGTCAAATATATGTCATCAACATATGATAATGCTTCAGGGTCCAATTCGTGTAGCATTTCAGTCACACAAGCCGAAAACAGTCCTGGGCTATTTTTATACCCCTGAGGTAAACGACAACATTTTTTCTGAGAGCCAAACGCACTGAAACTGGTATAGTTCCGACTTTCGGGTGCTATATTCTGGCAGAAAAATCCATTCGAGATATCCAATGTTGTTTTGTATTGTTTACGCACTATATTATTCATAAGCGCTGCGCTATGTGAATTCTGTATTGCATATGTGCGTGTATGACTATTCAAATGTCTGTAATCCACCACTATCCTATATGAATGGTCCGGTTTAGCAACCGGAAATAACGGATTATTCATCGGCGAGACACAGGGCTCTATGACACCCTGGTACTCCAATTGTGTAAGAATTTTCCTAACCGATGCCCTTGCCTCAAATTTAATAGGATACTGCGGCTGTGGCTGAGGTTCGCCCTTTATCGGAATGACATGATAAGGTGATTGTTTATCCCACCCCACATTATTTCTATATAGGGCGGGGGCTTGTGCTAGAGCCCATGATTTACTATAGGACCTAACCGTACTTGTGTTACTGTGTGTGGGAGGGCGCCATCAAGCCAATTATGGTGTTCTTGATAAGATAAAGGTATTTCTAAGTATGCATAAGCCCTGTATTGTCCAGGGACATTCGCAACAGTATATTCATGAAAATTATTTGTACCCCTGCCTACTGCTGGAAATACGACCCAAGAATAAAAAAGTTCTGTTGTATAGGCTGCATGGGCTTCCACCACAAAAGTGACCGGACCCCCCTGGACTGTCAGTCCATGTGCTATCAGGTGACCTGTGAGCGGATGTCGCATATTAAGCGCTATATTCACTACTACTGGATTCGCCATTTGTTTAAAAAAATAAAAACAACCCTAGGTCAGAGAAGGCACACCAATATCGGGGTTTTTTCCTTTCAAAGTTCAAGCTTGAACAACCAACCACTAAGCAATAGGACGTACCTATCCCGTGGTGGCGGAAACCCTCAGCCCCACGGACGTCTCCGCATACGGAACCGAGGAGTCAAAATATATATGAGACCGAGAGAGTCAGTCGGACCTAAACATTAGAGCCAGACCAATCGTTGGCGGCACTATGTCGCGTGGGCTCTCATTATCCTAAATGAGACTACTGGATTTCGAGGCAGCAGGATCGATAACGGTGTGGGGGACTGAGTCTGGCCCACGTGTAAAAAGCTCTGTCACCCTAAATTCCGGTTTTTGCTCCGGCTAACTAGCAGTGCCTCATTTCTCCCATGGGGAAGAGATGATTGGGCAGCCTAGCGCATGACATCTTTGGAACTTCTCAGGGAAGTCGTGGTCACTCAGATCCAAACCAACTCTCTCATTTACAATATGGTCTCATATACAAATGACAAAGACAGTATAAGTTTTATATAATGTTTTAATAAAACGACTGTATTTTAGATATTAAGGCGTGAGCCGCAATAACCAGAACAATACAACATAGTAGGATTGAAATAGTCACCAGGAGAGTAAAACATAAGAACAAAGCTATCATATTGCATATTCTTTTCTACTCTCCCTCTGCTTGTTCTATTTAGAGCACAGCATGTTAAGCTTCTAGCTTGCCTTTCCGAATCAAAGGGGAGACATAAGCCCTCATACCTGAGCAAAGGCCTGTGATCTGGTTCAACATCTGCAACGAGGCAGTCAGCATCTAGTTGTGGTTCCCTGGTCGGAATCTCCCTCTTGCATGTATTGGGACAAGGAAGCTATTTTATAACTAACATGTCATCGTGATCACAAAATGTCCCTACGCAGGAATGCCAAATCTAAGCTCCTACCACGTCTATCGGCAATGTACCAGACTGTATCCTTGACTAAAGCACAGAGTGAATATTTTATGAAGAACTCCAGTGCTGAAGTAGGCAAAACAGTGTGATATGAATAAAAAACAACACCGTAGAACTGGCCATTTCGTAAAATAACAGTACGAAGCTTAATGAAAAGCATTTAGAGCAAAGTGCACAGAGGCTCTAAGCTGTCAGCAAATGAATAAAATACATTCAGGGCAAAGTGCAGAAAGGCCTAAAGCCTGAAGCTAATGTGCAAAATATACGTAAAACTAACCACACTACAGGAACGAAGAAAAAGCATAAAGGAAGGCACAACCAGATAGCCAGAAAAAGCAGAAAAGAACAGGTGAGTGGGGGGGGTCAGACCTGCCTGCAAGCGCTGTGAAGTAAAGGAAAACGAGGCCCCATGCCAAATTTGGGGCCTCGGAGAATGCAGAGTAGTCTAGGGGCGCGTCGTGTCTTGTGGCCGCGTGCGGCGTCCCGAGCAGAATGTTCGGCTTGAGACGCGCGCGGCAGCGCGACAGTAGGTCCCCCCCCGAAGGTCCAGGTTTGTGAGGAAACAAGCGGTGAAAATGGCAAATCAGAAGAGGTGCGTGAACAGAAGATGCATCTTCCCAAGAGCATTCACTGAGAGGATAACCCTTCCAATGAATCAGATTCTGAAGACATTTGTGAAAGATACGAGAGTCACAAATTTCTTGTACCTCATATTCAGGTACCTCGTCCACTAACACAGGAGGAGGACAAGGAAACTGACGAGAGTAAGGATCAGGTACGTAAGGTTTGAGCTGGGAAACATGAAAGACCGGATGAATTTTCCAGTTACGAGGCAAGTGAAGACGGACAGTGACAGGATTAATCAGCTGAAGGATACGGAAAGGACCGTAGTAACGAGGTGTGAACTTATTCTGAGAAAGGTGTAAAGGCAAGAATTTTGATGAAAGCCAGACTTTATCATGAAGGTGATATTCTGGAATGTCCCTACATTTCTTGACTGCTATTTTCTTCATATATCTCTTGGTGTTCAACAAGTTAGATCGAATCAATCTATGGATCTGTAGAAGTCGTTTGGAAAAAGAAGTAACAGCAGGCAGAGGAGAGGTATCAAATCAAATCAAATCATTAGCATTTATAAAGCGCGCTACTCACCCGTGCGGGTCTCAAGGCGCTAGGGACAAAGGGGGTGGTTATCGCTGCTCGAACAGCCAGGTCTTTAGGAGTCTCCGGAAAGCGGAGTGGTCCTGGGTGGTCCTGAGGCTGGTGGGGAGGGAGTTCCAGGTCTTGGCCGCCAGGAAGGAGAAAGATCTCCCACCCGCCGTGGAGCGTCGGATGCGAGGGACGGCGGCGAGTGCGAGGCCAGAGGAGCGGAGGGGGCGGGTGGGGACGTAGAAGTTGAGGCGTCTGTTGAGGTATTCCGGTCCCTTGTCGTGGAGGGCTTTGTGTGCGTGGGTGAGAAGTCGGAAGGTGATCCTTTTGCTGACTGGGAGCCAATGCAGGTGTCTCAGGTGTGCGGAGATGTGGCTGTTGCGGGGTACGTCGAGGATGAGGCGGGCTGAGGCGTTTTGAATGCGTTGCAGGCGATTTTGGAGTTTGGCGGTGGTCCCAGCGTAGAGGGTGTTGCCGTAGTCCAGGCGGCTCGTGACGAGGGCGTGGGTCACGGTTTTTCTGGTGTCGGCGGGGATCCAGCGGAAGATCTTGCGGAGCATGCGGAGGGTGAGGAAGCAGGCAGAGGACACGGCGTTGACTTGCTTGGTCATGGTGAGAAGGGGGTCCAAGATGAAGCCGAGGTTGCGGGCGTGGTCTGCGGGGGTCGGTGCGGTGCCGAGGGCCGTGGGCCACCAGGAGTCGTCCCAGGCGGACGGGGTGTTGCCGAGGATGAGGACTTCAGTTTTTTCAGAGTTCAGCTTTAGGCGGCTGAGCCTCATCCAATCTGCGACATCCTTCATACCCTCTTGTAGGTTGGTCTTGGCGCTGGCGGGGTCCTTGGTGAGGGAGAGTATAAGTTGGGTGTCGTCGGCGTAGGAGGTGATGATGATGTCGTGCTTGCGTACGATGTTAGCGAGGGGGCTCATGTAGACATTGAAGAGTGTCGGGCTGAGTGATGAGCCTTGAGGTACGCCGCAGATGATCTCAGTGGGTTCTGAGCGAAACGGAGGGAGGTAGACTCTTTGGGAGCGGTTTACGAGGAAGGAGGTGATCCAGTCCAGGGCCTGGTCTTGGATCCCGGTGGAGCGGAGGTGGGTGATTAGGGTGCGGTGACAGACGGTGTCAAAGGCAGCCGAGAGGTCGAGAAGAATGAGGGCGACTGTTTCACCGTTGTCCATCAGGGTTCTGATGTCGTCTGTGACTGAGATGAGGGCGGTTTCAGTGCTGTGGTTGGTTCGGAATCCGGTCTGTGAGGGGTCGAGCAGGTTGTTGTCTTCCAGGAAGGTGGTCAGCTGTTTGTTGACGGTCTTCTCTATTACTTTGGCTGGGAAAGGCAGAAGGGAGATGGGGCGGAAGTTTTTCAGGTCGTTCGGGTCAGCCGTAGGTTTCTTTAGTAGGGCGTTGACTTCGGCGTGTTTCCAGCATTCGGGGAAGGTAGCAGAAGAAAAAGAAGAGTTGATGACGGTCTGGAGGTGCGGGGCGATGATGTTGTCGGCTTTGTTAAAGATGAAGTGCGGGCAGGGGTCCGAAGGGGCGCCGGAGTGGATAGAGTTCATGATGGATTTGGTTTCTTCCGTGCTGATGTGGGTCCAGTTGTTGAGGGTGATGGTCGGGGATGTGGGTTCGGTGGTGTTAGGTTGGGTCTGGTGTCCGAAGCTGTCGTGGAGGTCGCTGATCTTGCGATGGAAGAAAGTGGCGAGGGATTCGCATAGATCCTGTGAGGGCGTGACGGCGTTGGCGTTGGCGCTGGGGTTGGAGAACTCCTTGACGATGCTGAAGAGTTCTCTGCTGTTGTGGCTGTTTTTGTCCAGTCTGTCGGTGAAAAAAATTCCTTTTGGCAGTGCGGATCAGGTGGTGGTGTTTGCAGGTAGCGTTCTTGAGGGCGGTCATGTTGTCAGTGGTGCGGTCCTTGCGCCAGGCTTTCTCAAGTGCGCGACAAGTTTTCTTTGATTCTTTGAGGGTGTCAGAGAACCAGAGGGGTTTCTTGGTGTTGTTCTGTCGCTGCGAGCGTTTGAGGGGAGCAAGGTTGTCTGCGCAGTTGGAGATCCAGTTTGTGAGGTTGAGGGCTGCGACGTTGGGGTCGGTGGTGAGGGTGGGTTGGTTGGCGGCGAGTGCGGCGAAGAGTTGCTCTTCAGGGATCTTGTTCCACTGTCGGCGAGGGATGGGTTGAGTGCGGAGTAGTAGGAAAAGAGGTAGGATGATAGCCATAAGAACAGAAAAAAGGAGTGACCTTGGAGGCACTATGGACAGTATTATTGTAGGAGAATTCAGCAATAGGAAGGTAAGTGTTCCAGTTGCTCTGGGTAGAATTACAAAAACAGCAAAGGTACTGCTCTAATCCTTGGTTAAGAAGCTCAGTCTGTCCATTGGTTTGAGGAAGGAAACCCGATGATAGTGCTATATTGATATTCAGTGTCCTGCAAAAATGTTTCCAAAACCGGGAGATGTACTGAGGTCCTCTGTCAGATACAATGTTATGTGGAAGTCCATGGAGATGGAAAATATGATGAATAAATATCTGACTTAGTTCTTGGGACGTAGGTAACTTTTTCAGGGCAGTGAAGTGAGCCATCTTAGTAAAGGAATCTATTGTGACCATGATAATCCGGTTTCCTGCTGATGGAGGGAGCGAACACATGCAATCAGTAGAAATGGTGTGCCAGGGAGCTGGTGGAACAGTTAATGGTTGTAGTAATCCTGCAGGTCTGGTACGGGGAATCTTAACTTTAGCACATATGGGACAAGCCTGAATGTATCTTTCAACATCCGACTTCCAGGAAGGCCACCAGAAGGATTGTGAGAGAAGTTCTTGTGTGGCCTTGATGCCTCTATGACCAGCAACCGGCGAATCATGGTACATTTGTAGTGCTTTTTCTCTTACTCCTTTAGTAGGGAGGAACAACAGGTTCTGATAATAATAATATCCTTGCCTTTTACTTATAAGGGGGTTTAATTTCTCTAATTCTTGATGAGACAGGTTGGAATATTCCAGTTGTACCTCATCCAGGAAAGACTGAGCTACTCCGATGATCTTACTAGGCTCAAGTAGATACTGTGATGGGGTAGGAGTACAATCTGGATAACGGCGAGACAGAGCATCAGCCAGAATGCTTTGGGATCCAGGAATATAGGTGACGTAAAAATCATACTGACTGAAGAAAAAGGCCCAACGAGCCTGACAACTATTCTGGCAAAAAAAATTACGTAAACATTGTAGATTACGATGGTCTGTTCTCACCTCAAAAGGCTCCTTGGAACCCATAAGAAACTGCCTCCACTCTAGGCAGGCTATTTTCAGAGCTAATAACTCCCTTTCTAGTACTGAGTAATGTTGTTCCGATGCAGAGAGTACATGGGACAAATAGAAAACAGGATGTTCAAGACCGTCATCTTCTTGTTGTTGGAGTAAGACAGCTCCGATGGCTCTTTCGGAAGCATCGGTAACAACAATAAATTGTTTGTTAGTATCTGGGTGTCTCAATATAGGAGCTTGAGTGAAAGCCTTCTTTAGACCTTGAAAATCTGTTTCAGCCGCCCTAGTCCAAACAAAGCCTTTCTTTAAATTTTCCTTCTTTAATGTTTGAGTTATGTGGCTGGTTTGTTTTGCAATGTCTAAGATAAACTGCTGATAAAAATTAGCCAATCCTAGAAAACATTGTGTTTCCTTAATAGAAGAAGGAGAATGCCAATCTAGGATGGCTTGTACCTTTTCTTGGTCCATAGCTATGCCAGTGGGACTTAAATGATAACCCAGATATTTGACTTCAATCTTGTCAAACTCACACTTTTCTGGTTTACAAGACAGTTGATGTTCTTGGAGTCTTTGGAGGACTTGTTTCACGTGAGAGCAATGCAGTTCAGGACGTCTCGAATAAATAAGGATATCGTCCAAGTAGATGACAACAGTTTGGTTCAAAAGATCAGAAAACACAGAGTCCATAAATCTTTGGAAAATGGAGGGGACATTAGTAAGACTAAAAGGCATAACTCTGTACTCATAGTGACCAAATGGGGTCCCGAAAGCTGTTTTCCACTCGTCTACTTCTTTAATACGTAAAAGGTGGTAGGTTCCCCGCAGATCCAGTTTGGTAAATCGTTGAGCCCCTCTGACTGCCTCTAATATATCCTTGATGAGGGGCAAAGGATAACGGTCTTTTACAGTTATCTTATTTAGGCCTCGAAAATCCAGGCAAGGACGAAGATCCTTCGTCTTCTTGGGTACAAAAAAGAAGGGAGCCCCTGCCGGAGAGGACGATGGTACAATAAGACCACTCTGTAAGTTTTTCTTCCAGATACTCCTTTAGAACTTTCCTTTCGTGTTCTGTGAGTGAATACATCCTCCCAAAGGGCACGACAGTTCCAGGTTCCAAGGGAATAGTACAATCGTAATCTCGATGTGGGGGTAACACAGGTCTGGATGGTTTTTGGAACACATCTTGAAATTCTAAGTAGTGTTCAGGGACTCCTTGGACTGTATTGATGGAACATCCGGTAGTAATGTCAGTAGGCATCAATCTCTTAGGTGACCAATATGTGTCTGAAGCAAAGCAGTTCTCATGACAAAACTGTGAGGACAAGGAAATAGTCCGGGTTTCCCAATTCACATAAGGGTTATGTCTTATGAACCACGGAATTCCTAAAATGATAGTATGGTTGGGGGATGATATGAGATCAAAGGAGATGTGTTCTTGGTGGTTACCAAATTGTAAACTTAGTGTCAGGGTGGTAGTATCAACTGGACCAGAGGATATTAAGGATCCATCCACTGTGTGCACTTGTTCCGGAATTTCTTTGGGTCGTGTTGGCATTTGTTGATTAGTGGCCCAAGTCTTATCCATGTATATGCCACTAGCACCACAATTAAGTAAAGCCGTTTTTCTTTCTTGATGGCCGTCAGGTAGCTGTAACATCACAGGTAACATGAACAAAGTCGTGGCATTGTCCTTGAATGAAATGATGGAAGGTATTGCCAATGATCCCGACCCCTCCCTTCTTACAGAGGACGGGAAGTGGCGTTTCCCGTTAGCCCTTGAGGACGAATGGGGCAGGTACGAAGCATGTGGCCAGCAGCACCACAATACAGGCACAATTCTTTCTTACGTCTGTCTTCCCGCTCGCTAACGGAAAGTGGGCCTCGAGTGGTATCCACTTGCATAGGTTCACCCTCTATGTCTCTGGCAGGAGGACGAGGTTCCTCAGAATGATGCAGAAAAACCTGTGAAGTGCTTGGCAGGGAAGATCCTCTACTCTTTCTCTTCTCCTATCGTCGTTCTTGGAGACGGTATTCGATGGAAAGTGCTTGATCCATCAGACCATGAAGATCTTCAACTCGGGTGGAGTGTACTAACTCATCTTTTATTTCTTCTTTAAGTCCTCTACGGAATAAAGTCACCAGAGTTCGTTCCACCCAGGTGGTCTCCGCCGCTAGCTGTCGAAAGCGAGTGATATATTGAAGGACATCTTGTGAGCCTTGTTGGATGTCACATAAGGCTTCTTCCGCAGAGGACTCCAATCCTGGACGACTAAACATTTGTTTAAACCAATTCACGAAGGCGGAATAGTCCGACAATACCGGGTCATTGGATGAAACCATCAGGGTTGCCCAGGCCAAGGCAGGACCGGATAACGTACTGATAAGATATCTCACCTTCGTCCTGTCATGGGAGAATTGGGTAGGTCGGAAGGCGAAACACACAGTTAATGCATCTAGGAATTCATGCAGTTTCGTTGGTTCACCGGAGAAACGAGGAGTAGAGGTGGAGACAGTCGGAACATCGCCACTGCCGAAAGCCAAAGCCTGTCGTAAAGCAGCATTCTCATTGCGTAATTGTTGCAGTTCCTGAGCTTGTTGCTGAATTGTTTCCAGAAGAGATTGATCAGGATCTGCAGCAGCCGTCACTGTATAATCCATGGTGTTAGATGACGACAGGAGAATTTGGTGCTGCAATCTGTCACGACTCACGTGCTGCTTACACCTGGAATCCGCAGATCGAGTGGCGTGGGTCTTGAATGTTCGGCCTTGGTCCAGGTAGGGGCGACTCTTTCTGGTAGCCACGGTGCTGTAGGCAATGGAAACGCCAAGAACAGACCGTGCCCTTCAGAAATAGCGCCAGAGGGAAAAAAAAACTGAAAAGGGGAAAAAACCTCCAAACAGATAGATTCCTGAAACAGGAACAAAAGAACAGGAATCAACAGAGGCAAAAATACAGGAAATGCACTGAACTGGCGAGAATCTGCACAGAAAGGCAAATAAACAGGAGCGAAGACACCATCCGAACAGAAAGTGTTGCAGCGCAAGGAGAGAAAGAATCACAGCCCTTAAATACCTACAAACAGGAAGTGACCGACAGGAAGTACAAGGACACCATCTTAGATAGGGAAAAGATACATAGAATAGAATGAACTAGGAGCCATAGAGAGCAGGGAACAAGGAATGTTGGGAAAAGAAGGGAGATATGGGAAGGAATAAAAAACATAAAGGAAGGCACAACCAGGTAGCCAGAAAAAGCAGAAAAGAAAAGAACAGGTGAGTGGGGGGGTCAGACCTGCCTGCAAGCACGGTGAAGGAAAGGAAAACGAGGCCCCATGCCAAATTTGGGGCCTTGGAGAATGCAGAGTAGTCTAGGGGCGCGGCGCGTCTTGTTGCCGCGTGACACGTCCCGAGCCGAATGTTCGGCTCGAGACGCGCGCAGCAGCACGACATCCTGAGTGACATTGGGCACTCTACAAATCCACCTTACATTATATCACATAACATCATCATATTCCAGTCCTTGAGGTTTGAGAATAAGATGACCTTATAAGCCAACAATATTATATTTTACAGCAGAGGACCTGGTTTAACTATACCCTCAATGTAAGAAATAACAGTAGAGTTTAATGATCTTTCATGTTATCTGATAAACAAATTTAATACAGAGGTGATGTGCTGAAACTTATTAAATTATTCAGGTAAAACACAATCTTCATTTAGATACCTAGGCATCCTAGTCATAAATAGACTTGAGGACCTACCAAGTGCCAACCTTAAAAAGATGAGGAGTGAAGTTAAATAAATACTTGATAGATGTGCGATTTTACCCCTGACGATATATGGTCACACAAATCTGATTAAAGTGGAGATACTGCCAAAGTTCACACACCTTTTTAATAGCATGCCCTTTATCCTTCCCTAAATGATGCATTGCAAAGATCCATAACATGCAGAGTAGCTTCATAAGGGTTAGCAAGGGAATCAGGCTTAGTTGGAAGAAGCTTAGAAGGAAACTGGAGAAAGGTGGTCTAGCCCTCCCATACCTGTTCATGTACTGTTTAGCTTTTCAATTTAAAAACTGTAGAATGTTGTTGTTTAGACCTGATAACTTCTGAAATGACAGAGTATTTTCTGTTCTACTAAATAGTTTAGATTGAGAGGGATTCTTACATAAGTTTGGGATTTCAAGATTTTTTGAAAAGGTATGTTTAAAAGTCCTCTGATCAGGATTGTGACCATGGTATCATCTAAGGAAAATCCCCAGTATTAATTATTATGAGAGGCATGACCCTATCTGGAATTCTCCAGGTTCCCCAGCTTGCTTGGAGGACAAGCTTAGCTTCCCATTAAGAGAAGCTAGGTTGTCATACTTGGGCCAGTTATTGAACAGTTTAGCACATATTGCCATGGGAATCCTTAGCAGAGTTTACAATTGGGGAGTGTCTCTAGGTTGAAATATCTCTAGTTAAAAGGATCACTTGGTGATGAGTAGGGATTTGAGAAAAGAGTACAGGACCCAGCATCTTTAAGGAAGGCAATATTATTGTGGTATTGGGAGCTAATAAAAGTGAATGATAGAAACACAAACAGCTAGCTGCAGTCTTGGGAAGTATACCTGCAGATGCTGGAGAAGCCAAACATATGTCAAGTATCCTGAAAACGTCTTTATTCCACGGTCAAAGCTGCTGCCTTAAAGAAGAACCATCTCTATACCATCCACAGAATGTACATAACACCAAGAAGAATGAGCAAGTTTCTAAGAAGTCCAGCTCAAAGATGCAGCAGCTGTGGAGAGATGAAAGTGTATAATATCCACAGGTTCATGATGTGCCTGATGAGTAAGTGGCATCTCATCAGAAATCTTGGGCCAAGCAAGTAATGTAAGCCTGTACTTTATTTTTTTGACAATGATCTTAAAGTTGTGTCATCTCTCTCCAAGACCAAGGTTATGATACTCCTCGCAAGGAATGAGATATGCTTGCAGTTGCTACAGTCCCACTTATGGGTACAATATGACTGGCTCCAGGTCTAGGTAGGAATAAACTAATGGAGATTAGCACTCAGCCCTACAGCTAAGGCCCAAGAATTATGGCTAAAGCTGAAATCATGGTAAACCAGGCACAGGACTGATGTACCATCTTTTATGTCTGATGATTAAACCATGTTCAGTGAGGGACTCCTTGCCCCTAAGTTACTGGGGTTAGTCATCTCTGCAAATCTCTAAGATGGCTGTGGGGTTTTCCTTCTGGGAGCACGATGTAATGAGGACAAAAAATAAGATGCAAACCCTTTGCTCTTAGACTAATGGAGGTGTAGTATATTTGGCTTTTAATGCCCTACTTTACCTAACGAAGGCCAAAATGTTTACTTTGTGTAAGATAAAGTTTTTTTTGTTAAATCTTTTTATTGTATTTATGGCATAAACAAAAACGCATACAACTGAAATACTTATAAAAGATAAGAGTAGAGTGGGGAAAGAGAATAGATAGTAGAGGGGTATGAAGATTATACTTGTTTAATAAATGATCACGAGTCTGATGTTTGGTGGTCCGATGTAGGGGGTGAGTCCGCCGTGGGGCGGGGATTGTGTAAGATAAAGTTATTACTAACCTTGATCTCTGACCCATCCAAATGTACATTGTTGGAATTCACTTATTTCATTCAATCTGGTCTTGCATTCTGTAACTGTTAGAAATCAGTTGTTTCTTGACTGGGGTGTGAACCCTGGTCAGGAAGCAAACACAATCCTATTCAGGATAAAGTACAAGCAAACTCCAAATTAACCTGTGCTCACTCTCTGGATGCTCGGCACAGGGCAGTCAGGCTTAACTTTGAGGAAATGTGTAAAGTATTTGTGCAACACCTCAATCAGTAAAACAATGAAAGCACCACACTAAAAGATGCCACATTAGGTTAGAAATCCAATCAGTAGGACCGAAAATATTGACAGTTAAAGTTTTAGGTGAAAATAGCACCACTAAGCACAAAGAACTATTGGGGATATCTGGTCATGCTGGACTAGGACAAATTCACAGGTTCAGGCCGGTTGAGATGACATGCAGGCTAACGGCGATGAAGCTTGGGCAGCCACAGGAACCCAGTTAAGACTGCTGAACAAAAGTACATTTAATCCTAGTTTGCAGAGTTTTGTAAGGATCTGCGGCAAAGATGCATTGTGCAGCCACAGCGATGCATTGCTTCTGAGATGTGGTGAGGCTGCGGTGTAAGGTCCTGTTGCATCGTCGTTGAGGATCCTGTTGATGGGGCTTGTGATGCAAAGACCAGTGTTGGAGATGCGTTGCGCAGTCAAAACGATGTGTTGGTTCCGATGAGCTATTAAGCTGCAATGTAGAGTTTTGGTGTCATCGTCGAGGCTACCATTGACGAGGGATGCAAGGAGCTGCACCAGGCAAAGCATCGCGCAGTGGCAGTTCCTAAGGCAATGCACCCGTCCCAAGATGCAGCATGCGGAAGCGATGCAAGTCTTTTGCGATGGGTCCAATTAAAGTAGCAGCGGTGATTAGTCAGCTCTGCTGGGGGGTGTACCGATTCGTAGAAGAGATACGTCTGTTCTGCTTGGGGATGCAATGCTCAGCAAGGGTGGTGCACCGGTTCCACTGGTAAGCACCTCTGGCCGACTTTCAAGGGTTCAGGATTAGGATGACACCATTTGCTAGAGCAGACTCACAGATAGCAGAGTCCAGGCGCAGGAGGAGGAGCAGGGTGGTTAGAAGTCTGGTATGTGTCTGAGACTTCAGATCTAAGGCCAGCCAACCAGCCCTTGGAGTCACTCTGGGTTCAAGAGAGATGCAGGTCCAATCCTTCTCACCCAGGCAAGAGGGCAGCAGGCAGAACATCATGCAGGCAAAGCAGGAGTCCATCAGAGTGGCAGTTCTTCATCAGCACACCAACCCTTCGTCCTTGCAGACTATCCACAGGTTCAGAAGCATACTGGAGCGGTTGTGTCTGAGGTCCAGTATTTCTACCCAGGGGTGCATTTAACGTGGGGGAGACATCTATAGACATGCCTTTGAGGTTCACGCAGGTCCTGCCCTCCGTGCCCTGGCTGCAGGCTAACTACAAGTGGTATGCAGTCCTTTGTGTGGGGAGACGACACAGCCTATTCAGGTGTCAGAGAGGCTGTGTCAAGCTCCTCCCTTTCATCCATCCAGGAGTGGCCCCTTCAGACTCAGCTAAGCTCCCATTATGTGTGGCTGTTCGGAAGAATTTACCAAAAACAAATGCCAACTCACTCAGTCATGTGACCAGAGACAGGTTGCAGGCACCAAATGGTTAATGCAAGAAAATGCCAACTTTCTAAAAGTGACATTTTCATAATTGCAATTTAAAATTCGACTTCACCATTAGTTAGGATTTAAAATTGTGATTTCAACAGCACCAAATGTGAAGGAAATAATTTCTTCTTATTTAGAAATTACACTTACCAAATGTAATAAGGCAGCTCTAATATTATGCTGTGAGAGAGATGGGGCTTGCAGTAGTGAAAAATTAAATTAACTTAAGAGTATTTCACTACCAGGAAATGTAAAACTTAAAGATACATGTACTGCATTTTAAGTACTTTGCACCCTGCCCTCTGGCCTGCCCAGGTCCTACTCTAGGCTTGACTTATATGTATTAAAATGGAAGGTTTCAGCATGGCAAACAGTTTATTTTGCCAGGTTGAAATGGCAGTTTAAAACTGCACTCACAGACTCTGCAATGGCAGGCCTGAGACATTTTTAAAGGTAAAGGGCTACCTAAGTGGCTGGCACAATCAGTACTGCAGGCCCACTAGTAGCATTTATTTTACATGCCCTGGGACATGTAGTGCACTTTACTTGGGACGTATAAGTAAATTAAACATGCCAATTGTGGACAAGCCAATATTATCATGTGTAGAGGAGAGAGCACTAGCACTTTAGCACTGGTCAGTAGTGATAAAGTGTGCAGAGTCCTAATACCAGCAAAACAAGGTGAGAAAGGGTGGAGGAGGAAGGCAAACCGTTGGGGGGAAGACCACCTTAAGGCTGTCAAGCCCAACAGTAACCCTCTTGGGCAATTACCCTATCATAAGTTGTAAGTAAATATTAATACATTCAATTGTATTTATGGAAGGTGTTATGAAATATAGACAATTCGAATAGTTAGAAACTATGGGCACACTATATCGGTTATATGCACATTCTAATGGAACAAACAGAAGTCATAAATGTTGGAATTGTAAAATGTTATAGAAGAATAAAAAAGGTCAAGTAGACTTCTGTAGTCATCAGCCAGCATCCTCTGACACATTTGCTGTAATCATAATAGTTCAAACAACTTTGTATTCATGTTTTCCACTTTAGAATCAGGTAGGTGTAGGAATCAGATCTCTAAAGAGCATAGGACTCAGCTACTTGTCTTTCCAGCTCTTCTTTAAAGGAATGCACGATGGCACAGTCCTTTTTGGAACTACTACCAGAATTTGGTGCTCTCTCCTGCCTAGCCCTTGCTCCACTGCCTCGATAGATACTCAGACGTTTCATCTTCCATCGGCCTCCCTCGATCTGCGTTTATTATTTAAACCTTTTTGACTCACCCTTTGTCCTTCCTTAATCTCCACTATTATCCTCTCTTACAGATGTTGAACCGCTAGCTTTTTGAAAAGGTGTCTTCACATTTTTTGGTTCTTCTTTCAGTTTTCGTTATGTGTTATTAATAAATACATGTAATATTTTATTTGAAACTAAGCTCGAAAAGTAACATTCTTGAATACCCCATTTTGCTCACATCAGTCATGGGAGGCTATGGCATTTAGTGTGTATTTTAATGTTTTCATTATATAGTAAACTGTTCCAAGTGATTTTGAATGCTCAACTAGCATTTTTTAACCTACTGTATCATGTTACTGATAAAACACGGGGTCAGTGATGTTTCCTACTTTTTTAAACAGTGTTTGTTTTTCTTTCTATATGTTCACATTTCTCACACTATGAAAATTCAAGCGTGAATTTAGCCAATTGATCTTGGTCATGGAGCCTGTACATCTGTTCTTTCTCAGAGCATGACATGGTAAGGCTGTTTCATGAATGGACAACATTTCTGTATTCTCTGCCTGTTTAACATGAGTCTTTACAAGCTAATCTAAATATACCACTGCTGCCTGTGCACATAGAGACCGGACACACAATAGAACACCCTGTGTGAGCGAGCACACACACAAACACACACACACACGTACACGCACACACACACACTATCAATTTACGTCAATTTGTGAAAGTCATGTAAAGGCAACCTATTCAACAAGCATTGGCAAAGCTAATAGGGCTGACCGCTTCTTCGTGCAAACTCGCCTATCCATGATGAAGTCCGTTTGACCAGGATGGACTAATCCACGGTGCATGGTGTTCTCTTACTGTGTGGCACAGATTGCATGACTGTTTTTCTGTAACGGTTTTGCTCCTTATTATAGAATATGTTAAACATTAATTAGTACTGAATATATGGCTAGATCGGGAGGGACACAGGAAAACACAGAACACATGTATGCATGCCTGTTAAGTAAAGCTGTTCACCCCACTCCTGCATTAGTGGCACTTGGAATCCTGGGTTTTGTTTGCTTTTCTTCTTTAGAAATGAGTGCATTAACTGGCAGCATCGTCTGCAGTTATCTGGACTATCCTAACCACTTAGCAGCTCCAAATAAATGAATGGGCGCCGCTGGGAGATGTAATAATATTTGTCACAGATTTGATAAATTGTTTTAAAAAATCATATTTTTTAATTTAAAGGAAACCCCAGAATTTGAAACATGCATCAGACCACTGGCACAGATGGTTCCCGACCCCACGGCCAAGGAAGAGCTAGTCGGTGTGTCACAAGAGGACTAAAGGATGGCACATCAGAGTAAACCCTACTGCATGCCGCCCCTGCCTCCCAACCCACCTTCAGAGGAGGGACTGGAGCCGCTGTGTCACGCATCACGATGACCCGCTGACCCTGCCACTTCACCTCATCTCGACTCCTAGTGGTTCCAGCCACACCCAGGCGCAGGGACGAAACTTCAGTGGGGTGTTTGGGGTGCTACACCTTCCACATCCCCTAATAAATCTATTGTAAATAGTTGGGTACATGTGTTTTCAGTCGGGTGTGATGAAAAGTCTGTCCATTTCACCTGGTATCAGTGCTTAATTTGTAAATAAAAACGTGAACAAAGCTCTCCTTTGAAACACGCGGCCGTTGCAATTAAATGTGCGAGCAGAGAATACTGACGCAGCGTAATCCTGAAGCCATCTCCGGCCCTTTAATACATTTACAGCCACCAAACTGCCCCTTCAGCTCACTTTTGCAGCATTCTGCTTTCTCCCTTTGTGGTGCTTTTTCGTTTTTCTCTTCCTCCGTCTTTCCCATATTACTTTTGCTCACAGTAAATGCTTGAGGCAGAAAAATAAGTGCGGGCTCTCAAAAATAAGTGCCGGTGCCCCGCACTGGAAACCACCGGCTCAAATTAAGCACTGCCTTGGATTATGACATACAAACACACAGACAAAAACACACGTATTTTAACATGACATGCCGGCTTGGTTGTTGGGAAACCCAAGGGACTGACATCCTACTAATCTTACCGACCAACATTCTCCCCTGGTCACAGTAGTGTTGCCACAGTCAGGTAGCATGCAGCTGCTGAGGGGTGACAGGTTTCCACTGCACTGAGCGACCGACTTGCCTGCCACAGCAAACAGCAAGGCAACATTAGTGCACCTCACGCTTTCCTGCCCACCTCGCGCCACGTACCCATGTTTCTGGATCATACATGCAGTGGCTTTACCAGCGACGGTAGGACTGACTTTCAGACTGACAGCTTGTGTCTCAGTCAGACGTAGGCAGCGACTATAACGGCACAGACGATTCGCCATACTGGAAATGCACATTTATTGGCACAGAATGATTCAATAACGGGGCAAACAAAGGGTTGTTGTGTGTCTTTGTTGTTACAACAGATTCCTCGTGCTAGGCGTGCGCATCAGTAGTTCTACACACACCACAAACTCATGCCCTCCCAGGCTAATGTTTGAGAGTGGCTGGTTTGAACAGGGCCTCTGAGCGAGCTCAAACACCCCCTCACTGCCACAAGCTGGTCTTGTTGCAGCAGAAAAGGGTTTTGTGTATGTACATCGACACGTTTTAATGTGAAGATACTGAGTAAAGGCGTTGTGAGAAAAGTGTACTTTTTGAAGGCCGTTTTTATTATGCTATTTGGCCGATGCAGTTTTGGGTAACTTTGGCCTCGTTTTCTCTCCAGTGTGCGCTGCTGAACCAAGAAAAGAACCAAACTATTCAGCAATTCAGCAGTTTTGGACATCAGAAGAAAATTACTGACTTAGGGGGTCATTCTGACCTTGGCGGTCTTTTCGCAAGACCGCCGAGTTACCGCCGCGGTGAAGACCGCCGACCGCGGCGGTATGCCGCTGTGCGCATTCTGACCGCTGGGAGCGTTCCGCCGGACAACCGCCAGCAGCCACACTGGCGGTCGGCGGGAAAGTGGAGACTGGTCAACCTCCACCGCCACGCCAGCAGAACACCGCCCACAGAATTACGACCCACATTTCTGTGTGGCGGTCTTCTGTTGGCGGTCTTCTGTTGGCGGTCACCTCCCCATGGCTCCTGTCGCCTCCTGGAGGACCAACGCACAAGGTAAGTTGATCGTCCGTGAGGGGAGGGGGTGGGGGGGTGTTGTGTGATGTGTGCGTGCATGGGGGTGTGCGTGTGAGTGTGTAGAGGGGGTGTGTGAGTGCGTGCATGCGGGCGGGGAGTGCTGCTGTGCCTATGGGCAATGTGTGTAGTTCGGCAGGTGCGCATGTCGGCATGTATGTGTGCGGGTATGTGTCCCCGTTGTGTATGTGTGTGTGTAGGGGGTGTGTATATGTGCATGTTGGGGGTGTGTGCATGTCGGGGTGCGTGTATGTGCATGTCGGGGTGGGGGTGGGGAGGGGGTTCGTACCACCTCTGGGGGGTGGCAGGGGGGTGGAGGGTGTGGGGGGAGGACTCGGGGGGGCAGTGGGGGGTGGGGGAGACCCCTCTCAGTGCCAGGGAAGGAATTCCCTGGCCCCGATAGTGCCTACCGCCATGGTTCGCATGGCGGTTCCCGAACGCCAGAAACCGCGGCGGTAAGCAGGGTCATGATACCGTTGGCGGTCTTGGGTCGACCGCCGGACCGGAGTGCGCAGACTCCAGCCCGTCGGTCATGACCGCCGTGGCTGTCGGAGTGGGGAAGTGGCGGCCGGTCGCGGCGGTGACCGCCGCGGTCAGAATGCCATTTTTAATACCGCCGGTCTGTTCGCGGTCCGACCGCCGCCTCTCCGCCGACCGCCAAGGTCAGAATGAGGGCCTTAATCTGTCTACCCTGTAACAAAATGTTTCTTCTATTTGCTCTGTTGGTACTTTTGGACTGTTTCACTATGATTGTTAGCTAACAGTTTGTTCCTTTGTTTTCCTGGTGCTAAATAGGTAGTTTTCTGATGTTTGTTAGCCAGAACTACTTTCATCTTTCTTTTTAAAGCGGTCTAATGCCTTTGGGCCACGTCCACGCTAAATAATTAAATTGTACATAAATAAATAGTGCAGCACAACACACGCATATACTCACTGAAACAAAGGTTAAAGTGAAGTTATCCTTACAAAGCAAAACCTGCAAACCAAACCACAGAAACTCTGAGTTATGGTTAAGTAACGTAACCTTAAATTGTGCCGCCATTGTGCACTGCTTATGACCTCACATATGACATAGCTCATGACATGAAATGACTTCATATATGACGTCAGCGAACGTCACCAATGACATACCTAATCATAACATAGAAAGAACCCTGAAGGTCAACAAAATCACAACAGGTTAAAAAAAACATGTTATGGTATAGACAGTTCTCAGCAAAGTATTGAGGTTAACTCTGGAGACGTTCAGATGGATGCAAAATAGATTTTTGTTGTTGTTCCCTGAAAGTTATGAAACCCACTGGATAAAGTGCCTTTTCCCAATGTGCACCCTGTCTAAATGAAACTCACTAGCACATACAAGGAATGAGCTGGTGCATCAGATGCTCCTGAGGAGACAGGAGCAAAATATGAGACCACTGCAGAAACAGTTGCAGCCCTCCAGTCACAGACTAAAGAATAAGGATCAAGACAAAGTGGACCCAAGCAAAGGGTTTTGTTTCTCACCCAAAGGAATATAGACAAGAGATGCAACTAAAGTCTTTATGAGCATGCACACAAGTCTCTCAAGTGACAGTATGCCAGTGTCACACACAACAGGGTCAAGTTTGTATATTAGAAATACAAAAAGTTGGGGAGAAAACAGGCTCTGCTATCTTGTGCCACCACTACCCCGGGCTCAAAATGTTGCATGGCTTGCGCCCACCTTACTGAGCTCACCTCTAATCCAACAAATCCACATCTAAATCCAAGCCTGTGAGCCTCCTTTACTGTGTTAAATCCTATTGTTTCTTCCAGCTCAACTATTTGTTTTATTACTGTTACTCCCCTCCCCCGCCTTTGCTCCAGATCTGCCACCTGTACTGAGGTCACTTACATTTTCATTGGCAATTGCCTCCAAATTGTATTATAGCTTCACCCCATGCACATACAGTGAACAACTCATGGTATGAGCATGGACGTCAATTCACCATAAGGCCAGGGGAAGCGGAAGTGACATCACCCGCCCTTTGACCTTCAATATATGCTTACACATACACACACTCTTTCACAGAAACACACACTCACTCGCAAGCACGCACAAAACATCCCTTTAAAAGCATATTTTTACTTTCCGCAACTGACGGTAATTAACATAGCCCAGCTAATTTACTAAATTTTCTATTACACTAATAGTGAATAAGGGAGCATTATTTACTATTGGTGTAATAAAAAAAACTGTGAGGAAATAATAGTGGAGCTCCAAACACGCTATAAGGACGAGCTGCCCCGGTGTTCCTGGTATTGATTTTGCCACCGCAAGGGGCAAGCTAGGGGTCACAGCTGCCACCACTGGCGACCTCTAAAGGACATCCATGGGCATGAGTGAACATACATTAAAAAAAAGGCAAGTAGAGAGGTAGTTGCGGAAGTGCCTGCATAATCTAATAAATACAGTAATTTAACAAGAGCTCATTGTACTTAAAATGAAAAGGGAGTGATCAGCCGGTCCAGCATAGCACATAACTAGGAGCATAAGCCAGTATAAATGACACCTTATTTGTATAGACACAGTAGGCAGTAAATCTGTCTTGGTCACTGGGCCCCAGAGACAGCAGATAGTCCCAGGGCAGCTGCCAGATATCCTTAGACTGAGTTGCTGGAGGTTGTAACACCATGGGTTTCGCTGGCAGTATCACAGTGTCAGACTGTTTGGGGTCGAGCGCGCAAGGTCTCCGGCCCCTGTTGTAATCTCTCTGTGGGCTTTTAACCATGCCCACCAGCTTTGTTGGTTCGTGGGCTTGCCTTTTAAAATTCCCTTGATTTCATTTGTGAAAGGCATGCATACGTCATGCCTTTTCCGGTGTTTAGCCCTCCTCGAGAGCACCGATAAACTACTGAAAACATACGAGGCTCCAGGTCTTCTGCATGGCTTCTGGACTCCTTTTTATTTTTATTTCCTATGCAGTGCCATCTTGCTGGGCAGTAGTTGAGTGCTTTGCATGACATCAACCCTGTTACATAGATAATTGCATAACTGCCGATACGTTTGACTGCGAGCAAACTTCTGTTTCCTTTTCTGTCTTCTTCACGCTCATGGGTTGGCGCTTTAAATTGGCTCGCTTATGTAAAACTGTATTACTTTTAATTTTCAATTCATATGGCACGAAAAGTCTGGTAAGGTCTTTACAACGCTAATAGCTCTAAGTCGAACAAATGTGAGACCCATTGCATTGCAATGCTCATGCTTGTTAACCATGCAGCTGATGTTGAGCAACGTCTGCTACCCCAGTTCAAAGCAGTTTCCTGTTTAGCCAACAGGAGCGCTGGAAATCCTTTAGGTATATTCATAGTGCATCCCAGCATTGCAAGGAGTGAGTCTGGTGCTAGAGCCGTCCCTATCATCAACGACAGGTGGGTGAACACATCATGCCAGAAACCCCCTTTATGGTGACATGTCCATGTTAAGTGCGCACTGTCTGCCCCTTTCACATGGCATTTGGCACATCGTGAGGATCTTGCGTGGTCTATTTTCGATAGTGTGCTAGGAGATGTGTACGCCCTATGCAAATACCAATAGCGAATTATCTTGTGTCTATGATTGGGAGAGATCAGTTGGGTTTGCATGCAGCAGTAGTACCATATTTTATCAGTCAGTGGACATTCAAACTTGCGCCACCATAGTTCTCTGATCTTCCGGTCCCACACTGGGAACATAGCCATGTAGGCACGATAAACCTTAGAGACTAACCTCTCGCTGTCAGCATCTGTTATAACCCATGTTAAAGGAGGGAACTTTTTTGAAGTCAATGGATAGGTAGGAACTTGCATACGCAGCATGTAGGTGGCATTCTTGAATTAACATTATTGCCATGCAAGAGATCTCCAATTGTGTGGAGGTTGTTCTGTAGCAGTGTACGTTGGACTGATTTCTCATGTGTGATAGAATACCATCGATTGTCCACCAAAAGCAGGGCAGGGGAGTAGAGGGCCCCACCTTGAGAATTCAGCAATGTAATCTCCACGCCCAGCAGATAGTCATGAGCGTTTGGATGTCTGAGGCGTCCACTGGGAGGCCCCTGGGGAAAATAGAGCAAAGAGTCAATAACCCTGCCTGGTCCCTCTCGGACTTAGCATAGGGGAGCTGTGTGTCTGTGTGGTACCAATAGTGCGCGAATTGTCATTGCGCAGCCAAATAACAGAGGTGGAAATTTGGTACTCCAAAATATCCTCGTTCATAAGGAAGTACCTATGTGTTCCAGCCTATCGGGGTCTACGCCCAGCTCAGATGAGCTTCAGCAAGAGGGTAGTAAAAAAGTTATTGGTGAAATGTATGGGGATGTTCGGGAAGAGCTACAAAGACAGGGGAGTACTACCATGTTGATGATAGCAATACAGCCCGCCATAGAAAGAGGGAACTAAAGCCATCGCTCAACTTGCGTAATCAATTGGTCTATAGCCGGCCGGTAGTTCAGCCATGCTGTGTCTTGAGGTCCAAATGAAAGCCTAAATATTTAGTAGGGCCATAGCACAACTTAAGGGGAACTCGCACGTTAGTGATGTGGTGGTGTCTGAAAGTGGGAGCAGCTCAGATTTGGCCCAGTTTATATGAAGGTCTAAAACTCTGCCAAATTGAACAATGTCGCACAAAATGGGTGCCAGAGTATCGTCTGGATGATGGACAAATGTAGGATGTCACCCGCATATAGGGAGAGAAGAAAGGAGCCTTGTTTAAAGTGCAGGCCGCAATGGTTGTGTTTTTCTTGTAATTGACAGACCAAAAGGTCTATGACATTGATGAATAGTAACGCTGACAGAGGGCACCCCTGCCGGTTCCCCTACGTATGGAAAAAGGCTTTGTGAGGAAGACTTTGGCTCACAAGCAGGCCATTGGGTGTGAGCATAGCAGACTTAGAGAACCCACGCAGTAGGCCTAGTTTGTGCAGTGTTGCTTATAGAAAGGGCAATTCTATGGAATTGAATTCCTTTCCCACATCCAATAGGGCCACAGCAGCAGGCACGCTCGGCGATGTTCTATTCAAAGCAAAAAAACACAGTACACAAATTTAACAAGGTGGAGAGATGAGGCACAAAGCCATTGCATGGATGAAGTCATTTGGCGCATTAGGAGCGACATTCAGGTCGCTAAAATTGTAGCCAATATTTTATTTTGAAATGTAGTAGTGCCAAAAGGCGAAGTAAAGTACAATAGTGTGGATCCTTACCTGGCTTCGATAATAAAGTTATCACTGGCTCGGGGGAGAACCCCTGATTCAAGTGCTTCAGCATACATTTCTAAAAGACGCGGAGCAAGGGGATGCTTATAGATCTTGTAAAAGACTGTCATAACGCCGTCTATGCCAGCGACCTTTGACCCATCCAGGGAGTTGGATGTCTGTATGATCTCTTCAGTGGATATAGGTTTGCTAAGAAATTGCCTCCGGACATCCAGACCATAGCAATTTCCGATAAATATTCCACCCGTGCAGTGATATAGCAGTTTGCATCGGATTTACATAGCTGGGTATAATACCAAAGCTTCTTGCACGTCACATTTTAAGTATATGACTCTCGTTGGACGGATGCAGTTCGGGTATATAACCATCGCCTGGGTGGACACAGCAATCTCACCAAAGTACTTCCCAGATATTCACCCTTCCCTCACATTTCCCCAGACAGGCCTGTCACGCTCGACCAGCTCTCTATATATTGTCAAAAGGTGCCACATGACAGTGCAGCTGGGGCCTGCTTAAGCGTCAATGCAATTAATATCTGTTAATTCTGTCTCAACATGAGCCAAACTGTTACGGATTTCATTCAGCACTCTGGAATGTTTGGATGTGCATAATACAGGTATGTATACTTTGAAGGCGTAATACAGGATTGCCTGTCTGGTAACAGTGGTGTGGACTTCCAAATGAAACACTTTTGTCATGAAGGACTGTACTGGAGAGGTGCCATTGCTGCTCAATCAATCAATCAGGAATTTGTAAAGCGGACTACTCACCCGTGATGGTCTCAAGGCGCTTAGGAGGAGAGGGGAGAAGGGAGGAGGTGCTGCTACTGCTCGAACAGCCAGGTCTTGAGAAGTTTCCTGAAGTTAAGGAGGTCTTTGGTCTGGCGCAGGTGGGTGGCAAGAGTGTTCCACGTTTTGGCGGCGAGGTGCAAGAATGATCTACCGCTGGCTGTAATTCTGCAGACGTGTGGGACGGTTGCGAGAGTGAGGTCAGCGAGCAGAGATGCAGGGATGGGGTGTAGAAGGAGAGCCATCTTTTGAGGTATTCTGGTCCGGTGTTGTGCAGTGCGCTCCAGATCCCCCCCCCACCAAATAGCAATCTCAGCACCACCTGTACCAGGGAGTGGTCTGATAGCATACGAGGAAGATGTGTCACAAATTTCAGCCAGGCGGTAGCGATCACTGAGACAAATCAATAGTCTATACAAGTCCACACATTATAGGGTGTGGAGTAACTTGTAAAGCCTGGGGTAGATGCATGTTTCAAGTGCCATCTAAGATCTTGGAAGGCCCTCAATGACTGCGGCTTGATGCTGGGTGCTGGACCCATAGGATCCAATAGGGGATCAATAATCATGTTGAGGTCACCTCACATCATGACAAGATCAGCATCCACACATCCCAGCATGGAAGAGAGATCCTGAAAGAAGTCTTGGGAGTCTATGTTTGGGGCATAAGTATTAACTAGAACCATGTGATGACCCGCATGTGGTCACTGCCTCAATAACATACCTTCCATTGTCATCAATGATGTTAGCAGAGGGGCGAAAGGGCAAACTCTTGTGAATGATTGTACACACTCCTCTAGAGTAGGTACTGTAGCTAGAGAAATATCTGTGAGGGCTCCAAGTGGAAGCAAAAGTGTGAGTGGTCCCAGCGGTAGGTGTGTCTCCTGCAAGAAGGCTGTGCGAGATAGTGAAGAACCTACTTGTCTTTGCGAGGGATGGTGAGACCCCTAATGTTCCAACTACATGGTCCCGACATTTTTGTGTTGCTTTCATTTAACAAAGTGTTTTTAGGCCTCCCCTTTGTGCTCAACCTAAAGACAGACTGGGTAAAGCATACCATATCACAGGCCCTAGGTAAAGCATCCCAGATGCATAGCGCAGACACCAGAACTTACGCCTCACCGCCTGTACTACCATTGTGAAGTTTGGGTAGCAGATAGTGGAGCCCTGGTATTGTACCAGACTATGCTCGTGCACCAGGCTTAGCACCGTGACAGGGTCTCAAAAATTAAGAAGGCGGTCAATAATTAGGGTGGGGGAATGGCCAGAGATGGGTGCGGGCCAAGGGAACAATGAGGTCTCTCCACCACAAATGTGGACATGAAATTTTGATAGAGCATAAATAATTTCACTGCTCACAAATAGGACAGTATGCAGACATAAAAAATGATCTTGTTTATTTAGCTGCAGCACTGCAAAGAACCCAGTACACTTCAGACCAGCAACTCTGCATGTACATGATATATATATGTTTAAGACACCATTGGTTATAATTGAAACAGATGATTCAGGAAACACAAATGTATTGCAGTGGGTGCTCACATTCTTGAAAGGATGTGGCTATACATGTTCCTGACAGATATAACACTTTTGTGTTTTCTTGTTTTTCCCTCAGAATTTTCTGCGGACTTCAGCTAACATCAGCTGCCCCCTCCTATAAAGGAAACACGTCTTGAGCTATTACAAGGCATAAGAAATAATACTATTTAGCAGTTCCAGAGTCGCAGGAGCAGTTGGTGGTTAGTGGTATATGAACAGATAAGCATTTCTGAGCAACAGAACATGTTGACGGGTCAACTAGTAAACAAGAATAAATGAAAGTTGGCTGGCACAAAGTAAATGTGAACTGCATGAAAAATAGAAATGAAACATTCTCAGTTTTGGTGGCCAAGACTGACATTCCACAAACAAGTCTGGTTGGCCCATATCCATAGTTTCTGCTATTCTCATAATGCGTAGGTTATTTCTGCAGAAGCAAGTTTCTAGGTCTTCATTCTTGACTGCTCTTGTTTTTAGGAGATGCTTGGCTGGGCGTCCCCCAAAGTGGCTTACCGGGAGCTGGTAGGTGCAGAGATGTGAGAGGAAGTGGGTTCTGGATCCGTACAGCAAATAGATCGTGAGGTTTGTCAGCACATTATAGGAATTATGTGGCTTTTTGGGAATTGTAGCTCTGAATTCACATTCAGGAACCTATGTGTAGTGCTACTTCCAGAGATGTGAAGCCTTTCGCCATGTGGCACTGATGTTCAAAGTGTACTTCCAACATTTTCTTCCCTGGAATGAGAACAGCTCCAAAGAGTTCAGAGTATTGAGCTCTGCAAGCCAGGGAGCACAGAAAGGCAAGGCAGTGCCAAAGATGACAATGATTCCCACTCCCTTTGTTTTCAATGTGCAACTTGATTTCTTCAGTGAATGTACATTTCCTAGTACATTTTTTCATATCTACTTCAATTGTTTTTATGTGAGTAGAGTGGGTATAACCTGCTGTTGTCACATAACAGGAAAGTGATCCTTCCTGAACTGACACACCAGCCTTGAAGGACAATACCGGAAGTGCATTGAATTTCGTATGCCCTTTTTGGTAACTCGTCTGAGATGGTTTGACTACTTACATCTTTTACCACCACTTCGAAAGGTGCAGATGTTTTTATCCTAGAAGAAAATAAAATTAAACTACTTTTCTTTCTTGCATAACCTCCTGTAAGGACTCCAAAAATTTTGTTTCTCTAACAGTATGCTATATTTCTGGCATCAAAGTACATTTAATTTTACAATGCCATTCTTAAACAAATAGGTTTGATTCTCACCTTTCGCTACCTTTGCTTGAGTATGTAGTCATCTTGTCCTGAACAATGGTGCATGAAAAATATTCCTCACTATATAAAAATTTGAATTAAACACAACAGATACGCAACACCAAAATATATTTTTCCACTGATACCATCTGATAGGTGTTGGCCAAATATATTCTTTCACTAGACGTATCAGGCAGTTGGTGGCCTGATGTTGCTACTAACTTAGAAGTGCATGATACACCGCCGGTATTCATGCTGTGTGAACTTGACAATACCCCACAAAGATTTTACCCTCATATTAATCTGTAAATTAATCTTATGCTCACTGGTACATCACTTAAGAATTGTTCATTCACTAGCTTTCCAATTTGTAACCTTTCTGGGCCTGTCACTGGTACAAGTAGCTACTTAGGGACCAGGACCATTGTCACTACACGGTTGCTGATTGAATCCTCCAGTTCAAATATCCTCCCACAAAAGTCAAGTAATACTCTAGTGTCACAAATCAGTTTTTCAGACATAGAATGATAATGGCCTGCTTTAGCGTACAGGATAGTATATCTTGAAGATATTCGTTAATATGTTAGCGGTCAGCAACTATCATGCCATGCTGTTTTTGGTGATGAATGATGGACTACAATTGTTTGTGAGACTTGGGGCCAGATTTATACTTTTTCACGCAAAACTGCCTTAGCACAGTTTTGTCAGAAAAAGTATAGCGCCAGCTAGCATCATTCCAAGACACTGGCCGGGCGCCATATTTATAGAATGGCGCTATTCGGCGCTAATGCCCTGTTAGCGTCCTTGGAAAGGATGCTAACAGGGCAGGGGAGGTGGAGGGGAAACCAGGGCTTGTGCGCCGGATTATGGCGCTACACTGTTTAGAGGCAGAAAAATGCTTCTAACCAGTGTAGCGCCATTTTCTGGCACACAAACCCCATGGACATGGCTCCTGTCTTAGTAAAGACAGGAGCCATGCCCACCACCCCAATGGCCATGCCAGGGGTACAAATGTCCCCTGGGCATGGCCATTGGGGCCAGAGCCGTGCAGGGGTTCCCAAGTCAAGGCACCCGAGCGGGTAAAAAAATAAAATACTTCCCAGGACTTACTTGGGATGGGTCCCCCATCCTGTGGTGTCCCTCTGGTGTGGGTGAGGGTGTCCCTGGGGCCAGGGAAGGGCACCTGTGGGCTCTTTCCATGGTCTCTGACCATGGAAATATGCCTACAGGTCCCTTACGCCTACCCATTCCCAGGTGTTAAATAATGGCGCTAAGCGAGCTTAGTGCCATTTATTTAAGGCCCCCGTTCCCCTGTGCTGGATTTTAGCACAAGGGGATAAATATGGCGCAAAGGCCATATCGTCCTTCTCTGGACGGGAACGCCTACCTTGCTTCTCATTGACTCAAGGTAGGACGTTAACTCCATAACTTTGGCGCGAGACGTGCCAAAGTATAAATATGGAGTTAGGTTTGCGCTGAATTAGCATAAAAAAAAAAATGACGCTATTTTAGCGTAAACCGAGTATAAATATGGGCCTTGATGCCTTAATCAATCAAGTACCTTGAATAGATGTAAGGGGTTCAAAAAAGTGAGACTTTTTATTGGTACTTGAGAAACATAAGTACAACTAAGTAAAATGGGTTCCTTTATTGGCTCAAATTATGTTTTGTTTCTTGGCCTTAAAAAGGTTCAGCCAAACCAGGCTATGCTTGATATTTGTTAGAAACTGGGTTTTTGGTTGGCAGAGGTATGCACCCTGTCCAAGAAGGGGACACACTTCTAGTTAGGGTAAGTGAGATGCACACTAGAAGTTAACCTGTGCTCACCCTTTGGTAGCTTGGCACAGAGCAGTCAGGCTTACCTTAAGAGGCAATGTGTAATGTATTTGTGCAACACTTCAGACAGTAAAACAGTGAAAACACCACACAAAAATAATCCACACCAGGCAAAAATATGGTGCTTAATTTATTGAACAAAACAAGACCAAAACGACAAAAATCCAACAAGTACTGGTTGAGATGTGAATTTTTAAAGAAAAAATGAAACTGTAGTGATTAGAGGCAGAAAGCATCAAATGGGGGCTATTTAGACGAGGCCAAAGTCAAACGTTGAGGCCAACCACAATGGAGCACAGGCTGACTACAAGACCCACGCAGGGTCCACTGGGCAAGATTACATCAGTCCTTGAGAGGTGTCAGTTCCAAGCGGTGCAATGAGGTTGATGCATCGGTTCTGGGTCCGTGCTGAAGAAAGCAGTGAAGCAGTGCATCGGCATCGATCTGGAGGATGAGGGCAATGCATCGATTCTGGGCCACACAGAGGGGACGATATGCCATGCAGTCGGCAATTAAGTGCTCCAATTCTTGCAGCAGTGGTACGCTGTCGTTGACAGCGATGTGGTGTCCTCGTTCCTTGCAGCAGCAGTGATGCAGTAGAGAAGTGTTGATGGCAAAGGTAATGCATCTGTTCCAGAATCGGAGCTAACTGGACCTGGAATTTAATCTGTGCTACTCACTATGGCTTCTCACCCCACTCCTTGTTTGATTGCAACACAACTCGCTTTATCCCTGATGTTATGGTGAATAGTTATGCTTAGAGGTTCATGGTACTTAATCATGTTGGTATTGGGTTACAAATGTTGTAACCACTCCATTGCCTCAGGCACAATTCCATAAGTCCTGATGACGATCTCGTCATCTCATTAAGGGATTGAAAAGTCATCAACTGATGTAACTTGACGCGATTTCTATATGTGACTATTTCTTGTATAAGCATTGGTACGAGAAGGATGTGACCTGTGACCTAACAGTTGTGTTGGATTATGTCACATTAACCTGCCTGAGGTTGATAATTTCATTTGATCTTTTGTTTGTTTGTTCCCCAACTTTTATCATGCTTAATTTATATTTATAAAACCAATCCACTTGGATCTCAAACATAGATTTCATTGTATTTCTATGCATATTAAGTAATTTCATTTTGTTGATAAGAGACTCTTGTTCCTGTTAAATATTGGTTCCGATTGGCACAAAGAGGTTGATGCACACAGTTCTTTGCAGGAACGGTGAGAAAAACCGACTTCAAAGGGCCCAGGATTGGGTTGGCACCATTTGGCAGGCAGAGCTCATAGTTGGCAGAGTCCATAGGCTGTAGCAGGATTGTTGGAAATCTTTTGTGTCTCTGAGACTTCAGAAAAGAAGAGGCAAGCCAGAAACTACTTGCAGTCACTCTGGGTTCAGGCGATGCAGGTCTAGTCCTTCTCACCCAGGCAGGGGGAACAGCAGGCAGCATGACAGCTCAAAAAAGAAAGAGTCCAGCAAGGCAGGGGTCCAGCATAGTAGCAGTCACTTCAGCAGCAGAGCAGCACAGCAGCCCTTCTTCCTGGCTCAGCCATGACATGGCTACTCCTTCTCAATCAGCAATTGCAGCTTAAAAGTGTAATACAAAATTCACAATGTTAACCTAAGAGAGGTGTGGGTCTCACAGCAGCGAAAAACACATTTGGGAGTTTTTCTCTGCTAGGACATGCAAAACTTAAATGGACATACCCTACATTTTACTTACACAGCACCCTGTCCTATGGGCTACCTAGGGCCTACATTAGGGGAGACTCATGTGTAAAAAAAGGTAGAGTTCAAGGTTTGGCATATGGTTTTGAATACTATGTCAAAGTGTCAGTAAAACTGCAATGGCAGGCCTGAGATATGGTTAGAGGGCTGCTTATGTGTGTGGCACAATTAGTGCTCCAATCCCACAAGTAGCATTTAAGTTACAGGCCCTGGGCACAGGTAGTGCATTTTACTAAGGATTTATTACTAAATTAAATATGCCAATTGGCGTTAGGCCAATGTAACCATGATTTTGGGGAGCGTGGCATAAGCACCTTCGCACTAGTTATTAGTGGTAAGGTGCACAGAGTTCTAAAACCAGGAAAAGCAAGTTCAGAAAATGGAGGGAGGCAGGCAAAACATTGGGGGAGTAGACCACCCAAAGGCTGTCAGGTCTAATAAAATTCCCTTTTCCTAATAAATTGCCCCCTGGAATGCCATTTAATATTTCCTACAGGGAATGTAGAAGCAGGATCGCTCATAATGTTCTTCAGTCTTTCTTTCACATCACTATTGCTTCTGTCTAACTATTGTCCTGATCCCTTCATATTTGACATGTGGCATGGCTGTCTTGACGGCTGGATTGGGTTCAAGTTATCACTGTATAGAGGTTTTGAGGCAGATTTTGAGGACAGCCTGTAAGTATGCTTCCATCAGTGGTGATAGGTGACTTGGTCCTGTTTTGTAGGACCAAAATTGTCTTCTAATATAAGCATTGAATGAAGACTCCAGAACTTGGGCCAGGCAGCTGTCTCTTTAATTTGAAAAGGTAATCATTGCACATCAGAGCAATATATTAGCTTCATGGAAAAGTCTGAGGTGTAAAAACCATTGTAGGATACAAAGGTGTGTGATTGTTTTGTGTGTGAAATGGAATTTCACGGTGTAAATCCAAAGTCTCCTGGTTCTTAAGCACGTTTGCTGCCTGTTTATTCTGCATTATGTCAACCTTCAAATTGAACTCATCCATCATCAGAATCTTGAACATCACAGGGATCTGAGATGTGCTCAGATGTAAAGGTGTTGTTGTCACTAGCTTAAAAGGCTACATCTGTATTTCTGCTAATACATGATCAACTATGTAATCCAATTATTGTCATCCTGTGGGACTTAGTCACAAAGTTAATTTAGCAAATACAAAGATCTATACACCATAGTCTCCTTTCTAGGGCACATGCAGATTTTCAATATATCAGAGTCACGCAAATTCCCAGATGTGTCCATTGAATTGTGCACACATTCTATATTTACCATACTGCTATACACAAATCACCTGCAGAATGACACTGTACAGGAATAATTTGATTGGACTACTGGACATGTCTATTAGCACAAATAAAATGTCCTTTTCCTTCTAACAAGAGAATTATTTTCTATGGGGAGATGAACCATTTCACGTACACCAATATATGGGGGTGTTGCAACACATTCCTATCCTGGGAACACACTTACTCCTACCTTTAGGAGAAGTGAATATATATGTGGTTCCCAGTGCTTGATCTGTTAAAAATAAGAAAGAAAAGTGTCAGGGTAGAAGGATTTTTTCATGAGGTAGCCACTGTGCCACCCATTGCTAGACCTGCCAACTACAATCCTAATATTGCACCTATCTTTCTGTCTCTTTCCATGACATAGGTCCTCTGTTAGTCCTATTGCTCTGTGCTGTTTGATTCCCACCCAAATTTGTATACCATTACATGCATTGCATTTTGCCATTTGCTTGAAGTGAACAGCATTACTCATTTTCACAGAGACAAATGTGTCCTCATTTGTTCCATACTCTGTGTTATTATCTGGTGGAGTACCTTGTCTGATGTTATTTCTACTTTTCATGTTCATATTTGTAGTCCAGCATTTATAAAAGAATATAAATACAAGATTCCAATGGAAATCTCCAGCATGGATAAGGTACTTGCCTGTTATGGGTCGACATGGGAGCTCCCATTTATTTTGGATGGGCTTCTGCATCAAATTCTAAACACATCTACACTGATGAGAACCCACTAAACTGGTCTCTCACTTGGATGGCTCAGCAGCAGAGAAGCATAACTTATAACACCAACTGGCCAACCCTGACTCAAGTCAGCCAGAGGAGGCAATTCAGTAGCTCTCCAGGCTTACAAATGTGGGCAGGTTGCTGGCGCTGCACTTCACTGACTGTTTACCTCGTGGTTAACATCTATAATACCTCGGGGGTACAATTCCAACAATTTTGAAGTCAGTTGTCTTTGCCTAAACGTCGATTGCTTTTGCCAAATGTAGGTATCACATGAAAAGCACTTGACTGGTGAACATTTAGACTGGGCATATTTTTCTATTATGACCCTGGCCCCTAAACCACATAGGTTAGGATTTTTCCAGTTTGGCCTTGATGAATTGCCTCAGATGTTTATGGCAAGAAACATGTTGACTCTGATTTAAACCTAAAAACACAAAGCAACAGTATTTTTCTTCACTGTTTTTCTCGCTTTTAACAATGACAAGATCCCGCACCAGTATTAATTAGTCTTCAGTGCCACTCAGTTATTTTTATCTCTCACTTTTGTCTTTTCCAATCTGCACACCTTAATTTCTCTTTTTATACGGCACCTTTTTTTCAAAAAGATCTTCAGCAAAAAGCCCCCTCATGGGTACGCGTTAGGCATTGTAGCGCCTGTCCTAAGGCGGAGATGCCCAGTGATGAAGCATGCCTCCCAATTTTGTGGGTGAGAGCTCCAGATTGCATAATATCCTCTGGAACTGTCCTGTCCTGAGGGATGACATAATATGAATGTGCCCTTTATATTTCTAGGAACTTCATATCTCTTTTTGTGAATTAATTAAGTAGCTCTCCCTACTTTTGGGTGTGGCTTGGCTATGGAGAGGCCTTGTGGGCCACTGCCCCTTAGCAATGCTGCCGCAGAAGCAAAAGTTATTTTATGAAAAATATTAAACTATCCTCTGGCCACCCTACATTCAATATAATTATGAAAAAATGCAACTCAAATACGCCCTATTGCTCCAGGAAGCATTTGTCTGCTGAGCCAAGGGAAACACCTGTCCAAATTAAACACAGGTGGTTCCTGTGTGGGAATGGGCATGCAAAATATGCTTGAATCCCAGAAATTTCCAATGTTGTGGTTATTGCAAGGAATTTCTATGAGCACCACTCTCAACTACACCCAGCATTACCCATGTTGCAGCACCTAAACGTACTCTGTGAGAAACAGCACACATGCAGTTTTTTTTCCCATTAGTATCCAGAACCTCAAATCCTGACTGGAGACAGGATTTTGAAATTTCTGCTGGAAAATAATTTTGTGCACGTCTGCGTTAAAGGTAGGAGCACAAAACATTTGTTATTTGGCTATTTGGCCTTAACTTTGTGCAATAATGCAACTAATCTCCAATGTTCAAAATATCGCATTAATTACTAGTTTTCGACAATATTTGTTAATCCCGCAATTCATTTTGACCGTGACGTAATTTGCAATCCGTATTGTGTGTTTTTCTGTCAACGTTGGCGCAGACGTCACATCCGCAAGCACGTTTCTGCTTGGTCTGTTATTCTTTTTCCTCAAGACTAGTTCTAGCTTGTTCCTCAAACATTATCTGCCAAGAAAAATGTCTGTTAAAAACAATAAGTTGTTATTTCTGCTTGGGGCATCGAAAACCACTTCAAAAAAGCAGGAGGAATTAAGTGCACTCAATCATATTCCCCATTTCTGTTATTTTTCCTCTCCAAAGCAGTTTTCCCAGACTTGCTGGGCAGACTTCAGCACCATAAATCTTAATTAACTCTGCATTTTCTTACACATATAAGACTCTGTTGTGTATGGTTTTCTAAAAGAATTTAAGCTCCTTTTCTGTTTTGAAAGCTAGTTTTGCAGCCATGCGCCTAAAATAAATACTGTATTTCGGCATTAAGTAAAAACAACGGTCACAAAATCACTTACTGTCATGAAACTAGTTATTTTTAATGAGTGAACATTCTTTAGCGTTTAGTTCATAAACCATCAAATGAGACATATTGAAGCATTTATTTGTCAAAGTAAGATTTATTATATGGGAGAGATCATTGAGTTTGACCTAGATTTATGTAATGTGACAAGTAGAACAGAGGCACCAATAAGGAGAACGCCTGAGACAGACTAACTAAGGATGCATCATGGGAGAAAAACCTGCATCTGTAGTCTGCGCTTGACATTCTGGGCTGGTGGCCCACTGGCAATTTTTAGCATCACAGAAAAGTCGCCCATCTACCATCTAAATGAACTCCCTTCACTGGTCATTGACGCATTTAGAAACAGATTCACAAAAAATCAGTCTGCAATTTTAGCCTCCGGAGTAAATATCAAACACAGAAGCTGAGACTGGCAGTTTTATAAGGAGTACTCCTAGAATTTTCTTGTGAAATCTCTAGTTTCATGAGGATATGTACCTTTGCTCAAGCAAAAAAATTGCTCTTTGCTTTGATATCCGTTGCCTCTCTTCAAGGGAGAGTTTCTTCCCTGGATGGGACATGGACAGTCCCATGCTACCAGTCCTATTTTTAATTCAAAGCACCGTGGGCCTGATTCACAAAGGTAACTTACACTTTTGTATAAGTTTACTACTTATAGGTATTTACAAACTACGTGCATGGTTTTACGACTCCACACTCCCTATACTTAATATGCAGAGTTCTCCACCCTGACTGCAGATTCTCCAGGTGCGGAGCACTCCAGACACATAAGTATAGAGAGTGCTGAGTAGTAAAATGCCACAATGCCACAAATTTGGCAGCACCGCACTCCGTCATTTAAAAAATGCAGGGATGCACCGTATTTACAACAATACGGAGCACCCCTGTGCTTTCCTTAGTGGTGGCGCTAAGATTAGCTTCCTAGCTCCAGTGCAAGCACCCTTGCACCATAGTACAAGGGTACTTGTATTGCAGGGATTGATTGTTTATGTGCAGGAAGGTGTCTCTTCGTGCACATAAACAATCAATAATGGTGATTTGTTACTTCTATGTGTGCTGCAGAATGCAGTACACATATAAGTAGCAAATCATCATTATTTGATGATTGTACATATGCAGGAAGGGATACCTTCCTGCACATAAACAATCATTCATGGCGTTTTGCTCTTACTTTGTGCGCTGCAGAATGCAGCACACATGGAAAAAGCAAAAACTGGGAGAAATAAAAGTATTTCTCCTTGTTGCACCATGCTAACGTCACCCGTGGGGTGGCGTTAGTTTTTGGCACTGCCTCAGATTTACAATTCACTGTAAATCTTGGGCAGTGTCAAAAGCAATGGGTGTTGCGGTGGAACGCCCACAGCAACATCCACTGCACACCCTTCTGCTGCAGAAAACTGCATTGAGGGCCATATTTAAAAGGTGGCATTAAGCCACAAAAAGTGGTCTAGTGCCGACTTGTAAATATAGCGCAGTGCACAGTGCCACCGGAACGTCACAAAAAGTGAGACTTGGGTGGGGCTAGGTGCTTTTAAATATGCCCCCATGTGTCTGGAAAGACTATCCTATATAAAGTGGTATACAATATGTATTTGGCAAATTAGTTTGCCTCCTATTTTCTCATGTCATGTGTGAGGCTGCAACACTACAGGTTGGCTGTGAATTAGTCTTGAAAGGGTTTGAAGCCACAAGACTCTGTCTAGCTCAGTGAGAACTTGAAAAGACCCAGCCATAATGCATGGAGATGTCTCTTTAATACCAGTGTGCATTAATATATAGAGAATCAAGAATCCATTGGTTGGGTGGCAGAATCTCGATTAATCCTTCAGCAGTTGACGGGGTGGTCCTGTCTGTCCATCCTTAGATAAGTGGAGAAACGGTGTTTGTGCAGATGTGAATAGCAGCTGCAAAGCCATATGAGGCTACTCTACATTCTGACTAATTGGAAGCATGAATTTGCGGCCCAGAGAGAGGCCACTGTTGAATATGCTAACTTGCTAAGCACATGTATCTGATGGTGTTGGCGGGTGCCTGTTGGCTAGGCCAGGCGATCCCCAAGAGAGTTGATCACATCACCCCAACCGCTGGATAAACTTGATGTGTTCTTTGGAGAATAATTTGAAGCTTCACAGCTGTACTTTTGAATGGCTTAGCCAAACATGAAAGTAACAATTTCATTGGATCTCGTAACTGGGAAGATGTGAAAAAAGGTTTGCAGTACACAATACATGAGGTGCTTGCACTATATGTTACAAAGAGGTAATAGCAGTCCCAAAAATGAAATGCTTGCACCAAGTCAAAAAACCACAGGAATTGACAAAATCAATTCTCACTTTTGGCAGACTCTTGGCTTTTTTTTTTTTTTTTATGTTGCTGAAAAGCTTTATTACAAAAACATTAAAAACAAATAGTCGCCATGCATGCACACGTGTTCAGATGCATAGTGACCTATCCCTGAAAGACTTTGTATACAAGTTGAATACAAACTTTCAAAGATGGTTGCCTGTGCATGAGCATGTGTGTGCTCACAGAGGCTGACAATGTGAATGTTTTATAATAATGTTTCACAAAAAAATAAAAATTGCTGCCCTTTCATGTGCATAAGTGCATATCCACATGCAACGGCGTCCATTTTAGAATGATTTAAAAAGGCAGTTGAAGCTGGCAACCACAAGCAATTCGTGCAGAACGTAGCACACTGCATGCAGCGTCTGGGTACCTGCCAGGCCTGGCAAAATTTAACATAAGTAATAAAAGAAACTATATATTTTTTCTAGAAAACAAAAAGCCCACAATGGACCGCAGATACCTAGCACTGAAAGCGACTACTTTGTCTGTGATTGAAGACATTGTTCTTGGAGCGAACGTTGTTACTTATAGAGAAAGGAACTAGTAGTTCAAGTGGGCTGCCACATTGTCCATGTTGTTGTGGGAGCAAGCAGTAGAACAGGCCAATGGATTAAGAAAGCTGTCTGGAAGCCCTTCTTAGTGAGTATATTTCATATATAAAGTTTTATTAAACTCAAAAAATCTTGGCTAATGCCGAATTTAATTGTATATAATTTTTTATCAAAATAAAAAGATGTCAGCTATTTCCGGACTTAAAAAATAGGTCCTCACTGGTGCAATATCCCAACTCAAAAATCCAGCCCACATTCAACTTTATTGCATGATTAGGCAGCCCAGACACAAACATTTAGCAAAGTTGACATGAGCATGCAAGACCTTTTGAGGCCGTCTAGTTTCTTCATTTCTTTAAAAACACGTTAATTGCTTTAATAATCACTCAGTAACCTTTCAGCACTCCTTCGAATAATTGCTGCTTTGTTAAAGTCAGTCATTGAAACCAGAAGATAAACCCTCGTTCTAATTGGTAATTTCCTTTTAAATCGCCAACGTGAACACTTGTAACACTTTGAAGTACCTGCGCAGTAAACCAGGTCAGGTTTCATTAGGAGATATAAACAAAGACACGCATTCTTGGCCTTTGTGAGAGGCTTACAGCTGCCACAGTGAGCTCAAAACCTAAAGCCAGCAGCTCAGATGGAATAAAGGCAAGTGATTGAGGAGAATTAAAAAGCTCCGCTCAACTTGTTTGAGATGTTGGACGGAGTTGGTCACGGGGATTAGAAGCTACCTTGAGTGCAAGCATTCTGAGTGCAAATAATTCTGGGCCCTATCACATAAAGGGACATATTTAAGCGCCCCTAGCACCCTTCCAAAGCCACATTTAAGTCATTTTTTTCTGCTATTGTGGCGTTAGAAGGCCAAAAACGCCATGCCATATTTACAAAGTTCCCCAATGCATGCATTGTGCCACCTTGTAACCCTTTGCGGTACATTATGCCTGTGCCAGGCTTGATGTATGCAAAGGGGGGCATTCCCCCATTAGGGGAGGAGCAAAAAAATGGAGCAAGGACGTCTAAGAGATTTCCTTGCACCACTTTTTTCGGCACCTTTAACGCCTGCTCAGAGGAGGCGTTATAAGGAGGCTTCCATTGCCTACAATGAACCTCTGGGTGCTTTGCGGGATCAGTGTCAGAATTTTTGACGCTAATCCTGCACAGCGCCGGACAGGAGTCTAAAATTCTGACGCTAGTCCCCTAACGCCTGCCATGGTGAGCCGTATTTTAAGTACAGTGCACAAACGGTGGCATTAGGGGACCAAGAAAATTAACGCTGTAGTGTGTACAGCGCCACTTTTCTTAAATATGCCCCAAAGTGAGCACGATTGCTAATTTAAAGTATGGTCTCTGTCACAGTTTTTGGCTGGCACTATTTCGTAGCCTTGGTGCTAGGTTTAGGCAGCACATTGTGGAACAACTTTACTTGCTGGATTATAAGAGCAGGCTTCTAGATTTGGTATTGTAATGTGTGACCAAAACATTTGTGCATATGTATTCTGTGGCATTTTGTTGTGGCGTTGATATTGTTGGAGTGCAACTTTTAGAATTATTATTAATAGGAAAAGCTTGCAATATAATGTATAATGAAGCCGCATCGAAAATGTGTTTATGTAGTACTAATGTACGCGTTTGAAATGTGCCCACGGGGAGTGGCCACCAATGTATACGATGATTAATGAAACTGACTAATAATGAATTAAAAATGTACTAATGTATGACTTTGTATTAGTATTAAGGATTATATATATATATATGGTTTTGCTAAGTTAATCACTAGGCCTTAGTTAGCAAGGGTCTGGGCCTAGCTGCTTGGTCTCATATTAACTGTGTTTTTCTAACGTGCAATGTGCTGCTTTCCTGAAGGACACAAAGCTGTACTTTTCCAGAAGCTAGAGATATGTGTGTAGCTGTAGTAAATTCTTTCTCATGGGACCCGACTTGCTCAAAGAGACATTCTTCCCGAATGCAACAGTGTAATTTGCAACAGGTGCAAGGTCGTCTGGACTAGGAGAAGACAATAGAATTACTGACTGGAGCAACAAGTGTAACTTTTCTTACCTGGCATTCCACCCGTTGAAGACGTCAATCACAGGAGCCAATCAACTGCATGAGAACTGTCTTAGGTGAAAATTCTAGTAAGGTGTGTGACGGATTATTGGACAGAGATAACGATGCACCAAATATTGCCCAATGGGAAATTAGAGACTTGTTCGACAACTTTGATATAACGGCGTGACATGAAGAGAAATCAGCCATTTTTCTTAGCCATTCTTCCTAAAGCCATTATTCGGAGAGACTTTGGGGGTCATTCTGACCCCGGCGGTCTAAGACCGCCGGGGCCAGGGTCGGCGGGAGCACCGCCGACAGGCCGGCGGTGCCCCGCAGGGCATTCTGACCGCGGCGGTTCGGCCGCTGGTCAGAAGAGGCAAACCGGCAGTCTCCCGCCGGTTTACCGCTGCCCTTAGAATCCCCCATGGCGGCGCAGCTTGCTGCGCCGCCATGGGGGATTCTGACACCCCCTACCGCCATCCTGTTCCTGGCGGTTCGCCCGCCAGGAACAGGATGGCGGTAGGGGGTGCCGCGGGGCCCCTGGGGGCCCCTGCCGTGCCCATGCCAATGGCATGGGCACGGCAGGGGCCCCCGTAAGAGGGCCCCGCAAAGTATTTCAGTGTCTGCTAAGCAGACACTGAAATACGCGACGGGTGCAACTGCACCCGTCGCACCCCTGCAACTCCGCCGGCTCAATTCTGAGCCGGCGTCCTCGTTGCAGGGGCATTTCCTCTGGGCCGGCGGGCGCTCTTTTGGAGAGTGCCCGCCGGCCCAGAGGAAATGTCTAAATGGCCGCCGCGGTCTTTTGACCGCGGTGCGGTCATTCAGCGGCGGTACCTTGGCGGACGGCCTCCGCCGTCCGCCAGGGTCATAATCAGGCCCTTTGTCTTATACCTTAAACCATCCTCACCTTGTTCCTTGCCTGATATGCACTTCTCCTCCTTATGAGGGAAGAGCCTTTTCTTACTATGCCCTACTGAGACTTATCTGTCTATCCTGGTTGATGGCGAATCCACTGATGTCCTGAGGACGAAGAATGATCCTGCCTGCTGACTCATTTGGATGGGTAACTATCTGATGATAAATTGTAATCGTCTGTTTGCCTTTTCTTTCTAGGTACCAACTGCTCTTTTGATAGAGGCCATAGTTAGATGTTTTCCAAATTCATGTTGCTAAATTGTTTTGCATGAAGCCCAACATGCTGATGCTAATTCGAGGTTAGTTAAGGAGTTCACTAATATCGGATGCAAATAGACAAATGACCGACTTATTGCTTTGTTGAATAATGTACTAATGATACTCTGCTAATGTTGACTCATGTTAACGTTGTGTTTTGTTGTAATGTTCATGACCTATGCTTTGATAAAGTCTTACTCGAGTTGCCAAGTTATAGTGGTATTGATGTGCTTAATGATATTGAGACTAATAAATATGATACTAGAGTGTAACTAATAGGGAATAAATATCCTAAATCTTACTAAACTTGTGTGGTTATTCATGGCTGAAAGGTCATGGTGCGTTCGTTGTATTGATCAATATTAAATGTTATTGATTAGCTTGATTGATTTGTATTGTGCATATTGATAGAGTTACTGACTTATTGGTTGTGATGCCAAATGATACCTTGTTCTGGGAAGTCTCCAAACGTGGTCAAAAGGTTCATTGGCCTAGACGTGTCTCCTTGTAAGTTTACTTATCAAGGTTCTGACGCGTTAGCAATATGAAAGCTGTTTTTTGAGCTCTTTGTGTTTTTGTGCTGCACTATTGCAAGGTGATGCGTTATACAGTCCAGTTGAAGTGCTGTTCACTGGTATGCTTTAATTGTGTTGTTACACTGTTTTGGGGATGTTACTGTGTGGTGTTCTGTTGTCATATTTAGCTACATCAACAACTACTGCAACATTTCCTGACAATATGAGCACATACTTTGAAAGTTCATGTGACAAGCATTCACTACCATTGTTTGAGGTAGTAAAATAGTGCCACTCCAGCTCTTCAACAATTTAAGACAACAGTCGTATGGGATGTCAGTCATCTGGCATAACACGCCATAGACATGAAAAGAGCACTATGGGCCAAATGTACAAAGCTTTTTCGTGCGCAAAAGGCCAGATTCACAGAATTGGGCCATTTGTACACAGAAAAAATCATTTTGGTACGTTCAAATGCTATTTTGCGATTCACTATTCTACTTACTGAATCACAAAATAGGTTTGTGAGTTGCAGTTAGGAAGGGGCGTGTGAAGGGAAGTTGCAAAATCTGACATTTGTGCATATGGCCCCAAAAGTGCTAATTTAAGTCAGACTCCGTCTCAGCTTTGGAATAACTTGTGCCTTATATAGTAGAAGACTTGAAGCAACTCTATTTTACTAACTTAGGGGCATATTTATGAGTCTCTAGCACCACTGAAGCATCACTTTCCGTGACGCTCCTGTGACACCATGGCTTGTAATGTATTTACAAGGTGGCATTAAACCACCTTGTAAATACGACCCCTTCACATGCAGCCCTTTGCTTAGAAAGGTCATGCAATGGGTGTTGCTGTGTGCCACAGCAAAACCCATTGAATTTTGACACTGCCTCAGATTTATGAGTTTTCGTCAACCTGAGGCAGCTCCAAAATCTAACGGCAACCACCATTAGCAAGGCGCAATGAGGAGGAATAATTTTATTCCTCCCAGTTTTTTTATTTTCTACGTGTGTTGCATTATGCAGCACGCATAGGAAGAGCACAATGACAGGCATGATTGTTTATGTGTAGGAAGGTGTCCCTTCCTGCACATAAACTATCATTTCAAAATGAGGCTTTGGCACTTCTGTGATTGCTGCATTCTTCAGCACACACAGAAGTACCAAATCGCCATTAGTGATTGTTTCAGTGCAGTTAAGGACACCTTCCCATACGTAAAAAAAAAATTAGCACTTGAATAGCGCACTACTCACCCGTTAGGGTCTCAAAGCACTATGCTCATACCGCTATGGAACCCCTCCTGGCTTTTCCCTGTGAGGCACCCACTCCTGAGCAGGGTGAAGCCAGGCATCCAAGCACTGTTGGGGCTGTTGTGGAGATTAAGCAAGCTATTGCCCAGAGTTGGACCCATGAATTAGATTAGGCACCGAGGCGAGAATTATCTGGTCAAGGGGAATTGAGCCCAAGACCTGCCAAAGCGGGACTTGAACCCTGGTCTTGAGCCAGATCTCTGCCTCAGGGTCTGCCGCTCTAACCATTGAGCCACACTTCTCCAACTTCTCCAACTATGTAAACAATCAAACTCCTCAACGCAGACATCCTTGCATGAGGGTGCAAGGATGCCTGCATTGGTGCTGGCAGCTAAATTTAGTGCCAGCGCAGGGGACAACACAGGGTTGCACCGTATTCAATTAAATACGGCGCATCACTGCGTTGTGAAAATGATGGCGTGAGGCACTGCCAATTTTGGCGCAACGTCGCACTCCGTCATTTTCTTTTAAATATGGGCCTTAGTTTGAGGCAAATGGCTGTTTGTCATTGGAACTTGAGAGAATTTTGGCTTGAAATGAGCAGCATTTTTAATATCTCTAACATAGTGACATAGCTCTACAGAACACAACACAATAACATAACACAAAATAAAAACACAACACTGAATTAACAGGTTGATGAAAGAAAAGGGTAAAAACTATATGCAGTATAGAAACTACAGTACAACACAACAATAACACAATGTAGTAAACAAGCACACAAATACCCAGCACATCACAACAATATGCAGCACAGCAAATACACACAGGTATTCCTCTTACTGAGTACCACTACACAAATCTGCTTTCATAATATGCTGTTAAAAGGTGTCAGCAGCAAACATTGTCTTACAACCAAGAAAATGTGTTAGCGCAATTCACAAATGCTTTTTACCTGCCTGTAGCTAGTAAAGGAACGTGTATCCCATATGAGTAAACAGACTTGCATCTTGCAAGGAAAAGCTTTGCGGCTGGAAGCAAACAATAAATATGTTCTAAAACTCCATCAAGGAAGTAACCCTGCTCACTCCTCGATTGAGACTACAGCAAACCCGGAAGTAGCTTAGTCATTACAAAGAAGCAATCAATGGAGGTGTACTGAGAGTGGATAGTCTTGCTGGAGGGTCAAGTCAGCACTGTTGTGAAATAGGGCTCCATTACATTAGTTAGTTTTAAGCACAGCGCAGAATTCTGCTTCGCCTATTCCAATTGCCCATAAAAAGCTTACATGATGCTGTGGAGCAGTTCCAAACATTAACTCAACATGCGCCAGAAGCTCACCAGCACCCCACATTGCACAGTCTTTCCTCCCAGCCACCCCCCTACTCTCTCCCATGTGTGACCTCCTGCATGACATGTTAACATCCAGAAAGTTGCTGTTAATTATCAGAGTTATGATTTGCAACCTGCCAGGCAGTGCCAGGAAGTGGAGCGCTTTTAAGTAATGGGCCTTCCTCAGAACACAAGATTTGTTTTAAGGCATTTGAAGGTTTGTATATTAAAAGTTCAATAATGGGAGGGACACATCAAAAGGCGATGCTCCTGTCATAAAACGGAATGTATGGGAAGCAGAGCAAGGGAAAGTAGATGTTTCTTTTTTAAACACTGTGCAGGATCAGTCTGTTTTCAATAAAACCAAACAATTATTTATTTTACTCTCTGTAGCGACAGTACTACGTTTTGTTTAAAAGGTTGTCAATGGAGGCTTTGCAGAGAGCAGATTTTTTCAGGCTTCGAGCAGTAGTTGATTTGGAGTGAATGGGCAAGAAAACAAATCTCAAAGAATTCTAAAAAGTCTTTTTTTTGCCAGTGATATATTAGTTGGCTTAAGAGACCTAGAGCAAAGACTGAAAAATAAAACGCTTCCCCCCTTATATTACATGGCTGCCACTGAGATAATGAGAGAAATCTACGATTTTGACCCGTTCATGGAAAGTCTGCAGGAACTTCTTCCTTTCCTTCTATTTTCTCTTTTCCGATTTCTCTTCTTCTTTCCATTTTTCTTTTGTTCTTGATCACTTTTTTCCCTCATGCTCTTTTGTATCTTTCCATTTTTCTTTCCTTCTCTGCATTCTCCTCCCTCTTCCTTTTGACTCACTCTATTTACCTCTTACTTATTTTTCGTTGTAATTTTCATTATTCTTCTTTCTCTCTATATCATGTTTAGTTCTTTTATCAACCACTGCTCCCCACCGCGCAACTTATTTATTAGCGTCTGCTTTTGTACTGTGACTTGGAAATCACGGTTCAAAGTTGAGAAGAGCAATAAAAAACAATTTACTCTGTCGACAATTGTTGAAGTGTAGCTTTTATATTCACTATTAACATGAAAAGCTTGCAAAATAATGTATAATGGAGCTGCATAGAAAACGTGATAGAAGAAAAAATTCATGTACACGTTTGAAATGTGCCCACGGGGAGTGGCCACCAATGTATGACACTGACTAATAATGAATTAATAATGTACTCATGTATGCTTCTGTATTTGCACTATGAATTTTGCATTAAGGTTTTGCTGAATTAATCACTAGTCCTTAGTTAGTAAGGGTCTGGGCCTAGCTGCCTGGTCTCATATTAACTGTGTTTTTCTAACGTGCAATGTGCTGGCTTCCTGAAGGACATGAAACTGTACTTTTCCAGAAGCTAGAGATGTGTGTGTAACCGTAGTAAATTCTTTCTCATGAGACCCAACTTGCTCAAGGAGACATTCTTGCTGAATGCAACAGTGTAATTCGCAACAGGTACAAGGTCACCTAAACTGGTAAAGACAATGGAACTACTGACTGAAGCGAGGAGTGTAACTTTTCTTACCTAACATTCTACCCGTTGAAGACGTAAATCACAGGAGCTAATAAACTGCATGAGAACTGTCTTAGGTGAAAATTCTAACAAGGTGATCAACGGATTATTGGACAGAGATAACGATGCACCAAACAATGACCAATTGGAAATTAGAGACTTGTCTGGCAAATTCAATTTTACAATGTGGCACAAGGAGAAATCAGCCATTAGAGGGACACCCCTGCTGTTACTCTGATATTCCGTCTTAGTCTTTGCTGTTCTGATACTTAAACCCATTTTCACTTTTTGCCTTGCCCGATACTTAGTTCTCCTCCTTATGAGGGAAGAATTCCTTCTCACCCTATCTTGCCGAGACTTTGCTGTCTATCCTGGCTGATGGCGAATGAACTGCTGTCCTGAGGACGAAGACTGACTCTGTATGCTGACCCATTACGGAGGGTAACAGTATGATGATAAATTGTAATTGTCTGTTTGCCTTTCCTTTCTAGGTACCAACTGCTCTTTTGACAGAGGCCATAGTTAGATGTTTTCAAAATTTGTGTTACTAAATTGTTTTGCATGAAGCCCAACATGCTGATGCTGATTAGAGGTTAGTTGAGGAATTCACTAATATTGGGTGTAAATAGACAAATGAGTGAATTTTTGCTTTGTTGAATAACGTGCTAATGATACTTTGCTACAGATGTTTCATGTTGACGTCGTGCTTTGGTCTAATGTTCATGATCTTTGCTTTGATAAAGTCTTATTCAAGTTGCCATATTGTTACATTGTTAATGTGTTTGTTGGTACTGAGACTAATGAATCTGCAAATAGAGTGTAACAAATAGGGAATAAATATCCTAAATCTTACTAAAGGTTGTGTGGTTATTCATGGCTGAAAGGTCATGGTGTGTTCCGATTTTATTAATGTCATTAACTAATTTGATTGATTTATTATTGTGAATATTGATGAAGTCATTGATTTATTGAAAGCAATGCAGAATAGCTATCTCGTCTTAAGGTGTCTCCAATCAGGGTCAAAAGATTCATTGGCCTAAAACGAGTCCCCATGTAAGTAAAGTACCTAGGTCAGGACGCGTTATCACAGTCAACCATGTTCAAGCTGGTGCAGGGGGTGTTTGTTGCACCTTTGCTGGCCAACAGGGGTGGTTCCTTCGCAATGGTGAAGGAGCGTCGCTCCCCAGGCTAAGCCATGAGCTGAAAGACAAAATGATATTTCATTATCGTTTTATGATTCAGCTGCTGGCTAAGCCAGAAGCATGTTCAGGGAGGAGCGGGACTGGGCAATGGGAGGTGGGAGGGGGGATGAGGAAAGAGTGCACCTAAGTGAGCATGTATGTTTGGCCGACCGTCACAGGCAGACCAAACACACATGCACACTTAGGTTTCCCCAGCTGGCTGGAGAAACAGCACAGACCCCAGGTTTGTGTCTGAGCGGCAGTCCAAGCCACTCAGACCATTCCGACGCTGCTTTCATGCTAGCTTTAGCATGAAAGCAGCACCAGAATTGCTAGGGAGCCTGTGCTGGTGTCCCAGTGAGTGGGACACCACATCGAAGGAAAAGAAGCAGCACGTCAGGAGGCGGCGGCAACGGCAAAAGGTACTTTTTTTTTATTAATTTTTTCTACGCCGCCACCCCCATTCCTACTCCCACCCCTCCTCCTAAGGTGTGCGGCGGCCGCCTCTGCTGGATAAGACTGTGAAAGGCACGTTTTTTGAGCGGGGTTAAAGGGAATGAAATGCAGCTGCTCAATGCATGATATGGTCAGGTCTTTCAATGCAGCAGCAGAAAAAGGTTTGCTGTGAACATTACCTGTTGGTGAAACGTGACAGTGGTGAAGTCTAAATTCCTGCCACGTATTGCACTGAGCCACCAACTAAATCAAGCATGCCTGAGGTCCTGCAGAGAACAGGCTGAAGAAGGTTGTCCTGCTGTGTTTTTAATTGTTTAATAATTTATTTAAGAGATTTTAGAAAAATGTTTTCACCTAATTTGGCTAAAAGCTATCGAATCTGATGGTTAAAACATTATATATTCAGAGTCAAGCAAGCTTTTCTAAGAAACTGTGGGGTCCATTTTCACCAGAGAAACTCTGAAAAAATAGTGTCAGAGAAATTCAATTTCCAGTACAGTTTCAGTACAAATTGATGAAGAAGTTATTTGAGGCAATTTTGCATGGCAAACCATTATTTAAACGTTATCTAGCATTTTTCTTTACCTCTCCATTCATCTTTCATTTTTCGATTCTGTACCTTCCATCAGCTTTCCAAATCATAATTTATGACTGATCAGCTACCTTAAGGGTCAGTGTAGAAAATGAACTGCAACATTGACCTCACAATCCTAAATCATGGAAAGCTGAGGTAGGCAGGTTCATATTATAGAGGCACCACTCAGGGCCAGCTTCAGCACTGGCGGCGCTCAGTGCGCCAATCTTTTTTGGCGACCCCCCATAACCTCCTTCTCCCCGGATTCTGTCACTACCACCCTGTACCAGAACCCCTCATCTCTCCATAGTCCTCTCTCCGCTGCATTGCATTTGTTTTATAGCACTACTCATTTCAGTGTAAGGTATCAGAGCTCTTTACATCACACACACATTATACAGAGACAAGGAATCATATGTGTGAAAACAAGTCTATAGGAAATGTTTCATAAAACAATGAGGATTACAACGTGTAGAAATCATGTCATCCATACCACTGGAAGCATATTTTAAGAGTGTTTGGACTTGAGAGCACAAAAGCATTTTCTAAATCATGCCACTGTGGCTGGGGTTAGATTATGAAATATCTCTGGGCAAGTCATTCATTAAATGCTATAGCAGAATGTGTCCTCTACAAGGGTGGAAACATCAGCAACACATATCCAAAACTCAGTTTCAAATATCAGTTTTAAACATTCCTTCTCCACTCCAAGAAAGAACTATTTGCCTGTCTTTCCAATCAACCATTAATATTCCCAATGATCCAACTCTTAACTACAATGCTTCACCATGTAAATACCTGAATGCACATCCCCCTAAGAAGAACCACAATTCCACACTACTCATTATTTGTCTGTTAGCCTTACTCCCTTGCATCTTTTGTGATGCCCAACCAACCTCCAAGCGTAGGCTTTAGTCAAATGGTGCATATTATCAGCCCTCCCCTATCTAACTGACCTTTCTCACCCCATAGTTCATCCTTCATGCTCCTCTGCATCTTCTAGGCAATAACTAATCCATTTGGTGAACTCTGTGTATACTTCTTCCCTCGGCCCGTCCTTACACTCTATCACATCACCAATATGGCAGAGAGCTCCTGTCAAGTCCTTTTCAGGGTGCCATTGGGATGGCATGGGCTACTGGGCCTCAACCACGGGGCTGAGGGTGTTTGACACATGTCTGTTTTAACTCTATCACCTAGGCAGTTCAACTCTTTGTGCACTTGACTCTCAGGGTAACAAGGACAAGCTGTTACACACATCTCAGGGAGGTACTGTGGGGGTGCTTGAATTCTGCATTCAACAAATATTCTTAATTTCCAGTCTAGCGTTTCTCCCAACAAAAAAGAAAGTTCTTTGATCACACTGTTGAACTAAATACAACACAATTTATTGATTATACACATATATATCACTGTGTCCCCCATCTTAGATGCTAGACCTGCCCAGCTCCCACTCTATTCCCAGATGGCCCCTCTCCCCCAAATCTGGATTTCTCTTTTTGTGATTTCAGGAGTAGTGTATATCAGGGTCAGGTGCAGTTTTTATACACCTACAGTCAAATCAGTCAGTTTATGGTAGTCTTACAACTCCATGGAAAACACTTTATGAGTCCTCTAGGCTTTGCGCAGTGAATAGCTCCCCTGCACACTCAGTTGTGGTCTTGGTCAAGTAACAATGCCACCCTGTTTCAATCAGATCAGCATGCCCACCAAGCCTCGATCTAAGATGGTGCAGGACCAAGGCAGGTGCAGTTACAGGTGCATGGCCAGCCACAGCAGTATTCTGCTGAGGCTGTGATGTAACCCTGCCTGGGCTGGAACACATACAGCCTTCAGATTGGGCTGCAGTAGTGTGGGAGACTGCGGCCCCAAATGGACTAATGGTAGGGGTATCCCTAAGAGGACCTATGGCAACTGAGCAGTTGCAGCACTCATCTGGGCTGCCCACAAACAGGTAGTGGTACCACCTCATCTATTACTACAACAAAAAGACAGTTATAGCCCTCATCTGGGCCTGCACCAAACATGCACAGGTAGCCTTCAGATAGACCTCCAGCAAACACATAGTTGTGACCCCGACTAGGCTTATGGAAATCATGTAGTTGCAGTCCTAACTATACCAAGAAGGAGTACACAATGATGGTTTCCACTTTGTCTGAAATGAGATACCAGGTGGGGGGAGGCACAGAAACTAGAGACCTCCCAGTTTCACTCTCAATTCATTTGTTCTTCCTGGAAATTCCACAGTCACCGGGGTCACACTAGTCCTCAGTCTTCCTGGATAATTTCTCCTCCTGGAGGAACAGAAAGACTTCTTCCCTATCCCAGCAGGCAGATAGGCTTCTAGGGGCTCCAGTAGTAAGTCCAAACCTCAGGTGATGTACCCTCATGTCTGTGAGACTACCACCAGCTCTGATAGCACAACAGTCTTTTCAGTACTCTCTAGGAGCACCACATTCTGTGGTTTGGAACAAAGTGTAGGGGTTTGGGTAGTTTTGGGTCTCACTTTTATACACAACACCTAGGCAGGAATGTGGATCCACTGTCTCAACTTTGGAACCAGTTTGAGACAGTTCTCCTTTCAAATATCCTCTGCAGGCTGTTCTCCTGACACAACCTTTGTGTAGAGAGATGCTTCTCACAGGAGCATCTGGTGCAGACTTCATTCTGGTGAAACTACAAAAGAGGTACAAAGAGGTGTGAGGTTTCTGCACCTGCCTGTCATTAGCCTAATTGGAGGAATAATGAGTGTTAAACAGTAGGGAAGGCCTCACCTGCAGACTTCCTCACCTTTCACAACAGAGTCTGCAGTCCGACCCTTCTCCCTACCATCAATTGAATGGAAGAGCTCAAGAAGATTAAACAGCAGTTCCTATCTAGCCTAAAGGGCTTCCAGAATTCCTTAGAGCAGCCCTTACTCGTCCTTCCAGCTACAGGGATGCTGACAATACCTTCCATGTTGTGCTAGACCACGTCAGTGTGTATTCAAAATGGATTCCATTATCTTCCATTACTCTGGCTTACCCATGCATGTAATACATTTGCTACACATACTTAACACACACTCAGGATGTCAGCTCAAGGGCCTGGGTACACATACAGAAGCAGCAATTTCCACATGAGGGTAAGTAGGCCTCAACCTCAGGGATAGGGATAAAAACGTCTGAACACTCTATTTGTTTCTCCTAACCACTGTATGTAGCTACCATTGCTACATGTGCTATACCCATAACAGGGATAATAGTCATCTGTCAGCAATGAGGGATTGATTGTTGCATCCCCTCATGTCAATAGACAGTGGGGACCCATCCATGACACAGGAAAGTTCAGAACTTCACAGTCAGTGATAGTCATAGGCTTCTGTGTACACACTTAAATTAGCATGACACCAGTGTAAAAAAATAGAACATCAAGATAGTTGGAAGGGGAGGATATTCCCATCCCAACAGCTCCATTGCCATGAGCTATATTTTCACTCTGGGTGTCTGATTCATAAATGTAGCGTACGCTTGTGAGTAAGTTTACATTTTTGAATATGTTTACTATTTTTTGTTATTCACAAACTCCAAGTTTAAGTTAGTACTGAAAAATAAAACACAGAAACAAAGTAGTAAGTTCAGTACTACATATGGCCAACCTCTGGTACTGCAACACCCTCACATAGAAAACAACGGAGGTTGAAATATGAGTAGTTGGCCGTGTGTAGTGCTGGACTTTTTTAAAAAAGTGCAAGTTACCACAAAAGAGTACTTTGTGAATACTAAAAAGAAGAAAACTTACTCAAAATTGTATACCTATTTATAAGTATAGTAGTTTGGAATTGCAGTTTGTGAATCAGGTCCTACAAATTTCATACATTCCTAATCATACTTTGGAAACCTAATCATTTTGTAAACAAACATCTCATTTACTGGAAATATACACCACCTTCTATCAAATCTATCTTTTTATTTTATAAAAACAAATTCCAATTTTCCAAATACAATTAAATAAGTTCCATGTAAAACATTCTAATTGTCCAGGAGTCCTAACAGTTCGGTTTTAGTAAATACACATTTGGTCCCCATACGTGGGTGCTTTTATTTCATCAAGTACTTCCATCTCCTACGTCTCCTGCATGCAGATGATCCCTTACATGTTCATGTTCCATTATCACATTCCAGGAACTCATATCACAAGCCAAGGATTTCTACTGCCATCATGTAAGGTTGAACTCCATTCAATCTTGACACTGACATACGCGTTTGGGCGCTGGCATTCTCATGTCCTACAGTGATATTGCAACGTATACAAATATTGTTCTTCGTTCTGCATTTGTTTCATGAAATCACAATAGGCTGCCACAATAATCCAAAAAGACTGCATGAAAACTGACTTCTGATTGTCAATGCCTTTTTCTTCTGAATCACTCATTCCTCCCTATCCATCCTCTGCATGCCTCCTCTCACTGAGCACAGCCTTCTGCATGTCATGTATGTTTTGTCTCATTTCGTTTCAAAGTTCAGAACCTCACATTTAAAAGTCATACCCTGCATCCTAACAACACCTAATCTCCTGTAGTTCATCTATTAAAACCACCAACCCATACATGAATTCCCATACTCTGAAGATCACAGCTAACTACTAATAATTTAGTCTACTAAATAGAAACTGGAGTAAATGCTTGCCATGGCTTCCTTAAAAGCACAAGATTAATCCAAATAACCAAAAATAACTAACAGTAACTAAAAAACTACTAAATCTGGGCTCCAGAGCAGTTTGCTGCTTGGCATAAAGCACTACAATACCTCATCAAAGGGTAGAAAGTGCTATGTGCATGCAATTACGAAACAAATGAAATATATTACATACACTGATAATAATACCATATCATTCAGTGGTTGAATTGTTGATTGTAGTGCATACAGGCTGCAAAATCACCCCCTTTTACTGCTTGACACTTATGCTTAGACACAAACAAACTGCTAAGGGGCACGCCTATCACCCAGTACCAGATCAGTCCACAAAAAATAAACCACTCATAACCAACTGAACAGGCATGGAATAACTGAGCAGATCTACCACATACCACTGGTCTACAGAGGATTTTAATCTAGTCCACCACTGGAGTCCCCAACTAGCTACATACTAAGACTGCTTCCTGACATCTCACAATGGCAGATATGGGTTGATATTAGCAAAGCTTATCTCAGCAGATCTGTGCACAATTTCCCCCTTTAACGTATGCCTGCTCAGTCCATACATTTTACACAAAATATCTCAGAATGGACATCCAAGTGTTGTAACTAGCTGAGTAGACTATGAACAATAGAAATACCTTAAAGGCACCTGCAGAGTTGTTCAAAGCTTCCAGTTTTCTGATAACCATAAACTGCACACCTATCTCTCACACTTCTTTATCCATCATATGGATAAGCACTGCGTCCCATAACACCCGCACCTCGGTGGTCCCGACGGATGACATGGACCACTTCCCATACAGGATCAAAGCAAAGACAATACACTTCCAACCACATGCCCTACTGGGTGTAGTGTGCTCCCCATGTAGGGAAGTGCTTCAACACCCCACATAGGTGTAGTAAGTGCTATACAAATATTGCAATACAGTACAATACTATATAAATAAATATATATATATATATATAGTGAAGAAACCAAAGGTTTCAGGGACGCTACAGTTAGGTTCTGAATTTACTTGTACAAAACCATAGAAGTTCTGCAGTTATAGTTAGAGTTCTTTCAAGTAACTGTAACTCGCGCCCTAAGGTAAATATAACTTCCGCCTTTGCCATGCACAGCTAATTATTCCACATATTATATCATTGATGAGGTCTTGTATGCCTTCTTTAAGATTGTCACTGCAACATTTGCAATGAACTTGAAAGGACTCTAACTATAACTGCTGAATTTCTATGGTTTTGTACTTGTAAATTCAGAACCTAACTGTAAAGTCACTGTAACTTTAGTTTTTTTAGTGAATATATATATATATATTTATATATATATATATATAAGTGCCCTTTTTTTTTGGTGCCTGAAGCCTGTCCTAGGTCAAATGACTAGGTGAAGTTGAAATTTCTTCATTCTTGCTAGACAGTCACAAAATAGAGGGATTGGGTGTCTCAGAATAGACCAGCAACTGGCAGAATTGGGGGAGGGGGCGGAGCTGGGCACAGCCCACTTGCAGCTGAATAGGCTGTGTTCTGCCTGCACCCCTGCAATGATTATGCAGCCAGCTTGGAGCCAGGGTAAGTGAAGCAGGAAACTTTGAGCACTTCGAAAAATGTTCTAGAAAATTCTACTTCAAAGAAGGAACTGGGTATAAAAATAGGACCCTCAGACCCACTCTTCAGAAGACCATGACCAACCTGCTCATATATCCACCCAAAGTGCATCACCAGTCAGCCTGACTTTGCAATATCGCCCATTAGGTGATGATTACCTGTTTGTTTAGTCTGGCATAAACTGCAAGAGGTGCATGGTATACTTGGTCACTGGCCTTTTGGTAATTTCCACCCTGTTATTGATCCTACCTGCATTTACATGTTTAATTTTGGGACGTTCTCTGATGCCTCACAGCCCCTCTAAGATGGCGGTTGCTTTTTTGACCCTCTCCACACATTTGAGGATACTGTGCTCTTTCTATCTCCATATCAGCTATTTATCGGATGTGTGCCTTGCTCTGCAGACACCGCTGGTCTATGCGTAGAGGAGTCATCTGCCCATTTTTCTTTAGGCACGTTATACCCTGTTGCAGTCCTTTGCTTTTTCCAGTTGCCTTCTTGTAGACGATCTGTTTTAGGAAGGTACAAGGATTCCTCGCCCCCCCCATTAACTCCTGATTTTTGAGGAGTGACTTTGCTAATATGCCTCTGGTAATTATTTTATGCTCTTGGGGCTTTTACTGCCCGTCTTTCAGCAGCATTTTACTTAACTTTTTCACTTTCCATTCAGTTTGTTTTAGGAAGGCACACATGTTTATTGTCTTTATTTGGCTGTTGTGAGGAGCATGTCTTTACAGTATGCTTCGGGTAACAAATCCATGCTTTGGATGTTTCTTCAGTCTTTGAGCAGTGTGTCTTTGCTGGACCCCTTGGGTAATAGATTTATACTCTTTGTGTTTCCACGGTCGGGATCTGTTAACGCTCTGCATGATTTCTCTCTTGTGTACTGCTGAACAGCTATGTACTATCTTTTCCCTATATAGTCACCCTTGTTAGGATGTTTTGGATCTATTCCTTGTTGGTCACCTGGTCACTTCTACATTGCTAGATTGTATATTCCCCTTTGTGGATGCATGAATTAACACACAGGAATCCTCTATCTGGTTCAGTCAGTTATGACTTCCTATTTTTTTAGTTGCCCAGTGGTGGGTGGTATTCGCCCTCCCCTATCTACCCTTTTTGGGGTTTGTTGACACCTGCCCTTTTTTTTATTTCTTCTCGATACAGGCATCCATTCTCATTCATTTTGGTCTCATTTGTGGTACAGAGCCTCCAGTTAGGTCAGGTGAGCTGCCAGCTGGTACATTTTTATGTATTTCTCCTTTATGAGCCAATTCCTTTGCTCTGACAATTCTTACTGTTTTTCAGGTTGCTACGTTTGTCCTGAGGAACACCCTGTTAAATTGTTTTTTCTGGGGTTGAAACATTGACCAATATGTCTCAAACCACATGGCCATTTATTGTAAGGACTTTCTCTATGAAACTATGTTGTAATGAGATATTATATTTTCATATAAGTGAATCTTGGCCAACTGGTTGAACCTTTAAATTGTCTATTGTGCACAGTAAATATTTATGCACACTACCACACTGGAGTTCACCTTGCACTGCGCCATCACATGTAGCACCTTGTCAGAATGTTTGAATGGTCATAGGAGGACTATAACTATAATTTATTCAATCATTTAATTTGTTTTGATTCCTTTCCCTTGTTCACGTTGTGCTAGTAGGGACCTTTCAGACATATCTAATTGTTACGGATTTTGAAATGATTGCCCTTGGAACACTTTACTGGAGCAAATACTGTTTAGTGACCCCTTGGTGACGGGGTTTCTGGACTCCTGGAACTCTCGTCAGCTACAGCCGCCAGCTTTGTCCTGGATTATAACTTGGCGTACAGGTTACTCCGTCACAACACTGATGGATATCCCATCCACTGAAATCTAAATCACAATATGTCTCATTGTATTTAGATTTTGGGAGGTAGGATATCTTTCACAATTATGACAGAGTAACCCATCCGCTGAGTTCTAAATCAGGCCCTAAGTCTGAACGCCAGTAGGACCATGTTTCTAATGAAAAAGCATTTTTTGACTTGCCTATATCTTTGGCTCTGTTTGATGAATCTTCACAAAATGTTCCAAAAAAAGTGTTCTAGTGAAGTTGTTGTATGTGAGAAGTTTCAGAGTGATTCGTCAAGCGGGGACCGAGAAAAAGGGGGGAGGTAAAAAAATGCGTGTTTCCCATGTTAATTCCCATAGGGATTTTAGACACAACTACAGCCTGAACCACTGGACGGAATTATACAGTTTTGCAGAAAGGTAGCTCTTGGCCCAGAAAGAGTGCTTTTTTGGTTGTTTGGTGCAAATCCGTTAAGTACATTTTGAAATATTTAAAAAAAACTAAATATGGATATCTAGAGGCAGAAAGGGTCCGCAAATAATGACGAGCTCATGCTGGGAAATGTAGAGCTCTGACTGGCTGCCAACACTTCAAAAAGGAAGTGTTGGCAGCCATCCAGAGTCCCAAAAAAAGATAAAAAAAGAAAAGGGGCCAGTGTAGGGACACCTTGACCCCTTAGCTCTGGTGCTGGGCTCCCAAGGGACCTCCCCCAGGGCAAAAAATCATTTTTTAATTTGCTTTTGCCACACGTGATGGATCTGTGAATTCATGGCAACATTTGTTTTTTAAAAGCATGGTCACCCATGCTTATTTTTAAGAAGACCCCGGGTGGCCAGGTCCCTGGGACTTTTAAAGTAAAGGATGGACATGCACAGGACCCCTCCTAGCACAATTTGATTCCCTGGGGACCGCCACCTCCCTGGGGCTTATTTATAATGAATGCAGCCCCCGAGACCACCACCTCCCCAGGGCATCTAAGCAAATGAAGTGCGGGGGCAGCCTGGCCCCTCCGCAGCCCCAGGGACCAACACCTCCACGGGGCTTTAAACAAATACAATGTGGGTGTGCCACATGGCCCCTCTGCAGGACCTGGTAACTGCCACCTCCCCGGGCTATTTTACATTAGAGGGGGTCAGAGCAAACACTTCACTTTCTGCAAAGCTGTCAAATTGTAGTTTTCATCTGTTTCCCTGCATACAAATATGGCTGTAGGGAAACAGATGAAAACATTGCTCCCACAAGCAGGGAGCTGTTATTTAAAGCATTGCCTGCTCCTGCAAGACACAGGGAGCTGACTAGGACTGCGACTGCCTTGAGGCTCCCCCTTCGGTTCTGTCACTCTCACTCTCTCTTCTGTCCCATAATGGGATGGAAGAGAGAGAGAGATTGTCATTGCAATGGTCTCTCCATACAATGAGTCAAAAGAGACAAACTAGCAAGATGTTTTGTAAGAATTATATAGTTACGTTTGCATGCAGAGCAAAACAGAGTCACTTCTGGCCTAATGGTCAAGGTCTTGTTCTGTCACTCAGTAGGCTGAAGGTTCAAATCCTTGTATCGTGTGTCTGTTTATTTTCTAGTGTTTTCACTGTTAAACATTTCTAGTCATAGAACATTGAAGCATTTTTCCTCTCGAAATCTGTTGGTTGAATGTCATATGTGATTGTGCGGCTGCAGCAATTTTCACATAATTATAGATTTGATGCATTTGCCACATTAGACATCATCTGCAGCATAATCTGCAGATTTTTTATGAAAATATGTTTCTAGCTCAAATGTTTCGAAAGTTACTATAAATGCAATTGCCACGCCATGTAAGGCCCTTTGCAAAGCTGGACTGCTCACCTTTATCTTGCTTATTACTATATTGTGACATTAAACTGGTACTATTGAGGTGCAACCAGTGCCCAGACAGTGCTACCAAGTTTATAAAAGATGAAGTAATTTATTTATAGCAATCCAAAATGTGCAACATTATGCTGTATTATTTACATTTTCTTGCGCATAATTTACTCACCACCTAATTTGGCCACTTCTTGCTGCATAATTCCAGTGGCCCTGGTCATAGCTAAGTCTGGACAGTGCACAGTAAAGGGACACCTCTGGCCTAGTGGTTAAGGTCTCAGATATGCACACTTAAAGTGAAGGACCCTAGTCTAGTTGAGTATGTGGTCATTTCCTGCTTTCATTTTTTTTAAACTATAAATATTTAAGTTATATACTGAAAGGTGATCTCACTCTTTTTAATTGACAAAAACATTTTTCTTTTCAATTTGTCCAGAAATATCTCATTCCTAATATGTCATTCATCAAAGCCTGAATCACTCTCTCTGTCAATCTCTCAATTTCTCTATCTCTCAGGGTTGAGTGGTTAGGGGGTTTGGCCGCAGGACCTGGCCTCAGGCCAGGCCATGCTGCCAGCCACCATCGCTCATGACTGAGGGCCATGTGTGGCGGTGGTTGAATTAACGTATAGTAATAACAATTATTTGCATTAAAAAACCATAGAAATTCACTAAAAAAACAAAGGTTACAGGGACATTATAGTTAGGAAATACAATTAAAAAAACATAGAAATTCACTTGAAAAAACAAGGATACAGGGATCTTATAGTTAGGTTCTGAGTTTACTCGTACAAAACTTTGGACTGCCATTTCCCCAGGGCTCATATATAATGAATGCAGGGGGCCCTGGGCCCCCAGCAGCCCTGGGCCCTCCAGATTCCTGAACTTTAAAGAAAATGGAAGTGGGGGGCGCCGAGCCTATACAACGTAACACATCTGTGTCATCCTTTAATGATGTGAGCCCTTTAAAATAACAGTAGCCATGCCATATATTTTAATGTGGTAACCACTTGACAGAGCCAATAGACCTGTCATATATAATGAAACCCCTTATTGTGATGTTACATCTTGTATAGTTGGGGTGGTATCAGGATTAAGGGGTTCATACCCACTAGGAGTGAAATGTAATCTGAGGGTGTCACCAAACATTTTTTTATATACCTACTGTATATGTTTGTAAAATAATGCATAGTATTTAATTGTATGTGTGTAATAAATACACTTTTCTTTTTCAAACAAAAAGCACTGACTGGACAATAACGTATTGAGTCTTATTGCTCAGTGTCAAAGGATGATCCAGTAAACCTGGCTTAAGGTAAGAAAAAGTTCTCGAATGAGAGGGGTCAACAGGTTAAGCAGCTACTAGATCATTGATGTGTGTTTCACCCAGTTTGTTCGATTACTGACAGATTTCTGGAGCAAATACTGCAATAGCAGGTCTCAGAGATTTTTCATAGAGGGTGTCTAAGCTGCAACAGCTTCTAGCACATGCTTACTTTGAACATCTTTCAAGATAAAAAGAGCTGATTCGGGTTGGGCACTGCACTTCTTCAAAAAGTCTCAGAGTCAGACACTGCAGAGAGTATGGAACAGTGCTGCCTCATCCTAAACTAGGGTTGCTTTCATGCACACTCATAGTTCTTTAACATATTTTAGAACTAGAATTTTCTTAGAATGGTGCATTCAAATGAAAAAGTCCTACACTTCATTTGCCTTACCACCAACACATTTTTGTCAATGTCCAAAAACTATTGTGTTTTCTCACTGCACCTACAAACAGGTCTGAGTAGTGTGAGTTTTAACTTTGCTTGTCCTATCAAAAAGCTATTCAGGCTTAGCTATTGGATTCTCCACTCTCTCTTGACTAGAGGGTTTTGTCAAGACTCAAAATACCTCTATGGTGGCAAATAAGAGGATTTGAGGCAGAGTTCAGAAGGAAGGTGTTAGGAAAGGGTAGGTGGGAAACAGTGACAGTGAACATGTGTGAGTGAGACTATACTGTAAGTGACATATACCACCCTCGTTTACACATAAACAACAATATTCTCACTGATTGCTATGTGTCCCTTACAGATATCATATACTAATGCTCCTGCGGAAGTGCCATGGCATGCCAAAGAGACCACTAAAGCATTAACTGAAATCTCCTAAAACTAAGCATGGCTATGTGAGCAATTGCTGCTCTGGTTTATAAGTCAAGAATGGTTTTGATATCATACTACACTACTCTCACTTTTGTTGTCTAGAATGATTAAAATCATTTTTAGTTATAGCAGTGTTTTATTGAGCCCCTGTGAAAATGTGCTAACTTAAATTATGTATCCAAAAGGACAATATATTATTCCGCAGTGTACCATATCCACTGTTAGCCATGCCCAATAGAAATATGATGGTTAGTAGCAATCCTAATGACAAGATTGAACAAGGGAATCTGCTTCCGATGAGAATCCCACTCCTTCCTCTCTGTAAATGGTTGACAGTATTCATGCATGAATCAGAGAGAATGAGGGAAAAAGGGGAAGGGAGTGAGTGAAAGGCACAGATGCTAATTATTTGATTCTTGGATTCAGCAAAGAGGTGGCAGTCTCAGTAGGGCAGATGAATGTTGAGATCAAGAAATTCAAACAAACATATGAACCCCAGTGAAGGGTTAACATAGTCATGCAGTATTGTGGTAAGTAAGATTGTATGTTGCATATTAAGCTTTGTAACAGAAAGTGTACAACTAAATTGACCGTTACCAGGCAGCCTGTGTGTGCTACATCTGAGCTTAAATGTGACAGCTAATAAAAGGGGAATAGGACAAGAGAGCAAGCAGAGACACTGATTCGCAACTCTGACTCCTCACTTAGCACTGTTTGTAGGTGGTTCTAAATGGATAAGCTAAAATCAAGGATTTTACCTTTATTGTCCTGTCTTTGTACATACTCTTTTGACATGTTCATAAACTGCTCACCCTTCTCTGGTTAATATAACTACACTACATTGTGTTAAGTGCATGCTTTCTGGTTCTGACATACATTTGTGGTGTTTCTTAAACTGTAATATAAAGAATCATTTGCGGATTGTGTTGTTATTTTTCACACTAATTAATCACTTTCCCAAGAATATAAAACTACCTTAAATCCAGACATATGTGTCATGAAACATCACCAGTTCCAAAAGTGAGGAGAAGCCTTTTCACTCCTGACATGCCTTTAGAATTCAAATGCGCATCAGATATGTAGAGTTTATACTCCTTCGGTGTATTCTCTGCAATATCTTGGTGTTCTCTATAAACTATAACTAAATTACCTTTAAAATACAATTTAATTCTTTGAAATGCGTCTCTGTATGCAGCTTCAAATTCCACTCATCCTGTCAAAGAAAAAAATAGTTTCCAAAGTCTTCACAAACATCTGGTAAAAAAGGTCCAATGATAGCTGGAATGCTACCACCTGAATTTTAAGCAAACACTTGTGGTTCATTCAGTACAGTTAATAACATTACAAATGAGATGTGAAATACAAAAACATTTCATACTTCCATTTAGTAGTTACTGTTCTCACTGGTTTTTCTTGTTCTGCAGTTTCTTATTCATATAGTCAACTTCGGAAGCTTACTGGAAAAAGGATAGCCAACATGTGTTTCAGCCCATTCTGGTGCACAGGCCTGGGATTTCTTCAAGGGTGTAGACATTTTATTAAGACAATCAGAGTTAATACAGATTTCCTTAAGAGTTAAGTACTTGGTGCAGGTGAATTCCACACTGGCATAATACTGCATTTGTGGTGATTTTGAAGGCTGCATGCGTGCACAGGTGAAGCTCTTGTGTGATTTGTAAAATACAGAAATTATGCAGTAAAATACAAATAAGACTTGTGCTGTATGGTTCTGTATGTGGCTTGGAAACCAAAAGGAGAATAGTGATAATCTGAACTTATAATGGGTTGTAGTCACAGGGGGGTACTGAACGGGATCTGAATGAAACAGAAAGATTGGAAATGTTGATTATTCTCAGAGTATCAGGGATTGGTCAAACCTATAGAAGTATAGGTAACATTTTAAAAAGACAACCCAGTGTTTTAGAGGAAAAGATTAGTAGGGTCAGGAAGGTCTTGTCATGTAATTGACTGTGTGGTACTGTGTAGGGCAATGGCTTATGTGTAAAATTGGGATACTTATACAGAGTACTAAAGTCCAAGCTGATCTTAGGTAATATGGGGAGGGCTACCTAGTAGAATGAATGTGATGTAAGGCAGTCAGGTGTAAGATGTGCTCTAGAGAATGAAATGACAATACAAACTAACCAAAGTGCAGAAGATTCATGCACTACTGTATTAATGGGGATTGTTGTGTGAGGACTTAGTTGGAGCACTTGAAACTGGCTTAAATATAATCTATAAGAGTATTGCATATTGAGAGATTTACCCCAGTTGCATGTTTAGTACTATCTGTAATAGAAATGAGCAAGTAAGCACTCCATATTATTCTACTGAGGAGAAGGGGAAAAGGGGCTAAAAAAGATATTTGTCAAAGGCTGAAGAGAGCTGCGTCCCTATTAAAGGGTAAATGTTTAAAGAATACCTCAATTTTGGTTTGATCCTGTAAGGAGCAGTCTGATCTGAAAGCTATGTAGGAGAGAAAATGACACTGGTCAAGCTGGTTAGACAAAAGGCAGGTTGTAATGGCTGTTTGGCCATTCAACAGGTATAGGGATTAGCTGTGGAGGTCTTCAATTAATGTGACAGCTGGGGTAGCTAGTGCTGCATTGTCCACATAGGATATGTCAGTGTTGTGGTCCAGTTGTCGAACATTCTTGATGTGGAGTGGTAATGCTGTTTGGAATCGGATGTGTGTTTATATAGTGCAGGAGCATGAAATAGAAATGTGATCGGTGGAATAGCACCCGGGTCCTCTGGTGGCAGCCATCTTGCATGGGAAGGATGCATTTGATCATATGTTATAAATAAGTATAGCAATCGGTGTATTCAGGACCAGATTCCATACTTATACAGCTGCTCCTTTGTGGAGGTGTGATGTTAGATGAATGGATGTACATTAAGTGGCATTCATGCATGCCCAAGTTGACAAATGGGTGGAGGTGGCCACATGTCCTCTGACCACAGCTACCTTAGGGCATGCTAATCAAAGGCACATGATTAGTTAAGTAAGTTAAGTTATAGTTATTAAATAATGTTTTAGCATAACATTGGGAAGGTGCTGGGGCCCAGGTATGCATGGTGTGATTGTAGAATGAATGGGACATATTATTCAAATTCAGTTGGCAATATTATTGCTGGTTTCCCAGTGTCAGCCATTGTGGGGTGGGCTAGGTATGTAGTTATGGATAAGATAAGCAAGGATCATAGGTTTGCCCTATGTTGACAATGGTTCATAACTGCAGGCAGATGCCAATAGAAAAACAGTGTCCATTGAAGTATAAGAATAAACAATGTTCCTAGTGGTGGTCCTGTATTGCGGAGGCAGAAGCTGCTGTTCAGAAGGTAGTACATATATGGTGTATGCCTTTATTCAGGCAGCATAAACAATCCTTTCGTTGGTTGCTACACAATAGGTGTATTTTTGTATGATTGATCTGACCTCTACAGGGTAATTCATAAATGCTGTACTGATCCATTACATTACTACTGCTAGCGCACCTGGTCCTTAGTAAGTAAACTTACAAGGGGACGCGTATAAGCCGATGAACCTTTTGGATCGCATGAAGTATCCTAGCCATGTAGTGACCGATGTTATCAATATTCAATATGACCCATCAATAACCACTTGGAGAATCATTAATAATTATTAGACAATTATATCAACATTTCATGAATAACCACGACTCAATATACGTTTTAACAATTTTATTTTCCCTATTAGTTACAATTCTAGTGCATAAGGTTAACTCAAACTTTATTCAATCAGAATTAGTTTATTAGCGACCACCAATAACACAATCTAATCAGAACTTGAGAGAACATATACTCTAATACTTCAGCATAAGCCAACAGAGATTAATTTGTCAACATCAAGAGCAGAGTTCAGCAATCAGTTTGTCAATCATTTGTCACTATCAACGTCACCCAAAGAATCCTAACTAACCCAGATTAGCATTTAGCATGTGGGACTTCATGTGAAAACAATTTAGAAACGTGAATTTGGGAAACATCTAGCTAAGAGAAAATCTATTAAACAGCGCGGTTGGTACCTAGAAGAAAAGGCACAAAGTTAATCAGTCACATTGTCATAGCTACCTATCCACGGAATGGATCAGCAACAAAGTCAGTCTTCGTCTTCAGGTCATCAATTGATCAGAAACGCATCAGGCTCTCAGTGCATGAGCCCAATAACAAAATCTCGAATCGCATCTTCTGGCATCAGCATTTCACCCCTCACACCTGAAGTTTTAGCCCCTTGTCATGACTTTTTATTAGAGTTTTTCAGTCCATCCCCCTAATTCCTAATTGGTCATTTAATCACCAGCTATTACTCTACCCAATAGAATGAATTTTGCAAATCAATGAATTCTAATATTTGGCCATTCTCAGTTCATTGATTGGTTCACTGTACAATGTCCTCATCATGCAGCTCATCAGGTATCCAAAATGTTTCATCTTCTTCTCCAGTCAGTGTCTCTCTTGTTTGAGTCCTGGGAAAGTACATCGAGCCTGCCTTACACCAAATTGTAACAACTTTAGTTCCATCATCTCCAGTCCATCAGTACATTGCAGAAAACTCTAGCAAAGCAGATTTTGTTAACACAGGTGGTCAAGGTTAGTTTAACACAGTCGCTTTCCTCCAGCATGCTCTAATAATTCAGCTTCTGCATGAGGTCTGGCAACTAGGCCACAACTTCGGCTAAGTTAACTTTACAATATAATGCAAAACATAGGTTATACATCTCAATATGGCACATTACTACATTATTATTACATTTTTTTATTATTTCACATATTTATTTAATCCTTTTAGTACAACTTTCGTATAAGTGGCTGCCCTTGGGCACATTGTCAAATGTGCACATTATTTCCTCTACAGTGAATTTCTCAATGAACTTTTGTTAATCTTAAGATATAAACATTTATTAATAATGTTTAATTAGCATATCTTCAACAGTCCCTCCTATGATAACTAAATATATCATCACACCTTTCTTTCCCAATCATTTCACAATTCTGTTTCTGCTGTATTTTGTCTCCTTCTCAAATCTTCCCTATAAATTATTTCCCTGTTTGTTCTTCCCGCCTCTGATTATTTTTAGATCTTTTAAATTTAATCTTTTGACATTATTTACATGAACCCCATATTCCTAATATGCAAGCAATCATAATTAATATCTCTTGTATGATTTTTAATAATACCCCATTCCAAATTTGACTAAGCCAATTTCCCACTGAAGCAAATCATTTTCCAACCTTTTCCCAAACACCTGGCTCCTTCAATTCCTTCAAATCCTTACTTGAGTTAGTCAGATTAGTGAGTAAGTCTCTTATCTCCCTATCATTGTCCTGTATATAGGAACAACAATGCCTAGCATTAATCATCTTACAGACTCCACCGTCTTTCGCTAAAAGAATGTCTAAAGCAAGCCTATTTGAAGCATCATAACTCCTTCCACGGCTAATTCAGTATCAATCAGAAGTATTGCCCCTGTAAAATGTGTCAGCATGTTATCCACAATAGTAGATAACTTTCGTATCTTGATCGAATTCAGAATGGCTCTCACTGAAGGAATCACTGCACCGAAGATATCTCCCACAATTGCAGAAGAGGTTTCCCTCTTCTGTCGCTTATGATGTAATTCAGTCAATTTCGGAAACTTCTTTAAGTCATCTATCTGGTAAATTCTAAGGAAAACTAGCCCCAAATAACATGTCCCATACCATCCTCTTGGAAGACGGTAATAAGCCACAAATCCACAAATATAATAAATCCCAGGAATAGCAGGGTCCTGACCATTCAACATGAAAGTCCACTTACTCTGAAACAAAAACACATGCCTACATTCACTCCTACCCAAAAATAAAGTATCAGTGCGTGATTTTGACCTATATATACAAAGCTTCCCTACATGTAGTGCATCTAAGGCTAATTTCCCTTACATTTTATTAGCAGTGTAAGCATAATCATTCTTGTAAGTCCTTTTCTCTAAACCTTTTTCTAATTTCTCCTTTAATGCTTTTCTCCTATCATCAGTATGCCCTATGACGCTCTTTTCTAAAGGTATAAGCAAACATGTGAGGTTATTCTTGTGTGCATATGTGGATCCAAATGTTAGTGTAGGCTCAAAGAATCCTCTAACTAAGACTATATCATGCTCTTTAGCTACTCTACTGAGATATCTAATATTGGAACAAACAAAAGCACCAAATCATAATTAGAGTAAAAATACTGTATATACTCTTGATTGTAGAACCTTGTTAGAAGCAAGCTACAGCTTATTCCATACGTTAGCGGAAGACTATGGTACGTAACCCCTTAAAATCAAAAATAAAGAAAAAATATTTTCTGATGGTTCAGTTTCACATCCAGGAACCCTTTTCCTTTGTCAAATCGATTAGCAGCTTGTCACACCCGGTTTTCAGTGTCAAATCAGGTTAGCAATGTTCCTTTCAGTTTTAGTTTGAAACAGTCTCTTTCTTAGGTTTTTCAGATTAGTTCAACAATTCAGTTTCCTCAATCACCTTCAGGTTACATCAAAGTACTGACTCAGAACTTCTCTATCAAAACAAAATGACATAAACTTGTGTTGCCATTCATTGGTAGCTGCATACGCCCATTCAGGACCTGCGTAGCGTCGACTTGCTATTCTTTTTCTTTTCAACTTTCGATCACCACTTACTTCTCATTCACTCAATTCTTCTTTTCTCGAAGTATCCACTTCTTCCTCTATTGTTTAATTTATGACCAGTTCCTTTTTCTTCCCTATCAGTGATTCAGGCCAATTATCTCCTTTTATTGTTCCTTCTATTAATATTCTTCTCAAGATTGGACTCTTCTCCTTCTCTTTCTCTATGGTGTTTTCTCTTAATGGACCTGCAACGACCTCAGGAGGATTCGGATCACTTTGACTTTGATCCGTTTCAACTCTTTCCCCCTCTTGGTCTGGCACTTGCTCTGTCTGCTTTTCAGCACCGTCTGCTTCTGGGAGAACCTCTGCTGAGCTTGGCTCTCCTGCTGTATCCATCGAGATTGGTTCTTCCTGTCAGGTGTGTTTCTCATTGACATCAACACCAAAGGCAATGCATCTGGCCATTTCAGATTCATAGCTGCACACATCCTTGCAATTCTTGATTTCAAGGTACCATTCATCTGTTCCACCAGTCCCGATGCTTCAGGGCGATAGCAACAATGCAACTTTTGCTCGATGTTTAGTGCCGCACATAAGAGTTTAATCACTTTGTTATTGTAGTGAGCTCCCCTATCTGATTCTAAAGAGATTGGAAACCCGAAACGTGGTATCAACTCCCTAAGCAACAATTCTGCTACTGTGAGACTGTCATTCCTTCAGTTAGGGTATGCTTCAATCCAGTGACTAAAAACACACACAATCACCAACACGTACTTCAAACCTCCACACGCAGGCATGTCAATGAAATCCAATTGCATTCTGCTGAATGGACCTCCTGCTCTTCCAATGTGGCTCAAATTCACCACGTGTAGTTGCTGACAAATTATACAGCGATGACATGCTGCCTCTGCTCCCTGCATGAACTTAGGGTTAAAACAGTCAATCTTGAACAACCTAACCATGGCATCCCTTCCAATGTGTGCCTGACCATGGTAGTATTGGGCTATTTGCGACAATAAACTATTCCCATTTGTGTTTGAACGATATACAGTCCAAGGCGCAAAACCTTGTGACTTGATCCACATATCCATTTCCCAGTGAGATGTAATCCTGTTCCTTTTGATGTGCACTGCATGTCACCATAGCAATTTCTTCAGGTAACTGTATTGCATACAGCAATTCTTTTATTCTGTCACCATTTCTTACTGGTGAACCAGTAGAGGTAAGGAAACCTCTTTGCACCCACAATTAACCAAACTCATGAACAATTCCAAATCCGTATTGGCTGTCACTTTAGATTGTGACTCTCAGTCTCACAGAAACATGGCACACTCTAGCAAGAGCTACCAATTCTGCTACTTGTGCTTCTAATGTACCTGTGATTGTGCATACAGCGTATCCTGCCCTCAATGTCCCCGTACCTTCTCTGAGACATGAACCATCAACAAAGACAATTTGATCATTTTCTTCCAATCGTGTATCTCTGATATCAGGCCTTGGTTTTGTACACAGTTCAGTTACCTCAAGACAATCATGCTCGATGTCTTCCTCCTTTTCAATTTCAACAGTATTGCTTGGAAGTAGTGTTGCCGGGTTCAACACTGTACATCTTTTCAATGTTACATTTGGAGCACCTAGTATGCTTGTCTCATACCTTGTCAATCTTGCACCAGTCAAATATTGTGTTTTCGTCCTTGTCAGTAAAATCTCAACAGAGTGGGGTACCATTACAGTCAAAGGGTATCCCATCACTACTCCCTCACATTGTGAAAGCCTTTGACCAACTGCGGCAACCGCACGCAGACAACCTGGTAAAGCTGATGCAACAGGGTCGAAGGTAGCTGAAAAATAGGCTACTGGCCGATAAGCACCTCCATGGACCTGTGTCAAAACAGACAAAGAATAGAGATCACGTTCATGAAAAAACAATGTGAATGGCTTCGTGTAATCAGGCATTCCCAATGCTGGAGCTCTGCACAAGCTCTCTCTCAGCTCAGTGAATGGATTCATCTGATCCTCATCTAAAGTTATGGGGTCAGTAACCTCCTTATGTGTCAGTTTGTGCAATGGTTTGGCAATCTCAGCAAAATTTGGAATCCACTGACGACCATTCCCAGAAACATTCTGACATCTATCTGTGAAGTCGGAGGACTTCTCTGCAGTATCATTGTAATCCTCTCTCTGGAGATTCTCCTCAACCCTTTTTCAATCTGGTGTCCCAAGTATTTCACTGACTTCTGACAGTACTGCAATTTCAAAGGTGACACTTTATGTCCAAACTTTCCCAAATGATTCAGCAGGGCAATCGAGTCATACTTACACTCGTCCCTTATCCTGGATGCAATTAGCAAATCATCAATGTACTGCACTAAAGTTGATTGGTACGGTAGTTCCAATGACTCCAAATTCTTTTTCAGGATCTGATTGAACAGAGACGGTGACTCCATATACCCTTGTGGAAGCCTGCACCAGCTGTAGGCTCTGTCTAGGAATTTTAAACTAAAAAGAAACTTACTATCCTCATGAAGTGGCACAGAAAAGAAAGCTTGTGACAAGTCAACCACTGTGAACCACTTTGCATCGCGTGGAATCTGAAACAGTATCACTGTTGGGTTCAGCACTACAGGACAACACTTGACCACCATATCATTAACTTTTCCCAAGTCCTGCACAATGCGTACTTTCTCACATGGCTTCTTCAAGCCCATTATCGGTGAATTACATGGACTGCTCAACACTTATTTCAAAACCCCTTGTTTCAGGAAATCTCCAATTATCTGGGCCACTTTCATCAGAACATCTTGTGCCATGTTATACTGTGGAAGCTGCCGAAACACTACATTCGGCTTCAAAGTAATCTTAATTGGTTCTACTCCCTTGATGAAGCCCACTTCTTTACCTGTCAGGTCCCACACGTTCTCCTGTACTGTTCCCTGCAAGTCTGCATGCAATTCTTTCACAGTAAACATCGGGAAAAACTCAATCAGTGGGTACTCTTCGTTAACATTTTCCTTCTCAGTATCAGGTGCCTGTTCTTCCTCATCATCACTATTAGTCTGGACCTCTAATCCTGAATTTGAACAACTAATGGAACATTTGGTCTTGCACAACAAGTCCCTTCCCAGTAGAGATACTTGACTTGAGTCGCAAACTACAAACTTATGCAGTCCCTGGAAGTTGCCAATCTCAACATGTACTGGATCTGTGATCGGATTTGTCAATTGTCTGTTTGCTACCCCCACAACCGGAACTGTTCTGCCTGAAAGAGGTAAGTTCAGAACTTCTGCACTTCTCACTGTAGAGCGTGTAGCTCCTGTGTCCACTAGAAATGAAACCCTGTGACCCATCACCTTTCCCTTCACAAAGGGTCCTCGTTTATCTACTTATAATGAAGCTTCAAGCATACATGGCTCTTCATTCGAACTAATACTCATCCATTCATCGTTTATTTCATTCTCACTATGTAACCGGAATTGGTGCACTGTGTTGTTACTTCTGTCTTGTCTCTGACCTGTGACCTGCGGAGCACGCATCATCTGTTGCTGTTCCATCGGGGTTTGAGGTATCTGCATTTGCTGTCTAGGTATCATAGGAACCTGCTGCTGCATTGGTTATAACTGTGTCACTTGTTCACGCAGCACTTGCACCTGCTGCAGGGGTTGAAAATGTTGCACTTGATTCTGCAAATTCAGATAAAGTCCTCTCATTCTAGAGACTTTCACAGTTTGGAATGTATTGATATCACCACCTTGCTGAACAACACCATCCAGCACCATCAACGGACACTCCCGCTTCCAGTGTCCCACGTTTCCGCACAGATGACACGGTAACATCTTTTTCATCCCTTGCACATCATTTTGAACCACTACAGTACTCAAATCTGGACCACAAATCATATTGACTCCACGACCCCTACCTCTCTTCTGGGGTTGGAACATGACAGTTCCCTGCTGCTGCAGCATCTGTTGCACTAAAGCTCCTTGCACTCCTGTCTGAGCTGCCTTAAATTGCATCACCATCGCTTTCTCCTTCAACTTTTTCTGCTTCAACTCAATCTCATCACTACAGTATTTTGCATACTGCAACACTTCATCAATCGGTTTTGCTTGCCAACAGATCAAATGACTCTTAATCATCTGCCCTATTTCAGGTCTGAATCCTTCGAGAAACCTAAACTCAAAGTGCAACATGTCTTTCGACTCAATTTCTTCTTTACCACTGTACTCTTTGAATGCTTTCAGCAATCTTTCATAGTAGGTATGTATTGACTCTTTCACCTCCTGCACTGTCCTGTCAATCCTCTGCCAGTCAATATTTTTAGGTGAGATTCTCGTTTTCAGGAACTCAATCAACCAATAATAATGTTTCATCACTTCAGGTGATGGTGCACCTGTAACTCTATCCTTTTCCGGTTCACTCATCCGCCAATCCACTGCTCTCTTGCATTCAACCCACAAGACAGCTGGAACCACTATTTCCAACAAGGTATTCAAGTCTTCCCACAGACATTTAGAAAGCTTAACAAATCTATCTGTCTGCTGGTACCACTCAACCGGTTTCTCTCTCAGTTTTGGATAATCATTTGTGAATGACAGAATATCACTCCTGTGCCATGGAACATGAACAAACTGCCCTCCTCGAATTTCCCTCATCTGTAAATTTTTTACTGGATCCTTTTCACACCTTCAGACCCTTCTTGTGAATCTCGTTTCTGTTTATCCTTCTTTGCCCATCTGCCTTCCCACTTTTCCAATGCTCCCCAAATCTGAGCACTCTGCAATAATTCTTTCAGATGCGCCTTCATCCCTGCTGACCTCATGTGTTCAAAATATTTTGCCTCAAAATCTAACCAGTAACTCCTCTTTAAGTGTTTTGTTCTCTCAATCTCTATGTCATGTTTGTCTGCTAGATCTGCCAATTTCCGATGTATCTTGCCCACTTCTCTCATAATCCTCGGACACAAGTACCTCAGCTCTTCTTCTGTATAGGATTCTAATCTATTCACTCCCATTGTTCCCTCAACTAGCTCAGTTATTTCGGCAGCCAACCTTACACGATTTATCTGCTCTTCACCCTTGGACACGTTTTGAGCAGTATTCAAACTATCCAACCACTCACTCAATTGTTTTGCTGTCAATCCCTGTAATGAGATATTACTCGCATTCGGCATTGGCACCTGCTGTACAACTGCACCTGGAGTCTGCTGTGTCAAAAGCTTCAGGCTCTGACTTACACTCGGGCCATTTACCCCATCTGGAAGCGCAACAAGTGGACTAAGATCCATTAACGGTCTAGATCCATCAAAGATCTGACCCATGGACGATATCACCTGCACATGATCTCTCACCCTCCTCCTCACGAGGCTCTGTGACATTTCACCCTGTTTTCCTACATTCTATTTCTTTTGCGCAAACAATGGTACCGGTGGACCAACAGTAATCAGCAGCGATATTACATCTGGTGGTACTCTGACACTTGCATTTTGCAGAAGGGCTACTCCCATTTTCTGATTCATCACTGGTGTCACATCTGACTGTGTCCCTGTCATTGTCGTGAACTTCAGCAAACCCTTTGGCTGTGCCTGAGGCAACAACATTGGAGACGGCTCGGTCTGAACTAGCATTGGCCTAGGAAGCACTTGTTCCCACGGCACCACTAAGTTCGAAGTTGTCTCAAGAATTGGTACATCTGGATACATTCTCTGTATCAATGGTGAGTGCATTTGTGCTTGGACCACTGAAATAGTCACTCCATTAGGAGTACTCTGCACTACCCCTTGTACCTGCCCATTATTTGTCTGCACTGGTCCCACTGTTCCCGTCACTTGTGCTGGAGCAGTCGGAACAGAACTGGTAATTGGACCTTCTTCATGCGCCACATATGGCGGAGGTCAATCCCTCAATATCTGTGTGATAAGATCCTCAGCATCTGAATCTTCTACTTCCACATATGTATTTTTCTTATCTCCTGAACCCTTATCACTCTTGCCAGCATCCTCTTTCTCTTCTGACTCATCTTCCTCTGCAATAAGATTAATTTTGCAAATCTATGAATTCTAATGTTTCACCATTCTCAGTTCATTGATTGGTTCACTGTACGATGTCCTCATCATCCAGCTCATCAGGTATCCAACATTTTGCATCTTCTTGGGAAAGTACATTGAGTCTGCCTTACACCAAATTTTAACAATTTTAGTTCCATCATCTCCTGTCCATCAGTACATTGCAGAAAACTCTAGCAAAGCAGATTTTATTAACACAAGTGGTCAAGGTTAGTTTAACATGGTCGCTTTCCTCCAGCATGCTCTAAACATTCAGCTTCTCCATGAGGCCTGGCAATTAGGCCACAACTTTGGCTAAGTTAACTCTACAATATAATGCAAAACATAGGTTGTACAGCTCAGTATGGCACATTGCTACATTACTATTACATTTTTTCATTATTTCACGTATTTTTTAAATCATTTTAGTACAACTTTCGTATAAGTGGCTGCCATTCTCTGTAGGCACATTTTCAAATGTGCACATTCTTTTCTCTGCAATTAATTTCTCTATGAACATTTGTTAATCTTAACATATAAACAGTTATTAATAATTTCTAATTAGCATATCTGCTTCAACACTACAACAAAGATACCTTTATAAGACAAGGAGCAAGGCTAATAGATTTACCCATGTACTTGGTATAATTCATGCTAATTACAGTCATTGAGAAAGGTTATTTTTATGTATGCATGGTGCTGGAAGTGAAGAAATATTCACAGGAACACATCAAGTTAGTGTGAGTTGGACATGCAAAGCTCATGTTAAAACTGTACATTGGTCTCTCCTCATTGCGTTAGGATAGAGATCCATATTTGAGAGAGTTAACATTAAGCAAAATGATTACAGATATAGTGGTAATTTAGAGTCACATATAGTTATCAGCTTAGTTACTGAACATGATTAGTGTATGTATGTGATTGATCTAACCTACATTGACTAACATATAAAAATGCACTGAGTCATAACATTAACTGAAAAGGATTCCTATGTAGGGCAGAGAGTGTGCTGCTAATGATTCAAGATAAGAGATTGTTACATAGAGTCATTTGAAAATGATTATGCTTATGGTTGTGATGTGTTTGGAAATCGGGAACATATTCCACAGGTTTTCATCAGGTTAGTGTGAGGTAGCAAATGACAGACTCCAGTACGATTACACATTCATCTTTTCATTACATTTAACATATTGATTCATAGTTGTACTAGATGTATGGATTATAAAAAAGACCCCTAGTCTACATGGCAGATGATTTACACACAGTTACTTTGAACTGTAATGCTTTTAATTAGATAGGTGTTCAAGAAATATTCCTTCAGTGGTGAAATCGGGTTGTTGGTTATTGTATGTTTGGCCAGAATTTAGATGGGTGTGTGAAAATATAGCTGGTAAAGTCTTCGCTTATACCACCTACGTTAAGTTGAAAATCAAGTGGCATGATAATGGGATGGAGTAATTTTGGCAGGTTCATTGATGGCTTGTTAGTGCGTTGAAAGTGAAGTAGAGGCTTTGTTGGAGGGAGGGCCACAGAGTCTGTTGTACCATGGTACATTTTTGGGAAAGTTTTAAACAGCAGGATTAATTAAGCCAGTAGTACATCTCATCCTCTTGTTTAAGCCGTTATGTATTGATTCCAGTTTAAGGCCCTCATTACGAGTTTGGCGGTTGGAAAACTCCAACCGTCAAACACCTGGGGAGGAGGCAGCAGTCATACCAGCTGCGTCCTTCTGGTCGTATTATGATGTTCCATCCAGGCTGCCTGGTGGGAACATCATATTACGACGCTCCTGAAAGTCAGACTGGCAGGTAAAATGCTATGATATTGGTCTTGGCTCCTTTAAGGGAGCCGAGGCCAATACCGGAGCACTACAGCACCCTTGGATTGTGCACTGTCTGCTTAGCAGACAGTGCGCATTCCAACAGTGCTGGACAGGGGGGCCCATGCACTGCCTGTGCCATGGGCATGTGGCCAGTGTAGGTGACTGCCATGGAAAGGCTGGCAGAAAGCTGATTTGTCATCAGCACAGTGGCACTGAGTTCAGCGCTGTCGTTGCGAGGCACAACTCAGAGCACCGTCAACCCATCAGGAACCATGTTCGTGGCGGTGACAGTGGTCTCTTGGTGGTCCGACCACCAAGGTCATAATGTGGATGTCGACCGGCCGGAGTACAGTGATCCAACCATCACGGCGAGTCTGGCGGTCCTTGACCACCAGACTCACAATGAGGCCCTAAATTTGAGTTTGTGGTCACTACCTCTACAATTTTTCAGTATTTGTTAAAAAACAATGAGTCTAAGTGATCTATTAAATTTGTAACTCTGGATGAAGTGCTCCACTAATGGCTCTTTGGTGTTGGATTTATGGACTTTCCTATTGTGTTTCTAAATGCAGGTTTTAAGTGGTCTTTCAAAATTAAAGTCTGGTAAAAAGGTCCTGGTGCAGCAGTGCAGTATTTTGATTGCCTAGAAAGAACATTCTGGACCACAGATACTCGATATTTGCAAGATGACCACTGACATTTCAAAACTTTGTGAGAGTTTTGTAGCCTCATGCAAAAGGTTCTTCTGATTTTTAGTTCAGGCATAGTGCATCCACCAAAGACATAAATCCATTTGGCAAGCAGCATCAACATTCCAAGAGTATTGCCAGCCTTTCCTTCCCAAAAATGAATGCAGCACTCATGAGTTTAACGTATGATGCTAAACAGATGAGCAAGTTCAGGAAGTTAAGTCGGTGACACAGATTACAACAGTCCAATAGGATGTATCATAGCAATTATATGTGTTGCAACAACACAACTATTACTATCAATAGTCATCTCTAAAGCACATATGGCTATGCAGATATACGAGTTAATAAAGTCTCATTAAATCTCTAAAACAAGTTCACCACTAGAGTGAGAACCTAAAAAGATTCCTAAATTTGATGGTGGTAATGTGGCTTTATGAAATGCCTAAAATACCCTCAAAGAGAGTAATTAGAAAGAGTGTTAATTAGAAATCAAGGTCTCCTAAAAACAAAGCATGGCTTTTGTTCTAGCTTTAGTTTCTTTGCAGCACGTCATAGTAACCAAAGCCTGCTAATATTCAAAACTTTATCAAGACCTGCAAAGAGCATCGAGAGATTTGGCACATGCCACATTTTGGGAAGGTAATTGGGATTCGTGTTCCTGAATGACAAGACATCCTATGTTACCTCCTGCACTTTGGCCCTATAGATCAAATCCCTCATCTATATCCTTTGGGGCTATAGATCAAATCCTTCATCTGGCTAACACAGCTACCCCTGTTCAGTTACCTCTGGCTCTGGGGTGCACACATAGACTTATGGACTTCCAATTTCCACTTGTTTTTGGGCTGCATGGTACACTGCCGGTCCTATCTGAAGTTTTTCCTCCTAACTTGTGGTGATAATGGAATTCACTGGAGAGAGCTCTGTGGAAGTGTTGGGCTCTTCTCTGAACCCACCTGGTATCCTTAAACAAAAGCATTTAGCATTACAAATTAATGACTACATCTTTATACTTATATTACCATTCTAATACGGGCTCCAAAATACAATAATATGTTAATATTTGTAATCCATTATTGAGACACCGTTCTTTTGTACCTTTTGTCTTCAATATTATTAACAGCACTATATTAGGAAACTTGAACCACAGCTCAGTACCTCAACAAAACATTTAGGACACAATTTAGAGTTTGGTGGATAGGGTGATCCATTGCAACAGCGAAGAAAGTACCATCTCCACCAAACTGAAGGTCTGCCTGCCTCATTTACAGTCGGGTGGACATTCAGTGTGTCAACAGCAGAAAGATATAGAGCATTTTCACCATTAAACATGGTGGAAAAAAATGACTTCAAAATATGTTACTTGCACTCGCTGTGAGAAGAAGCTTAGCAGGGGCAACTGGGGAAAACACAATTTGGCGACCAAATGGATGCAGACAAATCTTAATGCTTGGCATGAACAGCAGTTCACTGCTGGGAAATTGACGATGAGTACAGATGCAGAAGAAGTAAGCACGTCTGCTGCAGCCATGCCATATGACATCCATGCTATGGATTGTTTGGCTAACCAAATTCTACAGAAGGAGCAGGAAGCCATTGATCCTTATTATGCCTTTTATCTCTATAAACTGTGTGGTCTGCTATGTTTGGCATATAGCACAGTAATCTCCTCTAATGAGCAGAACCCTAATGCTCCGCTGAAGCAAAGGCATTAACACCAGAAAACTTGAAATTATTTTCTCTTCAGATATTCCAGTTCTTTATTCCCACTTCATACTTTTTTTAAACAAATACTACTATTGTAAAGCTTGGACTATTTTTATTTTTGCCCACAAACACCAGGTACATCAGTTTAAAAATAGACAAACTTGATACTTTTTAAACTAACTTTCATGGTTTAAAAATGATAACAATGCATGGTCTTTGTTTTGTATGTGAGTGAGAAGCATGTGAACGTGACTCACACGAGGATTGTGAGTGGAAGAGTCAATGAGAGAGTGAGTGACAGTGCATGAAAGTGAGCCAGAAGAGTGAGTGGGTTGGGTGTTAAATTTAGAGAGAGAGAGAGTAAGTCAAAGTGAAGGGTATGAGAGAGGATGAGTGTGAGAGTGAGGATGTGAGTGAATAAGAAATTGATTGAGAGACTGAGTCACAGGATGTGTGTGGCAGGTATTGGCTGGCTTCACAGTATGAGCACACTCATCTGTGTACAGCCAACACCCGTAGCACACAGTCTTTGGCTGTGTGAAGGTGGGGCTGAACACTCAATCAATCAATCATAATACTTGTAAAGCATGACTAGTCACCCTCTAGGGTCTCAAGGCGCCGGGGGTGGGGGGCAGTAAGTGAGAGGTCGTCCATGAACAGAGGGGATCAGCTGAAGAGCCAACTCTGGCTCTTATGCATCCAACCCTCCACTGGGTTGACTGCATGGCCTGGCCTCTGCCTGAGCACTGCCCCCATCCCTTAGTGGGCAGCCATCCTCTTATGCAGGGTGGCAACAAGGCCTGGTGAAACTGAGATAAATGATCCAGATATCTCTGAACTTCGACCTCTTCACACCCAGCAAAGGATACGTTTTAAATGGTAATATCTTGAAACCCCTTAAGGGATTAAACCAAACCAAACAAAGGCACTTCACTGGGTAAAACTCTACTCCATTGCCTAGTCTGGTATCCTTTTATTCAGCTGTATTGTTTGTATTAAGGAGCAAAGAATTTAACAGGAGTTAAAATTGCAGATGTCACTTTTGCGCCTCCCTTTTACTTTGGCAACCGCTTGATGCATCGTTACGAAACTTGCCATCAACAACCCAACTCAACTATGTGCAAAAGAAAAACCATCTGTTTAATTTAAAATCTGACCTAACCATAGTCAATCATTCTATCTGTCTATCTGTCTATCTGTCTGTCTACCTATCTATCTATCTAATCTATCTATCAAAAAGGCATTTTTATACAAATCCGTGTGCTTACGTAGAACCAAAACACATTTTCATTGCATAGGCCCATGTCGTCATGCAGTAATGATCTAGGATATGATTTAGATCAGAATGACGCGGTTTTCTTTCACATAATAATGGACAATGTTCAGAGATCTGCCCTTGTAAAGAGAATGGAAGGGATCGTAGCTGCTGATGCGACACCCCATTGGACATAAAGTCATAAAAATATAATTATACAATGTAAAGCACACTGTGACTTTACTTGGGACGCATATATATGTAATGAAGTGCGCAGGAAAGGAAAGAAACCCTGACAGTGAAAACCATCCATAGTGCCTTTTGATGTTCAGGTAATTACACACACTGGCATTCTATTCACTGTAATGACGGTGCAGTAGACAAGCGCATCCAACCACGGTCCTGACTCTATCAAGGCACATTGCAGACCTGCGCGTCTGGATAGAATATGTTATTAAACTGTGTAAAGAATTTGCTGCATGGAGATAGCCATGCTAAATGTTTTTCATGTGGCTATGCATATTCAATACATAACCACTCAATCATTAGTTGCAGCTGAATGCAGCACTGAATAAAAACGATTCCCTCACAAGGTGGTCTCGTTGAATGAAGTCTTAAACACACTTTGGACAGATCATCTAAACTCCCCCCCTGTAAGGTGATTTTTCAATGGTTATTGGCAATTTAGTATTCGTACAGAGCAACTTCGCAATTATATTTGTACCAAGGACTTGTTAGTCTGTGAGAACATCAGCTTAATACGTACAATGTTGACCAGCATCAGTGAAAAACTGTGTGACACAGTTTAAAATGAACCAGCACTGGTGCAATTTACATAACCTAGCCCCATGTCGGCTACCACACATATGAATCATGGTGCAGAATGAATCAATCAGTGCACATAACGCAGAGCAGACCAGAGTGGGACTAATGCACAAAGAGGTATCTGAAGGGTGGCAATGTCCTGATCCATGGCCTTCCAGACTCACACTGTCACCTGCAGAGTGTAAGCTTACGTGTCATAGGATGTCTTACCTGGCAACTGAAAAAATGTCACCACATCACCTACGCCCTAATGAAATTCCACTGGCTCAAAATGCCAGCTTGCACCATTTCCAAAACTAGCTATTTCATCTGCAAAACTACTATGACCAATATCCCTGCCTACGTGGCTGACAAGGTCACCACCTCTGCTGGCTACCAGCCCACCCGCAGGAAGGACACCTTCAGACTGAAGGCAAAGAAGTGCAAAAAAGAAAGAAAACAAGGTAGTATTCTGTGCATCCAGGTTCAGCAACGGCATCGTCGCATTCATCAGGACTGCTTCAGCACTGGGCCGATTTAGGCAAGAACTGAACAAGCATCTCTTTAAAGAACGTACATCACTATCAGTGCTTAATTTGTGCTTGTTGTTTCCGGTGCGGAGCACCGCCATTTATTTTTGAGGCCCGGAACTTATTTTTCTGCCTCAACCATTCACTGCGAGCAAAAGACACACATGGGAAAGACGGTGGAAGAGAAAAACGAAAAGGCGTCTCAATGGGAGAAAGCAGAAGGTTGCAAGAGGGAGCTGAAGGGGTAGGGAGTGGCTGTAAATGGATTGAAGAGGCCCGAGAGGGCTACAGGATTACCCTACCTCAATATTCCTTGCTCGCACATTGAATTGCCGCAGCCGCATGTTTAGGAAGAGGGCTTTGGGCACCGGCATGGTTTTATTTACAAATCAAGCACCGATCACTATGCAGTAATATTACAGTCTTAGACACTTGCTACCCTCCAATTACTCTTTGACTGTCTCTTTGGTTTTCACAGTGTACAGCGGCCCACTGCCTTTTGACCAGACAAACGTACGGAGAAGAGGCTTCCCGCAGCCTCAACCTTAGCACTGCAATGTATTCCCTAAAGGGACTGTTGACAGTGAAGTGCAAGTCGCCCAACTCATAAATATTAGGAGATTGAAAACCAGCTTTGCAAATGCTGAGATAGCGAGCAGCGTGGATAACAGACCCCCATCCCAGCATCTACATGTGCAATGTGCTGTACTTCTGTTCACACTTTTCCATTCTATGCTTTGCCACCGCATTAGAATTCACAAATTATGCGTGCACTTCACTGCGAGTTGCAGTGAGGCAGGCGCACACATCTTCTGCCCCTTTGCCTTGTCATTTGAGAAGGTCAAAATGTGTGCACTGCAATCCATAAAGGCATGCCACAATATACGTTTTTCTTTGTCGCATTCATAAAGTTAGCTAGCGTTTTTGGTGCAACCTGTCCTGAGTACCGGGTTCCACATGTTATTGCTTATTCCAATTCATGCTTTTCATCTTTCAAGCAGTTGAGGCAGCCTCTACATGTAGTTATGATTTTATGACCATCATTCAGCGAGCTCACCTTTGCAAGACTCAAAGATGGCACCTACTATATCAAACACATAGATTTAAAATACGCCTGAAATATTTGCAGAGATTTGTGACTGTAACAAGGCTTAAGTGGGCACTGAGTAAAGTAGGATACCAAAACATAGCTGTCAGATATAATTAGGGTGAAAGAGAGTGAAGGACAATTATAGCTGCTCCACAGATCTTTGTATTCCTTCCAAGGTCAATTTGTCTAGGAGAAGCAAATCTAAGAACATTCCACCTATACTCATTGCATTGAAAAACGGTGCTGACTGAGGCTAGCAAAACTCTCAGGGCTTCCCAGTAAATCTGCTGTCAAAAAAATCATGGGTTGTTTTCTCTAGAAAACCAGACACAACTTCCAAGCTCAGTCAACCTACAAAAGGAAGGAATTGCCCAAAAAATAAAATTAAAAATCAAAAACAATTCATCCTCTTTACAACACTAACGTCTCCAAAGAAATATGTGAGAAGTTTCACCTTCTACGCAGAGAAATTGAAGACAATAAAGGTCTCCTTATATCCCTGTTTGAAACCACAGTGCTAAAGCATCACTTGACAAAAATTTAGAACAAGAACTGGCAATGCCAATAGCTCTGGCTTTGAAGGAATGGCAATTTGAAGCATTACAAGTAAGCAGCATGGGATTGAATATGTATTTGTGTGGAAGCAGAGAAATGTAGAACCATGTTGGTTAAGGTCAGTTGACATTTGCACATTCAAGGCAAACCTAAATATCCATGTAGGTTAATGACTACCATTCACCCATCTGTGCTCCTGGCAAAAACGCTATAAATTATCTAGTTATCTAATACACTTTAATAGCATTGCAATGTTGTGTGTGTCCCTGAAAGGTAAAGCTCAGGCAGCTGGATAAATAAATAGAATTATCACAGCTGTGTGGAGGGTAAGCACTATTTTCTAGAAGCACACAACGTCTGCCCAGTCAAAACATGTACTCGTGGCTCCCAACATGTGGGTGGAGCCAAAGCGCCTTCCTAGTGATCCTGTCATAACAAAAATCTAAAGTAATTTGGTCCTCTTTTCAGAGATGTTACATAAAGAGAATTATTCATTTGCCAAATCTAAACACTCACCTTATTTGCTTGAATCAGTCTTCACCATATTTCTCAGGAAAATAAGCCCTTTGTCACTGCCTATTGAACAACCTGACTAATAATGTTTTGTTGCAGGAAACAGTCCCAAAACAATCCCAAAACACCTAAAACTAGAGTAGGTCTCATAATGAGTTACACAATCAAGACTCCAACTGAAACTGGTTGACTGCTTCCAGTTGCAACTATGCTGTCAATGCTCAATTTGTGCAGGGAAAAAGTGTCTCCAAGAATGAGCTTCAAATGAAGAAAAAAGCCTAATGGAAAGATGAGAATTTATACTGAAGAATCATTGGAAGGTCAGCAAGGGCTGAAACAGATGAAAATCATTACACACAGCAGGGAAAAATCCAAGAAAAATGGTATGGGAAAAAAATGGAGGCGATCAATGCAAACATTTATTTGGCATTTTCTTTTGTAGGTAGCCACTGAGGAAGTTATCCCAACATTCCTTGAATCCTCCATCTTAGACAAGGATTAGTAAAAAAAAGATAATTTAGGACCCGCCATCCTGGTTTGGGAAACTCACATAGAACCTCTTCTCTGATACAAGTTTCCTTTGAGGAACTCTAAAAAGACGAAGAAGAAGAAGTAACATGGCTGCCAGAAAAAGTCCCTAAAGTGAATCATCCTACATGGGGCAGCTGCTTTAAGAAATGTTCAGTACGCGGAGCAGAAAACCAGAAAATCTACATTGCCGGCAAAAAGAAACATGAATGAAGGTTTGCAGACAAGAGAGAGGCCACACTAGTGAGTCAGCTGCTGCCAAAAGGAAGCTGTTCTGTTGCTGCTCTGACCAAGACCACTCTGGTTGAGCTATTTTAAAATTATACTGCAGCTTTTGGGCACACTCTCAGCTGAGGTGGGACAGCAGGCAGAAGTGGATTTACAAAAGTTCTCAAATCCTCTCTCCGTAGCTAAACTCCTAGAGAGCTGCATAGAGACCCAGTTCAAATGTTTTATTGAGAGGAACAAGCTGCTGGATGAGCTCCTGTCAGGGTAAAGGCCAAAACACAACACAAAAACTGGCATGTTAGCAATTGTCAGTGACAATCTCTGCATCTTAGACAAAGTTGATATTTGACTTCTTTTCCTTTTTTATCTATTGTTGGACCTGGCTTTTTGACAGGGTCATCCCCAAACTTTTTGCCTCCTTCCTCCTATTTTTTCTGACGTGCTGTTGTTGGCTTTTGAACTCTGGGCACTTTACCACTGCTAACCAGTGCTAAAGTGCATATGCTCTCTGTGTAAATTGTACTGTTGATTGGTTTATCCATGATTGGCTATTTGATTTACTTGTAAGACCCTAGTAGAGTGCACTATATGTGCCTAGGGCCTGTAGATTAAATGCTACTAGTGGGCCTGCAGCACTGGTTGTGCCACCCACTTAAGTAACCACTTCACCTTGTCTCAGGCCTGCCATTGCAAGGCCTGTGTGTGCAGTTTCACTGCCACTTCGACTTGGCATTTAAAAGTACTTGCCAAGCCTAAAACTCCCCTTTTTCTACATAGAAGTTACCCCTAATGTGTGTCCTAGGTAACCCCTAGAGCAGAGTGCTGTGTGGGTAAAAGGCAGGACATGTACCTGTGTAGTTAATATGTCCTGGTAGTGTAAATCTCCTAAATTTGTTTTTACACTACTGTGAGGCCTGCTCCCTTCATAGGCTAACATTGGGGCTGCCCTCACACATTGTTGAAGTGGCAGCTGCTGATCTGAAAGGAGCAGGAAGGTCATATTTAGTATGGCCAGAATGGTAATAAAAAATCATGCTGACTGGTGAAGTCGGATTTAATATTACTATTCTAGAAATGCCACTTTTAGAAAGTGAGCATTTCTTTGCAATTAAATCTTTCTGTGCTTTACAATCCACGTCTGGCTAGGTTTAGTTGACAGCTCCTTGTGCATTCACTCAGACACACCCCAAACACAGGGTACTCAGCCTCACTTGCATACATCTGAATTTTGAATGGGTCTTCCTGGGCTGGGAGTGTGGAGGGCCTGCCCTCACACAAAGGACTGCCACACCCCCTACTGGGACCCTGGCAGACAGGATTGAACTGAAAGGGGACCTGGTGCATTTCTTAGCCACTCTTTGAAGTCACCCCCACTTCAAAGGCACAATTTAGTATAAAACAGGGCCTCTGCCCTACCTCATCAGACACTTGCTGGAGAAGAAACCCAAACCAGAACCTACATCCTGCCAAGAAGAACTGCCTGGCTGCTCAAAGGACTCACCTGTCTGCTTTCTACAAAGGACTGCTGCCTTGCTGTTGGCCTGCTGCTTTGCTGAACTCTTGTCTGGCTGTAAAAGTGCTCTCCAAGGGCTTGGATAGAGCTTGCCTCCTGTTCCCTGAAGTCTCAGGACCAAAAAGACTTCTCTTTTTCATTTGGACTCTTCGTGCGCCGAAATTTTCGACGCACAGCTTGTTCCGCAGTGAAAAATTCACCGCACGCCGATCCAGAAAGACGCCGCTCGATGCGACGCCTGCGGTGCAACCGGAACTTCGACGCACTGCCTCGCATGGACAACGCCGCCCGACTTCCAGAGGGGAAATCAACGCGACGCCTGCCGTGAGAAAGAAAATTCTACGCACAGCCTCCCGGAACGACGCGCAGCCGGATAACAAGCCGAGGAATCTACGCACAGACCCTGGGACATCTGGTAATCCCGCGATCCATAGAAGGAGACGGTCCGCGTGCCGGAAAACGACGCACGTCTTCCCCGAGTGAAAAATAACGACACAAGTCCGTGTGTAAAGGGGCGAAACCGACGCACACACCATTTTTCCTCCCGTAGAACGACGCACGTCTCCCCGCGTGAAAAATAACGACACAAGTCCGTGTGTGAAGGGGCGTAACCGACGCACACACCATTTTTCCACGCATCTCCTCTTCTGCGGCCCTCTGCGGAGATTTTCCTCTCCAAACCAGATACTTTGTGCTTGAAAGAGACTTTGTTTACTTTTTAAAGACTTAAGACACTTTATATCACTTTTTAGTGATATCTTTACAAATTCATATTGCATCTTTGATCGTTTTGACCTGCAAATACCCAGATAAATATTATATATTTTTCTAAACACTGTGTGGTGTATTTTTGTGGTGCTGTATTGTGTTATTGTATGATTTATTGCACAAACGCTTTACACATTGCCTTCTAAGTTAAGCCTGACTGCTCGTGCCAAGCTACCAGAGGGTGGGCACAGGATAATTTGGATTGTGTGTGACTTACCCTGACTAGAGTGAGGGTTCTTGCTTGGACAGAGGGTAACCTGACTGCCAACCAAAAACCCAATTTCTAACATCTATCAACTGCTTTTGACTCAGAAAACCAGAATGGGACCAGAATCGGACCAGAATGGGGCCAAACAGTACTGTGCTCATGTGGGTCTTTTTGTCCTTGGAAAACCAATATTTTCTTTAACACTAAAACAAGGGTTCCCAAATGATGTATTCTCTTCACTACCCCTTTCATCCTTTACACTGAGCCTCAAGCCTCCACACTCGGCCCTTGAAGAGGGCAGCTGGTTGCAGTTTGAAATATCTTTCCCTCTAGATTTTGCATACATGGTCAACGTTTTTCAAGCTATTTAAAAGTAAACCTTAACCAGTTCAAAAATTAATTTCAATATTTCTAGCCATCTTCGCCAAACCTCTCTATCCTAACCCAAACTGAGCTCAATACATTATTGGTGTAAGATGCAAACATATAATCGTTGAATGTACCAACTCTGTTGGCTTACTCTACAACAAAAAACTGGAGCAACAAACACACATTATTACAATGGTAAAAGGGGCACAATTTCAACTCAGACTCTGTCAAATAATCCCAACTTTTATCTCAGATTTCAAGCTAGTAACACAATTCTCTATGATGTCAAGTTATAACTGTAGAAAATCCATACTCATTTTTAAGTTGCATACAGCTTCCTATCAAAGTAGTTAAGGTGGCCACAGATGTTGGAATACTCGACCACATCTAACATTCTGGTCTCTGTGAAGTGGCTCCACATAGATAAGAGAAGCTTATTTGATTATGTCCATCCCATATTAATCCATGTTCTTGGGAATAGCAAACTATATTGTGGGTCGCACTTAACACCTAGATTGGGCACTGTTAGAAATGGGGTCTTTGGTTGACAGTCAGATTACCCCCTGTTCAAGCAAGGACCCTCACTCTAGTCAGGGTAAAAGAGAATCACCCTCAGCTAACCCCTGCTTACCCCCTTGGTAGCTTGGCAGAGCAGTAGGCTTAACTTCAGAGTGCTAGGTGTAAAGTATTTGTACCAACACACACAGTAACCTAACGAAAACACTACAAAGACACAACACAGGTTTAGAAAAATAGGAAATATTTATCTAAACAAAACAAGACCAAAACAACAAAAATCCACCATACACAAGTCAAGTTATCAATACAAATGCAAAAAGAGTCTTTAAGTAGTTTTAAACACACACTAGCGCTGCTAGAGTGAAAACGTACCTGGTGTGCATCAAAAATAATCCTGCACGGGCGGGTGTGCGTCAAAAATAACTACGCACGGCAGTACTTGAGTCAAAAATCCAGCCGCACGATGATCCAAAAATCCCTCAGCGCAGGTTGTGATCTCCCAGCCTCCGTCAGCGATGCTGCGCGTCGTTTCTCCTGCTCCGTGCATCGATTCTTTGGTCGCGTTTCCTGCGAGTGTTGTTTCTCAGTTGCGTAGCCGGCGGCGCGTCGTTTTTTCAGCCGCAGATCGGATTTCCGTCAATCTTTTCCCCGCACGGCTCTCTGTGCGTGGATTTTCTTGTCTTTAGGCTGCCAGCTTCTCCTTTCAGGGTCCCAGGAACTGGATGGGCACCACAGGGCAGAGTAGGAGTCTCTCCAGAGACTCCAGGTGCTGGCAGAGAGAAGTCTTTGCTGTCCCTGAGACTTCAAACAACAGGAGGCAAGCTCTAGATCAAGCCCTTGGAGATTTCTTCTCAAGATGGAAGGCACACAAAGTCCAGTCTTTGCCCTCTTACTCTGGCAGAAGCAGCAACTGCAGGATAGCTCCACAAAGCACAGTCACAGGCAGGGCAGCTCTTCTTCCTCAGCTATTCAGCTCTTCTCCAGGCAGAGGTTCCTCTTGGTTCCAGAAGTGTTTCTAAAGTCTGTGGTTTTGGGTGCCCTTCTTATACCCAATTTATCCTTTGAAGTAGGCCTACTTCAAAGTAAAGTATCTTTGGAATGTGAAATCCTGCCTTGCCCAGGCCAGGTCCCAGACACTCACCAGGGGGTTGGAGACTGCATTGTGTGAGGGCGGCACAGCCCTTTCAGGTGCGAATGACCCCTCCTAGCACAGATGGCTCATCAGGCTATGCAGGCTACACCCCAGCTCCCTTTGTGTCACTGTCTAGTGTGAGGTGCAACCAGCCCAACTGTCAAACTGACCCAGACAGGGAATCCACAAACAGGCAGAGTCACAGAAATGGTATAAGCAAGAAAATGCTCACTTTCTAAAAGTGGCATTTTCAAACACACAATCTTAAAATCAACTTTACTAAAAGATGTATTTTTAAATTGTGAGCTCAGAGACCCCAAACTCCACATGTCCATCCGCTACCAAAGGGAATCTACACTTTAATCAGATTTAAAGGTAGCCCCCATGTTAACCTATGAGAGGGACAGGCCTTGCAACAGTGAAAAACGAATTTAGCAATATTTCACTGTCAGGACATATAAAACACATTACTATGGGGGTCATTCTAACCCTGGCGGTCCAAGACCGCCAGGGCTAAAATGACGGGGGCACCGCCAACAGGCTGGCGGTGCCCCGCTGGGCATTCTGACCGCGGCGGTTCGGCCGCGGTCAGAAGTGGAAAACCGGCGGTCTGCCGCCGGTTTTCCGCTGCCCAAATGAATCCTCCATGGTGGCGCAGCAAGCTGCGCCGCCATGGAGGATTCTGACACCCCATACCGCCATCCTGTTCCTGGCGGTTCTCCCGCCAGGAACAGGATGGCGGTATGGGGTGTCGCGGGGCCCCTGGGGGCCCCTACAGTGCCCATGCCAATGGCATGGGCACTGCAGGGGCCCCCGTAAGAGGGCCCCAAAAAGAATTTCAGTGTCTGCTTTGCAGACACTGAAATTCGCGACGGGTGCAACTGCACCCGTTGCACCTTCCCACTCCGCCGGCTCAATTCTGAGCCGGCGTCCTCGTGGGAAGGGTGTTTTGCACTGGGCTGGCGGGTGGCCTTTTGGCGGTCGCCCGCCAGCCCAGTGCAAAACCCAATATACCCTCAGCGGTCTTTCGACCGCGGAGCGGTATTTTGGAGGGGGAAGTCTGGCGGGCGGCCTCCGCCGCCCGCCAGACTTAGAATCACCCCCTATATGTCCTACCTTAACCATACACTGCACCCTGCCCTTGGGGCAACCTAGGGCCTACCTTAGGGGTGTCTGACATGTAAGAAAAGGGAAGGTTTAGGCCTGGCAAGTGGGTACACTTGCCAAGTTGAATTTACAGTTAAAACTGCACCCACAGACACTGCAGTGGCAGGTCTGAGACATGATTACAGAGCTACTTATGTGGGTGGCACAACCGGTGCTGCAAGTCCACTAGTAGCATTTGATTTACAGGCCCTGGCACCTCTAGTGCACTTTACTAGGGACTTACTGGTAAATCAAATATGCCAATCATGGATAAACCAATCAACCATACTATTTACACAGAGAGCATATGCACTTTAGCACTGGTTAGCAGTGGTAAAGTGCTCAGAGTTCAAAAGACAACAGCAACAGGTCAGAAAAAATAGGAGGCAGGAGGCAAAAAGATTGGGGATGACCCTGCATAAGCAAAAAAGTCCAACAGGCACTCTTATTTCAGTTTTAGGCCAAAACCATGTGCCTTTTAAATTCAAGTGCATTTTATTCATTAAATTTTTTTTAGCACTCCCAGCTTTCAGCTCATAGTTTCATATTTTAATCAGCTTCTTCTTTCAAAGAAGACATTGTTGTTCGTACGGCACATTTTGTCAGCCGTTTGTACAGTATGCACTTTGTGCTTTGCTTAAGGCTGTTATGTACGGTACATGATATATTAAATTGTATTGCCACTCTAGGAGCTCAGGAGTCAATCCCCGTTTTCTAGACACATCAGTATGCCAGACCTGTTCTTAAAACTCTGTTCAAGTTATTATATAAACAACACACAGGCCTGAAGGGGGCAGAGGGCATTCTATTCATGGCCGTCCTGGGATGCACACCATTCCACTGACAGCTTTGTTGATCCTGACGATGACTTTTCATTATACCAAGAGGATTGCCATCAAGATAACAGGTAGACCCTTGCTATCACATTCAGGTATTGGGCTGGGGTTACTCCCTTAGATCGGGACATGCAGAAGGGTACCCAATTCAAATTGAAGGGGACATTAAGCTTACAATTAAAGTAATTTTCTGGGAAAGATTAAAGCTAAGCTATGACATTTGTCTGGCAGAAAACGATTGGCCACCAGAGTTTGTCTGAACACTCCCTCAAGGGGAAGATGTAATTTTGCCTTCTTTCTCAGTCCTAGTTCCAGAACCAGTAAAAGAAGCCTCTGCTGCAGATTGGCTTCTGGCACATGCTCCAGCACTGTGGTTTGGGTTAGGGACTCATCTTACCATATATTACCGATATGGTCCAATCCGGTGAGGGAAATTATCTCACAACTAAAGTACCAGGGAGTAATTGAACCCTGTGTATCAGCTATGAATAACCCTTTTTTTCTCTTGACTAAGCCGGACCATTCTCACAGAATCGTCTTTGATTACAGACATTTAAACAGTCATACATGCACATTTGCTATTCAAAATTTACATAGCACAGCTCTTATGAACAGCATTGTACGCACAAAATACAAAACAACCCTGGATATTTCCAACAGGTTCTTTCTGCCAAATTTTAACACCTGAAAGCTGAGATTTAAGCTCATTTTCCTGTGTTAGGCTCTGCATCGTTTATGCTGATGTCCCCAGGGGTATAAGGACAGTCCAGGACTGTTCTCAGTCCATGTGACATCAATATTACATGATATTGATCCTGAGGCATTGTCCTATGTAGATGACAATTATCTGATGGACAAGGATCTCAACACACATCTAGCCAGGGTATATTGCATTCTACTGGAAGTTTCCAAACATGGCTACAAATTCAACTTTAAGAAAACTAAAATTTCCTTTCTCAGTGCCCTGTTTTTGGTGTACACGCTTTCAAATGAGGGGAAAAAACTGGCACCACACTTCTGAGAGAAGTGTCCACAACTACAACCACCAAACAATATAAAAAACTGCAATCCTTGTTAGGAGTCTTTTATGTTAGCAGAACACACATTCCAGATTATGTTCAGTGCATAAAACCACTTTATGATTTAATCTGTCCTGATTTCTCAAGCAAGCATTGGACACGACAAGATGCACAAATTCTGAGATCATTACAGACCGACATACTTGAAGCAAAACACTTACACATGCATGAAAATAAAACAAATTTTGTCAGCCGGGTCATTCTGGGTGTCATAGGATTCATATATGTCACATTCAATGAAGGTGGCACAGGGCTTTAGCATACAAATCACACTTATATTCCAATAATGAAATGTGTGTTGTACCAACAGAACAAATGCTGATTGCAGTTCAGATGGTGAGCATCAAAGATAGACCACTAGCCCCGGGAAAATGCATGATTGTTATTACCCCGATTCCAGCCCTTGAAGCTGCTAGCAAAGCCAGTGTTCCAAACGCAAAACCATTATATCCACATTGGATACAATGAGCTACCTCCTTGACTGCCGCTGATGTTGATTATGTTTTTTATCCAAAAGTTCAGATCAAAGAGTTTCTCCAAAATGAACTTGAGTACCCATGCCCGCTGATGTCATGCCTCTTGACCATTACAGAATTATCATTTATACTGATGGTTCAGCTCAACCAGCTGTAGCTTTGAAACCCCAATATTCTGCGGCTTGGGCAGCGGTTTGTGAACTTATGAGGGATGGTAACTTCCACTGTCTACAAACCCACACACAGTCCCTAGGGGACTGCACAGCACAACTTGCTGAGCTCAAAGCAATACTATTGGCACTGGAATATATGGATCATGAACTCCCCATACTCGTTGTGTGATAGTCATATTATTGTGTCCAGTCCTTTAATGAAAACTTGCATTACTGGTGCATTAATGGGTTCAGAGATTTCAAAGGAAACACTATAAAACACAAATGCTTGCGGGGAAAGGTGGCAGGACTTAAGACAAACTGACAGAGGTTCATTTAATACATACATTGGGCCACCAATGTGTTGGAATACACACTGTAGGAAACTGATTGGCTGATGAAGCTGCCAAATCTGCAGTTGCTATGGCTTCTGTTACTGCGATAACTCATTCTCATATGAGGGTGGATGATGACATCCTGGCTGCTGTGAATGCATTGACTGATAGCAAGCTTTTACCGAAGCATAACGTACCAAATATTCCTACCATTTAAGTACCCAAAACAATCCCTTTGTAACAATACCATGAGTGGGTGATCATGTGATTCCCAATCAAGATCGTAGTCTAGAACTGATCAAAGCAGCTCATGAGGGTGTTGCCTCTGCCCATGCTGTTGTGACGACTACAATTGTACTGCTACGAAAGTGGTGTTGGTGACATGGTCTATACAAACAGGCCAAGCAGTATGTACTTAGCTGTGACATCTGTCAACAAGTTAAAGGTTCCACCATTAAATGCCCACTACAGACCCACCTGTTAATAGCAAATAAGCCTATGCAATGTGTGAACCTGGACCTTTGCAGTCCCTTAAATTCAGATGGTGTGCACAAATACATTCTACTCGTGGTATATTGTTGCTTCAGATTCCTATGGGTGTGGCCACAATGATAGGCTGACGCTTAAACTGTTATCAAAGATTTGCAAGTCTTTATCAGGACAGAGGCAGTCACAGCATTTCATGCGTATCAGGGCCCTGCTTTTGCCTTCAGGGCATACAGGGATGCCATGGGAGTGATGGGTGTTGCAGTTTATTATTTATTACCTTACCATTCGGTAATTCGGTAGTGGAAAGAAAAAAAACTAGGACTTGAAGCAATCCATAACAGCTAGGGTGCTAGGCTCAGGACATAGTTGGATCCATCACTTGTATGGAGTCCAGAGAGCATTAAATAGCTGCCTAGAACATCCTTGGGAGGCCGTACCCCTTATGAAGTTGTACCTGGCATATCAATTTCTGGCCCTTGATCTTGATGGTCCTGGCGTGGTAGCAGCAGAAACACCTTTTGACATAAATGAACGTGTCACTGTCTTTCAGGAATTGCAACAGTTCTGTGATGAAGACTCTTCAGCACATGCCGCCACCTTGGGAATGAGGGATTCACCAACATCCACAGGTTGGGTTCCCATAATTGGGGACCTCGTCTGAGAAAAGATACTGTGAAAAAGAAATTTAGCCAATCCTACTGGGCACCAGTACCTGTTGTTGGAATACCAGGTACAAGGACTGTTATTCAACAACCACTGCCTGACTCCAAAGACAACTGCTTTGTTTCTATTGATCACATCACGTTGCATCATGTGGCCGATCCTTCATAGTAGACCACTAGGAATCCTGGGTAGTTCCCTTACCAGTTTCACTGCCATGCAGGAGATAAGTCTTCAAGCATTAAACAATACTGAAATTATTTCCCAGAGGTTGGGGAAGGGGGAGAATGGACTTTTGTTGATTCCAGTTACTGCTACAATGGGAAGAAATGTCCAAAATGTTAATTTGCAATTTGCAAATGCAACAGAAGCAGATGGAATTGTCTATGACAAACCCCCTTTGGATACCAGTTTAGCAGCACTGGCTCCCGTTTTTTCAGACTGCTTCTGTTTTTTTTTATTTGCAGACATTGATGATTTTTCTTTAACTTCTTCAACACCAGCTATTGCACCAGCACATGGTATACGTAAGCTTTTCATTTGGCTTCAACACAACTATTTGATTCGTCCATGGTTCTATCTGTAGGTTATATTGCCATTATTTGCTTTCCTTCTATGGACTAGATTTGTTATCATCTTTGTTTGATCATATACGACCATTATCTTCCTGAGCGCTCTGCTGCTGAACTGGTGGGTGAGGTTTTAAAGTCTTATTTGTCTTCTCATAAAGTGCGAAGAGACTTGTCCCCTGTGAAGATGTCTGGTGTTCCAGTTCCTGATGGTATTGTTTGGGAAAAAGTACCTTTTAATATATTTGGACCAAGTGAAAAGATACAAATTCCATATGTTTGTGAACTTTCAATGAATTATGTTATTACACCTTGGGTTCGTTCTGATGACTGGGATGTTAAAACAGTTCATTCTATGCTTTATGAGCTGGAATATTATACTGTGTTTGAAAATGAGGATTTATATATGAACACTGCAAATTATTATTATTATGGACACAATTTTTTATATTGACCTAGTACTTCCAGAGTAGTTTTAATTACTCACCATGGGAACATTGTCTGACTCCATTAGTGGGGAGTTCTAAAACACATGTAGAGAAATTCATATATTTTTCTGGGCATAATGTCACAAATGCTAAATCATATTATTTCAAATTAACCACACCAAAAGCAAGGAAAATATTGCTGATCAACACTAAATTAATTTTAATCAGACTTGTTTGTTTCCCAGTTAGCCATCCAAGGATATGAATATTGGAAAAAGACAATTTACCTAAAAACTGAGGAACACGAGATTGGCAGATACAAGGAATGGAAGCTTTATTTAGAGCAATTTTAATTCCATTGCAAATGATTTTCTTGAATGACACTGTTCAGCTAACAACTTGCCTTGGGTTAGCAAAAAAAAAAAGAAATAAATGTGCCCACAGTTCCCTCTACAGCTAAATTTGACAATTGGCAAAAAATGTTAAATGTTTCATAAGAAAAATGTTTCAATGATATGATTCAGAACGGTACCTTTAATTCATCACTTTCAGGTCCCAACAGGTGGTTATTGTGGCCAGTGGACAGAAATAGTTATTATGTGCGTTTCACCAACTCTATGCAGGGTTTTAGAGCGAGCAGACCCGAACATCATTATTTCACCACACAACATTCTATTATCATCAACACATACAGCATGGGTAAATTATGTCAACAATGGTTGCAAGCATCCACTTTAAGATCTGTAAAAGAACACCTCTCTCCTTTCTGAAGATATAGAGTTACAAGATTGTTGGGTCCTGGAAAACCACACGCAAAATATTTCTTTAAGCAATATATAACAAAATTTGGAAGCTTTCACAAATGGAAGCTGTTGCTCATTTAAAGCAAATAGAGAAGGAAAACTTTGAAAAAACCTTAGCCGTTGTCGATAATGGATTTAACACATTGTCCACTTATGTACACATTAAACAACATTGTGTCTTCTGCTATTGACATTACCAAAATGACATGTCATTTTTACAACATCGGCAGTCAGCTTAGGTCCATTATGCTGCTAAGTTGAACTTTATAATTTCTTAAATCCGGCTGCTTGCATTGAAAGCACATTAACTCTAAGGAGTTACTTGCCACATTTACCCCTAAACAGCAAATAATGGCATGCTTAATACAGAAAAGTTAGAATAGTTTCCTTTTACCGTAGCTGAAACACCATCATCACTTTGATTAATACATGGGGTGATTTCCCTGCCCATATCGACATTCCAATTCACCTCATGCTTGAAACGTTTTCCAGTTGGCAAGTTTGAACAGTTAGGAGATAGTTACATCCATGAGGTGTGGGAGCTGCACTTTGATTTCAAATGCATGAGTGGCAAAAAGGAGTTTTTCTCAGTGGAAGCAAATGTGAAACTTCTGTAAGCCATTCAATGATTTGCAAACAAGTGGCATTGCATGGAGTTTGCTTGCTACTTGAAGGATATTCCTGTCTCTCTGGTCTGCCTGGATTTCAGTTGCTCTTAAATAGGAATTACTTGATGCTGAGTGACCAAGGCTGTTGTGGGAGGAGAGAAGGTGTCCCATTTGTGATTTCTGTTTCTTAAATAGTGCTCTGTTGTTGAAATGTACTTTTCTCGACCACACAAAAGGTAAAAGTGGACTTAAATTGTGGACTCACATTGCTACTTTTAATGTCAATTTTGACAATCTGAGCAGGCTAAAAGCACGATTTTTTCAAAAACACGTAGCTTTCGCATCTGCCCAGGAGACATATGACCTGCAAGTGGCAAGGTTATCTGCTGATATACTGTCCCTATTAAATATAAACTTTCCAAGACTCTTTGGTAAATTGGTGATTCACATTCTTAATGCATCTAACACCACACTTTAAGGCTGTCATTTCTAGTTTTGTAAGTGCATTCCAGACTGTCTTTGGAGTTGTAACTTTGGCCTTTCATTTACTTTTTTCAAGTGTTTTTAGAGGTTTCCCAATTGTACTTCCATTATTTGGTGATATCTTGCTGTTGTTATTTTTAATTCACAATGGCTGCCCCATCTCCACCAAGAGTAGTGAGGGAGCTCCCACCAGCTCAACTGTGTCATGAATGCATGATACAATACTTTGGAGCTGTACTGTTAGAAGAACTGAAGAAGAACTTGTCATTGTCATTTCAACCAGTTTTCTACTTTGTGCACCCTATTTTCTGTTGCTTGCGGTGCTCTTTCGAACATGCACTGGATGTGTTTCTTGCCTTCTAACCAGTACTTTCTTTGGACGGAAATCTGATTATGTTCTCAATAATGGTTCATTTCCATTGAGACTGATGTTGTTATGTGATGCTTTCTATGAGCCGGCCTCTGTGGATTGAGTCACTTTGGCTCCTAGTGTCCCGACATCAGACGTGGGCATGGAAAGCTGTCCTCTCAGCTGTGGTTATGGCTGAGTCTACACATCTTGTGTGCTCCTTTAACTTCTTAAATGAGACTCTGGTGGTTTTATCACCTGCCGAAGTGGGGCCTATTCTGGATTCTGTCTCCACTACCATGTTTGATGACTTCATGCGGGATTCCAATGACTTCTAATTGGCTTTATTTTTTCAAACCATGCATTATTTTAATTTGGCTTTATGCTTTGGCGTGTTCTGGTTGTTGACATGGACATCCCTTTCTAATTAGTTTTAAGATTTATAGTTTTTAGTACTTTTACTGTTTATAGTTTTTTATATGATTAGAGATTTTTTTAGTATTACGTTAGCTTTTAGACAGTAGACTCTGCACTCCTGCAAGGGGAGGGTGTTTTGGGTTGCCCTTAGCACCTAGGTTGGCCACTCTTATTTTAGTATTAGGCTCGAAGCCTGTGCCTTTCACATTCATACACATTTTATTCATTTCATATTTTTTTAACACAGCCAGCTTTAAGCTCATTGTTTTGTATTTTAATCAGCTGCTTCTTTCTAAGCAGACTTTTTGCACGGCACATTTTATCAGCCATTTGTACAGAAAGCACTTTGTGTTTTGCTCCAGTCTGTTCTCCATGGTAGATGATATATTAACTTGCACTGTCACTTCAGGAGCTCAGGAGTCATTCCCGGTTTTCTAGACACATCAGTATGTCAGGCCTGCTCTTAGAACTCTGTATAGGTTGTTATATAAACAACACATAGGCCTAAAGGGGGCAGAGAGCTTTCCAGTTATTGTCATTATAGAACGCGCACCATTCAAATGATTCTGACTGTCCAACATACCAAAAGGATTGTCATCCAGACAACAGGCAGACCCTTGCTATCACATTCAGTTATGGGGTCAGGGTTACTCCCTTAGGTCAGGACAGACAGAAGGCTCACCAGCACTATGCTCTCGGACCTAGACATTGAGTGTAGGAAGGAATCTCTAGACTCTCTCAGCTCCCAGATACCGCTAGGGGTGAGTGTGCTGTGCTATACAAATGCTGATTGATTTATTGATTGAAATCCAGTTTGCATCTTGTGTACTGCCTTGGGTTGTGTGAGTCTCTAATTAAGTGAGCGAAGGGGCATGATCTGTTCACCACTACATCCCTGAGGAGTCAGAGTTTCAGGTTTATGTCGCCACAAATCACCTTCCCTATCCTAAGGTTGGGTGAGTCATTGTGGGCTAGCCAGGAGTCAGGTCAGCAACCTCAAAACAGTGTGAAGTTGACTGAGTCTCTCACACTCAGCAGTGCTGCCACCTTAAACATGCAGTCTTATTATCACAATAGGAACCACACAACAACTATAGAGTTAAAAAACTGCCTCCTTTGAAGAAAGTACTATGTTCTGACTAAAACATCAGGATACAATAAGGCAGAAACTCTAAAACAATCCTAATAAGGTAGTGCACCTAGGGGGCTGGAATCCATCCATTGTATTAATTCCATTCAATGATTATTTTAAAAAAAGCTGAGAAACCTACTGCTGTTAACCTTTTTCTCTTCGCTGTAACTTCAGAAATGGGTGCTTGAGCTGACATTCCGTGATCCTAATATATTTATTTATCTTGGCAATTTTATGAATAATATGTGATCATTTTTTTCACTGTCACGTATTATGATTTACGTTACTTTATCTTATATATTGTAAATTATGTTAATAATATATTTCCCACAGATTTTATTTTTTTCAAAACTATTCCTATGTAAAGCACTTTGCCGTTTGGTCTTGTTCATGCAATATAAAACTGCAAATCAATAAATAAATAATAAAGGAACATATACTTTTGCACAAGCTGGGTAGTGAAGGAAGAATGGTGTATAACAGTTTATGGGAGATATAAGCTAATGACGAGTCTGGTGATGCATTGCATGTTTTTCACATCTTTTAAAATGCAGTTAACTGACCTTAAAGAAGCAATTGTTATTACAGAAGACTGGAACACACTGCAGACTTTATGAGAGCAATAAAGATGGATGGTTAGGAATATGTATGCTGAGGGAAAAAAGAGAAGCAATTTTGTCATACCTGATGAGAGTCTTCAGGTGTGAGAAGCAAATGATGGAAAACGAAAATCCAGGGTGAAGGCAAGACAAAATGCTATCTTGAGGTAATCCTGGACAGCTAGCTACGAGCAAGAATAGTTTGCTAGGAATTCTACATGCAGAGACTATGGATGTAGATGCCATTTTGTAAGTGTGCAAGATTTTAGTGGATACAAACGAAGAAATGATTACGTAACATGGATACTTTTTCAGATTAATGATATTAATAATGATTAACTAGATGTGAAATTAATTTAGATAATAGGGGATAGTATGTTCTAGCTGATTCAAGTTCACTTTACCAAATAATGAATGAACAAGACTGTTGGAAGTGAGGGATTAATAGTAGAGAAGGCTTATTTTAGAGTTGTGGGCTTTAATAAAGATCCCATTCCAACAGATGGTATGTTAAGAATGAAGATTTATGCAAAGGAAGGGAAATGATTGGAAAAAAGTACATTGTGAGTAAAAGTTTCTTGTTGGGATGCAGACACCCAATTTAATTAGGAAAAATACACAGACCCCGAAGCACTGAACTTGGTTGAAAGAATGATGCCTAGGAAGTGGTGCATAGCTATCAGGCCTTTGGAGGTCTCATTTTGGAAGAAGCAGTTAGGGTAGCTCCCTCTGCAGTCATGTGTGGTCATGATGATCACATATGACACCCATGTGCTGCGTGGTCCAGATCGGTTCTCAAACCTCAAGCTTGTCTGCCTGTAGTGGTCGATGCTTCACCTTTCAGCACTGTGATCTCACCAACATAGGCATAATTCATGCTAGTGACTCAGAGAAGGCATTCTACTGAGGTATCTCTTATATTCTCTCCAATTGTCATTTATAGTAGATTCAACTGTGAAAAAACGTTTGCAGTTGTTAGAAATGGGGTCTTTGGTTGACAGTCAGGGTACCCCCTGTTCAAGCAAGGACCCTCACTCTAGTCAGGGTAAAAGAGAATCACCCTCAGCTAACCCCTGTTTACCCCCTTGGCAGCCTGGCAGAGCAGTAGGCTTAACTTCAGAATGCTAGGTGTAAAGTATTTGTACCAACACACACAGTAACTCAATGAAAACACTACAAAATGACACAACACCAGTTTAGAAAAATAGGAAATATTTATCTAAACAGAACAAGACCAAAACAACAAAAATCCGACATACCCAAGTCAAGTTATGAATTTTTAAAGATTAAACTCAAAAATATCGCTTGGAAACACGGTGTCGTAACTGAGTTGTTCCCAACAATCTGACACCAGCGGCGCGTAGACCCACAGGTACAATACCTTGGTAAAGAAATTAAAAGGAGCCGATGCGCGAAGTCTGTGCGAAACGTTGAATCTGCGCACTTCCAGCGGCGTCAGTCACGACGTGGTGCGCGACTTCCACGGAGTCGTGGCTTTCAGCGGGGCTGCAGCGATGTCGGGCCTGCGAAGGCGTCGTTTCCAGCGAAGATCACGGAGTCGGGTGCAGGCGGCGTCACCGGATTCAGCAGCGGCGTCAGTCCGAAGTCGTCCAAAGTCGATTTCCTTGGATTTTCACCAGCTTTCCTTTCAAGGGCCCAGGGACTGGATAGGGCACCACTTGTCAGAGCAGGAGTCTCTCCAGAGACTCCAGGTGCTGGCAGAGAGAAGTCTTTGCTGTCCCTGAGACTTCAAACAACAGGAGGCAAGCTCTACATCAAGCCCTTGGAGATTTCTTCACAAAATGAAGGCACACAAAGTCCTGTCTTTGCCCTCTTACTCTGGCAGAAGCAGCAACTGCAGGATATCTCCACAAAACACAGTCACAGGCAGGGCAGCTCTTCTTCCTCAGCTCAGAAGTGTTCTAAAGTCTGTGGTTTTGGGTGGCCTTCTCATACCCGGTTTCTCCTTTGAAGTAGGCCTACTTCAAAGCAAAGTCTCTTTTGAATGTGAAATCCTGCCCAGGCCAGGCCCCAGACACTCACCAGGGGGTTGGAGACTGCATTGTGTGAGGGCAGGCACAGCCCTTTTAGGTGTGAGTGACCACTCCTCTCCTCCCTCCTAGCACAGATGGCTCATCAGGATATGCAGGCTACATCCCAGCTCCCTTTGTGTCACTGTCTAGTGTGAGGTGCAACCAGCCCAACTGTCAAACTGACCCAGACAGGGAATCCACAAACAGGCAGAGTCACAGAAATGGTATAAGCAAGAAAATGCTTACTTTCTAAAAGTGGCATTTTCGAACACACAATCTTAAAATCAACTTTACTAAAAGATGTATTTTTAAATTGTGAGCTCAGAGACCCCAAACTCCACATGTCCATCCGCTCCCAAAGGGAATCTACACTTTAATCAGATTTAAATGTAGCCCCCATGTTAACCTGTGATAGGGACAGTCCTTGCAACATTGAAAAACACATTTAGCAATATTTCACTTTCACGACATATAAAACACATTATAGGTCCTACCTTAACCATACACTGCACCCTGCCCTTGGGGTTGCCTAGGGCCTACCTTAGGGGTGCCTTACATGTAAGAAAAGGGAAGGTTTAGGCCTGGCAAGTGGGTATACTTGCCAAGTCGGATTTACAGTTAAAACTGCACACACAGACACTGCAGTGGCAGGTCTTAGACATGATTACAGAGCTACTTATGTGGGTAGCACAACCAGTACTGCAGGCCCACTAGTAGCATTTGATTTACAGGCCCTGGCACCTCTAGTGCACCTTACCAGGGACTTACTAGTAAATATGGCAATCATGGATAAACCAATCAACCATACAATTTACACAGAGAGCATATGCGCTTTAGCACTGGTGAGCAGTGGTAAAGTGCTCAGAGTTCAAAAGCCAACAGCAACAGGTCAGAAACGATAGGAGACAGGAGGCAAAAGGATTGGGGATGACCCTGCATAAGCAAAAAAGTCCAACACGACCCCCTACCAGCCTAGAGCCAGGGGAGAACAATCAATACCTTGATGTACTTCCCTGATTGGGGCGATATAACAAGGACCCAGGCCCACAACAGCAGGGGCATGTTCCAGTTCTACGCCTTCCTGACTCCAGTTGGATCCCTCTGTCCATACTCTCAGGGCCCACTAAGCTAATCCATGGGGAACCCTTCTCCATATCTGCAGACACCATCTGTGCAGCACCTAACTTTACTTTGCTCACAGATGTATCCCAATGGGCAGATAGTACCTCCAGGGCCAACACAGTGATGTTGCCCACTCCACCCCCGGGGTGTGACTCTCGTCCCCCCGCCCCCGGGGCAATTCTGTCCACCAGGACAGCAAGCCACAGTGACCCCTGACAACTGTCAGGGATGAGAGCCTGACTTCAGGCCTCTCCAACCACTGTGACTGTGGAGAGTGCGGGCGGTAGCCCCAGGTGCCTGGCACCCTTTGACCACTCTCCCTTCCACCAGGCCACGGTTGACAACCTGACCCTGGTCCTCCCCTCTGGGGCCCTGTACCCTCCCTCCAGGAGCGGCACCCCCAGGGACAAAAATTGTCATGGGGCTTGTAGAAGCAGTCCTGCACAATTCTTCCACCATTACAGGGCTGTTAACCTGCAACTGGTCCTCCAACCTGGGGTCTGTACCTTCAGATTGGGCCAGGGGTGAGGCTTCCCTCCCCCTGCCCTCTCTTCTAGGGTCCTGCACCCCCCAACTAGGAGTGGCCCCCCAGAAGACAACATGGTAGGGGCACTGTTAGCAGGAGCCCCTTCCTCCAGGTCAGGGGAGACACACTGAACTTGGCCTTCCAATCCAGGGTCTGTACCCTTAGATTGCACTGGGGTCAGGGATGAGTCTCTCTCTCCCCTTCCCCTTCTCTCAGGGTTCTGCACCCCCCATCAGGGAGAGTACCCCTTGAAATCACACCGGGGGGGGGTGATTGGGCAAACCACCCCCCCCCCCTTTCAGGTCAGGGTTTACCCCCTGCATCTGATCCTCCAGTCCATGGTCTGTACCCTTAGACTGGACCACTGCCTGGCAACCCAGGACTTCCTGGGGGCATACCTACCCCCCACCAGGTCAGAGGTTACCCTCTGAACCTGGTCATCCAACCCAGAGTCACCACCCTGCGGTTGAACCACTGCCTGGAACACCAGGACTTTCTTGGGAGCACTCCTACCCCCCATTAGGTCAGAGTTTACCCCCTGAACCTGATCATTCAACCCAGAGTCACCACCCTGCGGTTGAACCATTGCCTGGCACACCAGGACTTCCAGGGGGGCACACTTACCCCCCTCAAGGGACACACCGTCACCAAGGGCTACACAAGAGTCTGGCTGGCGCAGGTCTCCTGACCTCTGCCCATCTGACAGAGTCTGGAGTCCCCCAACCCAGAAATGGTCTCACCAAGGTCATTCCTGGGGGGCTCTGCTCTCAGAGCTGACCCCTGACCCTCCAGGTTCTCCACTGGGGTCTGCAACCCCCTCTCAAACCTCTGTCTGGACTTCTGCACCCCCTCACTAGCAGTGGTACTGCCAGACACCAGAACTGGTGGGATGCTGGCTACAGCCACCCCTCCAAGTTCTCCTGACACTGTGGGGTCTCCCTCAACAGATGGCCCTAGGGTACAGGCTAGGCTCCCCTCCTGGTGTTCCCTCATGGTCCCTCCAGGACCTGGGACCGGATCTCTGGCACCTTGGGCCTCAGCACATCCCCATTCCCTCTCCTCTGAGACTGGACATGGGGTCCCTCACCCATCCCAGTACACTGGGACCTGCCTGGGACACTACAATCCTTCCCTACCTCACCTGGTTGGGAAATATCTAGACCACTCCTCTCAGGAGCACCCCCAAATCCCACTTCAGACTCTCTGGTACTCACCCAGACATCTGCTTCCGGTGTAAGTTCCCTGGGGTCAGAGAACTCACATTCCACCTGTTGCTGGCGTAGCGCTGGAAAATAAGGACTAGACAAATGCTCTCCAGCAATCACATCCCTCAGCCCTTCACCTGAATTAACCAAAGTACCCTCACCCAACCATCCAGTGACTCTGCTTTGAAAAAGCACCCCACATCACCCTCCTGAGACTGGTGAGACAGTACCTGACTGTCCCTGACACTCAACCCACACTCTTCTGGGATGTCTTCACACTCAATAACCAGGACTTCTACCTGGGGGGAACCCCTCTCCCTGTCACTCTCACCTAGAGTCAGTAGAGTGTCCCTCCCACTAGTAGGAATATGACTCCCCGTGCCAGTTCCCCAATCCACCTCAGGGACCCTGCGCATCACTGGAGATACCTCATACCCCTGAACCTCCCAGTGTGTGTTAACTCCCTCCTTCAAGTAGGGCACCACATGTGCATGTGCACTTCTTCAGCAGCACTTGATATAAGATTTTTGCTGCCACCATTTGAACTGGACTCAGCCCTCATGGCTTCCAGTTTCAGCTCTTCACAGCTCAGCTCTTGAGCTGCCAACATTTCTTTTTCCAGGGGTAAGGCTCTCTTCTCCTCAGCCCTCTCAAGCTCTGCTTCTAGCTCTTCCAGACTCCGGATTCGAGCAAGAAACCAATCATCTATTTCTGTTCCCTCCTAGGGGCCACTGCCCTCCTCCTCAGAGTAGTCCTCATCTTCAGAGTAGTTCTCCTCCTCAAACTTATTTGGTGGTGTTGCCTGACAATGTTTCAACTCATACTGAAACAGGGCTGACTCAAGATCCTCCCTTTTGGATTTCTTACTCACAGCCAGTCCCTGGCACCTCTAGTGCACCTTACCAGGGACTTACTAGTAAATATGCCAATCATGGATAAACCAATCAACCATACAATTTATACAGACAGCATGTGCACTTTAGCAATGGTTAGCAGTGGTAAAGTGCTCAGAGTTCAAAAGCCAACAGTAACAGGTCAGAAAAGAAAGGAGGCAGGAGGCAAAAGAGTGGGGATGATCCAGCATAAGCAAAAAAGTCCAACAGCAGTATTTTCAGGTCACACTTGGGGTGTTTCTGAAAACTTCTGCACATGTTTGTTTTTTCAGAAGTTGATAATGTTTCTCTCAAGTAACGATTAGCCTCATTCATGACTGTGAAAAGTATGCATTGTTGTCCTTCTTACTTCTCTGTAATACCCTTTCCTCTATGATTATATCAGTAGTGTTGCAGTAATATTGAAATAATGTTGAAATATTGGTTCCAGTTTCCTATCCCTTTCTCTGCATGTTGGAAAGTGAGATACGAAAGTGGAACAATAAATAAATAGCAAAGTGTTAAAGTAAGTAGTACCAGACTGAAACCTTTCGGTGAGGACAAATTAATAACCACTCCTGGAGCAAGCATCTCCTACTCCCACAAAGAGGGAAAAATAGGCAGTAATATCTCTGGGAACCAGGGCCTCCAAGAGAACATGGGAGCAAGAGGAAATGACTCAAAGAACTTCAATACTCCACACACAACACTGGGCTCACAACACAACAAGACAAATATACAGCACATTTGAGGAAAAATTTAAAAACACATACTAATATCTGCAGCTCAGCTAGACCTTTTGTGACCCCAAGCAGAGGATCAGAAATATACAAAAATAGATTACAGTTGAAATGTGACAGCCATGATGCACAGAGCACTACCAGGCCAGAAACTTACTACCAGAACATTTAGGCCCGATTAATATTTCATAGCTAAATTCCTGATTAAATGAATCGGAATTACGAGTTGAGTGCGAATTATCGCAAGTTTACAGTTTTCCCTTAATAGATTTTGCCATGTCAGACCAACCAAAACGTAACAGGGAAAAGGTCCAGAAAAAACACAATTGTCAAAGAAAGACAGAAATACACAAGGGTATCCCAGAAGTCACAAGGGACCTGGGGTAAATAAATATATGTAATCAAAACAACTGTGGTACCTGGTACAGAATTATAAGAAGACATGTTAGTGTAATAAACTTTTAACAACATAATAGAAAAAAACTTAAAGTTAAAAAAATGATCAAAATCAAATAATGAGAGAGTGTTAGTTAGAAAAATATGCTCGGTACTCAACAAATGTGATGCACAATTATTAATGAATAGCATATAAGTGTGACTCTCTCAAGTACTATATTTACAGCCATGTCCAATATATAATGGCAAGGGTATGCAAATTACAAAGTTGATGGCATTTCGATTCAATCAAATTGAGGGACCATCATCAGGACTCAAATAATATTGAGAGCCTCAGAGTAAGCTAAGTGAGTGAGACTAAAAAGGAGAGGCCACTATAGGACTGTAATGAGAAGACTTTCAGGACTTAGTAGTTGAAACTGAGATGATTTATTGAAGTACATAGTGAGAAACAGCTCAGCCATCCACCTCAGGGACTTCTAGATTCTCTCTCAACCTCCCTGGAATCCTCCACCCCATCATTCTAAGCTGATGTCAGAGAGTGACATCAGTACCCAATACTACAAGGACATTGAGTGACACAATGATAGCACCGGTGAGGTGAGAACACACCTTGCTATACTTACATGTTTAAAGGAGGATACTAGTCAGAAAGTAAAGGAAAAAGTAGAAATACAAATCTGATGTCAGAAAAGGTAATAGTAAATGTTGGACCTGGCCCTTTTACAGGGTCAGTTCCCAGACTTTTTGCCTCCTTATTTTTCTGACCTTTGTTGGCTGACGTTATGACTCTGAGCACTTTTTCACTGCTAACGAGTGCTAAAGTGCATGTACTCTCCCTTGTAAAATTGGTATGATTGGCTTATACCTAATTGGCATATTTAATTTACCTATAAGTCCCTTGAAAAGTGGTATCCCTATACCCAGGGCCTGTAAATTAAATGCTGCTAGTGGGCCTGCAGCGCTGCTTGCACCACCCACTTAAGTAGCCTGTAAAACCTATTTCAGGCCTACTAGCGCAGGGCCTGCGTACACAGTTTTCTGCCGCATGGACCTGGCATCTACATTTACTTGCCAGGCCCAGAACTCCCCTTTTAGTACGTGTAAGTCACCCCTAAGGTACGCGCTAGCTAGCCCTATGGGCAGGGTGCCATGTATGTAGAAGGCAGGACATGTGCCAGGTTGCGTGGCCTGTCCTGGTAGTGACAAACAGCCTAACTTGTTGTCTCACTGCTGTGAGTGCTGCCTTCTCATAGGATTGCATTAGAAATGCCCTGCCTTATGTGTAAGGGGTATTGTCTGATTTATGAGGGGTAGCGTAGGCATATTTGGTATGGTTGTGATAGTGATAAGAAATGCTGCTTTTTGGTGTAGGTGTATTTTTTTATTACCATCACAGAAATGCCACTTCTAGGAAGTGTGCATTTATCTGTGCTTATGACTCTGGTGTTTTGCAGCTTGCCTCCAATCCACGTCTGGGCAGACTGACAGCTGGGGCTTTGTGCATACTTTTCAGACAGCCTGTACACTGGGAGGGTGGAGGTGTCACAGAGGGGCATCTACATATTGTATAGCCTTCCTAGACTGACAGAAGGGAGAGGCGGGGCACACCTGCATTTGTAAAGGCTGTGTCCTAGCCTCTCACAATAGGGTTGTATACCCCCCACTGGTGTTTGGAGCCTGTGCTGAAGGAGATAAAGGGCACTCCCAGTACCAGTTATAACAGGTTGGAACCCCCTCTCCTTACCATTGTAAAACACATCTTAAACTTAGTATAAGTGCAGGGGAATTTTCTCCACAATTTAGACATTCTTTGGACATTCTTGGGACTCCAGAAACCTTGCTTGGAGCTGGACGCAGGACGCTGTTTAGAGGACTCACCAGGACTACCTTGGACTGCTGCTGGTCACTAGGAGGAACTGCAACTGTTTGCATCCACTTTGGTGCTGACCTGTAGCTGGGTTCGCAGTAAACATAGGAGAGTCAATCAGAATGGTCCTCACCACAAGGAAAAGCTGGAAACCTAGTTTGAGAGTTCCTGCGGTGATTGTTAAGATACTGCAAAAGAGTATGGTGAGCGGGCATGAAGCCGTCTTGTAATGAAAATAATTAATTTAGTATGCAAAAAATGGATAGTAAGCCAAAAAACATAATTGTGAATAAGATTTCCTCCAGGTCCAAAATTAGAGCAGGATCGGAAGAACAAGCGTGACCGTCTAATACGAGCGGTGCACTCAGTGGAAAAGACAAAGTAATGCGAGCCAGGAACATATTTTGTCCCAGAAGCAAAAAACAAAACATGCTATTGAGCTATTGCTTCATTTCTAAATTGAAAACTCAGATTAGGAGCGACAGATATGACTCCCCAAAGATAACATAAACGCGTGCAAACACACACACACACACACACACGCACATATATCTCTTTCTCTCTAACCAACTTGGTAAACTGGTAATGGTGCACTAGAATATGGCAAGGAGGAGGGGGACAGGTTAAAGTGAAAATGACTGTCATACCTGGTACCCTTCTTCTTTGAGCAACAAACAGATGCACGGACAGGATTGTATAAACATACTCTATTTTAGCATGGAACACAGGCCCATCGCCAAGTGCAGATCCCCCGAAGGACATGTATATAATAATGTCATTTTTTAGTGAAAATTAAATTACACATATGCCTGGGAAAACATACACGATTTGTTCTGTGACCAGTCATTATGTGAAAATTAAACCTCTAGACACTCAGCTGACTCCTACACTGAAACTTGGTTTCATAAAACTCAACAAACGGGTAACAGCAGCCCAGGAGGTATGTGCCAATTGCTAGTAGGGCAACATATGGTCATAAGGGTTGAACACCCTGGTCCTCTGCCCACCTGGTCCGCTGGTCCCTCTGACTATGTTTCAGTTTGTCTTCAGTTCTCTCTATCAACTCATCACTATCCACAAACACTCACTTGAGCTTGTATTCAAACAGAGGGCTACACGTCCACAGTAGAGCAGGTTCTGAACCTCCAAAACCCCAACAGTGCTGCAACCAACAGAGACAACGCCAACATACATGAAAGCACAGAGGGTTGGATCACAGGTCTGAAGGACCACCAATCTACCCACCACATCTGCAAGGAAAACCCTACACTCCTTACTCAACACTTTTAGTAATTGGGCCAGGAGATATCCACAGTGCCCCCCACTGAGCCAAATGCACAACTGAAGACAATTTCTACATTAAAACACTAAAAGATCAAGTAATGGATGAGTGTGTTCTACACAAAATTTGTGTTGCATTACTTTGATTGCCAACATCTATTTTATACCTCAGAGTCTCACAATGATCCTGTGCTTTCTTCTGTTAAAGCTGGTATTCGGTTAAAGCATGGGGCCCCTCTTGTCTCAACACACGCTATAAACTTTTGAACACTGATGGCTTGATTATGAGGCTGGCGGTCTTGAGACGGCCAGCCTCGTGGTGGCGGTCAGGACCACGCTGCTGTGGTGATCCCATCGCCACATTACGACCAAGGCAGTCAGACCACCAGGGTAATGCCATTGCTGCTGGGATTGGTGATCCCGACAGGCTAATGGTGGTGAAGGTCGTAATCATCCAGGTTGGAGCTGCATGCAGCGCCGCCCTGCTCATTATGACCTGGTTATCCGCCAGTCTTTTCATGTCGGTATCACCGCCATAAAAAGGCTGGTGGAGAACAGGTGCAGGGGCCACAGGGGGACCCCAGCACTGCCCATGCACTGGGGATGCACTTGGTTCCCCTGCCCAGCACCCTCACCATGCTCACTGTCTTGGTTTCTGCCCGTCAGCCCAGCTGGAAAGTCATAATGGGCCTGGTGGGGAGGCAGCCATCATGGCGGCAACCTCCCCGTCGAAAGTTCGATGGTCTTCCCAACCACCGAACTCGTAATGAGGCCCTGAGTCTTGCTTTACCCAGGCTCCTGCCCATCAAACTACGTCTCTGTTATTGTACTGTATTGGGTTATATGGTAGATTAGTATATCGCTTACCACCCCAGATGAGGAGCTGCGTTGCTTTGCAGAATGAGGACACCTTTTCTCCCTGTGTTTGTGTCACTACTATCTGTCCCCTACAATTCTTTCTACACTCCTCCACGTACACTCAAATTAAACTGTTTCTGAAACAAAATCTCGTTCTCTGTCCCAAAGTTGAGAATATACTTAAATCCAAGTACCATTATTATGGAAGCACGAGACAAATGAGCTATTCATAGGACCCGATAAAAGATTATAAACTCGGAATGAGTATTTATCAGGTCCAAAAATAATCGCTAAGATGAATTTTTACCCACCAAAATGGGGAATAACAAGTACATTGTGCTTCTTTTTACTGCAAAATACACATGTACTGGCATTTACAGGTAAACTCACGATTCTCATCCGTGTGCAAACGTGTTTGGGCGGGGTTCTGAAAAAACAGTCCTATCATAAAGTACATATCGCATTTAACCGGGCCCCTTTAACGAGGACCTGGCTGTTACATGTTGGATGCTTTTGTTGTCTCTGCTTTGCTCTGAAATGCTACCAAAAAACAACCGTATACTGCACTGTCTGGTAAACAACCCTCATAATATTGCATTTTTCTACTCTCCCTTGATGGTTACTTCCATAGTTCACATTTATTGCAGAGATGTTTGATTGCACTCGACTTAACCCCACGGGTGCACTTTATTAAAAAAGGTAATTTTCTACTGTTGTGCTTTTGATATACTGTGGTTTGTTTTTGGCTTATATCTCTAAACTGGAGATAATGTCGCTTTGGAAACAGGTGCAGTTGTCTGATAATAATGCAATAAAATAAGCTATTAGCTGCGCCTCTATGACACTTGCGGTATCCATGGGACCCACAATATACTTAATTTACTCAGTAAATCCAAGCCATTTCCTTTCTCAATTGCTCCCAACATGGCTCCAGTTCTAGTAGACTCCAGCTAACCTTTTGTTGTTCCATTTTAGATGCTGACTCACTAATCCGCCCAGTGAAACAAGTGGAGTCCTGCCAACCGCCAGGATCAATGCGCTTTACTTTTCCGTGTGCTGCTGTATCCGGGGATGTGCTGTGAAGCTCGCCTTGTCGAGCTAGTCTCTGAATATGTTACACCAATATGTGTCTTCGAAGGCCGCGGAAGAACTGGTTATTAGGGATACCAGATTAGCCCAATTAATCCAGCACCTGTTAAGGGGTGAACGGTGTTGTTAGTGGATTAAAGAATTACACTGTTCTACTTGCAACGACTGGTGGATGAAAACACAGGCTAAAAACCAAAGGCTGCAAAAGCACAAGCTTTAAAACATCTATTATCTAAAAATCTATCGCACATAAATTTGGAACTCAGATGAATTCCACTGTCATGCAGTTGTACCAAACATGCGGGGGTAGCTATAAAACTGATCCAGCCCTCCAATATGTGGGGCTTGGGTTTGCCTAGAGTTGAGAATTTAAAACAGGTTAAATTTCTTTTAGGCAGAAGCTTATGCAAGGAATATATTGTGACGGGATGTTTTCGAGGCTATGTCTTTGCAGTCTCTTTCAAAGTGTTTTTCAAATACCAGATGTGTCCCTTTTCAATTCTAATTCTCATAGTTACATATAATTGGGAACGTCCCTAGGACAGGAGGCTATGTACAGGCATCTCCAACCTGCTTCCTTTCACCACAGGAAAGCAAAATAAAACTATCATGCAAAGATATTTAGGCGTAAGAAGATATCTAGCAGTATTTACCTAAAGCACAGAACTCAGGCCCACATTTATGGGTTTTGGTGCAGGGCAATGCAGCAAGTCCTCTTTCGCCAGCCTTTGCATGGCGATCTCACTGTCATGTAAAGGATGGCGGAAAAGGAGTGTTGGAGTCCCCAGTGGCGCCCCTGCACTGCTCATTATACATGGGCAGTGCAGGGAACCCCATGGACAGCCCCATCGCGCATTTCACTGCCCAAATTACGGGTAGTGAAATGCGCGACGGGTGCTGTCGCACCCAACGCACCACAACATTGCCGCTGGGTCATAATCGATGTTGTGGTGAGTCTTCTGCTGGGCCAGCGGGTGGAAATGCTGTATTCACCCACTGCTGCAGTGGAAACTCCTAATAGGGCGGGCAGCTTATTGTCAGCACTGGCGGTATGCTGGCTTCAGTGGCTTCTGTGGTGTTTTAAAAAGACCGCCGAAGTCTAGCAAATTAACACGGTCCTAGGACTGATGGAACCCGAGTTTGCTCTGAATTGATAATTTAAAACCTATTAAAATTTAAGAAAGGTGATATTGTTTTATCAAACATTTTTTGGCAGTAGAAGTTTTTGATTACGTTTTTTATACTGTTTACATACAACCGTATAGTGTATCACATATATGTTACTTTTCTGTTGTAGTCAATCTAACTGCAAATAACTGACATAAGTTCTTACAAGAGGAGTGAAGTGGAGATATCTTTATCCTACTGCATACTCACTGACAACCAAATAAATGATGAGGCTGATTTAAAGTTTGTCTGCCACAAACATGGTGTAGTCTTGAGAGTCTGCCTATCATATTTAAAGTTGGATGGACAGTTATGTTTCAGAAGGTGGTGCCCTGGCTGACTCCACTGTCAGAAACTCAACAGCCAGACGGAGCCAGCCCATTGCTCTATTTAGAGTAGACAGTTTGATCTACTTTTTTCTCTTCTGGACTTCTTAAAAAGAAAAAAAATAGAAAAATAAATTTCACACCCTGGGAGAAAACTTCCATGTTGTAAGAGTCATTTTATTTTTTGTTTTTCCAAAACAAATTCCCAGTTTGGAAGTCTATTTTTGGAGAAAAAAAAAGTTTGATGAGAGAATACCTGAAGCAAGGCAGCCACCTAGCAAAAGTTTCAGGGAAAATTAAAGAAAAGTAGCGCTGCAGCCAGCACCTCTCTTCTTGTGCCCCTTAGCACCCCCCTGTGTGTGCGTCATATTTAAAATACCATGGTGCAGGGTAGGGGACAATAGCATCAAAAGTTTTGATGCTATTGATGTACTGTTTAGGGTTAGCACCAAAATGTTGGCGCTAACCCTGAACCGTACATAGGCGCCCATTGTAACCAATGGCGTGTTACCTTTTAACGCCTGCTCTGAGTAGGCGTTAAAACTGCCAAAATAACTGGTGCAAAGAAATCTTTTAGATTTGTTTGTGCCACTTTTTTGGCCCTCTAACGGGAGAACGCCCCCATTGCATACATTATGGGGGTCATTCCGACCCCGGCGGGAACCGCCAGAAGACCGTACCGCGGTCAAATGACAGCGGCGGTCATTCTGACTTTCCCGCTGGGCCGGCGGGCGACCGCCAGAAGGCCGCCCGCCGGCCCAGCGGGAAAGCCCCTTCAACAATGAAGCCGGCTCCGAATGGAGCCGGCGGAGTTGAAGGGGTGCGACGGGTGCAGTGGCACCCGTCGCGATTTTCAGTGTCTGCTAGGCAGACACTGAAAATCATTATGGGGCCCTGTTAGGGGGCCCCACGACACCCGTTCCCGCCATCTTGTTTCTGGCGGTTTTTACCGCCAGGACCAGGATGGCGGGAAGGGGGTCGGAATCCCCATGGCGTGCTGCGAGCAGCGCCGCCATGGAGGACTCTTTGGGGCAGGGGTAAACTGACGGGAAACCGCTGGTTGCCCTTTTCTGACTGCGGCTTTACCGCCGGGGTCAGAATTGCCCATGAAGCACCGCCAGCCTGTTGGCGGTGCTTCCTCCGTCCCCGGCCCTGGCGGTCGGAATGAGGCCCTATGTCTGGCCTCGTTGGGCCCCATTAGTGTAAAAAAAATGATGCTAATGTGGCACAAGGAGGCGCTATGCCTTCTTAAATCTGGGCCTCAGTGTCTTTAGAGGAACCACTGTAACAGAGGATATTATGAAAGCACAGAGATTTACACAGGGTCAGTGGAGATCTCAAAATATGGTGGAAGGTAGTGCTACATCCTACTTACAACATATCACTTTCCTCAATGACCAATTACTCCCAGACAGTCAATGCCACTAAGGCAAAGTTTTATGACATTGATAGGTTTCAGGAAAAAGAGAGAATGCATACATAAGCCTAATACCACCAAAGCCCACTGAACAAATATACAGAAATCACAAACAACAGTCCCTAAATGGTCAAATCCCTAACATTCGTATACACTACTGTGCATGATTTACTGGAACAACACGCACCTCTTTAATATCCTTTGTAACAGCTTTGTGACAGCAGGATACCTTACAACATGGAAACATTCCACCCACTGAGCAGTCAGGAAGAGTATATGTGCTTGATCCACAAAGGCAAATGTACACTTATGCAAACTTTTCTGTTCTGTGGAGACCCTGCAATCTGGGTGGAGAACTCCACATATAACGTTTTTTAGATTAACAGCTAGAAGGTAATGATGAAGATTCACTGCCAAATGTAAAGGTAGGACAGTGGATCCAGATTGCCCAAGCACTTGTTATCAGACACTACCTACTTTACAATTACTTCTAAAGTAGTGATATATAATATTTCTATCATAATAAATAGTACAACAAAAAAAAGTCCTTGATAAATATTTCTTATGGTTTTGCCAGTAAAAATGGTTTGTCATCCATTTAACAATTGCAATATTATTCACATCTAAGTGAAATCAAGAAACTGGTACAATTTTAAATACCAAAAACATATGAGAAACAGAAACCTGCATGGGGGGGTGATTTATTTGAAGAATGCCTAACAATGGCCAGGATTTTTGTTATATTGCTTTCTGTTCAATCAATCAATCAGAAATTTGAAAAGCGCACTACTCACCTGTGAGGGTCTCAAGGCACTTAGTAGGGGGACACTAAGGAGGGTGGTGCTATTACTGCTCGAACAGCTAGTCTTGAGAAGTTTCCTGAAGGTAAGGAGGTCTTTGGTCTGGCGCAGGTAGGTGGGAAGAGTGTTCCACGTTTTGGCGGTTAGGTGTGAGAATGATCTACCGCCGGTTGTAGTTCTGCGGACGCGTGGGACGATTGCGAGGGTGAGGTCGTTGGAGCGGAGATGCCAGGTCAGGGTGTAGAAGGAGAGCCGTCTGTTGAGGTATTCTGGTCCGGTGTTGTGCAGTGCTTTGTGAGCATGGGTGAGGCATTTGAAGGTGATTCTCTTGTTGACTGGGAGCCAGTGCAGGTTTCTCAGGTGGTCTGTGATGTGGCGGTGGTGGGGAATGTCCAGAATGAGGCGTGCAGAGGCGTTCTGGATGTGTTGCAGCCTCTTCTGGAGTTTGGCTGTGGTTCCTGCGTAGAGGGCATTACAGTATTCCACTTTGCTGCTTACGAGGGCTTGGGTGACTGACTGTTCTTCTGGTTTCAGTGGCTATCCACTTGTAGATCTTTCAGAGCTTGTGGAGGGTGTTGAAGCAGGAGGAGGAGATGGTGTTGACTTGCTGGGTCATGGATAGTGAGGCGTCCAAGATGAATCCCAGGTTGCGTGCGTGGTCGGTGGGAGTCGGAGCGGCTCCAAGAGTGGCAGGCCACCAGGAATCGTCCAATATAGAGGGGATGGAGCTCTTAGAGATTACATACCACCCTATCTACAGACCAAAATAATTACGAGTCACATAATTACCTGCATGTCACTCCATACAAAAACTAATCATTAATCTAAACACATCAATATTAAGGTGCACTTTTTCTGTCCAAGGTAGCAGAAGTGTTTGTAAGGCAGCATGTGCAGATGTCCAATGGGTATGTACTGGAGACACCTGTGATGATGTGGAATGTATTGATTGGGGAAGAGAATGATTGCTGGACGTGCTGGCAGGAGGATACATCTTGTTACTGACGTAAACCCCCTAAATTCAGACTCCATTTTAGGTATGCCCGACTCCCTCTGAGATAATGGAAGTCACCATTTTCTCAATGTTAGGCAACGTAAATCACCATCTTTTCCGATTTATGTGGATCCATTGTCATGTCTGCCCTTTGACGCAGATTTGATATGATCGTATCTTTCCAAAACCAGAGCATCAAGTCATTTGACTCATGACATAGATGTAATACTTGATGATGCCTTCATCTGGTTCAAATGTCTATTTTTCACCATGTCATGTCAAGGTTAAATACAGACCACTTGACCACTTGTCAGGAGAGGTCCTTAGCCCAGATTATCACCCAGGAGTCTGCCAGAGACAGTCTCACCACTGCCAGCACACTTCGCACTCTGCAGATGCTACATCTCTCCTGAGGCCGTAAAAGCTGAGTCCCGGAGGAGATCCCTTCATTAGGAAACTTGTCTTCATGCCCCCACTGATAATGATGAACTTTGCTGTCAACAAGGTATGCAGTGTGTCTCTTCTCCATAGGAAGCTCTAGGCATCAAGTTGCTTTGTCTTCTATCCTGTCTTAGTGTAGCACATAGAAGTAGGCATTAACATTTTAGGTTCTAGATGATATTTTAAAAATGTTAGAAATTTACATTTTATTCTTGTCATTCATATCATGCCTTTTTGGTGTTTTTCTAATATTTTCTGTAGTTGTTTTAGATGAACTAAGAAAGAATTTCTGACCTACTTGAAGAAACATGTCTCAGGCCTGCCATTAATGCATGTGCAGTTTTAAACTGCCATTTCAACCTGGCAAAATGAACCTTTTGCCAGACCCAAACCTTCCTTTTTAATACACATAAGGCACCCCTAAGGTAGGTCCTGGCCAGTCCAGAGGACAGGGTGCAGTGCATTTAAAACTCTGGACAAGGATGCAACCACCATCAACTATGTTTAGGGTATGAATGAATGATGGAATAACGTATGACTTCACCATGCATGCCTTTACCATGCAGTCTTTAAAGCACATATACCGTAACCACACATGTCTATTCCATGCAGAACTTTACCAAGAACATACATAGGATTACATTAAAGTAACCATTATCACACATGCCTTTTTATTCATCCCCTTATCACACAAAACTTTACCACACTTTATGTAATGTTAAAAATTACAATTAATTGTACAAAAATATTTTTATAGATTTACTCAAATGTATTTCAATATACAGAACAATATTTTCACAAACAAAGTACTGTTTCACAGCCCAATGTGTGCAACAGAAAACAACAATAAGCAAAACAAAACATCACAATAGTACTCAAACAAAAGTAATATGTTTTCCATTTCTACACAATGTATAACCCTAACCAAGATGGTGGACAAAGTCTCTGAGGAAGGTCAAATATTGTAGTCAAACTTTACTAAACATATACAACAGATGTTCACCAGGTTGTGATCCTTGGTACACTGCCTTTGGAAGTTACTTGTACTTTTGTTTATTTTTTTTTCTCTTTCTTTTCTATTCAATATTGTCAGTGTCAATTTTTATGTGGGTATGTTGCGTGGGGTGTGGAGTGTGCTGGTGTCAGTTTTATGGTAAAAATTCATTTTGAAATTTAGTTCATGTGCATTTGAATTTAGCAGGACTAGAAGGAAAAAAAGGAAAGGATGCAGCAAGCAGTATTACCTCCAATTCCGTTTTTGGCTTCACCGGGTTCACCACCTGTGGCCTGGGAGCAGTGGATAGAAGGATTCCAGGCATATTTGGATGCTATTGATGGGGACATTTTCACACAAAAGAAGAAGCTTGCTATACTGAAGCATTCTTTGGGTATTGAGGGCAGGAACATTTTGAAACATTTACCAATTGTGCCTGTTGCAGGGGATGGAGATGAGATTGACGAGTATGGGGCAGCTATAAAAGCATTGGATGCTCATTTCTAAAAAAAAAAAAAATGTCATTTTGGATTGTCATAAATTCTACAGGAGGCAACAGATGCCAAACGAATCCATCAAAGGTTTTGTAGGGGATTTAAGAGTTTTATCTGCAACGTATGACTTCAAGAATTTTGAAGATGAGGTAATCCGTGACCAGATAGTAGAAAAGTCTAATAGCACAAAAGTCCAAAAGAAATTGTTGACAATGGAGAATCTTACTTTGGACAAAGCTATAGAGATTGCTAGTAGTATTGTGCCCATGACTAAGTACATGGAGCAAATGAATGTGAAGGGTGATGTGCAAAGCATTCAGATGCAACGCTTCTCTAAGCAAAAAGAGAAATTCCAGGTGGGAGGTGGTGATAAAAGGAGGTTTTAGGAGTGTTATTGTTGTGGGAGCAAAAAGCACTTGGGTAATTCACAATCTTGTCCTGCTGTTGATAAAATTTGAAACAAATGCAAAAGGAAAGAGCATTTTATGAGAGTGTGCAAAGGGAAGTGGGTGAAGGATTCCAGGAGTATGAAGTCAGTGAACGTTGTGGAATCTTACCCAGTGGAAGGCAATCATAGTGATTCCAGTGAAGAGAATGTTGTGCTCTTAGTTGAAGACACATGTGGTGTCACAAATACAAAATAGGAGACCGGTGTGTTTAGTGAAAAATAATGGCTGTGAGTATAAGATGATGGCGGTCTCTGGTTCATTTTTCACTTTGATCAATTTAGTAGAATATAACAAATTACAAAATGTCCAATTGATGCAATCTAATGTAATGCCGGTTGCGTATCGAGGGAAACCTATTGATGTTGTAGGAGAGTTTAGAGCTACATTAGATTTCAAAGGTAACCAGACTCAAACAACAGTTTATGTAGCACGGACAGGTGGTAATCTGTTGGGGTGGATGGATCAGAAAAAATTGGAAATTGTGTTGGATCAAAATAGTGAGGAACAGGTGATGGTACACCAGGATGTGATACATTCAATTTCAGAGGAGAACAGTATGTGGGAAAGGGAATTCCCAGAGGTATTTAGTGGCAAATTGGGGAGGATAAAGGGTTTTGTACATCAGATACAATTGAAAACTGGAGTGAAGCCTGTATTTCACAAACCAAGGCATGTTCCTATTGATATGAGGGAAGAACTAACAAAAGAATTGGAAGCGTTATGTATCAGTGATGTCATAGAGCCCATTAAAAGTTCTGAGCGGCTATTTCCCATTGTTCTAGCAAAGAAACCCAATGGAGCTCTAAGAATGTGTGTTGATTAGAGGGATTTGAATGAGAGGATTTGGGTTGATTGCATCCGTTACCCAACATCACGGAAATGTTAACCATGATCAAAGGTGCAAAAGTGTTTGCAACCTTAGATTTGTCTTCAGCGTATCACCAAGTGGTATTGCACAAGAATTCTCGGCCTTTAACATCTTTTGTCACCTCAAATGGAGCGTATCATTATAAACATATGCCGTTGAGTTTGGCATCTGCTTCCTCAGTGTTTCAAAGAATAACAGAGGCAATGTTCAGGGGTTTGGAGAAAGTTAAGTGTTTCCAAGATGATATTTTGATTTGGGGAGCAGATAGAGAAGATCTTTATAGTAGATTAAGAGTGGTGTTGGGAATTTTGAAGGGTAAAGGAGTCATTTTGGAAATAAGGAAGTGCAAAATTGGAGTGAGTAGCGTGGATTATTTGGGGCATACCTTGTCTGAGAGAGGTGTTGAACCAAAGGGAAGTTTGGTACAAGCCATAAGAGAATTCCCGGCGCCAGTTGACAGGGACTAACTGAGAACGTTCTTTGGAATGGTGGAGTTTTACTCGTAGTTTATTCCAATGTGTGTGGAAAAATCTAAGGGAATGCGTGAGTTGTTACAGAATAGATCAAAGTTTGAATGGTCAGTGGATAAAGATTAAGAATTCAATAGGATTAAGGAGAGTTTGGCTGCAGCCATACCTTTGAAGCCATTTGACACAAATGATCGCAGCATTGTTGTGACGGATGCCAGTCAGTATGGTTTGGGAGTTGTATTAATGCAAACCAGGAAGAGTAAGGATGAGGTTGTGGCTTTCGGTTCCAGACCGCTGCGTGGAGCTGAATGTACTTATTCAGTGATTGGGAGATTTGTGGTTGTAGTGTTGATGTCCAGATATGGTTTTATTGGCTACTTTAAAGGAGAGTAGTCAATCCTGATTGGCTGGCCTCACACCCACAACATGAACAATATGGTTTGTCAGCCATTAAGAGACTCAGAGACATGATCCGTGCATCCTGAAAGTGTTTAAATAAAACACAATGAATCAAGGTGAGCACACCTTAAACCCAAGGAGTGGGGGCATTGTCTGGACTCACCATGAACAACAAGTTGTGGCAGCCATTACAGGACTCAGGGACATAGTCCCCATTGAAATGCATGCAGAGAAAGCCTGGCTTTGAGGGTCGCACAAAGGAGCACATACAAAGATGATTACACATTTTAGCCACAATATAAATCATGTGTTGGTGGTACCATAATACGTTTTTGAATTGTGGTGTGTTCTAATGTTATTTTACTACGTAAAAAATGCTGCTCCTCTTCTGGGATTTGCTGTAATTCAATGGATTTCCCAGTGTTCTATGAAGTTTCCCACAGTGTTCTAATGAACAACTAGAGCCCTAGCATCCTGTGTTTATGAATTTGTCCTAGCACCATAGGCTATGACGCCTCTGGTTCACACACAGAGGGTTTAATTTTTCAGATACATACCTTGGATTGCAAAGGAAAGGATTTCCCTCTAACCTGAAGTCATTTATTTTGTTTTCAATGAGGATTACTGTGGATTGTTTGCTTACGTAATGAAATGAAATTAGAAGTAGATAGAGACATTCATCTTTAGTTGCTACCAGTACCTCTAGTACTCTGGTGTTTAGCACATCACATCAAGCATCAATTTGGTTCAAAGAGGTACTTTTCTAAAGGGAAGAGTGTCCCCTTTCATGTAGTACTTGTCCCAAATGGAATTTGGCTAGGGATCCCCACAGGAGAGCATACCTGATCATGAAGCCACTTGCTAGACAATAGGTAGACTTTTTATGTTAAGAACAGCCCATCCCTTATTTGAGCTTAGCTTCCCAAGACCTCATGGCAGAATGAGCATTTCTGCCCCATGGCATTGGCACACTTCTCTAGCCCCCACAGCAGGATTATCTTTTCTGTCCAAGTGGGGTCAGATTGGGAAGCTTATCCTCAAGCTGCACAACACAGTAGGTTCATTGGACCCCAGGCTTTACAGAATACAGAGTCCCTCAGAGACTTGCAGTTCCAGGAATGTGAAGAATAAATACATATCAGTTACTGGATTGCACTGTGTGAATTGGCCAGTAAGTTCTTTAGTCAACTAAGACAGAGATATTTTAAAGCATGGGGAAAGTGGATAATTGCTCATGGCCCCACTTTTCAAGGTGTCCCCTAGTAAGTGTTCACAACAAATCTACCAGCACTGGTAAAACAGTTTTTTAAATCTTATTTGATTCACAAGCTAACTCAATGCCTGATTGATGGTCAAATGTGCGCTGAGTTTTGATATTGCAAATATCGCATTGGTTAACCAAGAGTAATGTCGACTTGGACATGTAGCCATAAGCCGAGTCCCACTGCTTACACCTCAGGCCCTGCTATGCCCGATTCTACAGTCAGGCCCAGTAGCCTGGACAGTAGGGCAAGAAGGCCCATGTGTGCATGTATGACTCTTCAAGCAATCCAGGTGCAAGGTCAATACCCATCAAAGACTCACTGATGGCAGCAAATAAGCTAATTTCTGGTAAATGTTAAGGCATATGTTTGACCGCACTTACGCTCGTGTGCAGTGCATCACACACATGTAAGGAATTGGGTTAGTACGTTTCATGTAAGGCTGCACCTTTGAAAGGCCTGTAGAGCTGGAAGAAAGCCAACTGCATTAATCTGATTCTTCCCCAAACCCACAGACCTTTAAAAAGGTGCTGTGCTGACTACAATCCACTGATTTCCCAAAAGATAGACCAGTCACGTCTACCTCTGTTCTTACAAATAATACAGAGCAATGTTACTTTGCCCTTTATTTTTATGCTATAGTTTTGTTAGTTCTGTCCACCCCTGCTTTCTTTGCAATGTGATTCCTCTTAAAGGGTGCCTACACATAAATAGGCTCGTTATGCAATGAACTGGGCATGTTTACAGCTGTATTCCGTCCTTTGGGGCTGAGGAGCCACGTCTCCATCTTTTGCCCCTCAAGAAGAGTGTCTTTCAGGCTGAAGAAAGGTCAACCTGACAGACACTCTTCATATTCAGGTCAGGCATGCCAGGACTTAGACATGCACTATTTGAACAGGCTCTCGGCAGCCTGAGCTAAACTTTGCTGGGCTGACAAATTCACAGCTCTATGGGCATGACCTCTTCAGCTTAGAAAGGTACTTCAAGGCCCTCCCGCTCATGACGAGGAGGAACGTCACTGATTGGTTCGGACCTGGGTGCTTCAGTTTCAAGCCCTGAAGCGCCAAGGGCCAAATATCAATCAGTGACACCTCGTCACAGAGTGGGGTGGGGTTAGCAGTCTCACTGACCCCATCCCACTCTGTGATGAGTTGAGACTGCTGCCTTCCCTAATTGGCTGACCTTAGGTTAGCCAATGAGGGAAGGCAGCAGTCCCACCCTTCCAGGAGCCTCCAAGGCAGAGCTGAAGGTAAGTGTGTGTGTGTTTTTTTTTTTAATGAATGTTTGGTGTTTGAATATTTCACAATGAATATTGTGAATGTATGTGTGTGTGCGCACACGTGTGAATAAATGAGTGTGAGTGTGCATGTGAGCCTGGGTGTCCTGCCACCCCTTCCCTCCTAAAATTACCTGCTACCACTGCATGTTTATGTGTTGTGTTACAAAGTAAAACATGTTTTGTTTGAAGTGACAGGTCATGGAGGATAAATAGTGGTTCAATGCCTTGATTGTGATTAGAAGAATCATTGACATATATAATTAAAATACTGAAGAGTTAACAATGTACAAATAGCATAGGGATGTCATGTTAAACTATATATACAATGCAAATATTAAATTGCCATTAATAGGTATTGGCAACATGTTGGTTTATTCATTTTTTTAGAATTATTGTCAAAAAAACTATAGGGCTTAATTTAGAGATTGGCAGATGAGTTACTTCATCACAAACATGGGCTATCAAGTCGGCCTTCCCACACGTTCATTATATCATACAGCACTTGGAATAAGGAGAATGGGATATCCATCACCATCACGTTGTGATGAAGGATATCGCCCGCCAAACTTTAACTTAAAAAGCTAAAACTGCCAATGTGCAGCAAAACAGTGAGGGTTTTTTCAATAGTAATTACTCTTCAAGCTTTCAGTTTAGTAATTCTGCATACAGCACATTATCAGCTTTAATTTATCCCCACCAGGTTTCAGAGTTGTAACCCCCTTAACGTTTTTGTTTAACCTTATTCATTGAGTTGTGTAGCATTACATTGCATGGAATACAGAATGACCCTACGTGTTCTTTTTCGCTGTATTGTACAATCTTCGAACGGTGTTTATACATCTCATGTCACAGCTTAGACTCAGGATGCCACAATTAGAACAACAGAAGGAAAAGGAAATACTCACAACTTCCAGCCTCTTGTAACCCACTTAACAATCTTGCTAGCAACTCATGATGAAATGCCCACAGCAATTCAAGATGATTTGTGGAAATGAAAGCAGGTAATGTGGCTTATTAGGTTGATGCACCAATTGCATTGATTTGTGGAAACTTGAAACTCCATAAAATATTATTTGTTAACTTGACACCGCAGTCTTTAAATAACATAAGGGCTAGTATCGTGGACAGAGCTCTAATTTCTGAGGGTGATAAAAGAGGTTTCTTATTACTAACTTCTATATTTCAAGTGACATATGTTGTTTGTTGTGTGGACAGAGTTTACATTGTAAACAGGGCAGCATCGCCTTCACGTAAGCACTCTAAGGCCATACAAATGTCCGAAATGTATGCAAGACGTTGATAACATCATATAATAAGTATGCCTTTGCTGTCAACTTTGATATATTCTAATATACTCTTTATTAATAAACATGTAAGGCCCTCTAGTATAGGGCTCTCAGTAGGTAACTCCTAGGGATTCTGGTTACTAACCGAAAGAGGTAGTGCAATGAGAATTTCAAGAATTTCTAATCTGCAATTCATTTTAACCATCGAGAATATACTTATAAAGTGTGGGTTATATTAACTATAAGAAAGTTACTGTACTTGGTTAGAAGTGAGAACAATGGTTGATTTTAGACACAGCAGGGCTCATTTTAACTATACTGAAGATACAGGACTTGGTTGGAAGTGAAAATAAGGGTGGCATACAAAACAGAGACATATAACCATGTCAAGTGGTGCCACTCCAGTCCTGGACCCTTGGAAGTGGGTCTAAGGTGTTTTACTCAAACAGAACCAATGCATCCCCTGGTGTGTGGGAAAAATCAAAGTATTGCCACTGTTGGCCTGGAAAGAACTGGGGCATCACCTTCGGAGCCAGCACTATGATGTTTTCTTCGGCGCAAGGTCCCTGTATCCTCGTCGACAACAGCCTAGATGAGGACGCCAATATCGGAATCAGCACATCGATGCAGCTGGCACCTACACCTAATCTTCATTGCATCAAGGAACCAACACATCACCACCGCTGTGTGAAGAACTTCAAGGCATCTCCTCGACTACATGGGGAAAATTGATCCATTTCCTTGACGGTGTTGTTCAGAACCAACACAGAGGTTCCCGCACCAGGATTTTAAGGTACTTCGGTTCAACGGGCCGAACGGGGTCTCTGTAGCCAGCTTGTACTCCATCACAGTTAGCCTGGCCTTTTGTCTATGTCCGTATGAAGCCTTAAACTATACAATTTCCATAAATCTAAGGACAGATTTGCTCTACAAAGCCTGACAGATGTGGGTAGCATGTGGTACAGTTTAGCAATGTAAAGTGTGTGCTTGTGTAAGCTGTGTAGCTCAAGTGGCAACTGTGGTTCCTTAGCCAACAATAATATGGTAAATGCATGGATAGCTAGCTAAGCCTGTAAAACTTTACTGTAAACTAATGTAAAACCTAGCTATTCTGAAGCCTGGACCTGTGCAATGTGTGTACCCTGATGGATATGTTTTCTGTTTGAGGTCTTAGGGCCTCATTATGACCCTGGCGGGCGGCGGAGGCCGCCCGCCAGGATCCCGCCCTCCAAATTAACGCGCCGCGGTCAAAAGACCGCGGCGGGTATTACGAGTTTTCCCCTGGGCTGGCGGGCGGTTCCAGTAAAACCGCCTGCCAGCCCAGGGGAAAACGACCTTCCCACGAGGATGCCGGCTCGTAATCGAGCCGGCGGAGTGGGAAGGTGCGACGGGTGCAGTGGCACCCGTCGCGTATTTCAGTGTCTGCAAGGCAGACACTGAAATACTTTTCGGGGCCCTCTTACGGGGGCCCCTGCCGTGCCTATGCCACTGGCATGGGCACGGCAGGGGCCCCCAGGGGCCCCGCGACCCCCCCTACCGCCATCCTGTTCATGGCGGCTTTCCCGCCATGAACTGGATGGCGGTAGGGGGGGTCAGAATCCTCATGGCTGCGGAGCGCGCTCCGCAGCCATGGAGGATTCCAAAGAGCAGCGGAAAGTCAGCGGGAGACCGCTGACTTTCCGCTTCTGACCGCGGCTGAACCGCCGCGGTCAGAATGCTCATTGGAGCACCGCCAGCCTGTTGGCGGTGCTCCCGTGGTCGGTGGCCCTGGCGGCCACCGGCCGCCAGGGTCAGAATGACCCTCTTAGTCTGTAAAGTCTATAATCAGGAATTCATATATTTGCTCTTCAAGGCCGGAGAGCCCTTCATAATGTTGTATAGCTCTGTGTTCAGAAGTCTGAGCCTGTACAATGTTTGTAACTCAAGGAACTGCTCTGAAGTTGTGTTTATCGCATGTATGTAATTTAAGAAGTTACTAACAAAGGCAAATATGTGTTGTAAAAAAGATAACTTTCCCTTGTGAAACCTCTTTGGCCTAATAAATTGCTTTAATCTATAAGGCTTAACTAAAGTTTAAATTTGAGTGGAATTTCATTTAAGCCAGCCTATTATTGTGTAATTTCTAGAATTTTACATTTTAATTGTTATGTGAAACATCTGACATTATGCAATTATCCCGAATTGCAATATTAGGACTTTCTTTGAAACCCCCTATTGTTGGAGCACTGGAAGAATGCAAACTAAATGAACGTGAGTGTCTGTTGGTTGTGACAGGTGCACTTCTGAGCTTCTGCCTGGGTACCAAAAATAGATGCGATGGTGCATTTCATGATAAAAAAAATAATGCAAAATGCTGAAATTGGAATTTTGCATTATAACACATAATTTAGTGTTTTTTTTTAATGTTTCGCTTATTGGAAAAATTGTGTCCAGGCCTAGTTTGGATACCCAGCCCAAGTGTGGGAAATATGAGTACTAAGCTAATGGAGAGAGAGGCTAAACTCTTCATGGAAGCAGTAACTGAGTACTGATATTTATGGCATTGAGATTTGCTAAGTTTCAAGAATGTTTATAATTGTGTAAACAGGGTATTGTTACATTCTCTATTGGTTTGTATCAGCAATACATAGGCACCGGAAACATTTAAAAATTCTTAATTTTTGTCATTGTGTACCAAATAAAATTCATAATTTTAGTGCTACTACCACTACTAAATCTAATAATCTAGGGCATAGGCAAAAAATGAGGGACAAGGAGATTTGAAGGCCCCGTGTATATTCTCCCAAACCTACTGATACAAAACACGAATACACTGGTCCTAGTAGAGAAAGAAAACACAGGGCAACCCTTAAGTTAGAAGCTAATGCCCTCACACATCCGCATGGATGTCATGCTTCATCATCGGGCAAGCTCCTCATCAGACCGGCGCTGCAATGTCTGACGGGCACCCCAATAAGGGGGCTATTTGCCGGAGATCTTTTCCCAGTGACACTGTGCCGGATAAAAGAAAATAGAATGAGTGGTGCCCAATTGCAGGCACCCACAGGTAAGGAGAGAGAAGAAATGGCAGAACGCAGAAGAGTTAAAATTGGAACAGCACCCTAACGGAACACCTAATTTAATGAACGTAGAAGGGTGATGGTCAAATTAAAATCTAGGAGGAGAGTGGTAGATGAGATGATGCTCAAAACACTCTCGCACTCCACTGAGAGACTAGGGATTTAAGGAATTAGCCTAAATTCTAGAGCAAGGGGTCAACATGTTTCGTGTCTGTACGGTCCAACAGGATCCACCGACACTTCATCAGGACCAAAAAATCTATCTCTATACTTCTCCTAAAGAAAACAATATAATGACACAAATTGTCTCAACTGACAGCCACAATAAACTCCAGTCACTTACAAAAAGGCTGCACGTCAGGCTAGTCTAATGTAAGGGTCAACCGTCCCATCAGTAAGATCGGACATCATAGTAAAACACGTGCCCAGAGTAGAGAAATAGCATTCAATTTTAGTGCTCCTTCGTCCGGGACCTACCCGCGGCCCTGTTCCTGCATCAACCTCATTCTATTTTCTTTTATCCGGCACAGTGTCACTGGGAAAAGATCTCCGGCAAAGAGCCCCCTTATTGGGGTGCCCGTCAGACATTGCAGAGCCGGTCTGACTAGGAGCTTGCCCGATGATGAAGCATGACATCCATTCGGATGTGTGAGGGCATTAGCTTCTAACCTAAGGGTTGCCCTGTGTTTTCTTTCTCTACTAGGAACAGTGTATTCGTGTTTTGTATTAATAATCTAGGGCTACATGCACAAAGTGTAGGGATTGCAAGTTCCTAATTGCGATGTTTTGAGAATCGCAATTAGGAAATATCAATTCCTAACGTACAAGTTAGTAATTACGATTCCTAATGAATCACAATACACCTACCTCATGAACAGATCACAATTTGTGACCCATTTGGAACAATAGCATCACAGGGATGGTGACCTGTTGAGGTCAGCAAACCACCATGTCTACGATTGCTTTTTCAAGAAGCAATCTTTTTTTGTTTTTTTTTTACATGCAGCCCATTTTCCTTTAAAGACAACGGGATGCATTACAAAAAATAAAATAAAACATTTCTGTTTTTTGTTTTTAGGACTAGGCGGTATTCCCTTGAACCACTGTCTGCTCTTAAAAATGTTTTTTTGCAAAATTTACAAAGGGGATGGGGTCCTCTGGTGCCCTCTTCCCATTTGTGAATGGTTACCACCACCCTTTAGGTATCGGTCAAAAATTTATGTTTTGTGAAAGTAATTTGCTCGCAAAACATCCATCCATATCACTGCAATTTGGTATTTGGAAGGGACGTCCTAAACAAATACAGAATTGCTAAACACAAATTGCGATTCGGTACCATACAACTGAATCACAATCTGTGCTCTGTGCATATGTAAAAGCAATTATGCGGTCTGAAATGGCCAGAAGCTGTGAATTTGTGCAGTTTCAGACAGCAACAATGTTTTTATACATACGTCCCATAGCATTAACACGGCTCAAACATATTTATCCATTAAAATGAATTGGTTTGTGTGAAGGATCCAGGCAAACAATTGTTAATTGGACTTCAGCATCAAGCCCTTACTTCAGAAAATGTATGTGGCATGTGTGCACAATCTAAACAAGCAATAGTACTAATAACCAAGATTTAAAAGGTCCAAACCACATTATTTGATAGGCAAAAGGTTTATTTAAAAGATGTAATAAAAATGAAGAAAATCAAATGAAGGGACCAAAAGCTCTAAAGTAAGAAAAGAGCGCTTCCTAGGAAAACATTGGAGAAAGGCATTAAATGTTATCCTATGGGATATGCAAAACAAAAATGACAAAGTCCAATCCGTGGAGCTGATCAGGACCTGAGCTCCTTTGGTGGCAGAGGAATGGGTTATTAATGTCAGACAAAACATTGGAGAAAGGCATTAAATGTTATCCTATGGGATATGCAAAACAAAAATGACAAAGTCCAATCTGTGGAGTTGATCAGGACCTGAGCTCCTTTGGTGGCAGAGGAATGGGTTATTAATGTCAGACAGAAGTTGGTGTCTTTTTGCAATGAAAGTTTTTATCATCAATCTTAGAAATATTTCAGGAGGAATCATCAGCAGAGCAGCTCTGTAGTCTTTAGCCATTGAGGGGTTGATGAGGTCAGATATGATGTTCGGGCAGTCTCGTGGTAGCCTCAAACGTTAAGCTAAAAAGCTCAGAGTGGAAAATAGGATTCTAGAAACTCTAGTAAAATAAATATATAAGTTACTCATTATAGACTTAAGTGTATGTGTCTGTGTTAGAAATGGGGTTTCTGGTTGACTAGGGTATGCACCTCAGCCAGGCAGAACTTACCCACTCTAGTCAGGGCAAGGGAGTTACACGTCCAAGATAACCCCTGCTCACCCCCTTGGTAGCTTGGCACGAGCAGTCAGGCTTAACCCGGAGGCAATGTGTAAAGCGTTTGCACAACACACACAACACACGTGATGCAATATCCCCACCACAAAGGAAACACAACACCAAATTATATGAAAATATACTGTATTGTACACAAGGCAATTATCAGACTAAACATCACATATCAGTACTATCCTGCTACCTTAGCAGTTGTCAGAACGTTACACATTAGTTACTCTGCAAACTAGCAGTAGTCACACATAACACACAGGTTACTCAGTATTCTGCAACATAAGCAGTAGTCAGGAAAACACGTATTACATCACAGCACTTGTCATAAGAATATCATAAAATGCCCATAGTAGGAACATTAGAAAACATATGGCAAGTTAGAAAAACATATTAGCAAGCATGTCCATAAAAGGAACATTTGCATACACATATGTAAAAACATCAAACGCAGGTAGGTAATATATGAATCAAACAAAGGTCTGTAGAAAGAACTTTGGATTGCAACTATATTGGTCCTTTAAACAGTACCTGGTTGGATGAAGGCACCTCCAGTGCCTAGAAGGCGAACAATGGGGCCCCCGGCGCTCCTATGCGCAAAACGGGGGCCTCCCTTACACTCTGGGGACCGTGATTACTGGGGGCCCCCCAGGGCCTCAACCGGCCTTCACGAGGGGGGCTAAAGCCAGCAAAAACAACTTAGGGCAGGAGGGGGGCACCACGCACCCCCTCCGGTTTAATGACAGGCCCCTCCCGGGACCCGCGATCTCTGGGGGCCCCCCCGGGCCTCCACGCTGGCCCTTTCACCAAGGGGGGGGGCACAATAATGCCCGTTTGACCTAACAGCAGAAAAGGAGCGTCCTGCTCCTAACGCAGAGGCCAGGGGGAAGGGGGCACTCCCCGCGCCTTCCCCTGGTCCTGCCGTGAAGCCACAAGAAGATCGGACCTCTCCTGGGGCCCGAGCAGACACTCGCCTGCACCCGAGCGGTGCGCGAGTGTTCTTCCAGCTTCCCGGGCCGCTGCGGTGATCTTATTTAAAGAGGCACAATGCAGCAAGGAGCCTATGAGCTCCCAAGGCTCCAAAAGCGCGCTGCAATCAGCGCTATGGCAGCCGCAACCACGGAGAAGCACCCCTCGTGAAGAAATAGATGCAGGGGTCAGGGTCCACAGCACCCTGCCCCTGGGGAGCAGAATCTTAAGACAAGGTCCTCAGGTGGAGGGCCCAGCTACAGGCCAGCACAAGGGAAAGGCAGCAAGTGGCAAGTCCTTCGCAGTGACCAGGCAGTTCACAGGTCAGCACAGCAGCAGCAGTCCATGGCGGTTCCTGGTGAGTCCTTTCAGCCTTTGGTGTCCAGTTCCAAGATGATTCCAAGAGTCTCCAAATTGTGGGGAAAATTCCCCTGTACTTATAGTCAGTTCTTACAGTGTTTTACAATGGTAGGGAGAGGAGGTTCCAGCCAGTTACAATTGGTTCTGGGAGTGCCCCCTCTCTCCTTTCAGCACAGGCTCCAAACATCAGTGGGGGGTTAACGACCCTATTGTGTGATGCCAGGGCACAGTCTTTACAAATGCAGGTGTGCCCCGCCTCTCCCTTCTCTCAGCCCAGGAAGACTATTCAGTATGTAGATGCGCCTCTGTGACACCTCCACCCTCCCTGTGTACAGGCTGTCTGAAAAGTATGCACAAAGCCCCAACTGTCACTCTGCCCAGACGTGGATTGGAGTCAAGCTGCAAAACACCAGAGTCATAAGCACAGATAAATGTGCACTTTCTAGAAGTGGCATTTCTGTGATAGTAATAAAAAATACACCCACACCAGTAAGCAGCATTTATTATCACCCTCACAACCATACCAAAAACGCCTACGCTACCCCTCATAAATCAGACAATACCCCTTACACATAAAGGAGGGCATTTCTAATGCAATCCTATGAGAAGGCAGCACTCACAGCAGTAAGACACCAGTTAGGCTGTGTGTCACTACCAGGACAGGCCACGCAACTTGGCACATGTCCTGCCTTTCTACATACATGGCACACTGCCCATAGGGCTAGCTAGGGCATACCTTAGGGGTGACTTACATGTAGTAAAAGGGGAGTTCTGGGCCTGGCAAGTAAGTTTAGATGCCAGGTCCCTGTGGCAGAAAACTGCGCACACAGGTCCTGCGCTAGCAGGCCTGAGACAGGTTTGAAAGTCTACTTCAGTGGGTGGCGCAAGCAGCGCTGCAAGCCCACTAGTAGTATTTCATTTACAGGCCCTGGGTATAGAGATACAGTCTGGAATTAATTTCTTCCTCATACTTGCTAACAATAAGTCTAAATTTTCTGAATTAGGGTTTCAAAATTTGCCTGAGCGCAACGTCACATATTACTTGAATGAATGATTGTGTCCATAAAAGTACCGGGGGTCTGTGATACTAAGTGGGTTTTTAGGTACTGACATTGCATTAGAAGATAACTGTAGTGTTAGGTACATACATTCTGAAAACTAGACAGCAATACAAATTTAGAGTGGTGTAAAGAGTGGAGATCCTACTAAGTTTTTCTTAATAGAATCCTTGAAAATGTCCAATTATGTTTAACAAAAATACCAGATCTCTGTTTCTTTAGGGAATGGCTGCAGTATTTGAAACAGCTGATTCCGGAGCCAAAGATTGTTATTATCCCTCCATGGAAATTGAGATGGAATTGATTTTTTTTACCCAAATATTAAGATTTGGTGGGTATTATGGTTAGGGGACATTCCAGCCAGCCATCCCATGCTGTGCATGACTTTGTCAACAGCTTTGCTGATTTTTGCCCTGTCTTTATAGCCAACCAGGAGGACTTCCAGCAGAACAACAGGCAGACCCGTGACTTTTCCAGGTATGGGGCAAAGGGGCTCCTTCCATAGACTAGTACAGGCAGAATGGCTAACACTGCTATGCTCTCATGTTAGATGCTAGAGTGCAAGTAGGAATTCTTAGACTAATGATTATGTCAGGATGTTGGGACTGTTTATATCTTTTTTACTCTAATGGGCACAATCATCATTGTGCTGTGTTTTATCTTCCTAATAATTGCAGCTCACGCCTTTTATTATGGAATGCAGTTGCTTCAATAAATACATTGAAACTTATCTTGCATCTTTTTGTCTGCCTTCACATATGAGAGACGTGTGCAAATGAGGTAAAGGGGTAAGATCTGTTCAACCATGGCTTCCCTGAAGACTCCGAGTGTCTGAGTCAGAGTCCGAGTGTCATGTCAGCATTTTCAGCATCAAGTAATGAATGGCCATCACACAATGAAAATTTACGGTGAGCCACAGCTATTTTGTTAGGCTTGGATCTATCCCTCTATCACCGAAGAGTCAGCTGTCTTTGCACTCAATGCAAAAAGTTACAAATAAAAACCCTGTCACCTATGTCTCTTTGTTATCCACTTAGATGTACCATTTTTTATTTCAACAATTAGTTTCCTTCGCAGAACCATAAGCAATCTACAAAATTGTCACCATGCTGAGTTTAGAATTTTGTGTAGCATTTGTAAATGTATAGCTTTCAGGCTCACCCTCTACATTTGCACATGTCCTCCGCACAAATTACAAGTGGGTATAAATTGAAAAAATAGGTGATATTTACCAAATTAAAAAAGTGCAAAAGCAGCGGTGAAAACATGCTATCTGACCTTTTTTGAAAACTGGAAAGATGACTAATGAATCACCTAGACCCCAATTGTGGATATAAAGTTACAAAGGATTCAGCATAAACTGCCCCAAGTGAGGAAACAGCTTAGCAGTCAAGTAGTTAATCATTTACCTTTTAAGTAGGTAGTGGGGTGCCCGTCTACACAGTGTGGATCCAGCTTATGTTGTAAGGACTGAGATAAGGAAGTGATGCTAATAAAGGTCGTACTGGCTGATGAAGGCTAATCGTTGAAAGGTTACTGGATAGCACAAGAGAGAGGAAACAGAATTTGTACCAGGATAGATTTCCAATACCAGACAGAAGAATGTTCAATAGACTTGACCGTTGTCCAACAATGCAACCAGTGATACTGTGTGAAACGTGAACATATTTCATATGTGATCAAGTCTCCTATTGCCTCCTCCATGAGCCAGGATTCAGTAGTTGCTAATGTCTATTTGACAAGACTCATCATATCTCATTTGGCACTAGAATGGAGAATGAATTTATTCACTGAGGAGGGCTGGAGAGCAATAGAATTTGGATGGGTATGTACGGGCTACAGGAGATGGTTTTAGACTGGATTATTTGTGCTCCCATCAAGTTAGCCAAAATGCTGAATATCAACCTACCAGGGGACGTCTATGAAAGTACAAGATCCTAGTAAATTAAAAGAAACAAGCATCGGCAAAGAAAGCCTTTTCACTTTATGATACTATTTTAAGCATTATAGATTAGTGATCTAATGTAATTTTATTAGTAGAAGGCAAGTTTACTTTTTTCCAGTTTTTCTTTTTTGGGTTCACTACACCTCATATTTTCATGCAGAAGCTACAAATCATTATCTCAGCATGTAATACAATGCAGGGTGTCTTGACTTATGATAAAGAAAGAAAACACTGGGATTTACAAATGTAGCAAAGAAACACAAGCCGGTGCAGAGTCAGTTTGTAAAACTGAGAAGGTGACCACTGCTACACATCGCTGGGGACACCCCTAGTGCTGGGTAGAGGAAGGGAGGTATAGGGGGTCTTAATAAGGTCAGACTTGGCAATACTTCCTCAAACTATCAATTCCAACTCTCACTGCATGGCTTTGAAATTGGGGTTCCCAGAGGATGAAATCAGGGCACCTTGTCATCTTATTTGAACTAAACCTCCCTCACAAACTCCCCCCAGTGCACCAGAATGTTGGTGCTTGTCGCAAGAATGTTCAGTTCAGCGTACATTCCCTTCTTCAAGTCTATTAGTCAGCTTTAGGCGGGAGAGCCAGGGGAAACTTCCAGGCCATTGTGTGCACCGTTTAGTGAGTATGAAAGCAATGTCCAAGAATGTGTACAATGTTTTGGTCAATTTGGTGCATTTCACTAGTCAGAACAGATAATGTGAGGCATCTGTGGATATCTGCTGGCCCAAAATGTCAGATAAGTGCAGTGTCACAGCATCCCAGTATTTTACAATTTGTGGACATTGTGGTATTATGTGATAAAAATCTGTGTCCCTCTCCGCACACCTCAGGCACATGTTGGTTACAGTGAAATGAGCAGGGGTTAAATGCATGCAGGGTAGGTAGTTAAACTGGATATGTTTGAAGCATGTGTTGAAACAAATATCCTTAAACATAAACAGGCAGCATTCCCACATGTGGTCAGTCGACCAGAGTCCTATATCAACCTCCCATTGGCCTTCCATGGCAATGAGGCACCGCCCTCCCATTTGTTGTAGCACATTACAGAGACCTGCCACCATCCTGCTAACCCTCCTGTTGGACCTGGTCCTCTTATCCTTTTTGCTGAATTTGTTTTTGTTGGCTTAAGGAGTCTCTGCAGTTTACCACTGCTAACCTATGTTAAAGTGCTAGTGCTCGCTCCCCTAAAACCTGGTTGCACTGGCATATGCCCAATTCGCATATTTAATTTACTTATAATTCCCATGTAAAGTGGTATACTATATTGTAATTGCATTATATAGCACTTACTACCCCTGACGAGGATTCTCCGGAACCCAAAGGTTTAGTGGTGGATTAGTATATGGAAATATGAGTATAGTATTAGTATAAATATGAGTTAATTTGAGTGGTGGACATGTAAGTCTGTTAGTTGGATTGAATAGAATTGTGGAGGGATAGAAGAGGGAAGAATCTAACAAGTGTTAATTGGAAGATCAAAAGCGATAAAATGAGGTTTGGGATGAGTAAAAGGAGAGATACACGAGGGAGAATTCAGCAGGGATGTTTGGGAGATCATAGTAGTAAACTGAGGTTTGGGTGAGCCAGTGGGGACAGCGGAGGGAAGAGTGTAGGAAGGGTTATTTTGGAGATCATAGTAGAATGAGGTTTGGGATGAGTCAGAGATTGAAGATGGAGGATAGATTGAGAGAGGTATAGCATGAGACAGAGTAGTGCATTGGAGCGAATGTGTTTTTTCTCTTTTACAGCAGGCCTAAAGTAATAAGTATATAGATACATGATTAAATAGACAGGGAATATATGTATAAGCAAGATAATATATTGAGATTTAAAGTTGTATTCTATAACCTCCTACTCTCAATTGTTGCAATATCTGATGGTAATGTACTTGTGTACTTTTTAAAACATTCAAGTTGTTATCAATATTTCAATAGTGAAATGCTTGTAGATAAATAGCTAAGATAATATTTACCTTTTGTGATATATAAATAAAACAGAGACTCATAAGCATCTAATCAAAAAACTTATATAGAAACTATGCAATGACCTATTACACGTTAAGCATATAATTATATATATATATATATATATATATATATATATATATATATATATATATAATTTTTGCTATTGAAATAAACCAAAGGTTACAGGGATGTTTTAGTTAGGTTCTGAATTTACTCGTACAAAACCAGGAAGTGTTGGTAGCCATCTTGGGGCTCAGCTTCAGCCGAGTCCCTAAAGAACAGTGTATCAATAGAAAGGGGGCCAGGGAAGAGAGCGCCTGACCCCTTAGCTTTCGTGCTGGGGAAACAGAGGGACCCCCAAGGTAAAAAAAATATTTTTTTTAAGTTTTGCTGCAAATTTGCGTTTTTTGTTGTTGTTATTTTTAAAGCCCAGGTGGGCCAGGTTCCGGGGGCATGTGATAAATAAGTGGCGTCCATCCTGGGCTTTGTACTGCCCGAGGACCACCACCTATCCAGGGCTTAGTTTCTGTTTAAATCTGGGGTGGGGGGACCGCCTTTTCCCCCCCTGCAGCCACAGGGATCGCAACCTCCCTGGGGCATTTCTGTGATTGTATGCGGGGTGTGCTGCCCCCCTGCAGCCCCAGGGACCACCGCCTCCTGAGGGCATTGCTGTAATTTTATGCAGGGGCTGCACCCCCTCCCCCTCGCAGCCCCAGGGACTGCCACCTCCCTGGGGCATTCATGTATTTGTATGCAGGGGGCTGCATGACCCCGCCCTGCGGCCCTGAGGGTGGCCTCTTTCCTGGGACATTGCTGTAATTGGGGCATTTCTGTAATTGATATGTAAAAATAATAAATAATTAGGCTATGCCCTGGTGGATGGGGTTCCTGGGGTTGAGATCATCCTGCGGAGAGGGACCAATGTGGTGCTGGGTTGTTACAGGGGTTGGCTGCAGGGATTGGCCGCATGCCAGACCCTACAAATAACCCACCAATGGCTGTGCGCAGCACAAGGTTGGGTGGTTGTAGGGGTTGTCCGCAGGTCCTGGTCACAGGCCAGGCCCTGCGGCCAACCCCTCTGTACAAGGCCAGGCTATGTGGCCAACCGCTGCTGCACACAGCCAAAGGCTGTGCGCATTGGTGGTTGGATTAACGTATAGTAATAAAATTTCTTTATGTAAAAAATAAAATGTAGAAATTCACTGAAAAAAACAAAGGTATCAGAGACAATATGTTTAGGAAATAGAAATAAAAAACTTAAAAATTCACTGAAAAAACCAAAGCTTACAGGGATATTATAGTTAGGTTCAGAATTTACTCATACAAAACCATAGAAATTCAGCAGTTATAGAGTTCTTTGAAGTAACTATAACACGCGCCATAAGGTAACTATAACTCGCGCCCTCGCCATGCACTGCTAATTACCCCAGATATTACAGCAGTCATGACAACTTCTATAATGTCCTTAAAACTATAAATGAAACATTAGTAGTCACATTTTTAAAGAAAAAGCTGTGCATGGCAGGGGCGTGAGTTATAGTTACCTTAGGGCGTGAGTTATAGTTACTTTAAAGAACTCTAACTATAACTGTTGCATTTCTATGATGTGGTACAAGTTTGAGTAAATTCAGAACCTAACTATAATGTCCGTATGACCTTTGGTGTTTACTGTGAATATATATATGTATATGTATATTCACTGAACGTTATAGTTAGGATCAGACTTCACTCATACAAAACTATTGAAATCCAGCAGTTATAGTTAGACTTATTTCAAGCACCTATTATTCGTGGCCTAAGGAAACTATAACTTCTGAATCTATCTGAATATGTGAGTATCTGGGAAGGATCCGCGGCTCTTCACATGGTTAAAAAAAAAAAAGGCTTTTGGACAATTTCGTGCTCATGAGGGGTCTCTCACAGACCCCTCCATTATTCCCATGGGGTCAGGGTGCCTTTACCTTGACCCCATCTATCACTTTTTATCTTTATTTTCCCCGCTGGGAACTAAAACCCAATGAACAAAATGGCGGACGCAACATTCCTCTCAAGTTGCGGCCAGCCAATCACGGTTTTGCTGTTGGCGCGTGGATTTGAGCATCCGAGGAGGATCTGCGGAGAATCCGCGTCCCTAGATATAAATTTAAAATTCTCTTTAATATCTCAAAAACTACTGGACCAATTTATACCAAATCACAAAAAGGTTGCTTTCTGGACCAAGAGTTAGCTTTTTGCCACCTTTGGTATAAATCCATCAAGCCGTTCAGCCACTATTTCTGTTAAAAATCCCTATGGAAATTAACAAGAAGAAAATACATTTTGGGACCCCCCTTTTTCTTCAGCCCCCACTTGACAGATCAACTCAAAACTTTCCAGACAGCAACTAACATGAGCGCCTTTTTTTTGGAAACTTTTGTGAAGATTTGTCAACCGTCGCCAAAGAAATAGGCAAGTAAAAAAACTCTTTTTCTATAAAAACTAGGTCCTAACTATAACTTCCTAGTGGCGACTGCCACTAGCTAGTGTATATTATATGTATACACCTACATATATATTATATATATAATATATATACACCTACATACATATATATATATATTCATAATTACATAACTATAAGTAATATGATGTACCTTTTTTAAGCAGTCCTAAAGAGTATGTATATATTTATATATTTTAAGGAAAAATATATAAATATGTATTTTACATATTTGTACAAATAAATATACGTCCAGATATATACATATAATCAAATTATAAATGTTTACATAAACAGGGATATTCTGTACATTGTTCTTTGAGTATGGTGGTTATGTAGAAAAGAGCCAACTCTTGAGATGTCTTCTGAAGATAAGATAGTTATCCGTGGATCTTATATTTGGGGCTAATGAATTCCATAGTTTGGCCGCTTAAACAGAGAAAGATGTACCGCCAATTGTCTTTTTCTTGTATGGTGTGGTTTTGAAGTGAGGTGCCAATCTTGAGTGGAGGTTCCTTGTTTGAATGTATTTGGTGATTTTATTCTTGATGAAAAGTGGTCCTGGTCCTTGTATTGCTTTGTGAGTGATACCCAGGGCCTGTACAATAAAAGCTACAAGTGGCCCAGCAGCACTTTATATTCAACCCAATGAAGAAGCACTTTAAAACATGTCCCAGGCCTGCCATTGCAGCCTGAATGCAGTGGAAAATTGCTACGTCGATTTTGCATTAAAACCCCCTTGCCAAGCCTTAGAATCCCCTTTTATTACATATAAGTCATCCATAAGGTAGGCCCCGAGGAGACCATAGACTTGAACATGTACTTTTAAGTTTTACTACTACTACTACTGTAAGGCCTACCCCTCCCACAGGATAATATTGGGGAATTCCTTACTACATTTAATAAGATGTAAATTCCAAATGGGAGCTCGTAGATAGGAGATTTCTATGAAATTGTAATGATAAGCCCTCTTTAATGTAAAGTCAGAATTTCATTACCATTTTGAAGATGCCACTTTTGGAAATGTGACATTTTCATACCCTTAGCCCGTTGTGCCTTTAGCCTGGCCTGGGTAACATGATTGGGTGTAACTGACCATTAGAATTCCTCCCGGACAGTCACACAATAGAGAGATTAGGTGGGCCTGGATAGGCCATCTCATGGTACAATAAGGGTACAATAAGGGGGCAGAGCTGAACACAGATCCATTTACATCTAATTAGCTTGTGCTTTGCCCTCACAAAAAGGGCATCACGTCCCCACATTGTTAGTGCAGCCAACTTGGAGCCAGGGCAGGGGAGGCAGGAAATTCAATGTACTTCAAAGCAACTGTCTAGAAGCTACTCCCATCTTCCAGAACCAGAGCATCAGGGTATAAAAAGAAGACCTCAGACATCAACTCTTCGAGATACTTCTGGACCTGTAGATACTCTACTAGGAAGAAGGAGTGATGTGCTACTGAAAGGCCTGCCACTCTGCCAACTGCTACTCTGAAGGAACTACTGCCCTGCTGTGCTGACCTGCTGCCCTCTTGCCTGGGAAGGAAGAACTGGATTGGCAACTCAATGAGCTGAAATCAAGCTTTTTTGCTCTTTGCAACTGCAAATGGGCCTGTTCGCACTGAGTCCTCACCACTTGCACCGCAATCCAGCCTGAAGCTCCGTCAGCCTCTTTGGGCTCCAGCCTCGATTGCTCAAGGGGACCACCAACGCACAACTCCATGCCATCACCCTCCCACAATGCCGTACCTGCTTCTTGTGGCACTCCAACATGAATGGGACTCTTGGCACAGACGTGAGAAGGGAAACTTCAGGGGGCCTAACTTGGTGACTGTATCCAACCATTGTCAGCCTACAAGTGTGACATTGATCTGGTTCAGCATTACCAACGTTACCAGATATGTCAAGTTAGAACTTTCTGCTTTTTGATGCTATTTTTACTAGATTATTAAAAAAATTATGTCTCTAGTTTTATTGGTTGGATTTTTGTTGCTTTGGTCTTGTTTTATTTATTAAATGCTGTTCTATTTGTCTAACTTGGTGCGGGATCCTTTTTATGTGGTGTTTGTGCCTTATGCTTGTTTGAAGTGATGCAAAAATATTTTTCACATTGTCTGCCTGCTCTGTGCCAAGCTACCAGAGGGTTGAGCACAGGTTAATTCAGGGTTGGCTTGTGCCTCATCGTGACAAGGATTTTGGTTGCTGCTTGACCAGGCCTCACACACCAGTAACCCAATTTCTTACACCTCCCATGTACTAACAAGGTTTGTAATACTTGTGCTATCATAGGGGTGTCATGTGTTTTGTTTCAGAGTAAGGGCCTATTAGAACACTGAACAGGTGAAGCATCCCATCAGTGAATAGATCCCCTCACGTGGGCAGCCACTCTTCCGACAAGCAATGGGGCGTTCTACAGGGACTGTAGTTCAGGTTCAGCCTATAAAAAAAGTTCAGGAGCGTATGGGTGTTCCCCCCCCCATCTAGCATCAGCATGTCTTCACGTACCCTCCAGCCTCCCATCTGTAGGGGCCACTATATGGGTCAACTCCAGCTGTCACTCCAGTACATCTCTATTTGGAAGGACAGGGAACCTGTTTCCCAATTCCTCAAAACGATCACCACCCCCCCAGCGCATGGGCCATTGTAGGTGGGCTGCAATGCAGGAATGGTCATAATTTGGGGCACCAGGCTGCCCTCAACTAATGGGGCATATAGGGTGTCATTATGACCTCGGCGGTCAGCGTTAATATGGCGGTAAGTACCGCCAACAGGCTGGCGGTAATTATCGCCATATTTTGACATTGGCGGTTGGCTGATGCCAACCAGCCAATGTACCACTCTGACCGACATGGCAGTAACAGCAGTTGGGCTGGAGATATCCATCTCCAGTCCAGCGGCTGTCATTGTTCCGCCTGCAGCATTATGACCCCGCCTACTGCTACCTAATGGTTTTCATAGCGTTCATAATGCCACGAAAACCATGGCGGTAGGCCATATCAGTAACAGGGAATTCCTTCCCTGTCACTGATAGGGGTCTCCCCCCTTCCACTCCAGTTACCCCCGCCTCCCCCTGCATCTCCAGACCCCCCCACACCCCTACATTCAAGTCCCCTTCACACACACGCATACACATTCCAACATGCTTCCATGCATGCATACATCCATTCACACACACACATGGAGAAGTGTGGCACAATGGTTAGAGCGGCAGACCCTGATGCAGAGATCTGGCCCTGGGTTCAAGTCCTTCCTCGGCAGGTTTTGGGCTCAATTCGCTTGGACCAGATAATTCTCGCCTCAGTGCCTAATCTAATTAATGGGTCCCACTCTGTAACTCTGGGCAATTGCTTGCTTAATCTACACAACAGCCCCAACAGCACTTGGATACCTGGGGTGCCCAGGAGTGGGCACCTCACAGGGAAAAGCCAGGAGGGGTTCCATAGCGGTATGCGTACAGCGCCTTAAGACCCTAACAGGTGAGTAGTGTACTATACAAGTGCAAAGTTTACAGTTTTACACATCCGCACACACTTTCACACATAAACAAAGACATCCATTCACATAACACAACATACAAGCATTCACACCTCCATACATGCACACATGCACACGCAACACCCCCCCACATCCATGCACACACAAACATTCACACACCCCCACACACACACACAACACACCCCAACCCCCTCCCCTGTTGGAGACCTGACTTACCTTTAAATCCTGTAGTCGGGGGTCCTCCGGCAGGAGACGGGACGGGCGCTGCTACCGCCAGCAGAACACCGCCAGGGCGTATTATTTATGATTTTACTGCCATCCACCGGCATGGCCACAGGCGGATTTCCACCCTTCTTGTGGCAGAAATCTGGCTGTGGTCATAATATGGCGGACGCAGGTAGCCGCGGCAACGGTCTTTTAGCGGCTGTCACGCCGGCGGTAGGCGGATTTACCACCAATGTCAAAATGAGGGCCATAGTTTGGAAATGGCAATTACGGTCTGCCTGAGTCCCATATCGAAGTTATTAGTTGGGATTTCACTACCCTAAAGAAGCCTCTGCCCAGTAACACAAGGATAGCTGAGAAAAAATACAACAAGCAGGGTAATATTTACATTTTGTAGATTGTGATACACCAAATGGGAGATAGGACCAGACCGCAACTGAAAGGAGTCAAGGTCCTCATAGCAGTTGGTCCCGACCCAGATTAACAGCTCTCAAGTGAATTTTGGAGTGGTAAATGCGAACCGCCAGATATATGGGGGTGTTGACTTACCAAGGGAGGGGAGTGTTCAGCAATGTTATGCATTGTGCTTCAGTCAGTGGGGCAAGGGGAAGAGACAAGACTTGTCCCAATTGATTCTGAGGCCTGATATCCAGCGAAAGTCCTTGCAATATTGTTTGTCTTTTTGTAGAGATGAATCAGGGAATTTCTGCATAAATGGACACTATGTGCCACCTCTTATACACACATATCCCCCAGTATGGTCCCTTAGATTGAAGCACACATACCAGGGGCTCTATAACATGACACAATTTCTCTATTTTCAATCTGGCCATTGGGGTGGAGTAAGGAAGGGCCCAGGACAAGGACCCCATTTCCAGTCCCAGCCTGTGAAGCACCGCCAGAAAGTTTGTCCACCACTCATGAGCATGCCCAGTCCACGTCCATAAAAAGTTAACAGAGATTTAAGAAAGTATTTCTGCCTGGGATGAGACCATTGTAGTCCAAATCCACTAATGTCTGCACAATAGGGACCAGTTGGTTAGAAAAATATTGACCTAAAAGTCTAAATTTAAAAGTGATAATGGGAGCGACATCACCCCACCAACAGCGAATCCCTAGCGGTGTTTTGGGAAAACCGCTATTATTGCCTCCTTTGTAGTGTCGGGTAGTCATCTTTTTATTTGTGCTGTTTTGTATAGCTGTAGTAATCTAGAGGCTAAGTGCTGTGAAAATGTTGCATAGTAACTGCACAAGAAACTCATCCATACTGGGGGTCTAGCAAGTGTATTTCCTCCACTACTAGAGGAGCTTTAAGCTCGGTATGTTACAGAGGAGAGACCGTTGACAGGCACAGAGCATTCAAATAACTTGTGAAGGAAGGGTCTTCCACCTTGGTCGGGGCAGCATAAAGCCCAATGTAATAGAAGCTAAAGACCCTATTGATCTCAGACTGAGTGTCAACTATCATTCACTGCTGAGTCAGTATTGTCGCTATCAAGATCCTAGGTGACTCCAAGTGTAGAAGTCACGTATGATGTTGCCCCACCATGTCACCGTCCGAATGTTGGCTGCCACATATTCCCTGTAGTCGATGATGCATAGACAAGTAAAGGCAGTCTTAAGGTCCTGCCTCACCTGTGCTAATTAGGCGAGGACAGTGGTGTCCCACACAGTCATTCCCTAGTGCATGTATATCAACTTCTAATGCTAGTAGCTCCCTATGGAGCACACGTCTCCTACGATTGGGTACACAGCACCCCAGGACTTCCTTAAAAGCCTCTAACTCCACGTGGGCATCCGAGGTGGTGCTGGCATTGTCATGGAAGTGGTGATCAACCTCTTCAGTCGGAGAGGCTCGGAATTCTGCATCACGGAGTGCCTCTGTGGGGAGGCGCCATAAGGATGTGGTTGGGTAAATACCCCACACTCCCAGTTCAGGGACAGTTTAAGGGGGTTGTGGTTATACAATGTTTGGCCTGGATATTCAGCAGTCCCCACCCTCTCAGTCACTTCCGCACTGCAGTAAAGAAGGTCAGTTCGAGTGTGTAGGTTGTGCACACCTGAATAGTGAGAGTATAATGTGCTTAAGTTGATTGTGCTCCCAAAACAGGATGGGTGGATCTGTCCAGGTCTATGTCTGGGATTGTATTAAAATCCCCTCCCCAAATGCAAGGGGAGAGTATGTTTCTAAGGAAAGGAGGTTTGAGTGAGTCTACAAATGTGGCTTGGTTTGGGTGCATAAAATGCAACCAGCGACAGTGATAAGCCATCCAGGAGGCCCTCATTACTACATATTTACCCTCAGGGTCAGTGGATGAACGTTTCACTCCATAGAGTACTCCCAGAGAGACCCTTATCAATATTCCTGTAGCATACCTTGAATAAGTGGTGACCTCCACTGTGCCCCTTTAACGTTTGCTAAGCTTCAAAAGCTCAGTTTGGGTGAGGTGGGTTTCTTGCAGACAGGCAATGTGGATATGGTGGAGCATTAAGAAAGAGTGGATCTTGGAATGTTTAATGTAATTGGCCTTACCCCTAAAATGCCATGTTAGAATGTTGTAGCGGGGTCTAGTAGAGGTAGCAATGTCAGCCATTTTTCTTGCTGCATAGTGGTCACCTGGTAAAGCTCATCCCCTCCCCCAGTGTCCTGTGTGTTCTGGAGCAAACACCAGCAGTTAATGAACAATGAAAGAACTGCAATAGCAAAGTAATAAACTATACCCCGACACCAGGTCAATGCATCAGCAGGTGCTCTGCCATTGGCACTCTACTGCTCCATTCCATTGTAGTGAATCCTAGTTTGTTTTAATGGGATAACAGGAGTTAGCTTAGCATTCGGCTTACAGACTCGTGCCCCGTCACCTAGTGACTTTTAACCTACTTAGCTTGCTCTGTCTTAGCCCATTTAATTATTTAATTCCTTTAAGATGGCTGCCTTGTTTATAGTTAGGCCACTTGTTATGCTTTGCATTATCAGTGCCACCGCGTTAAGGCGTCAAGATCAAGTGGCAAAGACAAACAAACAGTAGGTGTTCACTCTTAGGGACTTTCCCTCTCTTTCAAGGGAATTGTTTATATTAATTGCCACCTCAAGCATGCCTGTTATCTATTGTTTGGGAACGCACCTGCGTCAGGGGTCCAAGTAGATCTGTATAAATACATCACACTTTAGACAGATAATCAGAGGGATTCTGACCAGAGGGCATCACCACCATCGCTGATATCGATGCTGCACGTCGTCTTGACGCTGACTCAGTCTTCGTGTCCCTACGGAGTCTGAGATAGAGACCTCATTCCAAGGTAACAAGGGTTGGGGGCTCCTCTCATGGACATGGCATTGGCAGATTAGGTTTAACATCCCCAGCTGTCCTTTAGGTAGGAGGTTAGTCCTATTATGATAGGGTATTAGGACATATTACACACCTTATGTCTTTTCGTGTTATTGCAAGATGGTGGGGGTCTTTGTAATAATGACTCTTGTCTTTGCAATTCTGTTTCTTGTACTGTTCATTATCCTAATCATTGCAGCCCATGCAACCTATCGCAGATTGCAGTTGTGTTAAATAAAAACCATTGAAACTTTACTGCATCTTCGTTATGGCCTGTGTTTGAATGAGACATGATGTATCTGCGAGAAAGGGGTAATCTCCGTTTAACCACAACACTCCCTGAGATGTCATACTCTCGAGTCCATGCGTAAAGGCTGCCACAAATCACCTTTTACTATTTGGGTTTTTGGTGAGGTGCTGCTAGTGAGCCGGAAGGGTTGGGACGACAGCTGCGACTTGTTGTAGGATAGGCATAGTCGCCTACAAACATCCTTAAACCAGCAGACTTGCCTAGAGCAAGAGTCCAAACTATGACAAGGCGCCACCAACAATGGTGTTTAGGCACAAATTTACGGATATCCTGACTATCACTGTCTCACAGACAACAGGTACCCTAAGTACCATTATACGGAGACGTCCGAGGTCTTTGGGAAAATCCTCCTCAGCTGAAAGGGTAACACCTGATCAAGCTGTAGGTTGTTCGAGCTCGAACTTATAAAAGGACTTTACTCCTCATTTGGTGTTCCGTTTCTCTAAACAAATATGGCTAACGCCATAGAAATTCCTGCAAATGCTAGACATGCATTAACACAACACTTAACAGCGCATGGCCTTGCAGAAGAGGGCGGGGATGTTACTCTTATAATAGAAGCTAATGAAGCATACCAAACAGAAACATTTTACTGTTGGGTCACCTTTTCTGAGGTAGACCAAAGAACACATACATTCCACACATACGAAATTGCAAACGTACCTCAACGGTACCAAGCATGCCAGTATCATGAAATATTGCTCACATACCAAGAGCATCAGAACTGGTTTGAAGGCGCCCTACCACATGTATTACAAAGAGTGAGATTAGGTCCTTTAAGTAATGATGGACCAACATGGCCTATGTTTGCCACCTACACACCTCACCCAGGCATTCCAAATATGCCAATAGCAGATCTGCAAAATTTATGTAATGAATTAGAGGCATTATATAGACGACTAGTTCAGTTCGTAATGCGAACTTTGAACACAACCACCAGCGCGTCCAGCTCCACCAGCACCTGGTGGATACCAATTGGCTACTGGGATTAATCCACAAACAGTGCATACTATCATGGGTAAAGTACCCACAGAGCGAGAGAAAATACCATTCTAGATAGACCAGAAAACAAACCAGCTGGAAGCTGTGTTTCCCTATACGGGACCACAGGAAAAACATAGACTCCTCACTATGTGCTTGCCGTTTGGGATGGTTCCTTCGGTGAATGACTGCGCCACATGGGGTACAGTCTTCGCTGCTATATATACTACCACACATGGTACCCCGACACTTGTCAATTTACCGGAAGTGTTAAAACAAATACAGAATGAGCACGGGGCTGCACCAGCCTTAGATTTGGGGATGAAGTTAATGCGTAACTTTGACACAGTTTCCTCAATAATACTCAGTAATATTAAAGGGGAAGCGGTTGCACTGGTTATACGCCAGCGTCTCTGAGAAACTCCACAATTGGAACAGGAGAGACAGCTACCAAAAATAATTTCCGACACCTACACTAGTATAGGGCGGGATAGTTTGGGAGCCAAACCAAATAAATTGGAATTGCAAAGTACCACCCTTAAGGAAGGTACAAAGCAGGCACAAGAGGGTTCTAAAAAGCACTGGGAAAAACAAAAAGAATTTAAGGATAGACGAAATAAGAGAGCTGATTCTCCACACCCGGAGAACTCCGAAAGAAGATACAATCTCAGAAATAGGGAGAATATCAAAACTTCTGACAGATATACTGATTCACGTCCCTTTCATTCCTTTCAGGAAGCACCGGATAGACGTAGCGAGAGAGGGGGCCGTCCTGATCGACGTCCTGAATACGTGAAATAAAAGAAAGACTTGCCGCGGTCTGCCATTAAAAAAGATGAAAAGACTCCTCAGCAAAAGCCACAGTTTAAAAAGAAAAGGTGGCAGCACTGTCAGCTAAAAATGCCAGTACACTTGAGAAAACTGTTGAGGAACAAGACGTGGGCAGTGACTCTGTTAGACAGCGCAGCAGAGGTCACAATATGTCGCCAGAGTCTGAAAGATCATCTGGATGCAACAGCAACTAGCGATTTTATTGCAGTTGAGACAGCGGATAGCCGCGTTCTCCCACACCACAGGGTTTATGATTTACAAATTCAAAATAGAGGAAGACGTGGAGCGCACCATTGGTGTAATATTCTGGGATGAACTTACTAGTGATATCCTATTGGCCGAAAGAGACTGGCCACCTGAGCACGTCCGTAAGCTCCCACATGGGGAAGATGTAATTTTGCCTTCTTTCTCTAATCTTGTTCCGGAAGCAGAAAAACAAGCCTATGCTGTTGAATGGGCTTTAGCGCAGGCACCTGCGTTATATCGCAATCAAGTAGCTTGGGACAAGGAGTCTCCTTGTCATGTTATTCCCGTTAGGTCTACACCTCAACCTCAGCCACAATATCCTGTTAAACATGAAGCAAAAGCTCCGGTGAGGCAGATCCTCACCCAGCTCGAGTATCAGGGATAATTGAGCCCTGTACATCTGCAATGAATAACCCGTTATTCCCCGTGGCAATGCAAGATCATTCCTACAGAATAGTCATTGATTACAGACATTTAAACATTCACACATGTACATATGCTATACAAAACTCACATAGCACAGCACTGATAAATAATGTAGTGCGTAAAAAATATAAAGCAACGTTAGATATTTCTAATGGATTTTTCTGCCAGAATTTAGCACATGAAAGTCGAGACCTGAGTGCATTCTCATTTGGCTCACAGGAACGCTTTTGTCGTTTACCCCAAGGCTATAAGAACAGCCCAGGGCTGTTTTCAGCCCGTGTAACATCAATATTACATGATGTTCATCCAGAGGCGTTATCCTACGTGGATGAAATATATCTCATGGACGACGACCTCAACATTCATCTTGTAAGGGTCGATTGGATCATTTTGGGATTTGCAGACATCGGTTACAAATTCAACTTTAAGAAAAGTAAGATTGCCTTTCTCTGTGTATTGTTCCTGGGATACAAGCTATTGAACGAGGGAAGAGCCTGGCCCCCCACTTTTTAGAGAAATGTGCACAATTGCACCCTCCTAACACTCTCAAGAAACTACAGTCACTACTAGGTTTCTTCAACTTTGGCAGAACATATATTCCAGACTATGCACTGCGTATCAAGCCAGTTTATGAACTGGTAAAGGCAAACTTTTCTAGCAGACACAGGACAGTTGAACATACATGCATCCTCAGGGAATTGCAACAGGACATGCTAGAAGCTAAACACTTGCACACGTGACAATAAAACTAATTTGGTCATCAGAATAATTGCTGGTGCCATTGGATTTACTCATGTCACCTTCAATGAAGGCGACACAGTACCCATTGCATATAAATTACATTTATACTCAAATGCAGAACAACGTTTTGCACCCACAGAAAGGATTCTGACTGCAGTTCAAATGGCTGTCATTAAGGAGAGGCCACTTGCCCAGGGGAAACGCATTATTGTTGTTACCCCGGTGCCGGCCTTAGAGGCTGTCACCAAAGCAAGTGTTCCCAAAGCTAAAGCATTACATCCACGTTGCTTGACGTCTCTGACCGCCACTGATGTTGATTATATCTTTGATCCAAAACTTCAGACACAAGAGTTTCTCCAGTACAAACAGGAGTACCCCGCTCCTCTCCTGCCACTTGACAGATACCTTACTGTGATTTACACTGATGGTTCAGCACAACCCGATGTAGGTACTAAACATCAGTACTCAGCCGCTTGCGCGGCCGTGAGCGGAGTGTTGGAAGATGGAGTACTTCTACCCTCACAATACCTACACGCAGACCCTAGGGGACTGCACAGCTCAGTTGGCTGAACTTAAAGCTCTTATATTAGCGCTAGAACACACAGAGCCAGGATGCCTGACTTTAATAGTCTGTGACTCATATTACTGCGTCCAGTTATACAATGATTATCTTAATCATTGGAAGCTAAACGGGTTTAGAGATTCAAAAGGGAACACCATTAAACACAAGACATTGTGGGGGAGGGTGGCTGATCTTAAGGATAAGCTACCGTGTGTCCAAGTAGTAGATACATTGGGCCACCAACATGTAGGAGTACACGTTATCTGCAACACTTTGGCTGATGAAGCAGCCACATCTGCAGTAGCTACGGCTTCTGTGGCTGCAGTGACTTGTTCACAGACGAGATTGGATAATGAAGTACTGACTGCCGTGAAAGCTTCGGCTGCAGGCAATTCTCTTCCGAAAGGATACCCTACAAATCATTCTTATCATATCAGTGCACAGAATGTTGCCTATGGAACGATCCCTGGGGTAGGAGATCGAGTGATGCCTAATGAAGACCAGAGATTACATCTAGTAAAAGCAGCGCATGAGGGTGTTGCTTCTGCACATGCTGGTATTTTGGCCACAATAACACTCTTACAGAAATGCTTATGGTGGACTGGTCTATGCAGGCGGACAAAGAAATATGTCCTTTGTTGTGACATTTGCCAGCAAATAAAGGCTCCAATATCAAACGCCCACCACAGACATCCCTCTTAGTGTCCAGCAGGCCACTACAATGTGTGTACCTGGATCATTGTGGTCCACTTCAACCTGATGGTGCATACAGATACATCTTAGTCGCTGTAGATTCTTGTTCTAGATTCCTCTGAGGATGGCCGCAGCGGTCGGCTGACGCTCAAACTGTTATAAAAGACTTGCTGATCTTTATCAGTACTTATGCGGTTGCAGCATTCCATTCGGACCAGGGCCCTGCATTTGCCTCTAAGGCATTCAGGGACACCATGGGGACGATGGGTGTTGCACTCCATTACTCCTTACCATACCATCTCGAGGGAAATTCGGTCGTAGAGAGGCGGAACCGTCATCTAAAGCAGTCCTTAACAGCTCGGGTATTAGGTTCAGGCCGCAGTTGGCTTCATCACCTATATGGGGTCCAGAGAGCACTGAATAATATGCCAAGATGGTCTTTGGGGGGACGCACTCCTTATGAGATTCTCTTTGGGATACCTATGTATGTCCCAGATCTTGATGCCTCTGGTTTGGTGGCAGCAGAAACACCATTTGACATAAATGAACGTCTCACTGTCTTACAGGAGCTTCAGCAATTTCGTGATGATAAATCATCTACCAGTGCTGCCACCTTACGAATAAGGGATTTAGCGAAAACTTTGACTGGCTGGATTCCTAAAGTTGGGATTTGGTTCGTGAGAAGATCGCTGTGAAGAAGGAATTCAGTCCATCATACAGAACACCTGTCCCGGTCTTGGGAATTCAAGGTACTAGAACTGTCATCTTATCACCATTGCCTGGTTCCAGAACGAACAGATTCATTTCCATTGATGACCTCAAACTACACCATGTGGCCGATCCTTCACAGTAGACCAAGAGGTCCCTTGGGTAGTTCCCGATCCCCTCTCATTACCCAACAGGACATACCTCTACATAGATGGATGAACAACACTGCGACAGACTATGCAACAATGTCCAATGCTGTCACAGATACCTCCTCGACCATGTGGAGGGCGGAAAACGAACTCTTGCTAGTTCCAATTACCACTTCAATGACAACACCTGTCCAAGATTTGGCTGTTTTTTATACGAACACTTCACAGACTGATGACACCGTCTACCAAGAGCCTCCACGCGAAGTGGACCAATGTACAAGTAATGCACCGGCTCCAGTATTTGCAGAGACTGCCTCTGGTTATTTCTTAGACATTGATGACTTTTCCACTATTGTGATTGACAATGTTTTGAAAACACGGAAGCTGTATCAATGGCTTACAGAGAACTATGTAAACTACCCATGGAACTATTTATGGTTCTGTTTGACATTTTCAGCATTATATTTGTTGGTTGGTTTTGTGACTGTTTTCTTTTTGCTCATAAATGGTCACTACATTCCTGAACGCTCCTCTGTAGAGCCTGTGGATGAAGTCTTAACTCCATGTCATTCCTCACATAAGGTCCAAAGAGACTTGTCCCCTGTGAACATTACAGCAATACTGATTCCTGATGGGATTGTGTGGGACAACGTTCCCTTTGATATATACAGGCCTACTGAGGTCATTCAAATTCCATACGTGTTCAAAATATCTATAACAGATGTGATTACACCTGATGTTTTATCTGATGATTGGGATGTCCAAACAGTTGATTCCATGCTAACTGAAATGAAGGTCCATGAGAGGAGCCCCCAACCGTTGTTACCTTGGAATGAGGTCTCTATCTCAGACTCCGTAGGGACACGAAGAATGGGTCAGCGTCAAGATGACGTGCAGCATTGATATCAGTGATGGTGGCGATGCCCTCTGGTCGCAATCCCTCTGATTATCTGTCTAAAGTGTGATGTATTTATACAGATCTACTTGGACCCCTGACGTAGGTGTGTTTCCAAACAATAGATAACAGGCATGCTTGGGGCGGCAATTAATATAAACAATTCCCTCGAAAGCATAGAGAGGGAAAGTCCATAAGAGTGAACACCTACTGTTTGTTTGTCTTTGCCACTTGATCTTGACGCCTTAACGCGGTGGCACTGATAATGCAGAGCATAACAAGTGGCCTAACTATAAACAAGGCAGCCATCGTAAAGGAATTAAATAATTAAATGGGCTAAGACAGAGCAAGCTAAGTAGGTTAAAAGTCACTAGGTGACGGGGGCGCGAGTCTGCAAGTCAAAGGCTAGGGTAACTCCTGTTATCCCATTAAAACAAACTAGGATTCACTACACCCTCCCCATTGTCGTAAAAGGTATGACAAAGGTAAATGAATCCAAACACTAAAATTTCTCTGGACTAAAAGGCTAAAAGCATAAAAACTAGCAAAAAAAAAGTTTAAAATTATGTTAAAAGATAGTAAAAATATTAGCTAAAGAAATACATACAGAGAATGTTAATGTCAACCATGACAAGCACAGCAGGCCAAAGTAAAGGCAATTTGAATGCATACTTTAATCGGAAATGGCAAGCTAATTCATCAAATTATTTGCTATAGTTATGATCTCGAAGAGTGTCATTGAAGTCACCAACCAAGGACCTGAAAAATGAGTCCACATCGTCAGATGTTAGATCGATCACTGGGTGGGCAAACGGATCCACAGAGCAGTAGTGCGTGTCAGTCTCTTGTGCAGAGCCATCTGCAGCAGTGCCATCGTCCATGGTAGACATTAGAACGGAAGGCTCATAAGTGGCCTCGTGGAGCAACCTTAGTCTCAAGGGGCATGACCGTGAATGAACCCTTATCGGGGACATCAGCAGTTCGTGCACAGGAGATGCTGGTGCAACAGCAAGACACACCATAGGCAGGTGTTCGAAGAGGCACCACACGCAGTGAAAAACTGGTTGTACGCACCAGAGAAGTGGCCGAAATGACAACAACCAATCACGCTCCAATTCCACCAGCAAGGAGGTGATAGCGCATCCAGTCCTTGTAGATTACTTATATACTTGGACACGCCGGAGGTCGGTGAACCTTTTGACCGGGTTGAGTTCTCCTCATCCAAAGAAATCATCAGATCCTTCAAATCAGTAATCAATAATCATTTATAACCAATAATCAATACTCAATTAATAATCAAACAACACATTAGATCAAATAGAAACAGTAATTTGACACACCATGACCTTTCAGTCATGAATAACCACACCTGTTTATTAAGAGTTAATGAGTTTATTTTCCTATATTAACAAAGCTAATACGATGTAAGTAAGTCTCAAAATCAAATGATACACATATACGAACATTACTGGCTGTCCATAATGGCGGAAGAAACGCAATCTATGCAAAACTTGGATAATAATGCACTCAGATATAGCAGTGCAAATCACTAATAAAAGCAACTGAGATTGACTAATAGTATACATTGGTCAGCATAACAAGATTTCAATTAAGCACGGTGCATTAAATGAATACCTCAACTAGCCTATGATTAGCATTGGCATGTGGGGCTTCATGCAAAATGAATTTAGTCAACATAAATTTAGAAAACTTCAGGGTGGGCTCTGTTCAAAATAAGCAGTTGATACCTAAGAAGGAAAACACAATGAATAGTACATTTATCCTTTCATAATTACCAAATACAATCAGCATTCAAGGTAAGTCTTCGTCCTTCAGGTACCGGTTCGATCAGCATGGGGCAGACTTCAAAAAGGAGGCAAAGTTAAGTCAAGTTTTCCTTGCAGCAGCAAGGAAAATGGGGGGGGGCAAAAGTTTATCGTATGGGCAAGAAAGGGTAAAGTTTAAAGTTAAAGTCTCTAGGGTGAGAATTCTTTAAAGTCTCTCTCTCTGGGATAGAGAAAAAGCATCAAAGTGTCATCAAAGTAAAAGTGGCAATGGCATAAAATGGCATCGATAATGGTTCCAACAACGGCATCAAAATGGCGTCGATTATGGTTCCAACAATGGCATCAAAATGGCGTGTCTTCTCTTCGTCCGGTGGGATTAAGTAAGAAAAGTTCCAAATTCTTCAGGTTCTTCCATTGGAGGGTCCATGGGGTGATTTCTCTTTGACCAATGAATAGTGTCTTTTCTCTTAATACTCATCTACGTGTAATGTGTCTTTGGAGTTTTGGAACATAACTAGCAACAAAGTTGCCAATTAATTCTGCATCAGTGTCTTCGTTGTCTGCACCTGCAGAAACTGACCTTGAGCTTCAAAGGGGATGAAAGTTGCCTAACACGCAACTTTGAGATAAGTGTATTAGTCATTCTACTGGAAAAATACAGCTTTTAAAAGATTCAAACACGTCTTTGTTAATATAAATGGACTACGCAGTTAAAATTGAGACCGGGCAACTAGGCCAAAGCCGCTACTAAATTTAAGCTAAGCATATATCAGTTTCAATGAGAAAATCATAAAGTATAACTTCAAATATGACATATTAGTACTTTTTGTCAGTTTTCATGATTAATTAAGCTTGTTTAAACTAATGGTGACCTACTTCGTGGGCACATTTCTCTTCACATTTTATTTTTCTTTGCTAAAACACATTGCATATACGGTTTTGTTGCATGATATATAAATGTTTGTTAGTCTTTCTTTTTCCGCTTCATCAATCCCTCCTCTGATGACTAATCATGTCATCATACTAAATCTTCCTTCACAAATTTTATTTTATTCAAAATTCTGTTTCAACATTCTTTCATTTCAATCAATTCTCTTTTTCTTTTTTCTCCCTTTGAATTTTCTCTGTTAATTTTGCCATTTCTTTTTGTTCTTTCTTTTCAGTTCTTCTCTTGTTTCTTAATCTCAATATTTTAATAATTTTCCATATTCCCCAAATACCTATTAAACAAATTAATATTATTAACATTCCTTTTACTATTTTCAGTAATATTCCGTTCCAAATGTTGCTGAGCCAATTTCCCACGGAAGCAAAACCTTGTCCATCTTTTTCCCATACTCCTGGTTCTTTCAATTCTTTCAAGTCTGTACTATCGTTAGTTACATTTGTAAGCATGTTTCTAATTTGTTTAATGTTGTCAGGTATATATGAACAACAGTGACGTGCACTAAGCATTTTGCAAACGCCGCCATTCTTTGCTAAAAGAATGTCTAAAGCAAGCCGATTTTGAAGAGTCATGGCTCTTTCTGCAGCAAGTTCAGTATCCATCAGGATCATTGCTCCTGAGAAATTTGTCAGCATGTTATCCACAAAAGTAGACAACTTTAGTATTTTAATTGAATTTAGTATAACTCCTACTGAAGGAATTATTGCTCCAAATATGTCTCCTACCACACCAGAAGCTGTCTCCCTTTTCTGAATACGATGTAATGCAGACAGCTTCGGAAATTTCTTTAAGTCATCTAGTTGATAAATCTTTGGAAATACTATTCCCAAATAACATCTCCCATACCATCCTTTAGGAAGACGATAATAGGCGTTAAGTCCACAAATATAATAGACCCCTGGAATAGCTGGGTCTTGTCCATTCAACATGAACGTCCATTTACTCTGGAATAAAAACACGTGTTTACATTCACTCGTTCCCACAAATATTTTGTCATAATATGACTTAGGTCCATATATGCAAAGTTTTCCTATATGTAATGCATCTAAAGCTAATTTCCCTTGTGTTTTTATTGCGGCAAAAGCATAGTTATCTACAGATGTCCTTTTTTGCAATTCTTTTTCTAATTTTTCTTTCAGCTGTTTTCTTCTATCCTCAGTGTGATCTAAAAAGCTTTTCTCTACGGGTGAAAGTAAGCATGTAAAGTTATTTCTATGAGCGTAAACTGTAGCAAAAGGAGAGATTGGCTCAAAGAAACCTCTAACTAATTTTATATAATAGTTTTGCTATTTTACTCAAGTACTCAATTATGGGGACAAAGGAAAATATGACGTCCTGATTGGAATAGAAGTATTGAATATACTCCTGGTTATAAAATCTGGTTAGTAACAAACTACATGTTATTCCATACGTAAGGGGCATGCTATGATATGTATCTCCTTCTAATACTGATGTAGGGATTTGTGTACATACATAACAATCCTTCGCGTCCATTGTCTCAACATACTCATTCAGCAAGCGATAGAAAACATTAGATGAGAGTTCTTTTTTCGTGTTAGTATCGTCATGTAAATATTTTTCGTCTTGTTCGAGTCTATTTAAAGGAGTTAATTCAGTAGTAGTTTTAAAGATAGAAGCATCATTCGTGTCTCTTTCATTCCCTCCATGCATTCCAAGAATTATTGCCATAATTATTAGTACACATGCAATTATCAAACCTATACACATGTGTTTACAACATTTCATCCTACGTCCTTGTGTAGTATTGTCAGTCATGATCTTTAGAGAATCAGAAAGTTGAAGATAGTCTATCAAATTTGCATATATATATATATATATATATATATATATATATATATATATATATATACTGGATCAACGAGGTTAATGTTCACACGGTTTTCTTTAGCAGCTTAGTCTCTTATTGGTTTAGCAGCTTTGTCTCAAAATCGGTTTCAAAGTCAATCAGGTTATCAATGTCTTATCCGGTAATGTTCATGAAATTCAATTTTCAAGTGCCAAAGTGTCGTTCTGCTTCTTCATTTTCAAGACTAAGAGATAGAAATTCGTCTGACCAATCGTTAGTGGCTGTGTATGCCCATTCTGGACCGGAATATCTTCTGTTTGCTACTCTTTTTCTTTTCAATTTTGCATCTCCTTTCGATTCTCCTTCGCTTATGTCTTGTTCTTTGGATGTGTCTTTTTCTTCATTCAATGTGGTTATGATAGATACTTCTTTTCTTTTCTCTTTCGAGTCTGGCATTTTGTCTTCATTTAATGTTTCTTTAGTCTTTGATTTCACTGGTGATACACTTTGTCTTCGTTTCGCGTTGTTTTCACCTGACGGACCTGCAACCGGTTCCGGAAGAGTTGGAACAATTTGACTTTGCTCCGTCTCGTCTCCTTCACCTGGGAGATCGGTCAATTTTTCTCCCTGTTCTCCTGTATCGTCTGCTTCTGGGAAAGCCGTCCTCTGACTAGGCTTTCCTGCTTTTTCACCTGAGATAGGATCTTCGTCACCTCCTGGAGCTTCTTTTCTGTAGTCCTCGAAAGGAGTGACTATGTCTTCCTCAGTGAATATTTCTTCTGCTTCAGTTTCTCCTTGTTCGCTTTCAGGCTCTTTTCGTCCTGTCTCAGTGCCTGGTACTTTCTTGTTAGTTGTCGGTAATTTCAGTGCATCAATTTCCTCTTCTGTGGGACACGTCACTTTTTTCGTGTGACTGGCATGAATCCAGTTGGGAACTCCCGCACACTTCACAGCGGTGGTAGTCGTCAGAATCACTTGAAAAGGTCCTTTCCAATGGGGTTCCAAGCACAACTTCCTCATTTGCTTCTTTACCACAATCCAGTCACCTGCTTTCAGGGCGTGGATCTGTGGCAAGGTGGTTGCCTCCACCTGGTGAGAAAAAGAGCGGACTACATCAGCCAGACCTTTGCAGTAGTCCAATACCATATCATCTGTAATATTTACAAGGGCATTAACAGGAACTGCTGGAAGTCTCATGGCTCTGCCCATGAGAATTTCGTGCAGTGATAGTCCTGTCTTTCTATCAGGTGTGTTTCTCATTGGCATTAACACCAAAGGCAACGCGTCAGGCCATTTCATGTTTGTGGATGCACATATTTTCGCCATTCTTGATTTCAGAGTGCCATTCATTTGCTCCACTAGTCCTGATGCTTCAGGGCGGTAGCTACAATGCAATTTCTGTTCAATGTTCAATGCTGCACATAATAATTTGATTACTTCGTTATTGAAGTGACTTCCCCTATCTGACTCTAAAGAGATCGGAAATCCGAAACGTGGAATTAGTTCTCTCAACAGTAGTTTTGCAACTGTGAGACTGTCATTTCTACGTGTAGGGTAAGCTTCAATCCAGTGGCTAAAAATACACACAATCACCAACACATATTTCAAGCCTGCATGCATAGGCATGTCAATGAAATCCAGTTGCATTCTGCTGAACGGACCACCTGCTCTTCCAATGTGGCTCAAATTTACCATGGTTCCCTTCCCTGCGTTCATTTGTTGGAAAATGATGCAACGATGGCAAACTGCTTCAGCAACTTGGCGAAATTTAGGATTAAACCAGTCAATTTTGAATAATCTAATCATGACATCTCTTCCAATGTGTGCTTGTCCGTGATATAGCCTAGCTATTTGCGTCAAAAGACTGTCTGGCAAAACTAATCTCCCTTCATTTGAAACCCACAAATCATCTGATTTTTTTACGCATTGTAATTTATTCCATGAGAGTTTTTCGTCTCTACTAACATTATTTTGTAGACATTTCAATTCTTCTAGTGTGTCTACAATTTTTAAAGCAAAGGCTTCATTTTGTTCAAGTTCTGTTTCATTTATCAAATTCCATTCGTCTCTGAGCAATATACAGTTCAATGCGCAAAACCTTGCGACTTGATCTGCATATTCATTTCCCAAAGAAACAAAGTCTTGTGATTTCAAATGTGCACTGCATTTTACCACTGCTACTTCCCCTGGTAACTGGATAGCATGTAACAAATCTTTGATTCTTTCCCCATTTTTCACTGGTGATCCAGAAGAGGTCATAAAGCCTCTTTGTGACCACAATTGTTCAAAGTCATGCACTATTCCGAATCCGTACTGACTGTCAGTGTAAATGGTGACTTTCATTAATGCGGAAAGTTGGCAAGCTCTAGTAAGAGCTACTAGTTCTGCTACTTGTGCAGAATAGATTCCCTGAAGCCAAGATGCTTCTAGAACACCAGTTATTGTACATACAGCATATCCTGCTTTCAATATTCCTGCTGCATCTCTTAAAAATTAACCATCAACAAAGATAATCTGATCATTTTCTTCCAATCGAGTATCTATGATATCAGGTCTTGGTTTAGTACAAAATTCAGTCACCTGAAGACAGTCATGTTCGATATCTTCTACATTTTCAATTTCAACATTTTCACTGGGAAACAAAGTTGCCGGATTTAATGTAGTGCATCTTTTTAATTGCACGTTAGGTGATCCCAAAATTATTGTCTCATATCTCGTAAGCCTAGCACCAGTCATGTGCTGTGTTCGGGAACGTGTCAAAGGTATTTCGACTGAGAGAGGGACCATAACTGTTACAGGATGTCCCATCACTATTCCTTCACTTTGATTAAGGCTTATACCAACTGCTGCTACAGCACGCAAGCATCCTGGTAAGGCTGCTGCGACTGGATCCAAAGTAGCTGAAAAATATGCTACTGGTCTGTTTACGCCACCATGGGCTTGAGTCAAGACAGACAAGGAACATGCATCACGTTCATGACAAAACAATGTAAAAGGCTTTGTGCAATCAGGCATACCCAAAGCTGGAGCTCTGCACATGCATTCCTTTAATTCAATAAAGGCATCCATTTCATCTCTCTTCAACATTATTTCATCTTGCACATCTTTCTGGGTCAGTTTCAGTAAAGGTTTAGCTATAGTTGAGAAATTGGGAATCCATTGGCGACAGTAGCTCACCATTCCCAAAAACTTTCTCACCTCTTTTCTTTTTTTGGGTGGACTCATTTGAAGTACACACGTTATTCTTTCTTTCATAATTTTTCTCGACCCCTTTTCTATTTGGTGACCCAAATATTTCACTTTCTTTTGGCAGTATTGCAATTTCAAAGGAGACACTTTGTGTCCATTCCTTCCCAAATGATTCACTAGGGCAATAGTGTCAACTGTACAGTCATTTTCTGTTTTGGATGCAATCAGTAAATCGTCAATATACTGTACTAAGGTTGATTCGAAAGGTTATCTCATGATTCCAAATTTTTCTTCAGAATCTGATTGAAAATAGATGGTGACTCCGAAAACCCTTGAGGAATTCGACACCAACTGTAGACTCTGTCCAAAAATCTGAAACAAAAAAGAAATTGGCTGTCCTCATGAAGAGGCACAGAAAATAATGCTTGTGACAAATCAATAACTGTGAACCACTCTGTATCACATGGAATTTGAAACATTATTACAGCTGGATTTGGTACTACGGGACAACATTTGACTATTATGTCATTTATTTTTCTCAAATCTTGAACAATTCGGACCTTTCCACTTGGCTTTATCAGTCCCATGATTGGTGAATTACATGGACTACTCAGTGCTTCTTTCAGTACTCCTTGTTTCACAAATTCGTCAATGAGTTGGGCGACTTTCATAAGGGTATCTTGTGGCATATGGTATTGTGGAGTCTGAGGAAAGTCTACATTAGGTTTTACAGTCACTTTCACTGCTTCTGCTCCTTTTATCAATCCTACTTCTTTCCCTGTCATATCCCACACTTCTTTTCCAACAGTTTATTGTAAATCAGCTGGAATATCTGCTTCAGTGAGCATAGGATAAAGAGTAATCAGGGGATACTCTTCATCAACAGTATCCATTTCTTCTTCTTCTTCTAAACTGTCCTCTTCTTCCTCATCACTATTTGTCTGAATTTTAATTCCATTATGTGAGCACATAATCGAGCATCCTAGTTTGTATAATAGATCTCTTCCTAATAAGGATATTGGACTTGAGTCACACACCACAAATTTATGTAACCCTTGAAAGTTACCAGTTTCGACTTGTACTGGATCTGTAATTGGGTTTGTCAGATACTGATTTGCTACTCCCACTACTTGAACTGTTCTCCCTGAAAGTGGCAAATTTGGTACTTCAATACTTCTAACTGTGGAGCGTGTAGCTCCTGTGTCAACCAAAAATGAAACTCTGTGACCCATAACTCTTCCTTCCACATAGGGTCCCTTTTGATCAACTTCCAAAGATGCTGCAAGCATACAGTTTCCCTCCTCATCTGAACTTTCACTCTCCCATTCATTGTTTATTCCATTCTCACTGTGTAACGGGAATTGGTGTACTGTGTTACTTTGATTCATTCCTTGACCTGTGACCTGTTGAGGAAGCATTACTTGTTGCTGATTCATTGGTGCTAAGGGTACTTGCATTTGCTGATTAGGTACCATAGGAAACTGCTGTTGCATCGGCTGTGATTGTACCATTTGTACACAGGACATTTGCACCTGCTGTTGTTGCATGGGTTGTAGACCCTGCATCTGATTTACATTATTTTGGAAATTTGGGTTTGGACCTCTCAATTTTGGTCCTCTCACATTCTGAAATGTATTGACATCATTGTTCTGCTGTCCTCTGCCTTACTGCACCAACATTGGGCACTCCCGTTTCCAATGTCCGACGATTCCGCACATTTGACATGGCATCACTTTCTTCATTGCCTGTATACCATTTGGAATCACGACAGTATTTAAATCAGGACCATTATTTACAAAACCTCCTCGGCCTCTGCCTCTCATCTGTGGCTGGAACATAGCATTTCCCTGCTGTTGCTGCTGTGGCAATTGTTGTTGAAAACCTTGCAAACCTGTCTGAGCTGCTCTGATCTGCATCACCATCACTTTTTCCTTCAACTTTTTCTGCTTTGTCTCAATCTCATCACTGCAGTATTTTGCATAATTCAACACTTCATCAATCGATTTTGACTGCCAACAAATCAAATGCATTTTAATCATCTGGCTAATTTCGGGTCTCAATCCTTCCACAAATCTGAATACGAAATGGAGCATGTCTTTTGCGTCAATCGTTTCCGTGCACTATAATTTTAAAATGCTTTCAACAATCTCTCATAGTATGCATGTATCGACTCTTTAACTTCCTGTGCTGTTCTGTCAATTTTCTGCCAATCTACATTTTTCGACGCAACTTTTGCTTTCAAATACTCAATCACCTTATGGTATATTTTCATTACCTCAGGCGATGGTGCACCTGTGTCCTTATCTCTTTCCGGTTCTTTTGTCGGCCAATCTATAGCTCTTTTACATTCTTCCCACAAATCTGCTGGCACTACAATGTCAAATAAAGTATTCAAGTCTTCCCAAAGACACGTTGCGAGTTTCACAAATCTATCTGTTTGTTGATACAATTCAATCGGTTTCTCTCTTAACCTGGGGTAATCATCCATAAAAGATTGAATATCACACCTGTGCCATGGTACGTGAATACATTTTCCTCCTTCTGTTTCTCTCATTGGTAACATGGTTATAAGATCATCATTCTTTTGTGTTCTAACATTTTGATCTGGGGTACTTTCTTTCTTCTTATCCTTTTTAACCCATCTGCTTTCCCACTTGTCTAAGCATCTCCAAACCTGCGCGCTTTGCAGTATTTCTTTAAGGTGTGTTTTCATTCCTGCAGATCTCATGTGTTCAAAGTCTTTTGTTTCAAAGTCTAGCCTGTAACTTCTGCTCAAGTGCTTGGTTTTATTTATGTCTATTTTATATCTATCTGCAATTTCTTGTAACCTCTTATGTACGCCACTTACTTCTCTTGTAATTCTAGGGCAAATGTATCTCAGCTCTTCTTCTGTGTATGGTTCTAACCTGTTCAGACACATCGATCCATCTACGAGTTCACCTGCTTCCATGCCCAATCTTATTTGATTCAAATATTCTTCTCCTTTCCCCTTGGGTGTACTCTGTGGGGTATTCAGACTGTTCAACCATTGTGTTAATTGTTGTGCATTTAGTCCCAATAATGTAGCATCTACATCCACTGCTACTGATGGTTTCTGTAATGTTTCTGTTTTTGAAATTTGCGGTATTATCAGTGGTGGATTTGACCTTACCACAGTTGACGGAACACAAATTGGAATCGGACTAAATTCCAACAAAGACCCAGATCTGTTTGAGAGTGTTCCCACAGGAGTCATTTCTTGGGTATTTTCTACATATCCTCTTCCTGTCTCATTCTGTGTCATTACACCTTGATCGCATACACTTGGCTTTGCTTGTATATGTGATGGTACTGGCGGACCTGCAGTAATAGGCAAATGTATTGCATCCGGATTCTGTCTGTTATCCAAATTCTGTGGCATGTTAATTCCCATATTATGTTTCATCATTGCTGACATGTCTAATTGTGTTTCTGCTGTTTGAATGTACCTTGGCATTTCTTGTGTCTGCCTTTGAGGCATCACTAAATTAGAATTTATTTCGAAATTATGCTCATCATAATAGCGTCTTTGGACCTGTGGCTGATAATTATTAACAGGTTCCAGTTTAGTCACGTCACGATATATTCTCTGAGCTTGTGGTATTTCCTGTGTAAAAGGCATATTAGGACTACTCTGCATCTATATTTTTCTCAATTTCGGTGTTACAATACCCTGTATTGGTTCTGGAGGGGCAGTACTAGTGCTTGGGCCAATTTCGTTTTCCACATATGGTGGTGGACGGTCATTTAGTAATTGCAGAATGAATTCCTCATCATCTGATTCGTCTGACCTTTTTGAGGTTCTCTTGTTCTCTCTATCTTTGAACTGACTCCTGTTTGTTTTATGGGTAGCTTTATTTCCTTCCGTCTCTACTTCTTCAGTAATTGCTGGAAACAATTTAATTCCCTGCAATATATCTGATCTCCAAATCTTTTGAGCACTATCCCATCTAGCATCCGCTAGTGTCTTTTCTACTCTTCTCACTCTTGTCTCAAATTTCTTTTGTAGTTGCTGTCTAGCTATTTGTTCCCAAATTGCTAATGCTTCAAATTGTGCTGGTCTTGGAGGTATTTTCATGTCATATAGCGCAAATCTTAAATTCTCCAAAACTCTCAAATTAAACGTCCCATGGATAGGAAACGCTACACTTCCATGCTTTTCTGTTAATTTACACCATTGTTTTAACCAAAGACATGGTGCGACACCTTTTTCTTCAATTACGATGTAAGCTGGTGTACCCTCAGGCGGTGTTTCTTCTCCTACATTTGCTTTAATATATACATCTCCCCTCAAGGCACTCTTAAATGCTTTGAAAAATGTCATCTTTCCGCCTTTTATTTTCTCAAAAATGTAATCAATAAGTGACTTTAATTCCCAGAATACTCTTCGCTTGCCTTTCCCTACCAATTGCGCTTCACAGACTGTGTCCAATCCGTGCGCGACCCTTCTCACCAACCAACCTATCTCAGCGCGGCTCCAGTGACGTCACACTCACACACTGCGGCTGACAAAGTCTTGCGGCTTGTCCTCCTTCATTCAGCTTCACTCAAAACTATTTTCTGCAATATATCGTGAGCACTAATTAAAAAGAAGAAAACAAATCTGTCGGTTTACTACAGGAAAAAGGTAATACAATCGCTTCAGAAACCTTAGGGATTTTTCACTAGCCTCTGCAGTTATTCCATCTTTCTCGGTTTCCCACTTTCGCAAGCAAAATTTGACCTGCAAACTTTACTCTCAACTGATCAATTAACTATTCTAGTGCACCTCAGAATTTGTCAAATCTCAAAGTCGAAAATTTTCTTTTCTTCCTCAATATTCGTACTGACTCGTTGACCACGCCCGATCAACCTTTTAAACCGAACAAATTACAACATCAATCAAGTGTCTCATACACTTTTCAACATACTCCGGAGTCTCTTGACCTTGCAGGGCCCGTTTCAACATCAACAACCACGTGGACAATTTTTCTGCACAAAGCGCTACACACATATGAAGTTCGAGGACTTCCCTACTTTCACACTTTGGAGTACCACTCCTCTAAAAATTTTATTGGAGTTCATAACCCCCTAAAAATCCTCACAAACTTCACATTTGTCTGCGGCATAAGCTTTGCAAGCGCGAAACCCTAACCTCATTCATACTGTCACTAGAAACACCGAAAACATCCTCACACCTCCATTTCCTGCATTCGCAAGCTCCGAGATTCTAGGAAAGTCATTGGGGATTTAGGGCATCATGATCTCTCTAACTTGTTTTATTAAAAAAATTCTAACTTGGATCCGTCTATTTTTCAGATGGGGTCCCAAAGGGCCAAACCATCAAGCTCTGCTACCATCTACTGATAGCGCGTCCAGTCCTTGTAGATTACTTATACTTGGACACGCCGGAGGTCGGTGAACCTTTTGACCCGGTTGAGTTCTCCTCATCCAAAGAAATCATCAGATCCTTCAAATCAGTAATCAATAATTATTTATAACCAATAATCAATACTCAATTAATAATCAAATAACAAATTAGATCAAATAGAAACAGTAATTTGACACACCATGACCTTTCAGTCATGAATAACCACACCTGTTTATTAAGAGTTAATGAGTTTATTTCCCTATATTAACAAAGCTAATACGATGTAAGTAAGTCTCAAATTCAAATGATACACATATACGAACATTACTGGCTGTCCATAACGGCGTAAGAAACGCAATCTATGCAAAACTTGGATAATAATGCACTCAGATATAGCAGTGCAAATCATTAATAAAAGCAACTGAGATTGACTAATAGTGTACATTGGTCAGCACAACAAGATTTCAATTCAGCACAGTGCATTAAATGAATACCTCAACTAACCTCTGATTAGCATTGGCATGTGGGGCTTCATGCAAAATGAATTTAGTCAACATAAATTTAGAAAACTTCTAGCTTGGGCTCTGTTCAAAATAAGCAGTTGGTACCTAAGAAGGAAAACACAATGAATAGTACATTTATCCTTTCATAATTACCAAATACAATCAGCATTCAAGGTAAGTCTTCGTCCTTCAGGTACCGGTTCGATCAGCATGGGGCAGACTTCAAAAAGGGGGCAGAGTTAAGTCAAGTTTTCCTTGCAGCAGCAAGGAAAATGGGGGGGCAAAAGTTTATCGTATGGGCAAGAAAGGGTAAAGTTTAAAGTTAAAGTCTCTAGGGTGAGAATTCTTTAATGTCTCTCTCTCTGGGATAGAGAAAAAGCATCAAAGTGTCATCAAAGTAAAAGTGTCAATGGCATAAAATGGCGTCGATAATGGTTCCAACAACGGCATCAAAATGGCATCAAAATGGCGTCGATTATGGTTCCAACAATGGCATCAAAATGGCGTGTCTTCTCTTCGTCCGGTGGGATTAAGTAAGAAAAGTTCCAAATTCTTCAGGTTCTTCCATTGGAGGGTCCATGGGGTGATTTCTCTTTGACCAATGAATAGTGTCTTTTCTCTTAATACTCATCTACGTGTAATGTGTCCTTGGAGTTTTGGAACATAACTAGCAACAAAGTTGCGAATTAATTCTGCATCAGTGTCTTCGTTGTCTGCACCTGCAGAAACTGACCTTGAGCTTCAAAGGGGATGAAAGATGCCTAACACGCAACTTTGAGATAAGTGTATTAGTCATTCTACTGGAAAAATACAGCTTTTAAAAGATTCAAACACGTCTTTGTTAATATAAATGGACTACGCAGTTAAAATTGAGACCGGGCAACTAGGACAAAGTCTCTACTAAATTTAAGCTAAGCATGTAACAGTTTCAATGGGAAAATCATAAAGTATAACTTAAAATATGACATATTAGTACTTTTTGTCGTTTTTCATGATTAATTAAGCTTGTTTAAACTAATGGTGACCTACTTCGTGGGCACATTTCTCTTCACATTTTATTTTTGTTTGCTAAAATACATTGCATATACGGTTTTGTTGCATGATATATAAATGTTTGTTAGTCTTTCTTTTTCCGCTTCATCAGAGGCACCGAAGATCCGAACCATGGTTTCACTGCACATTTGAGTTCTTGGGAGCGGCTCCATTGCTCTGCCCAGCTGGAACGAAACAACCACTGCGAATCAAACATTATGGCCGGGAGAGCAGTTACAGAATTGGGTCTGAGGACTGTCTCTTGAAGTACATTAGTTTGGAACACATTTTATACCGTTCTCTGGGACCATGAAATAAGAACAGCTGCCCTGGAGTCATGAACATAAATTCTAGAGGGTGAATGTAGGTGGGCCCCGACCTGGCGTGGACACAAATGTGGGCCAGCGAGTTCTTGTCCGGATGTCCGGCCTGAGGGGCACATGGTCACCTCGTGTATTGCATCTTGATTGGCTGGGTGTACCTAACTGCATATCTGTGGGATCTTAATCTAAGTTGTCCTATGTATGTTTTTGGCTGTCGGCTGAATGTTATCCCACCTGTGACCTGTCAGTCATTATCCTTTAGGCCTGGGTCGCAGGGCTTGCCTCACCCAATATCTTTGTGCTACAGTCGATGGAGAGTTACAAATAGGGAAATCTAACAGCAGCAATGTAATTTTGTTTGAATATGAAAATGTATTGTTCATATACAGAGATACCTTATTATCATCAACACAGGATGAGCTGTTCCCGACCTTTACAGGTAGAGGGTGCAGTTCTTTTATCGATTTTATTTTTGTCTCACCCCTCATTTTTACTCACAACTTGGAGGTTACTATAGACTGCAACCCTCAAAGTGACCATAATCCTAATTGTATCTCGCTTAGTTGGAATAAGGTGATTGAGCAGAGGAGTGGAGGCCTTGTCGATCCCTTAAACCTATTAGTCATTGTAGGCAGAGGCATTGGTCGCAGGTACCCCCTGATTACCTTCAACATGCCCTTCTTACTAAATGCCTGCAAGAGCTTGTCATTTTTGTTAATGGGTCAGGCTGTCCTAGAAAGACTTTAGCTGCTTTCTTGCAAATTGTGTGCGTAGTCACCAAATCTATTACTTGTTCTGGTAGCTCTAGGGTTAATACAGGATTAAATTGGTGTGAAGGGTTGCTCGTCTGCACTTAGAGGACTTAAATGTGCCCATAATGCAACCCCGAGAGATCTTGCTTTGGTATCTCTTTGCCCCCATAACTATAAAGGTGAGGTAACGCAACGTAAAAATGTGATTAGAGATGCTATATGGGAGAATCTGTTCGACAAAGGATTTCTGAGAAATAGTGCTAAATTCTAGGGTATTATTGATTTCCTTTTTTTTGCACAACCCAGCACCCCCACCATAGTGCATCATACTGATGTAGATGGGTGGATCTCTCACTTTAGAGAGGTCTATCATGGGGGGGTCCAGAAACAGTGAGCAGCAAGACAGGTGTGCCATTAGAAGAGGTTGCCCATCTTGCATTCACCCGGGATGAAGTTAAGAAGGGTATTATGGGTCTGTCCAGAAGCAAAGCCCAAGGCCGCAATAGAATCCCGCCCCATCTATATCAGAGTGATGTGGATGCCTTGGCACCAGTCTTGACTAATGTTTTGAAGATAGCTGTGAAAACATCCTCGTGGTTCACTGATGTCATTATTCCAATCTTTAAAAAAAGGGGATAGGGATAGTTGTTCATGTAATAGACCAGTCTTTCTTTTTGAGTCTATCTTCAGGGTTTTAGGCGGTGCTCTACTGGATAGACTTACATATTGGTCTGAGGAGTTTAGATTACTGTCTGACCTCCAATATGGTTTAGTCCAGGAAGATCAAAAGTTGATCAATGGTTAAATCTCTATTTAAATTTAAATACATATACAGTGGCCCGTAAGGGCTCTATCGAGTTAGCCTGTATAGAATTAACCTCAGCCTTTGACCAGGTTAATCACAATAAATTGTGAAGAATTATCCTGAACTTGGGGATTGATCAGAACATAGGGCCTCATTAGGAGTTTGGTGATCAGAAAGCTAGACCGCCATGTTGGCAGTCCTGAAAAGACCTCCATGTTGGTGCTCTTTCAGACCCCCCTATTACAAGTCATATAGGCAGGCCCGTCGATTGCCAAAGAAAAAAGGAAGACCTCCAGCAGTGCAGAGGCCTGAAAATAGGTGGTCCGACCTCCAGCACCACGACCAACCACAGACTATATTACAAGCACAAAGTCGCCATGGCAGATCCCATACCAGTCAGCCAATGGCTGTCCGAACCACATGATTCACAGTTACTAAAGTAATCCACAACAGCACATTGGATGAATTTGAAAACAACACAGCTGACACACTTTGCCACACTGATAACGCCTGCAAATGACACTTTAGAGCACTCAAAACATTGAAACCAGAGCACCTCATTTCAAAATCATTGCATAGTTTAGGTACCCCTTTTTCACCACCCCATAGAACACCCTGCACACACTTTTATCCAGTCACATCCTTTAGTAAGTCACGGTCACCCGTTTCTTTTTTGTAGCCATGACATGTTCCAAGAATCCCTACTTCTCAGAAGATGAGTTAAGAGCCATAGTGAATTAAATCATAGGAGTAGAGCCACAATTGTTTGAAGCAGAAGTCCAGCATATTCCCCCCAGTAGGAAAATGGAAATGTGGGAGTGGATAGTCGACAAAGTCAATACTGTAGGCACCACCCTGCACACAAAGGAGGACATTAGGAAGAGGTGGAACAATCTCAGGGGCAAGGTCCATTCCCTGGTCTCCAGACACCAGCTGCAGGCCAAGAATACTGGTGGTGGCTCTCCCACTGCTCCATTACATCTTTTTCCCTTGGAGAAGACGGTCTTGCCTCATTTACTGTTACTCAACTCCCCAGCCCAGTGTTCACCAGTCCAAAGACCTCTACTGTGCAGCTCACATTTGAAGTGTACTCACTTGGAAATATGACATTTGTATAGTGTGTGTAGTACAGGGACTGACATGACTACAACTTCCAGCAGCCACTGTTTCTATAACTCCAAACACCAGACTAGTGTCCACTTGTCCAAATACCCAGGTTTTATGCATATCAATTTAAGGGTACACACTGGGGGAGATAACATCTGCATAGTGCGTGTAGTACAGGCACTGACAATACTACAAACATTAGCACTGTGTTCTCTTCTCCAAAGATCCTGTTTGGTAACTCATAAATAAAGTGTACTCACATGGGGGGGGGGGGTATAACATTTGTAAAGTATTTAGGAGTAGTGAGAATGACCTGACTGCAACTCATAGGAGGCACTAGTCAGTAACTCCAACCACCAGCACAGTATTCTCTTCTTTTACTTTAGTTTTCTATATTTAGTTCAAGTCGAAAACAGACTATTTTAGTGAACGGCATCATGAAGCTTGCTCGCAGTGCGTCCTCGGTTACAAATTTACCGGTAGGTTTTCTGATAAAGGATATTACTTTGGATTTTCAGTGGATAGATCTAATATTCAAACTGAGGGTAGATATGCCACTTAAGTGTACAACAGCAATTTATGACCATGTAAAGGTATAGGATACAAGTACACAATCCAAAAAGGCAATATTGTAACCTGTGGTGTGACATTTATCATGTGGGACAGTAGACATTGCTTAAAGTTTTATAGCTTAGAGTATTCTCTGATTATATTGAGTAAATTGGTGTGTTACGGATTAATGTTGAGCTAGAGAATTGTTTTCATTAAAGTTTAAAACACAATACCAATTGGTGAAAGGTTACACAATTTTTGTATTTGGTGTTGTGGGTTTTTATAGTAAAGATTAAGTGCTTTCCCATGATTAATGGGACTTTGTATGGCTATATTCACAGAAACGGTTCCCCAACACGAGGCAATTACAATTTGGTACTATGGAATATTGAAGGTGTTAAAGTTTGGGTAAATTATTATATCTTTTGATCAAACCATGTGTTCAAGTCTTGCAACCTACGTCAAATCTGGTTTTGATGTTGGAATTCTTTCACCTTAACTGGCAGTAGTAAGACTTAATTTGGGGATTTGAGAAATTAAGGACTAGCAGCTTCTTTGCATTTGTATATTATATATGTATTTTAGCAAATTGATATTTCCATTGGTTATCAGGGTGTGAGAGTGTTTTGGAAAGCACATGAGATTAACCCCAACACTGGGTTTTTTTTGGATAGTGGGTTCCACATGTGTGTGCATGAATTAATTAATGGACACTTGATATATATATGACATTTGTTTAAACTTGAACATTACTCTGTAATATAAGGTCTTGTTTTGTATATTTCATTGCACATATTTTATAAATTGATGTTTAAATATTAGCCAAATTGAGGTTACACCATAGACATGAAAATATATATTGCATGTCAATACAAACGATTGCATGAACATTTGTAAATATTGGAGTGTCCCTTGAGCTATTTTGGTTTCTACTTGAATTGAGAATGGTGACTGGGAAGGCACATGAATATGATTTATGTATGGAGTAATATTTAATGTGAATACTATAAGCCTATGTATACATTATTTCCAGCCCTGATGAAGTCAATGGGTTAGATCCCAACAGGCGAAACGTGTTGGCTGGAGTTTTGGCTGGAGTTTGGGCTGATGTTTGGCTGTTACAGGACACAGAAGACAGCTACATTAATGTGAACCAAGAGAAGTATTAATAAAGCCAAGGAAATACATTTGCAACATATTTGTGGACTGCATAGGAAGATTTATTTTCATGATAGGGCATGTGCCTTAATGTGTACATCTTCTCCAAAGATCACTGTTTGTCAATTCCTAAATGAAGTTTACTCACCTGGGGGACAAGATTTGTCAAGTATTGAGGAGTAGTGAGTGACCTGACTGCAACTCCCAGGAAACACTAGTCCTGTAACTTCAACTACCAGCACAGTGTTATCTTCTCCAAAGCCCCCTGTGTCTTAACACATTTCTGAAGTGTGCTCACCTAGGAGGATGCCATGTGTATAGTATGTGTAGTACAGGGCCTGGCAGGAGTACAACTCCCAGGAGGCTCTGTTACCGTCACTCCAACCACCACTCCAGTGCCCTCTCCTCCAAAGACTCCTGTTTGGTAACTCACACATGAAGTCTTCTCACCTGGGGCGATAATATTTGTATAGTATGTGTACTAGAGAGATTGACATGACTGCAACTCCCAGTAGGCCCTGTATCTGTAACTCCAAACACCTGCACTGTGGTCACGTACCCATATAGCACTGTGTGTCAACTCCCAAATGATGTATATTCACCTGGGGGAGAACGTTGGAAAAGTGTGTGAACTAGATTGAATAACCTGACTGCAACTAATAGGAGGCAGGCACTGTTTCGGCAACTCAAAACACCAGAGCAGTGTTTGTTTGTTGAAAGACTCCTGTTTGGCAACTTTCAATGTAAGTAAACTACGCTGGGAAGATAACATTTGTATAATATGGGTAATAACGGGACTGACATGACTGCTAAGGCCAGGATGTTCCTCGCTGTTACCTCACTCACCAGCCCAGTGTCCTCAACGCCAAAGACTCCTGTTTGGTATCTCACAAATGAAGTCTAGTCACCTGAGGGATAACATTGGAAAAGTGTGTGAACTAGATGCAATAACCGGACTGCAACTGTTTCAGCAACTCAAACACCAGAACAGTGTTCTTTTGTCCAAAGACCCCTATGTCTTAACTCTCAATTGAAGTGTACTTACTTGGGGGTTAATATTTGTATAGTGTGTGTAGTACAGGGACTGATGACTGCACCTCCCAGGCACTGTTTCACTAATTCCAAACACCAGCACAGTGGTCACTTCTCCAAATACCCTTCATTGATAACTCACAGATGAAGTGCACTCACCTGGGAGGGTGACATTTATCAGGTGTATGAAGTAGAGGAAGTTACATGACTGCTAAGGCCAGGAGCCTCTGTCACTGTTACTCCACTCACCTGGGAGGGTGACATTTATCAAGTGTATGAAGTAGAGGAAGTGACATGACTGCTAAGGCCGGGAGGCTCTGTCACTTTTACTCCACTCACCAGCCCAGTGTCCTCTTCTCCAAAGATTCCTGTTTGGTGACTCACACATGAAGTGTATTAACCTGGGGGGATATTATTTGTATGGTGTGTGTAGTACAGGGACTGACATGACTGCGACTCCCAGGAGGCTATGTTACTATCACTCCAACCACCAGCCCAGTGTCTCTTCTCCAAATACCCTTCTTTGGAAACTCACAAATGAAGGAGGCAGCCACAGAGTCTCATCGCCGTCGGATGAGGAGGAGAGGAGGACACCCAGGAAGACCCAGGTAAGTTCTTGTCTCTTTGTATCATTGTTTGTGCACACTGGTACACAAACAAGGACTGAAACAGCAGTTTTTGCTGCCTACGGCCCTGGCCTGAAATGAGGCCAGGGCCGGAAGGCAGTAAAAGAAAGCTGCTGTTTCAGGCCCCATGACCACCGGCCTGCCCTGTGCGCAGTGCACTGCCAAGGCCCTCTTCTGAATGTGCCTGATCTCAATAGCGTTAAGCAGGGTCGGGTCTGGCTGACCAGGGGCGACCCTGCTTAGCGCTTCTGAGATTGGGTGCATTCAGGACTCCGCGGGTCACGGTACTCCACCTCTGCGGAATTCCACAGTTTTTTTTTTACTCCGTGGAATTCCGTGCAGTCGGACTCCATGAACTTCACCTAGGCCTAGTCACAATATGAATGTAGACCAAACTGAAAGATGTGCACCACAATTGCCCCTTGGAATGTGACTGGATATCCCTACCACCAAAATGACAATCGGTGTTGGTGGACTGTGCCCCACTGTAACCCAATACAGCATTTCAGGCCAGGCAAATGGCGGCTGTCTGATGTATTCCCCTACACATTAGGAAATGCCCTCTACTGCTGGCGGAAGTCATCGTGGCAGTAGACAGTTGTAACTGTGGCAGACACAGACATAGGCTGACGTTGTTGCCAGTGGCAGTCGCGGGCCACTGGCTGTGTCTGTCAGCGGTGATGACCGCCTATGGGGTGGATGTGACCGCCATGATCTGCAGATTCAATCACTTGACCCCAAAAACTGCTGCAGCAACACCTTCACGAAATGAGCTGTTGTGTGCCATTTCTGCGAGCAATCATGGCATATCCAGCCGGTGATAGGGCCACTGTCTTCTCTCCAGAGAAGCTTGAGAGGTTAGTTAATGAGGTCCTTCCCCTGTATGGACAGCTCTATGGCTCACCAGAGAAGCAGGGTTATTACCTCATGTGCACAATTTTATATGTAGTTCACCATCCTTTCCCTCCTCACAGGCTAGAATGTGCCCATGTGTGCCAGTTAGACTACTCATCTGCCTGTTGTGGTAGTCTGTGTTGCATCAATGGGATGGACAATGTGCATGTATTTGTGGTCACTGTCAAAGGATAAGTTCAGTCACATTGTGTGGTGTGAGGTTTTTGGGTTCCTAGATCCTCCTTGTTTTAAACGCACATAATTAGTTAGGAAAATATTACTTCCATCCACTGACATATCTTTCCTCATGATTGTTGTACATGTCGGAAAACATGTATGTTCATGACAGCATGAGCTGTGAATGTATGTTGTATGAGTCAGTTGAGAGTCATGTGAGCAAGGTGTTTAGTGCCACTGATCTTTCAACCCACATCTACCCTTGCTAAACTGTTGTATGGAAGGCATACCATGAGTCACTAGGCCCTTCAGGTTGCCACACGCACCATATTCCAAATTGTTTGGCTACATGATGTACTATCTCATTCTCAAGGAGTGTGAATGTGTTGGTCTACTCATGTCTAGGGAGTTTTCCCTTCAGAAGCCACATAGGTGTGTAGCGTTTCACAGTGGCTCACATCACAGTACAAGTTGCCACAGCATGGGCTACCTGATGTCAGTAAGCTTGCTTAGTCATTGTAGGCCATGAGCAGGTTAATGGGTTAGTCTGCAGATGCAAATACATATGTCTGTAGTCATGTCCCATTACTTATTGGCTTGTGTTTCACACTTGGGGAGTATTGACAAATAGAAAAGTCCTACCTTGATGTTACTGACATGTATGTGACTCAACCATTTGTGATGAAACTTGTGATTATAATCTCTTGATTTGTCCTTTGCATCCATTGAGGTCAACGCCCATCAAAAGAAGGACCTCTGGAGAGCCATCACCCGGAAATTGTGGACCCTGGGGGTCTACAGCCAGTGGATTTCCGACTGCAGGAAAAAGTGGGCGGACCTGAGACGCTGGGACTGGAAATTTGCTGAGGTCCAGCTAGGACTGTCCTCTCAACCCGGGCGAGGTGCCGTCGGACCATGACCGCCCCTAATGGCCCTCAATCTGGCAGTGGCCTACCCAGACATTGATGGGTGTTTGTGGACAGCACAGCAGCCACAAGAGGCGAGTACAGGGCATATTCCTGCCTGTCACATTGCCAAGTGAATGTGTTAGGTTCTGACAACTGCCCCTGACAATTAAGAATGAGCCATGTGTAACACCGTAAATGAGTGATTGTTTGTGTAGACTTGTCATGTGTTGTTTACTAATGTACCTTGACTATTGGCCCAGGGACCTAGGACACAACTGTGTACAATCCACAAACCACTTGGTATCCAGGTACAACATTTGGCTGTGTTCCTTGATCAATCAAGTACTGTTTGTTGTAGTGTGTGTAAATTCTTTGCAACAGACCATTACTCCTCAATTTTACAGGCCAAAGGTAAGGAAGTGATGGATCAATGTCCTCGGCCATGTGTCTGGGTAAATGAGTATACTGGCATCTGCCACCTAGAGGCAAGTTGTTTTCAGCTTATGATGGATACTGGTGCCTCACTGCAGTCTGTAATGTGAAGATGGCCATCATACATGTGACAGAGCATAAACCGTACTTTGGGTGCAGCTACAGATCAATACTTTCCTTTAGTACGTGGGGAATGCCAATCTACATGGTTTGTGTGCCATCATTGTTGACAAAATCCCTTGTGCCTACATGTCAGCATGTGATCCTTTCTCATTAGCAAAACAATTTTAAGCTGGTGTTTCAGGCATGATAGACATCTGTGTTGATGGAATGATGTCTGTATCCCCTCACATATATATGCATGGCAACCTGTGAGTGGAATAAACCATTTACAAAGGGGGTACATTTCAGAGTGTGCCACATACAGGAGTGTGTCACCATTGTTTATTGGCTGACACATTTCCTCTTGTGTGATAGCATGCCATTTAGCATGTGCAACTGCAGTTGCAATGAGGGGCATGACAGGTAGGCCTAGAGGTTTGATCCACAATGTCCATTTCCATGCCATTAATGTGGCATCATGTAGCAAAGTGCACAGCACATGTGCAATGGGTAAGGTTTGTAACCTGACTGTTGGCATGCATCATGGAGTGACTTTCAGTTGTGTTGAAATCACATGTGTTTCGGTACAAGCATTCATCCACAGACAGACATCTGGGCCTACATGACCATAATGGAGACAATGATGTAGCTTCCAATTGGGTAACATGTTGAGGGCCTTCAACAAGTACTTGCAATTCTCAGGGCCACTCCAACATCCAACATCTAAGGGACTAATGGTGTCTACTGATGCACTCAGATTATGTCATTGTAAGGGGTGCCAGACATTAGTTGTGATTACCCTAGGGTTTGCTGATTCATTGTGTTGTAGATTTTGTGGGCATCTCTCCCTGACATATTGCACATGATGTCAACAGTTAACTTTGTTCTCTTTTGCAAATATTATGAGGTTGTGAGAAAGGCATACTTAATCCCCATTCTTAAAGAGCCTGGCTTAAAACAGGTTAGCCCAGCCCTTTTATTTCTGCAAATGCTGTCAGAAGATATTGTCTTCCATGTTGCTAGTTTTTTTTAAACTGCTATGCGCCTGAAAGATTGGATGAGGGACTGACCTAGTTTTATCTCACTGTATGAATTGCTGGTTATTTTAATGTATTTTTTTTAATCAATTTTCCCCATTCTATGATTTGTTTAGTTTCGACTTTGCTGTGATATTGCTTTTATTGTCGTTGTATTACTACTGAATAAAGCTTATTTGAAATAATTAAATGTAAACACATTTATAAATTGGAGTGTGCCTGGGCGCTGTCATACCTAGCCAAAGAAGGCATGAAAGTGCAGAAACTGGATCATAAATTTAAAGCGGTTCCGAACAGAGCCCTCCAAAATACATTTGGCCCAGGGTCTCCAAAATACTTAAGATCTCCTGCAGGCAGCTGGCAGAGAGCCAGGAATGGTCCACGATGGAGGCAGCAGCAGATGGGAGCAGACATCAGCCCAGTAGCCCCAGTGCCACTGCCAATATCCACACTGGCTTAAGGGGTCCCAGTGGGTGCAGGCAATGCCAGTACGCCCAAGCTGCTGGTAGGCGGCAGCAGCGCCGGTAGCAAAGGGTCACGGCCTACAATCCTCACCGGGCTGCACCAGGGCCAATGATCAAAATTCGGACGAACACTGTGTAGTGTCCTGCTGGACACGTTCTAGTGTTTGGCCAGCCTCCCACAAACACCCCACACCCACCCAACACAGGCGTCACCGGGCTGGTGACCCTGGCAATAAAAAGGGCCGGGCGCACGTGCCCAGGGCCAGTTCCAGATACCAAGAAAGTGTGTCCGTGTCGTCCATTCCAGTAGCATGGGGGCCTAAGGCCCCAACACTACACACTGGTAGCTGTTAGGGGCCAGAGAGAGTCCAGGTCTCATCTGGTTGCTGTTCCAGGGTGTGCTGTGCGGGGCTGATGGGCAGAGTTCACAACCGAGCGACCGTATCAGCCACCATCCTGGCCACTCCTCCATCAGAAGGTGTACTTAAGACAGGTATCAAACCTCCTTTCATTAATAAAGCACATCAAAGGAAAATATGACTATTGCTTTTCCAATAAAACGCGCCATTGGCTTTGAATTACCATAACCTGAAGACATAGATTTGACCAACAAGGGTGATTAAAAATGACGAATGGAAATTGAAAAGCATTGGGAAAGTAAGTATTGGCCCACAAGCGTAGCCTGATCTGCACATACGATCAGGCAAAATGTTACCTTGCCACTCGCAGTGCACAGAATGACGTGAACTGACGTTGCCATTCTTTGTGTTGTGGTAGGCAGAGGAAAATGTGAATGACAGCTGAACAGACGAACGGATAAAGAGAGTTGAGTCAAGGCCCCTCTATAAGGGTATATACGTATACATTTTCGATTATGGATTTTTTGGGATTTCATAAGGTTGGGGAAAGTAACGAAAAAGTGTGACTTTCAAAAAAATGCCCACTTAGTTTTTGTGAGGAAAGGTACCAGATGATGTAATGAAATCTAGTACACCATTCTCTGGACCAACTTTTGCTTTTACAACCCAGTGTAATGTACATTTTTGTTCAATTGGTCCATCACGATTAATAGAAAACTTAAATTCCAGAATACAATACATATTTAAATGAAAAGCCAGGGTAGGAGCATGGAGTCTCTGATCACACGCAATCATCTGGTAAACACATTAGTGAGCATATGTCATGCTGGCTCTAATTAGGTTCAAAATAACTTAAAGCAGTGCTTCAAGAAGTAACGTTTGTTTCCAGACGCACATACAGGCAGATTTCCTTTCAGTACAGAGCACTCTCACATCCTTGTCTGATACACGGTGCCAGAGCCCAAAACCCTGATCTGTTCTCTTCTGGTGGTCATTTTGTTGCAGCACTGGAATGTCAGATACAATACTTCATGGCCAGAAATGATTTTTTTTTTAAAAAACAGACTCACGCAGTCTTTTGTTTCGTTTGACAAGAGATGAATTGTCTCAGGATTCTGTCCAAGTTCCTATGTGCCAAAGGTTTTAAGTTACATGGTTAAGAACCATAAACATTCATCTTCTCTTTTCTGCTAACTGATAAATGAGATAGTGTTCTCAAGAAAGGCAAACACGATATTCGTCCTTCCACAAGTGCACCTGCAGGGTTGATGTAATAAAAATCAGTAAGTAAATCATGAAAGCTGAATATCTAAGCGAGTTATATAGAGCAAAACGTTTCTAAATGTAAACACATTTTTCTCATATATTTTTATATTTATAGTTAGCCAGAATATACACCAGTCTGCCAAATTCTCCTCGTTTCTTTACTGCGAGTTTGGGCCAAACAGAACACACAGTGCTCTCATTTACAGATGGTTGTTTAGAGTAAAAAATAATGTAAAATGTGTGCTAAGTGACATTCTGTTCATATAACTCCACTCTGCTACTTAGAGTTGAATGGTATTACTGCATCAAAAATGTGCTATTACCATTTCATCCAAATATTGGTAGATGTTGCTTCATATTTGTAACACCCAATGCTTAATTTGAGCTGGTGTTTGCCAGTGGAGCATTTGACACTCATTTTTGGGGACCAGCATTATCGTCCCTTATCAGATACCGACAGCAAGAGAGAATGAAACACAAAATGGAAAGGCGAAGGAAGAAAGATGGAAAAAGCATTACAAAGGAAGAAAGCAGGAAGCTGTCATATTTAAAAGGGCAGGGGCTGTAGGGTAGTGGATTAAGGAGGCATTAGGTGGATTTAAGACTACACAGTCTTGCTATTTAATACACTGATGGTATGGAATGCGCCCGATGTTGGCTTCTGAGCAGAGCGTTGGGCATTAGCACTCATTCTATTACAAATTAAGCACTGGTGATATCACTTTGTGGTTCACTGACATAGGGCCTCATTATGAGTCTGGCGGTCAACAGACCGCCACACTCACAGTGGTGGTCATGTCCATTGCCGGACTGGCGGTCCGACCGCCAGTCTGGCTCCGCCAGGAACAATGTTCCCAACTGGCTGACGGTGGTGCAGGTCGAAATCAACCAGGGTCGTGCAGAAGTCAGCACTGCCCTGCGAATTATGACCTGGCAGCCTTTCACCCACATGGAAATGCTGGTAAAGAACAGGTGCTGGGAGCCATAGGGTGGCCCTGCTATGCAGACAGTGCACATTACGAGTGTGCTGTGCCCCCTGAGGGTGGCAGCATTGCAGTTGGCTCCATTACAAGCCGACGACAATGCTGCTGCCCCTTTCCCGCTGGGCTGACGGACGGAAACCTTGGTAAAGCAGAAACCTCTGTCAGAGGTTCGGCAGATGGGTCTTCTCATCCACCAAACTCATAATCGGGCTCATAATATCTAAGCCAAAAATATTGTGATACAAAAATATTGTGTCCAAAATATTGATCACAAAAGTATTGTTATCCTATACATATAACAGTAAGTACAAAATATTGAAAATAATTGTTTTACACTAATATCAAACAATATATTCCAAATATAGGTTTTATGTACATATATCTATCTAAATATATATATATATATGCATATATATATATATATATATATATATATATAAATAGTTAAAACAGTAAATCTTAAATATTTTAACCTATAACATTAATGTAAAATACATACAATATGTTTAAAGAATATTTAAAAATTAATATATACTTATTTAAACAAACACACACACACTTTTACATGCATGTATGTATATTTATATGCACATATATAATGTAAAACTATTCTAAAACATAATTTTAATTTATATTAGAATTTTCGACTTTTTTATTATACTAATATGACAGGTGCACATACATTTATATTTACACACACATTAAATAATTAAAAATGTAAAACTGCAAAAAACGAAAATTGCAATTTAATTATACATAAAAAGTTAACAGATAAAAATATGTTTTACTAAAATGATGTGAAACATTACTGTACTTTATATATATATATATTAAAAATATAACATTAAATACACAAACACATAATAATAATTATTTAAACAATCCTAACAAAACTATTGAACTGTAGAAATAATAAATATACTGTTCAAACTCCAGTATCTGCAACAGTTGGGAAAGCGTTGCAATTCAGTCAGAGCAACAGCAGGGAAAGCTTTGGACTCGGGAAGGGTAACATTTATTATTCCTATGCCACTCTGTGCAACAGTAGGGAAAGTGTTGGGCACTAGAGGGGTAAAACTTATTGTTCCCGTTCCAGTGTGTGCAACAGTAGGGAAAGCGTTAGACTCAGGAGGAGTAAAATGTCCTATTTCTACTCCAGTCCGTGCAACAGTAGGAAAAGCATTGGATACCGGAGGGGTAAAAATTTACTATTCACACTCCAGTGTGTGTAGCAGTAGGGAAAGAGTTGGACTCAGGAGGGGTGACATTTATTGTTCCCACTCCAGTTAGTGCAACAGTAGGGAAATTGTTGGACTCAGGAGGGGTAAAATTTACTATTCCCACTCCAGTCTGTGCAAAAGTAGGGAAAGCGTTGAACACTAGAGGTTTAAAATTTGCTATTGCGACTCCAGTCGATGCGACAGTAGGGAAAGCGTTGGACTAAGGAGGGATAAAGTTAACTATTCTAACTCTAAAATGTTGGATTCAGGATGGGTAAGATTCACTATTCCCACTCCAGTGTTTGCAACAGTGGAGAAAGCATAGACTCAGGAGGGTTACAATTTACCATTCCCACTCCAGTGTGTGAAACTGTAGGGAAAGCATTGGGCACCAAAGGGGTGAAATTTACCATTCCCACCCCATTCATAACAACAGTAGAGATACAGAGAGAGTAATTCACTTCAAATAAATAACCTATTTTAACAACTCTCTTAAATACCCAAAAATATCACATTCAAAAAAAAAAAATTACATGTCTAAATTTTAACGAAAATAAAACAAATTACATAATTTTTCCAATTTTAAATTATCAATTAAAACAAATATTAATATAATGGACATGAAAAAGTATAACACAATTAAAGGATTAAGTAATAAAAACATTTATTTAATAAATTAATGAATATCTTTTAATTTATGATTACTTAAAAAAGTCCCACCTTATTCCTCTACAAACTAAACAATGCACACCTAAAAGATACCTTAACAAATATGATAACTTCACAATTAAAATATTACAAATTAAATAATTAATAATAAATTAATAATTAATCATCAATACATTATTCCCTAATTAACCCCTCCGCTGCCAGGCCTTTTTCCCCTCCTGTGCCAAGCCTTTTTTTGGCTATTTGGGGTAGTTTGCACTTAGGCCCTCATAATTTTTAGTCCACATAAGCTATCCACGTCAAATTTGCGTCCTTTTTTCCGAAAAGTCAGGGGATTCTAAAGCTACCCAGAGTTTGTGGGTTTCCCTGGGGAGACCAAGAAATTAGCCAAAATACAGCTAAAATTCTGGTTTTGGGGGATTAATGGGGAAAAGTGCTGCAGAAGAAAGCATCTGTTTTTTCCCCTGTAAATGGCATCAACAAGGGTTTTGCAGTGCTAAATCAACATCTTCTCAGCTTTCAGGAACAGGCAGACTTGAATCAGAAAACCACATTTTTCAATGCAGTTTTGGCATTCTACTGGTACATACCCCATTTTTACTATTTTTGTGATTCCAGCCTCCTTCCAGTTAGTGACAGAAATGGGAGTGAAACCAATGGGGGATCCCAGAGAGCTAAACATTTCTGAAAGTAGATATAATTTTGAATTCAGCAAGGAGTAATTTGTGTAGATCCTTCAAGGCTTTCCTATAGAACGTAACAGTTGAAAAACTAAAATATTTAAATTGAGATGAAAAAACATAATTTCTGTATATGTTTTCTTCTGTAACTTTTTCCAGCTATGGCAGACTTTTGAAAGCAAAATACTGTTACAGCTGGACTCTTCTGGTTGTGGGGATATATAGAGCTTGTAGGTTCATGAAGAACTCAGGGTATCCAGAACCAATAAATGAACTGCAACTTGCAATAGGTTTTCATTGTATACCGGAAATACAGCAATTCTTTTGGTAAAATATAAAGAGCGAAAAATAGGTTTCAAGGAAACCTATGTATTTCCAAAATGGCCACAAGATAAGGAGTTTAAAAGCAGTGGTTATTTGCACATATCTGGATTCGGAGGTCCCCATACTAGCATGTTAATTACAGGGCATTTCTCAAAATGACATCTTTCCTACACACTGTCTTGCATTTGGAATGCAAAAATCTAAAGAAAATCAATTGGCAATAACACTTGTCATTCTATTCTGTGTTCCTCCAAGACTCCCGATAAAAATGGTACCTCACTTGTGTGGGTAGGCCTAGTGCCAGCACCAGGAAACGCCCCAAAACGCAACATGGACACATCATACATTTCCATTTAAAATACTGTAGATGTGTGTTTTGCAAAGTGCCTAGCTGTGGATTTTGGCCTCTACCTCAGCCAGCACCTAGGGAAACCTACCAAATCAGTAACTTTTTGGAAAGTAGACATGTAGCCGAACCCAGGATGGAGTGACTTGTGGGGCTCTCACTGGGTTCTGTCACCCAGAATCCTTTGCAAACCTCAAAATAGGGCTACAAAATACTTTTTCATCACATTTCAGTGTTGCAAAGTTCTGGAATTTGAGGGGAGCCACAAAATTCCTTCCACCAAGCATTCCCCAAGTACCCCGGTAAAAGTGGTAGCTCACTTGTGTGGGTAGGCCTAGTGCCCGTGACAGGAAATGCCCCAAAACACAACATGGACACATCATATTTTCCAATGAAAACAGATGTGCTTTTTCGAAAGTACCAAGCTGTCAATTTTAGCCTCTAGCTCAGCCGGCACCTAGGGAAACATACCAAACCTATAAATTTTTGGAAAGTAGATACATAGGGAAATCCATGATGGGGTTGCTTGTGGGGACTCTCACTGGGTTCTGTGACCCAGAATCCTCTGCAATCCTCAAAATTGGGCTAAATAAATTACCTTTTCCTCATATTTCAATGCTGCAATGTTCTGGGTTCTGAGGGGAGCCACACACTTCCTTCCACCCAGCTTTCCCTGAAGTCTCCCAATAAAAATGGTACCTCCCTTGTGTGGGTAGGCCTAATGCCTGCAACAGGAAATGCCCAAAAACGCAACATGGACACATCAAAATTATCTATTACAAAACGACCTATTTTTGCAAGGGGGGGCACCTGCGTTTCTTGGTCCCGGATGCAGTGGTCATCTAGGGAAACCTACCAAACCCAGACATTTTTTTAAATCTAGACACCCAGTGGAGTCTAGGGAGGTGTTGCTTGTGCGGATCCCTAAACGTTTTCTTACCCAGAATTCCTTGCAAACCATAACTTTAGCTAAAAAAAACAAAAACACACGTTCTTCACATTTCTGTGTAGGATCACCACACCCACAGAAATTTCCAACCCCCCAGCATTTCCCTCTGTCTCCTGATAAAAATGATACCTCACTTGTGTGGGTGGCCCAAGTGCCTGCAACAGGGAAGGGCCACATGTAGAGATTGAGGGGATATCACATCAATTTGATAAAACACAATTTTTTTTATACATTATTAGGCTGACTTTGCCTTGGGCACCCACAAAAGTAAGGCATCATTTTACTTGGGAGACCAAGGGGAATGCTGGGTGGTGGGAAATTTGTGCTGGCATGGTGGTCCTACATGGAAAAGTGAGAAAAACGTGCCACTCCACGAAATGGTCAAAAGTAGTAAGCCCCCATGGAGGAGTGACCCTTGCCCAAGGGGCCACCCCTAACAAAAGAAACACACAAAAATCATAATCTCTAGTGTCTATTGGTTTCTGCCCCTTGGGGGAAGATGGGCCTAATAAAAATAGGCTGATCTTCCCCCAAAGGGGCAGAAATGGCCAAAATTAATGCTCTCCTAAGGGGAGAGCCTCTTGCCCAAGTGGCCGACCCAAAAGCAAAAAAACACACAAAAAACATAATCCCTGCTGCATAGTGGTTTCTGACCCCCTTTGTGGTGGATGGGCCTAAGAAAATGGCCGATCTGCCCTCAAGGGGGGGGGGCAGACATGGCCAAAATATATGCCCCCTACAGGGAGCAACCCATGCCCAATAAGTCGCTCTCTGAAAAATACCAACATTTAAATATTCCCTGGCATCTAGTGGTTTCTGCCCCCCTGGGTGCAGATCAGCCTAAAAAATGGCCAATCTGCCCAAGGGGGCAGGAATGGCCAAAGTATATATGCCCTGTAATTGGGAGCGACCCTTGCCCAAGGGGCCCCTCCTAATGCACACAAACACAAACAAAATCCTGGTATTACTGTTGCACGATCTCAACACTAGGCGAGCGTACTGCAGTAATTAGTTTTAAAGAGAAACATAGGGAAAGGAAAAACTATTTGCTTTCCCTGTTCCTCTTGGAAACCCCCCACCCCTAGCAGGAGGTGAAACTTATCTCCTTCTCCGACTGGCGCTGGAAGCAAATGGCTTCCAATGCCGCCAGAACCATCTGAGGATATCAGCGCGCGCTGCGTGTGCTGACGTCATCAGATCGCCAAAGGGGGGGTTAGGGTTGCAGCTGAAGGTCTTCTGCTGCCATTTCCAGTGGGGGTGTGTGGGGGGTCACAGCCAGGATGTAACTTTACGTTCGTGGCACAGCAGCGCTGTGCCAGGAGGACGTAATAATTACGTCCATGACATAGAAGGGGTTTACGTGCCACCCTTTGCCCCTGCAAACTCAACAACCCACACCTGAAATATAACTTTTAAAAATCTTAATTACATAATTTGCATAATTAATGATCAACTGAATAATACTAATTGAAAATTAATGATTAAATAATTATAATTAACTTCCCACCCTTTACCCCCACAAACCCTACAATCTGCACCCAAAATATAACTAAAAAATAAATTAATTACACAATTTACATAATTATCAATTACATAATTAATAGTAATTAAAAAACAGCTCTATTTATTATAATTAAGTTACTTCCCACCCTACAAACCCCACAACCCGCACCTAAAACATAAAACCAAAAATAAATTAATCACACAATTTACATAATTATCAATTAAAGAAACAATCATTCAAATCAATTAATTATAATTAATTTACTATCCACCCTGTGTTGTTACAAACCCCACAACCCCTCTACAACACTAAAAATTACAATTAATAATTAACAAGCAACAAAAATGTTTACAAACGATATTAAAAAATATTAACAATTATTAGACAAACAATTGATAACCTGCACAATTAAGATATAAACTAAAATACATAAAGATAATTAAAACGCAAGATTCTTTACATTATATTTGAGAACGATATTGACTACACGTATTTTTAACAGCAATATTACTTACCTTAAAAATCTATATTTTTGTCAACGATATTCCTGCATCACAATATTTAGTATAACAATACTAAAAAATCAATATTTGTGTGCCTCAATATTTTTCACTCAGTATTTTGTCCCAATACCAGCTTTGCCACATAAGTTTCAGAAACCAAAGCCAGTTAACGTCAGAAAAAAGCTGGTCCTTACTTTGCACTGTTAAATGTGAAAAAAACTTGTGAACATAGCATTTTTGCATGTTATTTCCCATTTGATGTACAATTTGTGGTTATATCGTGCGTAACGTTTGGGTTACTGCAATTGCCTAATTGTGGTATAACTACAAATACCTTCACGAATCTGAAATGCTTGCCATAGTGTGCCACTTAGGGCCTCATTGTGCCACAAGTGTGTCACGAGTTTGGAGGTCTGTCGACCGCCATGGTGGCGGCAGCGGTCCAACCGCCATTGGGTTGTAGGTTGGACCGCAGGTTACAAGTCATGCGGGCCTATGGAGCAAAGACCGCTGCGGTCCTGGCAGCACTGCCTGGTAGCACAGACCGCCATGGTCACAAGACTGCACAAACTAGTCAGCAGAGACAGTGTTTCCGTCGGACACATTATGAAGTTGCACACTGTCGATTTGACTGTGGCAGACCAACCACCACGTCCCAGCAGGCAGAAGGAGACACTCACCTGAATGCAGCCTCACGTGTCTTGTGCCGCCATGGAGCCCATCACACATGTCCTGCTGCTGCTGCTGATCATCAATGGAGCCCAAAATCCACACTGCCATAGATGCAGCCAACCATTAAGTACACACACCTACCTGTGTCATTAACCGTAATAACCCATCATTGCACCGTCATCCACATGAGATGGGAGTCATGCTACAGGCACCAAGTACATGTCTCAATGTGTACATAGGCAGAATCATACATGAAGAAAGACACATTCACAGTCACAATATACCCCCTTTGGGCAGATTACTCACACTGCACTGCAATACTACACAATAACACAGGTCTGCTCATTTCAGTCAACGGGACAGTAAAGAGTACACAACATTGCCTCACACAACAGCAACAACACACCAAAATCACATCTACAAATACAACTCACACACTCACATTCCTCACAGGCCATGGACTGTTGTCGCATTCAACACACATATGCATGGATGTGGGATGGAACACAAACAAGACTCCGAGTAAAAAGCCATGCAATGGACACAAACATTACAGCACAATGGAAGGACAATGGCATGCACAACAGACAGAGACAAATAGACAAAGATCTCTATGCAAACAATACAGTCACAATAGGGATGGGCATCATGAGCAGTCAGGGAAGAAGGCTGCACTGGGGCACATATCACTTTGCACATGCCCCTAAAACAACATTTGCACAGCCAATGGCCCTTTATGTATCTCAGGGACAAACAATACTAGGCCCAAATGGCATGCCTATCTGCACAATGTAGAAGTGCAAGTCAACAAAGCACATACAACTCCAGCTGCATAAGACATACCTCTACATGAACTAGCTGCAAGGTACACACAGCTAAACGGACACATGCACACTCAAATGCAAACAAAGATAGCAAAATTGAATACACACCATGTCTGCACAAACAAAACTCAAGCTGATACACATCAGATGAATACATAATATATATCAGGGGGACATGTCTAACACCATACATGCTCACATTGGACAACTGTTAAAAATGGGGTCTCTGGTTGTCTAACACCATACACGCTCACATTGGACAATTAGTAGAAATGGGGTCTCTGGTTGGCAGTCAGTTTGCACACTGTCCAAGCAGGGACCCTCACTCTAGTCAGGGCAATGGAGATACACATGTAGATAGCTCCTGCTCACCCCCTTGGCAGCTTGGCACAAGCAGTCAGGCTTATCTCAAAGGCAATGTGTAAAGTATGTATACCCAAAATACACAGTAATACAATGAAAACACTACAAAAGGACACCACACCAGTTTAGAAAAATAGGTAATATTTATCTAAATCAAACAAGACCAAACAACAAAAATCCAACCTACACAAGTCAAGATATGAATTAAAAAACGTCTTACTCCATAGAATGTGGTTTTTACACAAAGAACCTGGTTTGCAGCAATAATAAAGCTGCACGGCCGAGCATGCATCGGAAAAGTCAACGATGTGCGGATTTCATACTCGCAAGTGAGGCCGTGAGTTTTTCCTTCTCCAGTTGGGTAGGCGATGCATCGTTTTGCTTTCTCGTAAGAGCCCAATGCATTGACTACCGGCTGGGGCTCCTCGGATCTGCGCAGGTTCCCAATGATTTTGAAATCCAGTAATGATGCATGAGAAATCCAGCCGCACGGTAATGGAAAACCATGCTGGGTGGGGTTTGCATCGTTTTCAGCAGCTGCAAGCGGGTGCTGCATTGCTTCTCCAGCCACAATGCAAGTGTAAGAGACCACTCCTCCCTCCACTCTAGCCCAGATAGCCCATCAGGATATGCAGGCTACACCCCAGCTCCCTTTGTGTAACTGTCCAGAGGGGATTTACAAACAGCCCAACTGTCAGTCTCACCCAGACAGGGAATACACAAGCAGGCAGAGTCACAAAATGGTTTAAGAAAAGAAAATGCCCACTCTCTAAAAGTGGTATTTTCAAACTGACAATCTAAAAAACAACTTTACCAAAAGATGTATTTTTAATTTGTGAGTTCAGAGACCCCAAACTCCACATTTCTATCCGCTCCCAAAGGGAAACTGCACTTAAAAGATATTTAAAGGCAGCCCCCATGTTAACCTATGAGAGAGATAGGCCTTGCAACAGTGAAAACCGAATTTGGCAATATTTCACTCTTGGGACATGTAAAACACACCAGTACATGCCCCACCATTAACATACACTGCACCCTGCCCATAGGGTTACCTAGGGCCTACCTTAGGGGTGCCTTACATGTACAAAAAGGGAATGTTCGGGCCTAGAAAGTGGGTACATTTGCAGGTCGAATTGGCAGGTTAAAACAGGCCCACTAGTGCCATTTGATTTACAGGCCCAGGGCACCTCTAGTGCACTTTACTAGGGACTTACTAGTATATCAAATATGCCAATCACAGAAAAGCCAATTACACATACAATTTACACAGGGAACACTTGCACTTTAGCACTGGTCAGCAGTGGTGAAGTGCCCAGGGTACCTAAAACAGCAAAAACAAAGTCCAGCACACAGTCAAAACATGAGAAGCAGAGGCGAAAAAGATAGGGGGAGACCACACCAATGATGCCAGGTCTAACAACACCACAAAATGAAATAGTTACCATAACACACAGTACACAAAGCCATCACGCCACCATTGCATTAACACTCACATACCCATACTGTCAATGTATACCCTTCTCTTGGGGGACACCAGCACAGCCCACAAAGTCAGATACCTCAAATAAGAGCAAATGGATCAGAAAGCAGGCTGAAACACACACAACTGTAGGCAGAGACAACAACTTACTCAGGAACAACATAAAGGTAGAAAAGGAATTTCAGGCGAAAATGTGTACCCAAAACAATGAGCAACTTTTTTGGGTTTATATAACAATAAATGTCATAAGTCCAAGGCCATTGCTCAATCCATTGGCAATTGCTCATGTACATCACTGTGCTCAGACTTGACTGCTTAACTGCTAGGGAACCTCTACAGGAAGGGGCATCAAATAGGCAAGAAGGCACCTCAGGGATCATCTTGGGAGGCCAGAACTTGAAAAGATCTCTGTAGGCCAGACATTGTACTAGGAATGCCTTCAAGGAACGCATTTGTTTGTTGCAGTTGAGTTGCCCATCCCTGGATGGCATTCACAATGGCTACCTGACCCACAGAGATAGTTCTCAGGAAGTCAATAGCCTCCTCATTGAGGGCAGCAAGGGGACAGGGTCTGAGGCAGAGGTGCCTGTGGCAAAGGAGACACCCACCCTCTTGGGTGAGCGCACAAAGCCAACTGGGTGGGGACCAACAGAGAGGGTGTTGATAGAACGGTGTGGCAGACAAAGACAGTATAGGGGATGCCCACCACTAGAGACTGTCCAGTGGGGAAAGAATCCAGTGATGAAGGATTGTGTTCCGGTCTTCCCCATGGCACTCCCCTCACCCTCCAGGCCACTGGGTCCCTCTGTGACAGTGACAGTGATGTCTTGACTCCAGGTCCTGTGGCCAGATGCTTCCCCACTTGTGTGTGCCCCATCTCCTACACTTTCCGTTGCTGCAAATACAAAGAGAAATAGGGTCATCACATGTCCATGATCACACTTGAATAACAGCTCTGATTAGCAAATATTACCATGATATTAAGTAGACCCCAGCAACAAAATCCACCTAAGTGGCCCATAAATTTGCTATACCATATGCATGCATGTCATATCAACTCTCCACTCTTACCCACAGGACATTTAGGATCTCAGACATCTACAGTAGCATGGCTGAAGTTGTGTAATCACAATAACATTTCAACAAGTAGGAGGCCCATCACCCTCAAAGCTTAGCAGACTTCAGTTGCCTGTTGACATACAATAGTAGGCCAATGCCAAATGCATTCCCACAGATCGCACACAAGGTCATGCACACATCTATTTGTCACACACATGACGGCCCAAAAATAAGAAATGAACATGGAGAAGGTGACATCGAAATGTGTATCTCACACTGGAAGCAGTTCCACTATGCACCCTTCACAAAGTGATATCAGTCCCAATAGAGTCATGGAGGTAGTATTAATGTTGCTCCGATATGCCACACATGTGGCATAGAAATGGACACTGTAGACATCATGTGCAATATGACAGAGAGAGATGCCCATAAAATCCACAACACATTGAATCAGCATGCCCTAGAGTAATTACAACTAATGCAAATCAACTGTTTGGCACCCCTTACAATGACATAATCTGAGTGCATCAGTGGACGCCATTAGTCCCTTGGATGTTGGAGAGGCCCTAAGATTTGCAAGTACTTATTGAAAGCCCTCAACATGTTGCCCAGTTGGAAGCTACATCATTGTCTCCATTATGGTCATGCAGACCCATATGTCTGTCTGTGGATGAATGCGTGTAACTAAGGATAAGTGATTCAAACATAACTGTAAGTCTCTCCATGAAGCTGACCATCAGTCAGGTCACAAACCTTACCCATTTCACACATGCTAAGCACCTTGCTACATGATTTACATCAATGACATAGAAATGCACATTGTGGCTCAAAGCTCTATGCCTACATGCCATGTCCCTCATTGCTACTGCAGTTTTAAATGCCAAATGGCATGATGGGTGAGGGCGTATGTCAATCAATAATCAATAGTGACACACTCCTGTATGTGGCACAACTTGAAGTGAACCCCCATTGTAAATGTCCTATTCCACACACAGTTTGCCATGCACATATATGTGAGGGGATACAAACATCATCCCATCAACGTAGGGAGGCCATGAATGAAACAGAAGCTTACGAATGTTTTTCAAAAGAGAAAGGGACACATGCTGACGTGTAGGCACAAGGAATGTTGGCAACAATGATAAAACATAAATCATGTCAACGTACATTCCCCACTTACCAAGAGAAAGTATTGACCAATAGCTGCACCCAAAGTACAATGTAAGCTCTGTCACATGTATGTTGGCCATCTTCAGCATTATAGGCCGCAGTGAGGCACCAGCACCCATCACACGCTGAAGACACGTGGCCTCTGGATGGGAGATGCCTATATACACATTTACCTAGACACGTGTCTGAGGACAATGATCCATCACCTACTTACCTTTGGCCTGTAATATTTAGGAGTAGTGGTCTGTTGCATAGAAATTACACATACTACAACAATAAAGAGTAGTTGTTTGATCTATGTACTCAGCCATATGTCATCCATGCAGAGCAAGTGGTTTGTGAATTCTACCCAGTTGTGTCCTAGGTCCCTGGGCCAATATGTAAAACATATCAGAATGCACCACATAGCGTCTTCGCAAACAATCACTCATCTACTGTGTGACACATGGCTCATCTCTAATTGTCAGGGGGGAGCTGTCAGAACCTAACTCATTCACTTGGCAATAGGACAGGCAGGAATTTGCCTGGTAGTCATCCCCTTGTGGCTGCTGTGCTGCTCTCAAATACCCATAAAGATCCGAATGGGCCACCACCAGAATGCGGACCATTGGGAGGGACATGGAACAACAGGCAACCCACCCACAGTGGGATTACATCCCCAGCTGGACCTCAGCAATCTTCTGGGTCCAGAGGTCCGGCTCTTCCCATTCTTTCCTGCAGTGGGAGCTCCACAGGCTGTAGACCCCCAGGGCCCGCACGTTCTTGGCGATGGCTCTCCATAATCCCTTCTTCTGAAGGGGGTGACCTGCATGTATGCAAAAGACAAATCAAGAGATCACAAGTTTCATCACTAATAGTTGAGTCACATACATGTCTATAACGTCAAGCTAGGACTTTCCTAATTGCCAACACTCCCCAAGTGTGACACATACAAGCCAATAAATACAGGGACATAGCTACAGACATATATTTCTCTATCTGCAGACTAACACAATACCCTGCTCAGGCCCTACAATGACCAAGCAGGCTTACTGACATCAAGTAGCCCATGCTCCAGCAACCTGGCTGTGACATGAGCCACTATGAAACACATCACACCTATGTGGCTTCTGAAGGGTAAAGCCTTAGGCATGAATGAACCAACACATTCCCACTCTGTGAGAATGACTCTGTGCATAAAGTCCCTACAAGCTACTGCCAGAATACAAATAAATATTACACATGCGTAACAATGAAGGGACTGACATTGTGTGTACAGAAAGTGTCTTCCCTGTCCATTTGTGAACATGTGCTTTAACAAATGCAGACTAATGCCACTTCAGGGGGTGGGGTTCTGTGCTATGTACCTGTATCACAGAACACTTCTTTGGACTTATGTGACTACCAGAGATGGCATCCAACAAATAAAGGTGTGCATTGTACGGTTACTGCTATGTGACCAAGCTACTGAGTCACATATCTTGTCCTCCCAGGAATCAAAACATTGTCTGCACTGTGGGACTGTCAAGACTGTTCAGGACAAATATGACCTGTGGGAAGGTGATAACAGGGCTGTGGGACTAAGGGACCTGTCATGAGTCAAAGACACACATTGCCAATGATGCTAAGTGCACATATGACTTAGTTTAATAACTTGCCTCTGGACACATTCCTAATCTAATCAAATGAATGAAGCATTCTATATTTGGGCAGGATTTGCCACCAGAATCTCATATTGGCCACATGACAGGATCTGTGGTGGTACAGGGAGTGGGCACAGTATCACTGTTGCATAGCCACAGTGACTATACCCCAGTCTAGACTGGGACCCATACTGAGAGATACTATTGACAGGCCCTGGTCTCTACAGACTTAGCAGACAGAACCTACATGACATTCTATTCCCATCACTTCTATGCATGACAGTACATCATGTAGCCAACAGCACCTTGGCATGTGGTGTGTGTGTGGCAACCTGAAGGGCAGAGTAACTCATGATATGCTTTCCAAGCAACAGTTTAGCAACTGCATATCTGTTAAACAATCTCTGTGACACCATACCCATTGCTCACATTACTCTCAACTGACTCTCACAACATGCATACTAAGCTCAGGCTGTCATGCACCTACATGTTGTCTGGCATTTACAACAATCATGAGGAAATAGATGTTACTGGATGGCAGTAATGTCTTATCAGCTAGTTATGTGCATCCTACACAAGGAAGTGCTAGGAATCCAAGAACATCATACAACACAATGCAACCGAACTTTACATATGGGACTGGCCAACAAATCCTGCACATTGTACATCCCATTGATGCCACACAGACTGCAACAGCAGGCAGATGAGTAGTCAACCTGGCACACATGGCCACATTCTAGCCTGTGAGGAGGGAGAGGATGGTGAAGTACAGCGAAAACTGTGCACATGAGATACTTACCTGCTCCTCTGGTGCACCTTAGAGCTGTCCACACAGTTGTAGAACCTCATCCTCTAGTCTCTCCAGTTCCGCTAAAGAGGATGTAGGGGTCCTATTACCTGCTGGATGTGGCATGATTGCTCCTAGAGGCGGTGCACAGCAGCTCAAGTCATGGAGGTCTGGCTGGCAGTAGTGTCAGGAGTCAAGTGAATGAATCTGTGTAACATGGTGTTCACATCTGCCATGAACTCGGTCGTCACTGCCGGCGGACATAGACATTGGCCCACGACCACCACTGGCAACAATGTTAGCCTATGGCTGTATCTGCCGGGGTTACAACCTACCTGGTTGCATGCTCCACAACTTTACTCTGTGGAGGAATATTCCGTACATCCCAAAGGAGGGGGAGCCTGCAGTGCCACCAGGTGAGACTCATGAAATGCCAGAGGAAACTAGCTGACTTGCAGGAAGATCTCATCACAAGCTACTTTTCATGAGTGTAAGTGTGTCATGTGATGTAATGACTCTTCCTGTATGAAGAACTGTAGTTGTGAGAATGTGTTGAGTTGAGTATTTTGGAAACAACTAGGGAGCTGGTATTCTGCAATATTCCGCCAAATTGTCCTGTAAGAGTTAGCCTTTGACATATCCCCACCTTGATGTAGCTACTTTGTATCAGTCTCATTGCAATGTAAAACATCCTTTCCAGATGCTTGCTATGTGATTTGTGAAATGGATATGTTTTCAAGCCTATACTTCTTGTTTTGTCTTTGTGCAGGTACCTTCACCATGACATCCTCATGTGGGCATTTCAGAGTTGTGACACTGGCAGGTATCTGATGCAGTTGTGACCTGCAAAGTGGACATGGATTATTCCAGGTAATGAAGGACATAGATTTGAGGAGTACGAGACCTGTGCCACAGCAGCTTGAACAGCGTTTGGGTAGAAGGTCAAAAGTGCACATTGGACTTCTTTATTGCGCTGTGTTGGGCCGATTGCACCATGTGTGTGTGTGTGATCATGTGGGCATTAAATATGTTGTCTTCTATTGCAAGCAAGGAATTTGCCTTTCACATAGGTTAAACACTATTCTTGTATGACCTGTATGTTGCTGTAGATGTGTTTCAGCCATATCACTGACATATGTTTGCATCATACTACCAGATGAATGGTCATTGGATTTTCATGGGCCTTTGATAAGAGACTGTTGTACTGCCCTCTGTCTGTACCTTGGTTTATGTTATGTTGGGCTTCTTTGGTGTGGTATGTGATAAGGTTTAAGCTGGTGACACTATTCACTTTACTTTTTGCCTCTTGTACAGGCCAAAATCTCTTTTTTTTCTCGGCAATGATGAGGAAGGGTGCATGGCTGCGGTCGGATCCGTTATGAATAAGATAAAATAGTGTTTGTATTCTTGAACAAGCTTTGGAAATTATACTTCGGCTTACAACTTAATACATCCAACCGGGAACGTTTTGATTGGAGGCAATTAAGCACAGATATGCAGTGATTCTGCTAACCACAACCTGAACAGCTTACTTTGAGTACAGGTAGATAAGCCTTGATAAAGTTCCTCACATGACGAAACACGTGTCTGCTGAATCTGATCAGAAATTTGCAAATCAATCTTCTCATATCGGCGGGCAAGAGCTTCCACTGCCTAAAGTCAACAAATTGGACATTGCACAATTTTTTCTATGGACTGACTGGAATATGGTGCTTTGACTTTGAGCTTTTTGGAAGAACATCTTTCTTTAACTGGATTAGAGGATCTATGTTAAATGAGTGGTATTTATGTTTCTAATTTGATGTGTTTGTGATATTTTTGTGATATCTCTGTATTTTCATTTGTTTTGTAGTTATTGCTTTATATCTATTGGTATTTTTTGTATTAAAATTGAAAATTGAAATAGCACAGTCTTGAAACCATCACACACCAATGTTATCTCCTTTGATTACATCATGTGCATTTATAGTACTTTGTGATATAATGGTTGTTTCCATTGGCACATTTAGAAATTTAAACTAACTATTCATAGAGTGCTCCGTTCGTATTTTAGTTTCAATGTCTGACAAGGCCCTCCCTTCTGTGGTTAAGGGGACTGTACCTTGGTATGTGCACCCTGACACAATATGAGTCAGGCATTCTTGGCTATGACAGTCAGACATTCCAACAGCCTGTGTGCTGAACATTGGAATAAAATGTCACACCAGACACTTGCAGCAATGTGTTTGTATGTGTTGGTAGTAATCCTTAGCAGGACATTGTACCTGTAACATATCCCTAATTGCATTAGTATCTTGTGTCCTCCTCATTTGCTTCATGTGGTCTTACATCTCTACATAGCAAATTGCAGAACAGAAGCAAGCAGAGGATGACTTTGTGATAGGCGGATTTAATGAAAGTTTGTACACAGAGCAAAATTAGGGCATGGTGGAAAAGAAAAGTGAAGGGTTCAGTCATGGTTGATAAAATCATTGGAGCAGATGCCACACCATTGGAAGTCTAAAGTCTAGTGTACTCCTCCCATTGGAAATGGAAGGCGGTTGAATAACAGTCAACAGGGTGAATATGTGGCACACAAAAGAGGTCATCTTGGAAGAGGTCACTTGCTGGCAGTGGTGGGTGTCTTGCCATCCGCGTCTCTTGGAGCCTTTTCTGGACATCCCCGCTTGCGTTGTTGTGGCGGGGGGGATCTGCTGCTACAGAGGCAGGGGTGTCTGGGATGGGTTCTCCTGCTGACAGGGCCTCCCTTCCAGTGACTGGCACCAATGAAGGGCCTGGTGTAGATGCACCTAAGGAAGGGGTAGTGTGTTGTTGTCAATCTCTGATCAGGGTAGTGCTAATGTCCCTCAGAACCACTGTTTGGGAGGCCATGTTGGTATTGTGAACCTCCCGCTGTTCACGCATATACTTATGAATGTCTCTCTGTAGCTGCTTGATATATAAGTTCTGCAAGTACCTAGACCATCACGCCTTGGGACTCCTGATAGACCCCCAAGATGTGGCTGATGGTGTCTGTCCAGGAGCATCCCCGTTGCCTCACCCTGCTGGCCGACAGCATCCCTTATACACACCGTACCCCCACGGCCCTGCGCCCTCGCCACAGGGTGCCCCCTCCCGCTGGTTCCAGGAAGATCATTGTCAGAGGTGTTGTGCTGTGACTCAGGATCCTGGACTGGGGGACACAAGATGGTGGACACTGTCCTGGGGACACAGGATGGGGGGTGAAGGGCTCCCTGTGATGTGGAGGCAACCAGGCTGGGACGTGATGTAGTGGCCACAGTGAGATTCACTGTTGGGGTCTGGCCAGGTTGTCCAGATCGGCCAGAACCGTCCTCCACGTCCAGGAGTAGCATCTACACGGAGGGCTTCATTCATGGGGTAGTGGCAGTGTCTTCTGTGGGCTCTTTGTGGCCAGTGACAGCTCGACCTATTTATGCGAAACATACAATGTTACTGGTTGTATTGTGACATCTACCTCCAAAGGTTTACAGTGACATTTCGCAAAGCCCTTGCACATAGTTGATTTGCACGTTAGGCTACTGTGACAGGTACCCATGCTATTGGTTATATTGACCTGATATTTGTGAAGCATGCAAATTCCATTTAAGTCAAGCAGCTGTTGAAATGTGCAGATCATTATCCCTTGGGAGGATGGCCTGAAAATGCCATCTTGCCACCAGTGCAGGCAAAACAGTGGCTAGGCAAGCTATGTCTTTGGCCATTTTAAGACTTAGTTGATTGTCATGCAGGCAGACCCAGCACTTTGTTGTGCATGGCACTGGAGTCATTATGTGGTCAGTGCATTGTGAATGTGTCTGCTGCCAATACCATTCTGGTTATGCATCTCAAGGTCTTTGGGATTATTGTTTTGCACACTGTGTAAGGTGTCCTTCCTGTCCTTCATAGTTTCATCTTGGGTTAGCAGGTCAAGATTGAGCTAGGTAGCCAGACACATCTCAGAGTTGAGCATGATCTGTATCTTGGTCCCTCCATTGTGAGTAAACTTCAATTGAGAGTTAGAAGGCAAGGGTATTTGGACAAGTGACCACTGTTCTGGTGTTTAGAATTACTAAAATAGTGTCTCCTGGGAGTTGCGGTCATGTCACTCTCCAAACTACACACACTTGACAGATGGTATCCAGCCAGGTGAGTTAACTTCAATTGAGATTTCATAAATCAATGGAATTGGGCAAGTGGAAATTGTTTTTTGTGGTTAGAGTTAGGGACACAGGGCCTCTTGGGTTTTGCATTCCAGTCACCCCTTCTACTTCTACCACCCAGATGAGTAAACGTCATTAGAAAGTTAAGACACAGGGGTATTTTGGCATCATACCACTGGGCTTGTGTTTAGAGTGGGAGAGACAGAGCCTCCTGGCCTAAGCAGTCATGTCACTCTCTCTACTGCATGCACTTGATAGCTGTCATCCCCACAGGTGAGTACACTTCATTTGTGAGTTCATAAAGAAGGGTATTTGCAGGACTGAACACTGAGCTGGTGTTTTGAGTAGGTGAAACAGTGCCTCCTGGGAGTTGCAGTCAGACCACTCCCTCTACTACACAAACTATACAAATGATATCCTCCCAGATGAGTACACTTCAATCGAGAGTTACCAAACAAGGGTATTTGGACAAGTTGACACTGGTCTGGTGGTTGGAGTAAGAAAAACAGTGCCTCCTGAGAGTTGCAGTTATGTCACTGTCACTGCTCCTCAATACCTGACAAATGTTATCCCCCCCAAGTGAGTAAACTTCATTTGTGAGTTGACAAACAAGGGTATTTGGAAAAGGGAACACTGTGCTGCTGTTTGGCATTACTGAAAGAGTGCCTCAGGGCCTTAACAGTCATGTCACTCCCTCTACTTCACACACTTGAGAAATGCTATCCCACCAGGTGGGCACACTTCATTTGTGGGTTACCAAACAAGGGTATTTAGGGAAGAGAACACTGGGCAGGTGTTTGGAGTAACAGAGACTCTTGTGACTTGTAGTCATGCCAATCTCACTACTCCCCAATTGGTACCCTACCAGCTGTATAAATTTAAATTGTGAGTTGGCAGACACTGGTCTTTGGGCAAGTGACAATTGTACTGGTGTTTGGAGTTGCTGAAACAGTGCTCTCTCTAGTACACTCACTTGACTAATATTCTCCCCACAGGTGAGTCCACTTCAATTGAGCGTTCACTAACAAATGCATTTGGGCAAATGACCACTGTGCTGGTGGTTGGAGTTACAGAAACAGGACCTACTGGGAGTTGCAGTCATGTCACCCTCTCTAGGACACATACTATATATGGAGGAGGAAACACTGTGCTGGTGTTTTGAGTAACAGTGTCTGCTTGGAGTTGTAGTCATGTCAGTCCCTGTACTACACACACTTGACAAATGTTATCCTCCCAGGTGAGTACACTTCTATTGGGAGTTAACAAACAAGGGTCTTTGGTGAAGGAAACACTGGGCTGGTGGTTTGGGTAAGAGTAACAGTGCCTCCTGGGAGTTGTAGTCATGTACTCCCTGTACTATACACACACTCTACAAATGTTATGCCCCCAATTGTGAGTTGCCAAACAGGGGTCTTTGGACAGGTAAACATTGGGCTGGTAAGTGCAGTGACAGTAAAAGTGGCAAAAGGGGAGCTATGTGGAAGCATGACATTGCATTTTGGTGACATTTCTAGTGTTGTGGCTTAACAGACTCCACTCTCCCAGGCATGCCTGTCAAGACCTCAGGATGCAGGATGACCAAGACCATCTCCTCCCAGGAAAAAAAGATATAATTGGGCACTGTGAGGACCACCATCAGTCTTCTTGGCCTGCAGCTGGTGCCTGGAGACCAGGGAATGGACCTTGCCCTCAGGCCATTCCACCGCTTTCCAATGTGCTCCTTTGTGCGCAGGGTGGTGCTGACAGCATTGACTCTGTCGACTATCTTGTCCCACATTTTCATTTTCCTACTGAGAGGAGTGCTGGACAATTGTGGCTCTATTGTTATGATTTCATCCACCATGACTCAACTAATTCTCAGAAAAACATAGATTTTTAAAACGTAACATGGTGGAATTTCAAGGGAAAAAGTGACAGTGACTTACTAAAGAGGTACAATGCAAAAGGGTGTGACTGGACAAAAGTGTGTGCTGGGTGCAAAAAGAGATGGTGAGAAAAAAGTGGTGCCTAGTATCTGTGCTGCTGTGTTGAATTATTGGCTCTGGCTTCCGTGTGGTGCAGTGTAAATGCAAAGGATTGTGGTGTGTGAAGATGTGTGTTTTTTAGTGTCCTTTAGAGGTGTGTTGAGTGTGGCAATGTGTGTCAGCTGTGCTGTTTTCAAATCGGTCCAATGTGCAGATGTGTATTACTTTGGTGACCGTGAACCGCTGTGGTTTGGACAGTCATTGTCTGACCGCCACTGCAACTTTGGCCTTGCAATAGGGTCAGTGGTTGGTTGCTGTGCTATTCTGGGCTGGAGGTCAGACTGCCTATTTTTGGGCCTCCGTGCCTCGGCTGGTCTGCCTTTTTTGCTTGGTGGTCGGCGGTCCCACCTATTTAGATCGTAATACGGTGGTCTGAGACACCACCAACATGGCGTTTTTTTAGGACCACCAAAATGTTAGTCTGGTGGCCCAACCACCGAACTCGCAATGAGGCCCTTAGTGTCATACATAAAATTCAGTTGAACTACCAGATGTTTAACATTTTACCATCAGCGCGATTTTCTAATTAGACATAATAGTAATTAATATTGATAAAGGTTCATCTAGGTTCCTTCTGGAGAGATAAATACCATAATAGCTCTGGTGCAGTATCCAATTGGACAGCTGCAAATGATGCTTTCTCGATCCAGTTTTTCTGTTTAAGTGTTTTCGAAATCTAACACAGTACTACATTCGAATTAATCACAGTTGCCTTTCATGCTGGCGTTTAATGGTGTTCGGTGGATCTCACTGGTATTTAACTTGTAATGTAATTGCTTAATATTTCTGGGAGTCATATAAGGCAAATGTCCTTCATTTAAAGTAAATTTATGATTTTTTGTTTAGTTTCACAAAAAAATCCAAAGTACACGTAAGAAGCTGAAGGAGTTTCAAATATTCATGGGTACTGAGAATGCACACATGAATAAATATGCATGGTGTACATTTCCACTTGAGTAAATTACCAAAAAAGTGCACTTACCAGTGCTTTTTGACTTTTTCCCTAAGGGAGACTATGGCCCTCATTACAACCCTGGCAGTTGGTGTTAAAGCCAGCGGTAAAAAAAAGGGAATCACGACCATGGTGGAAACCGCTAACACAGACAATGTACCGCCCACTGTATTACAAGGCACCAATCCACCAGCTTTTCCGGGGCGGTACCAACGTTATCAAAAGCACGGCGGAAACAGTACACAGAAGGGAAACCACTCACCTCTCAACACCCAACGAGGAACCAGGACGCCATGGAGCCCGAGTTGCAGGTGCTACCAATGTTGGTTTACCTCCTTTTCGACCAGGATCATCAAAGACTGCAGTGACGACCACAGTGAGTAATGCACCTAGTACACAGGGGAGGGAGGAGGAAAAGGAGAGTGACACACACACATGCAACACGCAACACCCCCACCCCCAACACCATACACACAAATACATGCAGCAACATTACATATGCACCCAGTAACCATCTGGAAGAACGCAAAGACAAAATTAAATGAGGTTAACAAGTGTAATCATCGAAAATACAGATAGGGAAACAGGTCTGTAACAGATCATTATACACAAATATGTACAGCAACTACACAAGTACGGATAGTGTTCCATTAATTTTTCCATGGACCAGTGGTCCCAAAAATCATGGGCGAAACCCACACATGATACCTGCCTCAAAACGGAGAGAACACTGCAGGGGCATCAGGTCGAAAAAAACACAGGCATTTCAGGGTGAAGGGGAGGGGGGCACCTCAGCCGGATGATGGGACGACGCAATTGCTCCACGCGGGGGCTCCATGCCCACTGTTTGCTCCTGGGGAGTGCAAAGCCACAGTCTCACAAGTCTCTCAAGTGGATGGTTTGCCCACTGCTTGCTCCTGGGGAGTGCAAAGCCACAGTCTCACAAGTCTATCAAGTGGGTGGTTTGCCCACTGATTGGTCCTGGGGAGTGCAAGGCCACAGTCTCTCAAGTAGGTGGTTTGCCCACTGCCTGGTCCTGGGGAGTGCAAAGCCACAGTCTCTCAAGTCTCTCAAGTCTCTCAAGTGGGTGCTTTGCCCACTGATTGGCCCTGTGGAGTGCAAGGCCACAGTCTCTCCAGTGGATGTATTTCTCCACTGGTTCTGGAGGGGCTTAGTTCCCAGAGTGCTTCATCCTGCCAAGGACTGGGGTAGTGGATGCTGTTCGCCACTGGTTCTGGAGGGGGCTTAGAGCCCAGAGTGCTTCATCCTGTCAAGGACTGGGGTAGTGGATGCTGTTCTCTGCTGGTTCTGGAGGGGGCTTAGTGCCAAGAGTGCTCAAGCCTGCCAAGGAATGGGGTAGTGGATGCTGTTTTCCACTTGTTCTGGAGGGGGGTTTGTGCCCAGAGTGCTGCACATGATGTGTGGCAGTTCCCATTCTAGCACCTGGGTGTCAGAGCCACGAGATATCCTGGGAACAGGTAGCATGATACTCCAAGGAGGCAGAGACACACTCCACCCTGCTGCGATATAGCCTGCCAACTGCTGGTACTGCCAGTGCTGGTTGTGGTGCCTCATGTACTCTGTGCAGGGTCCAGGACGTCTCCTGCAGCCTAAGACGACTGCCCACTGGGGATGATGGTCATGTCGGCTGTGGTGGCCCTGTCTGAGCACGTTGCGGGGCAGGTGGCAGTGGTTGCGGCGGTGTCAGCAGTGGAGATGCTGGCGGTGGTGCATGTGTCAGCACCTGTGGAGGGAGACACCAGGACGTCTTCTGCAGCCTCTGACGGCTGCCCACTGGGGATGATGCTGGGGACTGTAGCAGAGGCAGCAGACATGTAGGTGGGCGTGCAGGTGGTGGTGCAGGTGGGCGTGCAGGTGGGCGTGCAGATGGCGGTGCAGGTGGCGGTGGTTGGGGTGGTGGCCACCGCTGTACAGGTTGCTGTTCTGTCTTGCAGAAGGGGTGTCACCAGTCCCTCACCCAGAGGCTTCGTACCCTGAGCTGCCTTCCCTTTAGCCTTGTGTCCCTTCTCCACCTTGGAAGTTGCAGCTGGGACCTTGGCACTGTCCTCTTTTGTTTTGGAGGAGGCCTTGCTGGGTGGTTGGTGTGGCTTTTCCTTACGGCATGTTGTCCCCTTCTTCACCTTGGCAGGTGGCTGAATACGTTGATCTTTGGCCTCACTAGGTGGCACACTGGCAGCCCTAATGGGTGCGGCCCGCAATGTTACTGGACTTGCAGGGACCACAGTGCTTGAGGATTTCGTGGCTGAGGTGCTGGGCTGGGATCTGGACATCATGGCCCTGGGGGAAGGACGGGGAGAGTTGTAGGGAAGAGGACAATGTTAGCCAGGAAAAGTTTTTTAGACACACTGGGACGGGAAGATGGAGGGGGTTTGGGAGTGGAGGAAGAGGTAGTGGTTGTAGGAGGTGTACGTCTGCTGAGTTTGGGTGAGGGTGTATGGGCTAAAGGCTGTTGTGAGGTGGATGGCTGTTGAGTGGGTGTGTGCTGGCGTTTGTGTACTTTGGGAGGAGGGCTCACAGACACACTGAGTGAGGACACAGGGGACGTGTGCATGGTAGTGGGGGTGGTGATTGCATGCGAGCGGTGTGTGGTGATGGGCGTGCTGGTGATGGAGGTAGTGGCTGAGGATGTAGTGCATGCAGGTGTGAGTGGAGATGAGACTGGGAGGGAGGAGGAGGACGAGGAGGAGGGGGACACAGTGGAGGCAGTGGATGTTGGTGTGTCTGCATGGGTCTGGTGCTTGTGTGACTGCCTGTGGGATGTGTGGTGCTTATGTTTGTCATGTCCACTCTTATGTGTTGATGAGTGTGCATGCTGGTTTTATGGTGTACTTGGGATAGGCTGAGGTACAGGGGATTGGGTCTGGGTAGTGGAAGTTGGAGGGGGAGGCTCGACACAGGGACAATGGCTGCCATCAATGCTGAGGCCAGAGCCTGAAATGCTCTCTGTTGGGCTGCCACGCCAGAATGAATGCCCTCCAGTTATGCATTTGTTTGCTGCAAACGCCTCTCGACACTCTGGATGGCATTCAAAATGGTTGATTGCCCAACAATGAGGGATCTCAGGAGGTCAATAGCCTCCTCACTGAGGGCAGCAGAGCTGACTGGGGCAGGGCCTGAGGTGCCTGGGGCGAAGGAGATGCCCACCCTCCTGGGTGAAGGGGCACAGGAAACTCGATGAGGGGCTGCTGGGAGGGCATTGCTGGTAGGGGGGGTGGCGGCTGTAGCTCTTGATGCAGTGGGCACAGAGGTGCCCGCCAACGCAAAGGAGCTCCCATCAGAGGAGGAGTCGCTGTTTCTGGTGCCCCCTCCTGTCCCCGTCGTGGAGTTCCCCTCGCCCTCCGTCCCACTGGTGCCTTCAGATTCCGTACATTCACCCTCCAGGGCCATGTGGGTTGCAGCTCCCTACTGCTCTGGTGCCACTGCTCCTCCACCAGATGATGCTAATGCACACAAGGACAGGGTAACAAAACAAAAAGGGGGGGAAAGACAGAGGAGACACATGGTCAATGCCATCATCAACACCACAGTTGGCGGACACAACAGACAGGGAGCAGCCCTATGCACTAGGCCATGCACTAACAGTTCAGGGGAAAATCACATGTCCATGGGGGACTGTGCATAGACCCATTTTATGCACACCTGGAACCCACAGGAGCCTGACTAGGTGTAGAGGGCCACTACCACTTTTGAGGTTGGACTGGCACTGAGCCTGCCTAACAATGGATTTACCCTGGCACGTTTGCCCTGGCCTAGGGGAACCCACACCCCCTTCCCACACCCAGAAACCTCCTAAAGTGCGCAGAGTCAGCTGCATGAGACTGTACTCACCCCCTTGTGGCTGCTGTGATGCTCTCAAGCGCCCATCCAACTCCGGATATGCCACCGCCAGAATCTGGTACATCGTGGGGGTCATAGTGTGATGGGCACCCCTTCCACGTTGGAAGGCCATCCCCAGCTGGGCCTCCGCCGTCTTCTTGCTCCAGCGTTGCAGGTCCTCCCATCTTTTGCGGCAGTGGGTGCTCCGTCTATGGTAGACCCCCAGGGTCCACACTTCCTTGGCGATGGCATGCCAAATTCCCTTCTTCTGGTGGGCGCTGACCTTTAGGAAATGTAAAGTAAGAATGGATTTTACTCCCCTGTCCAGTTATTCTTACTCATTGGCCACAACCTCCCACCTTGGCCCACAAACACATACACTGACCATACTCACGTTCTGGCCTCTGCCCACCCCCCACCTCTATCTTCCATCAACGCCACTCCATACATTCATGTCCCATCCATCAGGCTCACATGTACTCACCTGTTTGTCTGGTGGACCGTAGAGTTGCGTGTACTGGGGGAGGACCCCATCCACCAGTTTCTCCAACTCCTCCGCAGTGAAGGCAGGGGCCCTTTCCCCGGACACTATAGCCATTGTCGCTTCCAGACTCAGGTCACAGCAGCACTTGCAGTGTAGGTCCTTTCCTGTTGAAGGTCAGGTATCAAGTGAGTGAACAGCTAGAAAATGGCGGTCACGTCCCGTCACTGCCGGCGTACATCGTCATTGGCTCCTGGAACCCATAGGGCCCAATGATAACCAATGCTGAATTGCGCAGCGGTCTGCGTTCGCCTTCCGCGACGCTGCGCAACGCCAGCGCAGTTACCTCATTTCCCCTTGTCCCTCCTTACAAGTCAGGCAGCCCCCATTTCAGGGGGCCACATGGCAGGGCAACTAACTGCGTCACAGCACTTTTGAGCAGGACATACAGCGCAAAACACTGATTACATCACATTTGTTCTAAACACCCTTGTGCAAGTTATGTGGTGTATGACCCTCTTCTCACCCTTCTCCTCTATAGGGCACGTCCGCTGGGGCAGATGATGAGATGGAGTCATCCTCCGGTATACAGACCCCTGGTGGACCTGTCGACAATGGAAGACAGACACATCATTATCACCTACAGACTTGATAGTGCCACAATCCATGAACTGTGTGCCCAATTGGAGCCAGACCTAATGTCAGCTATCTGCCATCCCACAGGAATCCCCCCTCTAGTGCAGGTCCTGTCAGTACTCCATTTCCTGGCCAGTGGGTCCTTTCAAACAACAGTGGCCATGGCATCAGGTATGTCACAGCCAATTTTCTCTAACGTGTTGTCCAGAGTTTTGTTTGCCCTGCTGAAATACATGCGCAGCTACATCGTTTTCCCCCAGGTGGAGGATTTGCCCACAGTGTAAGGTGACTTCTATGCCCTGGGACATATCCCCAACATCATTGGGGCAATTGATTGTACACATGTGTCATTTGTCCTCCCCCGCAGGAATGAACAGGTGTACAGAAACCGAAAGAGCTGCCATTCTCTGAATGTGCAGATGGTGTGTTTGGCAGACCAGTACATCTCCCATGTGAATGCCAAGTATCCTGGCTCTGTGCATGACGATTACATTTTGAAAAATAGCAGCATCCCTTATGTGATGGGGCAACTCCAGAGGCACCGTGTGTGGCTAATAGGTGAGCCCAAGGTCCCAACACAGTTTACATAGGTGTCTGGGTATGGTAGAGTCCCTAAGGGTTGGTGTATGTCTCACAGTTGTCTTTCGATATTTGCAGGTGACTGGTTACCCCAACCTGTCATAGCTACTGACCCCTGTGAGGAATCCCAGGACAAGGGCAGAGGAACGCTACAATGAGGCACATGGATGAACTAGGAGGATAATTGAGCGCACTCTCGGCCTCCTGAAGGCCAGGTTCCGGTGCCTCCATCTGACAGGTAGCTCCCTATACTACTCACCGAAGAAGGTGTGCCAGATAATCGTGGCATGCTGCATGTTGCACAACCTGGCTTTGTGACGCCAGATGCCTTTGCTGCAGGAGGATGGGCCTGGTGTTGATCTTGAGGCAGCTGTGGAGCCTGTGGACAGTAAAGAAGAGGAGACAGAAGAAGAAGATATAGACAACCAGAACAACATCAACATGCAATACTTCCAGTGAGACACAGGTGAGTGACTAGCACTTCTCCTCTCATATCATACTACTGTAGTACATTGCATGATTCTGATTTTTTACCTCTGTGTATGTACCCTGCCAGTTCACTTTGGCTTTCCATTTTCCAGATCTGTGTACCACTTTCTGTCTTCTGCTATGTCTACTGCTGCCCAACAACTGTCTAACATTGATATGTGGAAATGAACATTGACATTGCTATTTTTCAGATAGGTTGCAATTACACATTTGTGAAAGTACAGGCTGACTCCAGATTGATTTGTGATTCAAGGGTGTTTATTTCTGTGCTAATAAGTGGAGGGGGCTGGGTGATGGTGGAGGAATGTCCATGGTGGAGTCCAGTCTATTGGTGTCACAGGTGCATTGTCCAAGAGGGCATAGGAAGTGGAGTAATGGCAGTTCAAGGTGGACAGGGTAACAGAGTGGGACAGAAGGATGACAATCAGGAGAGTCGTATTTCCTGGCAGGGGTCTTGGCAATGTTCTCTGTCTTGTTCCTGGATCTCAGGGACCGTTTGTGTGGTGGTTCTCCTTCTGCAGGGGGTGGGGTGCTGGTGGGCTGTTGGACCTGTGGCGGGACCTCCTGTCCACTAGCGCCGGCAGAGGTGGAGGGCTGTTCATGGTTCAGGCTAGTGTCAGGGGGCCGTTGGTGTGCCACTGTGTCCCTCTTGGTGTTGGCCATGTCTGCCAGCACCCCTTCAATGGTGACCAGGGTGTTGTTAATGGACTTCAAGTCCTCCCAGATCCCCAGGTAGTGTTCCTAGTGCAGCCGCTGGGCCTCCTGAAACTTGGTCAGTACCGTACCCATGGTCTTCTGGGAATCATGGTATGCTCCCATGATGTTGGAGAGTGCCTCATGGAGAGAGGGTTCCCTGGGCCTGTCCTCCCCCTGTCGCACAGCAGTCCTCCCAGCTTCCCTGGTATCCTGTGCTTCTGTCCCCTGACCCGTGTGCCCACTGCCACCGACTCCAGGTCCCTGATTGTCTTGGGTAGGTGGGTTTGCCTGGGGTCCCTGTAGTGGTGGACACACTGCTGATTGACGTGTCCTGGGGATAGAGGTATGGGCCCGCTGGGTGGGTGTTTGTGACAGTGGCAGAGGAACCGAATGTCGCGAGGTCCCTGATGTGCCGGCTGGTCATCTTGATCCAGGCGTGCACAGCTGCTGTTGTCACTGTGGGCCTCTTCTGTGGGGGGACTTGATATGTCTGGTACCTCCTGTCCGGTGATGTTGGGTAGTGGTTCCGTTTGGGGGTAAATGCATAGTTATTGTATCTGTGTGTGCCATCTTGTCCAATGTGAGAGTTACACTCTGCTCCTGTGCTTTCCTTATTGTATTTGGCCTTGTGTGATTGTTCATTTTGGGGCCTGGGTGAGTATCTGTACTGGACATGCTTTGGTGATGGGGGTCCATGCATTGGTGTAACATTCAGAGCTTGGTATTGGGATGTGTGGATTGTTATAGTAGGGTATCTGTGGGGTGTTGGGGTGATGGGTGTGAGGGTTGGGCTAGGAGTTTGTGATAGCATACAGGTACAGTGGGGGTGATATAGTAGTAAATATTTGCCTTACCAGAGTCCAGTCCTCCTGCTATTCCTGCGAGGCCCTCAGGATGCATGATCACCAAGACTTGCTCCTCCCATGTTGTTAGTTGTGGGGGAGGAGGAGGGGGGCCACCGACAGTCCTCTGCACTGCTACTTGGTGTCTGGATAACATGGAACGCACCTTCCCCTGTAGGTCGTTCCACCTCTTCCTGATGCCATCCCGTGTTCTTGGATGCTGTCCCACCGTGTTGACCCTGTCGACAATTCTCTGCCATAGCTCCATCTTCCTTGCAATGGATGTCTGCTGCACCTGTGATCCGAATAGCTGTGGCTCTACCTGGATGATTTCCTCCACCATGACCCTGAGCTCCTCCTCAGAAAACCTGGGGTGTCTTTGAGGTGCCATTATGTGGTGTGGGTGATGTGTGAGGTGCAGTTTGTTGTGCTGTGTGATGTGTTGTGTTGGTGTGTGTTGTATGAGGTACGTGGATATTGTGTAAGCAATGGTGTTGTGTGCCTGTGGATGCTGGGATTGTGTTTGCTATTCTCTCTCTCTCTCTGCTTCTTCCAAGAAAATCGTTGTAAGGGGTTGTGGATAACGTGGGTGTGTGTTTTATAGTGTTGTGGGTATGTGGGTGTGGTGTGTGTATGTGTATCAGTTGTGTGTATTTTGAATTGTCCAATGTGGTTGTGTGTTGTAAATGTGTGTGTATTTTGAGCGCGGCCGTGTGTACCGCCAATGGATTACCGCGGTTGAATGACCGCCGCGTTGATTCATGGGTCGTGATAGTGTGGGCGTAGTTCTGTTGTGTGACGATGTAGGTTTTCCTATCGTCAGTTTATCACTGACCTTTGGTGTGGCGGACTTGTGTGGGTGTCTGTATTGTGGCAGATTACGAGATGTGGGTCGTAATACCTGTAGCGGATTTCCCCAGCTGGCACGGTATCTTGATGGCCGTCAGCATATCGGTAAGCGGGATTTACCGCCAGGGTTGTAATGAGGGCCTATGTTTTCCTATAGAGAAACCCCTTCCTTTACACTACTAGCATTTTTTTGGTGTGTTCTGTTTCCAGTCATATACTTGACAGCAATAAATATCTGTATTCAGATTGCATTATTTATGTCTAACTTCCCATTGTGTAAATATTCAAGATGAAATTGCACCTGCAAAACAGGCAATTTAATTTATGTGTGTACCCCGATTGAGTTGTTTGCATAAAGACAAGAGTTCATTTTCTAAAGGATGGATTTCCGGATACTTGATGTTGGTGTCACCATCTTTCACCCAGGATTTCATCTCCTTCAAAACATTATTTATGAATCACAAATGACAGTAGAATTCACAACATGTTTGTAGAAGGAGAAATGGCACACCACGATCATGCAAATTAATCAGAGCAGCGCCTTCTTCAATAAGGAAAGATAAAAACAAAGGCCTGGAAAATTGTCTCTTTTAGGGAGATGGGGAGCGCATTAATTGTTAAATTTCTATATAGTCTAGTGCACTAAAATGTTGACATCATTCCAATATGATAGATTAAAAAGAGTTGAAGTAAGTTAGGTATTAAAACTAAATGAGTTGTAACGCGAGATGAGCAGAGTAATAGAGCATATGTTACAAAACTAGCATTTAGTAAGTTCATCTACTAATATTGCATTACATTGTATCTAACATTACATGTAACAATAGGCGGCCATTCTTCGAAAAGACAGCAGGAAAATGCTTAGTGTAATATTGCTAAAGTAGCTACATGTTTAAAAGGGCCTCCTTTTGCAGGTATTGTCATTGTTTAGTACTAAAAAAATTTTTAAAAAAGGATATGTACACATAATTTGCCACTTATGCTGAGTAGTACAGCGTTCTAACAGATTCACGAGTACCGGGCAAATAATATTAGTGACACCGCAGAAAAAGCCCTCTTTCCCTGTATTTCGTCATCTAAAGTTATGCTATTTTATGTCAATGTTTTCAAATTTTCGTCCCTGTTTTATGCGTTTATTTTATTTTATTGGCAGAAATATATATAAAATCATTTAATTTCCTAGTATGCAAGCTTCACCATGAACACTGACAAATATATATGGAATAGCAACATTTTCCTCATTTGGATGCTAAAACCCAAATGTATACATCAACGCTACATTTCCCATACAAAAGTCATATAGTGAAAGATCATTTTCAGGGCTTATTTTTTACAAAATGATTTTAAAAGTTTACTTTTAAGTAGTAGTATAATACATGTATGACGTGTCTGAACATCAGGTGTAAGCATTAGAAACAATTATTCAAGTCTGAACATATGACTTTAAGATATCTTTGGTCTATTTATAATGGTGGAACTCCAATGAAAATTGGCCGGTAACAAACTGGATGTATTGATACACTTGACAGTTTTCCATCTAAATGTTGTCAAACACATTCTCTTTTCGTCTGGTTTTACTAATAACTGTTCCAATTAGTTTGTTTAGAAATCTTTCTATACTATCTTCTACTGCATTGTTGAAAAATAAGCAATATCTTTTTAGGGTCGAGCGCACAAGCGCTCCGTCCCTGTTGTAATCTGTCTTTGGGCTTTTAACCACGCCTGTGTCATGCCTGTCACTTTCATTGGTTTGTGGGCTTGCCTTTTAAAATCCGCTTGATTTCATTAGTGAAAGGCATGCATACGTCATGCCTTTTCTGGTGTTTAGCCCTCCTCGAGCGCACCAGCCAACTGCTGAAAACATACGAGGCTCCATGTTTTCAGCATGGTTTCCTGACTACTTTATCTTTTCATTTTTTACGCAGCACTGGGTATTACATAGCGCAATCGCGCTCATTTTTGGGGATTTCAATTTCAGCGCGATTGCATTGCGTTTTACATAGCGCAAACGCGCTCTCTTTTTTCTTACAATTTGTGTGATAAGAAAAGTCCAGTTAGGAGATTACATCGCTAATCGCTCTAACTCGAGTAAATGTGAGACCTGTTGCATCGCAAATGCGTATTTTATTGTCTCACCCACAATTACTGGATTCTGTAAGCACTATTTGAAACGAGTTAATCAAAATAGTGCAAATACATATTGAATTTAGTTACAATAATGACATCTAGAACGAACACAGAATTTTTCTGTCATCTTTATGTGCATTTACATGTTTTGTCAATAACATAACTACGGTAACATTCTCGACCAAAGTTAGTGAGACCATTTTTTTATTAATATTTATAACTCAGAGGAGCCGAGACAAGACCTCGTTTACGTCGTAAGTAATCACCAGAATTCCATATTGATGGCATCTCTGTAACAGAAATTTTCAGCCGCTGGGAAGTCCTGAGGAAACGGGCGTTCAGATTCACCAGATTAGATTGTGCATGCGATCTCATCACAGGGACCGGTGGAAAACCAAAATCAGAACTGGCAAAATGTTCAAATCAGTGTGTGTGTTTGTTTTAAGGGGCGTTCCATGCTAAAGCTGTGTTTAGAAATCTGGGTCCAAAGATCACAACCCAAAGCCCAATTTTTCAGCTATATTACCGAGACGGTTTCAGGGCTGGAATATGGTAGTCCATAAGACCCTGAAAGCAGAGCCAGTCCTTGCAGCCCACTGGGGACATTCTACAGTGCGCTAATGGATAGTCCCTCCCTGTCTTGCGATGATTGACACTTTTTGAAAATCTTGTGATCTTCTAAGCAGTGTCATGTAGACCCATCTCAGCATGTCTGCTCTGAAGTCACCCCTTGTGATGCGATACCAGTGCCAATCTAGATTTTAAAATCGCACACAATTACAGACCAAAGCGCTCTGTAAATACCTTGGTAGTGAATGAAGTCAAAAAGGTTTATTGAAACGAGGACAAAAAGTTAATGGTGTACAGTTAGTGAACCACTCTCTATTTGGGAGTATGATTACTATTATTATCAGAATGTGTGCCCAAGAACACAACTGAACGTGTAAGTGATGGGCATAGCAAAACAAGCAAACGCCTCTTTGCTCCTCCTGTGGTGAATGGTGCAGCCATTGATTTATATGTTGGATAACTATCTAAGTAGTTGTCAGTTAGCCCTTTGTCCTGAATGATCACTCCTTTGTAAGGCCTAATAAAATTAACAAATCCTGCAGTTCGAGTTTGCTTTGCAGAACCACAATGTTCCAGGACAATAAATGAGTTTCCACCATGGGACATCCATTGAGGTTGAGGGAAGATCTGGGAGTTTGAAAAGTCATTGAATTGACAATTGTGTCTTATTTTTAAGACATATAAGGGCATATTTATACTTTTTGCCCCAAAATTGCGTAGACGCTGTTTTGCGGCAAAAGGTATAGCGCCAGCTTGTGTCATTCCAAAGCGCCAGCTGGGCGCCAAATTTCTGGAATGCGCAAGTCGACGCAAGTCGACGCTCAGGTTGAGCTAGTGTCAGAAAAAATTATGTTAACCGGGTGGGGGCGGGGGTGGCGGTAGGGGGTGAAGGAGGTTTGCCTCAAAAAACATGATGCTAGGCTGCTTAGAGGCAAACAAAATATCTCTTAACAGCCTAGGGTCATTTCCTGATGCAAAACCATCCATACCACACGGCTCCTGTCTTATAAAAGATAGGAGTCATGCCCACCACTCCAATGGACAGCACAGGGGCAAGGGTCCCCTGTGCATGGCCACTGCACCCAGTGCCATGCAGGAGGGCCCATGTCAGGGCCCCCAGTGGCACTTAATTGTTTTTAAATACTTACCTATACTTACCCTACTTACCCGGGATGGGGTCCCCCATCCTCTGGTGTCCCTTGGGTGTGAGTGGGGGTGTTCCTGGGGTTTGAGGTGGGCCTTGTGGGCCCATTCCATGGTCTTTCACAATGCAAATGGGTCCACAGGTCCCCTAATGCCTGGTCTGACCCAGATGTTAAATAATGGTGCAAAGCAAGCTTTGCACCATTATTTAGCCCCTCCTCCCACCCGTGTGTCATTTTAGCACGGTGATAAATATGGCGCTATTGGGTTACCACCATTTTTTAGATGGGAACGCCTACCTTGCATCTCATTAACACAAGGTAAGTGCATGCATCCAATAAATGGTGCTGACTCCAATATTTTGACGTTAGACATGTCTAACGTCAAAATATAAACATGGACTTAAGTTTGCGCTGAATTTGCGTAAAAAAATATGACCCAAATTTGGTGCAAACGTCGTATAAATATGCCCCTAAGTCAGTGTCCTGCACTGATACTAGCTATGTGTATCATGCCCAAAGGGAGAGCCTCGGAGTTTCTTTCTCTTTTACTAGTTAGTTTCTTTTTGATTTGTGATATTCTGATATCTCGTTGGGCTATCATCTGCAATAGAATACAAATGTGTTTTGAGTGGAGACATTCGTGGAACAGGAAAGGGGAGTGAGAAAAATGCTCCAATAGCATTGCTAGAACCTGTGAAATAAAGGAACCGATTATTGTATTTCCTTCCAGAATAAAATATACAAAGAATGCATATTTTACATGAATCACCACACAGTCACCTACATATGTTTTTGTTGTTGCCCCAACTAGTTTGTTGGCCATTAATTGTTAGGATTACCAAGTGGCTCCCATGTTACTAAAGGCATCGTGGTCAAGTAGTTGGCTTTTCTTTCTCAAATTATTGTCTTCATTAACATTGCACTACTCAAAATCCCAGTGTTAGGATTGGACTTACCTTCGAATCGCAGTGTATCCATCGATTCCCCTGAATAAAAATGCAGGCATTCTTCTGGGGTTGGAAATACTTCCTTATGCTGTTTTGAGGCCCCATAATACTATGGGGCATATTTACAAGCCCCTTGTGCCTCATTCCGACAAATTAACACCATTTTTTTAATGCTAATGTGGTGTTAGGTAGGCATTTCCAACATGCCAGAATTTACAAAGTTGCGCAATGCTTGCATTTCCCATTTTGTAACCCCTTGCACCACATTACGCATAATGTATGCAAGGTGGAGGCGTTCTGGCACTGGGAGGCCCGAAAAAATGGTGCAGTGAAATTTCCAACATTTCACTGCGCCATGTTTTGTGCCATTTTTAATGCCTGCTCAGAGCAGGAATCAAAATTAGAAACCCAAATGTTGCTGCACTAGTGTCAACATTTTGATGCTAGTGTAGCAAAGCGCCACAATAGCGTCAAACATTTTGACGCCATTGGGCTAACAACCACCATGGTGTGCCGCCTTGTAAATACGATGCAACCATGGTGTTGTTAGGTACCAGTAGGGGGATGCAAGGAGATTGGCGCATCATCTATGATGCGCCACTTTCTTGTACATGTGCCCCTATGACTTGCTGGCACAGAGCAGCAGCAGACCTTTCTTGTGTTAATTTTCCCTGATGTCCAAAATGGTGATCTATGGAAGGAAACCTTGACAATGATGACTGATTTATATGATTTACAAGGTTAGTGATCAACCACAAATATTTAAAGACATTTTAGGATCATTCCTTTCTGGTTAGAGAAGGCTGAATCTAATGGTTAATATTTGCTTTAATAATATGCTTATGGTCCGTAGAACCTACAAAAGACTGCAGAGTCTTTACTTATAATTCATAGAAAGTACCCATTCTTATATGGCCACCCCCATTTATTTGTGGACTGATGTTGCTGCTTTTTGAAATCTGCGCATGGGGTGACTCCAAGAAAAGGGGTCAGGACTTTGACAGGGAAAGGAGGGGAGCAACAAGGATAAAAGGACGTTCTTTACAGGACCCCCAAAAGTCTGAGAAACAAGGGAGTCACATGCCACCATTAAAAGAAATGGGGTGGGCACAATTGGAAAAATGTTGATCCTCCCAGGTTGGAATGTGCTATTACTAGAGACATCCATGCACAAGGGAGACTCACAGTATACCAAGAATTCCCCACCAGTGGCCAGTCCCAGAGAAATGCTAGTGTAAGGAATTTGGCGGAAGATGTCTCAGTAAAAACTAAGGGTTGAACTGAAGCCACAATATTGTCTGAGATTGGGGTAGATGTTGAAACCAGGCCTACTTTCCTTTCAGCATGGTGAAAAAAAGCCAATGGCTATCCATCAATGGGTTTTGTGGTCAGGATCTGAGAGGCACAGGAGCCAGCACTATTGGAGTGTGAGAAAGGATGGTGTCAAGACAGCAATTCATTGCTGATGTCCTGCATAGGGTTGTCAATGCTGGCAATGAGATGAAGTACCACTCCATGTCACCTTGAAGTGGGGAGTGATTACTAGCCCAAAGAAGGTAGTTGTGAGCCTTGCTATTCCAGATAATGCCTATTGCACAATGATCTGGAAACCTCTGCTTTGGCAGGCTTAGAAAGAAGGATCCATGGTGAAATGTTCTGTCTGCCTTAGTGAGTGTGTGTGGTCACAAGGGCCAAGGCAGCTCATCTGGATAGCCAGAGGAACCTAGAATCTGGAACAATGGCCAAAGTTCCCATAGTCCAAAGGGCTTTCCCTGTTCTCACGGCACAGTGAGTTTAACCATGAGATAGAGGGCCTGAGGCCTAAGCAAAGGGATAGATGCCCTGAGAGGTACCTCACCTTTCAGAGTTGCATGGTGTAGAACCTGCCAGGAGGAGTTCTGCAAAACACGGAGATAATGCATAACACTATAAGGCCTTTGGCAGCAGGCTGAGACACAGGAGAAAGGGGGTACCAGAGGGACCATTAGGATCTACTAGGATGATGGTGTCCTGCATAGAGAGGCTGAGGGCCCTAAACCTAGAGCAGCCAGGAGGCTGATAGTTGCTCATTGCTACACTGCCTTCCTGGTGGACTTGGCCCATGACATCCTCTTAGCTAGACACCCATGGCCGGTGACAACCTGGGGAAGGCTAGGAACACACGTTTAAAGGTCCTAGATGTCTGAGAAGGTGAAGGAGTTCAGTTGCTCCTTTACCATCTGTAAAGGCAGTGAAAAGACAGGTGGATACACTAAGCCTCCCCTAGTCTCACTATCAGTGCTGGGGACACCTTTTAAGAGGGTAGGGATTGACATTCTTGGGCTTCTAGATCCTAGAACAGCCTCAGTGGCCAGGTTCATACTGTTGGTAGTTGAGCATGCCACCATACATCATGAAACAAAAACAACAAAGTGATGGATGGATTGACTGAATTAACCTAAGTCATTGGCAATTACTTGGGCTGCAGCCCAATCCATTGTTTTTTACCTGCCATGCCACCTCAGTTTGGACCGCTCCATATACAAATCAATCTAGATACTCTCCTCATGGAAACAGCCCAGTCTGAACTGCCATACCAGGTCCTCCCTGAACAGGAACACAAGCAACATAGGACCTGTTTCATCCTATCTAGGGCTCTTCAGCCAGGCACAGCTTAGTTCTGGAGGCATAGTGAGCCTGGGGTGCACATCTGGGCATAGCCAGTGCACTTAGGTCATCAAATGCAAAACAACAAAGTAATGGATGTTCAAATTAATCTCAGCCACTAGCAATCGCCTTAGCCACATCCCAATCCGTTTTTTTTTCTTGACATGCCACTTCAGTTTGGACCCAGCCATATGTAAATCAGTCTTAACTCTGCTTCTCATGGGCACAGTTCAACCCGAACAGCCAGGCCAGGTCCTCACTGAACCGCAGCACAAGCAACCTAGGACTGGTTCTGCCCTAGTTAAGGCTCTTCTGCCAGGTATAGCTTGGTTCCTGCGGCACAATGAGCCCAAGACCCACATCTGGGGATACCTTGCACACTTATGGTCACACCAGCCACCTCCAAGGGCAGAAGGGTTCTGCTATGTTAGATTTACATTAAAGCACTGCACTGTAGGATAGTTTGCGGTAATCCAAACAGGATGTACTGTTAAGGTGGAAAGGGTTTCCCTTGGTAGGAATCACTCTAACTCACTAGCTAGTGATTCCTTCAAAGTAGTACTCATTACCCGCACATCAATACACTTTCTGGACCTGTGGAAGAAAAAAAGATGAATGGACATGGTCTCTGTGACCTACGTGGAGACCTGAGGGGCTGGAACTGCTTCCACTTGTGTCCAGAACTAAAAAGTGAGCTTCTGGGGTCGGTTAGCTAACCTCCTTTGTGGCTACAGTGATACAACAAGATACAAGGGGCCTTTTTTTCTGGAGTGACTAGCTGATCAGTAACAACTGAACTTGGACTCAACCTTACTTGTGGCCTCAACTTGAATGAGTCCTGGCCCCTAAGAGCTGTTCCCAAGAGTCTAGATGACTCGGAAGAGACCAAGGATAAAAGGTTGGCACTTAGTAAACTTCAAAGCTTCAGTAGAATGCTGCAGCAAATGTGTCCAATTTTGAGAGGATTTTGTCAAATACAGATTCAGGCTTGCCCTGCTAGCAGGATTTTGAACTCCATAAAAGAGAACAATTTTAAAGATAGATATTAACCAAGCAAAAGTGGGAGAAGTATCTGACTGGCAGGAGGACTTGAGAGACAAAATTTAAATCTCCCCACTTGGACCTTTTCCCTCCTGCACCGATGGCTTCAGCAGGACCTGATTCAATGACTATCTGACTTCTAGAGGGCTTCACGAGAAACCCCCTGGAGCTTACGCAGATAGAGACTTTCAGAAGGTAAAATCCAACATTTGCTCCAGCTCAGTCAGCTTGAAATTGAACACAGGTCCTGGTGAACTATGATCAGAGCCTTCTAATTGGTGCTTTGGTGCTATTGGGCACTTTTTGCCCTGAAACTGTAAAAAATCATGTCTCTGGTTCCCCTTATTTGATTTTCATAGTTTTTAGTGGTGTTTATTCTTCTTCATTTTACTTTGATTTGTAGAAAGTGGTTGTGAGATTTTTATTTTGATACTGCTACATATTTTACATACTTTTCCTTATGTTAATCCTGTGTCCGCTATGCCATAGCTACCAGCGGTTGAACCGGGTTATTAAGTAAACTTGTGTGTTGGAGCTCACAGCATCGTGGACTTATTACATGGAAAGGACGCACATCCTTCCCAACCAATGGCCCATTTTCATACAAAAATGTACGAATATTTTTATATTTTCTTTTTAACGCTATCAGTTACCTATTTTCATGTTTTAACCAGTCTACTCTTGTTAGCCAGTATGTTATCTTTAACTACCCACAAACAGATCCATGTACTGTCTGTGCTTTCTATTAGAATGAAAACCTAGGAAAAATAATACAAAGCTGTGATGTAATTGTTCAAACATATGATCCATGGACCCCCAGAGGACCCAAACGTCTAGAGTCACTGACATCAAAACAGAGGGCCATACTAAGCAACACAGCATCAGTCAAGGAAGGGACTTTGATGGGTCTACTTGTCTGCATCTCTAGCCATCCACTGCTGGTGCTAGGTTGCATAAGTTCCGCCTTGGGATAGAACTCTTGTAGGAAGTTGGCTCTGTATATACTATCTTAAAGTGAGAGATAGTGTGCACAGAGTCCAAGGGTTCCCCTTAGAGGTTGATAGTGGCAATAATAGATAATACTAATGCTCACTTTGTGGTAGTGTGGTCGAGCAGTAGGCTTATCAGAGGGTATTGTTAAGCATTTGTTGTACACACACAGGCAATAAATGGGAGCACACACTCAAAGACTTAACTCCAAGTCAATAGGTTTTTATATAGAAAAATATTATTTTCTTAATTTATTTTAGAACCACAAGATTCAGAATTCAAGTAAGTACATAAATTGTAAGGTACTTGGCATAGGTAAATATAGAACTTTGAATGAAAACAGTAAGGTACACAGTTTTGGCAATAAGCTATTTTAAAAGTGGACACTGCAAAATTCAACAGTTCCTGAGGGAGGTAAGTACAAGTTAGTTTATCAGGTAAGTAAAGCACTTACAAGTTCAGTCTCCGGGGCATAGGCAGCCCACCGTTGGGGGTTCAAGTCAACCCCAAACACCCAGCACCAGCAACACAGGGCCGGTCAGGTGCAGAGGTCAAAGTGGAGCCCAAATAACATAGACGCTTATGGAGACTAGGGGTGCTCCGGTTCCAGTCTGCTAGCAGGTAAGTACCTGCGTCCTCGGGGAGAAGACCAGGGGAGTTTTTTAGAGCACTGTGGGGGTCCCAAACAGGCACACAAAATACACCCTCAGCAACACAGGGGCGGCCGGGTGCATTGTGCAAAGTAGGTGTCGGGTTTTGAATAGAAATCAATGGAGGGACCCGGGGGTCACTCTGGTGATGCAGGCAGGTCACAGGGTGGCTTCTTGGGCCAGCCAGTGACTGGGCAACAATGAGGGCCACCTGCTGGTCACTCCTGCACTGGTAGTTGGTTCCTGTCGGGCCTGGGGGCTGCAGGTGTAGTGCTTCTTCCAGGCGTCGGGTTCTTTGTTACCGGGCAGTCGCAGTCAGGGGAAGCCTTTGGATTCTCTCTCAGGCATTGCCGTGGGGGTGCAGGGAGGTCGTCTCACGGTGGCCATGTCGTGGGAGTCTCCTGAGAGTCCTCGCTGCAGTGTTGGTTTCTCTGGACACGAGCAGGGGGCATCAGGGGCAGAGTGTTGGGGGCTCATGCTTCCAAAGTGAGGTTGGAGTCCCTTAAAAGATGGTTTCTTCTTTGTTGTTAAGACAGAGCCACTGTCCATCGGAGTTTCTTGGTCCTTTGGGTTCCAGGGCAGTCCTCTGAGTCGGCAGAGGTCGCTGGTCCCGCTGGATGTGTCGCTGTTGCAGGTTCTTTGAGTCTGAAGACAGGCCAGTAGGGCTGGGGCCATGTCAGTTGTTGTCTCCGTCTTCTCTGTGGTGAGGCTTTCAGGTCAGCAGTCCTTCTTCTTGTTCAGGTTGTCAGAAAATCTGTTTTCCTGGGTCCAGGGTTGCCCCTAAATACTAAATTTAGGGGTGTGTTTAGGGCTGAGGGCAGTAACCAATGGCTACTATCCCTGAGGGTGGCTACACCCTCCTTCTGCCTTCTCCCTTTGGGGAGGGGTGCACATCCCTAATCCTATAGGGAGAAATCCTCCAAAGCAAGATGGAGGATCGTCTAAGGAAGGGGTCACCTCAGGTCCGAACACCTTAGGGGCTGTCCTGGCTGTAGGGTGACTCTTCCTTGTTTTTCTCATTATCTTCTCCAGACTTGCCGCCAAAAGTGGGGACTATGGCGGTCATTCTGACCAACAGGCTGGCGGTACTTCATAGCCCATTCTGACCGCGGCGGTAAAGCCGCGGTCAGAAAACCGGGGCCGGCGGTTTCCCGACGTTTTTGCCCCGGCTGGGCGAATCCGCCATGGCAGCGCTGCAAGCAGCGCTGCCATGGGGATTCTGACCCCCTTACCGCCAGCCTGTTTCTGGTGCTTGTCACCGCCAGGAAGAGGCTGGCGGTAACGGGTGTCTTGGGGCCCCTGGGGGCCCCTGCACCACCCATGCCAATGGCATGGGTGGTGCAGGGGCCCCCGAACAGGGCCCCGGCCGGCTTTTCACTGTCTGCCTGGCAGACAGTGAAAAGCGCGACGGGTGCAACTGCACCCGTCGCACGGCCGCAACACCGCCGGCTCCATTCGGAGCCGGCTTCTGTGTTGCAGGCCTCCTTCCAGCTGGGCCGGCCGGCGCTAACATGGTTAGCGCCCTCCGGCCCAGCGGGAGGGTTGTAATGCCGGAGGCGGTCTTTTGCCGCCCGCCAGACTTGGAATGACCGCCTATGTCTGGGAGGCGGGCATCTCCACTAGCTGGAGTGCCCTGGGGCACTGTAACACCATGCTTGAGTCTTTGAGGCTCACCACTAGGTGTTACAGTTCCTGCAGGGGGAGGTGTGAAGCACCTTCACCCAGGACAGGCTTTGTTCCCGTTTACAGAGTGCACAATGGCACTCACCCCATGTGGCCAGAAACCCGTCTGGATATGGCAGGCTGGCAGAAACTGGTCAGCCTAGCACTAGTAGTTGGGCTGGCATGCAGGCGGCATGTCTAAGATGCCCTCTGTGTGCATTTCTCAATAAATCCCACACTGGCATCAGTGTAGATTTATTGTGCTGAGAAGTTTGATACCAAGCTTCCCAGTATTCAGTGTAGCCATTATGGAACTGTGGAGTTTGTGTTTGACAAACTCCCAGACCATATACTCTTTATGGCTACCCTGCACTTACAATGTCTAAGAATTGGATTAGACACTGTAGGGGCATAGTGCTCATGCAACTATGCCCTCACCTGTGGTATAGTGCACCCTGCCTTAGGGCTGTAAGGCCTGCTAGAGGGGTGTCTTACCTATGCCATAGGGGTTGTGGGCATGGCACCCTGAGGGGAGAGCCATGTTGACTTAGTCTTTTTCTCCCCACCAGCACACACAAGCTGTGAGGCAGTGTGCATGTGCTGAGTGAGGGGTCCCCAGAGTGACACAATACATGCTGCAGCCCTTAGAGACCTTCCCTGGCCATGGGGCGAATATGTGACAGAACAAATAGGTCCTAAACAACTATAGCCTAAACCACTACTGCTAAACAACTAAAAAGTCTCTACAACTAAGTACTGAACAACTACTGTCTGAACAACTATTGTGTCTGAATAACAATTGCCTGAACAACTAATATATATATATATATTCTAAACAACTAATAAACCATAAAAACCAAAAGGAAAACCTTACCTTAAAATTAGTTGTTCAGGCAATTGTTATTCAGGCACAATTGTTGTTTAGACAGTAGTTGTTCAGTACTTAGTTGTAGAGATTTTTTAGTTCTTTAGCAGTAGTGGTTCAGGCAAGTAGTGGTTTAGACCTAGTTGTTCAGGATGTTTCCCCATGGGGCCCTTGGTACCAGGGGTACCATTTAGAAGGGACTTATCTGTGTGCCAGAGCTGTGCCAATTGTGGAGACATAGGTACAGTTTTAGGGAAAGAACACTGGTGCTAGGGCCTGGTTAGCAGGGTCCCAGCACACTTTCAATCTAGCATCAATGAAAGGCAAAAGGTTAGGGGGTAACCATGCCAACAGTGGCATTTTCCTACAACTCCCTTCAGATACGTCTGAAACATTCTTCATACACTACCAGACACATCCATATAAAACATTCACTATAGATCTGCACAAATGAACACAGGCATCCCCACGTTACCAAGGTACTCTTTTGATAAAATGTCCATGCTAATGTACCTGCACTTCTCCTGCCTACACTTCCGACCTGCACTCTATTAAGCACACACACATACTTTGGGTGCTGTCTCTGATATGAGGAGTACTTATTTGCAAGGTGACACTACAAGCAATTGAACGATCTTTTGGAGACTTTAACTTAGCCCTTCAGTGATGAGAATTGCAGATGTTCACATGCTTTATTTGTTGCCAGAGTCAGCTAGTAGTATAAGCATGATGTGAGGCCCTACCCTGTATCCTAACATGCTTGTTCTTTATCTGTGTTTTACTTAATCAAAGCTAAAGCATTCCCTCACTCCATGCAGCTGGATCTTTGATATAGTAACAGGTCACATACCAGACTGGGGCTTATAGCTTGGATGTGCTGCTCAGGGACTCCTGGAAGAAGAGAGGTCCTCGGAATTAAACTGTGAGGGACCATATGGCTAAGTGTGGGATGTGGCCAGCAGAGATGAAACAGCAGCCATTGGTGTGGTTGCTCCTCCGTGGAATGGTCCTGTGGAAATATGTTACCTCTCAGTGGGAATTTGTTTCTTTAGGGGCACTAGTGACAGCTAGTAATGGCCCAATTAAGCAGTCGTTGAACTCTGTTTCCCATGCAAAGCTGTCACTTCTAAAGGTCTAAAGGCCTTAATAACTTCACCTTGTCATGTTTCCTGTTAGCACTCCTCTTAACTGAAGCGAAGAATGTAGTTTCCTGCTGAATACTTAATAAAGCAGCTCCTTCCCTGAGGCTGTACTAACACCCCTACACCCATCCATCACAGGCATCACCAGTGAGGTGACCCTAATAAAAAAGGGCCCAGAAACACATGCTTGTGGCCAGTTATACCCACACGATAATGGTGTCTATGCTATTATTCTTTTAGTATGTGGGCCGAGGGCCCACAATAGTAAAAAGAGGATAGGTCTCTCACTCCAGTGAATGCAAGATCATTTTCTTAAAACATAGATGGTTAGATGGTTTTCTTAGCAAAGCAGGAAGCTGCCTATGGAGCACGACATGGCCTCAAACTTCAATTCCACTCTCCTGAATTGGTCCTGCCACATTTGTGTCTCCGGTACCCCACCTTGCTGTTACTATCTAGAATAAGAGTCCTTAACGTGAGCATAATATTGCCACACAGAAATCGCTTGTATGGATTATGATGTAAAAAAATATATAATTATAACATCCAACAGCAGGCAAGGAAAGCTGTTATAATTAGTTTGTTTTTTTATTATACCTTGCACTAGTTCCTCCTACTGGCATACTATGGGATACTTCATGTGACCCCTTGATTCCTTCATGCAGAGTGCCACACTTTCAACATCATGCCCAGAAAGAGGTTTCCCCCCACCATTCCACAATGGAAGGAGGCTGAAGGCATTATTGCCCTTCTTGGCATAGTAGGTCGAAGTCCAATAATAAATTAGCCTCTGCCCTCTGATTCTTTGACCAACTGAAAAGCCATCAAATATAGGCGATTTGTTTACTCTGTTGCGGCTGCTAACATATCAAAGATCCCCTCCAGCAATCACTCATATTCCACAACATGTCTGATGACAGCTGGTGATGCATGTAACATGTGAAATTCATGATGAGCACGGGTTAAAATCCTGGTGAATCTTCATGAAGTGAAGTAGGCTCTATGAAGAATGTTACATTGCATAAATATGAATTTACCATTCTGGGACTCTTGTGGAGATAAGTCAACACCCTTACCCATTTAGGTCATGAAATGCTGTACTAACATTTGCCTCCCAGTCATCTTTACGTTTTTTCAGGGAGATTGCAGTATGGTATTAGGGTTCTTGCCTAAACTACGGCCTCAACAATATTCCATTGTCAATGTTCAGCATGACTTGAATCAGGTGTGTGTTTGGTGTTATTTATGCCCCATATGGATCCTAGTGCCAAGAATATCGTCATATCTGAGATTATCTTCTGGTTCCATGAAGTAGTAAGTCTGTTGACTGGTCATTATTTTAAACTTAGAGGGAAACAATAGGCAAATTTCAGGCCCATCTATCACAACTTAAGCTCTGTCCCCATTAAGGGTGACGATGCTGACTAGCCAGAGTGTAATTGGGGACCATCACAGCCTTGCCCTCTGCACCCGGATGAGCCTGGCTCTCCTTGAAGATGCTGTCACAGAAATTTAGATTTTGCACCACTATGGTTCTCAGTGGGGTGCTGGGGATGGATACCTAAAAAGAACCCTGTGTGGCAATTAATGTCTTAAGCCAAACTTCAATGTATTATGATGTGTTCTGGGCCTCCATTCCCTTAATCAAGCTGACAATTTGAATGTTGTTACGGTGCACACATCCCTCTGTGTCCTTAACCCTGACCTCCAAGAACCACATCAGTATGTTGTTGTACTTGCCTCTGTAGGACATGCACATTTGGTTGCAGGTCTTGTAACAAGGAGTCACTTTGGCCAATCCTCTCTGAAAGCTTGTGTTGGTCTTCACTGAGAAGGCCCAAATCAACCACCACTGAGTCATTGTTGCTGCTCCTTGGCCACAATGTCTTTGTAGAGGTTATGTTGTCCCTGTCGATGTCGTTAGATGATCCAGTGTCTTTATTGATGTTGTGACTGCACCTCTGGGAGGTGTCCACGTGTTGCAATCCACAGCTTTGTTGGTCAGTGGCAGGATGAGCCAGAAGGAAAGCAAGCCTCCCAGTCTGGTAGACATTCTTCTTCTATATCCTAAACTGACCTGAGATAGTTCCTCACCAACCACCCCCTGCCACCTCCAAATTAATTCCCTGTTACTGCCTCAGTCTCCCCCCAGCCCCACACACACCCACTGGGATGTTACTGCCAGTGCTTATGACACCAAGGCTGGGCCCAAAAGTTATAATGACATGGAATTATGAGGAATTGCATGATCTGGGCCTCCACTGACTTTCCGTGGATGGTGTGGCTAGTTGAGTGTTGCACATCCACTTACTGTCATAGCAGTTCAAGCCCAAGAGCTCTAGACAAGGGTAAATCACCCCCCCTGCACTACCGCCAGAGAACTCCTCATATTTTAGAAGACAAATGCAGCCTCTCCACCTCAAGTCCCTTATGCCACTCTCCACAATCTGCCACTTTCGCTGAGCCTGCTCCCAATTCTTGCAACCCAGCTCAGCTGTGAGGCCCCTTTGCTTCTCCTCTAGGGACTCTGGGGGCCTCCAAGCATTGTACTTACCCCCAGGCCAAGATCCAGGGTGTGATCTAAGGGCTGTGTCTGTCAGATGGAAGAAAGGACTGCTCACCACCCTTCAAGTGCTGCAGATGTCTTAGTTTCTAGTGGTGCACCCTAAATGGAAGGGTCTGCCAGGCTTATGCCAGGCTACCTTGTGGTACAGGGCCCACTAAACGATGATTGTCGTTTCAGGTCCTGACATTGTGGCTCTTGGAAAGTATACTGCCTAGCTGCATGTCTGCACAGCCATGACAATTCTGTAGCAAGGCTGGCATAAAGGGCTAAAAGCACCAGCACCTGGAATGATTTAGCCCTATAGCAGCCATACATTAGGTCCCTTGCTGCCTCAGAACCTACAAATCTCATTCTTTCTATTCTTTTACTCTCTGAAGCAGTGGACCAATTTTATGAAAGGATAGCAGCAGATGCCTTCACATTGAGCAGGCCAATTGGCAATTTCAACACAATATAGCATATCTTGGAATGCCTGCTATCTATCTCACAACCAATATCAGAGCTGCCAAGTTTCCCAGGTCCAGGCAGGATGTTTTACCCAAGTCAATGTTTTTTCTTTGAATTCTGGTACTCGTAGTCCTGTTTTACAACGTAAAAAACAAGACTACAGGTCTCAGAATTATAAGAACAAGCCTAGACTCGAACAGAAATCACACATCTGTGAACCAGAATTACGTTTACATTCACTTTAAGTCTTTCAGAAAAGAAGGGGAACAGTGTACAAATAGCGCTCACCCATCCTTAGCTTCTATAGCGGCTACGTTTCCCACGACCATGCAGAACGTGCTGCTCCCGTCCAGCTTTTTTTCTTTTTAATTTTAGGATTTATAATTCCATTTCATAATGGAAGAAAAAAGACTACAAGCCCCACAATTCAAAGAAAAAACATGGTCTGGAGGAAGCACATCGCGCACGGACCTGGGAAACTTGGCAGGGCTGAGCTTCAGTAGCGCCTATAGATTAACCTTGCACATGTGATACTTCGTGTGCATCAGCAATTTATTGTGCGTCTGCTACAAATACACAAAGAACTAATGATATCTCGTGTTGGTATTAACATTAAAAGATGACTCCAAAAATATTCCCTTCTATATTTTTCTTCTAGAGTGTTTGGGCTGCAATTCCCAGACTTCACTGTGTTGTTAAATTAAAACCCACATAATGGACTCGTCTTAGTACCTCAGTAAGGCTTTTTGAAGCATTCGTCTGGCAAAGATGTGCCACCTTTGCAGAGATCTCTGTGTAACCTGGAGGCTAAATTTCAAGTCTCAATGGATCGTGCGCACGTAGACAACGGCACTAGGCATGCTGTGACTTTTAGGAATCCACTTAAAATTCAAAACGTTATAATAAATTTCCAAGCGAATTTCGCTTATTTAAAAAAAACACAGTACTGGCTGTAAGACGCCATCAAACCAATGATTTACTGGAATGTTAATGATGCTTTCATCATCATCACCATCAAATTTTATAGAGGGCGGAGCCTTTGGAATTTATGGCGCACACGTTCCAGGCAGTACTGATTTTTAACACAGACGTAGAATGAAGGCTGAGTGAAGACTCCCTGTCACAGAGACACTTCCTGCCCAGGCCTGCCCCCCCCCCCCCCCCCCGTTTACAAATCATTATTTTCAGGTGTGTTAATCTCAGAAAACCAAACCAAGTCTTCAACTCCCTAAATGTTGTTAATGGAAGCCCATCACTGCAAACGAGGTGTCCCGTGTGCATGGAGTCATCTGGTAACAAAAGGCAGAGCCCCTGCTGTGTTTGCAGCTTACTCTTAAAATGCATATGGCATTTATTTGATGGGGAATTTAGCCCGAGAGTCAGTCTTAGATAAACTCTTCGGTAAACAGGGACAGTGTTTCTATTAAGTAATATTTTCCATTCCTTTTTGGGACTTTAATATTTGTACTTTTCTCTTTTAAGAGTGTAGAATATCCTGCAGTTTATCCAAAAACAACACGGAGACTATTTCTTGGAGTAAATGTTGGCATTGCAGCCTTTGGAACATTGGGTGTGGCCCCCTTCCTCTTTTCTGCAAAATAGGATCTTTGTTAATGCTATTTATTTAATGATTAATAGGCTTAGCTGTCTCTTCAGCTGAATGGGCCCTGTTTTCGCTGGATTCCTTCCCAGTTGGGATCAGGTATCTTAATACTGAAACACAAACATGTTTTTATGTTTTCATTGTGGACCGAATTTAGAATTAGTCTGGCTCCTGATGTCTGCTTTACGTTGTTGGTTTGGCCATTTGTACATGTAACAGTTTTATGCAAACATTTGCTGTAGTTCACGAAACACTGTGGAGATGGTATTGTAATTTGGAGGAGTTAACTATTAGGATACTAGACAACAAGCCTGCATTCTGTGTACTTTTTCACTATGGATGGAGTGATTGCTCTATAAGTGAGGTTACTGATGGCTCTGTGTCACTGAGGTGCTCTTGTCCTGGGTTTTGCCTGAAAAACCCAATGGCTTCTGGGAGTTGCAGTTCTGATTCACTTCAGTCGCTCACGTTGAATGAACACACATTAAAATGATAATTTATTAAAAAGAAAAGCCTGGGGCTGGAGGATTGTGTCCTTGGCGATATGGAGTTATCTGCCTGGTTCCCTTATCCACTGGTCACATTCACTCCACTGTACTGGTACCATATCGATTTTGCATTGGCGTTTTCAGATTCCGTAGATTGCAAGGTTGCTAATTTTCACTTACGTATGCGCAGCAAGTCAAGGCCTAAACAGAGATTTGCACTAAATAACCAGCGCACAAGTAAAATCAGTGTAGTTCGGAACTGACACAATCCACATATCCGTCAAGAGGTCATATGCCATGTGCGTGACATTTAGCCAGGCCCTTTCTTCAGACGTTTGCACATTGAATGCAGCGACTTTTCATAATAACACTACACTGTTTTTCACAGTGTCTGCCATTTCTAATCGCCATTAGCAATATTAATTGTATTCTTTAATGACGTGAGAAGAATACTTCATATGTCAGTAGTGACAACTTACTGAACAGCTTTATCAGCTATATTTTTGAATAGAAAAAAAGCACCTGCCACACAAAATGCTGTTGTAGAAGTGTTACATATGTCACGAGGAAGCTTGAGAGTTATGTGCAGTCTATAAAACTGGGCCAAATTGTACAACACTTTGTAAATCAAAAGACTTCGAGAAGGCAGACAGAGAAAGGTCTCTGAGGCCTAAGGAGCTCCTAGAAATAGGTCATCGTTTTCAAACACTGCGGTTTTATCTTTTTGAGCCACAGACCAACTACCTTCTACTAAACCTTTGATCCAGATCCCTGCATCCATAAACACGGGTTGGAAATATTTTGTCTTCATAAATCCAAGGGAACTGCTTTAAGGCTTTGCAGGTAATAGAAGTGGTGCCCTTTTGGATGAGAAGGGTTTAGTTCCTGCTTATTTTGTGAACGAAAGTGACTTGTATGTGGAGGACATCACTTCATCAGTCGCGGTTCATTGTGACGGGGGTCTTTGCTACACCTAGTGAACTCAACTGATGTGTGTGGTAAAGAAGGTCTGAAGATAGAGAGGATGTTTCTAGTACAGGTATCAGGTAGGTAATCAGTCTGAGCGCTCTCTAACATTACAGACTACTGGGGAAATGGAGAACCTGTTCAGGGCTGGTGGCCAACTAGGAATTTATAATCTTCATCCTGTGAAGTTTGCAATCAGTGGCATCTCTTCACCTGCAGGAAAATGGATTCCCTTCTGCTTTTCAGAGTAGCCACAGGTAATCTGAGGCTGGTCTATTGTTTCAAAAGGAAACTAAAATGTCTTTGAGAAGTGTCAAGTTTTAATAACTAACACAGCAGCATGAGTCAATTAATGTCGGGTTACCTTGTGATGGGGTATAGGGCAGTAAAATAAGAAATGTTTTCTAGTCTAACACATCAACAGTCTCTCTCTGTAGCCTGCACTTAAAGCTGTCAGGCTCTGTCTGCAGCTGCCTCCTAAACACTGAAAGAAAGTGCTTTGACCTCACATCATTAGGATGTGCCTGATGGCAGCTACAGTGTTCAGTGAAATAGACTTTAATAAACGTCTACCATTTGTGACCTATGGTAGATTTAATAATGTGTAAATTCCCCTCCAAGGTGAAGAAGCGCAAAGTTCAACTTCTGGGTTGAGGAAGATTTGAAAAACCTAGACAGGTGTCTCAGTTATGGCAAGCTGATTCCCTCATTACAAATATTCACATTACCTCTCTACAAAGCCACAAGATGACAAACGGGGTATTTCCTTCTCCAGATTGTTGTTTGAAAGGTAGTGGCGAAAAAACGTTCTATAACAATCTCCCTTTTTCATTCTTGTTTTTGTCTCTGTCTTTTCTTCTCAACACGCTATGGTGTCCTCCTGCCTGCACAGTTGATGGAGGGCACTAGAGTTGTTTCATTGTGGAGAGGTGTAACAACCAGGTAGTAGGTTTAAATTTGGAAAGGCTTGGTCTTGTTAAGAGAACATTTTACTATATGTTTCTGTAGGAAGTTGGCTCTGTATGCACTATTTCAAAGTAAGGAATAGTATGCACAGAGTCCAAGGGTTCCCCTTAGAGGTAAGATAGTGGCAAAAAGAGATAATACTAATGCTCTATTTTGTGGTAGTGTGGTCGAGCAGTAGGCTTATCAAAGGAGTAGTGTTAAGCATTTGTTGTACATACACACAGGCAATAAATGAGGAACACACACTCAGAGACAAATCCAGCCATTAGGTTTTGTTATAGAAAAATATCTTTTCTTAGTTTATTTTAAGAACCACAGGTTCAAATTCTACATGTAATATCTCATTTGAAAGGTATTGCAGGTAAGTACTTCAGGAACTTTAAATCATTACATTAGCATGTATACTTTTTACATAAAACACAATAAGCTGTTTTAAAAGTGGACACAGTGCAATTTTCACAGTTCCTGGGGGAGGTAAGTTTTTGTTAGTTTTCACAGGTAAGTAAGTCACTTACAGGTTTCAGTTTTTGGTCCAAGGTAGCCCACCGTTGGGGGTTCAGAGCAACCCCAAAGTTACCACACCAGCAGCTCAGGGCCGGTCAGGTGCAGAGGTCAAAGAGGTGCCCAAAACACATAGGCTGCAATGGAGAGAAGGGGGTGCCCCGGTTCCAGTCTACCAGCAGGTAAGTACCCGCGTCTTCGGAGGGCAGACCAGGGGGGTTTTGTAGGGCACCGGGGGGGACACAAGTCCACACAGAAAGTACACCCTCAGCAGCGCGGGGGCGGCCGGGTGCAGTGTGCAAACAAGAGTCGGGTTTCCTTTATTTTTCAATGGGAGACCAAGGGGTCTCTTCAGCGATGCAGGCAAGGGGGGGTCTCCTCGGGGTAGCCACCACCTGGGCAAGGGAGAGGGCCTCCTGGGGGTCACTCCTGCACAGAAGTTCCGTTTCTTTAGGGGCTGGGGGCTGCGGGTGCAGGGTCTTTTCCAGCCGTCGGGAAATGGAGTTCAGACAGTCGCGGTCAGGGGGAGCCTGGGGATTCCCTCTGCAGGCGTCGCTGTGGGGGCTCAGGGGGGACAACTTTGGTTACTCACAGTCGTAGAGTCGCCGGAGGGTCCTCCCTGAGTTGGTTGTTCTCCACCAGTCGAGTCGGGGTCGCCGGGTGCAGTGTTGCAAGTCTCACGCTTCTTGCGGGGAGTTGCAGGGGTCTTTAAATCTGCTACTTGAAACAAAGTTGCAGTTCTTTTGGAGCAGTGCCGCTGTCCTCGGGAGTTTCTAGTCTTTCTTGAAGCGGGGCAGTCCTCAGAGGGTTCAGAGGTCGCTGGTCCCTTGGAAAGCGTCGCTGGAGCAGGGTTCTTTGGAAGGCAGGAGACAGGCCGGTAGGACTGGGGCCAAAGCAGTTGGTGTCTTCTGTTCTTCCTCTGCAGGGGTTTTTCAGCTCAGCAGTCTTCTTCTTCAGGTAAGTTGCAGGAATCTAAATTCTTAGGTTCAGGGGAGCCCTTAAATACAAAATTTAAGGGCGTGTTTAGGTCTGGGGGGTTAGTAGCCAATGGCTACTAGCTCTGAGGGTGGGTACACCCTCTTTGTGCCTCCTCCCAAGGGGAGGGGGTCACATCCCTAATCCTATTGCGGAATCCTCCATCTGCAAGATGGAGGATTTCTAAAAGTTAGAGTCACTTCAGCTCAGGACACCTTAGGGGCTGTCCTGACTGGCCAGTGACTCCTCCGTGTTTTTCTCATTATTTTCTCTGGCCTTGCCGCCAAAAGTGGGGGCCGTGGCCGGAGGGGGCGGGCAACTCCACTAGCTGGAGTGTCCTGCGGTGCTGGCACAAAGGGGTGAGCCTTTGAGGCTCACCGCCAGGTGTGACAGCTCCTGCCTGGGGGAGGTGTTAGCATCTCCACCCAGTGCAGGCTTTGTTACTGGCCTCAGAGTGACAAAGGCACTCTCCCCATGGGGCCAGCAACATGTCTCTAGTGTGGCAGGCTGCTGGAACCAGTCAGCCTACACTGAGCAATTGGGTAAAATACAGGGGGCATCTCTAAGATGCTCTCTGTGTGCATTTTTTAATAAATCCAACACTGGCATCAGTGTGGGTTTATTATTCTGAAAAGTTTGATACTAAACTTCCCAGTATTCAGTGTAGCCATTATGGAGCTGTGGAGTTCGTTTTTGACAGACTCCCAGCCCATATACTCTTATGGCTACCCTGCACTTACAATGTCTAAGGTTTTGCTTAGACACTGTAGGGGCATAGTGCTCATGCACATATGCCCTCACCTGGGGTATAGTGCACCCTGCCTTAGGGCTGTAAGGCCTACTAGAGGGGTGACTTACCTATGCCACAGGCAGTGGGAGGTTGGCATGGCACCCTGAGGGGAGTGCCATGTCGACTTAGTCATTTTCTCCCCACCAGCACACACAAGCTGGCAAGCAGTGTGTCTGTGCTGAGTGAGGGGTCCCTAGGGTGGCATAAGACATGCTGCAGCCCTTAGAGACCTTCCCTGGCATCAGGGCCCTTGGTACCAGGGGTACCAGTTACAAGGGACTTACCTAGGTGCCAGGGTTGTGCCAATTGTGGAAACAATGGTACATTTTAGGTGAAAGAACACTGGTGCTGGGGCCTGGTTAGCAGGGTCCCAGCACACTTCTCAGTCAAGTCAGCATCAGTATCAGGCAAAAAGTGGGGGGTAACTGCAACAGGGAGCCATTTCTTTACAGTTTCATTTTACTGATAGGAACTTTGGGCCAGATGTAGCAAAGGTTTTTACCCATTCTGTGTCTATGGGAAATAGTTTTCGTACACATGGCCCTTTGTGAGATGTCTTGTGCATTATGACGTTTCATATAGAGGAGAAAATACATTGTGTTTTTGAGAAATTTAGTATGGTGCAATTTAGGAATAGTCATGCTTAAGCAGCAAAGCCCATTCCTTGTTAAAATTAGACTTTAAAAAAGAGAGGATCTGAAAGGAATCTCTGCTGCAGATTTATTGCTTTGCATGTCAGAGGAAAACGTGCTGCTGTCCAAGCTAGTCCAGGTCACACGTGATATTTGCATCACCCCCCAGGCTGTGTAAGTATGTTAATTTACCATCTAGAGTTGGGAAACAGACATTAACTTAATCCAAACGTACACGGTATTTTGTTGGGGTTGCTTCACACTTTCTTTTTACTGACAATGTGCACAAGAAACCTGGACTAGTATTTTACAGGCTTTTATTAGAATCCAAAGTAGTGGAGAGTGCATGCAGAATGTATGTAGATTTGTAGTAACACATGTCACAGTAATAGTGATTATAGATATTGAACACAAAGTAAATAATAATAATAGAGGCAGCATGTTACTCTATATAATTTATTTATTTATCAGAGCTATCACAAGAAAGTCTTCCCACTTTGTGGGGTGAAAAAAATCTCATGAGAATTTCTTCCTATAGTAGTCCTTATAAAAGAGCACCAGGCCTAAACTAGAACGCTATACTTTATATGAACACATTGTTATACTCTGGTATCATATTATGGCAAAAACCATTCTGTATTGGCCAAACGGATTGGAGGCCCATTTTCCATAAGAACATTGTGGGTATGTGCACAGTGGAAAGCAATGTTAAGTAATAAACTGAGGAGTTGTACTAAGCCCTCTCTGTAGTATAGACCACTGATTCCCAAAAACCTGCCAAGGGTTGTGAAAGGCAAGAGCTTAAAAGGACTTTCATGTCTACTAATGTAGTGTCCTGCTGGAGAGACTGTCTCCTGATTCTAAAGTGTTTGAAAGTTGTCAATATACTGAACTAGAGGAACCATGTTAACTAGTACAAATTGTACAATTTTACAGGTGAGCTACTAGTGAAACCACATGGGCCTATGTCAGTTCTTGGGAAGTCTGTACACATTTTCCAAAAGGACTTGTGTAACTGCAGAAAGTCCAGAAGAAAGTACATTAAAAAAATGCTCTACTTTATGTTAAAAATCCTGTTTGTTAGGTTTTTGTCTTTTGTGAGATAAAAGAGCAAGCTAAGTTAAGAGTAAAAGCAGAGCTTTTAGAAGACTGAAAATACTGCAGGGCTTCATTCTGAAAATGGCACACTGACATACTAATAAACAGCCTTGTTCTATTCTGAACTTTCTTTGCCATAAAAGACGTCAAACCAAGAGATTATGGCTTTTAATTTCACCCACTGGCTACAGATTATGTATCCCATTATCTCAAATTGAATTCCAGGCCCCAGAATAAAAAGAACTGGCTGATGACACTTGAACACTAGAGTTCTCTTTTTCCTATTTTAAAAACGACATGTCTACGGCTCATGGTGGGTTACTTCTCTGCATGCCGGAGGTCATCAAGTCAATATTCATACAGTTTGGAGCTTTCTCCAAAGTCAGTATGAGAAAGTGTATCTTTATGAGTGGTCACTCTTATTTTTGAGGGACTGATGTTGCTGTTGTTTTAACTCTGTACACTTAGGTCTGCTGTCTAGTGCCCAGTGTATGTGCTCTGAAACCTAAAACATAACAAAATTGGCTAGCTCCTAATTAGCACATTATTTTTCCAATAGGGGTAAAGGATAGGATACAGGAAATAAATCCATCACAAGGAAGTTAAGTGTAATTTGTGGAGTGTAGAAAATATTATAGAAGCTTCTAGGCTGACATGAAAACAAGGCTCCTGGCCTTCATGTTTAGACTAAGTGTTGCATTGTTTAAACCTGCAGACCGACAAACACTTTTTTACAGGAGAGAAACCTACTTTTAAATATTAAGTAAGTCAACCCCACGTAAGCCTTGCTGCTGAGGGGGGAAGGTGCTTGATATTTAAAAGTGGAACATGTGAAAATGTAAAGTTTTCATGTTCCTACTATCAATAGTCCCCAAAAGACAGTTTCAGAGTATATGTAATGTTGCTTTTTCTATGAGAAGATCCTAAATCAAAATGAAAGTGCTATTATTGTAATTTTGGCCTGGAAATATCCCATTCAACCACTGGTTTTAATATTTGTGAAAACTCTAAATGGCTATGGATGTTTAATACATATACAGGATCAGTGACTTTTAGAAAGTTTTAATTTTCATGCCTGAAGCTCCGGTATGCCAATTAGTAGCAGCCTGAAGCTGCTCTCCCTGCTAAGTGCATCACACTTCAGTAGGTTGAAAACTGCTCCCAGAGCAGACACAGTTTTAGGCCTTTTTGCACGATGGCCTGGATGTGAGGTATTTTACTCTGCTTATCTCAGGAAGAGTAGTTTAGGAGGGAGCAGGAGCTTCATCAACTTGAAAGGGGCCAGTGTGAGGCTTGACCATTAATGGTATAGTATAAAGTGATAATTGGGGAAGAGAGGCCTTTTGATCCCACAGTACCTTCAAGTAATTCTGACAGTTTTTCAAGGCAGATGGAAGTTGGTCCCACAACAGATTTGATGTGGCTAATTAAGAATGGACTGTTCACTACGCTACGTATACCTCTGGATAGACCACACGCTGCTGCCGGGTGAGCAAATTCTCCTGTATCACTTTTTCTTTGGAATGGTGCACTGGGGTGTAGTTTGCAGTAAATAAAACAGAATGTGCTGAAAAAGGGTGCAGGTTTGCCCTTGGTACCTTTTATCTATTGACTGAAAGTGTGCAGGAGTCATCACCATCCACTGGCTAATGCAGTGAACAAAGGTGGTGTCGTGTAGGTTCTCATTATTCTCATGAGACTACTGGATTTGAGCGGCAGAATCGTCTGTGGTGTGGGAGACTGAGGTGGTCATTACGACCCTGGCGGTCGGAGACCGCCAGGGGTAATGTAGCGTCCGTACCGCCAACAGGCTGGCGGTACGGAGGCCCTCATTACAACCGCGGCGGTAGCGCCGCGGTTGCACCGCCGGGGCCGGCGGTTTCCTGCCGTTTTAGCCCCGGCGGTGATAATCCGCCAGGGCAGCGCTGCAAGCAGCGCTGCCCTGGGGATTATGACATTCCTACCGCCAGCCTGTTTTGGGCGGTTTGCACTGCCAGGAAGAGGCTGGCGGTAAGGGGTGTCCTGGGGCCCCTGGGGGCCCCTGCACTGCCCATGCCAGTGGCATAGGCAGTGCAGGGGCCCCCTAACAGGGCCCCGGCCCGCTTTTCACTGTCTGCATAGCAGACAGTGAAAAGCGCGACGGGTGCAACTGCACCCGTCGCACGGCCGCAACACCGCCGGCTCCATTAGGAGCCGGCTCCTATGTTGCGGTCTCATCCCCGCTGGGCCGGCAGGCGCAAACTTGGTTTGCGCCCGCCGGCCCAGCGGGAATGTCGTAATGGGGGCCGCCGGAGTGCGGCCGCATTGGCGGCCGCTACCGCCGCCCGCCAATGTCGTGATGACCCCCTGAGTCTTAACCCACTACAGGTGACACCTGTTGCCCTAATCCGGGTTTTGCTCCGGCTAACTAGCAGTGCCTCATCTCTACCCAAGAGCAGGGATAATTGGGCAGCTGAGCGCAATTGACTTCTCAAGGAAACTGCATCTTAGATACTAAAGCATGTACTGCAATAACCAGGTTGATAAAGCATGACAGGATTAAAATGGTGACAAGGAGAGTGAAGCAGAGAAATAACGCTACCATATTGTCACTAGATTCAATAGATTAATTCCTACCTAGGTTATATTAGAGCACAGCATGTTAAGCTCTAGTTCTGCCCTGCAGGTTCCCCTGGGATGATGACATCCCCCATACCTGAGCAAAAGGCCTGAAGTCTGCATTTGCAGCTGTAGCGAAGCGTTCAGCAATCCGCATACAGTTGTGGTCCTCTGGCTGGAATCTCACTCTAGCATGTAAGGGAGAGGGAAGTGTTTTTATAAATAAAACAGCTGATGTTCTGAGAAAATGTCCCTATATAAGGATGTGTATTTTTCTATGAATAGCAGAGACAAAACTTTTACCATGTTCACCGGCAACCTATCTTACTGCAGCCTTGAAGGAAGCACAGAGTGAACAAGACTGTCTTGTTTGAGAACATAGTGCTGGCCTAAGCAAGAACAGCTAGATAAAGAGAAATAAAACAAGACTGCAAATATGGCTATTGTTAAAATAATAAACAAAGCTGAATAAATTATTTCTAGGATAAAGTGCACAGCGGCAGGCCTAGTGTGGTAAAATAACGTGCATGGAGCTAAAACTAAGATGGCTACACAACACCCTCCCCTTGCCAGTTGAAGGTGGTTCAAAGCCCAATTATGTATAAAAGCTACTAACTCACAACCCTAGATACATATGTACAAATGTCAATAATGACAAGTTAAAAGGACACTTGAGCCTATATAAAAAGGCTATTTAAAATGTTAACTTGTGGCATAAAAAGAGCCAAATTTCAAGAGTCGGAGGTATTTTGGAAGTTGGCAATTGAATCAGGGACAATTGAAGACAGGAAATCTTCCACTTCGGCAGGTGCTAAAGTTGGAAATACATTGCCAAGAAGGACCAAGGAACATTCGTTTTCCATTGCCTGAGCCTCAGCCAAGGCAGCAGCATACCGTGGTGTGTCCAGTAATGAGTTCGAAGTCGCATCCTCCAGGAAGGGCAACTCATAAGCAGCTTCCCGTAGCAAACGTACCCTCAATGCGCATGTCTGGTAATAAACCCTCAGCGAGAACATCAACAGATCAGCATCCAATGAAAGCAAGCGCTGCGGAGAAAGACAAACTTCCAGTGCCTGAAGTCTGCATAAGCAGCTGTAGCGAAGCGTTCATCAATCAGCATACAGTTGATAACACGCCTGGTCCTTAATAGGTAAACTTATAAGGGGACGCGTATAGGTCGATGAACCTTTTGATCTGCATGGAGTATCCTAGTTACAGTGTAACCAATGATAATCAATACACAAATTAATAACTATTAAGCAAAACATTAATCAGCAGTTAATAACCTTGTACCATGACATTCAGTCATGAATAAACACAACTCAATATACGTTTTATCAATTTTATTTCCCTATTAGTTACAATACAAAGTCATGGTAGTAATTCAAACTATAGTCCAAGCAAATCCATAGTAATTCATTAGAAGGTGCCAAAAACATAATCTAATCAAAACTTGCATCAGAGTACATTCTAAAGCAGTAGCATAAGTCAATAATTGAATCAGGAATAAATAAGTCAACATGAATAGCGAAGTTCAGCAAATCTGTTCGTCAATCATTTGTCTCTGTGTTTGTCAATGTCATAAGGTAACAATTTAGAACATTAATTTGGAAAAAACCTCTGACTAAGAGAAAAAAAACTAATTAGACAGCGCAGTTGGTACCTATCCACGGTATGAATCAGCAACAAAGTCAGTGTTCATCTTCAGGTCATCAATCGATCAGCATCGCATCAGGCTCTCAAAAGCATGAGCCCAAAGACAAAGTCTTGAATCTCCTTTATCTCACGTCTAACATCTCTCCATCAGTTCTGTCTCCAGACTTCTGCACCGAACATCTCCCTCATCCCTCTGCATCTATTCTGAAGTTTTCCCCCTTTGTCACAACATTATTTCAAAGTCACCCAGACTATCCCCTAATTCCTAATTGGTCATTTAATCACCAGTTATGACTCTATCCAATAATCTTAGTTTTTCAAATCTATGAATTCTAATATTACACGGTTCTCAAGATGACGATTGGTTCACTGTACGATGTCCTCATCGTCCGGCTCATCAGGTAATGTTGCATCTTCTTCTCCAGTCAGTGTCTCCATTGTTCGAGCCAGTCTGCTTTATACAGTCCTTGATACAAAATTGATTCCATCTTCTGTTCATCGGTTCATCGCAAATAATTTTAACTAAGCAGATTTTATTAAACAATGAGCGGTTCATGGTCAGTTCAGCACATCAGCTTCTCTACATTGCACGTTAATATTCAGCTTCTGCATGAGGCCTGGCAAAACTGGGCCACAACTTCGGCTAAGTTAGTTCTACAATATAATGCAAAACATACGTTATACATCTCAATATGACATATTACTAGATCGTTATTATGCATTTTCAACATTTCACATGTTTTTATCTTTTTTTAATATAATTCGTAAGTCACGGCAGCCACTCTTCGAGGGCACATTTTCAACGTGCACATTATTTTTTTTGTTAATTACTTAAACTACTTAAACATTAATTAATAATTTCTAATTAATATCTCTGCATTCTCAGCCCCTCCTCTGACTAAATATGTTATCACACTACTTTTACCCTCAACAGTTTCATAATTCTATCTCTTCAGTATTTTGTCTCCTTCTCAAATTGTCCCTATAAATTCTTTCTCTGCTTTGTTCTTCCCCCCTCTGATTATTTTTAGACCTTTCAGTTTAATCTTCTAACACAATTTACATGAACCCCAAAATCCTAATAGGCAAGCAATCACAATTAATATTACCTGTATGATTATTAATAATACCCCATTCCAAATGTTACTAAGCCAATTTCCCACTGAAGCAAATCCCTTTCCAACCTTTTCCCAAACACCTGGTTCCTTCAATTCCTTTAAATCCTTACTTGAGTTAGTCAGGTTAGTAAGTAAGTCTCTTATCTCCTTACTTTTGTTAGGTATGTAAGAACAACAATGCCTAGAGTTAATCATTTTACAGACCCCCACGTCCTTCGCTAGAAGGATGTCTAAAGCAAGACAATTTTGAAGAGTCATAGTTCTATCTGCAGCTAATTCAGTATCTATCAGAAGAATTGCCCCTGTAAAATTTGTCAACATGTTATCCACAATAGTAGACAACTTTGGTATCTTGATCGAATTCAGGATGACTCCCAATGAAGGAATCGCCACACCAAAGATATCTTCCACAACAGCAGAAGAGGATTCTCTCCCCTGTCGCTCATTATGTAATTCAGTCAATTTCGGAAACTTCTTTAAGTCATCTATCTGATAAATCTTTGGGAAAACTATCCCCAAATAACATGTCCCATACCATCCTCTTGGAAGACGGTAAGAAGCATTAGGTCCACAAATATAATAGATACCAGGAATCATTCAGCATAAAGATCGATTTACTCTGAAACAAAAACACATGCCTATATTCACTCGTTCCCACAAATAGTGTCAGTGCGTGATTTTGGCCTATATATACACAAAGCTTCCCTACGTGTAATGCATCTACTGCTAATTTCTCTTGCGTTTTAGTTGCAGTGTAAGCAGAATCATTCTTATAAGTCCTTTTCTTTAAGCCTTTTTCTAGTTTTTCCTTTAATGCCTTTCTCCTGTCATCAGTATGCCCTATGAAGCTCTTCTCTAAAGGTGTAAGCAAGCATGTGAGGTTGTTCTCGTGCGCATATGCAGTTTAAAATGTTAGCGTAGGCTCAAAGAATCCTCTAACTAATACTAAATCATGAACCTTAGTTACTCTGCTCAAATACCTAATAATAGGAACAAATGAAAACACCAAGTCGTAGTTAGAATAAAAATACTGTAGATACTCTTGATTATAGAACCTTGTTAGTAGCAGACTACAGCTTATTCCATAGGTGTTAGACTTTTCATCCTTGGCGTGGTCTCCCTTAACATTTTGCCTCTGTTTCCTGGGTTGTTGATGTGTGTTGGACTCTGATTTTGCTGTTTTTGTTACCCTGGGCACTTTACCACTGCTAACCAGTGCTAAAGTGCAAGTGCTCCTCTACAAAATGTGTATGTAATTGGTTCATCCATGATTGGCATACTTGATTTACTAGTAAGTCCCTAGTACAGTGCACTAGAGGTGCCCAGGTCCTGTAAATCAAATAGTACTAGTGGGCCTGCAACACTGGTTGTGCCACCCACATAAGTAGCCCTGTAATCATGTCTCAGATCTGCCACTGCAGTGTCTGCAGTTTTAAACTGTAAATTTGACTTGGCAAGTGTACGCACTTGCCAGACCTAAACCTTCCCTTTTCTTACATGTAAAACACCCCTAAGGTATGCCCTAGGTAGACCTAGGGCAGGGTGGAGTTTATGGATAAGGTAGGACATATAGTAATGTGTTTTATATGTCCGGTCACTGAAATACTGCTAAATTTGTTTTTCACTATTGCAAGGCCTGTCCCTCTCATAGGTTAACATGGGGACTACCTTTAAATCTTATTAAAGTGTAGATTCCCTTTGGGAGCAGATAGACATGGAGTTTGGGGTCCCTGAGCTCAAAATTTTAAAATACATCTTTTAGTAAAGTTGATTTTAAGATTGTGTGTTTGAAAATGCCACTTTTAGAAAGTGAGCATTTTTCTTGCTTAAACCATTTCTGTGACTCTGCCTGTCTGGGTCAGTGTGACAGTTGGGCTGGTTGCACCTCTCACTAGACAGTGACACAAAGGGAGATGGGGCGTAGTCTGCATTTCCTGATGAGCCATCTGTGCTAGGAGGCAGGGAAGGAGTGGTCCCTCACACCTGAAAGGGTTGTGCCTGCCCTCACACAATGCAGTCTCCAACCCCCTGGTGTGTGTCTGGGGTCTGGCCTCGGCAAGGCAGGATTTCACAATCCAAAGAGACTTTCCTTTGAAGTAAGCCTCCTTCAAAGGACAAAATGGGTATAAGAAGGGCACCAAAAACCTTAGACTCTAGAACACTTCTGGAAACCAAGAGGATCCTCTGCCTGGAGAAGAGCTGAAGAGCTGAGAAAGCTGAGCTGCCCTGCCTGTGACTGTGCTTTGTGGAGCTATTCTGCAGTTGCTGCTTCTGCCTGTGCTAGAGGACAAACACTGAACTTTGTGTTGCCTTCCTTCTTGTGAAGAACTCTCCAAGGGCTTGATTTAGAGCTTGCCTCCTGTTGTTTGAAGTCTCAGGGACAGCAAAGACTGCTCACTGCCAGCACCTGGAGCCTCTGCTGAGACTTCTACTCAGCCATGTAGTGCCCATCCAGTTCCTGGGACCCTAAAAGGAGAAGCTGGCAGCTGTAGAGTGAGAAATCCACGCACCGAATGCCGTGCGTGGAAAAGAGTGGCGCGAATCTGATCTGCGGCTGCAAAATCGACACGCCGCCGGCTTCACGGCTGAAAATCGAGGCTCGCCTGCAACGCGACCAGAAGATCAACGCCCGCGGCTGGGGAAACGACGCGCAGCATCGCTGACTGAGGCTGGTGAGATCGCAACCCACGCTGTGTGGTTTTCAGCTCATAGTGCAGCAGGATTTCTGATGCAGACATCGCTGGGCGTGCAAAAATGATGCAAGGCCTACCCGGACCCGAGAGTGCGGAGAGAAGAAACTACACACGGCGACTCAACTGAAGGAGAAACCACGCAAGGTCTAGCTCGTGAGTGAAATCAACGCATCGCAATCCCTTTTTGACAGATGCTCGCTCGTGCAGGGTTATTTTTGACACACCCAAGTACATTTCCATGCTAACAGCATTAGCGTTGTGTTTAAAATTACATGAAGACTCTTTTTGTTTTTTAATTGATAACTTGACTTGTGTATTGTGGATGTTTGTCGTTTTGGTCTTGTTTTGTTTAGATAAATGTTTTTTCGATTTTTCTAAACCTGTGTTGTCATTTTGTAGTGTTGTCATTAAGTTACTGTGTGTGTGTTGGTACAAATACTTTACACCTAGCACTCTGAAGTTAAGTCTACTGCTCATGCCAAAGTACCAAGGGGGTGAATGGGGGTTAGCTGAGGGTGATTCTCTTTTACTCTGACTAGAGTGAAGGTCCTTGCTTGGACAGGGGGTGAACTGACTGCCAACCAAGGACCCCATTTCTAACACTGGTGATCAGCAGTTGGGATTGGACTTGTATTTGTACTTTACACACAGTGATTAAGTGTACACTAGTGTTTGAGTTCAGACCACTACGTGACCACATAATGCTGTCTTGTGATTTTTGCTTTTTCTCTTTTTCTTGGATTTTACCCTACATCCATTTTTGTGGTAATCTTTGACTTCTGAACTTCATTGGCAACTTGTTTTCTGCCTTTTTGAACTTTGCACTTTTGTTGACTTTTCATCATGTCCCAATCTGGAGATGCATCAGTTGGAGCTGCTTTTGATCTAGAGAAATTAGAGAGCTATACAAAGGCTCAGTTGAAGCAGTTCTGTAAAAGTTGTGACTGTCCTATTAAGAGCTCATCCAGGAAGGAGGAGCTGCAAAAGGCTCGGAGGGCGAGGGTGACAGCCAAGAGCACTGAATGGCACGCAGAGGAGGGAGAGGAGGAGGAAAAGCAATCCATACACAATGGCATTGTGGGTGGGCCTGTTATGTCCAGGGAGAGGGTCTCCAGGGCAGGTAGCAGTGTCTCATCTAAGGGTATGACCCTGAAGAGTTGCAGGACAGACAGGCAGAGAGGGAACACCAGAGGGAGTTGGAGAAAATGAGGATGGCCATGGAGGAGAAAAAGTTGTTGTTGGCTCATGAGCTCAGCTTAAGAGAGCTGGGTCAGAGGAGCCAGTCTAGTAGGGATGGTGTCAGCCACATTACAGTGCAGCCTGACAGGAGGGTGCACATTCCTAAAGAGCTTGTGAAGGATTACAAAAGGGAGGACAACATATACTTGTGGTTTAAGGCGTATGACTTTCCACATGAATCTGGTCCCTGAAGCTCATTGGGGGGGCGGGTCTGTGGATACACTTTGAGGTAGAGGGGAGGGATACACTGACAGCCTTAGTGGATGCTCAGAATCTTACCTACACTATTATGAAGGATGCCCTTCTCACAAGGCATGGTCTCACCCCTGAGCAGTGTATGGATATGCCTAGGTCCTATAAGAAGAAGGAATCATGGTTGGAATGTGTTGAGTCTTGTTGCAGGTCACTGGATGAGTGGGTGAATGGCAGTAAGGTAACTACGTATGAGGGGCTTTACAATCTGATTGCTTGGGAGCACTTGTAGGGTTTATGTCTGACAGCAGGAAGCTTGCGCAGGAAGCGGACCGCTGGGAGAGCACCAGGGTCCAAAAGAGGTATGGGGGAGACCACGTCAGTAGTGGGCAGGGTCCCTCTCAGAAGAAAAGGGTGGTAAGGGTAAACAGGGGGCGTTCTCTATAGGTCACCAAACTGATTCCCAGGGTATGGATTCCCAACCCCCAAGTGAGAAGAAACCATGGTTCTCGAAAGGGAAGCCAGTGGCAGGTGGTCCCCCACGTAAGTGCTATGCATGTGAGCAGGTGGGTCATGTGAGGGGGGGCCCAAATGCCCCAAGCTTACAACGGCACCCACTGGTGTGCCGTCCCAGGGTTTGGCTAGTGTAGCACTTGGGGAGGAGTTGGTTCCAGGTGGGTGGGAACCAGCTGAGATGACCCTTGTCTCACTAGGGGACAGTAAGATGGTCCAGAGAACACTCGTGCCTGAGAACACTAAGAAGTACAGGCAGTGGGTGACCATCAATGGACAGAGGGCGGAGGCTCTGAGAGACACAGGAGCCAGTGTGACTACAGTGAGGAGTCAGCTGGTGTCTGAATAGCAGATTGATCCCCGGGTACTTCACCAAGTAGTTGCAGTGGACAACTCAGAGCGCCTGTGCAGAGTGGCGCAGGTTCCCTTGGAATGTGGGGGGTCTCAGGTTCCTTGAAGGTAGCTGTGAGTCCAACCATGGCTGTAGATTGTTTGCTCGGCAATGATCTGCAGGATTCCCCTTGGAAGGAGGTGGAACACAGGTCTCACTTGGAGATGTTGGGTCTGCCTGGGTGGGTATGCGTATCTACCGGGTCAATGGCAGCCCATAACGGTGGTCAAGAGCCCCTGGAGCCTGAAACAGTGGCCCAGGGGACCACCAAGAAGAGGAAGGGTAGGGGGTGCGGGAAACTGGCCCCAGAACTTCCCACAGCCCGGTAGGAGACAGTGCCTGAGGGTGACTCCCCGAAGCCAACAGGGGAACAGGTGGCTGAACTGGGTGAGGTCCCTGAGCTGTCCCACTGGCAGCAGGAGGGGGGGACCACCAGGGAAGCATTCTGTGCAGCACAAAGGACATGCCCTACTCTGGAGGGTTTCCAACAGCAGGCTGCAGACCAGGTGGCTGGCAGGAGCCAGGATCTCTCCTGATTTATTGGGAGAATGACCTTCTGTATAGCGAGCCTTAGGTTCCTGAGCCTGGGTCAGCCCGTGTGCTGGTGGTACCCCACTGCTTCAGGGACTTCATACTGGGGTTAGCTCATCATGTGATTTTAGCTGGACATTTGGGGCAGGACAAGACCTTTGAGAGGTTTGTCACCCACTTTTACTGGCGTCTAATGCGCAGGGGCTCAGATGCACATTGCAGGTCTTGCCAAAATTGTCAGGCAAGTGGCAAGAGTGGGGGGAAATGTAAGGCTCCCCTCCAACCTTTACCTGTTGTCAGTACTCCCTTTGAGAGGGTAGGGATTGACATTGTGGGGCCTCTGGATCCCAAGACAGGCATGGGCAACCGGTTTATCCTGGTCTTGGTGGATTATGCCATCCCGGACCCAGAAGCCATTCCTCTGAGGTCAATCTCTTCCCCTGTGGTGGGCCATGGTTTGATGGGGGTTTTTTACCCCCAAGGAAGTGGTATCTGAGGGGGGTACCAACTTCATATCCACATATATGAAGTCTCTGTGGAAGGTGTGTAGGGTAACCAACAAGTTCACCCCCCCCCAAAAATAATGGTCTGGTTGAGAGATTCAACCGCACCTTGAAAGGCATGATTATGGGCCTGTAAGAGCCTTTGAGGAGGAAGTGGGACGTCCTCTTGCCATGCCTTCTGTTTCCTTACAGGGAGGTGCCTCAAAACGGACTTTGGTTTAGTCTCTTTGAGCTGATTTACTTCCACCCTGTGAGGGGACCTTTAAGTCTGGTCAGGGAGGCTTTGGAAAAAGCTCCTAGTAAACCCCCCCAGGATGTATTGAGTTACATACTGGCTTTGAGAAACCAGACTGGCTTCTTCAGTAGTCTCCCACAGGAGTACCTGGAAGCAAACCCGGAGGACATGAAACGCTGGTATGACCAGAATGCCACTCTGGATCGAGTTTAAACCTGGACAAAAAGTGTGGGTGATGGCACCAGTGGAGCCCAGTACACTCCAGGACAAGTGGACTGGGCCATTTGAGGTAGTGGAGCGCAAGAGTGAAGTCACCTACCTGGTGGACTTGCAGCCTCCAAGGAACCCTTTAAGGGTCCTGCATGTCAAACACCTCAAGCCGCACTCTGAGCGGACTGAACTGTCCATGCTCCTTGCAACAGATGATTGGGTGGAGGAGGAGAGTGAGCCTCTTCCTGACCTCCTGTCCGCAGGAGAGAAAGATGGGTCTGTGGAGGGAGTGATCCCCCCTACCTGACTGAAGAGCAGCAGAGGGACTATCGCCAGGTGTCGGGACAGTTCGCCTCACTGTTTTCCCTGATTCCAGGTGTCACACACTTGTGCACACATGATGTGGACACTGGGGACAGTCCACCCAGTAAACAGAAAGTTTACAGGGTGACTGACCGGGTAAGGGCTTGCATTAAGGATGAAGTATCACAAATGTTAACACTAGGGGTTATTGAGCAATCCGGCAGTCCTTGGGCCAGCCCAGTGGTATTGGTCCCAAAGGCTGCTACACCGGGTGCAACTCCAGAACTCAGGTTCTGTGTGGACTACCGGGGACTCAATGCGGTCAGCAAGACTGACGCACACCCCATCCCCCGAGCTGATGAGCTTATAGACTGGTTGGGAGCTGCTCAGTACCTCAGCACGTTTGACTTAATGTCTGGGTACTGGCAGATTGCCCTAACTGAGGGGGCCAAGGAGAGGTCAGCATTTCCTACCCCAGATGGACACTTTCAATTTAAAGTGATGCCATTTGGGATGAAAAATGCCCCTGCAACCTTTCAGAGGTTGGCCAACCAGGTGTTGGCTGGGCTGGATGAGTTCAGTGCCGCCTACCTGGATGACATTGCTGTGTTTAGTTCCACATGGGAGGAACACCTGCAACACCTCTGGAGAGTGTTAGAGGCCCTGCAGTAGGCAGGCCTCACTATTAAGGCAAGCAGGTGCCAAATAGGGAAGGGGTCTGTGGTGTACTTGGGGCACCAGGTGGGGAGTAACCAGGTGGCACCCCTACAGCCTAAGATTGACACAATTTTGGCTTGGGAGCCTCCCAAGACCCAGACTGATGTGAGAGCCGCCTTACGTCTCACAGGAGACTACAGGAGGTTTGTCAAGGGATATGGTACTATTGTTACCCCCTTGACTGAGTTGACTTCTAAGAAGCAACCCAAGAAGGTGATCTGGACCGAGGCATGCTAGACCGCTTTTGATGCCCTGAAGGCTGCCATGTGCACAGCACCTGTGCTGAAGGCACCCAAGCTGAAGGCACCTGACTACTCCAAGGAGTTTGTTGTGCAAACAGACACCTCAGAGCATGGTATTGGAGCAGTACTCTTACAGCTTAATGAAGAGGGCCTAGATCAACCCGTAGCCTTCATTAGCAAGAGGTTACTTCCCGGGGAATGTGGGTGGGGGCCATAGAATGTGAAGTGTTTGCTGTGGTCTGGGCGCTGAAGAAGCTAAGACCCTACTTGTTTGGGACTCACTTACAGGTTCAGCCCGACCACAGGTCCCTCAGATGGTTAATGCAGATGAGGGGTGAGAATCCAAAACTGTTGAGGTGGTCATTTTCCCTACAGGGGATCGACTTTACGGTGGAACACCATCCTGGTACAGAACACGCCAATGCTGATGGTCTGTCCAGGTTCTTCTGCCTTAGTGATGAGAACTCCCATGAGATTAGGTAGTTGCTCCCCACTTTCAGCTGGGGGGGACACGTGTTAGACTTTTCATCCTTGGCGTGGTCTCCCTTCACTTTTTGCCTCTGTTTCCCAGGTTGTTGATGTGTGCTGGACTCTGATTTTTTGTTACTCTGGGCACTTTACCACTGCTAACCAGTGCTAAAGTGCAAGTGCTCCTATACAAAATGTGTATGTAATTGGTTCATCCATGATTGGCATAATTTATTTACTAGTAAGTCCCTAGTGCAGTGCACTAGAGGTGCCCAGGGCCTGTAAATCAAATGCTACTAGTGCACTGGTTGTGCCACCCATATAAATCGCCCTGTATTCATGTCTCAGACCTGCCACTGCAGTGTCTATGTGTGCAGTTTTAAACTGTAAATTCGACTTGGCAAGTGTACCCACTTGCCATGCCTAAACCTTCCCTTTTCTTATATGTAAGACACCCCTAAGGCAGGCCCTAGGTAGCCCCTAGGGCAGGGTGCAGTGTATGGTTAAGGTAGGACATATAGTAATGTGTTTTATATGTCCGGACAGTGAAATACTGCTAAATTCGTTTTTCACTGTTGCAAGGCCTGTCCCTCATATGTTAACATGGAAGATACCTTTAAATATGATTATAGTGTAGATTCCCTTTGGGAGCAGATAGACATGGGGAGTTTGGGGTCTCTGAGCTCACAATTTAAAAATACATCTTTTAGAAAAGTTGATTTTAAGATTGAGTGTTTGAAAATGCCACTTTCAGAAGGTGAACATTTTTCTTTCTTAAACCATTTCTGTGACTCTGCCTGTTTGTAGATTCCCTGTCAGGGTCAGTTTGACAGTTGGGCTGGTTGCACTTCTCACTAGACAGTCACACAAAGGGAGCTGGGGTGTTGTCTGCATTTCCTGATGAGCCATCTGTGCTGGGAGGGAGGGGAGGAGTGGTCACTCACACCTGAAAGGGCTATGCCTGCCCTCACACAATTCAGTCTTCAACCCCCTGATGTGTGTCTGGGGCCTGGCCTGAGCAAGGCAGGATTTCACAAACAAGAGGGACTTTCCTTTGAAGTAAGCCAACTTCAAAGGGCAAAATGGGTATGAGAAGGGCACTCAAAACCACAGACTTTCGATCACTTCTGGAAACCAAGAGGAACCTCTGCCTAGAGAACAGCTGAAGAGCTGAGGAAGAAGAGCTGCCTGCCTGTGACTGTGCTTTGTGTAGCTATCCTGCAGTTGCTGCTTCTGCCTGTGCTAGAGACTGGACTTTGTGTTGCCTTCCTTCTTGTGAAGAATTCTCCAAGGTCTTGATTTAGAGCTTGCCTCCTGCTGTTTGAAGTCTCAGGGACAGCAAAGACTTCTCTCTGCCAGCACCTGGAGCCTCTGCTGAGACTCCTACTCTGCCAAGTGGTGCTCATCCAGTTCCTGGTACCCTGAAAGGAGAAGCTGACATCCCCAGAGTGAGTAATCCATGCACCGACCGCCGTGCGGGGAAATGATCGAAGCAACTCCGATCTGCGGCTGAAAAATTGACGTGCTGCGGCTTCGTGGCTCAAAATCGATGCTCGTCTGCAACGCGACTGGAAGATTGAAGCCTGTGACTGGGGAAATGATGAGCAGCATCGCTGACGGAGGCTGGTGAGATCGCAACCCGCGCTGGGTGGTTTTTGGCTCATCGTGTGGCAGGATTTCTGATGCAAACATTGCTGGGCGTGGAGAAACGACGCAAGACCCGCCCGTTCGAATCGAGAGTGCGGTTCGAATCGATGCATTGCTCTCCTGCGGAGAGAAGAAACAACGGATCGCAAGCCCTTTTTGACACCCACTCACCCGTGCAGAGTTATTTTTGAAGCACCCAGGTACGGTTCCATGCTAACAGCGTTAGCGTTGTGCTTAAAATTACATGAAGACTCTTTTTGTTTTTTAATTGATAACTTGACTTATGTATTGTGGATTTTTGTCATTTTGGTCTTGTTTTGTTTAGATAAATATTTTCTATTGTTCTAAACCTGTGTTGTCATTTTGTAGTGTTTTCATTAAGTTACTTCGTGTGTTGGTACAAATACTTTACACCTAGCACTCTGAAGTAAAGCCTACTGCTTGTGCCAAGCTACCAAGGGGGTGAGCAGGTGTTAGCTGAGGGTGATTCTCTTTTACCCTGACTAGAGTGAGGGTCCTTGCTTGGACAGGTGGTAACCTGACTGCCAACTAGAGACCCCATTTCTAACAGTTGGTTATTGGAAGACTATTGTACGTAACTCTCTCCTCTACTGATGAGGGAATTTCCGTACACACAAGAAAATCCCTTGCAGCCATTGTCTCAACATATTCACTCAACAAGCGATAGAAGACATTAGAAGAAAGCTCTCCTCAAGCATTAGTATAGTCATGCAAATATTTTTCATCTAACTTTAACTTCTGTAAAGCCGTTAATGTTGTAGTCTCAGAAGCAGAAGTTCGATTGGCTCCTTTCACATCAAGAACAGACATTTCCACAATCACAGCTATTAACAAAATTCCACACATAATTGCCAATCCAACACTCATAGTATTTACAGCGCCTAGCATTTCTAACTTGATTATTCAACTCAGCCATGATCTGTAAAGAATTAGAAAGCAGAGGTAACTCTTATATAAAGTGCAGTAAAAATCAAAAATAAGGAAAATTCTTCTCTCGCAATTCAGTCTCACATTCAGGAACCCTTTTCCTTTGTCAAAATCGATTAGCAGCGTGTCACATCTGGGTTTTTAATGTCAAATCAGGTTATCAATTTCTCTTCTGGTTAATTTTCAACAGTCTCTATTTTTGATACTTCTCAGATTAGTTCAACAATTCAGCTCCTTGTTCACTTTTATGTTACATCAAAATACTGACTTGGAAACAAAAGGACATAAACTTGTGTTGCCATTCATTAATAGTTGCATACGCCCATTCAGGACCTGTGTAACACCAACTTGCTATTCTCTTTATTTTCAACTTTCTATCACCACTTAGTTTGCCTTCACTCAATTCTTCCTTTCTCGTAGTATCTACTTCTTCCGCTATTGTTTCATTCATGACCACTTCCTTTCTTTTCTCTACTTGCGATTCAGGCCAATTATCTCCTTTTCTTGATCCTTCTGTTAATAGTCTTTTCGGAATTGGACTCTTTTCCTTCTCCTTCTCTGTGGTGTTTTCTCTTGATGGACCTGCAACAGGCTCAGGAGGAGTTGGATCACTTTGACTTCGATCCGTCTCAACTCTTTCCCCCTCTTGGTCTGGCACTTGCTCTGTTTTCTTCTCAGCATCATCTGCTTCTGGGAGGACCCATGCTGAGCTAGGATCTCCTGCTGTATCTGTTGAGATTGATTCTTCCGCAACCCTCCTATAATCCTTCTCTTTCATCTCTTACAGGGGTAATAGAGCCATCTTCCACAAGCTCTTGTTCAATTCCAGGCTCTTGGTTCTTTTTCTGGTTCAGGTGCGGCAACCTGTTTCACTGTTGTTGGGGCTCTCAACAACACTTCTTCATGGTCCAGTGGGCATGCCACTTTCTTTGTATGACTCGTGTGTATCCTATTCGGGAGTCCTGCACACTTCACAGCTGTCGTGGTTGTTAGGACCACCTGGTAAGGCCCTCTCCAGTGTGGCTCTAAACACGTCTTGTGAACATTTTTTTGGACAACAACCCAGTCGCTGGCTCTCAGATTGTGCCCTGGATCGTGGATGGGTGGCAGAGTAGTGGCCTCCAACTGCTGAGAGAAAGCAAACCACATCAGCCAGACCGTTGCAGTAGTCTTAACACCATATCATCTGTAATATTTACAAGTGCATTGGCTAGAACTGCTGATAATCTCATTGCTCTGCCCCTGAGGATCTCGTGGGGCGACAGCCCTGTCTTCCTGTCAGGTGTATTTCTCATTGACATCAACACCAAAGGCAATGCATCTGGCCATTTCAGATTCGTAGCTGCACACATTTTAGCAATTCTTGATTTCAAGGTACCATTCATTTATTCCACTAATCCTGATGCTTCAGGGTGATAGCTGCAATGCAACGTCTGTTGAATGTTTAGTGCTGCACACAAGAGTTTAATCACCTTGTTATTGAAGTGAGTTCCCCTGTCCGATTCTAAAGAGATCGGAAACCGGAAACGTGGTATCAACTCCCTAAGCAACAACTTTGCTACTGTGAGACTGTTATTCCTTCTTGTGGGGTATGCTTCAATCTAGTGACTAAAAATGCACACAATCACCAACACGTACTTCAAACCTCCACACACAGGCATCTCAATGAAATCCAATTGCATTCTGCTGAATGGACCTCCTGCTCTTCCAATGTGGCTCAAATTCACCACTGTCCCTTTTCCCACATTTAGCTGCTGACAAATTATACAGCGATGAAATACTGCCTCTGCTGCCTGCCTAAATTTGGGATTGAACCAGTCAATTTTGAACAAACGAACCATGGCATCCCTCTCAATGTGTGCCTGACCAGGGTAATACCTGCCCATTTGTGACAACAAACCGTTTGGCAGGACCATCTGACCTTCCTCAGAAACCCATATCTCATCAGGCCTTTGAACACATTTTAATTTGGACCAAAGTCATTTCTCTTCATTGTCAACATCACTCAGCAGTGTTTTCAACTCTTCCAAAGCATCAATCACTTTTAATGCAAAACGTGTACATCTATTATCTTCTTCTGACATCAGTTCCCACTTTGAACGATATACAGTTCAATGCGCAGAACCTTGCAACTTGATCCGCATATCCATTTCCCAGTGACATGTAATCCTGTGTTTTCAGATGTGCACTGCATTTCACCATGGCAATTTCTTCATACAACTGTATTGCATACAGAAGCTCCTTTATTCTGCCGCCATTTCTTACTGGTGTACCAATAGAGGTCAGGAAACCTCTTTGCGACCACAATTGACCAAAATCATGAACAATTCCAAATCCATATTGGCTATCTGTATAGATAGTGACTCTCAATCTAGCAGATACATGGCACGCTCTAGTAAGAGCTACAAATTAGGCCACTTTTGCAGAATATACACCTCGAAGCCAAGAAGCTTCTAATGTACCTGTAATGGTGCACACAGCATATCCTGCTCTCAATGTTCCTGTACCATCTCTGAGACATGAGCCATCAACAAAGACAATTTGGTCATTTTCTTCCAATCGTGTATCTCTGATATCAGGTCTTAGTTTTGTGCACAACTCGGTTACCTCAAGACAATCATGCTCAATGTCTTCCTCTTTTTCAATTTCAACAGTATCACTTGGAAGTAATGTTGCCTAGTTCAGCACTGTACATCTTTTCAATGTTACATTTGGAGCACCTAGAATGCTCGTCTCATACCTTGTCAGTCTGGCACCAGTCAAATACTGGGCTTTTGTCTTTGTCAGTAAGCTCTCAACAGAGTGAGGTACCATTACCGTCAGGGTATCCCATCACTACTCCCTCACATTGTGAAAGGCTTTGACCAACTGCGGAGACTGCGCGCAAACAACCCATCAAGGCTGCTGAAACTGGCTCCAAGGTAGCTGAAAAATAGGCTCCTGGGCGATAAGAACCTCCATGGACCTGTGTCAAGACAGACAAAGAACAAGCATCACCTTTATGGCGAAATAATGCAAATGGCTTCGTGTAGCCAGTCATTCCCATCGCTGGAACTCTGCACAGACTCTCAACTCAGTGAATGCTTTCATTTGGTCCTGATCTAATGTATTGGGATCTGTAACATCTTTTTGTGCCAGCTGCTGCAATGGTTTGGCAATCTCAGAACATTTTTGAATCCACTGTCAACAATAACCTACCATTCCCAAAAACATTCCGACATCTCTCTGTGAAGTCGAGGGATGTCTCTGCAATATCATTGTAATTTTTTCTCTGGAAATTCTCCTTGACCCTTTCTCAATTTGGTGTCCCAAGTATTTCACTGACTTCTGACATTACTGCAATTTCAAAGGTGACACTTTGTCTGAAAATTCCCAAATGATTCAACAGGGTAATTGAGTCATAATTACATTCGTCCCTCATTTTGGATGCAGTCAGTAAGTCATCAATGTACTGCACCAGAGTCGATTGGTACAGTAGTTCCAATGACTCAAGATTATTTTTCAAGATCTGATTGAAAAGAGACGGTGACTCCATGTACCATTGAGGAAGCCTGCTCCAGCTGTAGACTCTGTCTAGGAATTTGAAACTAAAGAGAAACTGACTATCCTCATGAAGAGGCACAGAGAAGAAAGCTTGTGACAAATCAACCACTGTGAACCATCCTGCATCGCATGGAATCTGAAACAATATTACAGCTGGGTTTGACACTACGGGACAACACTTGACCACCATGTCATTCACTTTTTGCAAGTCTTGCACAATTCGTACTTTCCCACAAGGCTTCTTCAAGCCCATTATCGGTGAATTACATGGACTGCTCAATACTTCTTTCAAAACCCCTTGTTTCAGAAAATCTCCGATTATCTGCGCCACTTTTATTAGAACATCTTGTGTCATGTTATACTGTGGAAGCTGCGGAAACGCTACATTCGCCTTCAAAGTGATCTTAATTGGCTCCACTCCCTTGATCAAACCCACTTCTTTACCGGTCAGGTCCACACATTCTCCTGTTCTGTTCCCTGCTAGTCTGCATGCAATTCTTTCACAGTAAACACCAGGAACAACTCAATCAACAGGCACTCTTCATTAGTGATTGCATTCTCAATTTTAGGAGTTTTTTTCTTCCTCATCATCACTATTCGTCTGTACCTCTATTCCAGCAGTTGAACAATTTATTGAACATCTGGTCTTGCACAATAAGTCGCTTCCCAGTAGGGATACTGGACTTGAGTCACAGACTACAAACTTACGTAGTCCCTGGAAGTTGCCAATCTCAACCTGTACTGGATCTGTGATCGGATTTATCAATTGTCTATTCGCTACCCCTACAACCTGAACTGTTCTGTCTGAAAGTTCGGAATTTCTGCACTTCTCACTGTAGAGCGTGTAGCTCCTGTGTCCACTAGAAATGAGACACTATGACCCATCACCTTTCCTTTCACAAAAGGTCCACTCTGATGTACCTCCAAGGAAGCTGCAAGCATGCATGGCTCCTCATCCGAACTATCACACATCCATTCATCATTTATTTCATTCTCGCTATGTAATGGGAATTGGTGCACTGTGTCACTACTTCTGTCTTGTCTCTGACCTGTGACCTGCTGAGTAAGCATCATCTGTTGCTGTTCCATCGGGGCTTGAGGTATCTGCATTTGCTGTCTAGGTACCATTGGAACCTGTTGCTGCATTGGTTGCAACTGTCATTTGTGCTCAAGGCATTTGCACCTGCTGCATGGGTTGAAAATTCTGCACTTGATTCATTTTATTTTGAAAATTCGGATTAGGTCCTCTCATTCTAGGGACTTTCACAGTTTGGAATGTATTGACATCACTACCTTGCTGAACAACACCATCCTGCACCATCATCGGACCCTCTCGCTTCCAGTGTCCCCCATTTCTGCAGAGATGACTTAGTAACATCTTTTTCATCCCTTGCACATCATTTTGAACCACTACCGTACTCAAATCCGCTCTGCAATTCATATTGATTCCGTGACCCCTACCTCTCACCTGGGGTTGGAACATAACAGTTCCCTGCTGCTGCAGTATCTGCTGCACTAAAGCTCCCTGCACTCCTGTTTGAGCCGCCTTGATCTGCAACACCATTGCCTTCTCTTTCAACTTCTTCTGATTCAACTCAATCTCATCACTACAGTATTTCACATAGTGCAACACCTCATCAATCGGCTTCGCTTGCCAGCAAATCAAATGACTCTTAATCATCTGACCTACTTCAGGTCTCAATCCTTCCACAAACCTGAACACAAAGTGCAACATGTTTTTCGGCTTGATTGCTTCCTTGCCACTGTATTCCTTGAATGCCTTCAACAATCTCTCATAGTATGTATGTATCGACTCTTTTACTTCTTGCACTGTCCTGTCAATTCTCTGCCAATCAATATTCTTAGGTGAGATTCTCATCTTCAGGAACTCAATCACCTCATAATAATGTTTCATCACTTCGGGTGATGGTGCACCTGTAACTCTATCTCTTTCTGGTTCACGCGTCGGCCAATCCACTGCTCTCTTGCACGCGACCCACAAATCAGCTGGCACCACTATCTCCAACAGTGTATTCAAGTCTTCCCACAGACATTTAGAAAGCTTCACAAATTTATCTGTCTGCTGGTACCACTCAACCAGGGTCTCCCTCAGCTTTGGATATTCATTTGTAAATGACAGAATATCACTCCTGTGGCAAGGAACGTGAACAAACTTCCCTCCTGGAATTTTTCCTCATTGGTAGAATTTTTACTGGATCCTTTTCTTTCTGAACACTTTCAGACCCTTCTTGTGAATCTCGTTTTCGTTTATCCTTCTTCTTCACCACCCATCTGCCTTCCCACTTCTCTAATGCTCCCCAAATCTGAGCACTCTGCAATAATTCTTCGAGATGCACTTTCATCCCTGCTGATCTCATGTGTTAAAAATCCTTTGCCTCAAAATCTAATCTGTAACTCCTTTTCAAGTGCTTTGTTTTCTCAATTTCTATGTCATGGTTTTCTGCCAATTTCTGATGTATCTTGCCCACTTCTCTTGTAATTCTCAGACACAAGTATCTCAGTTCTTCTTCAGTATAGGATTCTAACCTATTCACTCCCATTGACCTCTCGACTAGTTCAGTTATTTCTGAAGCCACCCTTGCATGATCAATCTGCTCTTCACCCTTGGATGTGTTTCGAGGAGAATTCAGACTGTCTAACCACTCATTTAATTGCTGTGCTGTCAATCCCTGTAATGAAACATTACTTGTGTTTGGCAATGGCACCTGTTGTACCACTGCACTTGGAGTTTGCAGTGTCAAAAACTTCAAGCTCTGACTTACACTTTAGCCATTTACGGCATCTGGAAGCCCAACAAGTGGACTAAGATCCATTAATGGTCTAGATCCATCAATTGTCTGACCCATAGACGAAACCACCTGCTCATGCTCTCTCACTCCCTTCATCCCAAGGCTTTGTTACATTTCGCCCTGTTATCATGTAATAGGCTTCTTTTGTGCAAACAATGGTACCACTGGACCAACAGTAATTGGCAGCGATATTGCATCTGGTGCAGCTCTGACACTCGTATTTTGTGGAAGGGCTACTCCCATGCTCTGATTCATCACTGGTGTTACATCTGACTGTGTCCCTGTCATTGGTGTGAACTTCGGCAAACCCTGTGGCTGTGCCTGAGGCATCAACATTGGAGTCGGCTCAGTCTGAACTAGCATCGACCTCAGAACCACTTGGTCCATAGGAACCACTAAGTTCGAGGTTGTCTCAAGAATTGGTGTTTCTGGATCAATTCTCTGTATCGGTGGTGGGTGCATCTGCGCCTGGACTACCGAAGTATTCACTGCATTTGGAGTACTCCGTACTACCCCTTGCACCAGTCCATTATCTGTTTGCACTGGTCCGGCTGTCCCCGACACTTGAGCTGGGGCAGTTGGAGCAGAACTCGTACTTGGGCCTCCCTCATGCACCACATATGATGGAGGTCGATCTCTCAACACCTGAGTAATAAGATCCTCAACATCTGAATCTTCCTCTTCTATGTAAGTCTTTTTCTTCTTTTTACTCCCTGACGAACTCTTGTCACTTTTGCTAGTCTCCTCTTTCCTTTCTGACTTATCTTCCTCCGTAATAGCAGGAAACAACTTAACATTCTGCAATGTCGCTGTTCTCCACTTCTTCTGTTCCTAATCCCATCTCATCTCTGTTAGGGACTTCTCTACTTTCCTTATTCTCCTCTGGAATTTGATTTTTTGTTGCTGTCTCACTGTGAGCTCCCAAACCACTAATGCCTCAAACTATGCTGGTCTAGGAAGAGGTTTTGTCTCATACAATGTCATCCGTAACTGATCCAAAATTCTCCAATTAAACGTTCCATGCTCTGGAAATGCTAATGCTCCCAGTTTCTCTGTCAATTTGCACCACTGGTTTAACCAAAGACATGGTGCGACACCTCGCTCCTCCATCACAACATATGCCGGAGAACCCTCCGCTGGGGTACGCTCCCCCACTATCGCCTTAATGTATGTATCACCTTTCATGGCACTCCTAAACGCTGTGAAAAACTTCATCTTTCTCTGTTATATTTATTCGATTCAATAAGAAAATGACTTTTACCCTCCTTCTCAACCAATTGTCTCTCACGGACAGCTGCCAATGTGCTTGTGACTCTTCTTACTAACCAACCTATCCCAGCGCGGCTCTCTCGAACGTCCCACTCACACACTGCGGCTGACAAAGTCTTGTAGCTCGTGCTCCTAATCTTCAATTTTACTCTCAACTGATCAATGGGTCTGTCCTGTTGCACATAGGACTCGCCAAATCTCAGTCAAAATGTTTCTCATACTCACTTAACGAACACACCGACTTGACCACGCCCGATCAACCTACTAAACCAGACAGATTACAACATATAACCAAGTGTCTCCTACATTTCTCAATATACTCCGGAGTCTCAGACCACGCAGAGTCCGTACATCATCAACAACCGCATGGACAATTTTTTAGCACAAAGCGCCACACATATGTGAAGTTCAACTTTCCTACTCTCATACTGCGGAGTACGCACACTCCTACTAAACCTTAACTGGAGTACGCACACTCCTACTTCCCTCACATACGTCACAATTCACCTGTGTATTGCATAAGCCTTTGCAAGCGCAACCTACCACTTTTACACTATCACTAGGACACTGAAATCCTAGCCAACTTTACTAGCAGGATCCAGGATCTGGGAAAGTCATTTCTGGGTTTAAGGGGACATCATTCTTTCTACAATTGCCATTACGAAAAAATAAAATCCAAATCACAATAATAATAAGCAACTAACCCTAACTCAAACTATCACCATAACCATTGGTCACCACATAACTAGTTCTGCAAGGAAACTAACCATCAAGCTGCTACCAAACACTGCTAGTGTGCCTGGTCCTTAATAAGTAAGCTTATAAGGGAATGGGTATAGGTCGATGAACCTTTTGATTCGCGTGGAGCATCCCAGTTACAGTGTAACCAATATTCATCAATAATCATTGCACAAATCAATGACCATTAAGCAAAACATTAATCAGCAGTTAATAACCTCATACCATGACATTCGTTCATGAATAACCCCAACTCAATATACGTTTTATCAATTGTATTTCCCTATTAGTTACAATACTAAGTCATGGGATTAATTCAAACTTTATTCCAAGCAAATCCATATTAATTCATTAGAAGGCACCAAAAACATAATCTAATCAAAATGTGCATCAGAGTACATTCTAAAGCAGTAGCATAAGTCAACAATTGAATCAGTAATGAATAAGTCAACATGAATAGCGAAGTTCAGCAAATCAGTTCGTCAATCCAATTGTTTCTGTGTTTGTCAATGTCATAAGGTAGGAAACTCACCTAACCCAAATTAGCATCTGCATGTGGGACTTAATGGGAAAACAATTTAGAACATGAATTTGGAAAAACCTCTGACTAAGAGAAAAACTGATTAGACAACGCAGTTGGTACCTAGAAAGAAAAGGCACAAAAGGTAATTCAGTCACATTGTCATAGCTACTTGTCCACGGTATAAATCAGCAACAAAGTCAGTCTTCGTCTTAAGGTCATCAATCGATCAGCATTGCATCAGGCTCTCAAGAGCATGAGCCCAATGGCAAAGTCTCGAATCTCCTTAGTCTCGCGTCTAACATCTCTTCATCAGTTCTGTCTCCAGACTTCTGCACCTAACCTCTTCCTCATCCCTCTGCATTATTCTGAAGTTTTCCCCCTTTGTCGCAACATTATAGCAAAGTCACCCAGGCTATCCCCTAATTCCTAATTGGCCAGTTAATCACCAGTTATGACTCTATCCAATAATCTTAGTTTTTCAAATCTATGAATTCTAATATTACATGGTTCTCAAGATGTCGATTGGTTCACCGTACTATGTCCTCATCGTCCGGCTCGTCGGGTATCGAAAATGTTGCATCTTCTTCTCCAGTCAGTGTCTCCATTGTTCGAGTCCTGGGAAAGTACATCCAGTCTGCTTTACACAGTCCTTGATACAAAATTGATTCCATCATCTCCTGTTCGTTGGTTCATCACAAAGAATTTTAACTAAGCAGATTTTATTAAACAACAAACGGTTCATGGTCAGTTCAGCACACTAGCTTCTCTACATTGCGCGTTAATATTCAGCTTCTGCATTAGGCCTGGCAAAACTAGGCCACAACTTCGGCTAAGTTAGTTCTACAATATAATGCAAAACATACGTTATATATTTCAATACGACATATTACTACATCGTTATTATGCATTTTCAACATTTCACATGTTTTAATCATTTTTTTAAATATAATTCGTAAATGATGGCAGCCACTCTTCGAGGGCACGTTTTCAACATACACATTATTTACTTTGTTAATCACTTTAACTACCTAAACCTTCATTAATAATTTCTAATTAATATCTCTGCAGTCTCAGTCGTGGTCCTCTGGCTGGAATCTCCCTCTATTGTGTAAGGGACAGGGAAGTGTTTTTATAATAAAACAGCTGATGTTCTGAGAAAATGGCCATACACAAGGATGGGTATTTTTCTATGAATAGCAGAGACAAAACTTTTACCATGTTCACCGGCAACCTATCTAACTGCAGACTTGAAGGAAGCACAGAGTGAACAAGAATGTCTTTTTTGAGAACGTGGTGCTGATCTAAGCAAGAACAGCTAGATAAAGAGAAATAAAACAAGACCGCAAATGTGGCGACTGTTACAATAATAAAGCTGAATAAAATATATCTAGGTTAAAGTGCACAACAGCAGGCCTAGTGTGCTAAAATAGCCTGCATGGAGCTAAAACTAAGATGGCTACACAACAGTTTTAACTCACCCTCTGCTCCTCAGAACACAACTGTAAACCTACAAGAGAGAGAAGCCTGCTCTCTGTAACCTATGTGGAGACCTGAAGGGCAGGACCTGCTCCCACAGGGGCCAGGATTGAGAAGTGGACTCCAAGGATCAGCTGGTTGCCCTCTTGTAGGGTGACAGTGACCCAATAAGCTGCAAAAGGCCTTTCCAGGACTGCCCAGAGGTAAGTAGACTGTGATGGTGTCCTCTTTTGGAGAGACCCTTGGCCTCTGGTGCCATTCCTGAGGTTTAATATCCCATCTTTTCTTCAGACCAAGAGCTTCTGCTCCAAAAGAAGATAAAGTTGAGAGGACTGTGACTAACCACCAAGGCAATCTGGCCAAGGCACTACCTCAGAAAGCAAGAAAATCAGGTTGGCCCTGCTGTGAGCTTTTTTCTTATTAAAAAAGAAGCCTTCAGCAGATCTTTGCAATATAGGTATGGGACTTTCGAGCACACTGCCTGGATACTGATTACTTGATTGTCCTTCTGGACAATTCTGAACTTCAGAAAAAAGACCATAAAACACCCTGATGTAGAATTAAATATTGGGCGAGGCAGTACAGATAGCTGGATAATGAGACAATATTGGTAGAAGTGAAATTTCGTATGCTAACCTTTTCCCACCAAGCTGACAAGGTTCCTCATGACCTTATGCAACACATACATGACTTTGAGAGAACTTTATAGTGTATGGCCTTCATCCTGAGCCTATTGGAGGATTTCTGTTTCCAGGACCATTGAAGATGCTATGAAACCCAAATGTTGGTGCCATTTTAAGTGATTAGATTGAGGACTTACACTTCAGGATAACGTGCCTTGAAGATCTTTACACGCACTATAGATTGTAAAAGGGCCAGCATTGACTTACATTTTTAGAAAACCCATGCATCGTATTGCAGGCCCAGAATTTGATCTTGGTTGCTACTGAGACAAATGCTACCATTCTATTTTGTCATATAGTTCATTCATGCCCACTTGTTGAAAACAATCCATCCCTTTTCTTTTTGGGGTAACTATTGCAAAACATTGTGTAATGGGGTCTTAGAAAGGAAATGGTCAAGGATGGTATTGTTAAGCTGGCCAAGCTCAAGGTCAATGGTTCTGAAAAGAGTGAACAGTACAGTAGTCCAAACATATATACATAGGTCACTCTGAGACTGGGGAACATTATACACATTCCCCAAATCACAACAATATGAGCAGTAGAGGGTTATTTTGGTCAGGGAGATGGTTTGTACAATGCACCAGCTACTGCCTGCTTTGTGCTCCTTCTTTAGAATAGACAGGGAAATTAGTATATGCTCTCACTGCATAGGTTTCTCTTAAATCCACCACATGGCAGCTGCCTTCCCAAACCAGGATTTTCAAAGGAGCCCATTTCTGCACCTACGTGCATATTGCATTTATGCCTGCAGACAGACCAGAGTGTCTGAAACTCACTGAACTTCTTTGCTGCTTCTGAAGCAGCCCCCAGTCAAGCTGTTCATGACGATTCAAGGCTACATGGCATCTTACATGTTCACATTCCATTGGCACGCATGGAACTTCGAACATTTCTATAACATCTTTTTCATCATTGGATTGTGGAATCACAGAACTTAATACTGTTGATTCCTGTGCACAGATCACAAAATTTTCAGTTGCCATCATGTTTGATAGCCGAATCATTAATGAGGGGGATTATGTTTTATCTGGTACAAAAATTGGTGGTCACTGTAGACACCAGTTCCATGGGATATTGAGCTATTTTGGGAACTCAGGAAGCACAAGGCGCATGGTCATTGATGGAGTGCCGATGCTCTTTGAACTTGAGGTAGCTTTCTGCAGTAGTTTGAGCTCTGCTTCATTTTCAATGTCAACTAGGGGGGCATCATGTTTTGATTTAAACAAACAGTACAGTGACGGTGGCATAGATGAGCTGATGGGTGAGGGGTAGATTCAGCTCTCCCTGTCAAGTAACTCTGCAACTGGGATCTTGGGCAGAGCTACATCTTTGATTTCTAAGTGCCTCCAAAATCAGGGGTCAGATCGATATTCAGGTGGACAGATAAAGCATGCTTCCAAGATCTGTCACTTTGTCCATCCATCTTAAGAGGCATAAGCTGAAGAGTCAGGAAACCCTTGGTAGATCTGTTCAATTCCCCATTGAATGGTCAACTTCTCATATTTAGTTCTAGTTTTACTGCTCGTGCGGTGGGAGTTGGATGATCTGAGCTTTTCTTGTTCTCAAAGTATACTCTGTGCTTTCCAATTGTTTCTTCCCACCCCACAGTTACTTTTTCAGATTCAGGCGGATCCATCAGATGTGATTCTTCTGACTATGCAGATCTGGTCCCTCTCCTTCTGTCCATGGACCTTCTCCCAGTTTGAAAACTTCCTCTGGTTCTCTATCTCCTTAGAATCCTGTTTGCCTTCCTGTGGGGTATCTCTTTCTCTCAATTTGGAGATTGAGATGATCAGTTTGTAGTCAGGTTTGAAATCTTAATGCTGGTGTACTACTCCCTCTCAAGTGCAATATGAACTGTGTTCCGTTATGTAGTTCCTTTTGAAATTATTTTGAAAGGAATTTAAGAGCACAATGGGCAACTAATAGAGCATTTCTTTCTTGAACCATGGACCGGTGTAGGTGAGGGGTGATGTGCTTGCATCCTACTGCCGATTGGGGTTTTTCCTTGCCCTAACCTATCTCCCATCTCCTTTCCACTCCTTGACAATTAACATTGGTCTTATGAGCTCTACACATCTCTATTTCTGACACGCTACATTCTGCATATTTTAAATTTTGAACTATGGAACTTACTTTACTGGTGTGCAGTTACTTCATCTTGACATATTAGGGATTTGGCTGTATTAGTGTGCATGCCTCCTTGTCTCAAAATGCCTCTGTATGACATTGTTCTTCGTCCTGATCCTGAATTACTTTTTACATTAGTTAATGTGGACAACAGAAATCAAGAAATTGTTTTAGCCCATATTTACCACTTTCTCTTCTGCTCCTTTAGGAATAAAGAGAGCAATTTTCATTTAACTGGATCATTCTAAAAGTTTCTGTTCCTCTGATCATCTTTTTATTACTTTTAGAATAACTGAAAAGAGGTGGAGCTCTACTTCCTTAACCATTAGCCATTGGATTCATTATGTTATTGTCATAGCTTAATCTTTGGCTGCTATTACTCTTAGGGAATTTAGTTCGATTTGTACTCGACTCAACAGCTTCCTGCAGGGAGGTTCATGGCGTTCTTCATCTGAAATTTGCAGTGTGACCACTTATGCTTCTCATATGTTGTACAACATTATCAACTTCAGATTGATGTTCTTTTGGCCAGGGAGCACTTTGTTTGATCTGGCCATGAATTTTCTGTCAGTCACTAAAACATTAACTGGGTGCTGCAGTAGTATTGACGTACTGTGTTTGTTTATTTTTGTTTTCTTTTGTTTTGAAGACCTGTGATAGCTTTAGAATACATCATAAGTAATGGAGAGGATCAGAGGCTATGTCCTAATTACTTACAAAAAATCTTCATTGTACATAGTTCTACTCATCCTAATTCTTAGTCATTACAATCCACCAGCCCTCCCCTAGCCTCCATCCCTCTCTTTGGTTTGCATTAGTCAGGAAGTCTGGTGTAAAAACAATCCATTTGTAGCATCCAGAGTCATGGGTGGGGTACAACTTTTCAGCATGCTAGTGAGTCCCTTCCTGTCTTGAAGTTCGACTGCCTCATAAGTAATGACCGTGACAAGGACGAGTACGACCACGAGAAATAAAGATTACTTGTAAGAGGCAGGGGCATTATTCCAGCACGTGCTTACATGACACTCTTAGAAGCAACTTGTTCTCTAATGAGTCAAAATGTATTGTTCTGTCTTCACCAAAATTAGATCAAGTACCATCGATAGCAATGTTTTCAAACTTCTAAACTGCTGTGATGAACTAAACAACAATGCTTAAGCTAATAGTAATGGTTTGCTACTTACTGGGCCTTCATCAACTTTCTTATACTTACCTGGTCTCCTGGACCAAGTCATTTATTCTGCTGTTCTAGTCAACACTTTAAGATGAAGGCCTTCTGTTTCCGAATTGCATGAAAGCGAGAGACTGCTGGGACGATAACATCTGCATGTGACAAGAAGGAAGTGGAGCAAGCAAGGCATTCACGCACCCACTCCTTTGTGTTTAGATTAGACTAGTGGTGCCCTATCAAATATTGCTTTCTCTGGACACTCAAAGGCAATAAAAATAAACCATTTGCTGGGCCTTCTCGCTCGGCCGCGTGCTCAGTAAAAGTCTTGATATTATTGTATGGCGACAAGATAAATTGTTGAGTGCTGAACACTGAACTGTGCTACAGTGTTTGGGAACATTCTGTGTTTTCCAACAAGTTCAAAAAGGTGACGGGCCTATAAAATCTCTGCACAGATTACCTAATGAGACATTTCAATAGAGAAACCCGCATCATATAAACAAAGTTTAAAAATGCAAGCCTTTTTTTTATTTTTATTTTTAACATATGCAGCAAATTAAACCAAATATACATTCAAAATGAACAGTTGTAAACAGCTGCGTCTACGTTTTGAACAAGACAGTCATATTCTCTATTGGCCACGAGTTCCTGGCTCAGTGCAACCAAGGCTCTAATGTGCAGCTCCTATATTTTACAAAAATATTGGGATTGCTCTCACTGCTACCTCGTGTTTTCTGATTACATTTCGGCATGCGTGCATACTCATGCTGGTGACATGCAAATCACTGACCACTCAATGGCCCTAATTTGTAAACGTTTAGGTCGAGCGCCCAAGCGCTCTGACCTGTTGTAATCTATCTGGGGGCTTTTAACTACGCCCACCGCCCACCACACGCCCATCACTATCACTCCTTCATGGGCTTGCTTTTAAAAAATTATTTGTTATCATTGGTAAATGGTTTACGTCTGTCCCTCCTTGGGGCAGTTTTGTTACTGTCTTGGCCATCGACCCTGTTACATGGATTATTGCACATTTGCAGATTTGTTTGACTGCAAGCAAACTTCTTTTTCCTTTTGCGTTTCACCTTCATTCTTGTGATGGCCATGGCGCTTTGAATTGGCTTTCTTATGTCAACTGTTTTACTTTTCATTTTCAATTTATGTGGCAAGAAAAGTCCAGTTAGGAATTTACAGCGCTAATAGCTCCAACTCAAGCAATCGTGAGACCTATTGCATTGCAAATGCTTGTTTTTTTACTGTGAACAGTTTTGCCTTACAATTGACTTAGGTGTGAGTTGCTCATTAATTTCCAAATGCTTAATTCACAAGCTTTTATCTGTGATTAAGCATGTCTTCTTACCTGTGGAAATTCATTAATAAGTCTTGGGCAGGAAACAACTGCTGCGATCTCTTTAGTCCAAAGACTCACACATCAGTGCTGTATACTGCTTTTTATATTGCCATTAGTGGTCATTTACCTACTCCAGTTTGGAGATGGCCTCATTGCATGCTAATCCACCCCCTCTTGTTTCGCCTGACCCTCCTCTATCACTTGAGTCCCCTTTCTTCATGTTCCTGGCCATCATGGGAGAGGAATAAAGGCTGAGTCCCACCTTCAGAGTACTTTCTCCCACTGTTACAAAAAACAAAAGGAGGGGCTCGGGGGCTCATGTAATTTTGGTGAGTGGCTGTGGACATCTGATGAAGCAGTGTCAACCAGAGGCTGGAGGCCCATTCATCCTGTGGCATGGGAGGATTACAGAAAGGTTGATTGCTGTTCGTCATTGCCACTGTGCCATTCACAGCCTCTACCTGCTATCAACCATCTTCAGGAGAAGCGGGCTTCAGAAGTTGGTTAAGATCTGATAGTTTTTTTAATTTGATATGCTTGTAGTAGTAGAGCAATTCTGATTGACAGATGCAATGGTTCCTTTGATGTGATTTACTTGCATTGAGGTGTCCATAAATGTAGCATCAGACTTCAGTGACTGTCACTTGTGCACAAGACCATATCCCTTAAGCACATCTTTGTGGATTAGAATGGTGCTTTTGGTCTCCATGACCCTTCATCTGAGTTTTTGACCACTGTCAGATGTGGCAGTGTTATCATGCCCTTCAAATGGATCAGTACCGATATGATGTATGTTTTTCCCGTTTGCCCAAAACCAAGTCTAACTGCATTTGCCTCTGGTATCATGAGGGATGTTGCAATAACCTCAAAGGAGTTGCTAGCGGGGCTCACTGTTGAGGTCTATGTTTTTGTGCCTGTTTGAATTGTCTATTTAGGTTTGGCTTTGCAATGCAGATGTGTGCAATACATATTGTTAACACTTCTTCAAAATAAACATTGAAGTGTGATTCAGCTCCACGCACAGGAGAAGCACACCCCTACCTCATTCTATTGGCTATCTGGTGTCTCACTCCACCTTCCAAAAAACTATGAAATTCATTACCCCAAAATATAAGATCCACAGATAACTATCTTGCCTTCAGAAGACTACTCAAGAGTTGTCTCTTTCCTTCATAACCACCATATTCAAACAGCAATAGACTGCATATGCCTATGTTGATAAATATTTATAATCTGAATGTGTATATTCTAGATATGTATAGTTCTTTAAGAAATAATTACAGTTACTATTTCATAATAATAAATTGTACACATACTCTTTAAGCCTGTTTAACAAATGTATATTTACTTGCGGTTAAAATATATATATATATATATATATATATATATATACCAACACCAGTAAATTATGTATCTCAGATATTGATTTGTTGCATACATTATCTGTGTTGGATGATGATACACAGGCACATGACGATCCATTTGTGAATTTGGACATTTTGGGTATAGAAACAGATATGTCGTGCCCTAGTCCGTTTAAACCCAAATTGACCTTTTTACCAGCAGTTCAGAGTGAAGCTATACAAGTATTTGAAAAAGATATGATAAATCGATTGAAGAAAATGAGATATGGGTCTAAGAACAAAAAATATGATAATCTTTCTTTTTACCAGAAAATGGCGGTGAATAACCTAAAAAGTGATTCAAGTATTGTTATTCGTGAATCTGACAAGGGAGGTAATGTAGTTGTCCTGAATAAGAGTCAATATTTACAAGAAGGAGAGCGACAGTTAAGTGATGTAAAATGTTACACTCGTGCCAATCTAATGGAGTTTAAAACATCCATTCTACAGTATCATGGGTTATTGGTAGAATGGAGAGACAGGAGTCTATTGGAGTGGGATGAATATCAGTTCCTTAAATGTGATCATCCTAAGATTCCGGTCCTTTACCTTTTACCTAAGCTGCATAAGAACAAGCAAAGTCCCCCTGGCAGACCGATCATGTCAGCAATAGGATCATTACTTGAGGATACCTCAAGATATATAGATTTCTTCCTCAGGCCCTTTGTGGAAAGTCTACCATCGTACTTGAAGGATACAACGCAATTTCTAAAGATGCTGGATGGTCTAAGATGGGAGAATGATTTTCTGTTTTTAACATTGGATGTTACAGGTTTATACACATGCATCCAACACGAATTGGGCCTTGCAGCGGTTAGGCACTATTTGAGAGCAAGATCTATATCACATCTAATGCATACTGAAATGATCTGCGACATGATCTGGTACTGCCTTAATAATAACTTCTTTCTATTTGATGATGAGATATACAAACAAATTCAAGGGACTGCTATGGGTACATGTTTTGCTCCCAGCTACGCGAATCTCTTTATGGGGCATTGGGAGGAACAGTTGCCATCAGACATAGCAGATTATGAAGATAGAGTTATGTTGTGGTGCCGGTATATAGATGATATTTTCATCATCTGGAAAGGTGATGTAGTATTGGCACTTACTTTTGTGGAGGCTTTGAATGATAACAACTATAATTTGAAATTAAGTGAGCAACACAGCAATACATCGATCCAGTTTTTGGATGTGGAGGTGAATGTAGAGGATGGTGGTACATACAAAACTGTATAGGAAAGTAACAGCAGGCAACAGTTTATTAAATGCCACGAGTGCCCATCCACCAAATCTGATTAAAAGCATTCCATATGGAGAGTTATTGAGAGCAAAATGAATCTGTAGCACTAATAAAAATACCAGCAGGAATGCATGACCATGTGCACTAGATTTAAGGAAGGAGGTTATGGTGACAATGTCATCATGCAGGCCGTGAAAAAAGTAGAGGGATGCTCAAGATCAGAGGTATTATACAGATCACAACATCACACTAAGATGGACGAAAAAATCAGATTTGTCACGACCTATTCAAATCAGGCATATAACATAAGACAGGCTTTGTCTAAAAGTTGGCATATCCTTCAGACAGATTTAGACCTAGAGGACTTTATAGGGAGTGCTCCAGCAGTAACATACCGCAGGGGCAGATCATTACAAGATAACCTTAGTCAAAATATGGTGATGAGCAGAAATACCTCTGACAATGTGAGATCTACAGTGACTGGGTTTTACTGTTGCCATCAATGTAAAGCATGTAAGTACAGTAAGGACTGTAAAAATGTCAGAGTAGGGAATGGACGGAAAGACTATGAGATCAAGGGATTTTTTACTTGTAATACTGACTATTGTGTATACTGTTTGAGATGCCCATGTGAAAAAATATGTGGGAAGCACGATACACAAGGCAAAAAAGAGAATGCTGGAACATGTAAGGGCGATCCGCAACTTTGATCACAATTATCCTGTGGCCCGACATTTTCATGAGATGCATCAAGGGGATGAAAGGTTACTCAGCAATTTGGTGTGTGATCAAATTAAACTGAATTCTCGGGGAGGTGATAGACAGAAAATGTTACGTATCTTGGAATCCAAGTACAATATCAACTTCATCACTCTCTCCCCTGGAGGTTTGAATTTGAGTGAAGAGATGACCACACCCCTGGGATGATGAAACTTTCTCGAAAAAAGTTTTTTCTAAGTAGATTTTTTCTAAAAAAGTTATTCCGGATATTTTTTACTTCTTTTTCTTTTGCATTTCTTCTTTCCTGTTTAAAATATTTAACATTGTTACTGAGCTGCTTCTTTGTATTTATATGGGATCTTAAGGGTTTATGTTGGGGGTTTGAAGACTCAAAATGTACATTTTGGTGCGAAATAATAAGTGAAGAGAGGGATGGTCATGGAGATTATGGGACCTGGTTTAATTGAACCAATCAGTTATAAGATGGAGCACTGAAGCAATTGTGATTTAATTGAATAAGGATAATACATTTGTACATATCATTAATGGATTATAAGTTACATCTAACTGATTGAAACAAAGTACCAATAAGGATTTAGTATTTTTGAAGTCATTATAAGATGTCTCCCACCGTGTAGCAAATTGCAGTGATGTATTGGAAAGTGAGTCTCTTTTCTATGTTTATGAGGTGTGTATTTAAACATGATGTATTGTATACTCCCCCATCCGTGAACAAGGCTACGGCTGAAACGCGTTGGGAGGAGATCTTTTTGTACTTCTGTCAATAGATATTTTTTGCAACTACCGAAGGTGTCTTAGTTTTCCTTCAAAAATGCAAGGGAGCACGTGTAGTAATATATATATTCCAACAAAGCGGTCCTAATTGCAGTGCGCATTTTACACTGGTGCACACGTGAGGAATGGACCTTTCCTTCTTAATCTTCAAAACAAACACTTGAGAACAATTGTAACGTTGCACTTCAGGAGAGTTTATACACTTTAATCCAATCGTGTTCTCCACCAAACACCACGACCTGCGCGTTTCGACCTCATGGTCTTGCTCACTGTGAGCAAAACCGTGTGGTCGTAACGGGTAGGTGATGGTGTTTGGTGGAGTACCCAATTGGATTAAAGTGTATAAACTCTCCTGGAGTGCATGTTAGCAAAGTACGCTTATTAACTTCAAATATTACAAATCTTGAAAGTCTGTGTTTATACAATAGTACTTTTTTTTCTCATATTATACCCATTATTATATTCCTTGCACACATATTCCCTTACTATGTATTTACATATCTATTTATTACTGAAGTCCTACTGTACTAGAGAAAAATTAAATAAAAAGAAATAAAATCTATAATTAAAATTATAAATAATTTAAAGAATTTGTATATATATATATATATATATATATATATATATATATATATATATACATTTACCCTCTTGAAACTTTACTCCATCTCCCCATCACCCTATGTCTCTATCAATCTATCCTCCATCCCCACTCTTACTCATCCCAAACCCATTCTACTACTTTCATCTCCAAAATAAGCCTACCAAAGCTGTTCCCCCCCCTCAACCACATCTAGCTCACCCCATACCTCAGTTCACTACCATGATCTCCCTAACAACTGTACTAAATTCTTCCTCATTTATCTCACTTTTGACTCATCCAAAACCCCTCCTGCTACTATGATCCTCCTAACCCTTTCCACACACTCTTCCCTCCTCCATCTCTCTTTTCCTCATCCCAAGCCTCATCCTATTACTATAAACTCCCAATTAACACTTCTAGATTCCATTGTTTTCTATGGAGTACAAAACTCGACTTGTGCATGTTGGATTTTTGTCATTTTGGTCTTGTTTGATTTAGATAAATATTGCCTATTTTTCTAAACTGGTGTGGTGCCCATTTTGTAGTGTTTTCACTGTATTCTTGTGTGTGTTGGTACAAATACTTTACACATTGCCTTTGAGATAAGCCTGACTGCTTGTGCCAAGCTACCAAAGGGGTGAGCATGGTTGTCTTTGGAGTGTAACTCCATTACCCTGACTAGAGCGAGGGTCCCTGCTTGGAAAAAGTGCAAACTGACTGCCAACCAGAGACCCCATTTCTAACACCCACATTATGCAAAAAACGGCCCAAGAGCATGATATCCTTCTACGCCAAACTGAGCTGGAGTCTTCTATTCCAAGGCAGTTCCCCAGTCACTGGAGACCCCAGAACATCAAAAAACCCTATGGGTTTTAGCTTTCGACCCATGGCTAGCCACAGCATCCAAGAAAGACGTAAGACACATGGTGTAGAGTAGCCCCTTAGGCATGAGCGACTATATATTTTAAGATTCCCACTCTGAGAGAACGATTTCGCTAGGCTTCATTTATCGTAGTAGTGCTGCAGCAAAGGTCCTGGCCATAAACAATAGCTACAAAAATAATAATAATAATAATAATGAAATAAATAAATACAAGCATTGTCTTCAACACATAGCCAAAGACCAGGAGCACAGCTATAATTGATGAAACAGTTGCATTGGCACCGGTGCCCATAAAATGAGGTGCATATTAAACCGTGAAATTGCTGTATTTTATTTCCCCAACATATACATGCCAATAGACCCGATTCAAGTGGGAGACTCACAATTTTTTACGGCAAGAATGGCTTGCTTTTGGCTGTCCTGGTTCAAAATTGCCTCTCCCTTCAATAGAAGTTAAGGAGGCAAATACATTCTCCGTATTACTGTTATTTTTTTTAATCTCCCTCCTCCATCTTCTAAAATGTTGCCATGTATGCCAGCACCAGTCAAAGGGGCTATTTTCCTTGGCTTGTGGTATCCCTGCTACGTTACTGCTAAATACTTCTTGTTGCGTTTCTAACATTGCACATCGTTAACGATTCACGTTCATAATATTTTGATTTTCAAAACCTTTTTACAGCACCTACTAAGTGACCTTGCGAAAAGTTACCAAAAAAAACAAAAGACTAGAACACATTCTCCACTGCGCATGTAAACTAAGGAATAGCAGATATCCCACTTGCCTCAGATTCACAAAGCGTCAGTCATAAATAAAATTAAAAAGACATTCACAAGAAGAAACGGTGTTCATTTCATTATTTGAGAAGCTAAATATGTATTTTATTTTCAGAAACAGCTACAGGGCTTCCCAGCAGTGGCGGACCTGCTCGCGAGAATGCCTTAACTGCAAAGGAACGGGCTGTCAGAGCTCACTTGTGGGAAACTTGCAGGACTGCGTGTTTGGCTTTCCTTTTCCTGTTTGACTTTCGTCTTTAAATAATGCGGTTACTTCACAGCGGCTCGCTTTGTCGCTTGGGTGCAGCCATATTTTTTTTAGCAGTTGAAAAAAAATGACTTCCCATAATTGGGCCTTTGTTATTTCCCCTCTGTGAAAAGAGAACTGACAAATTCAGGCTTCGAAGTAATAGATGTTTTCCTGTTTTTTACTCCGTGCTCTAACGAGGCTGATGTCTCCATTAACCAGTTTTGAAATAGTCAAATTTAAGGACAAGGGTAGGACGTTTAAAATATGAGTGTGAACGGTCTGGTAATAAAGCTGAAAATCGATGCGCAGGGAAATACCATTCTATGGCCTTCCTCTGCACAGCAGTCAAAAGTCAATGAGCATCACTAGATATACATGTGTGAGAGTCCTTCCCCTCATACTCTTGTGGTCAGAGCTAGTGCAAGCATAGTTTTTTTTGTTTAATTTTTTAAAACTTATTTCAATAAGCGTGGTTTACAGATCTATGCATTTTATTTGTATTTGGGCAAGATTACAGAAATAGGCCAGGTAATCGGTAATTTTGCATTAGGGTTTGTAGACTGTAAGTGTATAGATGACATTTGCACCAGCCAAGTGTCACAAAGGCATATACACCACTCACTCCCCTTTCTCAAATTTAGCTTTTCCTTTTTCTTTGTTATTGGTGGTGATGAGAAGTAAACTGCATTGATGGACGAGGCCTCGTTTTCCGTTTAATAGAAGAGTTTCCCGAGTAATGATTCATGAGCATTCATTTTTCATGTTTTATATGTTTCAGAGGCTAAGGGGCAACAAATCACTATACCTAGTACATCAATCATGTAAAAGTATTCATATTTACATTTTACATGTGCAACAGTGAAGAAGGCTTGCCAGTAAGCATGCGCATCGGAGACTGGACCAATTATGTGACAGTCTAGTAAGCCCTTCTAACATAACAAATATAAACATCACAGCAGATACAGTCTGTAAATAAAATATGGAGAGAATATCTAGTGGAAGTAAACAGCAACAATTGACCAGACAGGTGTTTGTTCAGTGAGTGGATCCATAATAACAAGAATATTATTTTCTAATGTCTAATCAGGGAGTATCATCAAAAAGTGAAATCTCGGCCAAAGTAGGAGTACTGAGATACATCCACCAAAAAGGCATACGCTTCTGCATCATTAGGATAATAATCATGGCTGATGTCACAGCAGGATGTGCCAGCATCATTGAGAGCATCTAGAGGTCGCATATTAGCGGAAGTAAATAAGAGTGGAAGTGGCGATTGAAGATTAATCGTTAATGCTCCTTACACTTACACATAGTGTATTGCTCCATATGTGTGTGATGGCCTTGCTCTAAACACCCTTCTAGCCTCAGTGTGTAACCAGGAGATTCCTTTTCATGGGGGCCATGTATCAGTAGATGTCTATGCCAAGATGTCACTACTTAGAAAAACCATCTACAGTTAAGAAAATATCTTTCAGGACACGTCAAGATAGAAAAACACCCTCCCTCATTGAGACCTGGAAACTAAAAGTCCTGTCCTAGCAGTAACATTTCCATTATTCAGAAGAGACAAGTTACTTATTATATAATACTACAAAGACAAAGATCCATAGAAAATATGATAGATTTAGTATTGGGCAGACTCAGTAAGGCAACACATTTGAGAGAAAGCTCAACTTCCTGTTTTGAAAGCTTGGTGCTGCTGTGAATGAGACGCACCAGTGCCTTGTGTGAAGTTTGTACTTGTGGTACAGTCTCCTGTAAAAATGTTAATGCAAACACAACTATTCCAGGGTAACTATGTACATATTCTGGTTTCATGGTAATTATACATTTCACACATAGGCATCACAATGGCATCTCGGCTTGGCCCCTGTTTGCAGTTTAATTAATTTGGTGTTACAATTTAATGGAGAGCCAGGTCACACTATTTTAAGTGATCTGGCTTTGTGTTAAAACCTATGGGTGTTTGTGCTGTTTCAGCCATATTAATAGGGGCTGGCAGAATTGGCAGAGTTTCTTTCCGCAGAATCACATTAAAATTCTGAGATATTCCACCAAGGTATAGAGGAGTCACCAAAATGTGCAGGTTATACCCCTTAATGCCCTTACATGAAACAGATTTGCACTGGTGGAAAGCAACGTAAAGAGATGCAAAGTGACACAAAGGGGGTCATTCTGACCCCGGCGGTCTCAGACCGCCGGGGCCAGGGTCGGCGGGAGCACCGCCGACAGACCGGCGGTGCCCCGCAGGGCATTCTGACCGCGGCGGTTCGGCCGCGGTCAGACTAGGAAAACCGGCGGTCTCCCGCTGGTTTTCCGCTGCCCTACAGAATCCTCCATGGCGGCGGAGCGCGCTCCGCCGCCATGGGGATTCTGACACCCCCTACCGCCATCCTGTTCCTGGCGGGTCTCCCGCCAGGAACAGGATTGCGGTAGGGGGTGCCGCCGGGCCCCTGGGGGCCCCTGCAGTGCCCATGCCAATGGCATGGGCACTGCAGGGGACCCCGTAAGAGGGCCCCAAAAAGAATTTCAGTGTCTGCCTAGCAGACACTGAAATTCACGACGGGTGCTACTGCACCCGTCGCACTCCAGCAACTCCGCTGGCTCCATTCGGAGCCGGCTTCATCGCTGCTGGGTCTTTCCCGCTGTGCTGGCGGGCGGCCTTTTGGCGGTCGCCCGCCAGCACAGCGAGAAAGCCAGAATGGCCGCCGCGGTCTTGTGACCGCGGTGCGGTCATTTGGCGGTAACCGCATGGCGGGCGGCGACCGCCGCCCGCCGCGGTTAGAATCACCGCCAAAAAAGTCTCTTAAAGGTATTTTCTGTTCCACGTGGTGTCCTCTTTCAGCGCAGAATGCCTTTTGCACTGTTTTGTGATGCTTTAAATTAAGGGGGTTTCTTGGGCATTACCAAAGGGAATAATTACAAATATCTCTATAACATTTGGGGCGAAAAGGAGGCTACAGCAAACCCCACGTCTTCCTCAGGTAAACTATCACAAACAAATCATGACGTGGTGATTGAATCATTTGGTTCTATGTTATCTTCAGTACTTCAAGAAGTACTATCCACCCCTGGAAACTGCCTTGTCAATCTTAGAACAATTCCAAGACTTGGATGAGGTGGGTTTACTCACGTAATGTGACATGCTTCATCATTGGCCACCTCAACCCACCCTGGGAAGTTAATTCTACCAGGGTGGACTCAAGCTCAAGGGGGACTACCTTGAGAGAGTTCTTTTAGATCAATTGTCTGGATATTTCTCTGGAATATTTTCTCCTTTCATAATGAGGGCCGGAATCTACCATAGATTTCAACATTTCAGATGCCTGAAAAAAATTGAAGGATTACACTATGCAGAAGAAACTGATAACAGGATGCCACAGTGAAGCACTTATCCAAACAAGTCAAAACAACTTTTCGATTTATGTGCAGGTTTGCAGCCTTAGTAATTGCTGCTTACACACAGTAACCTATCAAAGGTTAAGTAATGAGCTGAAATTCACAAATCACAACATACCACTCTGGGGCTGATTATGAGTTAGACGGATGGTTTACACCATCCGCCGTACTTCCGGCAGGGAGGTTGCCACCATAGTGGCTACCTCCCTGCGGGCCCCATTAAGAGTTTCTCGCTAGGTCACTGGGAGGAAACCTGAGTTTCCACCCGCTGGCCTTTGCGGAAACAGCCTTCAGCATTGTCTCCGGCTCGTAATCGAGCTGGCCGCAATGCTGTAGAACGCAGAGTGCACCAGCACCCTTGCAATGTTCACCGTCTGTAAAGCAGACAGTAAACATTCGGATGGTGTTGGCCGGGGGGGGGGGGGCAGCACTGCCCATGCCAGGTGCATATGCAGTACAGGGGCACTCCTGGGTCCCCCTGCACCCGTTCTCTGTGAGCATTTTCATTGTGGTGGTACTGCCATGAAACCGCTGGTGGAGAAGGGGGGGTTGTAATCCCCAAGGCAATGCTGCTTGCAGTGCTGCCTCATAGATTAGGACCGCTGACACCATTAGGCAGCCGGAATCTCCGATCCAGCGGAGCTGGCGATTCCCTGGTAGCCCGACCACCAGGATTGTAATGTGGCGGTCGGACCACTGCCGCATTTGCTGTGGTCCGACCGCCATCTGCGAGTGTGGCGGTCTAATGACTGCCAGACTCGTAATGAGGCCCTCTGTGTCTTGGAGACTGAAAACCAGTGTCTGAAGCTTTCTGCTTTTAAAAGGAATCCTTGACTATCTCTCTTTCACACATGGCATATTGTCACCTCCTAAATATGTTATATTTGCTACCCTACTTTGAAAACTTACATATTCACCTCTGCTCTACAAATAACAAATACCTACTGCTATGTTTTTGAGGGACTTTTACATTCTAATGACTCTAAACAGAACCACCTTATTACAGTCAGTAAAATGTTTTGTACCCTTCTAATCACGTCTATACTGTGAGAAATTGGGTTGTTAGTGGATACGGGGGTGAGCTTTGGTTAAACAAAAGCTGCAATCTCTGGAAGGGTGAATCACAAAAAGTCACTAATTTAACCTGTGCTTAACCCTGGGTAGTTTGGCACAAGAAGCAGTCAGGCTTGATTTAGAGGCAATCTGTAAAGCATTTATGCAACACACAAACAGTAATAATATGAAAAGACAAAATAAGAAATATAGCACATCAATTCACAAAAACAGAGTACATTTTAATAAATTATTTGACACCAAAAGAACAAAAGTCCAATCAGTAGAACCAAAGTTATGACTTTTAAAGTTAAAAAATAAATAAAACTAGCACCTAAAAGCTCAAACCACCAATAACAGACATATAGTACCACAAGTCGGGGTCAAAGTAAAAAACATATGGCAAACTGCACTGAAGTGTGGGTCAGATACAAGAAGTGGATTTTGCCCTGGCGCTCATAGCAAGTCACTATTGTTTATTTCAGTTTCTGAATCTCACAATCAACTGCTATGACAGCAGCAGTTGTTAACTAAACTGGTTTCCCATCGTTCTGATGTCATAAAGGCCTTGCAGGTCAGGCTGACATGCCTCTCTGAGAGCCTGTCAGTGCAGCTTTCTTGTCTGCTTTGACTGAAAGAACAGGCATTTGCAATGCAAGGGGTCTCGCATTTGCTCGAGTTAGAGTTATTAGCGCTGTAAATTCCTAACTGTTCTTTTCTTCCACATAAATTGAAAATGAAAAGTAAAACGTTAGTTGACATAACCGAACGGATTCATAGTGCCATGGCCGCTTTGAGGATGAGCGCAAAGGTGAGACACACAAAGAAAAAGAAGTTCGCTCGCAGTCAAACGCATTGAGAATCGTGCATTTATCCATGTAACAGGGGTCAGTCTGCAAGGCGGTAACAAAACCACCCCAAGCAGGGGCAAACGTAAAGCATTTACCAATGATAACAAAGGGTTTTTGAAAGGCAAGCCTAGGAACAAATGAAAGTGAAGGGCATGTGAGGGACGTGGTTAAAAGTCCACTATCCTTACAACAGGTCAAACCGCTTGCACGCTCGACCTCAAAAGGAGGGAAAAGAAAGCAGGAAGTGGGGTTGATGAAGGATGGTGGATAAGACTTCTTTTTTTAACCTTTTGAATAGGGATAAATAACAGGAGCCATGTTATCTCTGCCTAGCAGTCGAAAGAAGGCACAAATGATTTTGGGGGCCATGCATAACATCATATTACACATGAGTAAAAAGTGAATTACGGGGGTGCTTTTTGACCTCGGGGTTCTGAGTGAAGACACAGACATCTCAGGCTTCGCTCTATTTGTTTATTTGAAATACATCCCAAAATTCACTGTTACCTATCTATAATTCGATATGTCATACTCCTTTATCAGCGATCAAGAAAGAAATATAAATACACCAGGAACGACAAGAATACATTTGAACACCAACCTACTAAGCCCATTCCTAATAACTTCATTCTGACACTGTAGGAACGTTACTGCCCATCTTCCTTTGCTTTTAAAGGACCGGATTTCAGCACATAGTTTGTCTCTTAGCGTGTATTCACACCTCATAATCTAACTCTTTCATATGCAACTGATGTGCCATTCGTATTCCTCCTTGTCGTAAGTGAAATCCGCAATGTTTTATTTTTACAGTGAGAATGCCAAAATCCACACATCTTCTGTAAACCAGGCGATGGCAGGAATTCATTAATCTAAAGTGCAGTTGATAAACTATAATTCCAAGATAAACATGAACTTAGAAAAGAACTACCATAACGTGATTTATTTAACTGAACAGTTATTTTCTTAGTTAATCTTTCCACGGAATATAGATAAATAAAACCCATTCCTGCTTCTAATCTTGAATACACGCTGCTCTTAGTAGATTGCATCTTATCAGGGATATTGCCAATTGTAGGAGGCTGGCCTGGCTTGTAGTGGGTACCAGAGGTACATACACCTTGTGCCAGGTCCAGTTATCCCTTATTAGTAGAATAGAGGTGTTTCTAGCAGCTTAGGCTGATAGAAGGTAGCTATGGCAAAGCAGCTTAGGCTGAACTAGGAGACCTGTAAAGCTCCTACTATACCACTTATATCATATGCACAATATCATAAGAAAACACAATACACAGTGTTACTAAAAATAAAGGTACTTTATTTTTATGACAATATGCCAAAAGTATCTCAGTGAGTACCCTCAGTATGAGGATAAGTTATATACACAAGATATATGTACACAAACCAAAATTAGGTAAGTAATGCAAACAGTGTAGAATTACAATAGATTGCAATAGGAGCACATAGGTATGGGGCAACACAAACCATATACTCCAAAAGTGGAATGCGAACCACGAATGGACCCCAAACCTATGTGAGCTTTTAGAGGGTCGCTGGGACTGTAAGAAAACAGTGAGGGTTAGAAAAATAGCCCACCCCAAGACCCTGAAAAGTAGGTGTAAAGTGCACCTACTACCCCCAGAGAGCACAGAAGTCGTGATAGGGGGATTCTGCAGGAAGAACAAACACCAGCAATGCAACAACAGTGGATTTACGGACCTGAGTACCATTAAGACCAGGGGACCAAGTCCAATAGTCGCGACAGTGTCGAGAGTGGGCAGGAGCCCAGGAAATGCCAGCTGAAGGTGCAAGGAAGCTGTCACCTGTTGGAAAAAGCTTGGAGTTTTGCAAGAAAGAGGACTAGGAACTTCTCCTTTGGAGGATGGATGTCCCACGTTGCGATGAAGCTTGCAGAGGTGTTCCCATGCAGAAAGACTACAAACAAACCTTGCTAGCTGCAAGAGTTGTGGTAGAGGTTTTTGGGTGCTGCTGTAGCCCAGGAGGGACCAGGATATCGCCACTTGGAGGAGGAGAGAGAGGGGGCGCCCAGCAACTCAAGGAGCCCTCACAGAAGCAGGCAGCACCCGCAAAAGTACCTGAACAGGCACTTGGAAGGAAAGTGAACCAGAGTCCATGCGAAGTCACAAAAGGGAGTCCCACGACGCCGGAGCACAACTCAAAAGGTTGTGCACTGCAGGAAGGAGTGCCGGGGACCCAGGCTTGGTTGTGCGCTAAGGAAATCCTGGAAGAGAGCACAGGAGCCGGAGCAGATGCAAATCACGCGGTACCCAGCAATGCAGTCTAGCGTGGGGGAGGCAAGGACTTACCTCCACCAAACTTGGAATGAAGAGTCACTGGACTGTGGGAGTCACTTGGACAGAGTTGCTGAGTTCCAGGGACCATGCTTGTCAGGATGAGAGGGGACCCAGAGGACCAGTGTTGCAGTCTTTTGGTGCCTGCGTTAGCAGGGGGAAGATTCCATCGACCCACAGGAGATTTCTTCAGAGCTCCTGGTGCAGGGTGAAGGCAGGCTACCCCCAGAGCATGCACCACCTGGAAACAGTCGAGAAAGCCGGCAGGATTAGGTGCTACAATGTTGCTGGTAGTCATCTTTCTACTTTGTTGCGGTTTTGCAGGCATCCTGAGCAGTCAGCTGTCGATCCTTTGGTAGAAGGTGAAGAGGGAGATGCAGAGGAACTCTGGTGAGCTCTTGCATTCGTTATCTGAAGAATTCCCCAAAGCAGAGACCCTAAATAGCCAGAAAAGGAGGTTTGGCTACCAGGTTAGGAGGATTGGCTACCAAGAGAGGTAAGAGCCTATCAGAAGGAGCCTCTGATGTCACCTGCTGGCACTGACCACTCAGAGCAGTCCAGTGTGCCCCCAACACCTCTGTTTCCAAGATGGCAGAGGTCTGGGACACACTGGAGGAGCTCTGGTCACCTCCCCTGGGAGGTGCAGGTCAGGGGAGTGGTCACTCCCCTTTCCTTTGTCCAGTTTCACGCCAGAGCAGGGCTGGGGGATCCCTGAACCGGTGTAGACTGGCTTATGCAGAGATGGGCACCATCTATGCCCATCAAAGCATTTCCAGAGGCCGGGTGAGGCTACTCCTCCCCAGCCCTTCACACCTATTTCCAAAGGGAGAGGGTGTAACACCCTCTCTCTGAGGAAATCCTTTGTTCTGCCTTCCTGGGCCTGGGCTGCTCGGACCCCAGGAGGAACCTGTCTGAGGGGTTGGCAGCAGCTGCAGTGGAGACCCCGGAAAGGCAGTTTAGCAGTACCCAGGTACTGTGCTAGAGTCCCGGGGGATCATGGAATTGTCACCCAATACCAGAATGGTATTGGGGGACAATTCCATGATCTTAGACATGTTACATGGCCATGTTCGGAGTTACCATTGTGACGCTATACATAGGTAGTGACCTATGTACAGTGCACGTGTGTAATGGTTTCCCCGCACTCACAAAGTCCAGGTAATTTGCCCTGAACGATGTGGGGGCACCTTGGCTAGTGCCAGGGTGCCCACACATTAAGTAACTTTGCACCCAACCTTCACCAGGTGAAGGTTAGACATATAGGTCACTTATAATTTACTTAAGTGTAGTGGTAAATGGCTGTGAAATAACGTGGACGTTATTTCACTCAGGCTGCACTGGCAGGCCTGTGTAAGAATTGTCAGAGCTCCCTATGGGTGGCAAAAGAAATGCTGCAGCCCATAGGGATCTCCTGGAACCCCAATACCCTGGTACTTCAGTACCATATACTAGGGAATTATATGGGTGTACCAGTATGCCAATGTGAATTGGTAAATTTAGTCACTAGCCTGTTAGTGACAAATTTGGAACGCAGAGAGAGCATAACCACTGAGGTTCTGGTTAGCAGAGCCTCATTGAGACAGTTAGGCATCACACTGGGAACACATACAGGGCACATACTTATGAGCACTGTGGCCCTGCCTGGCAGGGTCCCAGTGACACATAGACTAAAACAACATATATACAGTGAAATATGGGGGTAACATGCCAGACAAGATGGTACTTTCCTACACCTATCACCTCCCACTTCACAAAAACTCAACTTTCCTAGCCAACGAGACAACAAGCAATTCCCAGTCCGAGTGGATGCCATTGCAACATTCATTGTTGTACTCACTTGTCAGCCCCTCCCCCTCTCAGAAGAAACCTTTTCAGTTGAAGATGACTTCTGTCTTTTCTCAGTGGGAACAGTCCTCTGATTAACAAAGGCACTTGTGATAAGCTCTTTGCTGCTCATAACTTTCAGCAATTCCTAAAATGCCCTGCTTACCAAAGCTGTAACTTTAAATTTGAGTTTTATAGGACTAGATCTGAGTCTTGGAGATTTAGATCTGACGTCATGATCTCACTAGACTAGGTCATTTCTGAAGGTAAGCCTCACTTGATGACGATAGAAATGATATACTGCGTGCCTTATGACCTTCTGTTGTACTTTGCAAACCATCAAGGAAATGTTCCATAACTAAAGATATGAAAGTTATTATAAGAATAAAAATAGTAATATTAATAATCATTACTGCAACAGCATAGTTTAATTTCATGTTTGTCCTTGGTTTGCAGTAATTTTGTATACACTAATGTTACTCATATTTCAAATGTGTTCACACTTTGTGAAGGCTACTACTGTACATAAATAGTCTCAAGGTGGGTTGGGTGTCCCCTCTACCCCCTAAGTAGCTTGTGCTATCCCCCTTATTTTTTATGGTGCTGTACACAGTGGCAAATATTAGTGTGGCTCTATTGCAGAAGCTTCCACCTGTGTTTATAAATAACTGTACACTGGGCACTACATGAACCTGGAGTTTCTGTTGTAGACTGGGAATTGCTGAATAAATGAGAGAAGGGCTAGTCAATTTCAGCCTCTCTGTAGTGGCAACCACAGGTTCTCGGCTCTGGCCAAAGAACTCATATTTGCCAAATCCAGAGGTCATACATTCCAAAATTCCAGATTATTCCTTTGCATTCTGTACCTGTTCGTTGTAATATCTATGTGTAGAGATCTCGATTGTAACTATAAATAGGCAAAGACAACAATAGAACAAGTTGGCATGTGATACTTTTTAGCCATAAAAAAGCTTATTACTCAGCCTAGTTTTGAGACAGTGGTCTGTAACTGAAAACAGCAGTCTCCCTGGAGCGTCCAGTGTTGCTACCTTGAATGGTAACTAGGCATCATAATCTATGAGATACTAAAGTCTATGAGGTCTCTGCAATCCGTTGAATGTCTATTTTGCACCAACCCTGTGAAATTTGTGTAATCTTTTGGAGGATTGCTTTCAAATACCAGAATCCACAGCTTTAATCTGAGAGATTGTTCTTTAGTTATAGGCTTGATCCTGAAAAACCTTTTAACTGAAGGTACAGATTTGCTCTCTGGTACCTATCAAATTTCCCTAATATGAAGGGTCAAATTCCTGCGCCTGCAAAAATTGTGAAACATTAGTGATACCCAGTGCTTAATTTGAGTGGATGGCTTCCGGTGCAGGTCACTGACACTTATTTTTGAGGGCTGGTACTTATTTCTCTGCCTCAAGCATTTACTGCAAGTGAAAGACAAACATGGGAAAGATGGAGAAAGGGAAACACGAAAAAACGCCAAAAAGGGAGAAAAGAGAAAGCTGCAAGAGAACTGAAGGGAATGGCTGTCAATCGATTACAGAGGCCCGAGATGGCTTCAGGATTATGCTGCCTCAGTATTCCGTGTTCGCACATTTAATTGCAGCAGCACGTGTTTCAGAGGAGATCTTGGCACCGAAACGTTTTTGTTCACAAATAAAGCACTGATGATACCTTTGCCGTCTGAGTTTGTAAGATCTCCCTAATAAAAATGACAACTCTGTAGTCATCTGCCGTATCCTGTAAAATCTGGGTAATCCGAGGGATAGATTAAGCCTCTAACGTAGAATATGTTTGGAACCAGGACAGTTACACTGCGATTTAAGTGTTCCTCGAAGAGTATGGTCTTTGAGTCTTGAGTTGCGGTCCAGATGTATTGATCTTGTTTGTCAGGTGTAGTGCAGTTCGTCTAATTGACTGGTTTATAAAGGATGATGCAACATTTGAAGGTGATGTGGGCTGTTGAGGTCGTCTCATTGATTCTTGTATTGTATTGGTTCAGGGAGGGTGCAGCATGAACAATGCTCCTATGTATTTTGAATGATGTATTGGAATATTTAATTCGCTTTCTGTCAGAACTGACTGCAGACTTTTCTGCCAGTCACTGGGAAAGTTTTTTTTTTTTTTTTTTTTTTTTTTAAATAATCAATCCGCATTATCTTCATGTCATACTAATTTGAACATCGTGACCAGGACTGCTTTTGGTTTTGCTGGCATGACAGCACCCCTTGGGCCTTCTTTTCCCATGTGATGTATGGAATTGGACCTTTCCATGCAGGAGGTGGTTTCTGTGTGAGTGACACTCTGTGAGGATATCATTCATGCCTCCACCAATCAAGGAACGGTATACCTGCCATCCAGTGCTACACCTCTGGTTTTTCTGGCGTTTGACAGAGATGGCAGTGAGCACAGATACACTAAAATGTCATTTTATGCCTACTGGGTTCTTGCAGAAGTGAAAAGTTCAAATCTTTTCTGAATAGAGTTATTGAATACTCAAATAGGGTAATTAAGACCCTGGCAGTCTTAAGACCGCCAGGGCCGTGGTGGCAGTTGAACCACCGCCAATGTGGCAGTAGCGCCACGGTGGGACCGCCAGATTACAAGTTTTCATTGGTCTGGTGGTGTTGGCAGTCCTAATCCGCCAGGGTAGTGCTGCAAGCAGCACTGCCCTGGGGATTATGAGTCCCTTCCCTGCCAGCAAATACATGGCAGTAGCACTTCCATGTAAAGGCTGACGGTGGCGGGGTGCAGGGGACCCAAGGGGGGCTCCTGCACTGCACATGGACTTGGCATAGGAATTGCAAGGCCCACCTGGCCAGCCCTGTCATGATGTTCACTGTCTGCTTTACAAACATCGCGATGGGTGCTGGTGATCCCTACACACTACAGCATTGCCGCCGGCTCTATTATGAGCCAGATACAATGCTGTAGGCCTTTTGCTGCTAGGACAATGGGGGGAAACTCTTAATGGGGCCCGTTTGGAAGGCGGCTGCACTGGCGGCAACCTGTCCATCGGGACTTCGGTGGATGGGCTTTTCTGTCGACTGAAGTCATAATGACCCCCAAAGTCTGTTATTGTTAGCATGGCTTCTGTTGTTATTGCTCATGCGTGGAAGAAGCTGTTGCAGCAACCTTTCTGCTAGCTTTTATGGTACATTTTCATGAAGAACAGAGAGCTCCTGCACAGTAATGCCCCAGAGTGCAGTGGCCGTTGGATGTATGAGCAGAATACCAGAGTGTAGAAAGTTAGGGTCATTTGATTGGGCCACTGTGTCTGTGCTTGTGATTAAGAGTGTGTGGTGGTGCCTAGTATGGTTTCACTGGTCTGACTGGTCTTAGTCTGACTGCCTGTACTTACTTTTACATCTCAAAATATCACATTTATGGCATTAAAGAGAGAACTGTATAACCAATGGTTACTGTCCAAAAGATGGGGGGCCCAGGGTATATCTTTTCCTAGGTGCATTTTGGCCACTGTGACTTTTAGAAGTTTTGTTAGTGATGGAACACTGCTCAAGACCCATCCATCACTGGTTTACCACATGATGGGAGTGTTTGTTTGGGTACTAACCAAGAACATAGGGAGACAAATTGATTAGACATGATCTTTAAATGTATGTGAGGAGTGACTGAGATGAGGGTTTGGGGAGGGTATGCCCCCTAAGATAAAGCAAGCAAAGATGACAATGATCATTTAAAAAAAATGTTTTCTTGGAAATTTAAGGAGGTCTTTACCATTTTTATGTTTCCATAGATTCTTCCTTATGTCTAGTGCTTATGCCACTAATAGTACTGCAGAATCATGTAATCTTTAGTATTTCTGCATCAGAGTTACAGCTACCACCAATATCGGTAACTTTGGATGGAGATGATATTATTAACACAACAAAATCTGGAGCACTTGTCAGGGGGTCCTCTATGGTACTCAGTTTGCTGACATCAGAAGGATGTATGGAAGAACCGGCATCAATGGAATTCGAATTCATGACCTAGAGATCACAGCAGATGTCAGCGGTGGGCGTTAACTCGCTGAGCTATCTTGCTTTGTTGTGGTTCTCCTTCACATTGAAAGGTACTCCTACTCGTCTATTGGGGGTAATGCTTTTTTGAGTTCACACAGAAGCCACTGTTAAGTGCATGGTTTATAGTAATCTTATAGGAATGTGACGTTTTCAATTGTAGATTTTTTTTATCCTTATCACTTAGCTCCTTAGCGTTTGTTACTCTTAACCTAGTTTCTCAAAGCTCCTTATGTGTTCGTTATTTCATCAATGGTTTAATTTATATAAAATGTCAACAAATTAATATCCAACAATAAATGCCATTGCATGTTTGGTTGGCATTTGCTTTTTAAAATCATACTTGTAAGTTCACATTTCATAAAGCAACGTACTATGCGTTAGTAATACTATTTGTAACGTCTTTTGTGAAGTTGCAGACATGGGAAAGAAAAAAAAGCACGTCTGTGTTCGACATCAGGTATGCAGCGAAAACTTATGAACTGTAAGTAACATCTGTCCTATTGAAGTGGCGGTATAGAACAATAACAACTGATGCTGTTCCTAGAGTATGCACATCTGGCGATTCTCAAGTGGCTTTCCGCCATAATGGAAGTAAATGTACAGAACACAGCTACACATAACTCCAATTATGTGTTAAATGCGATATCCAAAAAAAGAGAAGTGAGAAAAAGTATTTAGTGGCCAACACTGAAAAAGGAAAAAGTGTGACAACAGCTGGTTTGTTATAAAATGTGTAATGTTCCATGAGCAGCTGTGGCCATGAGACCCTCAGTATTTGAATATAATAGGAACAGAAGTCTTTGAGCCTTAGCGTACCTAAAATACGAATACGTGGGGGCCTGGAGTCCGCGTATAAAAACCTATCCTAATTTCATTATAACATACTAGTTGTGACGTCACTAGTCACCTGGAATAATAGAATCTGTTCATCTTAAATAACTTATTACAGCAGAGTTGTTAGGTCATAATGCCAGCTGCCAAGGTGAAAAGCAGGTCACCGAGCATCATTAAAACTGCATTTAAATATTGAAAGGTGAGCTAACTTCTTCTGATCTGTTTTTATACAATGAACGTTGACCAGCAGGAAGGATATATTAATAGCAGCTTATTTATTTCTTGCACGTTTTAGGTTATTGCAGTTTAGAAAGACCCTCTCTGTATGCTACTGAACTTTCCGAGGTGCAGTATTGTTTTAATCTGACTTACATTAAGCCAGTGGTTTTCAAACTTTTTAACGCCACCTCCTCAGAATTTTTCATAATTATTTTATTGAGTTGGCAGTGTTTAAATATGTCTTGGCTTATTTAAACATTGCAGTATAGTTATGCTACCTTTTTAAAAACGCAATAAACTTTTTCTGCTTTAAAAAAAAAAAAAAAGCACTGTTATCTGCATAATGCTTCTATTGGCCACGGCCAGGGCCCACCCTGGGATCACTTGAGGCCCCCCGTTTGAAGACCCTTGCATTAAACTGATGCTAATATCTTTTTGCGACAGATTAGTAACTGCTTTTCAGTGTGCTTAATTTTTCCCTAAAGATTTCACTTATATTCTTCATGTCTGGAGCATTGCTCTTTCTTTCGCATGAATGAGCAAGACACCAAGGATTTAAGAGTTGTCAAAACTGTGAGAGTTAGGCCATGTATTATAAGGATTAAAATACCCTGTACCATACAATAAGAGGATATTGTTTAGTGACTGTAGTTTGGTCACAAAATATTAATACATACCACTGCAAATCAGTATTTCGGAGAGATGCCCTAAACACACTCCTTCCAAATCGCAAACCCAAATTGCAATTCAGCAAGAAGTTACCAAATCACAATTTATCTTTTCTACATTTAAAAATGCTTTTTGGCAGTTGCAAACGGGCCGAATATATATATATTTGGTTGTGATGATAAGGAGACTTTCTTCAACCACCTGAGTAGAATAATTGAGACTTTGACATTGGTGCGTACATTGCCTTTCATGCTCATTTATTATTTATGAAGGGAATTCTTGGAAGGCAAATATATAATAGGACATTGCAATGTTGAGAGTTGCAATGAAGACAATGGGGTGGCAGAGCACCAAGTAATTTAGACTCATTATTGCCATACAGGTCAAGGCAATAAGGATATTTACATCCAGCCTTTTCTTCATGAGAAAAGTAGGGTCTTATTGTTGAGCAGGAGTTCTCTGTGATCACATGCATAGACCAGTGATTTTTGAGTTGCACACAAGCATTTTCCTTCCCCACAAGCAGGCCCTTTTTTGTAATAAAGGACTGGGTGAGGGGAAACATTAAAGATAGGGAGTCCAAAATTAAAACTTTCCTAGAGCCACAATGACCTCAGGAAGGATGAATGGCTCATCACATACAGAGTCATGAGGAAACGGCTGCACCCCTCTGCGGGGAGAAAAGAGGTTCTAATGTGCATGAGAAAAACAAAAACAGAGGCACGATAGGGGACTGAGATAGATATATGAAGTGGGACAATTTGATGAGGGAAGGAGCTGCTGAGTAGTGACATTCACTGGGGTTAGGCAGCCTTGGAAGGCTATCTTGGTGGGCATATGATGGTAGCTATTGTTTGTTTTGTAAGCATTTGGATTGGCTGATCAAATCCACACATTTGAAAATGAGTGCTGATAACATGGTAGTCCTTCGTTATTGAGGTTCACTAGTTGCTAAATTTCCTTGCTTCCATTATAGGGCTTTGCCTGTGACTGGGGTCGGAATTTGGGGAGAGTGCATTCAAAAACTATATAACCCTTGACAAATGTCTGTAATAATTTATTAGCTCTCTCAAAAGCATCACCAGGAGGCTTGGAATGTTGTCATTATCTACTGTTATTTGCCTATATTCTGAATTCAAAGAAAGTCGGAAGCAGATTCATGAGATTCACTTGACTTGTTCTCTAAGGTGTGAAATTAGGGGTGATTTTAAAATGCCTTATGGGCTGCAAACTTCCATTGGCAGATGTTGCATGCCTTATTGTGTGCCCTTACTGTAGGACCATTAAAGAGCATTAACTTTGCACATGAGCAACAGAGAATCATTGTCACTTTGCAGACTAGGCTTCAGTGTTAAATTACAAAGTAAACCCATATTTGAGTATAAAATGCTCTCTTTTAGCACTAGATAAGTCAGCTATCATGGTACCATGCAAAAGCAAGAAGTAACTACACTGTGCTCCAATCTGAAAGCTGCATACATCTGAATATTGGGATAAGTCGTTGTTAGGGTGTAGCAGTCCAAACATTGGTAAATTTGCACAATTCTCAAAATCATATCTATAATAAGTGCACCAACACTGATAAGATGATGATACATACTTTATTTCAAGTAGAAGGAATTGACCTCAGCCATTGACTGTCAGCCTCCTCGCAAGTCTCATTCCTCCCCCCATATTCACTTTGTAATCCCTCTTACATCGGAGGGGATTCTAATGGAAGATACCACACATCTCCCATAAACTGTTAACAAAAATGTACTAGAACTAAAGAAAATGTAAATTTCTCACTCAAAACAGTACAAGCAAGAGATACACAAAAGAAATGTATAAATTAAAGCAATACAGAGTCACACCAACCTGGTCCAGCAAGAGTTCAACAAAAGAGATTTCAAACATAGCCTCATCATCACACACAGTTTTTCTCACTGCACTGTTCTTCCTCATTGAGACATGAGACACATCTTAACGGGGAACATAACAGTGTGTTGAATTCCACCAGTATTCTGCAAAAGAACAGCTCCCAAACCGTTTGAACTTGAATTTGTCAATGTATTTGGCATCCCATTTATGGTGCTTACAAAGCTGGCCCTCGGTTCACTTTCACATAATGTGATCTTAAGACTGAGATACTCTGTTTAAGTTACATTACATTTGCATTTCTTGGCTCTCAATATAAGACCGCACTCCTCCAATATTTTCAACACCTCACAAACCCTTTGGTTATATTCATTCACATTCCAACCAAAAATAAGTATGTAACCTTAGTAAATCTTCACACCATCCACATTTCTCAAAACATATTCCATGGTCCTTTAAAACAGCAGCAGCCAATATGAGTCCAATGACATTTCAAAGTACCAAAAGAAATGACCAAAGCAGTTAAATCTTATGAATCATGATGTAACCTAAGTTGATTATATGCTGAAGTTAAATCTAACATCGAAAAACAAGCCTCTCTTTTTATCATGGATAACATTTCTTTTATATTAGGAAGAGGATAGTGATCTACTATCACACTTTTGTTTAGTTCATACAAGTCCACACAAAATTGTGCATATCAATTGGTCATGCATTTCATTACAACTGAAGCCAACTACTCTGTTGCTCTATTTCTCCAATTATTCCATTGACATTTAGGGGCATATTTATACTCCGTTTGCGCCGGAATTGCGTCGTTTTTTTTTACGCAATTTCGACGCGAAACTAACTCCATATTTATACTTTGGCGTTAGACGCGTCTAGCGCCAAAGTCCATGGAGTTAGCATCATTTTTTAGCGTGGACACCTACTTTGCGTTAATTATATGCAAGGTAGGCGTTCCCGTCTAAAAAATCAACTCCGAGGCATGTGCGTCGGATTTATACTCCCGGGCAAAAATCACGCCCGGGAGTGGGCGGGTCAAAAAAAATGGCGTACGGCCGCTTTTGCGCCGTTTTTTAGTGCCTGCAAAAGGCAGGCGTTAAGGGACCTGTGGGCTCTGAAGGAGCCCAGAGGTGCCCTCCCATGCCCCCAGGGACACCCCCTGTCACCCTTGCCCACCCCAGGAGGACACCCAAGGATGGAGGGACCCATCCCAGGGACATTAAGGTAAGTTCAGGTAAGTGTTTTTGTTCATTTTTTTTTGTGGCATAGGGGGGCCTGATTTGTGCCCCCCTACATGCCACTATGCCCAATGACCATGCCCAGGGGACATAAGTCCCCTGGGCATGGCCATTGGGCAAGGGGGCATGACTCCTGTATTTGCTAAGACAGGAGTCATTTCTATGGGGGTTGGGAGTCGGAAAAAAATGGCGCAAATCGGGTTGAGGCGAAAAAATTGCCTCAACCTGACTTACCCCATTTCTTGACGCCCAAGCTCCATTTTCCCCTACGCCGGCGCTGCCTGGTGTACGTCGTTTTTTTTAACGCACACCAAATGGCACCGGCGGCTAACGCCGGCTAGCGTCATTCAATAAATACGACGCCCGCATGGTGCTTCAGAATGGCGTTAGCCGGCGCTAATTTTTTTGACGCAAAACTGCGTTAGCGCAGTTTTGCGTCAAAAAGTATAAATATGGGCCTTAGCTTCTCCCATTCTTTAAACATGGCTTCTCTCAGCATGACAGGAACATTTCTAACCTTACATGTGTGAGGTAATTTAACCTCTTTTTAACCTAATCCTGTGGACATAGCCTTTGGGGCATCCCAACCCTTCATGAAATACTACTAGAACTCTTTCTTATATGTTACTCTTTCTTCTTCTACCTGTGCTACATCAGTTTTTTCTTTTAATCTGACAGTTGGACTCTCATTGGAATCTAAATAATCCACCAAATCTCACTGGTTAAACCAGCTCCTCTGTGAGTCACCTCTCACTGATGCATCGATTTATCAAATGGTAAATCTATCTTGGAAGGAAATGCGCCCATTAAAAAATGACCAAGCAATTTAATGGGTTAATCTCCTTAACCTTTGGGATGAATATCTGGTTTGTACAAAGAGACCTTTCTGTTCAATTGAGTTTTAAAACCTTCCTTGGTGATCTACCTGATTTTGGTACCCGAGTTAATTAAAATTCTGACTGGTATGTTTTCAATTAGCACCTCTTCCGCACGGTCTTCTTTACCAGAGCCACAGTTCCGCAAAACAATTTCATCTGTGACCTCTTCTTCACCACAATATACTTTTCCAACTTTTTTTCATCATTCCTGACCTACAACACTTCAAGTCAGCTTTCCTGCCACATTTTTACATGTAGCTTTCCATCCTAAACAGTCTTTATTATAGTTATGTGGCCTTGTACTCCACATCAAATACATACTGCTTAAAAGCCTTTGGTATCCTCCATCTGTTTATTGGTTTCTTTTGGTTTAATGTTTTTACTATCATTAAATAAAACAGAACACGGTGCAATATACATCAAGAGTCAAGTAATGCAATAAAAATGAAGACATATGAGCCCCAATTCCAGTATTCTGTTAAGATAAGAGAGGTTTTATAAAACAATATCTACAGAAGACAGAAAGAACAAAGAAAAACCAAAAAGAAGAAAAAAATATTGAAATCGTATAACAATGAAATTATATATCTAAATAACAGAGATAATATGCAAAAGTTATAACTACTGCATAAAAATGTAATGAACCATATGAAAGTTTCAATGTATTTTCTGAGCAAAATATACAAGTTTAAACGTTAAAATGAAACCATGGTAAGTCTATATTAAATAATTAGTAACAGAAGACCACAGTCTGTCACATTTGATTGCTAATGAGGTTGCATGAAGGTTATATGCGTCTAGCCTATGATTTAAAACATTAATTTCCAACATTGTTGAACTGTGGTATCCTCCTGTGTTTTGAAATTAGATCCAATGACTTCTATAATAATAGATAGCAATCAGCAAGTCTATCAATTTTCAAAGAAGATGATCATGAGACAAGATACCATGCAACCCTCCCAAAAAGACTTTTTGGAATGGAAAAAGTCAAAAAAACGTTTGAAATATCATTAACTTTAAACCAAACTGACTTGCAGAACTCTAAAACCTTAGGACAACTGAGAAACGTTCAAATACACACAAGCACAAATTTAGATAGCTTTTCAGGTATGTTGAAGATAGGCCTGGGAGGAGTTCACTGAGTTCCGCTATGCAGAACTCTGCAAAGTGACCAAAAACATCTGCTGTGCTATGCGGAGTTCAGCAAGCAGTGTAGTGCGTAAGGTCGCGCTGTTCATGCTGATTTTTAGTGCTGGCTGTTTGTTTTGCACTATAAAATCAGAGCGAATGGCACCCCGCACTAGGCAAAAGGTCGCTTCTTTTTTTCTGCCACTCAAGAAGACGTTGAAATCGAGCGACAGCTTCCTTAACGCAAACAGAAGGTTTCTCAGCACAAGCTGAAGAACTCTCACCGGGAGGTGGTCTGGAGTAAGCATTTCCTTGCTCGCAGTCACCAACTTAACATTGGTGAGCACGAACAAGGAACAAAACTTCTCTTCTCTACACTGAGGTTTTTGCAACTCCAAGTGTAGCATGGAGTGTGAAAAACTCCACAAACTCTGCGAGCACAGTGGAGTTCACCGTCCACCCCCTAGTAGTGGAGTCTGTTATAAAAGAAAATTAGAGCTTGCTTTAGAGAGGGTGAACATGCAGTGCAATGTAGTTTCAACCAGATCGTATCCCATAAATCCACCATCCATTTAGAAGCTAAATCATATTCCCATAAGGTTTAAACTTTTATTTTAGTTCTAATAAACTGTGAAGAATCAAGCAATTTGTGTATAATAGATGCTTTACTATGAGTTGTATGACCTATTGACGTATCCCTGTTGGTACAATTGTCTGAGGGAAGTTGAAAAAATCCACAAGCAGTACAGTTATTTTATCAGATAATTGAAAGTTTGTGAGCTGCAAGTTTGGAAAGTAGAATTCAGAGGAAATGTCAGAGCATGGAAGAAGGCTACCATTATGCATTAACTGTAAAACCATAATTATTCCCTCATCCATCCAATCCTTCCAATGAAGTGTTCAGCCGTTATGTGTAAGAATTTTATTGTACAAACTGGGACTAGGAGTAAGTTGACTCAAGGACGGAGTTTTGTACACCACATATAATCTCAACAATATGTAAATATGTGAATGGATGAATAAATGACAGTTCCAAATCAGACAATAAGGTATTTGTAGGAGAAGTAGGAGATAGTAAGATTCTTTGAATTTGCTTCATACCAAACATTTTGTGATACTGCGGAAAAGCAGGACAATTAACTCCACTATAGTTCTCAGGGAGTTAAAGTTGAGCAAGGGAAATGTGCACTATTTTTCCATTCCATAGACATTTTTCTAAGTATTTTGTATATCCATGAAAAAACTGTTTGTGGGATATTAATTAGGAACATTGTAAGAAAACATTTTTAAGAGGAAGAAGCATACTTTTTAATTGTGTCTAATCAGCCAAACCATGAGAGGTACAAAGGAGATCATTTTTGTGAATGAGTATTCAGTTTGTCTAATAATTCATTGGTATTTGTTTTAAAAGTATCTTGAAGTGAATTAGAATACCAAATACCTAGGATTGTAATGTGAGAAGAATTCCACACCAATCCTGTATGATCAAATTAAGCATTTACACAATATTTATTGATTTATTAATATTGAGTTTGTACTCCGAGACTTGAGAATAGAGTTGCAATTCTGTAAAGAAAGCTGGGAGGGATGATTCCAGACATGACATAAACACATAAAATGTCTTCCACTTAAGCAGTAAATTTATTATGTTGATGGTCAATGTGAAGACCAGAGCAGGATGGAGAGAACCTATGCTGACATAAAAAAGTATCTAGGGCTAAGATAAAGAGAAGTGGTGATAACGGACAACCATGCCTCGTACGTCTTTTCAGAGGAAAATAAGAGGATTGAGTTTCGATGGCAAATTGCTGCAAGGGCTTTAACTCCTCCATCAAGTCATCTACGGTTAATGCAGTTGTAGATGCGGTGAATCCATTTTAGTTCCTCACTGGGCACAGGAGTCTGCTAAACCTTCAGCTTGCAGGACTTTTGCCAGTTTTAACTAATAACCTTTTACCTACTTAGCATGCTCTGTTTAATCTTATTTATTTCATTATTTCTTTTAGCTTTTGCCTTTTCCTTACATTTTATAAGAAATGTTTTGATTTTCATTATCAGTGCCATTCTGAGAAGATGTTATTATCAGCGTCATGATCAGTGATGTACGTAGGTACTGTCAACATGTCCCCTACTCACTTATGTTTGACAGGAGCATAATGTGCACTTGTTTGGGATTGTTTATGCAATTGCCGACACAAGTCTGCCACATTATCAGTTGTTTAGGAACATACCTGCGTCAGGGATCCTACATGATCAGTATAAATACACCTTACACGGACAGGGTCATTAGAGGAGTTCCTTCTAGATGCTATCTATGCTGCACATCACCTTGCTGCAGAACTCAGCCTTTGTGTCTCCACAGAGTCTGACCTAGACTCCTCATTCCAAGGTAACAAGGGCTGTGCGGCACTTCTCATGGACATGGTACTGGTAGACTAGGGTTAATCACACCTAGCTCTCCTTAGGTTTTCTATGTTAGGAATTGCATATCTTATGTTTATTGTAAGATGGTTTGGGTTTTCATATTCACAACTCTCATCTTCACAATTCTGCTTTCATTACTGTTTATTATCTTTAATCATTGCAGCACATGCATTTTATAATAGATTGCAGTCTTTTCAGTAAACATATTGAAACCTCTACTGCGTCTCCTTCATTGTCTGTGAGTGTATGAGACTTATTGCTAACAAGAGAAAAGGGTAACTTCTGTTCCATCACGATTCCCCTGAGAAGTCACAATCTAGAGTCCATGCGTAAGGCTGCCCAAAATCATTTTTACTGTCTGAGTTTTGGTGAGGTACTACTTGTGAGCCGGGAGGGTTGAGCCAACAATTGCGACTTGTTGTAGGAGTCACTCAGTCACCTACAAACAAAAGTGCTGTCACCCCTAAGCCAGGGGTCTCTCTAGGAAGCAAGAGTCCAACTATGACATGGTGCCACTAACAATGATGTTTTGGGTCTAATTTACGGATATCCTGAGTATCTCTGTCTCACACACAAGGTAGTCTAAGTACCATTATACAGACACATCACTGGTCTTAGGGGGAGTCCTCCTCAGCTGGATAGGGAGTACCTAACTAGGCTGTAGGTTATTCAAACTCGAACCCATAAAAGGGCTTTTCCTCGTTTGGTGTTCCTTCTCTGCTCGCATTATTGAAAATGGCTAATGCCATAAACATTCCAGAAAATGTTAGACATGCATTAACACAACTTCTAGTAGCCCATGGCTTAACAGATGAGGGTGGGGATGTGTTAGACCTGACAGCCTTAGGGTGGTCACCCCTAACTTTTTGGACGCTGTTTTTGCTGGTTTTTAGACTCTGCGCACTTTACCACTGCTAACCAGTGCTAAAGTGCATATGCTCTCTCCCTTTAAACATGGTAACATTGGATCATACCCAATTGGACTATTTAATTTACTTATAAGTCCCTAGTAGAGTGCACTATATGTGCCCAGGGCCTGTCGATTAAATGCTACTAGTGGGCCTGCAGCATTGGTTGTGCTACCCACTTAAGTAGCCCCTTAACCTGGTCTCAGGCCTGCCATTGCAAGGCCTGTATGTGCAGTTTCACTGCTAATTCGACTTGGCATTTAAAAGTACTTGCCAAGCCTAAAACTCCCCTTTTTCTACATGTAAGACACCCCTAAGGTATGCCCTAGGTAACCCATTGGGCAGGGTGCTGTGTAGGCAAAAGGCAGGACATGTACCTATGTAGTTTACAGATGGAATAACTTGGCAGCAACATTAAAGGGAAAGCAGTAGCGTTGACTGTACACCAGCGGCTCCGGGACATTCCACAGTTGGAACCAGGAGTGTCTATTACCAAAAATTATTTCCAAAATCTCTAACTAGTAGAGGATGGGATAGTTTGGGGATCAAGCTGAAGAAGCACAAGAGGGTTCTAACAAATGCTGGGATAAACAAAAGAAAGGCGAGGTCAGAGAGCAGATTCTCCGCATCTGCAAAACTCTGAAAGAAGATTTAATCGCCGAAACAGACACTTCAAAGACCTTTGACATATATACTGATACACGTCCGTCTAGTTCCTTTCAGGACACGCTGGATAGATGGAGTGAGAGAGTGGGCCAGTCAAAGCAATGCACTGACAACATGAAACAGAAGAAAGACTCACAGCATTTCTCAGACAAGAAAGAGGACAAAACCCCACAACAAAAGCCACAATTTAAAAAGAGAAAGATGGCAGCAATTTCAATAAAATATGCCAGCAAACTTGAGAACATTGTTGAGGAATGAGACGTGGGCAGTGACCATGCTGGACAAAGCGGCAGAAGTCACAATATGTTTCCAGAGTCTGAAAGATCATCTGGATGTGATAGCAACTAATGACTTTTTCGTAGATCAGGCTGCGGACAGGAACGTCCTCCCACTGGACAAATTTAGGGAGATATACAGCTCACTATTAGGGTCATTTTTTGGGTTGAACTCAATTGTGATATCCTATTGGCAGAAAAAGACTGGCCACCCGAGTACATCTGCAAGCTCCCACATGAGGAAGAAATCATTTTGGCTTTTTTCTCAAATCTTATTCTGGATATGATAAAAGAAGCATATGCTGTTGACTGGGCTTTGGTGCAGGCACCTGCGCTGTACCTCAACCACGTAGGGTGAGATAAGGCTACCCTGTACCATGTAAAACCTATTAGGTCTACACCCCAGCCTCAGTCCCATTATCCTGTTAAACATGGGGCTAAAGCTCCAGTGCGAGAGATTCTCACTCAACTTTAGTATCGGGGAGTAATAGAGCCTTGTGTCTCTGCAATGAATAACCAGACCATTTATATAGAATAGTCTTAGATTTAGACACCCAAACAAATGCGATACAAAATGCACACAGCACTGCACTAATTAACAACACAGTGCATACGAAATACAAAACAACCTTGGATATGCATTCTCATTTGGCTCTCAGAAGTACTTATGCCGTTTGCCACAGGGCTCTAATAACATCCCAGAGTTGTTTTCTGCCAGTGTAACATCAATATTGATATAAGATATTGATCCTGAGGCATTGTCCTATGTGGATGACATCTATCTCACAAATGACAACCTCAACATTCATCTTGCCCAGGTCGATCGGATGATCTTAGGATTCACAGCATTAGGCTACAAATTCATTTTAAGGAAAACAAAAATAGCCTTCCTCAGTGTCCTATTTTTGGGATACGAGCAATCAGATGAAGGCAAGAGCCTGGCCCTGCACTTTCTAGAGAAACAACAAAATACCATCAAGAAACTACAGCCATTATTTGGTTTCTTTAACTTTGGCAGAATTTACATTCCAGATTATGCACAACACATAAAACCACTCTGATTTAATTTGACCAGATTTTTCAAGCAAACAGGGGACCGCAAAATACACACACATTCTAGCAGAAATGCAACATGGAATGCTAGAAGCAAAACACTTACACACACGTGACAAAACAAATATGGTCATCAGAATAATTTCTGGTGCCATCGGGTTCACCTATGACACCTTTAAAGAGGGTGACAGGGTGCCCATAGCATACAAATCACATTTGTACTATTGTCGTTACCCCGGTGCTGGCTTTAGAGGCTGTCACCAAAGCAAGTGTTTCTAACGCTAACGCATTACATCCATGTTGGATTCAATGGGCAAACTCCCTGACTGCTACTGATGTAAACTACATATTTAACCCAGAACTTCAAACACAAGATGTTTTTCAATACAAACAGGAGTACCCCGCACCTACTAACATCCTACCCTTTGACAAGTGCTAAACTATCATTTACACTGATGGTGCAGAACAACCAGCTGTAGGTTCAAAACATCAATAGTCAGCTGCTTGCACAGCTGTGAGCGTAGTGATGAGGGACGGTGTATTCCACCCTCAACATACCTACACACAGACCCTGGGTGACTGCACAGCACAGTTGACTGAGCTTAAAGCTCTTATCTTGGCTCTAGAACATACGGATTCAGAACAACTCACATTGATTGTGTGTGATTCGTACTACTGTGTTAAGTCCTACAATGATTTTCTCAATCATTGGTGGTTGAATGGGTTCAGAGACACAAAGGGGAACATCATAAAACACAGAGCTCCATGGGAGAGGATAGCTGATCTAGAGGATAAGCTACCACATGCTCATGTAGTACATACACTGGGCTATCAACTTGTAGGAGTACACATTGTAGTAAACAAATCCACAGTAGCTACGGCTTCTATTGCTGCAGTGGTTAGTTCTCATATGTGATTGGATAATGAGATTCAGGCTGCCATGAAAGGTTAGGCGGAGGTCAAGCCTCTTCCAAAGGCATACCCTGCAAAATATTCCTACCATATCAGTGGACAGAATGTTGCCTTTGCGACAATTCCTCGGGTGGGAGATCGAGTGATTTCTCAACCAAGACCAGAGATCAGTTCTTATCAAAGGAGCGCATGAGGTTATTGCTTGTCATGCTTGTGTGATGGCCACAATATCACTCTTACAGAAATGCTTCTGGTGGCTGGGTCTACACAAACAGACCAAGCAATATGTCCTTTGCTGTGACATTTGCCAGCAAATAAAGGCCTCCAAAATCCAACACTCACCACAGACATCCTCTTAGTGTCCAGTAGGCCACTACAATGTGTGTACCTGGACCATTGTGGTCCCTTAGAACCTGATGGTGCATATAAATACATCTTAGTCACTGTTGATTCTTGTTCTAGATTCCTGTGGATATGGCCACAGCGGTCAGCTGAGGCTTGAACTGTTATTAAAGACTTGCTGGTCTTTATTGGTACATATGCCATTGCAGCATTCCCCTTGAACCAGGACCCTGGTGCATTCAGAGGCACCATGGAGACGATGGGTGTTGAACTCCATTACTCTTCCCCATATCATCCTGAGGGTAATATTGTTGTGGAGAGGAGGAATTGTGAACTAAAGCAGTCCTTATTAGCAAAAGTATTAGATTGGGGCCGCAGCTGGCTTCATCACCTAGATGAGGTCCAGAGAGCACTGAATAATCCGCCAATACGGTCCTTAGGGGGATGCATGCCTGATGAGGTCCTCTTTGGGATACATATGTATGTCCCAGATCTAGATGACCCTGGGATGGTTGTGGCAGACACACCATTTGACATGAATGAATGTCTCACTGTCTTACAGGAGCTTCAACAATTGTGTGATGATAATTCATCCACTAGTGCTGCTTCAGGTATGAGGGATTTCCAACAACGTCCACAGGCTGGATTCCTAAAGTTGGAGACCTGGCTTGTGAGAAGATTGCTGTGAAGAAGGGATTCGGCCCATTTTACTGAGCACTGGTTCCTGTCCTGGGAATTCAAGCTACCCGAACTGTCATTCTACCACCGCTGCCAGGATTCAAAGGGAGCAGATTTGTCTTCATTGACAACATCAAATTGCACCACGTGGCCGAATTTGCACACTGGGCCCGAGGTCCATTGGGTAGTTCCTGGTCCCTTCTCACTACTCGACAGAATATACCACTTCAGAGAAAAAACAACAACAATTCTAATAAATGGTCATTATCTTCCTGAATACTCTTGAGCCAGTGGATGAAGTTTTAATGCCATATCTTTCCTCGCATAAGGTCTGAAGAGACTTACCCCTTGTAAACATTTCAGCAGTACCAATTCTAGATGGGGTTGTTTGGGATAAAGTAGCATTTGATATATATGGGACTACTGAGGTTATCCAAATTCCTTATGTGTTTAAGATATCAGTGACACATATAATTACAACTGGTATTGTTTCTGTTGACTGGGATGTTAAACAGTTGATTCTATGCTGTCTGAACTGCAGGATTACACTATTTTTGAAAGTGAAGATGTGTATATGAACACAGTGAATTATGGGGAAATGTTCTGTTGTCATCATTGGGGACCTTGCTTTCTGCACAGAGATAACATGGGGTATTCTTTAACTATAAACAATGGGAACATTATTCAGCTCCACCCGTGGGGAGCCTCAAAAGATATGTAGATAAATTCACATATCTCTCTGGGTATGACACTACAAATGCAGATAAAAATCAAAACAGAGAGACGAGGACTAGAAGCCAAAAAGGTCCAGTATCCTGGCTCCGTACAATAGTTAATCAAAAGAGGGGGTTACTGTTTCTAACATAAAAGTTACTAGAAGGCTACACACTCACCCAGGTCAAACAATATATAACAGAATATCCTCTGCCTATGACCTATGGGGCTTCGTCCTGACTGGATGCACGGTAAGAACCACTGTCTTGTTTTTTCATGCATGTACACTGGGCACGGGGCACCATCATACTGCATGTGATCACTTGTTGATACTATCACACTAGTATACACGTTTGAACTCTGTTAGTGGTGATGTTTAGTTTTATATGTCACTATGTTACGCATGACCAACTTTGCAAATTGAGGGGGCAATGGGCCCCTGTTACACTATGATAGAGCCAACATGGTGTGTGATCAACCAAAAGGTCGGATGTGCCATTAAACAAGTTTTTCAATGTTTGTCTGTAGTTTCTGTTTAGACATATGTGTTACTGTGATGTGCATGATTAGTGTGCTTTTTGCATAAGCCATGAACCATTGGGGCACACTTCATTTAGAGACCCTCAGCATTTCTGGCAATGCCAGACATATTACTCCCATTTATGAGTTACTAATGAGATACCATTCCAATACTGAAATTTGTGACATGTTAACATGTGACATGTGCTGTGTGGATTATTTCTTTATTCTTTTTTTTTTTTTCTTCTTCTCCTTTTTTCAGGCTGGACATTCACACGTCAGAAGTTTTATGTCCTTAATGGTATTATCAAGTCAGCTTACACTTTCTTAATGGGACATTAACAGAGGTCGCCTGTCACACCTCGAGTGGTAACCATAAGGGTACCACCCAGTTGACATTTGTAGCTCCCAACACGGGGAACTTGAATTCATTTGTGGTCCTGAAGAGTCACCGTGGATCTGATTCTATTGGACCGTTAGTCACAAAACATGTCAACCTTTACTCACTTTTGACTCTTGTGGCTACCTGTGTTCATTATTTCCCCCAGAGTAACCCCCAATGCCGCTGTCTATTGGCTTTTTTAATCTTACCAGGAGTTGTGTGCAATTAAATGCCTTTTGGTAACTCCTAGATAGTTTTAGTCAATCACTTTTCCTTTCACTTACACTTAGTTCTGCACACTTGACCTCAAATTTTAGGACACCTTCACACATATAGGCCTCACAATACAGCATTAAACAAGAGATCTCTGCTAAAGTGACCCTTTATGGGGCCCATAGGACATTGCAGCACCGCGCCTATGAGGAGCAGCCCGAGGATAAAGCACAACATCCCTTTTGGAATGTATGAGGGGACCAAAAATTAAGGGAGCAGTTCCCCTATTATTTGACCTGGGTGAGTTGTAGCCTTCTGGTATCTTTTATGTTAGGAACAGTATCTCTCCCTTTTGACAAATGCAGAGTCATATTATCTTAAATTGTCTCCTTCTAAAATGCATAAAAGTTTACTAACTGACACCAAATTCAGATTCCTTTGTTTCCCGGCATGTTATTGTAGGTTATCAATGCTGGAAGAACACCATTGACATGAAGAGTGTATGGGGAACACAAGATTGGTAAATTCAGGGTAGGGAAGCTTTGTCTATAGCATGACTTATTCCTGTACAAATGATATGTTTAAATGACACAGTTCACTCATCCTGCTCAGGGTTAGCAAAAATAAAACAAAAGGAATGCACCCAGTATCTCTCACCAGCCAAATTCTCCAATTGGCAAACATTTCTAAATGTCGTAGAGGAAGAACTAAATGCTTGGGTTCAGAATGGTACCTTGAATTCCTCACTTTTAAGTCCGACGGGTGGTTATTGTGACCTTTAGACACAAATGGATGGCAGACATGTTCTGTCAATTGCTCAGGGGGTTTCAACAAGATTACTGGCCAGACCCTCGCTATGTCTTGCGTCAACCCTCTGGTATAGTTCCTACATAAAGTGTGGGAAAACTGTGCCAACAGTGGTTAACGTACTAACGACTTAGCAGCAGTTAAAGAACATCTTAGTCTCCTATCAAATCAAGTAGACTTGCAGGGTTTCTTGCTTGGTCCAAGGAAACCTCGATCTAAAGTATTCCTGTATGCCATATACATTGAGTTCTGGAAGCTTTCTCAAATGGAAGTGGCTGCACGTTTAAGGCAGATAGTTAAGGAAAATATGGAAAAGGCTTTAGCTGTTGTTGATAATGGCATGAACACTCTGTCCAACAGAATATATACACTCAATAATATTGTGTCACCTGCGATTGATATCAATCAGAATGACGTCCCTTTTGCAACATGGGCAGTCAGCTGTGTTCCATCATGCAGGTGGGTTGGACATTGCATATTCTGAAAAATGGCCACGTCCCTTGGAAATACATCAACAGTAGTGAATTGTTTGCTGCTTTTAATTTGTCCCGGTAGCAACAGATAATGGATCATAAGGAAACACGTTACACTATACTTAACATCGAAAAGTTAGAAAAGCTGCTTTTCACTGTAGCAGAGACACCATAAAAAGTATGGTCAGTACATCGGGTTGTAAATCTGCCAATTTCCACCTTTTGTTTCACAAAATGTTTGAATCATTTTGCTGTGGCAGATATGAGTTGCTAGGAGATAACTATATTAAGGAACAGTGAAAGTTGCATTTTGAGTTCAAATGTATGAACAGCGAAACAAAGGTCTTTCTGAGCAGAAGCAAATGTAAGACTACTGTTAGTCATTCAATGATTTGCAAACAGGTGTTCCTTCATGGCTTCTGCTATGCGGAGGTCACAAACTTGGCATGCTTTATGAAGGGTATTCCTGTCCCTTCTGTTCTTCCAGCATTTCAGACACTTTTGAATGGAAGTTATGTGGTTCTGAATGATCAGGGTTGGTGCGGAATGAGACTGGGAATTGCCTACTCAATTTCAGTTTCTCAAATTGTCCCATAAATCCACCATCCATTTACAAGCTAAGTCAGATTCCCATAGGGTTCCAACTTTTGTTTTAGTTCTAATAAAATGTGAAGAACCAAGACATTTGTGTGTAATAGATGCTTTACTAGGAGTTGTATAACCTATTGAAATATCCCTGCTTGTACAAGTGTCTGAGGGGAGTTGAAAAAAATCCACAAGCAGTAGTGTTATTTTATCATATAATTATTGAAACTTTTTGAGCTCTGAGTTTGGTAAGTTAAATTTGGAGGAAATGTCAGAGCATAGAAGAAGGCTACAATTATGCATCAACTGTAAAACGGTCATTATTCCCTTATCCTTCCAATCCTTACAATGAAGTGCTCAGCCCTTATGTGTAAGAAGTTTATTGTACCAAATGGGACTAGAAGTAAATTGACTCAAGGAAGGAGTGCTGTACACCACACAAGGTATCAACAATATGTAAATATGTGAATGGATGAATAAGTGCAAGTTCCAAATCAGACCATAAGGTATTTGTGGGAGAAGTAGGAGATAGCAGGAGTCTTTGAATTTGGTCCATACCAAATGCTTTGTGATACTGAGGAAAATCAGGAAAATTAACTCCACTATACAAACCGGGGAGTTTAACTTAAGAAAGGGAAATGTGCAGTATTTTTCCATTCCATAGACATTTTTCAAGTTTGCTTTATATCCGTGAAAAACTGTTCGTGGGCTATTAATTGGGAACATCATACGAAAACAATTATAAGAGAAAGAAGCATACTTTTAATTTTGTCAAATTGGACCCACCGTGAGGGGTACGAAGGAGACCATTTTTGTGGATGACTATTGTCTAATGAGTCATTCGTATTTGCTTTGAGTATCTTGAAGTGCATTATAATACCAAATAACTAGGACTTTAATCTTATAAGAATTCCACACCAATCCTGTATGAACGAATTGAGCCTTTACACAATATCTATTGATTAATTAATAATGAATTTGTACTCCGAGACGGGGAATCCTTTAAAGAAAGCTGGGAGGGAAAATTTCAGAGATGACAAACACTAAAATGTTTTCCTCTTATAATGAATGTTGATTTTTAATGTGAAGACCAGAGTAGGATGGAGAGAGCCTAAGTTGACCTAAAAAAGGATCTAGGGCTAAGATAAAGAATAGTGGGGATAACGGACAACCTTGCCTAGTACCTCTTTTCAGAGGAAAGTAAGAGGACTGAGTATCATTAACCTATATAGAGGATTGAGGGGATGTTTTAGTAGGAATACTAGATCAATAAATGTAGTGCCAAAACCATACCATTGCAACACTTTTTTTCAGAAATCACCAGTTAACTGTGTCAAAAGCTTTTCAGGGCCTATACATCATGCTGCCAATAGGGCTGTAGTTTTATAGTATGGGCTGTAGATTTATAGTATTGTGTTAATTATGTTGAGAAAAGTGTGAGAATTATCAGAATTTTAGAAATGCAGTTTCCGGTTGGGTATGCACCTAAGCCAGGCAGAAACCACCCACTCTAGTCAGGGCGAGGGAGTTACACACTCAAGATAACCCCTGCTCACCCCCTTGGTAGCTTGGCATGCACAGTCAGGCCTATCCCAGAGGCAATGTGTAAAGCATTTGCACAACACACACAACACATGTGACGCACTACACACACCACAAAGGAAACACAACACCTGGTTATATAAAAATAAACAGAATTGTACACAACATCCTTACACCAAACACATGTCAATAATACCCTGCTACCCAAGCAGTTGTCAGAACGTTACACAGTACTGTTATCCTGCAGAAATCGGCAGTAGTCACATATAACACACACAGGTTACTCGTTATTCTGCAACATAGGCAGTAGTCAGGAAAACATTACTACAATAATGCACATGTCATAAAATCATCCCACATGCTCATTAATGAAACATCAGAAAACATATGGCAAGTCAGAAAAATATATCACCGTAAAGGCAGGGTCAGCATTGCCAAGACAGTATCATGAGTGCACCTAGTATGACAGGATAACAAAAAGCTCCTGGCATACAGCGACAACATCAATGTGGATGCACATAGCATTGAAAAACACATGTTACCAAAAGGTCAAGCCACTGACATGAATGTACCTCCCTTTATGCTCTACCACGGGTGCTAATCCCAGAATGTGGTGATGTGGGGCAGCGGGTGACCCCACCCCTCTAATAGGGGCCACCTCCCTTCTCTGACCCTCAGCCGTGCAGGGGAATCTCCTGCCCACCGGCGAGGGCACGAGTGCCGCGATCGGCACTCCACAAGTTATTATCCTTGTTGGGAGTGGGGGAACCGGGCGGGATGTTGAACCTCAGTAGAGGTTTTCTACTGCCCACAAACCTTACAACAGGACAGGGGGCCTAAGGTCCCCCGGCTGAGCCTCCTGGTCCCTTGAAAGGGGCTCCACTGCCCTCTGGGGCTCCAGGGACGATTCCAGCAGGCACCCGATCCGGTGCATGAGTAGTCTGCTGTCCCGGGTCACAGTGGTGAGATTGATCCAGAAGTAATTTCTGTTGGTGCCCCGGGAGCACTTTCCACAGCGCTCCCATCCCCTGGGGACACAGACGGAAGAGGTGCATTGCGCTTTACACAGAGGGTTTGACCCACCCGGGTCACCGCAGGGTCCTTGGCAGTGCTCACAAGGCACCAATGAATACTGGAATTAGTGTTCTCAAGGCACAAATGCAAAAAAAATGAAGCGCTCCTCAGGTGCTACAAGCAGGCCAATGCAGGGACCACAGCGCCCAGCCCCTGGGGACACAAAGGTGGAGTGAAGGGCGGTAGGGCCCAGCAACCGGCCAGGCCAAAAGGAATGCAGACAGTGGCAGTTCCTCCAAGTGACCTAACAGGGTCACAGTTCAGCACAACAGCAGCAGTCCAAAGAGGTTCCTGGTGAGTCCCTCCAGCAGCATCCTGCGTCCAGTTCCAAATATGTTTCTTGTGTATCAAGTGTCTCCAAATTGTGGGGGGAAATCCCCTGTATTTATACTCAGTTTTGCAAAGGTTTAACAAAGAGAGGGAGAGGAGGTTCCAATTAGTTACCACTGGTTCTAGGAGTGTCCACTCTCTCCTCCAGCACAGGTTCCAGACATCAGTTGGGGGTAAGCAAGCCCTTTGTGTGAGGTCAGGTCACAGCCTTTACAGATACAAGTGTGCCCGCCTCCCTTTCTCTCAGCCCAGGAAGGCCATTCATAATGCAGATATACCTCTGTGACACCTCCACCCTCCCGGTGTACAGGCTGTCTGAAAAGTATGCACAAAGCCCAACTGTTGTTCTGCCCAGACGTGGATTGGAGTCAAGCTGCAAAACAGCAGATTCATGAGCACAGAGAAATGCTCACTTTCTAGAAGTGGCATTTCTATAATGGTGATAAAAAATTCACCTACACCAGTAAGCAGCATTTCTCACTACCATTACAACCATACCAAACATGCCTATGCTACCCCTAATAAATCAGACAATACCTCCTAGACATAAGGCAGGGGCATTTCTAATGTAATCATATGAGAAGGCAGCACTCACAGCAGTGAGAAACCAAATAGGCTGTTTGTCACTACCAGGACAGGCCATGCTACCAGACACATGTCCTGCCTTCTACATACGTAGCACCTTGCCCATAGGGCTAGCTAGGGCCTACCTTGGGGCTGACTTACATGTGGTAAAATGGTTGTTCTGGGCCTGGCAAGTAAATTTAGATGCCAAGTCCCTGTGGCAGTAAACTGCACACACAGGTCCTGCACTAGCAGGCCTGAGACAGGTTTGAAAGGCTACTTCTGTGGGACGCGCAAGCTGCACTGCAGGCCCACTAGTGGTATTTTGTTAGAAATGGGGTCTTTGGTTGGCAGTCAGGTTACCCCCTGTCCAAGCAAGGACCCTCTAGCTAGTCAGGGTAAGTCACACACAATCCAAATTATCCTGTGTCCACCCTCTGGTAGCTTGGCATTGAGCAGTCAGGCTTAACTTAGAAGGCAATGTGTAAAGTATTTGTGCAATAAATCACGCAATAACACAATATAAACACCACAAAAATACACCACACAGGTTTAGAAAAATATAGAATATTTATCTGAGTATAATAAGGTCAAAATGAAAGTAAAGTTGAAATATCACTTTTGTAATGATAAATAGTCTTTAGTTCTTAAAAAGCAATAAATGCCTCTTGCAAGCACAAAATACCTGGTTTGCATCTAAATTACCCGCATGGGACCGCAGAGGAGGAGATGCATGGAAAATGGGGAGGTGTGCGTCAGTTTCTCTGGGCGCTCACAGACAATGCATCGATGATTTTTCACGCAGAAAGGCCTCAATTTCCGGCACGCAGATTTGGATCCTCTTCGGGTTGCAGGGTATTTGGACACCCCGGGGAAGATGCAGAGGAATCCTGGGCATGCAGGATGAGGTGAGAGGAGTTTCATCGATCCGGTGGGCGATGCAGGGGAATCTTTGTCGCACGGCAGGCACTGCGTCGCTTCTTCTCACAGGAAGTCGGGCTGTGTCGTTCCTGGTCTGCGATGCGTCAATTCAGTGGGCTGTGCGTCGAAGTATCAGTCGCAACGCTTGTGCTGTGTTGATCTCCACTCGGGGAGCTGGGCTGCTTCGTTACGGTTCTGTGTGCGGTGATTTTCTCATACTAAATATGACCTAATGTTAGCGTATGAAAGGAGCAGGCCTCACAAAGGTGTAAAACGAATTTAGGAGTTTACACTACCAAGACATAAACTTCACAGATACATGTCCTGCCTTTTCCCTACATAGCATCCTGTCCTATGGTTTACCTAGGGCCCACTTTAGTGGTGACACATGTACAAAAAGAAGGGGAGTTAAAGGCTTGGCAATTACTTTTAAATGCCAAGTCGAATTGGCAGTGAAACTGCAGACACAGGCCTTGCAATGTCAGGCCTAAGATATGGTTAGGGGGCTACTTATGTGGTTGGCACAATCAGTGCTGCAGGGCCACTAATAGCATTTACTCTACAGGCCCTGGGCACATGTAGTGCACTTTTACTAGGGACTTATAAGTAAATTAAATAAGCCAATTGGGTATGAGTCAAAGTCACCATGTTTTAAAGGAGAGAGCTTTTGCACTTTAGTACTGGTTAGCAGTGGTAACGCGCGAGTCCTAAAACCAGCAAAAACATTGTCAACAAGTGGAGGGAGGCAAGCAAAAAGTTGAGGCTGACCACCCTAAGGCTGTCAGGTCTAACACATTTAATTTACAGGCCCTGGGTATAGGGATACCACTGTACGAGGGACTTCCAAATAAATTAAATGTGCCAATAAGGTATGAGCCAATCATACCATGTTTACAAGGGAAAGCACATGCACTTTTGCACTGATTAGCAGTGATAAAGTGACCAGAGTCACAATGTCAGCCAAAAAGGGTCAGAAAAATTAGGAGGAGAAGGCAAAAAGTTTGGGGAATGACCCTGTAGAAAGGGCCAGGTCCAACAAGAAGTATTGTGTCCTTTAACGAAGCTTGATTGTTCAGAAGCCATAGGAATGTTTCTAATCTAAGAGCAAGAGCTTTAGCAAACATTTTTACAATCTATGTTTATGAGAGAGATTGGTCTGTAATTGTGACACAACTTCAGATCCTTTCCTTTTTTTGGAATGCAATATATCATGGGCCTCCCTAAAGGAACCATTAGACCAATTAGAAGAGGAAAAAGAGGTAATAATTTGATATGGAAGGGGAAGTAAAACATTTGAGAACTGTAATAAATTCTACTATGAAACCATCAGGTCCATGTGATATACTAGTAGGTAGTTTTTTTAGCATAGCTAAAAGTTCTTGGATTGTGAAGGCCTGCTCTAAGGAAGAAAAAACTAATATCAGTTTGTATAATATTGAACAAAACACTTTAAAATCCCTGCATTTTTAAAAACTGAAGATCCTTATGATTTGAGAATAGATTTGACATTTGTCTTCTCTTTATCAAATTTTAAGCAATTGGTCAAAAGTGTATTAGATGTATTCCTGCCTTCATAAATCTGAGCATCAACTTTTGATAAGCATCCTTAACCCCTATTTGTAGAATTTGTTTTCAATTGTATCTTAGCTTTGATAAGTTCCTTTAATTTTTTCTTTATCCTGTTTTCGCATGTAAAATTTGTGTGGGAGTGATTTAATTCTGTGTAAAAGTGCCAACAGTTTTTCAGCTGTGTATTTCCTCACAGAAACATAACTGATAAATCCCCTGAATGCAGCTTTAAAGGCATCCTAGACCGTGTGCATTGCAATATTGTCGTTCATATTAAAGGTGATAAATTCATGAGCAAAGAGTTGATTTTGTGTTCACTTATTAAAGTTTTGTTGAACCCCCAGCATGAGGATTTTAATTTACTATGCAGCAGGGCAAAATCTGACAAACATGGGGCATGGTCTGAATGAATGTAGAACCAATCTTTGAATTATGTAAGGCCTGAGTAATATTTTTACTAATGGAAAGGTAGTCAATCCTTGATTAAAATTTATGTAATGCAGAATGGAAAGTATAATCTCTGAGATATGGGTTAACTAATCTCTATGCATCTGTTAGTGTTCTGTGGGAAATTGCCCTGTGAAAAGATTTATGTTTGGGGAGGGGATCACCTGTCTGATTACAATAACTCCCTAAAATAAAATTATCATTAGGGCATTTTAGAAGCATCTGTGATAAGGTAGACAAGAATTGGGGGTCATGATTATTGGGTCAGTATACATTAACAATACAGATTTCAGTATCATTGACCTTAATATGAACCAACACCCACCTACCAACAGAATTGTTTTCTTCTGAAATCAATTGTACAGTTAAATGCTTATGAAATAAAAGAGCAACTCCAGCCTTGTTACCTGAAGCTGGAGAATAGAAAATATCTCACCCCATTGTGTCCGAAGTTTGCATGTCATTCTCTGATAAATGGGTTTCTTGTAATAGAACCAATTGTCCCTTCATCTTTGACAGATGAGTCAAGATTTGTCGTCCCCTAAAAGGATTCTTTAGTCCCTTAACATTCCAAGTAAAAACCGTAAGGTTAATTTTACACATTTATAAATTTAGCAATAACTTTCACTGTCAAGGAAACATAATAATAGATAAGAACGAGAAAACTAAAATATTGAAAATGGAGACATGAAGAAAATAAATTTGAAAGCAATAAACTCAAAAATAGATGGAAGAAAATATCTCGTACTTGAAGTACAAAAAGAGAAGGTGACCATCAGATAGGTCACATATTGAAACAATAAGACATAAACCATATCAGGTGCAGGGGAGTGGGAATACCCACAGGAAGACATGCAAATTCTGGTTGACAATCACATGAAACGGGAATGGCAAAATTATTATTAATAAGTGAAAAATTCTGAGATAATTTGTGAAATAAAAAATAAAAGTTATAAATTTCATATTAAAGAAAGGACTGTCACTTACCTGCACAAAGGACAAATTTACCAGATGTGAATGACAATAAACAACTGATATTCATTGAACAAGTTTACTTGACAATATATCATGACTACAGTCAAAGAGATCGAGAGATGAATTTGCAGGAAAAGAGATATAAGGGATTACTATAAAATCAAGATGGGAATGATGAGACAATAAAACAAATATGCTAATGCATTCATTAACAACAAAACACAGTTAACTAATAGTGTGAGCACCAGTATCTGTATCTTCTGGTATCAGAGTATGAAGTCCTTTAAAACAGTAGAGTCAGTATAGGTGGTGGTCTTGTCTCTGTAAGTGACCTTGAAGAAACAAGGATGTATCAGCCCATATCTGGTGTTCATAGCCCCATGCTGAGGTCTTGAGTCAATGAATTGCTTGTGACTAGTAGCAGTTGCATTGGAGACATCATGAAACAAAAAAAACTGTATTTCCTTATCCCTGAAGAGATGTTTGCAACTTTGCAGCTTTGACAATCTCCATTAGATCAGTTTATTGAAGACAAATGCAATGATACCTCTAGGTTTAGCTCTTTGTTGATGGACATTTTGAACCAAAAGGATGAGCTCTCTGTATGCTTAAAGGGTTTTTGAGATTGCAACAAAATCTGTGGTAATATTGACTGAAGAAACACAATCATGTCTGTGTCCTCTGCTCTCTCTGGAACGCAATAGAGTCTGAGATTGTTCCGCCTGTTTCTATTCTCCAAGTCTTCGGTGACTCTTTTAAGCATATCAATGTCTTTGGTAATTTGTGAAACATTGGGTACTGAGTCCTCAACGTTGCTGATACGTTGCACTGTAGTAGAGATCCTTTGATCAAGAGTTAACCACCATTCCTCCAGCCATTGCAGAGTAGCAGTAATTCTGATGACAAACGGCTACAAGAGCTTTAACTCCTCTATCAAGTTGTCTAGGGTTAATGTAGTTGGAGATTTAGGAGGAGAGTCAACATCTTTTTGGGCCCCGTTCACCAAACCTGATACATTCACCTTCTTAGCAATGGCCCCAGAACTCTGAGAAGAAGACTAGTTTCTTGACTAGCCATTGCAAGAAAAACCTTTCTCTTCATCATATTAGCTTTAGAATTAATGAGAGATTCTTTACCCCTAAACTAATATAATAAATGCAAAAGTCAAATTAAAACTAGTAGAAGGAAAACATGTAGTGACTGTGGCAGCCTACATAACTAACCCAATGTTCAACAAACTATGCATGGATTAAGTTGGATCATATCAAGACATTACTGAGTTTAAAAAGCTAAATACGCTGATGAAAAATCCCTCTCAGTAATGGAAGTAGACATAAGAATGTGAAATCTTTTGTGTTGTGAGGGTGAGGCATGCAACTCACAATCTTAATGCTAAGACAGAATGTCGGCTGGCGTTTCCAAATTTCATAAACTGTTGTTGTAATCCATCCATAAGAGTTGAGTTTAATATTGAAAACCAACATGAAATATGTTGTTATCCACAAATAAGACAGAAGTGATGTACACCTCCCGTCATGTGAAGAGACAAATTGGTGGACGAGGTATTGCTTGGGTTCAAGAAATGAGAAAATAACTATTTTCTTGATGGAAAATGGAATAAAATCCTTCCTAAACCGTTCACTAGTTGACTGTCACCTGGATGCTCCCGTTATTATTGTTCTTTGCTGCTTAGTAGATCCCATATGCAGGACACACCGTGGAGCTTCACCAGGATGTGACGATCTTCATTGATGCTGAAACGACGCCCTCTTTATTGGTTTCTTTAACCTGTTCTTTTTCTTTTGGTCTTAGTTTTTTACTACTTGAACTTGTGCACTGCCACTAGATGTTTTGAGGCTAACACTGCTATTTATTAGCTCTTCCACACAGGCTTTGTTATGTTTACATGACTTGACAAAAATGGCTACCTCTGACATTGATGCTTTATCTTTCTGCCAATTTATTTTCTTAGCTTTCTCAATACAGCATCTTAACATGAAACAATCCTTTGAATGTTCTTCATTATTGACTAAAAAGTTACACACTGAGGCGGTTTTTGTAACTCAGTTATGTATTCCTCAAGTCTTTCACCACTCCTTTGCAAGTGTTCACCAAACTCGTATTGTTCTAATACAGTTGACACTTTAAGAACAAAATGCAGATCCCAATTCTTTAAACACATTCATTTTAATTCAGCCCCTGAGCGTTTTCAGTAGAGTATTCTGGAAGTTGCCCAAATATGTCTTGCCACTCGGGTCCTAAGTAGTGCATCAATAAAGGTGTCTTGTGTTCAGCACTTAGAGATTCCACAAACCCTTGCATAATGAGTGAACACCTTTCATTTGCTCAATTTCATGGTAGCTTCTTCTGGATTGATTAAGAAAAATTGTGGAGGGGTAACTTTTGCATTATTCAAAGTACATGTAAGCAACAGACCCCAAATACCTATACCCATTCACAAAAAAAACACTGTAATAATAAGGCAGTGGACACCCAGCAGATAAAGTACATAAGATGCTCCAACTGCACCAGTATCCAAAACAAGATCCCCCTTTGTTGAGAACAAACCTGTGAAAAGACACAAGATTGCACAAGTACACTTCCACATTTTTCCTTAGTTCTGGAGGAAATTGTGATTAGTTTTTTCCTTCATGTATGGAAGACACGCATGCAGTGAACTCTGATATATATTCTTTTTCTTTTTTTTTTATTTATTTAATTGTTATTAGCCTATCCGGCCTTAACAATAATCACACAATAGATATCAATCCCTCGAACTCAATAAAAATCACATTAAATAAAACATCTCAATAAAAGGAACTATGCTTGAATTTTTGATTTAACATGTGCCAAAATGTATCCAATTTACCATGCATTATCGTAAAACCTGATTTGACCATAATTTACATAAAAACTTAACTTATTCTAGAAAAACATTATGAGTCTAATATTTGAAATGTCTTATTATGGGACGAGTCATTTGGGGCCTTGCATTGCCTTCCAGCCATTTAATAAAAGCCCGAGGCCTAACCCAGTTTACACTACCCTGCACCGATTTCCCAAGCTAAATAGGTACGGGATAACATAGGCTATTGTGCCTGTGCCAACTGTAGGTGCATTGATAGACTTAATTTCCATGCTTCCAAGAAATAGGTTGAGACCTTTGTCACAATGTATTTCTCATCTGAACGCATACATAGCGCTTCCGCCTCCTTGCACTTCCTAACTCCAGAAGTTCTGAAAAGTGGACGAAGGTACAATTTACGGAGTCTGAGCGTAAAGTGGCATAGTAAAAGGAAGTGGGAAAGTGTTTCCGGACCACCGTGAAGGCATGGACAACATTCTAAACTACTCGGAGGAGCGGATTGCCATCTGTTGACCACCGCTGTCACTGGTAGTGTGCCCATACGGAATTTAAAGTAGAGAGCCCTTTTTTCCTCCGGATAAATACTGTCTATGAATAATGCTGGTTTAAGCTCTTGGTTAAACAAAATATACCGCTTGAATAAAGGGCTAAATGACTCGCACATAATCTCTGTCTTTCGCTCCCAATATGCCTTTTTTATGACAGCTAGACTAGGCCTTCCGATTTTTTCTGGATGGAGCCAAAAGTCATCCTGGCCGATAGCAGCCAGATAGATATGTTTGAACCAGGGCAGTTTCCGATGGTTTTGCAGCTTCATGATATCCTTAAGTACGTCTCTGAATGGTTTAAGAGCCTCTTTTGTCCAAATACGGATCCAGTATCTTACTGGAGCCAGAGCGATGTAGTCCTCAACCTTTCTCATCTGTAGATCAATTCTTATTGCGTTCATTGGTGTAGCATTACCTAGACAAAGTAATTGGCGTAAAAATTTGTTCTCGGTTACTTGTATTGATGGAATCTTTCTGAATCCCCAGATCTCTGCGCTGTAAAGTGCTGCAGCTCTTGCTTTTGTTTTGTATGCAAGCAGTGCGGAGCTCACGGAGTGATTGCCTGTAGCCTTTGCAAATCTGAGTACTGCTCCGGCTTGTTGGGCCAAGGAAATTCTGCTTTTGTAGATTTGTGGTTTCCATGTCTGTTTTTCATCTAATCTGCAGCCCAGGTAATCATAGGTGGCCACTCGGGCCAAAGGCTTATTATTTACCCTAAAAGTTGATTGCAACGTCTGTTTTTGGTTGAGAATCATAAACTTTGTTTTCCCCTCATTGATTACCATGCTCCTTGAGGTACAGAAAGATTCGAAGCCCCTAAGTAGACCATGCATTGCTATCTCTGTTCTTGCCAGTAATACGGCGTCATCAGCAAAGAGCAAGATAGGTATACTTTCATTGGCTAGTTTTGGCACGTCCAGATTTAATTCCTTCAAAACTTGACTTACTTTATTTATATAACAATTGAATAAGGTTGGGGCCAAAACACAGCCTTGTTTTACACCTCGCTCAATTGGAATTTTGGCCGTATAATCATTTCTCGTAGAATATCTGACCCTGGCAGTGTTTCCTGTATGCAATAGAATTAGCAGCCTTAAGATTTTTCCCTGTATGCCCATGTCCGACAATAGCTGCCATAATGTTTGGCGATTTACGCTGTCGAAGGCTGTTTGGAGATCCACAAAGACCAGGTATAATGGACAGTTTTTAAGGGTGGCGTATTTAGCACAGATCATGTTTAGCTTAAAAAGTTGGTCTGTTGTACTTTGGCCTCTCCTAAAACCAGCTTGGTGTGTTGATATTAAATCTCCGTCCTCTAGCCATTGGTCTAGACGCGACTGAATCAATTTGGCAAAGATCTTTCCAACACTATCAAGCAGTGAGATAGGTCTATAATTGCTCACCATGTCCCGAGGCCCTTTTTTGTGAATTGGAACGATTATTGATTCCTTCCAAGAAGGAGGGATTACCTCGTAATGCCAAACACTGTTGAATAGACGGGCTAGAGCAGGTAACCATAACGTTAGCTGGTTACGGTAAGCATCTGAAGGGATGCCATCTGGGCCTGCAGCCTTATGCGGCTTTTGAAGGAGGATAACTTGTTTAATCTCTTTTTCACTGAATTCCGGTATTAACTTCATTGCACGTGGAATGACGTGGGCTACTTGCGTGGAATTTGTGCTGGAAAATTCGTTAGAGACTAGTGCATTCTGGGTTCCGTTTACCGATCTAAAAAGACAATTTGAAGATGCTGCATGGGTCTTTTGAAGAGGAAATACTTTGCTTAATCTTTGATTTCTGCCTCCCAGCCCTTGAGTGAGGATGTTTGGGTTAATGGTCATCCCTGGTTCTGTCTTGGCCACTTCCTGATACAAGGCAGTAAAGTGCTTTACCCAAAGTTGAGGGTTAATATTCAGTTCTAGGTTTTTCGGGGGGCCTTCGCATCCCCACCTGACTATCTCCCAAAACTTTTTGGGGTTCCCTGCCGTTATTGCTTGCAGTAAAGTTTTCCAAAGTTTATGTGGAAATATCTTCCTTTTGTATCTTAATAATTTTTTGTACTGTTGCCTACATCCATGAAAATGTTGCTCGTTGGAATCATTCAAGTGCTGGTTCTTCAGTGCTTGTGATAAGGTCTTTTTTAGCTTTAAACACTCTTCATCGAACCAGCCCTCCATCATTTTAGGATTGATTTGAGGATGCTTGATCTTTTCCTTTTTTGTTTGCAGTAGCAGATTATTAAAGTTATGCAGGAGGGGTATAGCGTCATTATCTGATGGGTTTAAGAACGTACTAAGTAATGACAACCAGGTTTGGCTGGGAACACTCATATAAGGTTAATCCTCATTTGACCTTAATATGTTTTTCCTGTTTGGTCTCATAGTTATTGTTAGGCTATTTCCGTTGAATGGAGACTCCGCCTTCCCTGGGCTCGCGTCCGGATGGACTATCTCCATTAGCAGTGGGTCGTGATCACTCTCGATTCTGTCCCTTATTTCCATATCGATGACATAATGCCAGGCTTCGATGTTTATTGCCATATAGTCAATTATGCTTTGCCTTTTTCCAGTTCGAAAGGTAGATTTAAAGGTTTTATCTGACTTTGTTCTCCCATTTAATGTGCGAAGTCCTCCTTCTATTAATGCTTCAAAGATTAATTCTCCTTTCTTGGAGTCATTACAGCGTTGGATAAGAGGCGTTGGGATATTCCAAACATAATCTTCCTCTGCTACTTGTTCGTCCCAGAGGATAGAATGAGGTTTAGTGTTGAAGTCACCACATATCAATAAAAAGGTTTTACAAGGTTGGAGAGAGCGATTGTTCGTGTGACCTGGTACTGGGTTCTTCCGATCCATGGTTCTTTTGTTCAGGATATGTTCTTTAAGGAGCCGCACCCCTGGCATAACTTGAGCCCGGCTGATAGGTGGGAAGTACACATTTACTATTTCGAGTGACCATTCCTCGTATTTGACTGCGAGCGTCTGGATTCCCTTGCTTTGTACGGTGTGAGTTACTACGGAGTTCCTCAGTAATGAAGTTCTAATCCAAATACTCAGACCTCCCGAGGGGCTTCCTTTTTTTTGCTTAATTGCAGGTGAGTGGAAGGTGGCGAACCCGTCTAGGTCAATAGCATGAGTAGACCAAGTTTCTTGGAAGCAGCTGATGTCTTGTTTTTTAATAAATTCAACCCAGTCTTTATCTTCCATTTTGTTTTTTAAACCTGCTATGTTCCAGCTTAGAATTTTTAATATGGAACTGATTTTATTTTTTATGTTCGAGTTATCCATTTTTTGCTACGAGCTTTTAAATGATTGCTCTTTGCAATTCTGTAACTGTGGGGGATTACCCCTACTGTTTCTAGGGGAATTAGCTACCAGGCAGAACCTCATATTACTCAAGTTTGTTCGTTCAGGGAGTTGTTGTTTGGAGCTGATTGCTCCCTGAAGTATCGAGCCAGAATTGCCTTTTGCCTCTTGCCTACGCATCATGTTTCGGTCTGTAGCTTTTTCAAGGAGTATTGTTGGATATAGTTCTTTTTGCGGAGTAGCAATGGATATTCCCCAGGTCTTCATCGTGTTTGAACATTTTAAGATCTGTTCTGCTATCCAAGGTGAGGCCCAGACTGTTTCTGTTGATTCCCCGTTCTCTAATTCTTTTTTTGGTATGAATCTTACTGAAAGGAGATCTTTAGTTGTTACATTCTGTAAGGCTGGCAGGGAGTTGACAAGACATAAGATGTTAGACCTGTTCAGGATGTCGTGACTTCCTCTTGAGGAGTACTCAGGCATGAACAAGATCGTGGCTTCGGGCTTTTTAGTTGTTTCAGACCGGATCACAGTGTGCCCGCCACCTTCCTGCGACAGTCTTCCTTGGAGTTGGGTGTTCTCGTTTTGTCTGTCTTGAGTGGTAGCTGCACGACTAGTAGGTGTTCGATTTACCTGGCCTTTTTCCCTCCCCAGTTGCACTTCTTTGTTCCTTTGTTCTTCGTAGGGTTGCCTTTTTGGAGGCCAATTGTCCCTTTTTCCTTTGATTTCATTGGTTTCCAGGTCCAGTGCTGGGCGCGATGGTGCAGGCGAATCAGTGATCCACCCAGGCTGGTTGCTGAGATTATAATTTCCAGGGCTGCCCTGAGAACAATATTTTGCCTTTGTCCGGGGTGCGGGAACTGGAGCTGTTGTGTTGTCCACGCACATGGTTGTTCTTATACTTTGTTCGTTTCGTATATACTCTGGGGTCTCTGCCCTTCTATTTTCGCCTTTGCTATTATCTTGTTCTGCCCCCTCACTAATGGAGTTCGGAGGCTGCTGGCATTTTCCGTAGTGGTCTTCTACTATGTTTGAGTAGTGTACCTGAACTAAATGTTCAGTTTTTGTAGCTGGGAGGTGCTTATCGATACAAATGCTAGGTTTGGATGTTCCTGGGCTCCATTTGGTTTGTTCGTTGGCTGGAGGATCATTTACCTCGTTTATCCCATGATTTGTTCCAGGGTCTTTTCCGGACCACCTTTCTTTGTCTAAGTCATGCCCAGATGCTTGGTGTCCCCTGGGGCCAGTGGGTATGCGGTTTATATGGGAATGGTGAGTGCAACTTTTGTCGCACAATAATCCGGGATTTTTATTTATAAAGTTAAAAACTTTATCAGTGGGTTTCTCAAAACTCTCCGACTTAATGCTTTTATCTTTATACTGACGTTGGGCGCTCTCATCACCTGTGTTCCTGATTTCTCCTATTAGGCCTATCTGTTGTAACATGTTTAAGGCCTTTCCTGCTGGTGCTTTTTTTTTTCCTCTAGCTTTCTTCCATGTGTTTTTCCATCTGCCTGTTAGTTGAGGCCTTTTACCCGGTGGCCTTTTTTCTACGGTGTTTGGGACTTTGCTTCCAAATTCAGGACTTCCATTTGTTCTCTCCCTCTTAGGTGTCTGATTTTTTTCATCTGGATAGTTCTCTCGTCCTGGGCCGAAGTGCCTTTCTATATTTTCTTTGTCTGCTGGCCCTTCAATTAAACTAGATTCTGTTTTGCCTAGCTCGTGAATGCACCCCTGTGTGCTTTTAAGGTTGTGTTTGCAGTCTTCGATTATGTCTTTGATTACTTTTGGGACTTCCAATAGTTTTTCCAGCAGTGGTCCACAAACTTGTCCATCCAACTTGTCCATTTTATCGGCCACTGCTTGATGCAACAGGTTTTCCCTAATTACGCCCTCTACTAGGGCCATCCTGTAATCTATAGACTGTATTGAGGATGTAAGTTGTTTGGTCAGTTCAAGTTGATCATCAAATTTTTGAGACTGGGCCATGATCGTTGTTGCGATTGAGCCCAGTGTTGCACATATAACTTTCATGATACTAAGAATTGGTTGGTCTAGTGAGAGGTCATCTCCATTTCCACTTTGTTCGTTGGTTATCTGACCTTCTGGATTTTTACCTTCCTTTCCTCTGTGGCCTATGATTATACTACCTTCCAGGAAGTTTAGATCTTCTGATGTTATGCTGTTTAGTTGAGGGTCTGTGTTGCCAATAACGGAGTTGTCGAGTGAGGACAGCTCCAGACTGAAAGAACTACTGTTGAGTCTGCCCAGCATTAAATTAGTTTTAACAATTTGTCTTCCGCAGTGAAGCTGTGGCGCTGGGGTTTTATGGGTCTGTTTAGATGGTGAGCAGTCTGTTTCTGGACCCATTACATTTTGGAGTGCTGTGAATTCTGCTTGGGCACATTGTGGAGAGGATGTTAGTGAAAAATTCCCGGAGTTCAATAGTCCCGTTTGGGGGTCAGGATAAGGTGAATCGTTGCCTTTTCTTTGCTCTCCCGAAAAGTTGCTCCACTTTGGGGGGTTATTTAACTCCACTTCACCATCCCCAAGAGGATTACTCGTTGGGCAGAATAATTGCGATAAACCAACCGGTTGCTGTTGCTGCTGAAGTGGGCGAGTATCCTGGAGCCCGGTCGCTGGTGGCTCCAGTTCACCCCCCCCCATGTTGTAGCCACCCACTTCCCCCGATGGCTGTGATCGGAGGCCACTGGCTTTAGGACTTTGCGTTTGCGGTTGTTCTGAGGTCAAGTTCACTTGGTTGTAATAGTTAGTGATAGTGTTTGTTTTTGGTCTAGTTTTCCTTACTCCCGTAGATCCACCCGGGCCCGGGTGCGTCGGTGTATACTTATGTCCCCTGCACAGAGGAATTAGAAGGCCCCCCACAGTTTCGCCTACAGTTTCTCCTGCATTCGGTAGGGCACCCCCTATATCGTCAGAGTCAGTATGGGCTGGCAAGCAAGGCAGTGTCACCACTTCTAATGTCCCGCCTGACTCTTCTCCTGGCTCGGAATCGCTTTTGTTGGCGGGAGACCCGAATTGGACACCCTCTGCTGTGTCTGCTGTGTCTGCTGTGTCCTCACCTAGGTTTGCGAATCCCCCCTGGGATTGCTGGATGGTTCTGGGGTCCTGGTCCTGGTCCTGATCCTGGTCTAACCCTAGGCTTTGTAGACTTTTGAGCTCCTGCTCTGATCTTTGGGAATCCGCTAGGTGAGTGAGCGCCTTGTTGGCCTCCCTAGGCTTCTTTGTTTTTCCTCTTGTCCCAACCATCCTCCGGTTACCGTTCACTGCTCACCGTTCACCACTCCCCGCACCCCTCCCCTTGGCTCCTTGGTTCCTTACTGGGTTCCTTCCTTGCTTGGTCTTTAGAAGAGACCACCAACAACAACGACAAGTCCCAGTCCAAGTCCAAGGCCAGAGGCCAGCTAGGGCCAACTAGGGCTATGGCTAGAGCTGTTGCTGTGGCTGCGGCTGGGTGAGGCTGGGTGAGACGACGTGGCGCGGTTGGGTACCGATGCCGGAGCCGAGGGCAGGGGCAGGAGCAGGGGAGGAGCAGGAGAGGGGTTCAATGGCCAGGATGGACTCCCTCCCCCCCACGAAGTCTGCTTACCCGGTCTCTCCCGGTCAGTCCCCGTCAGTCCTCACCCGGTCTGCTCTCCCGCTCAGCGTCTTTTCCAGGAGGGGCTGCAGGAGGTCACAGGGTCCACAGGGGGACGGCAGGACTCCTTCTCCTTCTCCTTCTGGCTCCCTTTGACTCTGGCTTCCGGCTCCTCCAGCGCCCAGGATACGCCTGGTCCTGCCGGAATGCCAACCCACAGCCGGGGCGCACAGAGATCCTCTGACCCCCAAGGGCCGCAGCAACGCCGTGCTCCGTGCGTGAGCTGACCGGCAAGAGTTCTCCTCGGGCCCCCAAAAGCAGCAATAGCGGTTGTGGCAGTTGTGGCAGTAGCGGCCGCGTTCGGCAGCGTTCGTGCTCCGCGCTGCACTCGGCGCGACGTGAACCACCCGGCGCCTACGTTAGAGTCAGTAAGATTTCCTAGATATGGCCAGGTATTGCCCAGGTATTTTGCCAAATACCATAGCCCAGGAATAGCCAAAAAACCTAAATAGCCCAAATACGATCGCCAAATACGGTTGCCACAGCGCTTGACCCTTTACCAGTGAAGTAGGAGTTTTGGAAAGTTTATTGTAAGCACCCAGACCACGCAGCTTCTTGCAGCTACTAACAGTGCACGGCCTGTCCACCTCCTCTGGTGCGTTTCCACCACTTTTGAGCGCCTCCACTCGCCTCTGCTTGCCTCCGCCTCCTCCGTTGGTGTTTTCCGTTAGCTGATGTCGGCGTGAGGTGGGCGTCTTCCTCTGTCTCCCTCTCTAGCCTTCGGGCTCCTTCCGGAGCTACTCCCCGAAGTTCTGGGGACTAGGGGGTCTCAGTGCTTTAGACTGTCCCCCACCTCTTGTTACAGCTGATACGATACCAGTGCGGGTACCGGTGCGAGGTGGCCCACCACAACGGGCCGATGCAGAGTACAGAGTACAGAGGGAGGCTCAAGACGGGCTGAGACCGAGCTTTTCACCCTCCCCTCCACTTCCCGCTGCAAACGCCGAGAGCGCCGAGCCGACAGTCGACACAAAGAAAGGACTAGAGAAATGTATTCTTTTTCACTCCAATCAAAGATGAATGTTGCCTAGTGCATGTACAGGTTAAACATGGGTAGTTAAGGATTCACATTCTTAAGCCTTCAAGTCAAAGTAAGCAGAAGTCTTCAATAGTAATCCAACAGATTTTCCCAATTGCAAATGGCCGCACGTGCCATGCATCAAGGTTACATTACACCATTACTGAAGATATGAACAGTTCCCAAATCAAACTGGTGATGCACTCTGCATACTGTGGCGATGTTACTGTATCACCTGATGCTGAGGAGTTGAGTGCACATAGGGCTGATTCAGGTAAGCCGGTAGTGAGGACAACCATATAGGGTAGCAGCTGTGTGTTATTTTGGACAGGAACATGGGGACAATGGCTACCCATGTGCTGAGTCGTCTCTCGTGCAGAAACACAAGAGCAGAGGCTACTCACACACAGAGTATCAGATGAGTGCAACAGTGATCTTACACCACTGCTTTCTTATGACACAAGTGTTAAAATCTGAAATAATTAAATTAGGTACTTGTACCTCTATGCCTGGAAACCTAGTGGCTTGGGAGATCATACAGTAATTTCACACTTTGTTGAGATAGAGCTTTCATGTAACAAAAGCTCAGTACGGGAACAGCTTCAACAATGTTGAGGTGACTTCCGCATTGAAAGGTGTACTCCACAGCATGGCAAGTCACAGTCCTTGAGATAATTTCCAGGCTAATACATGCTCCAGAACTACTGATATGATGATATACACTTTATTGCAAGTAGAAGGAATTGACCTCAGCCATGAACTATCAGCCTCTCCTCATAAGTCTTGTTCCTCCGTCCACATTTGCTTTGGAATCCCTCTTACATCAGAGGGAATTCTAATGAAGGATACCAAATGTTAGACCTGGCATTCTTGGCGTGGTCTCCCCTAATGTTTTGCCTCTGCTTCCCAGATTGTTGCTGTATGCTGGACTCTGAGCTGATGAGCTCATTGATTGGGTAGGAGCTGCCAAATATCTAAGTATGTGTGATCTGATCTCTGGATATTGGGAGATTGCTCTGACTGAGGGGACCAAGGAGAGGTCTGCATTTTCTACCCCCGATGGGAACTACTAGTTTAGGGTGATGCCCTTTGGGATGAAAAATCTCCCTGCCACCTTTCAGAGACTGGTTAACCAAGTGTTGGCTGAATTGGATGATTTCAGTGCAGCCTACCTTGATGACATTGCTCCACTTGGGAGGAACACTTGCAGCACCTCTGTAAAGTGTTAGAGCACCTGCAGAAGGCAAGCCTCACTATTAAGGCTAACATGTGCCAAGGAGGTCAGGGCTCTGTAGTGTACTTGGGGCACTAGGTAGGGAGTGGCCAGGTGGCACCCCTACAACCCAAGATTGACACTATTCTGTCTTGGGAACCCCCCAAGACCCAGACTGAGGAGAGAGCCTTTTTAGGTCTCACAGGTTACTATAGGACGTTTGTTAAGGGGTATGCACCATTGCTGCTCCTTTAACAGAGTTAACTTCCAAAAAGCAACCAAAGAACGTTTTCTGGACTGAGTCTTGCCAGACAGCTTTTGATGCCCTGAAGGCAGCCATTTGCATGGCACCCGTGCTGGAGGCACCTGACTTCTATAACTAATTTGTCGTGCAGACTAATGCTTCGGAGCATGGTGTAGGAGCAGTGTTGTCACAGCTAAATCAAGAGGGCCTAGACTAGCCTGTATCCTTCATTAGTAGGAGGTTAATTCCCCGGGAATGTAGGTGGAGTGCAATTGAGCATGAAGCTTTTGCTGTGGTCTGGGAGCTGAAGAAGCTAAGACCCTACTTGTTTGGGACTCACTTCTGGGTTCAGACCGACCACAGGCCCCTCAGATGGTTAATGCAGATGAGGGGTGAGACTCCAAAACTGTTGAGGTGGTCCATTTCCCTACAGGGGATGGACTTTACGGTGGAACACCACCCTGGAACGGAACACACCAATGCTGATGGTCTGTCCAGATTCTTCAGCCTTAGTGAAGAGAGCTCCCATGAGATTGGGTAGTTATCCCCACTTTCAGCTGGGTGGGACACGTTAGACCTGGCATCCTTGGCGTGGTCTCCCCTAACTTTTTGCCTCTGCTTCCCAGGTTGCTGCTCTTTGCTGGGCTCTGTTTTTGCTGTTTTTGTTACTCTGTGCACTTTACCACTGCTGGACAGTGCTAAAGTGCAAGTGCTCCCTATGTGAAATTGGATGTTTAATTGGCTTTTCCATAATTGGTATATATTATTTACTAGTGAGTCCTTATTAAAGTGCACAAGAGGTGCCTAGGGCCTGTAAACCAAACCAAATGCTACTAGTGGGCCTGCAGCACTGATTGTGCCACTCACTTGAGTAGCCCTGCAAACATGGTTCAGACCTGCCACTGCAGTGTCTCTGTGTGCAGTTTTAAACTGCCAATTTGACTTGGCAAGTGCACTTGCTAGACAAGCTCAACCCTTCCCTTTTTATACATGGAAGGCACTCCTAAGGCAGGCCCTATGTAGCCCCATGGGCAGGGTGCAGTGTATGTTAAAGGTGGGATGTACTGAGGTGTTTTATATGTCCTAACAGTAAAATACTGCCAAATTATGTTTTCACTGTTGCAAGACCTATCTCTCTCATAGAATAACATGGGGGCTGCTTTTAAACGTGTAGTTTTCCTTTGAAAGCAGATAGTGGTATGGATCTTAGGGTCTCTGAACTCACAAATTAAAAATACATTGTTTAGTGTAGGTAGTTTTTAGATTGTTAGTTTGAAAATGCCACTTTTAGAAAGTAGGCATTTTCTTGTATAAACCATTCTGTGACTCTGCCTATTTATGGATTCCCTGTCTGGGTCAGACAGACTGACAGTTGGGCTGTTTGTGAATCTCCTCTAGACAGTGACACAAAGGGAGCTGGTGGGTTCCCTGCATATCCTAATAAGCCATCTGGGCTAGAGTGGAGGGAGGAGTAGTCACTTACACCTAAATGGAGTGTGCCTGCCCTCACACAAAGCAGTCTCCAATGTCCTGGTATGTGTCTGGGGCCAGGCCCGGGCAAAGCAGGATCCTGTAAACAAGAGAGACTTTTCTTAGAAGTTGGCAACTTCAAAAGCAGAGAGGGGTAAAAGTATTGGACCCCATTCCCCAGACTTTAGATTTCTTCAAGATTCACTTCTGGAACCAAGGGGAACCTCTGCCAAGGAGAAGAGCTGAAGAGCTGAGGAGAAGTGTTGCCCCTGAGTGTGACTGTGCTTTGTTGGGCCACCCTGCTGTTGCTGCTTCTGGGGAGGAAGGGGACAAAGATTGGACTTTGTGGTATATTCCTGCTTGAGTAGAATCTCCAAGGGCTTGGACCAAACTTGCCCCATGTTCTGAAGTAATATTCAATTATATATATATAAACTTTAAAAAAACAAAGGTTACCGGGATGTCATTGACTTACTCTGGGCCATCAATGACTTACTCTGCAGGCACCCGGACTCTCTGCTGAGACTCCTGCCCTGCCAAGTGGTGCCTAATCCTGTGCCTGGGCCCTTAAAAGGAGAAGCTGGTGGAAAATCAAGAAAAAACAAGTGTACTGACCCCGGATTGACGCGCTGCTGGGTTATGCGATGCTACCTGCACCTGAAGCCGAGGCCCTTGCTGGAGTGCGACGACCCCACAGGCCGGACGCTGCAGCTGCCTCGCCGAAGTCCGCTACTCCGTGAGTCTTGAAGTGGCGTGTTACCGACGTCCGTGACCCCAGACTTTGCCGCACCACACTGTGACTGACCGATATCAACTCCACACGAAGTGCGCAGATCCAACGCTTCGCACCGATGCTGCCTCACCTCCACCGCTCCGCAGCAAGGACCTGTCACACCTCCATTCCGCAGCACTGGAACCAAAGCCACACCAGATCCAGCAAAGCTGTGATCCCTGACTCTGTGCACTGGCTTGTTTTCTCATTTTCACAAGGTACTGTATGGGGGTCCGTGTGACTTTGTGACCGGTCCCATTAGTGTTGGATTGTTGGGAACGACTTTGTCACGACACCGTGATATCACCAATTCAAAGCATTTGTGTTTCTAAGCACTATATTGAAGTTTAATCTTTTAAAAATTCATAACTTGACTTGTGTATGTTGGATTTTTGGTCGTTTTGGTCTTGTTTTGTTCAGTTAAATATTGGCTATTTTTCCTAACTGGGTGTTGTCATTTTGAAGCATTTTCACTGTATTACTGTGTGTGTTGGTACAAATACTTTACACATTGTCTCTGGGTTAAGCCTGTCTGCTCGTGCCAAGCTACCAAGGGGTTGAGAGGGGGTTAACTGGGTGTGTTTCTCCATTGCCCTGACTAGAGTTAGGGTCCTTGCTTTCTACAGGGGGTAACCTGACTGCCAACCAAAGACCCCATTTCTAACATCACACTATTTCTTTCTAACTTTGTCTTTGAACAACTTAGAAACACAATTCTCACTACATACGGCTAAATGGCAAAAACAACACATTGATAATCATGGCCTTGAGTTAAAAATAGTTTCGTTAGTTACTATGTAATCCCTTGCCAGTGGTTGCACCCTTAGTTTCTATTACAACATTGCTCACCGTCCGTGTGAATATGGTGCAGATCAGAGACGCTCCTAAGTGAAAAAGCACTCTGAACTTCAGACCCCTTCAGTTTGGTCAGCATAAGCTACTTTTGACAGATAACTGACAAAGGCCTCCTCACACAATACAATTAGTCAATATTATGATAGAGAAACTGAGTCATAAACTTAAAAAGAAAAGGAGGAGATTTTGTAGAACTTTTTCCTTGATTTGTTCTTCCACTCACTGAACAATTATCCTTATAAAACCATGCCTATTGGAGATGTGTCTGTATGCCTTGAGGAGGAATGAGGATGTTTTAATGCTTGAATCTCTGAAACTGAAACCCTATACAATTGAAGTTTTCTGGCCTCTTGTTAGCCACAAAAGGACGAGCTTACACTATCTCTTTAAAATCAGCACAGACAAATTGGATATGAACATTTGGCTGTGATTCTGACTCAAAGTGTGGGTGAATCTTTCCCAAATTGTAGCCTGATGTCGGTTAAGCAGGCATTTAAGGTTTGGGGGATATCTGGAGCACCAGAATTAAAGTTACTGAAATTTTTGCTAAATATAATGGTTTGGAAAGATATAAGAGATAAACGTTACCATGCATAAGCTCAAAAATCTTCACAGACATCTGTTTTCACCTGTACGTGCTAGCATTGTTGACTATGGGAGAGAGAAGCCTCATTCTTACTATGAACTGTGACTAACAATCCATTTGTTTATGCATAGCCTAAAAGCATCTGTTTCTTTGTCTTTCATTTTCCAGTGTATCATGAACTAAATTACATTCAGACTGTATGTGGGGTGATTGCTGTCAGGAACGCAGGTTTTATCAGCCATCAAATCTGAGTTGCTGGTATAAAGCTTTGAGATGGTGTGATAGAGCGTTCCGTACTAATAGTTTACCTGTGTTGGGACGCTCTTTTGGCCGATGAATCTTTTGGCTAAGTGGGACCCTCTCCACCCTTAATCAGTCAATTTCATTAAATCAACAATCAATAACGAACATAAGCAATACCCTGATCAACATAACACTTAACAATTAATCCAGAATACATTTCGGCGAACCCTGACCTTTCAGTCAGGAATAACCACACCAGTTTATTCAAAGTTAGTGAATTTATTTCCCTATATTAACAAAGCTAGCACAATGTAGATGTGTCTCAACACCAAATGATAAACATAAATGAACATTAATAGCTGTCCATAACGGCGAAACAGGTGCAATCTATGCAGCATTTGAATAACAAGGCATTCGATAATAGCTATGCAAATCACCAATACTATAATCTGTAATGAACTAATTGCATACATTTAGTCAGCATAACAAGGTCTCAAATTGCATCGTGCAACAAAAGGAATCCTCATCTAACCTCAAATTAGCATCAGCATGTGGGACTTCATGCAAAAAACAATTTATCAACATTAATTTGGAAAATTCCTAACTAGGGCTCTTATCAAAATCAGCAGTTGGTTACCTAAAAGAAAACACAATGCAATTGTACAATTTCCTTTCATATTTACCAATTACGATCAGCATACAAGGAAGTCTTCGTCTCACAGGTACCGTTTCTCGATCAGCATGGGACGGGGCGAAGGGGCAGGGGTGGGCGGGACAATTGCCTCATGGCGGCAAAATAAAACTACTACTTCATGCAAAGGGATCAAAGTTAAAGTCTCTAGGGCAAGAATCATTTAAAGTCTCTTTCTCTCGATTAGAGAAAGCATCAAAGTCTCTCAAAATGGCGTCGAACATCAATTGGCATCATGGAAGATAGACAATAATGTCTGATAGGTAATGGCCGCTTTCTTCCTCGTGCACCTGGTTTAAATAGCCAACAGTTCAAATCCAGTAGGGTCTTCCATTGGAGGGTTCATAGGTTGACTTCAAATTATCCAATCAAAAACAACAGTTCTCAAGCTTTTACTTAAGCATACATTATCCTTGGAGACGGGTACGCAAGTTGCAACATTTTATACCAATTAACTCATTTTCAGAGCTTCCATTGTCCGCACCTGCAGATCGACCTTGGAGCAAAGAGAAAAATGCCAGGCTGGCACGAAACCTTAAGAAAAGCATGTGAATGATTTCAGTGGAAAAGTACAGCTTCAAGCAAAAATACACGTTTATTAGCACATTGGAAAAATACGAGCATCTAAACCGTGAGACCAGGCAACTAGGCCAAAGCCTCCGCTAAAGTTATGCTAAGTTAAAACATTTCAAACAAGCAAATCGTAGCACACGTTTATGATTATGTCGGATTAGTGCAATTCTAATACACCACGTTATATAAAGCACGCTTATAAATGTTGGCAAACTACTCTGAGGGCACATTTTGTCCCCGTACAATCTTTATTAGTTCGGTTAAAGCCACACATGATTATTTCAACACTACGTTTAAGCGCTAATAAATGTAAAACCTTCATTTCAGCTTCATCAATCCCTCCTCTGATGACTACTTGTCATCACACGAACTATTCCCACAAATTTTATTCCATTAAAATTCTGTCAGTTCTCTTTTCCTTTTAATTCCCCTAGTTTTTGCTTTGTATTCTTCTGCCATTCTTTTCATCATTTTCTCTTCCTTCCTTCTTTTAATTCTTTCCATTATCATTATTATTCCTCTTTTTATTCCCCAAATTCCAAATATGCAAATTAGTACTATTAAAATTCCCTGTATTATCTTTAGTAATATTCCATTCCAAATTCCCCCAATCCAATTTCCCACTGAAGCAAGTCCTTTTCCAACCTTCTCCCACACTCCTGGTTCTTTCAGTTCCTTCAAATCTGCACTCTCTTTTGTTAGATTAGCAAGCATAGTTTTAATTTTCACACTGTTGTCGGGAATATACGTGCAACAGTGGCGCGCACCAAGCATTTTGCAAACGCCGCCATCTTTTGCTAAAAGAATGTCTAAAGCAAGCCTATTTTGAAGAGTCATAGCTCTTTCTGCTGCAAGTTCAGCATCTATCAGGATTATAGCACCTGAAAACTTTGTCAACATGTTATCCACTATAGTAGACAACTTTCTTATTTTGATGGAATTCAGCACAACTCCCAACGAAGGAATCATGGCTCCAAATATATCTCCTACCACAGCAGCTGCGGTCTCTCTTTTCTGGATACGATGGGATCCAGATGTCTTTTGAATCATCGATAAGTCATCCAGTTGATAAACGTTTGGGAACACTATACCCAAATAACATCTCCCCCACCATCCCTTTGGAAGACGATAATAGGCATTATACCCACAAATGTAATATACACCTGGTATGACAGGGTCAAGTCCGTTCATCATGAATGTCCACTTGGCCTTAAAGATAAACGTATGTTTACACTCACTCGCTCCTACAAAAATGTTGTCATAATAAGATTCACCTCGATATATACAAAATTTCCCTCCATGCCAAGCATCTAAAGCTATTCTCCCTTGTGTTTTTATTGCAGCAAAATCATAATTATCTACTGAAGTCCTCTTATGTAGCTCTTTTTCTAATTTCGCATTCATTTGTGCCCTTCTATCATCTGTGCGATCTAAAAAGCTTATTTCTACTGCAGAGAGCGAGCAGGTAAGGTTTTCCCTATGAGCGTGAGCCGTTTCAAAAGGTTGCATTGGCTCGAAAAATTCCCTCATTATTTTAGCATCCCAATCTTTAGCAATGTGGCTTAGCTGCGCTATTATAGGAACATATGCAAAGGTAACATCATAATTTGAGTAAAAATACTGTATGTTAGTTTGACCATAAAATCTAGACATTACTATACTACATGTAATCCCGTATGTAAGAGGCATGTGGTGATAAGTCACCCCTTCCTTTACTGATGTCGGTATCTGTGTACACACATAACAATCTTTCGCATCCATAGTCTCAACATATTCTGTTAATAAGCGATAGAAAACATTATACGAAAGCTCTTTCTTATCATGCAAGTGTCTCATCTAATTCTAGTCTTTTCAATGCAGTTAGTTCAGTGACAGTAACAGGAGCAAAAGTAGAAGCATCGATTTTCTCATTCTCACCCTTTCCATGCATTGCAAGCACTATTGCCATTATTATTAGTACACATGCAATTATCAAGCCTATACACGCATATTTACAATATTTCTTTCTACTGGTTTGCGTCATGATCTGTATAGAATCAGAGAGCTAGAAGCACCTATAAAGAAACTATTAGCAATTCAGTTACGAAGCTGAACGAGCGCAATGTTCACACAGTTTTCTTCAAGAGGCCAGTCACTTATCGGTTAGCAGCATTTGTCTCAATTCGGCAATAACTCAGTCTTTATCAGTTCAGCAAGTGTCTTATCCGGTTTAGCAATGTCGCAGCTGGTTGTTTGTATCACGTTGGATTGTAGCAAGCAATATCATTTATTACCCTTTCAATCGACAGAGTCCATAAAACTTTTCTTTTCTATTGGTATCTCTTCTTCTTCGTTCTCAAGGCTTAGAGATACAAATTCGTCAGTCCAATCGTCATTGACTGCATAGGCCCATTCTGGACCGGAATATCTCCTGTTCGGTATCCTTTTCCTTTTCAATTTTGCTTCTCTTTTCGATTCTGCTTCGCTGGTACTTTCCTCTTTGGCCAAGTCTTTTCCTTCTCTTGAGGATGGTACCACGACAGACACTTCCTTTCTTTTCTCTTTCACTTTTGGCCTTTCTCCGTCGTTCAAATTTTCTCTAGTTCTTAGTTTTATTGGTGATATACTTAGTCTCCTCTTTGCACCGTGTCCATTTGATGGACCTGCGATCTTTTCTGTGGAAGCTTGAACTTTTTCGTTCTGTTCTGCCTTGTCCCCTCCTTCTGGGGAATCAATCACGTTCTCTTTTTCTTTTTCTGTATCGTCTGCTTCTGGGAAAGCCCTCCTCTGATCAGGCTCTCCTGCTTTTTCACCTTTTTCGAGCCCTTCGTCACCGTTACTTTCGTCAGGCTCTTTATCACTTTCAGCTGCTTCAGGTTCTTTGTCACCCTCAGCTGCTTCAGGCTCTTTGCTACCCTCAGCTGCTTCAGGTTCTTTGTCACCTTCAGCTGCTTTGTCGCTGTCTGAACTTTCTCCTTGGTCTTCCCCAAGTGAGTTAGTCGCTTCGTCCTCAGAGAATATCTCTCTTTCTTCCGTTCCTGTCTGTTCGCTTTCAGTTTGGTTTTGCTCTGTCTCAGCACTCAGCACTGTTTTATCAGGCACTGGCAGTTTCAGCGCTTCAACTTCCTCATCTGTGGGACACAACACGTTCTTTGTGTGACTGGCGTGAATCCAGTTGGGAACCCCCGCGCACTTCACAGCGGTAGTTGTCGTCAGGATCACTTGGAAAGGGCCTTTCCAACGGGGTTCCAGACACGACTTCCTCACATGCTTCTTTACCACGACCCAGTCACCTGCTTTCAGTGCGTGTCCTGGACCTTGGATCGGTGGCAAGGTGGTTGCTTCCACCTGGTGAGAGAAAGAGCGAACCACGTCAGCTAGACCCTTGCAGTAGTCTAACACCATATCATCTGTAATATTCAAAAGCGCGTTTGCGGGAACTGCAGGAAGTCTCATAGCCCTGCCCATGAGAATTTCGTGCGGAGACAATCCAGTCTTTCTATCAGGGGTGTTTCTCATTGACATTAGCACCAAGGGCAATGCGTCAGGCCATTTCAAATTTGTCGATGCACATATTTTCGCCATTCTTGATTTCAGTGTACCATTCATCTGCTCCACCAGTCCTGATGCTTCAGGGCGATAGCTACAATGCAGTTTTTGCTCAATGTTCAGCGCTTCGCAAAGTAACTTTATCACCTCGTTATTGAAGTGACTTCCCCTATCTGATTCTAAAGAGATCGGGAATCCGAAACGTGGTATCAACTCTCTCAACAATAGCTTTACAACTGTAAGGCTGTCATTTCTACGTGTGGGGTATGCCTCAATCCAGTGACTAAAAATGCACACAATCACCAACACATACTTTAAACCTCCATGCACAGGCATCTCAATGAAGTCCATCTGCATCCTACTAAATGGGCCACTGGCCCTGCCAATGTGGCTCGCGTTCACAACTGTTCCCTTTCCTGGGTTCATCTGCTGGCAAGTGACACATCGATGGCAAACTGCTTCTGCAGCTTGACGAAATCTGGGGTTAAACCAATCAGTTTTGAACAATCTTATCATGGCATCTCTCCCTAGGTGAGCTTGCCCATGATAGAACCGCGCAAGCTGTGATAAAAGACTATTTGGCAAAACAAATTTTCCCTCATTTGAAACCCATAACTCGTCTGGTCTCTTTATACATTGTGATTTAATCCAGGAGTCTCTTTCATCCTCCCTGACGTTATTCTGTAATGCTTTTAATTCATCTATTGTATCTACGACCTTCAAGGCAAATGCTTCAGCTGGTTCGAGTTCTGGTTCACTTATCGAATTCCATTCATCTCTGAGTAATATACAGTTCAAGGCACAAAATCTTGCGACTTGATCCGCATATGCATTTCCCAGAGAAACATAGTCCTGTCCTTTTGTATGAGCACTACACTTTACCACTGCAACTTCGGATGGCATTTGAATGGCGTGTAACAATTCCCTTATTCTTTCCCCGTTTTTCACTGGGGATCCTGAAGAAGTCAGGAAACCTCTCTGTGACCATAGTTGTCCAAAGTCGTGCACAATTCCAAACCCTTACTGACTATCAGTGTAAATGGTGACTTTCATCAATGCAGACAGTTGACATGCTCTTGTAAGGGCTACAAGTTCTGCTACTTGTGCAGAATAGACTCCTTGAAGCCAGGACGCTTCCAAGACACCTGTTACAGTACATACAGCATATCCTGCTTTCAAAATTCCCATCCCATCTCTTAGACATGAACCATCAACGAAAACAATTTGATCATTTTCCTCAAGCTTAGTATCCTTAATGTCAGGTCGAGGTTTGGTGCAAAATTCAGTCACCTGAAGGCAGTCATGCTCGACGTCTTCAGCGTCCTCAATTTCAGCATTTTCTCCAGGAAGCAAGGTTGCTGGATTCAGCGTAGTGCACCTTTTCAGCTGCACATTCGGTGAGCCCAGAATTATCGTTTCATACCTTGTGAGTCTTGCTCCAGTCATGTGTTGCGTTCAGGAGCGGGTCAAAAGTATCTCAACTGAGTGAGGGACCATGACCGTTACTGGGTGTCCCATTACTATTCCTTCACTCTGAGTGAGGCTGATACCAACTGCTGCTACGGCGCGCAAACACCCTGGAAGTGCTGCTGCGACGGGATCCAAAGTAGCTGAAAAATACGCTACTGGTCTGTTTATGCCACCATGGGCTTGAGTCAAGACAGACAAAGAACATGCATCACGTTCATGACAAAACAATGTGAAAGGCTTTGTGTAATCAGGCATACCTAAAGCTGGAGCCCTACACATGCATTCTTTCAACTCAATGAAAGCATCCATCTCATCTCCTTTCAACTCAATTTGATCCAAGGCATCCTTCTGGGTCAGCTTCAGTAAAGGCTTTGCTAGAGTCGAGAAGTTGGGAATCCACTGGCGACAGTAGCTCACCATCCCCAAAAACTTCCTCACCTCCTTCCTCGTCTTTGGTGGACTCATTTGAAGTACGCTTGTTATTCTTTCCTTCATTATTCTCCGTGACCCTTTCTCTATCTGGTGACCCAAGTATTTTACTTTCTTCTGACAGCACTGCAATTTGGAAGGAGACACCTTATGTCCATTCCTTCCCAAATGGTTCAACAGAGCAATGGTATCGGCTGTGCAGCCACTTTCTGTCTTTGATGCAATCAGTAAGTCATCGATGTACTGTACTAGGGTTGACTCGAATGGCAATTCTAATGCTTCCAAGTCTTTCTTTAGAATCTGATTGAAGATTGACGATGACTCAGAAAACCCTTGAGGAATTCGACACCAACTGTACACTCTGTCTAAGAATTTGAAACAAAAGAGAAATTGGCTGTCCTCATGAAGAGGCACCGAAAAGAATGCTTGTGACAGGTCGATGACTGAGAACCACTCGGCATCGCAAGGGACTTGAAACATTATCACAGCTGGATTTGGTACGACAGGGCAACACTTGACTATGATGTCATTTATTTTCCTCAAGTCCTGCACAATTCGGACCTTTCCACTTGGCTTTATTAGTCCCATGATTGGTGAATTACATGGACTGCTTAACACTTCTTTCAGTACTCCCTGTTTTACAAACTCGTCAATGAGTTGGGCAACTTTCATGAGGGTGTCTTGTGCCATGTGGTATTGTGGGGTCTGGGGAAAGGTTGCATTGGGCTTTACAGTCACTTTCACTGGTTCCACTCCTTTCATCAATCCCACCTCTTTCCCTGTCATATCCCACACTTCCTTTCCGACTGTTTCCCGTAATTCAGCTGGAATATCTTCTTCAGTTATCATCGGGAAAAGGCAAATCAGAGGATACTCTTCATCGACAGTTTCCACCTCATCCCCCTCTACACTGTCCTCTTCTTCCCCATCACTGCTCGTCTGAATTTTTATTCCCTCGTTCGAACACATAATCGAACAACCCAATTTGCACAATAGGTCTCTCCCTAACAGTGCTATCGGGCTTGAGTCACATACCACAAATTTGTGTAACCCTTGATAGTTACCAATGCTGACTGGTACTGGATCTGTAATTGGGTTTGTCAGGTGCCTGTTTGCTACTCCCACCACTTGAACTGTCCTTCCTGAGAGTGGCAAATTCGGTACTTCAATGCTCTTAACAGTTGAACGTGTGGCTCCTGTGTCAACCAAGAATGAGACACGATGACCCATTACTCTTCCTTCCACGTACGGACCCTTTTGATCAACTTCCAAGGATGCTGCAAGCACACAATCTCCTTCCTCTCCTGAACTTTCACTCTCCCATACATTATTTATTCCACTCTCACTGTGTAATGGGAACTGTTGTACGGTGCCATTTGTATTCATTACCTGACCCGAGACCTGTGGAGGAACCATCACTTGCTGCTGACTCATTGGTGCCAAAGGTATTTGCATTTGCTGATTAGGTACCATGGGAAACTGCTGTTGCATTGGCTGCATTTGCGTCATCTGCATACGGGGCATCTGCATTTGCTGCGGCTGCATAGGTTGTAATCCCTGCAACTGATTTATGGTCTGAAAATTTGGGTTTGGACCTCTCATTTTCGGTCCCCTCATTGTCTGAAATGCATTGACATCATTGTTTTGCTGACCAACACCTGCACCTTCCTGCACCACCATCGGGCACTCGCGTTTCCAATGACCGACAATTCCGCACACGTGACACGGCATCACCTTTTTCAATGCCTGCACACCATTCGGAGTCACAACAGTGTTCAAATCCGGACCATTATTCCCGAAACCTCCTCTGCCTCTGCCTCTCGCCTGTGGCTGAAACATCATATTTCCCTGCAACTGCGGCTGCGGTTGCGGTACCTGCTGTTGGAACCCTTGCAAACCTTGCAGACCTGTCTGAGCTGCTTTAAGTTGCATCATCATCACCTTCTCTTTCAACCTTTTCTGTTTCACTTCAATTTCGTCGCTACAGTATTTCGCATAATTCAACACCTCATCAATCGGTTTCGATTGCCAACAAATCAAATGCGACTTTATCATCTGAATTATCTCTGGTCTCAGCCCTTCCACAAATCTGAACACAAAATGAAGCATGTCCTTCGCCTCTATTGTTTCCGTGCCACTGTAGTTCTTGAACGCCTTCAACAACCTCTCATAGTAACTATGAATCGACTCTTTAGCCTCTTGGGCAGTTCGATCAATCTTCTGCCAATCCACATTTTTCGCGGCAACCTTCGTCTTCAAATGCTCAATCACCTTATAGTACAGGCTCATCACCATAGGTGATGGTGCACCCGTATCCATGTCTCTCTCTGGTTCACTTGTCGGCCAACCTACAGCTCTTTTGCAATCCTCCCACAAATCTACCGGAACCACAATCTCAAAGAGAGTGTTCAGGTCTTCCCAGAGACATTTTGCAAGCTTCACAAACCTGTCAGTCTGCTGATACCATTCAATCGGTTTCTCTCTCAGTTTGGGAAAATCATCCGTAAAAGACTGAATGTCGCTTCTATGCCATGGTACATGTATTAATTTTCCCCCTGCTGTCTCCCTCATTGGTAACATGGTTACTGCATCACTACTCTGTGGTCTTCTCTCGTTGAGCTCTGAGACACTGTCTTTCCTCTTTTCCTTTCTCTTTACCCATCTGCTTTCCCATTTGTCTAAGCACCTCCACACTTGTGCACTCTGCAACAATTCTCTAAGGTGCGCCTTCATGCCTGCTGACCTCATGTGTTCAAAATCTGTGGTCCCGAAATCCAACCTATAGCTCCTGCTCAAGTGTTTCGTCTTGTCTATATCCACCCCGTTTTTGTCAGCTATTTCCTGCAAGCTTCTATGTACCTTGTTCACTTCTTTCGTAATCCTTGGACATAGATACCTCAACTCTTCTTCCGAGTAGGACTCTAACCTATTCACACCCATAGTCCCTTCCACCAATTCTTGTGCTTCCATGTTCAACCTCATCCTATTCATATAATCTTCTCCCTTCCCACTGTCTGAGCTTTGTGTGGAATTCAGACTGTTGAACCACTGTGTCAGCTGTTGCGCATTCAACCCCATCAGTGTAGCGTTCACATCGACTGCCATTGATGGTTGCGGCAACTTTTCAGTATTGGATGACAGCGGTATCACCAGTGGGGGACTCGACCTCACCAGTGTTGACTGAGCACATATGGGACTAAACTCCATCAAGGACCCAGATCCATTTGGCTGAGCCGCTACCGGAGTTATCCCTGGAGTGTTTTCTATGCACCTCCTTTCTGTCCCATTCTGCAGCATTGATCCCTGACCGCTCATACCTAAGTTAGGCTGACTGTACAGAGGTACCGGTGGACCTACAGTAATGGGTAGCGATATCGCATCTGGGTTTTGTCCATTTCCCATGTTCTGAGACATGTTCATTCCCACACTATGGGTCATCATTGCCGGCATGCCCATCTGACTCCCCGTCATCTGAGCATGTGCTGTCCCCCCCTGCATCTGCTTTTGAGGCATCAAAAACTGTGTTGATTCGGCTTGTGCCAATGTCGGGTTGTGACCATTCTGTCCTCCCATTGCGGCTGGATCTAGAATCATTCCCGTACTATTGTCACTGCTGCAGTACCTTGGGATCTGCGGCTGATAATTTTCTGCTGGTTTCAACATGGGCACATCTGGATATATTCTCCTAACCTGCGGTATCTGCGGGGTGAACAGTAAACTCGGGTCCTTAGACCCCGATGATGCTCCTGAACTCTGAGTTTCACTGTTCTGTACCGGTGCGGGAGGGGCAGAACTGGTACTTGGACCTTGTCCACTCTCCGCATAAGGTGGTGGACGGTCGTTCAGCAATTGCATTATTAACTCCTCATCCTCTAACTCCTCTTCTCTTCTCAACTTTTCCTCGTCCTCCCTATCCTTGGAACACCTCCTGTTTGTCTTACAGGTAGCTTTCTTACCTGTCTCCTCTTCTTCCTTAGTAATTGCGGGGAACAATTTTATCCCATGCAATACATCTGACCTCCACACCTTCTGTGCATTATCCCACCTAGCGTCCGCTAGTGTCTTTTCTACCTTTCTTATCCTGGTCTCGAACTTATTTTGCTGTTGCTGTCTAGCCATCAGTTCCCAAATCGCTAGAGCCTCAAACTGTGCTGGCCTTGGAGGTACCTTCATGTCGTACATCGCGAATCTCAAATTCTCTAGGATCCTTATATTGAATGTCCCATGGATCGGGAATGCTACGCTCCCATGTTTCTCTGTCAGCTTGTGCCATTGCTTTAGCCAAAGGCATGGAGCTACCCCCTTTTCCTCCATTACAATGTAAGCTGGTGTGCCTTCGGGCGGCGTCTCCTCTCCTACGCTCGCTTTAATGTAAGACTCCCCCTTCATCGCATTCCTTAATGCTTTAAAAAATTTCATTTTTCTCGTCTTTTATTTCACAAAGTTTGTAATCAATAGGTGACTTTAATTCCCGGAATACTCTTCGCTTGCCTTTCCCCTTCCAATCGAGCCCCACGGACTGCGTCCAATCCGTGCGCGACCCTTCTCTGCAACCAACCTATCCCAGCGCGGCTCCTAGTGACGTCACACTCACACACACTGTGGCTGACAAAGCCTCGCGGCTAGTCCTCCTTCACTCAGCTCCTCTCGTAACCACTTCTGGCATGTATCGCGAGCTACCAAAAATTATAAAACAGATCTGTCGGTTTACTACAGGAAGGGTAACACAATCGCTTCAGGACCTTAGGGATTTTTCACTAGCCTCGGCAGTTATTCCATCTTTCTCGGTCCCCACTTTCGCAAGCAAATCTGACCCGCAGACCTACTCTCAACTTGTCAATGATCTATTCTAGTGCACTTAGAATTTTGTCAAAGCCCGAAGTTGAAGTTTCTTTCACTCCCTTAACACACGTACCGAATCGTTGACCACGCCCGGTCAACCTACTAAACCGCCCAGACCACAACATAAAACAACATACTCCGGAGTCTCTTGACCTCGCAGGGCCCGTCTCAACAACAACAACCACGTGGACCTTTTTCTGCAGAAAGCGCCACACGCACATGAAGTTCGACGACTTCCCTACTCTCACACTCGGAGTCGCACCTCCGCTACTTCTATGAAGTTCGACGACTTCCCTACTTCTACACTCGGAGTCGCACCTCCGCTATTCTCTAAAATTCTCGCAACCTTTTCACACAATCTGCGGCAATAAGCTGTGCAAGCGCAAAACCCTAACTTCACTCATACCATCACCAGTACCGCCAACGCCGATCTCACACCTCCGTTCTCTCCATCCGCAAGCTCCGAGATCCCGGGAAAGTCGCGGTGGACTTAGCCCATCATCATTCTCTCAATCTGTTTTATCCAAGAAAAATCTAATTCAACTTCTCGAGTGGGGTCTCAAAGGGTGTAACCGTTAATTCAACACCATGTACTTTAAGAGTACGGGGTCCCAAAAGGCGAAACCGTCCTCTGCTACCATCTACTGATAGAGCGTTCCGTACTAATAGTTTACCTGTGTTGGGACGCTCTTTTGGCCGATGAATCTTTTGGCTAAGTGGGACCCTCTCCACCCTTAATCAGTCAATTTCATTAAATCAACAATCAATAACGAACATAAGCAATACCCTGATCAACATAACACTTAACAATTAATCCAGAATACATTTCGGCGAACCCTGACCTTTCAGTCAGGAATAACCACACCAGTTTATTCAAAGTTAGTGAATTTATTTCCCTATATTAACAAAGCTAGCACAATGTAGATGTGTCTCAACACCAAATGATAAACATAAATGAACATTAATAGCTGTCCATAACGGCGAAACAGGTGCAATCTATGCAGCATTTGAATAACAAGGCATTCGATAATAGCTATGCAAATCACCAATACTATAATCTGTAATGAACTAATTGCATACATTTAGTCAGCATAACAAGGTCTCAAATTGCATCGTGCAACAAAAGGAATCCTCATCTAACCTCAAATTAGCATCAGCATGTGGGACTTCATGCAAAAAACTATTTATCAACATTAATTTGGAAAATTCCTAACTAGGGCTCTTATCAAAATCAGCAGTTGGTTACCTAAAAGAAAACACAATGCAATTGTACAATTTCCTTTCATATTTACCAATTACGATCAGCATACAAGGAAGTCTTCGTCTCACATGTACCGTTTCTCGATCAGCATGGGACGGGGCGAAGGGGCAGGGGTGGACGGGACAATTGCCTCACGGCGGCAAAATAAAACTACTACTTCATGCAAAGGGATCAAAGTTAAAGTCTCTAGGGCAAGAATCATTTAAAGTCTCTTTCTCTCGATTAGAGAAAGCATCAAAGTCTCTCAAAATGGCGTCGAACATCAATTGGCATCATGGAAGATAGACCATAATGTCTGATAGGTAATGGCCGCTTTCTTCCTCGTGCACCTGGTTTAAATAGCCAACAGTTCAAATCTAGTAGGGTCTTCCATTGGAGGGTTCATAGGTTGACTTCAAATTATCCAATCAAAAACAACAGTTCTCAAGCTTTTACTTAAGCATACATTATCCTTGGAGACGGGTACGCAAGTTGCAACATTTTATACCAATTAACTCATTTTCAGAGCTTCCATTGTCCGCACCTGCAGATCGACCTTGGAGCAAAGAGAAAAATGCCAGGCTGGCACGAAACCTTAAGATAAGCATGTGAACGATCTCAGTGGAAAAGTACAGCTTCAAGCAAAAATACACGTTTATTAGCACATTGGAAAAATACGAGCATCTAAACCGTGAGACCAGGCAACTAGGCCAAAGCCTCCGCTAAAGTTATGCTAAGTTAAAACATTTCAAACAAGCAAATCGTAGCACACGTTTATGATTATGTCGGATTAGTGCAATTCTAATACACCACGTTATATAAAGCACGCTTATAAATGTTGGCAAACTACTCTGAGGGCACATTTTGTCCCCGTACAATCTTTATTAGTTCGGTTAAAGCCACACATGATTATTTCAACACTACGTTTAAGCGCTAATAAATGTAAAACCTTCATTTCAGCTTCATCAGGTGCATAGAGGCTTGAGCTTCATTTGTGCTGGTATTGGTCCTGTGAAGGAGGTTAGAAGGGGAGTGGGCTTTGTGGTAAAACCTGGGTTTGACAAAAAAAAGAGCAGTGGTGGCTGGTGACATTTGAAAGTGGTGGGGTATAAAAGTTTTGGATGAATGCTTGGTGACGGGCGAGCGTAGCGAGCTAGCCCAACTGTCATAAATGGAGTTCAGAGAGATGTTAGGTGAATTTGTTCAATAAAGATTGAAAGGAAACCTGGTTACTGGACTACAATCTTTTCGACTTTGGATGGCGATATACAGACTTTAAAGTTTTATTATTTGTCCATTAATTCATATTTTTTCTGAGTGCTCCCCAATATTTATTGAGTTCTAAATGCTAATAAAAACATAAAGCAACAGTAAATAGAAGCCACCCATATTAAAAACGCACGAGAAAATACTTTTTTTTATTCCCATGTATCATTGGTTTAGTAGATAATGGTAGTGCCCTCAAATTCATTATTACATCACCTGGATCCATCTATTAGATCCTATCTCATGAACGTAGGAGAGAATACGAGTGCCAACCATAACTCTCTAAGCCGTACGTGTGCAAAGCCAAAGTTCCAGGTGTGGCAGCTTGAACTTAAACACAAAACCCTTCTCAGGGTTTGGTGAACACAGGAAAAAATGTAAAGTTAAGGCACGTCACTAAACCACCCCTCCGACTCAAAACATTAATTACCCTGAAGATTACAACCCCTCTTTATGCCAACATACAGTAGCACGCTTTAAATTAAAGTGCCCGAATTGAAATAATTTTTTTAAAAAAAAATTTACCTACCCACGCTTCCTACTCTGCTCCAAGTTGAAGCAGGCTACCTTGACTCCATCAGGCAATGGTTGTCTGTGCTTGCTCTCCACCCACCTGTCTAAAACAGCTGAGTGAAGAGGTTTAAAATGTGCATGTCAGGCTGGCCGTTTGAGACAACCAGTCAAAGTGACATGCGCAGTTTAAACTGTGACAGCCAGCAACACTGCTCCCTGCTGCCAATCAGCAGCTATGGCTCCACCCAGTGCTGCCACTTGACAGGGCTGAAATGAAAAATAAAATGGTAATGACATCACTTCAGTACCGTTTTATTTTTCATATTTTCTGCATTGTCAGCAGGAGGGCAATGCTTATCCTCCCTATGGGAGGAACTGCCGCTGAAGAAGAGTAATACCCAGGAAAACAGCTAACAGTATGAGAACTGGCACTATGTAGCCAAACTGTGGGTTGAACTGAAGCAAAGGATGCAGTAGAGGATACTTGATGTACTATGTCAGCTTTGATTTCTTTTTGATATTCTATTTGAACAAGATTCAAGGATCGATGTTGTAAGCCCAATGATTTGGTTCTGTTAGAGATAGGGGAGAAGAAACCATACACAATTAAAATCTGTTGCCTGCTGCCATTGATTACAGTGAACTTCAATATTAGCGGGGTTGAGTTTGAATGCATGTATCCCAAATTAGATGCAGTTCATCTATACATTAGATTGGTATATGCAAGCGTTCACTGATACCTTGATATATAACTGCATGCTGTTGGCATGCTGCTTAAAGGGTATGCCATGTTGTGCTAGTTGCAAATATAAATCTGACAACAATTTAGAAAGCTGGAATGGTTTAAGGATCCATTCATGTAGTTTGTCATGATCTCTTCATATCTTTATTCTTACTTCTGTATTTTACTCTTTGGAAGGTGCAACCTAAAATAATATCAGAAAAAGTTTATCATATTTTTGTCAGAGTTAGTCACTTACTACTTTAATATTTTATATATTTTATGACATATTTTTATATGAAATACTTTTTAATTTAATATATTTATTTATATATGTATTCAATTATATATATATTAACTTTAAAAAAAACAAAGGTTACAGGGCTGTTATCATAATGTTCAGAATTTACATGCACAAAACTAGAGAAATTCAGCAGTTCTAGTTATTTTAAGTGAACATAACTTGTGGCCTAGGCTAACTATAACTTCCGCCCCCCCATGCATGATATTTTCTCCAATAATTTGATCTCTAATGTTTAATTGATATTTTTATTAACATTATAAACGTTATCATGAGTGCTGTAATATCTATGGTAATTAGCAGTGCATGGCGAGGGCACAAGTCGCAAGTTGTAGTTACTTGAAATAACTAACTATAACTGCTTAATTTATCTGATTTTGTGCAGGTAAATTTAGAAGAACTATAACGTCCCTGAAGCCTTTGTTTTTTTAAGTAAACTTCTAGGTTTTTTAAAATTTTATTTCCTAACTATAACATCCCTGTAACCTTTGTTTTTTTTCAGTAAATTTATAAGATTTTTTAACAAAGTCATTTTCATTTCCATACATTAATCCAACCACAGCCGCATACAGACTTTGCACTGTGTGCGGTGGGTTAGGCTGCATGTGGCCAGGCCCTGCGGCCAACTCCCAATAACTACCCAACTCCAAACTGAGCACAGCCTTTGGCTGTGCACAGTGGGTGTTTCCCGCAGGGCCTGTCTGTCTGGGTGTGAGAATAGGTGGGATAGGGTGTCTTTGGGTGTGAGAGTGGCTGTGAGAGTGTCTGTGGGTGTGAGAGTCGGTGTGAGAGGGTCAATGTGAGTGTGAGAGTGGGTGTGAGACTGTGTGATTGAATCTTTCATTTACTGGAGCGCATTCACCTCAATAAAGGATTTCAGATCATTTTTCAATATGGAATCAAGGAGTATACACACTTAATTTGCCTTTGTCAAGCTCAGAAGTTAGGATAATTTGTCCGAAGTGGAGCTTCAACTGGGGCCCCTGCTATGTTTATATTTGTAAGTGCGTCCTGTTGAGGTTTCATTTCTGTGAAATGATCATCATGGTCAGAACTGAAGCTCACCTGCTCCTTTATTCAACAAGGGTCCACAGTGTAGCACAAAATGTATATCAAACTCATGGTTAGTTAGTAAATGCTACCTCATTGGTTAAATGTGCAGTGTGGGGGAGGGGACTGCATGGTCCCCTTCCCCCAGACGATTTCAGCCCTGGGCACCCCATCCCCCGGGCCCAGCCACCTGTCCTGGGTACCCCGCAGGTCACCCAGTGTGCAATGGGACCGTGGGGGGAGCCTGATGAACCGCCTGATGAACCGCCATGCAAAAGCCAGCAGAGAGGGGACTCATAATTCCCAGGGCAGAGCTGCTTGCAGCGTTGCCCTGGCGGATTATTACTTGTGGCACCACCAGGCTGTTGACCGGCGGTCAGACCATGGCGACTCCGCCACGGTCATAATGTGGAGGCCGGACCACTGCTTTGGTGGTTGTCTGACCGCCACTGTGAGTCTGGCGGTCCCAGACTGCCAGACTTGTAATAAGGGCTATAATGTTTGATATACTATCTTTACAACTGATCAGAATTGAAATACTCTGTATAAAATGTGTGACGATATCCAAACTTTTCAGTTTATATGTGGTGACTTTCTTAATCCTGAACCCTGCATAATTTGTCTAGGGATACACATCTTACAAGTAACTTTTATTAATAGAGGATAGTGTAGCTTACAATTGCTAGAAGACCTTGTATCATCTTTCCTTTAATATTCAATACCATGTAATCTGGACTGCAAAAACACCCTAAATATACATTCTTGATGTAACTTGAACTTGAAGTTGCAAGGCAAAACTGAAAAGAAGTGGTTTGAATAAAAATTAACGTCCTTGCTTCACGTGTGTCTTTGTGCAGTGTACAGCACATTATTTATGCATTTATGCCACGTTACAATGTCTTCTCCAGAACAAGTGTATGCAAACTTTATTTAATTTCCTTTTGACACTTCTCTAATTGACAGCTTAATTTCACAGTGACGACCTTTATACAGTATTGATCTCAAAACATCACAAGAACATAGAGCTGTTCCATTGGAATAAATGATGTCAAGTAGACTCCCATTGGGAGAATTTAATTTAATTACTGCATGCGGTATTGATTATAAGGACCACAGGCATGAAAGCGGAAATGAACAGAGTGTTTAGATGTTATTAGAATGCTCAAGTTAATTAAGGATCTAGTATTGTTGCTTTTATAATGTCAATGCTTGGCTTTAAAAAAGCGACTAAATGCATTTGATAAAAATGATCACATATAAAGTACAAGTATGGTATACATGATAACATTAATATTGATCTAAATAATTAAGTAATAGAACGGGCATTAACGGTTTAATGATAATGCTATTACAGCCCCTTAGACAGGTATGCAGGAATTCTTTTATGGCCTTTACACAATTAAAGTTTTCTAATCAGTTTATCTACTAAAATAAGGCCAATTCCCTTTCCAAACACAACGTGGAAACCTGAACAATAGTCTGTTTTCCTGAAAATACATGTTATGGTATGTTTTGTTATGTTATGTTATGTGTTGTGTTGTGTTATGATGTGTTCTGTTATGTCATGTACTTCGTTTTGTGAACTGCATCTGATCTGTAAATTTTCAATGCGGTTGTGGTCCGGTGCTGTTATGTCAGTTTGAATTTCAGTATGATCTCCCAGATCAGGGGCTACTAAAATCAGAGAAGTCACAACTAAGTTCATTCATGCTAGTGGCAGATCTGTTGGAAAGCTGCATCCGTGGACTGATGGCTGAGTGGCTTTGACTCTCTTGAAAGCAGCATTGGCTGCCTGTTCTGGTTTCTGTCATAAGCAGTGACTACTAGGTTTTCTAAAATTTGATAGTTCCGCAAATTTAGCTTTCTCGATGTCGGCGGTTGTTAATTTAATAAGGAGAAGCAGAAGCATAGGGGCCCCAGGTCCAAATGGGATCCCACATGCACTATTTAAAATTAACCCAGCCTTTTGGGGAGAACAACTGGTCTCGATTTATAACCATTGTATAGAATTAGGAAGCATTCCAAACTCTTGGAGGGGCCCTATAATCCATCCAATATTTAAAGAAGACAGCAAATTTCATCCTGAGAATTACCGACTGATTACCTTAACGGACATACAGGCTAAATACTATGCTGGTCTATTACTCAAGCATCTTCTCACCTGGGCAACCGAGAACAACATTATTCCCCCAATCAGACAGGCTTTGCAAAGGGCCCCGGAACAGCTACAAACATGTCAACTCTTTCCATCGTCATTGACAAATGCAAACAAAAAATCAACCTTTGTATCTGTTTTTTGTAGACTTCAAATCAGCTTTTGATTTTGTACAGCAAAGTCTTCTATGGGAAAAGCTAGCCGCCTGGGGCATACCAGAGAAATGATTAAAGGCTATTAAGCAGTTATATACAGATACATGGATTAGAGTAAAGATAGGGGACGGATCCTTCCTTTCAAGAAAAATTGAGACAAAACAAGAACTGAAACAGGGTTGCGTACTGGCACCGTATCTTTTAATCTCTTTCTATCAGATTTGACCAATAAACTCAATAAGGTGAACGCTCATTCCCCTAAGGTCGGTGACATGCCCTTTTCCAATCTGTTACACGCTAATGATGTAGTACTTCTGAGTCAAACTAAAGTAGGACTACGACGGCTCATTGTCAATTTCATTGAATATGCCAAACAGAATGGAATGAAAATCAATCAGAAAAAAACGAAAGGGATGGAAGTTAGTAGAAAACAACTCTAGAGTTAAAAATGCCACGCACAAGGGGGAGTATTAGAACAAGTCAACCACTATAGATACCTGGGTGTACAATTTGATAAACGTGGTTCCTTTCTCCCTCAGAAGCAGGACTTACATAGAAAAGGAAATGTTATTTTGCTTGCTTTTCGTACTCTGAAAAAGTCACTTAGCGACCCTAGCTACCGTCTCTTGCTACAAGTTATTGCGGCTAAACTAAATTTGACTATAGGGTATGGTAGTGAAGCCCTGCGAGGACAAGACGCCGCCATCCTAAATGGAATTATTGGAAAATAATTTAGGTCTCTATTCCAACCACCAGGGTACACTTCCCAAGCTCAAATTAGGCTAGAGTTTGGGCACTTAAACCAAAATATAGCTAGGAAATATAGCTACATTAAAAACTGGAAACACCTACAGTTAACAAAGGGAAATTATCTCTGCCAGGCACTTTGGAAGGAGATCAGTTCGAATCCTGCAGCCAAATCCAGACAGTACTTAGATTAGGCTCTAGAAGATTTGGAGGTACAGGAACTAGGGGATTCAAACCTCTCCTATTATGCTTTAAAAAAAATCTTAAACCGAATATTGAAGAAGAGATCAGTACTTATGGATAAGAGCCTGTTAGGAAGCAGGTTGCACTCATGGATGGTAATTAATGAGTACAAAATCCTGAAATATCAGCCATATTTGGAGGCCTGGTGGTCAAAAGCTGACAAGGATCTTTTTATCAAACACCTATTTGGCCTTATTCCTGGTGGTGTCCCCCTCAACCCATGGGAACGTACTGCAACAATTTCCCAGTGTAGGCTCTGTGGTTGTGGAGTGGAAGATATTACTCATCTTATCTGTAATGGCTTACTGAATGAGTGTAAGACTCTATTAAAAGCAGCCTTCAATCAGAGGGGAATACGGTGATCGCTTGCTTTAAACCTTCTGATTATACTTTGAAGCCAGATTTATAAAGTTTATACATTGAATATCTAAAAAATTATTATAAGTTCATCAATTAGTATAAGCATAATACATGTTTCAGCTGGCTTATAAGTCGCAAAATTATGAGGAACATTGACGTTTTCTAAGGCTCCCCCGTACAGTATCCATGCACTTATTTTGGCTCTCTTGAGTATTAATTTAACTGTAAATAAATTTACAATAACATTTTAAAAAATGTATGATAGGATGACGTCGAAGAATTTTTTTTTTTTTTTTTAAGATACCTCTATAACATACTTGGAATCTCATGTACAAGATGAGGGGAGTGGGAAACTGATGCACTTTATAGCAATATTTATGTGGGTATGATTATAACGTATTCAGTCATGTTTAGGAGGTTTTGTTAGTAATGACAATTAATAATAGTATATATGTTATGAAATGTAAAATTGAAGAAAATCACGGTTATTTATATTGAACTTATATGTTAAAAATCTGAGAAGAACTTTTAAACTAAAATGGATGGTATTATTTGCATAGAGTGAGTAATATTTTTTTTAAAATATATGATGTATTGGTTTTGAATAATTATGCATTTAATAGACTTGACTTGATAGTGTGATAATTGAGTTTATTTATTGACTGATAATTGTTTTATTGTGTAGCATCCAAGCAACACTAAATGATTAGACAACTGAAGGAGGCTTATATGAATGCTGAATGTATGGTTTCTCATCATCTAAGCAATGAACTTCAGCCTCTTTTAGAGTAATGTACCATTTGTTGTGAATATTTGGTCACTGAAATACCTCGAATAAATTCAAGCCTGACAGCACAAGCATCCTGCATGGAATGGGATTGTCTAGTGGGTTGAGACTGACAATTCTGCTGCATTAAGATCTGTAGGTAGTAATTAGGACTGTGAAGTCTGTCCTTTCTTTGGCTGTCAAACAATGTTATTTTCTCAGTGAAGTTTTGCACTGGTTTCAATATTTGATACCTAGAACAGCCCTAGCAGCATGGATCAAAATCAGTTGTTTTTTCCTAGAAGAAGACTATGGCCCTCCATGGATTGCCAGGGCCTCTGTAGTGGTTTCACTGCAGCGGGACGTGTGGTGCAGACCACCATATTATGACCGCAGCAGTTTGGCCACTGCCAAACTGCAAGGTCCCCGCCCGTCCCGTTGTTTTACCATGGCCCACCGGGCTGGAGGTTTCCACCTACAGCCCAACAGGAGTTGGATAACTGTCTAGGTTATTCCGACTAGGGACAATGCCAGCATTTTCCTGGCGGTCTCACTGCCACAAAATGCTGGTGGAAAGGTATCCCGACGACAAGAGATTGCGTTCCTGTCACCGGGATAACCCCCAAACACCTCTGTACACACACACGCACGCATGCCCCCACATATACACAATCACACACACACCCTCACTCACACATGCACTTACAACATTCACCCCCATAGACACACGTACATACCCATATACATCACACACGCATGCATACACTCTCCATCCTCCCATCCCTCCCTTCAACTACATACATACACAACCCCCACTCCCCCACTCATCTTCACACCACACCTCCACCCCCCAATCGTACCTCACCGCACGCGCGCACACACACCATATACACCAACAAACATACTTGCACCTGCACCCATGCATGCACTCACACACATCACCATATTTACACACACACACACGCATGCATGATCACTCCCCCCCACATTCATAACATGCATACACACACTCGCACACACCGATTCACAACCCCCATCACCCTCCCCTTGAGGATGACACTTACCTCGTCCGATGAGGTGCGCCTCCGAGAGGAGACGGGACCCGGCACTCCCACTGAAGGAACTGCCGCACCAGAAAAAGACCACCACACAGAATTACTGGTCGTAATTCTGTGGGCGGTCTTTGTCTGGCGTGGCGGTGTCAGCAGTGGGACCGCCTAAGTGCCGCTGAACGCCGTAGTGAATGCCACCGGATATTCGACAGTCAGCAGTGCGGATATCCGGTGGCAGTCATAATACTGCAGTCGGAAGACTGCCAGCGCTGGCGGTCTTCTGGCGGCCGCAGCCACGGCTGTGGCTCTCTTGGGAAAAGACGGCCGCAGTCATAATGAGGGCCAACGTATAAATAATGCTAAAATGCTCAAAAGAAGAGCTTACCATTTTTTGGGTAAACAACACTTGTTGATGGGAGGACTGGACAAGAATGAAATGAGTAGTATTTTCTTGTCCATCAGACACTTCTGACGATGTAAAATGACATGGGTCCTTTTCAGCTTTACAACTCATCTCAATATTACACACAATTCAATCAGTGTGTTTGAAGTAGCAATTTCTGCACGACTTTTAAGTATATAGCATTATAACAACACTCAGATTAAAACTCCTACCACCCGCTCCCACCCTCTGTGCTTCTACACTTGAACTGTTTCATATACACAGGAATTTAACACCAGTGCAGTCACAAGATTTCTTTTAAGGTACCGAGTCTGAATGTGTATTAGTCAATTGCATACACAAGCCCCTTCCACGGCACAACACTGTCACTTTCAAAGTACCGGTTTGTGCAGTGTAGGGCAATATACATCATGTGTAGCTTCCGCCAACAAAGCTGCCAATACCTGCGCCATAGCTCCCCAGGAAAGCAAGTCATCTGCCACCTTTTCATCTCGTCGTGTCCTTCTCATATGCACCTTCTCCATCTCTGCCCACTCCAGCAAAACTCTTCTCCAGTCCCTAGTCGTGAGTGGTCTAGCACTCAGCCAACTGATAGCATTAAGCCTCTTAGCCACTGGAAACCCCAGTATCGTTAAGCATCTACTTAGCTTCACCTTGGTGTTTTCTGGATTAGGCCCAGTAAATATTGTTGAAGGTTACAGGGGACTACCCATCAGTTTTAATGTGGGCCAAAACCTTCACTGAGTAAGTGCCACTAACCAAACCTTGCTATATGATATAGAATAAATCATCCTCTGCAAAACCACATCTAGTGCAGTTAGGATTTCTGTCGGGTAAATAGTGTGCAGCCTTCTTGGGGAGAGATAGACTGTGTGGACATAGTTATATTGTATCAGTTTGAAACGTGTGTTCACAGATACCTTACGTACCGCATCGTGGATCTTAAGTCAATCCTTAGGGTGATAGGTTCTTCAGTAGTCCGTTGCCAGATTTCCTCGAATCAAAGTGGAACCAGCTACCAGCTCTTGGTATGAAATTTGAACTGCTCCTGCTCTAAGCTTTTCCTGCACAACGAAAGGCTTCAGAGAGACCTTGTCCAAAGGCTATTCAAATTTGAGAGGGCTTTCTCAGATACAGCCTGCAACTTTGCCCTCCTGTAGGATTTTGACTTCCATGTAGGAGTCTAAGTGCCTGATTTATTTCTTGTTGGTATAGATACTCCGTAGCAATGAAGTATGTATATTGCCAAGAATATGGTCCACCTGCCAAATTTGAATTCAGGTGGATATTAGAATTCATCACTGCAGGACTACTTCCTCTGGCTTCTCATTGCCAAATAAACGAAGCAGTAAATTTTGAGTGCAAATGAGCATAGGCACAGCAGACATAGTTCCACATACAACTGGAAACCTTGGTAAAATATTGGCTACAACCCAAACAGGGAAAATAAAATCTGAAGGTGTCATGAATTACCAAACTCCCCGCCAAACTCCCAGCCATTCCCATACCAGGCTACCACTCAGTTCCTGGTCATTTGATGCATGAGTAACCAAATTCCTAGCATATATGCCATAATAAATACGTCTAAATTGCTGAAGGGTGATATAAATTATACCATGAGTGTTCAAACACGCTTGTGCAATTACATTTCATGTACCACCATGCTCTATTACATTCCCATGTGCCGCCTTGTGACTAAGGCCCATGTGCTGAAATCTAGCTTAGCCGGCACCTAGGGGAAACCTGTACAGTTCTGAAAACTAGACCCCCAGGAGAACCCAGGTTTGGGTGACTTGTGGGGCTCTTACCAGGTTCTGTCATCCATAATCCTTTGCACATCTCAAAATGTGTCTAAAAACACATTTTCCCCATATTTCTGTGATAGAAAGTACTGGAATCTGAGGAGAGCCACACACTTTCTTCCACCCAGCATTCCCCCAAGACTCCTCATACAAAATGGTACCTCACTTGTGTGGGTAGGCCTCATTCCCATGATAGGAAACGCCCAAAAGCACAATGTGGACACATCACAGTTTTCCACTGAAAACTCACTCGTCTTTTGCAATGTGCCTAGCTATGGATTTTGGGCTCAGCAGCTCATGGCTCTCCCTACATTTTATCACCCAGAATCCCTTGCAAACCTCATGTTGTGAAGAAAAACAAATCCTCACGTCTGTGATGGAAAGTTCTGGAAACTGTGGGAAGCCACAACATTTCTTCCACCCAGCATTCCCTCAAGTCTCCCGATAAAAATGGTACCTCACTTGTGTGGGTAGACCCAGCGCCTGTGACAGGAAAGGGCCCAAAACACAAAATTTTCCACCGAAAACTAACCCTCTTTTTTCAATGTAGGTAGCTCTAGATTTTGGACCCTACCTCAGCTCACACCTAGGAAAACCGAGCCAACCTGTATATTTCTGAAAAATAAACATCTAGGGGAATCCAGGACAGTGTGACTTGCGTGAATCCCATTAGGTTTTCTTACCCACATTGCCCTGCAAACCTCACACTTTTGCTGAAATCGCCCATTTTCCTACATTTCTGTGATGGAAACTTCAGGAATCTGTAGGAATCCACAAAATTCCTGCCACCTAGCATTGCCTCACCTGTGCCAATAAAAACATTGCCCCATTTGTGTGACTGGGCCTAGTGCTGCAACAGGAACAGATCAAACCAAGGACAATGGGAGTGCTTGCGCGGAGACACCTATTGACCTTAGTTGGATCCATTCCCGTTGTTGGCAATAGGCCCAGCCACACAAGTGGAACAAAGTTTTTATCGGCACAGGTAAGGGAATGCTGGGTGGTGGTAATTTTGTGGGTTCCTGCAGATTACGGAAGTTTCCATCACAGAAATGTAGGGAAAATGCCTGACTTAAGGCAAAGTTGGAGTTTTGGAGGGCATTGTGAGAAGGAAAATGGTGTGGGGTGCATTTGAAGCACACCACCCTGGACTTCCTCAGATTTTCAGAAGAGACTGGGTCTGGTAGGTTTTTCCAGGTAGCAGTCTATCGAGGCCCAAAAAGTGCAGCCGCTCCCCACTGCAAGTGGTATTGGGAGTTAGCTAAGATCTGCTGGCCCATATGTGAAAACAACACCCAAGAGAGTCAAATCTCATTTTCCTTGCCATTGGGATGGGATGCTTTAGTGAACAGGGTGGGCAGTAAGACTGTGCCCATTTTGGGGAATGGGACGCATCACTATGCCCATTCTGGCCAGCCCTCACCCCTAACAGACCCTGGTGCCTAGTAGGCTTTCTGCCCCTCCAGGGGGAAAATCAGAGGCTATTGCCCCATCTGCTTCCAAAGGGGGACAGAAAGAATGTGCCCATTTTTTGTGGGGGGGGGGGGGGGTGGAGGCATTGACAGGGCCATCATGGCTGGCAACCATCCCTACACTAATTACATTAAAAAATCCCTGGCATCCTAGTGGGCTTTCTGGGATTCCAGGCTAATTAGATGACCTTTACTAGATGATCTTTTCAAATATGCAAGAAATAATTACCTGACGGTAAACATACTTAAGACCAAGGTGATTGTCCTTTTAAATGGAACTTGGGTGGAAGTCTTTTAGAGGCTGTAAAAACAAATGTTTATATTGGAAGGGTCTTCGCCCAATGTCTGGAGAATAGGTCCCATCTACTATATACCGGCTCTAAAGTATTGGCACACATTGGTACTAAAAATGTTGTAATACTGCCTGTCCAGGCATTGTGGCTGGAATTTGCCCTCATAAGTAACTTTTCTACTGCATTGGCGAACTTCATTAGATGGGCCTACAAATTAATAAATACTGCACTGAGCACCCTAAGAGATTTATTAAAGCAGGACGTTTTTAAAGGTAACACTTAATTACACTTTCATTGACAATCTTAGGGTTGCCACCACGTAATTGCAATGTACAATTGACTACCTCCAGCAGTGGATCTATTCTAACTTAAGCTGTTATTAAAACATGCTGTTATTAGACTTGGGGCCTGATTTAGATCTTGGTGGAGGGGAATACTTCATCACAAATGTGATGGTTATCCCGTCCGCCATGTTAGGATCCCATTCTATCCTATATAGATCATAATTTGGCGGATAGGATGTCCATCACATTTGTGACAGAGTATTCCATCCGCCAACATCTAAATGAGGCCCTTAGTTACTCTAGCGATGTTACCCACTGTCTTACATTAAACATATATAGGCCCTACTGTGTTAACATGTCTCTTAAGCAACCCCAAAAATATTTATAGTTTTCTTTGAACATAACATGCGAATAATGTTAAGATTGGGCATTTTACCTTTAGAGGATTTTAAGAAATGTTGGTATGGATTAGAACATTTGTCTGGAAATTGTGATCACTGCAATGGGGGCGGGTGCAAGATTTAAAACATTCACTTTGCTTGTGTCCACACCCGACGGTGGTGGATGCCAGAAACTGTTTCATAAAACCTCTGTATTTTAAATGCAAAGTTTTTTAATGTAATTAATTGATATCATTGATAAAGTCTCCTCCAAATTTGTTTGTGTGCTATAACATTTGTAAGTTCTTTCAAATCCTTTTTAAAAAATTGGTGTAATAGCAAACTTTCAGTTTTTTCACGCACTCACCTGGTTGTAACCGTGGAGACGATGCTGGACCTCCAATCACAGCTGGGGCAGCTTAATAAAAACAATTAACAACTGTCTGATTCCAAAAACTGCCCCCAGAGGGGAAAGCGGGATGGGATAGAACATGAAAAGATGAGCTTGCATCACTGAAGGAACTGTTCGGATGTCTCTTACACTGCCTAGTAGGATCGGGACTCACTGGACCTTGTTATCATCAATTTAGGTGTGATACACTAAAAACAACAAGACGCAAAGTTAACTATAGGTTCCCAACTCAAAATGATCTATCAATTGTTTTGCACTATTTGTACACTTAAAGACATCATCGTAAATATTTCATGAAAAAGAGCAGAAACCATTTCAAGAATAACCTGGTGATTTTCTGGCCCTTCAAAACATACAGGATTCTTAATTAAACTCAAATACAACTTCAAAAGCTAGCTGTTTCTCCCAAAATACAGAAAACAACTTGTCAAGGAACACAGTGGCAAACTTTCAGATCGAGTACAATAGAGTTCTGAGCACGGCTATGAAAGAGTCCAGACCGCTGGGCCTTATGGGGTTTAATACTCAAACAATGTCCAATTTCTAAAAACATGTTCACGCCTTCAAAGGAAATAGTCTTCGGAATATTTGGCTAACCTATAGATTAGTGCGCACTATCCTGAGGGGAGGGTACTTCACCATGACAGTACTTGAACTGGAATCAGAAGACGACACTCGGTGCAAGACGCTCAAGAGGATGGGGAATCATAGCTCAAGAAGGAAGACACTAGAAGCGTTGCAGATACCTGGATTACGGAATAATCAGGAAGGCTTCCTAGAAGTTCAGCGTGACTCAGAAGGTGAGTGCAAAGACGTTACTTGCATAGGACAGAAATGAGGCCAAGCGCCAATGCAGATTCAAGGGGAGCCAAGAATGGTCCAGAAAGGCATGCATCCCACATGGAAGCATGGAATATTCCAATGAACCTGGGGAATATCATGTGCTACACACAATGGATAGGAGGCTTTGCAGGTGCAAATGGTACTTGACAACAATAAACAAGTGCAATGGAACATCAAGTGTATGAGGTACAATTAAATGGTTCACAGTGGAAATGTAACTCTCCTAACTAGACACGTGATATCTGCAGGGGCACAATAGACCAAACTTGCACAGCAACAGCACCGGAACATCAATGGTTCAGGCTTCCTGGGAGGGGGAAGCCATGGAGTACTCAAAATGGAAAGGTGCCAGAGGGGAAGGAATGACATGAGCCGGCGAATTAAAACCCCCTGCATAAAGGGCACAAGACAGAATTGTGACAGTTTTTATTTTTTTTGTAAACATTGTTCGATCAGAGCTGGCGGATTTCCACAACTGAGAATTTTGCGAAGTGGTTAAAAAAACTTTGCAGAATTTCGTGAGTGGGCGGAATTGCTCTGCTCGCCCATTTGCACTATATTTTTCACATTCAGGAGCGTGATCCGCATTCTCGCATTCAAAACATTGCGCAAACAGCACCATGCGGATCGCATTGGGCATGGCCATTTTGTTTTCTTTGTCTATCTGTGCATGGTGCTGGGCCTAACTTTTAATCCTCCTTAAATCTAACCATTCCTACCCTTTTCTAAATTATCCACCCTAGATTTTCCTTTATTTTATCAGTGTGTGTCTTTGTGTTTGTGTATTTTATATTTCCTGTAATTTTTTGGTGTGTTTTTGTGACTTTTGAAATACTTTGTTTTTTTATCTTTGCTTGTCCCTTTACTTATTTATATGTTTTTTCTTTCTTCATTCCTTCTCTTTCTTCCCCATTCTTCTTTCCTCCCAGCACCATGGCAGAGCAGGGAGACAGAGGGAGTGGCGGCACCAGTGCAGCTGCTTACCTTGCGGACACTGGTGCCACCAAGGGGTGCAGCCCCATCACATTTTTGCTGAGGCGAAGGAGACAGCACTTGTGTTTTTTGTGCAGCATTACTTCCCCTCCATGCTGGCAGAAGGCCTGGGAGTGGTTATACCCTTCTGCAGCACTGACTGCTGTGGGGGAAGGTGCGCTGGTTGGTGAATCGGCACACTGGGGTCCAGCATACCCAGCAGCAGTCGACGCACTGTTGGGAGCACATACTGGACTCCAAGCAGGACCTGCTGGGCATGTTGTGTTGGAGCTCAGTGAGTAAATAGTTATTTATCTCTTGTGTGTGGTCCACAGTGGTAATTGTTTTTCTAACAGTAGTGCTGACTCTCAAAGATAAGCTAAGTTTACGTTGTAACATATATTATGTGATTCAGTTTGAGCTAGCCAGGTGCTCAGTCAGTACTTTCTAATTGGATTCATTAGCACACATTTGGTTTGATTATTTAAGAAGGCACGCAGACTGAGACTCCTCCTGTCACTAAGAATAGGACAGCGTTAGTTTTAATAAGTACTAGCAGTGAGTTAGCATTCCCTTCTCTGTGCCTTCCTTTATGTAGTTTATGCAGTCCCTCCCAATTGCAACCTCCTGGTGATGTGATAGTATGCATCTATGCATTGAAAAAAACTGGAGTCTGAGTTGCTCCATCAAAAGTGGTTGAGAAGCAAAGACCATTAATTGCAATATGAATGCATTGATAGTGGTACATAGTTGTAAATGTAGTTTAGTTTTTTTTTAATTTACAGTAGGGCCAAGGTGTAGGAATTTAAGTCTAGACAATGGTGATTAAGAAAAGTACAATGTTACTGTGTTTGCCACTGCCTGTCAAAACATTTTTTGGGAGCCTAACTCTACTACTAATCTATTTTACCTTATTTATTTCTTTCCTCAGCACCCAAGGGGAAGAAGAGGGCAACCTCCAAGGTGGGTCCAGGAGATGAGGGTGCCAGTATCACCACCAGTGCAGAAGCTGGCGAGCCTGCTGGCCCCAGTAAGTCCTCTTCTCATTTTGAATATGTTTTCTTTTATTTTTACTGTGCCTGTCTACCTTTTTTGTACTTATTTTGGTTATAACTAAGCTTTGTTAAAATCTTGTTATCCCTGCATTTATCTATTTTGGATGTTTCTGTACCTGACTTCCTCCTGTCTTTACTAGTATGTAGCTTTCTTCTGCTTTGTTACTAAGCTTAGCTTTCCCTTCTCCCCTTATATATCTTGTGGACTGGTGCTTTAACCCCTTCGCTGCCATGCCTTTTCCCCCTCCTGTGCCGAGCCTTTTTTTGGCTATTTGGGGCAGTTCGCGCTTAGGCCCTCATAACTTTTTGTTCACATAAGCTACCCACGCCAAATTTGCGTCCTTTTTTCCAACATCCTAGGGATTCTAGAGGTACCCAGACTTTGTGGGTTCCCCAGAAGGAGGCCAAGAAATTAGCTAAAATACAGTGAAAATTTCATTTTTTTTTTAAAAATGGTAAAAAAGGCGCTGCAGAAGAAGGCTTGTGGTTTTTCCCCTGAACATGGCATCAACAAAGGGTTTGCGGTGCTAAAATCACCAGCTTCCCAGCTTTCAGGGACAGGCAGACATGAATCAGAAAACCGAATTTTTCAACACAATTTTGCCATTTTACTGGGACATACCCCATTTTTATGATTTTTTGTGCTTTCAGCCTCCTTCCAGTCAGTGACAGAAATGGGCATAAAACCAATGCTGGATCCCAGAAAATTCTGAATTCAGCAAGGGGTAATTTGTGTAGATCCTACAAGGGTTTCCTACAGAAAATAACAACTGAAAAATATATATATATTGAAATTGAGGTGAAAAAATCTGCAATTTTTCTCTATGTTTTACTCTGTAACTTTTTCCTATAATGTCAGATTTTTTAAAGCAATATACCATTACGTCTGCTGGACACTTCTGGTTGCGGGGATATATATGGCTTGTAGGTTCATCAAGAACTCTAGGTACCCAGAGCCAATAAATGACCTGCACCCTGCCTTGGGTTTTCATTCTATACTGGGTATACAGCAATTCATTTGCTGAAATATAAAGAGTAAAAAATAGCTATCAAGAAAACCTTTGTATTTCCAAAATGGGCACAAGATAAGGTGTTGAGGAGCAGTGGTTATTTGCACATCTCTGAATTCCGGGGTGCCCATACTAGCATGTGAATTACAGGGCATTTCTCAAATAGACGTCTTTTTTACACACTCTCTTATATTTGGAAGGAAAAAATGTAGAGAAAGACAAGGGGCAATAACACTTGTTTTGCTATTCTATGTTCCCCCAAGTCTCCCGATAAAAATGATACCTCACTTGTGTGGGTAGGCCTAGCGCCCGCGACAGGAAATGCCCCAAAACACAACGTGGATACATCCCATTTTTTGACAGAAAACGGGGGTGTTTTTTGCAAAGTGCCTACCTGTAGATTTTGTCCCCTAGCTCAGCCGGCACCTAGGGAAACATACCAAACCTGTGCATTTTTAAAACTAGAGACCTAGGGGAATCCAAGATGGGGTGACTTGTGGGGCTCTGACCAGGTTCTGTTACCCAGAATCCTTTGCAAACCTCAAAATTTGGCTAAAAAAACACATTTTCCTCACATTTCGGTGACAGAAAGTTCTGGAGTCTGAGAGGAGCCACAAATTTCCTTCCACCCAGCGTTCCCCCAAGTCTCCCGATAAAAATGGTACCTCACTTGTGTGGGTAGGCCTAGCGCCCACGAAAGGAAATGGCCCAAAACACAACCCATTTTTTTTCAGAAAACAGAGGTGTTTTTTGCAAAGTGCCTACCTGTAGATTTTGGTCCCTAGCTCAGCCGGCACCTAGGGAAACCTACCAAACCAGCACATTTTTGAAAACTAGAGACCTAGGGGAATCCAAGATTGGGTGACTTGTGGGGCTCTGTTACCCAGAATCCTTTGTAAACCTCAAAATTTGGCTAAAAAAACACATTTTCCTCACATTTCGGTGACAGAAAGTTCTGGAATCTGAGAGGAGCCACAAATTTCCTTACACCCAGCGTTCCCCCAAGTCTCCCGATAAAAATGATACCTCACTTGTGTGGGTAGGCCTAGCGCCCACGAAAGGAAATGGCCCAAAACACAACGTGGACACATCCCATTTTTTGACAGAAAACAGAGGTGTTTTTTGCAAAGTGCCTACCTGTAGATTTTGGCCTCTAGCTCAGCCGGCACCTAGGGAAACCTACCAAAACTGTACATTTATGAAAACTAGAGACCTAGGGGAATCCAAGATGGAGTGACTTGTGGGGCTCTGACCAGGTTCTGTTACTCAGAATCGTTTGCAAACCTAAACATTTGGCTAAAAAAACACATTATCCTCATATTTCGGTGACAGAAAGTTCTGGAATCTGAGAGGAGCCACACATTTCCTTCCACCCAGCGTTCCCCCAAGTCTCCCGATAAAAATGGTACCTCACTTGTGTGGGTAGGCCTAGCGCCCACGAAAGGAAATGGCCCAAAACACAACATGGACACATCACATTTTTTCACAGAAAACAGTGCCTACCTGTGGATTTTGGCCTCTGGCTCAGCCGGCCCGGGGGGGGGCAGAAAAGGCCTAAAATAAATTTGCTCCCCCACTCCCCCGGGGAGCGACCCTTGCCTACGGGGTAACTCCCCTTGCATAATGGCGCAAAAAAAAGATCCCCAGTGCCTAGTGGTTTCTGCCCCCCTTGGGGGCAGATTCACCTAAAATCGGCCAATTTGCCCCCAAGGGGGGCAGAAATGGTCTAAATATAATTTGCCCCTCCAGGACAGCGACCCTTGCCTAATAACAGGCCGATCTGCAGAAATGGCCTTAAAAAAAAAATGCCCCCCTGGGAGCGACCCTTGCCCAAGGGGTCGCTCCCTTATGCCAATTTCCTTTTGAAAAAAACACATCCCTGGTGTATAGTGGGCGTTTTGACAGCCGGATTGCTTTCAATCCGGCTGCCAAAACGCAGAGAGAGACTTCAAAGGGAAATAAATACATTTTTGACCAAACATTTCAAAATATTCCACCTCTTTTTTTGAGCTTCAGTGACTTAGCTCTGCCCCTCCATTATGAAATGTTTGTGGTTGATTTGACTACTTGACTTTTCTAAAATAATTAACCAACAACATTCCTAAAGTGAGTGATAAGAGAAGATAGAACTGCATTGATGTATTGTGGTTGTATTTTGTTGTACTCTAAAATGTGTACGTTTTTTTCCAGAACCACCGACCACCAGTACAGGGGCCAGCTGCAGCACCAGAGCAATGGATATGACAGTAGCTGGAGGGGGAGAACCGGCGGCAGCAGGGATGAGCTTTTGTAAGTCATCATATTGCTCTTGCTTATTGACAATTACTGTTATACTCTCTGCAAGGGGGTGCTTGTGTACCGCCTGGTTTAGCAGCTACAGCGGGGGTTAAGTTCTTAATGGTATCTTCTCTCTACAAATCAGTAGACAAAAGCTCATAATGAATGGACGCTACAAATAATGGCTTGATGGCAAAAAGAACGAAGGATGGACAGTTAAAGAAAGAATGGGTGAAATGGTATATGAGTAAAAGTATGTGTGGGAGGATGAGTGAAAGGAAAGGATACACAGGTGAGTGATGGGAGGGTTGAAAGGATGCCTTGGTGGGTGAAGGATGGATGGTAAAATGATGCTCGGGTGGAGATGGGTAGAAAGCAATGAATGATGTGTGGGTAAATGGATGGATAGGTGAAAGGATGGTTGAAAGAGTGGATACTGGATAGGTGAGAGTATGGCTGGATGGGTGGATATGTGGATGTCTGGATGGGAATGGTGAAAGATTGGACGAGGGAGTGTAAAGCATAAATAGTGGGTATCAAAGGGTGACTAGATAATGAAAAAATGAATGGATAATTGCTTGGATAAAGCAATAAGGGAGCTCTTCTGGAAAGCGACTTGTCTGTTTGTCAGAGTCACCAGATCCTCGGGGTCTGTGCACGTTCCCAACACTTCCACCACAAGACAGCTCCAATACTCTGATTAGATTTATCACAGAGTCTAAGAGAGTCCAAGTGGGGAAAAGGGGATTAGGACGGGAACAGCTGGGAAGGAGACCTGTAGGAAGCAAAAGGTTAAAACACAACATCAAAATTACATCTCATGAAATTAGTATCATGCTACAACTCTAAGCTTCGTCTTTTCCGAAAAACAAGGACAACCCTAGAATAGTCATAAAACTTACTAGGCTTTAGATGACCGAATGCCTGAGGAGGAAACAGGAAAGGTTAAATAGGACTTTCAGATTCGAGTACTTTCTTTAGCATGAGAATCAGGAAACACTCTGAGCAATTTCTAAACAACCATATGAATCTCCTTTTAAGAATATGTATCAGGAACACACAGCATTACATCTAGAACTCTGGTATTGTTGTGTTCATCTCAGAAAAAACATTGGGAAGTGAATTGCGCACATTGCAGATTTTTATATGAGTATTAAACACCATAAAGGATTGTGCACCATGAAATCACACAACGTAGATTCAAGGAATAAATCACGCAACGTGTCAACTTGAAATGCTACCAAGAAAATGTCTTAGAATAGTAGCGCACAGTAATATACATTATTTATACACGAGGAAAGAATTGCGCGTCTTGCCGATTCAAATGCCACTATACAAATGCCAAGAAATGGTAGCGCACAATGAACAACATGAAAAGCACTCAGGGAAAGAATCGCGCGTCTTGTCGATTCAAATGCCACCATGCAAATGCCAAGAAATGGTAGCGCACACTGAATAACATGAAAAAACACTCAAGGAAAGAATCGCACGTGTTGCTGTTTCGAATGCCACCATGTAAATGCCCAAAAATGGTAGCGCACAATGAACAGCATGAATTACACACGAGAAGTGAATCGCGCGTTTCGCCGATTCGAATGCCACCATGTAAATGTCAAAAAATGGTAGCGCGCAATGAACAACAAAGTTAAATGCTCATGAAACGAGTTGCACGTCTTGCCAACTCGTAAAACATCATGTAAATGTCAAGAAATATCAGCGCGCAATGAACAACAATGTAATAACAAAGTCAAATCTTTATGGAATAAATTGCGCGTCCTCCCTATTTGCAAACCACCATACAAATGTCAAAACATGGCAGCACACAAGTAATCTGTTATTCATTTAAGAATTAAAATCAAGAATATGAAAATTCTCAATTACGGTGTTGGGAAATGTCCAAACACCGTCTTACCGCCTGGAAACAGTGATCACCAATGAGAGATGAGTGCAGAAGACTGGAAAATCCAAATAGGCCGCCGGGACAGGAGCTCAGGAAGAAGCTGCTGCTCTGCACCGGGACCTCTGAATAGTGAGCACTGGAAGTTGGGCTGACTCTCTTTTATAGAGTTTTGGCCCAGCCTAGAACCACGCCCAGGCATGTTGCAGGGAAAGTCTCTAGAAGGCCCTGGAAAGGGACCACACCCTAACACACTCTGAATGTCTGCAGCAATACATTGCAAATGTACAGTATTTATAAGCACCTTAAAAATGAATCTTTTGGATGGAATTCTGCAATGCAAAAGGTTAAACAATAACATATGATCACAATGCATAAATTACATTATCTTGCGAGTGTTGGGTTTTTGCATTCTAGATGCCCGTAGAGCGCGCACTGTCCTGGTGTTGAGAGTACTCCCCTCTCCAAGGCGCGCTCTAGGGCCTTGTTTATCTGGATTGAGACGATGAAAGCGTCTCACAAGTACTGGAGCATGAACATCAGATGCGGAAACCCATGAATTACTTTCAGGGCCATAACCTTTCCATGAGATTAAGTACCATAGGTTACGCCCTCTCAGTTTAGAGTCCAACACTTTCTTGACTTCATATTCTTCTTCCCCCTGTACTAGAACAGGAGCTGGATGAGGGTGGACCTTTTGGACTGCCTTTTTTAAGAGGGAAGTATGGAACACTGGATGAATCCGTAATGATTTTGGCAATTGTAGTTTATAGGTCACAGGACTGATTTGCTGAAGAACAGCGTAAGGACCTATAAATTTGGGGTTGAACATGTGCTTCTTCTTGAAGTCTATGGGGGTGATTCTAAGCTTGGCGGGCGGCAGTAGCCGCCCGCCAAGCGGGAACCGCCAGAAGACCGTACCGCGGTCAAAAGACCGCGGCGGTCATTCTGGGTTTCCCACTGGGCTGGCGGGCGACCGCCGAAAGTCCGCCCGCCAGCCCAGCGGGAAACACCCTTCCCACGAGGACGCCGGCTCAGAATGGAGCCGGCGGAGTGGGAAGGTGCGACGGGTGCAGTTGCACCCGTCGCGAATTTCAGTGTCTGCAAAGCAGACACTGAAATTCTTTGTGGGGCCCTCTTACGGGGGCCCCTGCAGTGCCCATGCCATTGGCATGGGCACTGCAGGGGCCCCCAGGGGCCCCACGGCACCCCATTCTTTAAAGGCGTCACGAATCACCAGAAGCTCTTTTTCAGCAATGACATAGTTCTGTTCGGCTTCGTTCAACTTCCGAGACATGTAAGCTACAGGATGAAGCTGACCAGTGTCTTTGTTTCGTTGTGACAAGACTGCTCCTATCGCCACATCTGAAGCATCAGCTTCCACTATGAAAGGTCGATCCGCATCTGGATGAGTCAAGACTGGGGCAGTGGAGAAAGCTTCTTTCAAAGTTGAAAAGGCTTGGTCTGCTTCTGGGGACCATACAAGTTTTTCTTTCTTTCTTAATAACTTAGTAATTGGAGCCACTGTCTGGGAGAAATGATTGATGAACCTCCGGTAAAAATTTGCAAAGCCCAGGAAACATTGTACATCACGAACAGTCTTTGGGATGGGCCATTCAGATACGGCTTTTACTTTCATTTCTGCCATCACCATACCTTGAGGGGTAAGGATAACCCCTATAAACTCAACTGTGGTAACATGAAACTCACACTTGGTTAGCTTGCAATATAAATGGTGTTTACGAAGGGCTGCCAAAATTTTCTTGACATGTTGAACATGTTCATTCTCATTGTCTGAGTAGATCAAAATGTCATCAATGTAAACTATGGCAAAGATATCGAGGTACTCTCTAAGAACGTCATGTAAGAAAAATTTAAATGCTGCTGGAGCATTGCACAGACCAAAAGGCTTGACGGTGTATTCAGAAAGGCCATATCTTGTTTTGAATGCCGTTTTCCATTCGTCACCCTCTCTCATTCTGACCAAATGGTAAGCACCTCGAAGATCAAGCTTCGTGTAGATTTTTGCTTTCTTTACTTGTTCCAGTAAGACCGGAATTAGAGGCAAAGGATATTTGTTCTTGATGGTGATTTTATTCAAGCCCCTATAGTCGATAAAAGTTCGAAGCTCTCCATTCGCTTTTGGAACAAAAAACAAAGGAGAAGCTGTGGGAGACTTAGAGGGGCGGATGAAACCATTCTCTATGAATTGATCCAAGTATTTTCGTAAATGTTGATTTTCATGTTCTGACAGGGCATACACACGACAGTTGGAAAGTATCCCCCCTGGGACTAGATCAATTTGACAGTCATAAGATCTATGAGGAGGTAAGTTCTCTGCTTCCTTCTCATCAAATACATCTTCATAAGACGAATACTGTTTGGGCAACTGAACTTCTTTCTCTGCGGCGGTAGCTATGTAAGAATGGCGAACTTCCGATTCTTGAGTCCTTTGGAGACAATGTTCTTTACATAGCACTGATGAGAACACGATCTTTCGTTCTGCCCAATTAATCTCTGGATTGTGATGAGTTAACCATGGCAAGCCAAGGATGATCCCATACTGGGGAGCATGGATCACGTCAAGGATGAGTTCCTCTTTATGTTTCTTTCTTTGATTTTTACCTTCACAAATTATTGTCAAGGGGACAGTCTGAAGAGTTATCGGACCTCCAGTCAAGAGTTTTCCATCAACTGTCACGGTTTTCAATGGGCTTACCGTCGAAGTTGAGAAGCGTAGGGGAACGGCCCCGGTTCCGGCAGGTTCTGCTCTGTCCGAGGTAGGGGCGACCCCTTCCGGTAACCACGGTGCTGTTTGGCAAGAGCAAACCACTACAGTCCGTGCCCTCCAGAAGGAGTCCCAGAGGAAAAACCCCAGTAGGGTAAAAAACATCCACAGGAACTCCCTCAAACGAAAGGAGGACACCAAGGCGTTAGGACTGAAGATCAGGAAGACTGGAGAACAAAGACAGGTCAGGAAACACTGGATTCACTGGAAGAAATCAATCAGAGCGTGACTACCACCAAGGAGTGTTGCAACGCAATGAACAAGCAGCTGAATTCCCCTTATATACCCCTAGGCAGGAAGTAGGAAACAGGAAGTAGAAATACCACCATTTTGGATTGGGGAAAAGAAAACCATAGTGAATCAGGTACATGCACCTAAAAAAGAGGAAACAATGCATGCTGGGAAGAGAGGAAGTGGTCAGCATTCTGGGAAAGGAAAAGGCAGGTACAAAAATACCACCATGTGCAAGGGTTCGGCTTTTGATAGGGGACAGTGGTAAGTGGTGAGCAGATGTGAAAGCAGAATGCAGGGAGATAGATGTAAACGTGCATATTGCGCTACACGCGGCCAGGCCCGAAACCCACTCGGGGTCTCAAGCCCTGCCGCGTCTGCCTTTATGGCAGAACTTAAAGAAAGGGGCACAGCGCGGGCCGCGACCCCTAACCAGGCTCCTTGAGGTACCCGCAGCCTGAGCGCCAGCCGTGGCGTCCCCCGCGGCCCGCGCGCCAGCCGCGGTATGTATGGAGTGCCGCGCCGTGGCGACCTGAGCCTGCGGCCGCGGCCACTGCAAGAGCCGCGGCCACCGCGGCATGACAGTATGCCCTCCCGAGGCCCCAGGTTTGTGAGGGAAGAGTCGAAAAAAGCGACGGACCAAAAGAGGGGCATGAACTGAAGAGGCATCCTCCCAAGAACACTCACTCATAGGGTATCCTTTCCAATGAATAAGATATTGGAGGCGCCCATGGAAAAACCGAGAGTCACAGATTTCCTGGACCTCGTACTCAGGCACATTATTAACCAACAGAGGAGGTGGACAGGGTAAGTGCCTATGAAAAGGATCAGGACGGTAAGGTTTCAGTTGAGAGACGTGAAATACAGGGTGGATCTTCCACGTCCGGGGCAGGCGAAGACGCACAGACACTGGGTTGATCTTTTTGAGAATTAGGAAGGGACCATAAAAGCGAGGTTTGAATTTGTTCTGTGTGAGTCGGAGAGGTAGGAATCTAGAGGAGAGCCAGACCTTATCATGAACCCGATATTGAGGAGGCGCACAGCGTCTCCTATCTGCTATCTTTTTCATGCGGGACTTAGTGGCCACAAGGTTGGAATGGATAACTCGTTGTATACCCTGTAGCTGTCGAACATAGGAGGAGATGGCAGGAAGATCGGAATTATCTCTCAGGGGAGTTGAAAAGGCCTTGGGATGGAAACCGTAGGAGCCATAGAAAGGAGAGACCTTCGAGGCACTGTGTAGGGAGTTGTTATAGGAGAATTCTGCAAGCGGTAAATAGGTGGCCCAATTACTCTGTTTAGCATTGCAGAAGCTACGTAAATACTGTTCGAGACCTTGATTGAGTCGTTCCGTCTGTCCGTTGCTTTGAGGGTGGAACCCGGATGATAAGGCCACCTTGATTCCCAAGGTCTTACAAAATTGATTCTAGAATCGGGAGGTATATTGAGGACCCCTATCCGATATAATGACCTGAGGTAACCCATGAAGTCGAAAGATTTCTTGAGTAAAGATTTGACCCAATTCTTTTGCCGTTGGTAACTTTCTTAAGGCCGAGAAGTGAGCCATCTTGGTGAAGGAGTCCACGGTTACCATTATTATGTGGTTTCCCATTGAGGAAGGTAATGCGCACATAAAATCTGTGGAGATAGTGTGCCATGGGCCTGGAGGAACTGGTAATGGGCGGAGTAATCCTACTGGTCTGGTACGGGGTGTCTTGGCTTGAGCACATATAGGACAAGATGATACATATGCCTCAGTATCAGCCTTGAGAGTTGGCCACCAGAAGGAGCGAAGCAAAAGTTCTTGGGTAGCTTTCATTCCTCGATGACCTGCGATAGGGGAATCATGGCACATATGTAAAGCTTCAGTTTGTACTACTTTAGTGGGTAGAAACAGGGCCTTGTCATGATAATAATAGCCATGATCTGTATGCAGTTGCGGACGCAACTTATTCAGCTCTGTTTCGTCTAGACGGGCATATTCGGACTTGACTTGGTCTAAAAAAGTCTGTGCTACCCCAATGATCTTGTCGTTGTCAAATAAGTTCTGAACAGTAGAATCGCTGCACTCAGGATAACGTCGGGACAAGGCATCCGCCAGGATGTTCTGAGAACCAGGGATGTAAGTGATATAGAAGTCATATTGGCTGAAAAAGAAAGCCCATCGAGCCTGCCGGCTATTTTGACACTGAAAGTTTCTTAAGCATTGTAGATTTCTGTGATCTGTCCGGGCTTCAAAAGGTTCCTTTGATCCCATCAAAAAGTGTCTCCATTCTGTGCACGCGGTTTTTAAGGCGAGTAATTCACGTTCTAACACGGAGTAGTTCCGCTCGGAATCAGATAAAATGTGTGATAGGTAAAATACAGGGTGTTCTAAATCATCATCGTCATGTCTTTGCAATAGGGCAGCTCCGATGGCCCTTTCTGAGGCGTCTGCGACAACAATGAATTGTTTGCTGGTGTCTGGGTGTCGTAGGATAGGGGCTTGAATAAAGGCTTTCTTTAATTTCTGGAAGGCTAACTCTGCGTCTTATGTCCAACAAAAACCCTTCTTTAGACGTTCTTTTTTAAGGGTTTGAGTAATATAGCTGGTTCTCTGGGCAAAGTCTGCTATGAACTGTCGATAGAAGTTGGCTAGTCCCAAAAAACACTGAGTCTCCTTGATGGAAGAAGGAGATGGCCAATTCAATATAGCCTGCACCTTGTCTGAATCCATGGCGACTCCGGTCTGGTTTATGCAATATCCCAAGTATTTTACTTCCGTCTGATCAAATTCGCATTTTTCAGGTTTTCAGAACAAATGGTGTTGTCGGAGTCTCTCTAAGACTTGGCGAACATGCTTGGAATGTTCCTCTGGATGAACAGAAAAGATTAGAATATCGTCAAGATACACCACCACTGTTTGTTGCAAAAGATCAGAAAAGATAGAATCCATGAACCTTTGAAAAATGGAAGGGGCATTCGTGAGCCCGAATGGCATTACTCTATATTCGTAGTGACCAAAAGGTGTTCTAAAGGTGGTCTTCCACTCATCACCTTCTCTTATTCTTAGAAGATGGTAGGCTCATCGGAGATCCAGCTTGGTGAATCTCTTTGCTCCTCTGACTGCTTCTAAGATGTCCTTTATGAGGGGTAACGGATATCGATCTTTAATAGTGATCTTGTTTAACCCTCTGAAATCGATACAAGGACGCAAGTCTTTAGTTTTCTTTGGTACAAAGAAAAGAGGAGCCCCGGCGGGTGAAGAAGAGGGAGTAATCAACCCGCTTTGTAGGTTCTCATCAAGGTACTCCTTCAGAATCTGTTTCTCCGGTTCTGTGAGAGAGTACATCCGCCCAAAAGGAACCACTGTATCTGGTTCTAAAGGAATGGTACAGTCGTATTCTCTGTGGGGTGGCAGTTCAGGTTTTTCTGGCTTCTGGAATACATCGGCATATTCCTGATAATGCCTGGGAACTCCCTGGAGGACGTTAATGGAGCATCCCACCTTAGGAGGTGCTGCTGAGAGACCTTTTGGGGACCAATAATCCCCGGCGTGATAGCAGTGGTGTTGGCAAAAGTGAGAGGACAAGGAAATGGTTTTTGTTTCCCAGTTGATGTAAGGATTGTGCCTTGTGAGCCATGGAATTCCCAGGATCATGACGTGGTGTGGTGATGAAATTAAATCAAACGAAAGATTTTCTTGGTGTTTTCCAAACTGTAGACAGCAGGTAGGGGTGGTATATTGTACAGGTCCAGAGGCCAAGAGTGATCCATCCACGGTGTGTACCTGTTCTGGTACTTCCTTAGGTATTCGTGCTATCTGTCGTTCTTTGGCCCAGGCTTCATCTAAATAGATGCCACTGGCTCCGCAGTCCAATAAGGCCAAGGTTCTTTCTTCCCGGCCATCAGTTAGATGAAGGATAACTGGTAAGAGAAAAAGAGCAGTTCCTTCCTCCCTGGAAGAGCAAATAGAAGGTATGTCACGATATCCCGTCCTCACCCTTCTCACTGAGGACGGGAGTTGGCGTTTCCCAAGGGCTTGGTTGGACGAATGGGGCAAGTGCGAATTAGGTGACCAGCTGCACCACAATATAGACAAAGCCCCTTCCTTCGTCTATGTTCTCTTTCACTGGCTGATAAAGGTCCTCGAGCCGTGTCAATCTGCATTGGTTCTTCCTCGGTACTCCCCTTAGGTTCAGGATGGACTTCCTCGGTACGATGAGAGAAGGAACGAGACGGTACTGAGTGAGATGGCAAACGACTCTTCTTTTTCTCCATTCTTCGTTCATTCAACCGATATTCTATCGTCAGAGCTTGGTCCATCAATCCTTTAAGGTTCTCTATTCTAGCAGAGTGCACCAGTTCATCTTTAATGTCCTCTCTGAGACCTCTACGGAACAGTGTCACCAAGGTACGTTCCACCCAGGTTGTTTCTGCTGCCAATTGTCTGAAACGGGTGATGTATTGTAATACATCTTGATTCCCTTGTTGGACTTCGCAAAGAGCTTCTTCTGCTGACGCCTCGAGTCCAGGGCGTTCAAACATCTGTTTAAAAGTAGTGATAAAGGTGGAATAATTAGATAGGCAGGGATCATTTCTGGTTACTAGAGGAGTGGCCCAAGCCAAGGCTGGCCCCGATAAGGCACTAATCAAATACCCCACCTTGGTCTTGTCTTGTACAAATTGCGAGGGGCGAAAGGCAAAGTAAACCGTCAAGGCATCCAGGAATTCTTTTAATTTGTTAGGATCCCCGGAAAAACGAGGTGTTGTGGAAGCTACTGAGGGGACATCTGTGGTCCTGGATGCAAAGGCTTGTCGATAGACGGTATTTTCAGTACGTAACTGTTGGAGTTCTTGAGCCTGTTGTTGTATCGTCATAAGCAGGGTCTGGCTCGTAGGTTCCGTGTTTGCCACTGGATTATCCATGATACCGGACTGCAACTGGAGTTTTTGGCGTTGCAATCTGTCACGGTTTTCAATGGGCTTACCGTCGAAGTTGAGAAGCGTAGGGGAACGGCCCGGTTCCGGCAGGTTCTGCTCTGTCCGAGGTAGGGGCGACCCCTTCCGGTAGCCACAGTGCTGTTTGGCAAGAGCAAACCACTACAGTCCGTGCCCTCCAGAAGGAGTCCCAGAGGAAAAACCCCAGTAGGGTAAAAAACCTCCACAGGAACTCCCTCAAACGAAAGGAGGACACCAAGGCGTTAGGACTGAAGATCAGGAAGACTGGAGAACAAAGACAGGTCAGGAAACACTGGATTCGCTGGAAGAAATCAATCAGAGCGTGACTACCACCAAGGACTGTTGCAACGCAATGAACAAGCAGCTGAATTCCCCTTATATACCCCTAGGCAGGAAGTAGGAAACAGGAAGTAGAAATACCACCATTTTGGATTGGGGAAAAGAAAGCCATAGTGAATCAGGTACATGCACCTAAAAAAGAGGAAACAATGCATGCTGGGAAGAGAGGAAGTGGTCAGCATTCTGGGAAAGGAAAAGGCAGGTACAAAAATACCACCATGTGCAAGGGTTCGGCTTTTGACTGGGGACAGTGGTAAGTGGTGAGCAGATGTGAAAGCAGAATGCAGGGAGATAGATGTAAACGTGCATAATGCGCTTCACGCGGCCAGGCCTGAAACCCACTCGGGGTCTCAAGCCCTGCCGCGTCTGCCTTTATGGCAGAACTTAAAGAAAGGGGCGCGGCGCGGTCCGCGACCCCTAAAAAGGCACCTTGAGGCACCCGCAGCCTGCGCGCCGGCCGCAGCGTCCCCCGCGGCCTGCGTGCCAGCCGCGGCATCCCCCATGTTTTCTGGGGTCTTCTTTTCAATACATGGGATCCCCCATGCACGAACCAATTAGGCGTCAACAAAGTTTCCGGTAGCCCCAGAGTCGACTAGAGCCTTCTTGAAATAGGTCTTTTTCTTGACCTGAACTCTTATTCCCAATTTTAGATGTTTGGATTGTGAAGGATCCACGGTGACACCCAAGAGCAACCCTTCTCTGCAACTTGGGTGCTTTAGATTTTCCGACTCGACTGATGCATTGGTTGCAACTTTCTGAACTGGGCCTCGCTTGCTCTTTGTTTTGATTGGACAATCTTTGGCGAAATGACCTTTCCGCCCACAATAGAGACATTGCCCATTTTTTCTGCGTAGGTCCTTTTCATCTTTGGTCAAAGGTCTCCTGATGGTTCCAATTTCCATCGGTTCCGGCGTTCTTTCTCTCGGAGTGCTTGAGTCTTTGTTATCATGAGCATGCCAAGAATGTTTTTCAGTCTTTTTACGCGTTCCTTTTCGTTCATTTAAACGATGATCAAGCCTCAAGACAAGGTTTACAGGTTGTGGGTCGATTTGCACTAAGATGTCTTTTAGCTCCTCTTTGAGTCCCCTGTAAAACAATGCCACTTGTTTTTCTTCAGGCCAGGATGTCTCAGCGACCAGCGACCAGCCGATTAAAGTTGGCTAAATATGACACTAAGGGGGTCATTCTGACCTTGGCGGTAAAAGGCGCTTACCGCCGGTCAGAAGACCGCCATAACACCGCCGCGGCCGCGGAAAGCCGCCAAACCTCCAAAAATCCGACCTCCACTGCAGGCCGCCACATCAGCGGGCAGCGATAAACTGGAGCTGACCAAACCTCCACCGTCACGCCAACAGAAATACGCCCATGCCATTCCGACCCACGAATCAACGCGGCGGGCTTTCCAACGCGGTATTCCATTGGCGGTACACACCGCCGCGGTCAAAATACACACACAGCACCAAAACACAGGTACATTGGACAATTACAAATACACACACCTGATACACATACACAACCCACTCCCACACAATCAATCAACTATAAAACACACCCCGACATCACCCACAAACCCCTACGACCACAATTACTGAGAGAAGGAGAGAGAGACACAGCAGACAATCCATAGCAATACACACTGAGGCACACTACACCATCACACACACCACATAGTAGCACAAAGCACCACACACCAACATACTCATCATCACATACACCACCCCACACCTCACATACACCACCCCATGGCACCCCAAAGGCACCCACGCTTTTCGGACCAAGAACTCCGGGTGATGGTGGAGGAAATCCTAAGAGTGGAACCCCAGCTCTTCGGCTCACAGGTGCAGCACACCAGTATAGCTAGGAAGGCGGAGCTATGGCAGCGGATCGTGGACAGGGTCAACGCGGTGGGACAGCATCCCAGGAATAGGGAGGATATCCGCAAACGATGGAACGACCTACGGGGGAAGGTCCGATCGATGGTCTCCAGGCACAACATCGCGGTCCAGAAGACTGGCGGCGGACCCCCACCCACCCCTCCCGAATTTACATCATGGGAGCAAGAGGTCTTCAACATCCTGCATCCTCAGGGCCTCGCAGGAGTAGCCGGAGGAATGGACTCTGGTAAGTCCAATCTCAACTACAATATCCCCCCCACCCCACCAGCATGCCAACCCACACCCCCACCCTCACCCCCAAACCCCCAGCACACATCCTCCCTGACAATGTCTCACCAGCACAACCCACCCATCCCAACACCAACTCCTGCATGCCAACACAATCCATGGACACCCATCACCCAAGCATGACCACTGCACTTACCCCCCCCCCCCACTAACTACCCTCACAACACCTCCCTCAAGGGAATGCCTGCACTGGGGGACGAGGGCACCCATAACACGCACGCCATTGCACACACAGAAACAATAACCAAACTCTCTTACCCCATGCAGGACCCGAACGCCAACACACCAGCCAGGAGGGTCCAGAAATGTCCATCCCACCCCCGGAACAGGCCCACAGTGAGGACAGCAGCTCTGTCGACACTGAACCTGATGACCAGCCCGGACCATCGGGTACCTCTGGGCAGTCGGTTCCCCTCAGGCAGCCACAGGCCACACCAGACCCTACCCCCTCTGCCAACACCAGCACAGCTCCCACCCAGCGGGCCCATGCCTCTGTCTCTAGGACACGTCAATCAGCGGTGTGTCTGCCAGTACAGGGCACCCAGGCTAACCCAACACCCCAACAACAACAGGGACCTGGGGGCAGTGGGAGCGGGCACACCGTCCAGGAGACAGAGGCCGGAGGAAACCGGGCAGCTCGGAGGGCTGCTGTGCGACAGGGGGGGGAGGAGAGGCCCAGGGAACCCACTCTCCAAGAGGCCCTCACCACCATCATGGGGGCCTACCACCACTCCCAAGAGACGATGGCGACGGTACTGGCCAGGTTCACGGAGATCCAGGCACAGCAGGAGGAACGCAACATGGGGTTCAGGGAGGAGCTGAGAATCATCGGGACCGCAATGGGGACCATCGTCCTGGCCCTCAACAGGACAGAAGACGCGTTGCGGGACCATGTGGCACCACACAGGGCCCCTGTCACTAGCCCGGACCAGGAACAGCCTACCACCTCCGCCGGCGCAAGTGGACAGGAGGCCCCAACACCACGACAGGCCACCAGAACCCCACCTCCTGCTGAAGAACAACCACCCCGTAAGAGGAGCCTGAGATCCAAAAAAGAGACAGAGTAGGATGTCAAGACCCCCGCCAGCAGGACATACCCCCTGAACTCTTCCCACTGTCCCACATTGCCACCCTGTCCAACCATGAACTGCCTCTGCTCCATCCTTCCACAGGCAAAAGGACAATGCACCTGTGAGACTGAGAACTGGACTCTGCCATGGACATTACTCCACCCCCACCCATCACCCTTATAATCACATGTACCAATATCTAGCACTGTAAATAAATCACATATTGCACACAAATCAGTTTGGAGTCATGCTGTATTATTAGCAAATGTATTACATATTACTGTTCAATATCTGTTCTGTCAATTAGTGATGACAACATACCAATGTCAATACGCTGTAGTTCATGGGCAAACCAAGCAGAAGTCAGGCACTGAGTCATACAGCACTGAGAAGGGAAGGGAAAAACAAAAATTACCCAAAAAGATCTAGTGGGAACTACAGAAAGTACAGATGCAGGAGGCTATAAGCAATTGTGAAATGGCGTGGGTGATTCTTACCTGGGTGTTACTGGAAATACTGTTGTATCACTCTGTCCCTATTGTCTGTGTCGTCCTCTGAGTCTTCCTCCTCTTCACTCTCCACAGGCTCCACGGCTTCTACAACACCACCATCTGGACCATCCTCCTGCAGGAAAGGCACCTGGCGTCGCAAAGCCAGGTTGTGAAGCATACAGCACGCCACGATGATATGGCACACTTTCTTTGGTGAGTACATTAGGGATCCACCGGTCATATGCAGGCACCTAAACCTGGCCTTCAGGAGGCCAAAGGTTCGCTCAATCACCCTCCTAGTACGCCCATGGGCCTCATTGTAGCGTTCCTCTGCCCTTGTCCGGGGATTCCTTACTGGGGTCAGTAGCCAAGGCAGGTTGGGGTAACCAGAGTCACCTATTAGCCACACACGTTGTCTCTGTAGCTGCTCCATCACATAGGGGATGCTGCTATTTCGCATCACATACGCGTCATGCACTGACCCTGGGAACTTGCCATTTACATGGGAGATGTACTGGTCAGCCAAACAGACCACCTGGACATTCATTGAATGATAACTTTTTCTGTTTCGGTACACCTGCTCATCGTCTTTTGGGGGTACCAAAGCCACATGGGTCCCATCAATGGCACCAATGATGTTGGGGATATGTCCAAGGGCATAGAAATCACCCTTCACTGTAGGCAAGTCACCCTCCTCTGGGAAAATGATGTAGCTCCGCATGAGTTTCATCAGGGCAGACAACACTCTGCTCAAAATCTTAGAAAACATAGGCTGAGACATTCCAGATGACATGGCCACTGTGGTCTGGAATGACCCACTTGCCAAAAAATGGAGGACTGACAAAACCTGCACCAGAGGGGGAATCCCTGTGGGTTGGCGGATGGGGGACATCAGGTCTGGCTCCAGCTGGGCACACAGTTCATGGATAGTGGCACGGTCAAGTCTGTATCGAAGTATTATATGGCGTTCTTCCATTGTCGACAGGTCCACCAGCAGTCGGTACACGCGAGGATTCCTCCTTCTCATCCCAAGTCCCAGCGGACGGTGCCTAGGAAGGACAACATGGAGCACAGAGTCAGCCAAACCACAGGTACGTACAGACAGCTTGCACAGTTAAAGAATGGCAATGGGTTGAAAGGCGTGTATGTGTGGCAATGCAAGGCCTAGGCCTGTGTGTCGCAGTCAAAATTAAGCCATGTAGGCCCTTGAAATGGCGGCTGCCTGACCTGTGAAGTGGGACAATGGGATGTGAGGTCAATGCGCTGGTGGGGCACACCGTGGCGGTAGGCGGTCGAAGACTGCGGCGCAAAGCCGCATTGGTTAACATTGAAGCCTATGGGTTTCAGGAGCCAATGACGAAGTGCGCCGGCGGTCGCGGTACGCACCGCCGCGGTACGCACCTCCGCGGGCGTGACCGCCATTTTCTATCTGCTTAATCACTCGAGACCTGATCATCCACAGGAGAGGACCTATACTGCAAGTGCTGCTGTGACCTCGGTCTGGAAGATACAATGGCTGCTGCGACTGGGGAAAGGGCCCCTGCCTTCACGTCTGAAGAGTTGGAGAAGCTCGTGGATGGGGTCCTCCCCCAGTATGCGCTACTCTACGGTCCTCCAGACCAACAAGTGAGTACACCGGGTGCACATGGAATGGGCTATGCCTGTGTGGATTGGGGTGGATGTAAGTTGGTGGGGTGGGGGGCGAATGAGGAGTGCAACGCCCGACAGATGAGAGCATGTGCCATATGGCAAAGTTGGAGGGGGGGGCCAATCACATCTAACATGCAGGTCATTGATGATTTCCTCCTTTCCACCCTGTACATGTCAAATAGGTCAGCGCCCATCAGAAGATCGAGATTTGGCGTGCCATCGCCAAGGAAGTCCGGAACTTGGGGGTCCACAACAGACGGGGCACCCACTGCCGCAAGAGGTGGAAGGACATCCGCCGCGGAACAAGGAAGACCGCAGAAACACTGCTGGGGATGGCCTCCCAACCTAGGAGGGGTGCCAGTCGCACCATGACCCCCTGATGTCCCGGATCCTGGCGGTGGCCTACCCTGAATTGGATGGGCGCTTTAAGACATCACAGCAGACACAAGGGGGTGAGTATCAGCACATTCTCCTATCTTTCTGCGCAGTGGAGGCGTATGGGTGGGGGAGGAGGGCTGTGGGTGACATTAGGCCAGGGCGCTTTCTGTAGTGTAGTCCTCTCCCTTAGGCATGGCCTTGTGCCCCCGGCCCCCACCTCGGTAGGGTGACAAGTACAGCCATTGAAGGTCCAGCATCTCCCATGTGCGCGTTTGACGTCTCTTGGCCTGTTGTCTTAGTCAGTAGTACTGAGTAGTGTACCCCGAATGCGCGGCTTAGTGCATTAGGCACCTGTGTCTGTCCTCTCCGCCAACGGTGTTGACATTGCATGCACTCAACCTGGTCTTCTTTTTTCTCCCCCCACCCTTTCTCTTCATCTTCTTGTGCATGTGTGCATTAGCATCATCAGGCGGAGGAGATTTGGCATCGGAGCACGAGGGAGCTGCAGGACACAAGGCCCCGGTGGGCCCAGGAACAGACACCGAGGGCACCAGTGATCCGGAGGGCGAGGGGAGCACCACGACGGGGACCGCTGGTGAGAGCAGCGAAAGCGACACGTCCTCGGATGGGAGCTCCCTAGGGGTGGCGGCAACATCCGTGCCCCCCGCCTCTACAGGTACAGCCGCCACCCAGCGCACCAGCCCCGCCCTCCCAGCAGCCCCTCAGTCTTCGCTCCGTGCCCGTTCGCCCAGGAAGGCGCGCGTCTCCTTCGCCCGAGGCACCTCAGCCCCTGCCCCTGTTGCCCCTGCTGCCCTCAGTGCGGAGCTCATTGACCTGGTAAGGACGCTCATTGTTGGGCAGACGACCCTTTTGAATGCCATCCAGGGTGTGCAAAGGGAGGTGCAACAGAGCAATGCGTGCCTGGAGGGCATTCATTCGGGTCAGGCTGCCCATCAACGAGCGTTCACTGCTCTGGCCTCAGCACTGACGGCAGCCATTGTCCCTGTTTCCAGCCTCCCTCTTCTTACTGCCTCCAGCCTTTCTCTGTCTCCTGTCCCTCAGCCTATCCCATCCACACCATCAGACCAGCCTGCACACACCTCAACACCCAAGAGCAGCTCATCCAAACACAAGCACCACAGATCCCACAAACACTCACCCAAGCAACACCCAGATGCAGACATGCCAACAGCCACTGCCACCCCTGTGTCCCCCTCCTCCTCATCTCCCTCCTCCCTCCCTGTGACGTCTACACTCACACCTGCATGCACCCCAACATCAGCCAGTGCTTCCATCACCACCTCACCCTCCAGTACAGTCCACACTCATGCAGTCACCACCCCCACTGCCATTTACACGTCCCCTGTGTCCTCTCCCACTGTGTCTGTCACCCCCTCTTCCAAGACACACAAACGCAGGCAGCCACCCACCCAACAGCCATCCACCTCACGACAGCCTACAGCACCAGCACCTTCACCCAATGACAGCACACCTGACTCTCCTACAACCACCTCCTCTACCTCCACTTCCATCTCCACTTCTCCTACCCTTTACCTTGGCCCTAAGAAACTTTTCATGGCTAACCTTGACCTCTTTCCCCCCGATGAGCTCCCCCATCCATCTTCAAAGAGTCCCAAGAGCACCGCAGCCACCACCAGCCCAGCTTCGGGTGTCACTGTTGTGCATGGGTTCTGGAGCCCACCCTTTGCCAGCAGTGACACATCGATCAGCAGCAAGGACACGTCCAGCCCCCCCCCCGGCAAGAGGACCCGCAAAAACAAGGGCCGCCGTGCGAGGACCGACAGGGCTGCCCCCAAGGAGCAATGTGCGGCCACTTCACCACCCACACCATCTAGGGGAGGCAAGGGCCCGAGAGCCCCATCAAAGGAGCGGAAGGGCAGCAGGAGCGCGGAGAAGGTGGACCCCACATGCCACATCCCAGCTGGGAAGGAGGACACTAAGGAGGCCAGGAGTCCGTCCCCGAAGGGTCCAGAAACGTCACGGTCCGAGGGCGACTGAGCAGGGAGTCCAGGCCAGGTCTGGCTCCCTTGACCTGCCGGATGAGCACCGCTGAACAGGGCCCGCCGTGGAGAAGAGCACCGCTGAACAGGGCCCGCCGTGGAGAAGAGCACCGCTGAACAGGGCCCGCGGTGAAGAAGAGCACCGCTGAACAGGGCCCGCCGTGGAGAAGAGCACCGCTGAACAGGGCCCGCGGTGAAGAAGAGCACCGCTGAACAGGGCCCGCCGTGGAGAAGAGCACCGCTGAACAGGGCCCGCCGTGGAGAAGAGCACCGCTGAACAGGGCCCGCCGTGGAGAAGAGCACCGCTGAACAGGGCCCGCCGTGGAGAAGAGCACCGCTGAACAGGGCCCTTCTTCTCAAGCACCGCTCCGCTGGGCCCTTCTTCTCAAGCACCGCTCCGCTGGGCCCTTCCTCTCAAGCACCGCTCCGCTGGGCACCGCCGTCTCAAGCACCGCTCCGCTGGGCCCTTCTTCTCAAGCACCGCTCCGCTGGGCCCTTCTTCTCAAGCACCGCTCCGCTGGGCCCTTCTTCTCAAGCACCGCTCCGCTGGGCACCGCCGTCTCAAGCACCGCTCCGCTGGGCACCGCCGTCTCAAGCACCGCTCCGCTGGGCCCTTCTTCTCAAGCACCGCTCCGCTGGGCCCTTCCTCTCAAGCACCGCTCCGCTGGGCACCGCCGTCTCAAGCACCGCTCCGCTGGGCCCTTCTTCTCAAGCACCGCTCCGCTGGGCACCGCCGTCTCAAGCACCGCTCCGCTGGGCCCTTCTTCTCAAGCACCGCTCCGCTGGGCCCTTCCTCTCAAGCACCGCTCCGCTGGGCACCGCCGTCTCGAGCACCGCTCCGCTGGGCCCTTCTTCTCAAGCACCGCTCCGCTGGGCCCTTCCTCTCAAGCACCGCTCCGCTGGGCACCGCCGTCTCAAGCACCGCTCCGCTGGGCCCTTCTTCTCAAGCACCGCTCCGCTGGGCACCGCCGTCTCAAGCACTGTTTATGGTTCACTGTGCCCACCATGCCTCCTCCTTGACCAGTGGAGACTGTCATCCACCTGATGGACTGTGGCTTTGCACTCCCCAGGATGGTCCAGTGGGCAGCCCACCCACTTTAGAGACATTAAGAGACTGTGGCTTTGCACTCCCCAGGATGGTCCAGTGGGCAGCCCACCCACTGTAGAGACATTGAGAGACTGTGGCTTTGCACTCCCCAGGATGGTCCAGTGGGCAGCCCACCCACTGTAGAGACATTGAGAGTCTGTAGCTTTGCACTCCCCAGGATGGTCCAGTGGGCAGCCCACCCACTGTAGAGACATTGAGAGACTGTGGCTTTGCACTCCCCAGGATGGTACAGTGGGCATGGTGGCTCCTCGTGGATCTGGCGTCGTGGACTCATGTGGCTGTGGTGCCCCCCCTTCCCTTCCCCCTGAGGTGCCTGTAGTTTTTACATCTGATGCCCCTGCAGTGTTCTCTCCAAAGGACTCAGGTCTCCTGTGTGGGCTTTGCCCTTGTTTCTCCAAACTTTGGCCCACGGACATGATGAATTCGTAGGATGTGCAGGACTTGTTACTTCAGTTATACACTGATGTGTATGTCATTTGTTTTCTTGTGAATATCTTTCATGGTTGTACGATATTTTTCAGGACCTTTTTGGTACATAAATATTTATTCCAAATTTGATTATGTCCTAGCATTTTTCTGGGGTGTTTGGGTGGTGTCACTGTGACTTGTTGCTCTGCATTGGTGTGTACATAGTTGGGTGGGGGGGGGGTCGCATATGTGTGTGCCCGTAACCTTTCGTCCTCCCCCCTCCCGTGTGTCGTAGGTGCAGTACTCACCGTTGTCGTCTGCGCCGGACTTCGTACTTGTGGTAGATGAGAAGGTAGACGAGAGCAGGTAGGATGTTTAATTCGGGTTCCATGCTGTCCTCCTTCCTCCTGGAGTGCGTAGTGGTGAGCGTTTTCCCGTTCGTAGTCTGTTTCCGCCGTGTTTTTATCGGCGGTGCTCCCGCCCCGGAAAAGGTGGCGGATTGGTGAGTTGTGATAGGGTGGGCGGTACATTGTCTGCCGCCTGGCTGTTGGCGGTGACCGCCGCGCTGTTTGTTTGTCCCGCTGTGGCGGGCGGAGTGTTAAAGTGGCTGTCTGTGTTGGCGGTTCCCGCCAGGGTCAGAATTCCATATTTTTTACCGCCAGCCTGTTGGCGGGTTGGCCGCCGCTTTAACACCGACCGCCAGGGTTAGAATCACCCCCTAAGTCCTGATTCCCTTGTCGTAAGTCTAATAATTCACGATCTGCTGACTGTGTTACAGTTCTACGATCGAAAACTCTCTCAAATTCACAAACAAAATGTTTCCAGTTGTACAACAGGGGACTATTTTTACGCACAAGAGGAATAGCCCAGGTAGCTGCATCTCCAGACAGATATGACAACAAGAAAGCTACTTTAGACTGGGCATCGGGGAAAGTATGTGGTCTGCAGATGAAGTGAAGTTCCACTTGAACCAGAAAAGATTGCGCTTTCAAGGGATCACCTGAGAAGCGTTCTGGGGAAGCTAAAGGAATGGCTGAAAGAACATTGAGGGAAATGTTAGTCGGATTACCTCCAGAAGTCTGAGAAGATGTACCTGGCCAAGACACACCTGTGGGACTTTGTTCTATCTTCTCAACCTTATTCTGTAACTGACTCACCCTCTCATCTCGACTATTTGTCAAATCCTTTGATGATATAACTTCTGACTGGAGCTGGGTGATAGCCTTAACTAGCTCGTCCAGTGTGGCCATGCTGAGAACATACACAAACCAGGAGGATAATAATTCGTGGGCTCACTATTCTGTCAGAGTCACCAGATCCTTGGGGTCTGTGCACGTTCCCAACACTTCCACCACAAGACAGCTCCAATACTCTGATTAGATTTATCACAGAGTCTAAGAGAGTCCAAGTGGGGAAAAGGGGATTAGGACGGGAACAGCTGGGAAGGAGACCTGTAGGAAGCAAAAGGTTAAAACACAACATCAAAATTACATCTCATGAAATCAGTACCATGCTACAACTCTAAGCTTCGTCTTTTCCGAAAAACAAGGACAACCCTAGAATAGTCCTAAAACTTACTAGGCTTTAGATGACCGAATGCCTGAGGAGGAAACAGGAAAAGTTAAATAGGACTTTCAGATTCGAGTACTTTCTTTAGCATGAGAATCAGGAAACACTCTGAGCAATTTCTAAACAACCATATGAATCTCCTTTTAAGAATATATATCAGGAACACACAGCATTACATCTAGAACTCTGGTATTGTTGTGTTCATCTCAGAAAAAACATTGGGAAGTGAATTGCGCACATTGCAGATTTTTATATGAGTATTAAACACCATAAAGGATTGTGCACCATGAAATCACACAACGTAGATTCAAGGAATAAATCACGCAACGTGTCAACTTGAAATGCTACCAAGAAAATGTCTTAGAATAGTAGCGCACAGTAATTTACATTATTTATACACGAGGAAAGAATTGCGCGTCTTGCCGATTCAAATGCCACCATACAAATGCCAAGAAATGGTAGCGCACAATGAACAACATGAAACGCACTCAGGGAAAGAATTGCGTGTCTTGTCGATTCAAATGCCACCATGCAAATGCCAAGAAATGGTAGCGCACAATGAATAACATGAAAAAACACTCAAGGAAAGAATCGCGCGTGTTGCAGATTTGAATGCCACCATGTAAATGCCAGAAAATGGTAGCGCACAATGAACAGCATGAATTACACACGAGAAGTGAATCGCACGTTTCGCCGATTCGAATGCCACCATGTAAATGTCAAAAAATGGTAGCACGCAATGAACAACAAAGTTAAATGCTCATGAAACGAGTTGCACGTCTTGCCAACTCGTAAAACATCATGTAAATGTCAAGAAATATCAGCGCGCAATGAACAACAATGTAATAACGAAGTCAAATCTTTATGTAATAAATTGCACGTCCTCCCTATTTGCAAACCACCATACAAATGTCAAAAAATGGCAGCACACAAGTAATCTGTTATTCATTTAAGAATTAAAATCAAGAATATGAAAATTCTCAACTACGGTGTTGGGAAATGTCCAAATACCGTCTTACCGCCTGGAAACAGTGATCACCAATGAGAGATGAGTGCAGAAGACTGGAAAATCCAAATAGGCCGCCGGGACAGGAGCTCAGGAAGAAGCTGCTGCTCTGCACCGGGACCTCTGAATAGTGAGCACTGGAAGTTGGGCTGACTCTCTTTTATAGAGTCTTGGCCCAGCCTAGAACCACGCCCAGGCATGTTGCAGGGAAAGTCTCTAGAAGGCCCTGGAAAGGGACCACACCCTAACACACTCTGAATGTCTGCAGCAATACATTGCAAATGTACAGTATTTATAAGCACCTTAAAAATGAATCTTTAGGATGGAATTCTGCAATGCAAAGGGTTAAACAATAACATATCATCACAATGCATAAATTACATTATCTTGCAAGTGTTGGGTTTTTGCATTCTAGATGCCCGTAGAGCGCGCACTGTCCTGGTGTTGACACTGTTCACCTACTTTGCTTGGTTTGCATGGTTATCAATGCTTTAGTTCAAAGTGGGGGGTATTTTCTGCCTGCTCCCTCAACTCATTGTAGTTCTTAAGCAAGGCAGATATGTATCTTCCCACCCATTATCTTCCCTCCCTCCCCGTTATTCACCCTTGCTACTATGACATAACTGTAGTGTGGTTAAATTCAGCAGTGCAATAGTATTGTCTATGCAATGTGCATCTGCTTCAGTTAATGCAGCATTTACAAAGTTGTCAGTGCATTGCAAACTTAACACAAGGTCTGTTTCCTTTCCCTCCCAGTGTCCATGCTGTCACCTCCTTGTACTTCAGTCCTTTATTTTTTCCAAAGTTCTGTTCCAAACACCCCAAAAAATTGAAAAATTCCTTTTGGCATGTGCCACATTTATGTACAAGTGATTAATATTTCATGGCTTCCATAACAAATTTTGCCCCTTTGACATTCCTCAACTATAGTGGTGTATGTGTGGGCACAGCCACATCAAATTCCATTGGCTACAGGGGACCAGCAATTTACAGCTACTGTGCCACTCTACTAAAAGACAATTGTTTGCACAGAGCACTGTTTGTAATTTCTTGGTACAGCTACTCCTGGTGAACATCTACCTACTTGCCAGGAGATAGCAACCTGGCTGCAATGGCAGAGGCTGGAGGCCATCCTCACTGCATATCAGTGGCTGGTGGCTCTTCAGGAGAAGGAGGGTGAGGCTCAAGCAGCTGTAAAAATGCCTGCCAGTCCAAGTGCCTCCAACCAGCCACCAGCACCTCCAGTCTTCCAGCAGCACCATCAGTGCCGCTGAGAGCTGGCATCAGCCTATCCACGTCCCACCACTACTGCCCCCTTATGATTGGACCTCAATTTCCGGGGCCACATCCTGCAATACTTTGTGTGCCTGGACCCCATGGTAGCATACATTGAGGTAACCCTTGATTATTTCCAGAACCACAACCCACATGGAGAATGCCCTTTTTTGACCCTTTTTTGTGAGAGGGACCCTTGTTGTGACTGGAGAGTTTGGGAAAGGGTGTTGGGACTGGACTTTTTTGCACTTTGGTCTTTTTCTTTGGTCTTTAGTTGTGGACTTTCATTGTGGACTTTTATTGGACGTTGGTTGGGGACGGTGGGCTTTGTTTGGGGAGAGAAGTGGGCCTGTTGTGGGTGGAAAGGCTGGGTTTTCTAGTTGTAAATAATAAAAGGGGATACTTTATTTTATTTCATTTATCTCTTAAATCTTTATTTCGGTATTTTAGCTTGCACTGCTCTCTTTTATGTGTCTTTTAGTGGAGAGTGTTTTTTTAAATCTGTTAAAAACGTGTATGTCAGTTACTTATACCCTTTTTCTACAGCCTTCTGTAACTATATTGATGACTAGGGGGTCATTGTCTATTTTAACTACAAAACCTAAATACACACAAACAACATCTTCTTTAGTAGAAGTTAATTACTAACTAAACGAGTTCACTTCAATCCATAGTTCATCTCTTACCTGATTAGATGTAGCAAGGGCTCCTACCTTAGTCTTCTTACTACAGGGTTTTCCCAAGGCGGCATCTTATCTTAAGGTGGTGGTAGTAGTATTAGCAGGCTGGTACACTAACAGGAAACTCCAACCACAGGAGTAATCAAAGGGTTACCCATCACTGTCAACTAGATTGAATGAAAACAGAGCGATAGTAGGTTATGCATTATATCATAACTTTAGAAAGACCAGACTACCATTATGACAGTATGTGACACACAACAAAGAATACCTGATGTGACCATAAAAAACAGCAATATCAACTTCTTCTCAGCAGTGGGGCACTAGCATTTAATGAAAACTAAACTAGGAAATTAAATCCTTGAGTCAGGAGAAGTGGGCTCATTGTTGGACAAGGTTGAGCATTTATGCAACACACAACACAAGGTCTGAATGAGGATGCTGAAGAATGAACGGCGGGTGGGTAAATGGGGCCAGTGTAGAATATTTGCTCAGGTAATAGAAGGTCAAGGTCATGCAATGAGTTGGTGTTGCTTTCACCACATCTTCCTCAGAAAGTGTGTGATCAATTTATGGTATAGAATTAAGTCACTCTTTGTACAAACATGTCTCTCTCCTATATATTTCTACATACAGACATCCATCACAAATACAACAAATTCTGAAACTATATGAATTTTATTATACAAAAAAAAATACATAAAATATAAAGCCAAAATACTATTCCAACTAACATAAAGACACAAAAACAAACAATAAATAATCAACACAACACCTCACTCAGACCACACTCATATTGAGACGACAGATAATGACAAATCAAATTTCCACAATTTGTTTTTAAATTAACAAATGCATTTCAAAATTACATATGTTTCTCCTTATTCTTTTATCCAAACTAATATCAAAAGATCTTTGAACTATTCATCAAATATATACAAAGATATCAATACATCTGATTCCTTACGGCAGCCTCAATCGTAGTACACAAAGTCTTAAGGCCGGCCACAACGTGAAGAGCCAAACTCTAGATGCACCAGCACAACTTAATCAGCCATCCTTACTGTGCTATGCTTAGAATCCTTTGGCCAGCCACAAAGTAAAAAACCATCCTTGATATCCCGTACTTAGAATCCTTTGGCCAGCCACAAAGTGAAATGCCAACACGCGTTTCTGTGGATTCCGAAATAAATAGGTCCTTTATACCACCTTCATCAGGGCCACAGATCCCAATCTGTCAACAAGCATTTTTGTTTAAATGCGTGACATCAATGTATCAAAAGGCCACAGTCAAAGACTTCTGAGATGTCTTATTTTTCTGGGCTCCGCTTGTTCCTGCCCAATCAGCCGGAACATTGGCGTCTGGTATCAACCTGGCGTCTATAATCGCTAGTCACTTGTTCTTCAACTCTCTCCACTAAATGCGCACCTGGTGTTAAATGCACTTCCAAATGTTCGAAATAGAAATCAAAGATGGACTACAAGAGGCTGACACAAATGTATTTTCTATGGCGGCCATCTTTGAACATGAGAGTTACACTCACGGAACTATTCAAGTATTCTTAAGGTAAGTTGTTGTGTAACTCCATTATCATGTTTGGATGATTGAGGAACAAATCACTAGATGAGCACCATATTCACCTAAATTACGCAATAAATCCCTTGTTCAGAATTGATAGCCCTTTGGTCACAATACACCTCAATAAAACTTACATAGCCCAGGGGAAGAGGGTTAGGGGTTCAATTAATGGATTGGAAAAGGGGATTTGGGGAAAGGCGTGACAAGGACAAACACTACACAAAAGAAACAATGACAATTTTCATTGGTGCACTGAGCAGCACACCATCATCAATCAATTGTGGAAGTAAATTAAGGGAGGAGCATAACACAATTCAGTTAAGTGCATTGCAAATGGTCCTTCAGCCCCAGAGAGACACAAGATAGTATATCTCTAAATGTTATGTCTTCTCGGTTTGAAAAATACAAATTATGGAGGATTGGAGTTAACCCATCCAGTTCTAAAAATGATAAGTGAAATAAGGAAAATGATACTGTATTGCCAAACTGGGCGGTGCATCTCCATTCTTCTCAGAATGTCTGTCACTCTTGGGTGCCTGGCTGAACCTGTCCAGTAGGTAAGATGGAGTGTTGAGCTTTCACCAGTTTTCCTGCACGAACAAGTTTTGTTTGTGCAATAAAGGACTAGGAGAAGGCCTGTGTTTTGGAAAAATAATAACTGTATTACAGAGTAAAGGAGAAGGACAGAAGGAAACAAGGTAAGCTTCATGAGGAGTCAGGACCAAGAACACTCAGAGGCAGAGCAGGAACATAAAGAGGAGTTTCATGTTTGAGCCAGAAATGCAGCAAACACTCACTCAGCAGCATTTCCAAAATGAACGTACCTCTCTCCAGTCCACAGAGCTTGGTGAGTACTAGGCCACAGAGTCTTCATCATCATCATGGTTTCTCTTTGAAGTCGATAACTTTCTCCTTCTAGATGTTGAGGTAGTCCCGCCCTGAGTCCTTTCATCCTCCTCCTCCTAATTCTGAGTAACTCCGCCCCAGTCCCAAGATAAGTGAGGTACACCTGTGTAGTGTACTGCTGTTGAAGAGCAAACAGAGAAACAGAATTGAAGTATTGTGTGTAGATTTGTGTTTGGTAACTAAAGTGACTGGTCTGGTCTATGAAGAAACAGAAAAAAGGAGTGGACCCTGCAGGTAAATTTTGCTAAGTTTGAAAGGCCAATCACTTTCAGGAAAAAAATACCCATCAGCCCCCAAACATTGCAAATCATCGAAATCAAATTTACAAATTTGTTGACCTCCCTCCCTTACTGTCTGCCACGACATACATCAACATCACTCCTAATCACTCGATATATCATCACTCATTGGTGCAATAGTCAGTAGTTACCTCTTCCAATCCAAGCATGAGCATAGATACAAAATGTTATCTCCTTCTTGATGCTAGCAAAACATTGGAAGTTCGCACTGGCACTGGCAGTCTTTAAATCAATGATCTTCTGGGGCAGCCCTGCTAGGTGATGGAAAAAAGGATAAGTAATGGCATGTGATGGAGGCAGACACTGTCTCCAATGTCCTGAAGGGAATGTGGAGACTTCTTCACTGTACACGGGTCCAACTCTAATCTGGCCATATATGAGACTAGAAAATGGTGATGCAGCATAAATCTGACACAAACATGATGTTCCACTAGCTAGTAGAGAAATACTTAAAATGTTCTATAGTGGCACTGGCATACTCAATCCAGGAAGTAGAGATTGTCCTCAAACTCAGGTGGTTTACCCAGACATTTGTCAGCTAACACACTTCATTCTGACCAATCATCCTTCTCCTCCTGTGGTGTTTTGGGAATTATGTGATCAGGTAGTATGAAATGTTGGTTCATTTTGATCATGGTCCATCTCTCTACGTTTTGAGGTGAGAGACTGGTCCTTCCCAATGTAACAACTGTACCAGATGTACTGAATCAACTCTTAGCACACACTCACTGGTTACTGGACACTTTATTGCCTGCCCACTGAACTGTGGCCATTGGTGCATCTTCCCATACCAATACACCAATGGGTTTTGATCCACATACACCTCATTTGGGTCATCCAGATACTCCTGGAACATCCGATGAAAGGTCATTGGTGCTGTAAAATAGGTCTAACTTGGAGGCTTTCATTTCAGGCAAATGGCTGCCACATATTCTAAGAATCCCACTCCTTCAAAGAAAGAAAAAGGAAGGAAGTCCAGCACTAACATTTTTGCCTGCTTCCCATTGTACAAAGGTGCTGTTGGGTGGTTGCGGTTGTAGGATCCCTCCTGCCCAAACATGCTTGTAATAGTAGTCTGGATTTTCTTATTTTCTGGGACCACTGACGCAGGTGACTTTTGAGAAGTAGGTGGTAGTAGACTCAAAGTGTGTTAGTGTATGCCATGGTGTCTCCATATGACTCTGAGTCTTCCTGTGCCATAGTGAGCTCGCTGAGGTGGGTGATTCTGGCACACCGCTGAAGACAGGGCTGATTTACATGAGAATGTCACCCTCTTCTTCCTTTCCTTCCACTGTGATTGAACCAGCTGTGGCCGATGTTTTCCAGCTCTCTTCACCTTCACCACCACGCCCAGCAATTGTTTTAAGGTGCTCATTTCTCCGGATTACATTATGTTTTTTCATATAGGTCGTTTGGCCTCCACTACCATAATGTGTACCAGCCTTACCCGACGGACACTCACATGGCAAACTGAGCATATTGCAATGTTCTCCTCCTGTCTGTTAAGCGTAAAAAAAAGTCCCAAACTGGAGAGGAGTACTTTATTAGAAGTCCAATGCCTGAAGAAGAACTGGAGGTAGGTGGGTATTTTGTTAGTTGCCTCTTTGCAGTACATATTTCTACTGAGGTGAGGGATGGCCAGGTCTCAGCTGGGGCTTTAGACATATGGGAGCTGGCAGTGCTACCTGTGCCACATCCCTCGAGCAGGTTGAATAGTAATGTGGGACTCCTCTGTGCCAGCTTGCACAGTGACTGGCTCATCGTTATTATCGTCCTCATCATCCCCTTCCATGATTAGCAGGTTTTCATGAACTTTTATTTTTCCCTGCCTCTCCAGGAATCTCCCTGACTCTGCCAGGGCCCACGCCATGTCCCTATCATCATCATTAGAAGTGGTGCTTGGAGAAGAAGGTGGAGTAGTACCCTTCCTTTTTCTTGCTGGAGATCTGGAAGCCGCTAATTCTAAAAGAGGAGATTCTTGCTCGGCAGGAAGCTTGACTTCCTGCCTGCTCCAACTTCAGGAAGATCTTCTATTGATGACTGCAGCTGCTGTCCACTTTGCTCTGTTTCCTGAAAAAACAGGGTACTACTTTTCTAAAGGGACAAATCCAATTCAACATCACTGTTCATCAGTGTCACTAACAGGCATCGTCTTGGGCTTAGGTTGGTGCAGTTGATAAGGGAGTGCTGCTCCCAGGTTCCGCCCCAGAGGCTTGAATAGCAAGCACACGTCTCCTGAAAAGGTTTACGGTCAGCACGCCACTGGTGGAAGGCTGCTTCATCTTACTCACTACTTTGTTGAGAGCAAATTTATTTGGGGCCATCTTAAAGCTTTCAGTTGGCAGCAGCACTAAACTGCACAAGCGAAAGAGACTGAAGGACTGAAATCACTGCACAGGCCTTCTCTTTGACAGTACTGTGGGGATAATACGTCTCTTCTCTTGTGCATCTAAAAGCAATCCAGCATGAAAAACATGTAGTTAGTGAAACATGGCATTGTTGCATGTTGAAAGAAATAGTACAGACAAATGCAATATTAGAGTGGTTGGTTACTTATATAATAAATAACAATTTAATTAAACATTGTAAAGTCAATCCACACCATCACACTACAAAATTTAATTTCAAATCACCCAACACAACATGCAGATATAACTTGTTGCTTTATATCCATCTGTTTTAAAGGAGACTCCTTTAAAGTAGGAGAAAGGTGCATGGGTAAATTGAATAATCCTTAAAAAACCTAAGGCACCAAGGTGGTCCAGGGGAAATGGAATAATCATTATTAAAACCAATGAATTATTCTGCTGATGTGTATGCAGTGCACTGCAGCCAAGGTGTCCAGGAGGAAATGGAATTATTATACACCTAATAGATGGATAGATGGAGGAATGGATGGATGGCTGGATGGATTTATCAAGGCAAAATACAGAATTAAATTCATTGAAAGAATACAAAATAGAAAAGTTATAAAAAATGTAAAAGGAATCACTAGCCCAGCCACACACTGGACTAGATCCACAAATCCAACCTGTAAAGCGACCAAGACAGGGACTCACATCAGGATAGTAGGCATGGTGGGAGCCTAAGCACATATGAAGTACATTGCTGTCATGCACAGTGTGGATTGGCAACAACACAAGGGACAACAGAATACAATGTCACACCCACAAGATCAGGAATCACAAGACTATTACACAGTAGCTCACATTTGAAATGGGTAAATAACTACACTTACCACTGCTGGGAAAGGACAATATCCATGAATGCCACAGCCAACAGTTTTGATAGACAGTGAGACACACTACACAATCTTTAGTTGGAAAAACATCTGCACAGGAGATTGCAGGACAAATCAATCAATCAATCAAGGCATTTATAGAGCGCGCTACTCACCAGTGAGGGTCTCAAGGTGCTAGGTGGGGGTGGGGGGATAACTGCTACTCAAAGAGCCAGGTCTTGAGGCGCTTCCTGAAGGCGAGGTGGTCCTGGGTAGTCCTGAGGTGGACAGGAAGGGAATTCCATGTCTTGGCTGCCAGGTAGGAGAAGGATTTTCCTCCAGCGGTGGTTCTGCGGATGCGAGGGACGGCGGCGAGGGCAAGGCTGGTTGAGTGAAGTTGACGGGTAGGCGTGTAGAAGGTGAGGCGACTGTTGAGGTATTCTGGGCCCTTGTTGTGGAGGGATTTTGTGCGTGGGTGAGGAGCCTGAAGGTGATCCACATGCCTGTACATAGGAAATGTCAACCTACCAATCTGCATACACCACCCATGTCAGTGAGATGACATCAGTAACACAGCTCCTGATAGGCTGTCTCCCACCCCAAGTCACACTGAGGGATAGGTACACTGTACATCTCCAATGATGTACCTGACCATGAGGAGCACTGTCATAAGACAATTTGAAAATAAAACACCTGGCAGTACACACACAACATACCTGTATGTTACTGGATGTAATGATTGATCAGCTCAGTACTCGATTCAGCTGCACCTTCCTCATCAGCCTCCTCATCACTTTCCATGTCACCATCATCAGCCACTGGTCCAGCTGCCTCCTCCTCATTAGCCAGTAATGGAATCTGATGTCTCAGGGCCAGATTGTGTAGCATGCAGCAGGCAACTATGATCTGGTATACCTTTTGGGGACTGTAGAGGAGGGCACCTCCGGAGACCTGGAGGCACCTGAATCTGGTCTTCAGGACCCCAAATGTTCTTTCTATAACCCACCTCGTTGTGCCCTGGGCCTCATTGAAACAGTGTTGCCTGTCTGTGGTAGGGTACCTCAATGGTGCCACCAGCCAGGGAAGGTTAGGATGGCCAGAGTCAGCTGTGTGCACAAAGGTAGAATCTGTCACACTACCCGTAGAGGCACAGGGCTGAATGGGATGACAGTTGACATTACAGTGACACACGTCCTATTGCAAACATACCAATAAGCCAAACTCTCTCCCTCTGTAGCTGTGCCATCATCTGTGGGACATTGCTGTTCCTCATAATGAAGGAGTCATGCACAGATCCTGGATACTTGGCCGTCACTTGGGAGATGTACTAGTCCGCGAGACACCTGCACATTGATGGAGTATTAGCTTTTCCTGTTCCTATAGACTTGTTAATTTGCCCTGGGAGGGACCAAAGCAATGTGGGTGCCATCTATGGCCCCTATCACATGAGGGATGCATCCAATATGATAGAAGTCAGCCTCAACAGTAGGCAAATCCACATGTTGGGGAAACCTGATGTAGCTGTCCACGTGTTTCAGTAATGCAGACAGTACATCTGTCAACACAAGACTGAACATGGGCTGTGACATCCCTTCTGCCAAACCAACTATAATCTGGAAAGAGCCAGAGGCAAGGAAGTGTAGCACAGACAAGACCTATACTGTGGGAGGGATGGCATAGGGATTACGGATAGCAGGCAATAGATCTGGCTCCAACTAGGTACATAGTTCCATTAGGTGTGATGATTCAGACGATAGGTCACGATCATGTGTCGCTCCTCCAGGGTTGAAAGGTCCACTAGGGGGCAGTACACTGGTGCATATCTCATTCTCCCCAATACCGGGAAACTAGGATAGAGAGGAGAGAATGTACAACTTGATGACCACTCAACACATGCTAGCTAACAAGATCCTTGTTACACACAGCAAACACTGTAGACAAGCCCCAACAGTTGCCACATAACATTATGGCCATGTACAGGGCCCATGTAAACCAACATAGTTGCCTGTTAAAGGCCCTGAACAACACGTGTAATGTTCCATGTTAAAGCTGAATATTTGCTCAGGACGTCCCACTTCTGTACAAATGCCAATGCCTAATATGGTTACACCGCCCATGAGGTACCGAGCCACTGGACATGCACTGGAATTGACATCCGCTCATCATACACCACTGTGGCATGATTATCACAATGATGGGCCCAGCCATGATGGCAGAACATACGCCTACATAGCATTCAGTCCATACGTCTAGCATGACACACCTATTATTCCATTACAAACCATAAAATGTCCTTAAAATGGCAGCTGCCTGTCCTGCGTGCAGTGGACAGTAGGAAGGGACCCAATTTCAGCGTTATATATCGTCATGGGGGTAGGCGTCGCAACCGCCATGTAGCTCCTCTTAGGATCACATTGCTGCCTATAGGGGTCTGGAGCCAATGAAGATCACAGTCAGCGGCTATAACCGCTATTTTCTGCCACCTAGCTCACTTGACTCCTGACACTTGTGCAAGCAAGACCTCCACTAAGTGAGCCACTGTGTGCTATCTCTGGGAGCCATAATGCCACATCTTGCAGGAGATAGGGCCCCAGCCTTCACTCAGGAGGAGTTGGAGAGACTTGTGGACGGGGTCCTACCCTTGTATAGACAGCTCTATGGGGCACCAGAAGAGCAGGTGAGCCCAATTCCTGTGTGTGAGGCTGTAAGGCATTGGCACGCCGCACAGGGAGTGGATGCATACTGGGGCCATGGAGTACATGCGTTTGTGCCGTGAAGACACGTTAGTGTAAGCATGTGATGTGTTTAATATGAGTAGTCCACTGCTACTGATGTGGTGCCACTCTACATGAGTTTTTCTTTCTGTCTGTGTCACCCATGCAGGTCAGCGGCCATCAGAAGAAGGGCACATGACGTGCCATTGCTAAGCAAGTGCAGACCCTGGGGGTCCATAGTCGGTGGAGCACCCACTGCAGAAAGCGGTGGGAGGACCTGAGACAATGGGCCCGGAAGACCACAGAGGCCCAGCGGGGGAAGTCCTCCCAACGAGGGAGGGGTGCCCATTGGAACCTGACCCCACTAAAGGCCCGCATTTTGGTGGTGGCCTACCCTGACGTGGTTGGGTGCTTGAGGGCAGCACAGCAGCCTCAAAGGGGTAAATACAGGCTCCCACCTCGCACATGATAGGCCTTGTTTGGGATTGGGTGGCTTACTTGTGGGCAGATGTGCATGTGATCAGTGGTAGATGCACATCGACAATGGGTATCAGTCACACTGGCAGGCTCTGAATCGATTATGTGTGGCAATACAATGCAGTCATTGTATATCAAATTGACGTAATCGATGGTTGGGTGAGTGTGGACACCCTAAGCATTGTGTCAGACCAGCTTCTTCCATCTGCATCAATGTACCTGAGGTGTAAGTGCTATCACATCAGTATTTGGCTCCCACAATGACTGAGGCTATCTCTCTCTTGCACAGTAGCTGCCATGGACTGATTGTGGGAGTGGCATCAGGGGTCCTCTACATTTATGTCCTCAATGGGACAGTATTTTGGCCATGATACCTTACCGTGCTGACATATGTTGATTTAAGAGTGTAGGATATGTGTAGGGAAACAACCATGGCATTCTGCTACACGTGACTCTATGTGGGCAAATAGCACAGCAAAATCTATTGTATGAGCTATCATTCTGTGGACTAGCCTTTCCAACTATAGTATGGTAGCAGATGTGGTAAGTCCCTTGGGTGGTCCCGGGAGTCTAACATTATTATTCAAATGTCATGCATGACATCGCCCTGGCAATCACAATGCTGCTATGCTGTGTTTCAGCCTTGACCAATTTACTAAGTCAAAATGCTCCCTCAAAAGGAGGTTTTTTAGCTTTGCATCTTGCATGTCATAATGTGTATTTTCTGAAATGCAGTGTCATTTTAATGGCATGACATGCAATAATTTAACTGGAGAGATGCACATTTTGATCTGTGTTAATGCTAGGTAGGTATTGATCCTTTCCCACCCTATCTTTCTCTCTCTCTCCCTCTCCTCTTCTGTTTTTGTGTGCATCAGCATCATCAAGCGAAGGAGAAGGGGCACCAGCGAGTGGGGAAGCAGCAGCCCACGGGACCCAGGAAGATGACACCAGTGGAGCCGAGGGGACCAGTGGGGCACAAGGCGAGGGGGCCACAGGGAAGATGGGATCATCTGCATCATCTTCAGATTCCTCCTCTGGTGGATGCTCCCTGGCGGTGGCGGACCCATCTGGGACCAGTCCAGCACCATCTCTGTCTACCACCACCTTACCAGCACCGCCCTCCCTGTAGCTCCCCACCCAGATGCCCGTGCCCACTCACCCAGGAGGTTGGGCATCTCCTTCGCCACAGGCACCTCTGGTCCTGCCACAGTCAGCCCTGCTGCCCTTAGTGAGGTGGCTATTGACCTCCTGAGGTCCATCTCTGTCAATCAACCATCATGAATCCATCCAGGTACTGGCAGCTCAGGTACAGCAGAGCAATGCCTACCTGGAAGGCATTCAAGGTGCCGTGGCTGGCATGCAGCGATCCTTTCAGGCTCAGGCCTCGTCACTGACGGCAGCCAGTGTCCCTTTGTCTTCTGTCCCTCTAGCTACTTCCTCCAAATCTTATACCCCTCTCCCCACACCTATCCAGAGCACACAGTCAGACTGCCATTCATCCACCTCAACAGACATGGTTCTCAGTGACAAACACGGGCACCATAAGACCCACCACTGGCATGCACACAGACAACACCCACTTGCACAAACAACAACATCCACTCCCTACACTGATCCCCACACCACCCCTCCTTCACGGACACTACACCACTCACACCTGGTGGCACGAAACCAACACTCCCTAAACCAGCCACAAGTCCCATCATACCCACAGTCACCACACTTCCATACCTTCATACATCCACCCCATTCACCACATATGCACTCGCCACAACCACCAAGACCCCCACATCCTCTTTACCTGCTGGCAGCTCCCCAACAGACAGTCACCCATCCACCATGGCATCTTCCTGCATCTCCTCCCCCTCCTCCCAAAACACCTACACGCTCTCAGTCACACACCCAACAGACACTCAACAGACACCCAGCACACTCATGCCTTCCACCCATACACCTGCACCTAAGACACCTACATCAACCCAGCTTACAACCACTCCCTCTCCCTCCACCCCTAAACGCTTTTCCCATGACCACCCTTGTGTCCCTAAGAAAAGATTCCTATATGAATTTTCCCTCTTCCCTACCACTCTTCGACCCTGTGAAGTGCAGTGTCCCTCCCTGAGCCTAGCCCTTCCACCTCCCAGTCCTCCCTTGAACCCCTTGGTGTTACCCATGTCCCTCCCCCTGCCAAAAAATCAACCCCTCCAAACCCAGGCTCCCCCCTCCCAAGGACAAACCTAAAGGCCCTCTGTGGGAAAACAGGGCTGATTGCAGAGGCCCCCTAACTTTTTGCCCCCATTTTCCTCTTTTTGCTGGTGTTTTCCTGACTTTGATGGTGCCCTGGGTACTGCTAACCAGTCCCAGGGCCTGTGCTCTGTGTAAAATGGATATGCAAATTAGGCTAATTATAATTGGCTAAGTTAACCTACCTATAAGTCCCTAGTATATGGTAGGGCATGTAGGTTTAGGGACCACAGCATAGGTGGTGCACACCTAGGTACACTGCTGAGGTGCCCAGTGTCATTTTAAAAGCAAGCCTGCCTTGCTGGCTGCTTTTAAATTAAAGTTATATGCAAATTCGACTTTGGAATTAAAGGTACTTCCAAAGTCTTAAACTACCTTATTTTTACATATAAGTCACCCCTAAGGTGTACCCTATGTGCCCCTAGGGCTGGGTGCCATGTAACTATAAGCAGGGACTTTATCAAAATAGATTTATAAGCCCTGGTGAGGTAAAAACAGCCAAATTCGTTTTTCCCTCATTGAAGTAAATGGCCTTCATAGGCTAGAATGGGCAGACTTTATTTTAAATTTTAAAGACTCCTTAAATGTTGCATACCAAGAATTTGGTATCAAATTAATTGTTGTAATAAATCCTACAACTTCCAGTTGTTGGATTTAATATAACTAGTTCAGGTAAAAAGTTTAGACTTTACCTAAAAAGTTGCCAATTTCAGCTCTGCATTGTTTTTGCTGCTGTGCTCTGATTGGCCAGCCTGCAGCAGCTTCTGCCAGGCTGCCTTGATGAGGTGTGAAGTGGCCAGGCTTCACACAAAGGAATGTGCTTGGGGGAGAGAATCTCCCCTCAGCAGATGGTGAGGCAGGAAGGGGGAGGGCTGCCAAACTGGTCTTCAAAGGCAGAGAAGGACATTTGCAGCACCCAGCAACACCCCCACATCCTGCAACCCCAGACAATTAGGTGCCCCCTTGATTAGATTAGGAGAGGGCAGGAGAGGGGTGTGTTTATGATTTTTAGCCACACCAGTGGGTGGGCTCAGCCAGATGTAACCTCCAAAAATCAGATTCATCCATGTTGGATTTTTAGAGACTGTTGCCTTCTGGGATGGATTTTTGCCACACTTCCCAGGAAGTGGTCATCACAGGGGGACGACCCTGTCCCTGATTGGAGAACCAGGGCCCCCCTGCTTTTCACCCAGGAGCAAGGATAAAACTGGCAGACCTGCACCCACGCCTCAGATCCCTGCCAGATTTCAAGAAGAAAAGAACTAAAGGAGAAGAAGGACTGCCCTGCTGGACCCCTGGCCTGCACCTGGAACCTGCACTCAGAAGGACTGCACCAGCTGCACGCTTGGGCTTCACCACAAGAAGGACTTTGCCTGGCTTCAACTGGTTCAAGGAGGGACTCCCTGTTTGCTACAGGTGAAAAATTGCTAACCAGAGTCCCCTGCACCAACTCCTGAAGAAAGCGACCAGCTGACCACTGTCCAGTGGCCAAAAAAGAGTTTGCGCCAGGTGCATTCTGGGAGTTGAAGTCTGCACCCCCCAAGGACCATCACAGAACTTCTGGACCCTTGGGGTGAGCTGTGGACCCCAAAAGAACCTTAAAAGAACATCTGGGTGAAGCCCCACAAGTTTGGAGAAGATTTGACAAATTTTGTAAAAAAGCTCCAGAGAGGGACCGACCCGCCGCGGAAATTCTAGCCGGCTTGCCTCAACCGCGACCCGGCCTGACTTCGTGGTTCGTCCCGGTAAAGAAAAACATCCAAAAAAGAGACTAAGTCCGAAGGTAAAAAGTTGACCGGGACCTCCCAGCCATCGTATCCGAGAAGGGCTCCGTGGACGTCGGATCAAGATCCAGGTTTACCCCGGTCGAAGGATTTTCATCTCGAAAAAACGACTAAGTCCGAAGGTAAAAGTCTCCACCGAGGAAACCCACATCGCGTATCCGGACAAGGGCTCCAGGAGGTCGGATTCAACTGGCAGGTTCGTCCCGGTGAAGAAAAACTTCAAAATAAAGACTAAGTCAGAAGGTAACTTTTTAACCGAGGCCTCCCGCGACCTGTAGCCGAGCAGGGCTCCATCGCGGTCGGCCTGAAACTTTGACTTTGCCCCGGTCCTGGTGCAACCAGATGACCCGATTGGCGCTTTTTGTTTCTAAGCGCTAGAAAAATAATAATACTTTAAAAATTCATATCTCCGGTTCCCTTTATCCGATTTTATTCGTTTTTGTGTCATTTTAAAGATAAAAATATAAACTATTTTTATAAATTGGTTTTGGATTTTTAAACTGTTTCCTGTGTTTTATTTAATTACTGTTTTGTGATATTTGAATGCTTTACACTTTGTCTCCTAAGTTAAGCCTTGACGCTCGTTGCCAAGCTACCAAGGGTTGAGCTGGGATTAATTTACTGAGACCTAACTGTACCTACGTGGAGGTTAGTGGCTTGTTGCTAGGTGTAGGTACCTACCTGCCCTTACCAATAACCCATTTTCCAACACCCTCTACCCAAACCCAACCCCATGCCCCCCTCAAATCCAAGTGCAAACCCAAGGAGCCAAGGAACCTCTCCCAATCACCCCCCAACCACCACCCCATCACCCCTAAGGTGACTGCCTGCCCCCTTGATGCCCCTAAAATGTGAGGCCACTTTGCAGTCAGGAGTCAAGTTGGGGCAATTACAAGTGCCATATGTGCCTGGGGCACTTAGACTTTATGGACTGGCCAGTCGGCCTATTTTGTACATAAATTTTGATGCAAAATAATTATGCCTAATATATATATGGGCCTACTGCCTGTTGGCCTCGATGGAGACATACTTATCCTGCCTTTCCATCGTGATGGATGTGCTGTATTTGTGCAATTTGGTTTGTGTGTATTATATGTATGTGATTTGATTGTGTTGCAGCATGTGTTGTGTGGTTTGCTTGTGCATTATACTTGGTGTGATGTGTTGTATGGCATTGTGTGGTTGTGTGTGCATGTGTTTGGTGATGGATTTGTCATGTGTCATGTGCGCTGTTATGTGGTGTAACATCTGACACATTGTATGGCACTGTTTTGGTATTAATTGGTTGTGTGTGGTTGTTACACGTTGCTGTCAGTATGTGTATTCATGTGGAGGGGTGCAGTGTTCTTCCTCGACAATGCCTTTGTGTGTTTGCGGTAGTGATGTCGTTGAGTGAGTCTGTGGTTTTGTGTATGTTTGTGTTAGACATTGGCGGTGATGTGTGTGTGCTGGGTGGTGTGTGGATGGCACGTGTATGTTGACCGTGGTGTATGTAGTTTGTGTGTGCATGTGTGTATGTTGGTGTGTGTGTGCGTTGGTACGGATGTTTGTGTGTGTGTGTGGGCATCACTAGCCATCCCAGATATGTGTGTTGTGTGTGGGTGTGTACTAATGCCTTTCCCAACTTTTGGAGGCTGGTCAGTAGGGTCCTAGCTGAGAAGGAGATCTTCAGTGCTGCCTATTTAAAGAAGATGCTGTTGGCTGTGAGATCAATGAGGAGTCCATTGCACAGTGCAACGCCGAGCAGAACCAATGCATCGCCTCTGCTGTGAGGATTCCTCCAGCGCGAGGACTCTGCATTGATCTCACAGCCCACAGCCTCATTCTAACCACTTCTGCATGATGCATTTCCGGTGCAGGCCCTCGCATTGCTAGCCCCTCACTGATGGCAGTCTCAACGAAGATGTAGGACTTTGCATCGAAAGCCCAACAGTCTCTTCGGAATCCACCAGTACATGGCACATCCTTCACGCAGGACTTCACATCAAAAGCTTCCCTTGTCAAGGGCCCACTCGACAATGACACAGGACCTTGCATTGCAGCCTCAACACTATTCAGCGCATAGTAGAAAAAAATGAAATGGGTGTTTTGAGATAAGGAATGGCGCTCACTAATATCACACCCAAGTGTCTTATGACATCTAAATGTTCAACGGTTCCCCTGGAAGGGAAGAAAAACACCCCACTTCCCCAAAGTTACGAAAAGCTTATACAAAAATGTCCAGGCCACTCGTGTATAGAATAAAGTCCAAATCCATAGTTTCTTAAATGGCAAAATTTCCTGTATTTACTATATAACTCTTCTTCAATGTTATCCAATTCAGCCCAGCCAACACGTGTTTCGTCATGCGACCAATCCTTGCTTTGACTTCATCAAGGCTCCACTATATGAAAAACGAACAAAATGTATCCACAAATATGAGAATTCTGAGTGTTCACTCTTCACAAGTCTCTTCCAAAATCTTGGTTGATGCCAAAACTCCAAATACCGGTATGGCTCCTATACAGAATATCAAAGTAACGGCATGCGTTTGCCACATCACCTACTCCAAAAAGCACAAAAAAACGCTACTGGACATTTTTGTCTATGCAGCGCATATCTGACCTACATCCTGCACACCTGAGCTGTGCGACACATCCTCAGAGTAGGACCATGCAACGCTCCACAACCAAAATTTAACCCCTTCGCTGCCAGGCCTTTTCCCCCTCCTGTGCCAGGCCTTTTTTTGCCTATTTAGGGCAGTTCGCGCTTAGGCCCTCATAACTTTTTGTCCACATAAGCTAACCAAGCCAAATTTGCGTCCTTTTTTTCCAACATCTTAGGGATTCTAGAGGTACCCAGACTTTGTGGGTTCCCCTGAAGGAGGCCAAGAAATTAGCCAAAATACAGTGAAAATTTCATTTTTTTTTAAAAAAATAGAAAAAGTGGCTGCAGAAGAAGGCTTATGGTTTTTCCCCTGTAAATGGCATCAACAAAGGGTTTGCGGTGCTAAACTCAGCAGCTTCCCAGCTTTCAGGAACAGGCAGACTTGAATCAGAAAACCCAATTTTTCAACACAATTTTGGCATTTTACTGGGACACACCCCATTTTTGCAATTTTTTGTGCTTTCAGCCTCCTTCCAGTCAGTGACAGAAATGGGCATGAAACCAATGCTGGATCCCAGACACCTAAACATTTCTGAAAAGTAGACAAAATTCTGAATTCAGGGTCATTTGTGTAGATCCTACAAGGGTTTCCTACAGAAAATAACAACTGAAAAAGAAAAATATTGAAATTGAGGTAAAAAAACATAAATTTTTCTCTACGTTTTACTCTGTAACTTTTCCCTGCAATGTCAGATTATCGAAAGCAATATACCGTTACGTCTGCTGGACTCCTCTGGTTGTGGGGATATATAGAGCTTTTAGGTTCATCAAGAACCCGAGGAACCCAGAGCCAATAAATGAGCTGCACCCTGCAGTGCGTTTTCATTCTATACCGGGTATACAGCAATTCATTTGCTGAAATATAAAGAGTAAAAAATTGCTATCAAGAAAACCTTTGTATTTCCAAAAAGGGCACAAGATAAGGTGTTGAGGAACAGTGGTTATTTACACATCTCTGAATTCCGGGGTGACCATACTAGCATGTGAATTACAGGGCATTTCTCAAATAGATGTCTTTTTTACACACTCTCCTATATTTGGAAGGAAAAAATATAGAGAAAGACAAGGGGCAATAACACTTGTTTTGCAAATCTATGTTCCCCCAAGTCTCCCGATAAAAATTATACCTCACTTGTGTGGGTAGGCCTAGCGCCCGCGACAGGAAACGCCCCAAAACGCAACGTGGACGCATCCCATTTTTTTGAAAGAAAACAGAGGTGTTTTTTGCAAAGTGCCTACCTGTAGATTTTGGCCTCTAGCTCAGCCGGCACCTAGGGAAACCTACCAAACCTGTGCATTTCTGAAAACTAGAGACCTAGGGGAATCCAAAATGGGGTGACTTGTGTGGCTCGGACCAGGTTCTGTTACCCAGAATCCTTTGCAAACCTCAAAATTTGGCTAAAAAAACACATGTTCCTCACATTTCTGTGGCAGAAAGTTCTGGAATATGAGAGGAGCCACAAATTTCCTTCCACTCAGCGTTCCCCTAAGTTTCCCGATAAAAATGATACCTCACTTGTGTGGGTAGGCCTAGCGCCCGCGACAGGAAACGCCCAAAGCGCAACGTGGACACATCCCATTTTTTGAAAGAAAACAGTGCCTACCTGTGGATTTTGGCCTGTAGCTCAGCCGGCACCTAGGGAAACCTACCAACCCTGTGCATTTTTGAAAACTAGAGACCTAGGGGAATCCAAGATGGGGTGACTTGTGGGGCTCAGACCAGGTTCTGTTACCCAGAATCCTTTGCAAACCTCAAAATTTGGCTAAAAAAACACCCTTTCCTCTCATTTCGGTGACAGAAAGTTGTGGAATCTGAGAGGAGCCACAAATTTCCTTCCACCCAGCATTCCCCCAAGTCTGCCGATAAAAATGATACCTCACTTGTGTGGGTGGGCCAGGTGCCTGCAACAGAATAAGGCCCAAAACTTGAAGAGATAGAAGGGATAGCACAGCAAGTTTATAAGGGCATATTCTTTTATACATCTTTAGATGGACTCTGCTTTGGGGACCCACATAAGTGAGGTGTCATTTTACTTGGGAGACTGAGGGGAAAACTGGGGAGTAGGAATTTTGTGCTGGAGCGGTGATCCTACTAAGAAAAGTCAGGAAAATATGGTTTTTAATGCAAATTTTGAGGTTTACAGAGGAGTCTGGGTAAGAAAATGTTGGGGGAGCCACGCAAGCCACACCTCCCTGGACTCCTTGGGGTGTCTAGTTTTAACAAATGTCTGGGTTTTGTAGGTTTCCCTAGATGAAGGCCGCACCCAGGACCAAAAACATAGGTGGCCCCTCGCCTCCAAAAACGGGTATTTTTGTAATATATCATTTTGATGTGTGCACATACGTCCGTGATGTGCCAAACACTAAAACTGTGAAAAGAAACACACTTAGGTTATGTGAAAACGACCCCTCACCCACCAACCAAGTTGGTGGCATGCTTCATCATCGGGGTCCCACCCGAGGCACCTAGCGTGTCACAGGTGTGCTGCGACGCCTGATTACAGCAGAGCAGGTTTTGTAATTTTTACCACACATGCTGGTTGGATTTGGCATGAGGGTGAGTGATAGTTCAGTGGATCAAATTTTATTAACAAGAGATTTCACAAGAATGAAATGCACTGCTAATAACTGAAAGGCAAAAAACTGAACCAATGACTCACAGCTCGTGAGCTGTAAAGCCGCGACAAGGCACCAACCGCTTTACAGTCCATTCACACACCTTTCATACATGACACGCACAAGACCATTCACACCGCCAGCCACGGGCCCAGCACATTACAACACTCACATCGACACACCGCGCCACTCAAGGGCCCATCACTTGCATACGCCCACATGCCTGATACAAGAATCACACCAGCTGATGGGAGTGTGGACTGCCGTTTGGCTGGCGCCGCCAGCCAAGCGCCACCCCACGCACACCGCCAGCCAAGCGCCACCCCAAGCGCCACCCCAAGCAGACCGCCAGCCAAGCGCCACCCCAAGCACACCGCCAGCCAAGCGCCACCCCACGCACACCGCCAGCCAAGCGCCACCCCACGCACACCGCCAGCCAAGCGCCACCCCAAGCACACCGCCAGCCAAGCGCCACCCCACGCACACCGCCATCACTTTTTTTGTTTCTAAACAACAAAGAAACCACTAATTATAAAATAAGCACAAAACTACAAACACAAAAGCTCTAACTAAATACATGACAGAGATGCCAACCGTGAAACATATGAAAATATAAAACAGACAGCTTACGCTCACGGTATTTCCCAGATTTTGTTTTTTGGTATGGTAACTTCTGTAACAGCCGGGCACACACAGCCCAGGCTTTGAAGGGCATTCGGGGCAGTACATCCGGCTCTCCCTCCGGATTAATCTCCGGGCACATACTCTACATTTCTTTGTGGGCAAGTCTTTTTTGGGAGTGGGAGGAATGTGATCTGGAAAGTGCCGATCTTTCAATATAGCCACATCCTCCACCACTTCTACTCTAGGAACTCTTGCCGGTTCCACCACAATAAGGCTTTCTATCACCGACTCCTGAAATTTAACAAATGTCATCCTTGACTCAGGTGAACAATCCTTGTACACAATAAAGGTATTAAACGTTGCCAAATGAAATAAATGTAGGGCCAACTTTTTATACCACACATAAGACTTACGAAGAGCAGTGTAAGGTTCCAACCTCTGATCTACTCTATCAACACCACCCATGTGCCTATTGTAGTCCAAAATGCACGCAGGTTTGCGCACTTCCGCAACGTGACCCCAAACAGCCACAGGGGAAGTACTCTCATCATGGATGGTCGATAGCATGTAAACATCTCTCCTGTCTGAAAATTTCAGAGCTAGCAGCTCATTATTCCGCAAGGCACTGCACAGTCCCCTCTCCAGTTTTTTACAGACAAGCTCCCTTGGATAGCCTTTCCGGTTAGAACGGATTGTGCCATAAGCAACAGTGTCCACCCTAAACAACTCCTTGAACAACTGCACTCCAGTGTAGAAATTATCTACGTACAAATGGTGACCTTTGTTAAACAGCCGTCAAGCAAGTTCCCACATAATTTTTTTGCTAACTCCAAAAGTGGCCGGACAACCAGGAGGGTCAATACTGGAATCCCTACCAGTGTAGACCCGGAAATTATACACATATCCTGTACTGCTTTCAGACAGCAGATACAATTTAATCCCATACCGTGCCCTCTTACTAGGAATGTACTGCTTAAAAACTAAACGCCCCTTGAAAAGGACCAAAGACTCGTCCACACTTATCTCTTTGCCTGGAACATAGACCTCTGAAAACCGATCCACAAAATGATCAAGGACAGGCCCACGGTCACAATCAGGGTGATCTCGTGGCAAGGCTAAAGCATTGTCTACAAAATGCAGCATACGAAGAAGAAGCAAATACCGATTACGTGTCATAGTTGCAGGAAATATAGCAGTTACCATCAAGGGACTAGTAGACCAATAAGAAGCCAGTGACTGCTTCCTGATCAACCCCATCAAAAAAGACAAACCTAAAAACCTTTTCATCTCTTCCAGATATGTGGGAACCCACTGAGTAGCTCTAGACTGAGGCTTAAGTCTGGCAGCGTTGTCCCGCAAATATTGCTCTGCATACAAATTTGTCTACTCCACAATCTCTTCCAAAAATACATCGTCCATAAACAAGTGAAAGAAATGGACAGGCAAAACGTTTTCCGTATTAACTCTACACCCTGGGAGACCAGTAAATGCAGGTAACTGTGGCTGCTCCATGTTTGGGGCAATCCAGGTGTCAGGTCTTCTAATGGTAAACCCTTCAGCCCCAGGCTGCTGCACTCTTGGCACATCAATGTCCTCCTCTAACACAGGCCCTTCATCTGCACTGAGAGTAGCTTCCTCATCAGAAGAATACTCTCGGACAGAAAACTCACTTCCAGAATCTCCTGCTTCCTCCTCTGCCTCAGATGCAGAGTCAGTGTCGTAATCATGGTCTGAAGACGACTCAAAGAGCATGCGAACAACCTGCTGAGCGGTCACTTTGCGGCTAGCCATGATCCTAACAACAAATGGATTGCCAACAACAACTAGCACTAAAATAAGTAATAAACAAAGTGTAGCTTTATCACAAAGAGTTATGTACTACAAAAAACTATACCACTCACTTGCCTGAAAAAGCTACTCACCAAGCAACTACTCTGCACAGACACAGCAATCACCAATGATATCCCACTAAAAAGAAAAAAAAAAAAGAAAATTAGACATATGACAACACAAACATCACTGTGCTCAAATCTAAGGACAATGTCAAACACACAATACTGCATTTAGTACACCACCTACAAACATGTCATTCATGGATGTCAACAATACTCCTTTGGAATAAATTGCTTTCACTTACCTAAAACATGCAACTATGCAAACCGCAGGACAACTACTGCCAAAACCGCAAAGATCCACAGCAAAGGAAGCAAAAGCGTTGAACTAGAAGAAAAAGAAGAAATAAATTGTTATAATCACAAATACAAATACTTTGCCAGTTGACAAACACCCCACCACCAAGAACTTAGAAGTTGTCCCTGGTACCTAAGTGGATCCTGCCCCCCTCGGGGGTAGATGGGCGTAAACAAATTGGCCAATCTGCCCCCAAGCGGGGCAGAAATGGGCAACACCTCTGTGCCCCCTTTAGGGGGTGACCCTTCCCAAAGGGGGCACCCCCAGCACAACACAAAACAAAAAAAAAAATCCCTGCCGTATTGGTGGTTTCTGCCCTCCTTGGGGGCAGATGGGCCTACAAAAATAGGGGCAGAGATGGCCAATACGAACTTTCCCCACTTTAGGGGGGCGACCGTTGCCCAAGGGGTGCCCCAAAACACACACCACACACACACATACCACACAATCCCTGGCGCCTAGTGTGCTTCCACCCCCCTGCCCGCGATCGTGGAGCAGGAATCTTGTGAAAACAGGCACAGGGGGAAAGGAAAAACCCTTTCCTTTCCCCCGTGTCTGTTTTCACCACCCCCGCCCCTCAAAAACGGAAAGGACTCACCTTCTGGGTCCTTTCCCGACGACGCGCTGGAAGCAAATGGCTTCCAGCGCGCCCGGCAACACTAGATGACGTCGGCGCGCCGTGCGCGCGCTGACGTCATTGGATTGCCGGGGGGGGACGGGGTGGAAGGGGAAGGTCTTCCCCTTCCATCCCCGCCTTGGGGGGGTGACGGGGGTGCACGGGGGCGCGCTAGCGCTCCCCCAAGTTCCCCTGTGCCTTGGACGAGGTGACCTCGTCCAAGGCACAGGGGAACTGTAGCCCTGGACGAGGTCACCTCGTCCAGGGCACAGAAGCGGTTAAGGTATTCTAGTTCAGTCAGCCTAGCTAGGTCCCTGTAGCTGGCTCACTTCCATTGCAGTTGGCCTGAACTTGTGACTTTGTCCTGGTCCGGTGCAACAAGATATCAACAGTTGGTACTTTGTGCTTTTTTATGCTATTGTCACTTAAATCTTTGAAATGCATATCGTCAGTTCTACTAATTGGACTTTTGTCATTCTGGTCTTGCTTAATTTATTAAAATTTACTCTATTTTCCTAATTTGGTGTGGGGTCCTTCTTGGGTTCTGTTTTCACGTTATTACTGTTTGAAGTGTTGCACAAATACTTTGCACATTGCCTCTGAGTAAAGCCTGCCCACTCTGTGCCAAGCTACCCAAGAATTGAGCACAGGTTAATTTTGAGCTTGCTTGTGACTAACACTGACAAGGGTTGTAGTTGATGCTGCAGGAGGGTTAAACCCCCTCAACAAGTAACCCAATTTCTTACAGTCATGTTTTGAGCATGGGGTTCTGGAGTCTTCTTCTCCTTTCTTCATGGTGACAGTAAAATGCATATTTTTTGTGGCATGACCCCTTTCTCTTTGCCGTTCTTGCCAAGGCCTTCATTTTCCTAGTCCTGGTAAGTTCTCTACCTTTCATGCAGCACTTGATTGAGGGTATTATAGCAGCTTGTGGTAAAATTCTCCACCACTGAGGGCTCCCCTTGGCAAGTTTGTGATGTCTTCTAGAGTTGTTTTTCTCTGCAAGTTCCCTGTGCCCTTGTGGAATAATTCAAATGAGCAGTAGAAGATGTGTCAGGGATTTTTTTTTTCTTTTTATTACTTGTCTAGGGTAGGGGTTCCCACTTAATAGGTCCTCCATTATTTTCCCTCCTAGTCACTCAGTTTGGTTTTCCCTTTCGTGTCTTGTCCTGGGCCTCCCCTCTGGTCTTCCTTGCTTCCCGGGCCGGTCACCAACTGGGCAGAGATCCTCAGGGCAAACCACAGAATTTATATCAGTAGGCATTTGTCATAAGCCAGTCACCTGAACTCAAGGCAGTTCAGATGGGGTGACAACTGGACCTGACACCCTCTGAGAACTATCCTTGGTAGCAGCAATGTGACACTACCCCTGCAGAAGTTCCAAAAAGGAAAGGGGGTGAGATAGAGAAAGAAGACAAACCACACTGGTCTGGAAACGGTTTCTCATTGGAGCTGGTACTCTGGAAAGATGCAGGTTTGGGCTGCTCTTACTGAATTCTGGTATGCAGGTCAGTGACATTCTGAGGAGGACAGGTATGATTAGTGCAAAAGCAGATAAAACAGGATAAGACACAGTTACTTTGCAAACAGTACCAAAGACGTATCCTGCTTTTCAACATGAGTTTCTTAAAGTCCTTAAACATGATTTGCTTAATGATTTTTCCAGATAGGTTGAGAAATATTAATGCACATAGGTTAGAGGCCAGAGCACATTAATACAACACATTGTGTTAGAAAGCAAACAGAGGGTCTCATTTCCACGTCCCGTGAGCTGCATAATTGTTTTTTTGACGCAGCAGCGGCACTAGCCCTGCACTGCACTGCTCCATATTCCCATGCTGACGCATTTGCCCAAATGCGTCAGTTTAAAAAGCCATGTGTAACATTATACCTACGCCTACCTATGGAAAAAGCCATTAGAATGTGAAATTTACAGCTTTCACTTCGCCACTCTACAACTTCAGTGCTTCAAAATGGTATCTCATAGAACAGGCGTAAAATTGACACAGGGCTTTTTCCAATGGGGCTCTCCTCACATTGCTGGTGCTGCATCAGTTTAACTACGCAACTCCATCAATGAGTTACTTACTTTCTGCTGCATCCGTGAAAATGTGCGTCATGGAGCTCTGCATTGTAAATACAGCACAACCATGGTGTTGTTAGGGCAAGCGATGCAGGCGCAAGAAACCTGACACATTGATGATGAAGTATCAGTTTCTTCTAAATGAGACCCAGAGTTTCTATGTAGCCACTGTTAGAATTCGATGGGTTATCACATAAACATACGGTATTACAAATCCCCACACAGTGATTTTAATTGCTCACATTAGCACGGCTTTGCATCCTTCTCAAGTTCACAAAATTCGTTGCTTCAAATCACCAAAATGCCAAAGTTAGTCACTACACAATGTCTTTTCTCTGCTTTCGCTCGTCACTCAATACAGAGTCGTTTGTAATAAGCAGATAAATAGTTTCTAAGTAAAATACCTGATGAGCTTGTAAATCGTTACGATGCAGGACCTGTGGTACCAAAACTGCCGGTCTGATGCTTCTTCTTGCGTTGTAATTTTCCACTCCGATGTCCAATGCAGCACGCGCCGAGTGGAAGCCAGCCGGGATCTGGAAATGCTGCTGTTTGGGAGCCAGAGCACAAGCAAGGGCATGTCCAACGAGTCCAAGGTTATCTTGTACTGCAGGCACGGTTTAAATACTTAAACACAATAAGCAAGTCATCAATGTACTGTACCAAGGTCGATTGGAAAGGCAATTCCAATGACTCCAAATTCTTTTTCAAGATCTGATTGAATATGGAAGGTGACTCTGAAAACCCTTGAGGAATTCTGCACCAATAATAAACTCGATCCAGAAATTTGAAACAAAAGAGAAACTGAAAAGAAGGCTTGTGACAAATCAATGACAGTGAACCATTCAGCATCGCATGGACTATAGAACATTATCTCAGCTGGATTTGGCACCACGGGACAACATTTGACCACAATCTCATTTATTTTTCTCAAATCCTAGACAATTCGAACTTTCCCACAGGGCTTTTGCAAGCCCATTATCAGTGAATTACATGGGCTGCTCAATACTTCCTTCGAAACCCCTTGCTTTACAAAGTCTCCAAATATTTGGGCGACCTTCATAAGGAAATCTTGCGGCATGTGGTACTGTGGAAGTTGAGGGAAAACTGCATTCGGCTTTACAGTAACGTTAACTGACTCAGCTCTCTTTATCAGACCTACTTCTTTTCCTGTCAAATCCCACACTTTCTCTCTAACCGTTCCCTGCAAATCGGAATGAAGCTCCTTCACTGTAAACATCAGGAAAAATTCAGTCAGAGGGTACTCCTCATTTGTAGTTTCACTTTCTATCTCTGGGTCTTGGTCCTCTTCATCATTACTATTCATCTGAATGTCAGTTCCATCATTTGAACAAGTAATCAAGCATTTGGTCTTACATAGCAAGTCTGTTCCCAATAGGCATAATGGACTTGAATCACAGACAACAAATTTGTGCTATCCCTGAAAGTTGCCAATTTTACCCTGAACTCATTTTGTAATTGGGTCGGTCAAAACCTGATTTGCTACTCCTACAATCTGAACTGTTTTACCTGAAAGGGGCAAGTCTGGTACTTCTGCACTTCTCACTGAAGAGTGTTTAGCTCATGTGTCAACCAAGAATGAAATTATGTGACCCATAACCTTTCCCGTCACATAGGGACCTCTCTGATCTACTTCTAAGGAGGTTGCAAGCACACATGGCTCCTCATCTGAACAGTCGCTCATCCAGTCATCTTTTATTTCATTCTCACTGTGTAACGGGAATTGGTGTACTGTGTTATTACTTTGGTTAAGCTTCTGACCTGTGACCTGTTGAGAAAGTGTCATTTGTTGCCGTTACAATGGGGCTTGAGGTATTTGAATTTGCTGTCTAGGTACCATGGGAACCTGCTGCTGCATTGGCTGCAACTGTGTCATTTGTACACGTGGCATTTGCACCTGCTGCATGGGTTGAAAATTCTGTACTTGATTCACATTATTTTGAAAATTTGGATTAGGACCGCTCACTCTCGGTCCTCTCATGTTCTGGAACTAATTGATGTCTGAGCGACACCTTCCTGCACCAGCATCGGACACTCCCGTTTCCAATGTCCAACGGCTCCACAAACGTTACATGGCAATAACTTTTTAATTCCCTGCACATCATTCTGAACCAATACAGTACCTAAGTATGGACCACGATTCACATTTCCTCCACCATCTCTACCTCTTATCTGGGGCTGAAACATCATATTTCCCTGCTGCAGCTGTGATACCTGTTTTGGAAAATTCCCTTGCATACCCGTTTGAGCAGCTTTAATCTGCATTACCATCGCCTTTTCTTCCAGCTTTCTCTGCTTCAACTCAATATCATCACTACAGTACTTTGCATACTGCAACACCTCATCAATCAGCTTTGCTTCCCAGCAAATCAAATGACCCTTAATCATCTGGCTAATTTCAGGTCTCAACCCTTTCATAAATCTGAACACAAAACGAATCCTGTCCTTCGCCTCAATTGTCTCTGTACCACTGTAATGCTTGAACACCTGTAACAATCTCTCATAGTACGCATGTATCGACTCATTTGCTTCCTGAGCTGTCCTGTCAATCCTCTGCCAATCAATGTTCTTGGGGGAAATTCTCGTTTTCAAAAATTCAATCACCTTATAGTAAAATTGAATAACCTTATAGTAATATTTGATTACTTCGGGAGACGGTGCACCTGTATTCTTGTCTCTCTCTGGTTCGCTTGTTGGCCAATTTACACTCCTCTTATGCTCTAGCCACCGATCAGCTGGAACCATTATCTCTAGTAATGTGTTCAAGACCTCCCACAGGCACTTTGCAAGTTTCACAAACCTGTCTGTGTGCTGGTAACACTCTACTGGCTTCTCTCTCAATTTTGGATTATAATTTGTAAATGATAGAATGTCACTTCTGCTCCATGGGATATGAACAAAATTCCCTCCTGGATATCTCTCTCATTGTTAAAATGTTCACTGGATCTTGGCCTTGCTGCACATTTGCAGTCAGCTCCACAGAATCCCTTTTTCTCTTGCCTCTTTTCTTTACCCATCTGCCTTCCCATTTGTCTAATGCTCCCCAGGTCTGGGTACTTTAAACCAGTTCCCTAAGGTGTGGCTTCTTTCCGGCTGATGTCATGTGTTCAAAATCTTTAGCCTCAAAATCTAATCTGTAACTCCTTTTCATATGCTTCGTCTTCTCTATTTCTATGCCAGGTCTGCTAGTTTCTGATGCACATTGCTCACTTTCCTTGTAATCTCCGGGTGCAAATATCTCAACTCGGCTTCTGTGTAGGATTCTAACCTGTTCATACCCATAGTTCCCTCAACGAGTTCACCCGCTTCCAAGCTTAGCCTAGCATAATTCAAACACTCCTCTCCCTTTGGAGCACGCTGCAGGGTATTCAACTTGTTTAACCATTCAGTCAACTGATGGGCTGTCAACCCTTGCAACGAGTTGTTAGTGGCTTGGAATGGTGGCACCTGTTGTTCAACTGCATTCGGGGTCTGCAGTGTCAATAATTTAAAACTCTGGCTAACATTTGACTCTACCATAGTGGCTGGAAGTGTTCCAAATGGACTAAGGTCTAACAATGATCTCGATCCCTCAAAAGTCTGTCCCACAGGGGAGACTACCCGAGCATTTTCATTATGTCCTCCCCTCATTATATTCTGAGACATGGCACCCTGTTCACCTACAGTAGGTTTCTTTTGTGCAAATAGGGGTATGGTTGGACCAACAGTAATAGGTAACGATATAGCATCTGGGGCTGGTCTGGCTCTTACGCTCTATGGGAGAGTAACACCCATGTTCTGATTCATCATTGAAGTAATCTCTGACTGTGTCCCTGGTACTGGAGTGAATCTTGGCATGACTTGTGGCTGTACTCGGACAGTAAAAGTGGAGTTGGTTCAGTCTGAACCAACATCGGTCTCGGGTAAACCTGTTCCATAGGCACCATTAAGTTCGAAGGTGTTTCCATAACAGGTACATCAGGGTAAATTCTCTCAACCTGTGGCGGCTGCACCTGATTTTGCACTACAGGAGTAGTAGGTGCATTAAGACCACTCTGCATCACATTCTATATCATGCTAGCATTAACTTGCATCGGACTCACTATCCCATAAATTTGTGTCAGAGCTGTCTGATCAGCACTGGTGCTCGGACCACTCTCATGTGTTGCATATGGTGGTGGGTGATTTCTCAGTAACTGTGTAAGAAACTCATCATCATCTGACTCTTCCTACATTGTCGAAGACTTTCTAGCCTCCCTACCTTCGGACGGACTTCTGTTAGTCTTTCTAGTAGCTTTCCAGTAGCCTTCCTTCCTTCCTTTGCAATGTCCTGCATAATTGCCGGAAACAACTTAATTCCGTGCAAAGTCTCCATCCTCCAAACTCTCTGATCACTGTCCCACCTAGCCTCTGTTAAAGTATTTTCTGCCTTTCTCATCCTCCTCTCGAGTTTCTGTTGCTGTTGCTGTCTGGCTACTAGCTCCCAAACCGCTAGTGCCTCAAACTGTGCTGGTCTCAGAAGGGGCTTTGATTCATATAGCACTGTTGTGTAGCCATTTTACTTATAGCTTCATATATGTTATTTTAGCGAACTAGGCCTGCCGCTGTGCACTTTAACCTAGATATATTTTATTCAGATTTGTTTATTATTTTAACAATAGCCACATTTGCTGTGTTGTTTTATTTCCCTCTATCTAGTTGTTCTTTGCCTAAGTCAGCACTGCGTTCTTAAACAAGACATTTCTTTCACTCTGTGCTTTCCTCAAGGCTGCAGTAGGATAGGTTGCCAGTAAACGTGGTAAAGCTTTGTCTCTAGTGTTCATAGAAACATACACATTCTTATGTAGGGATCTTTTCTCAGAACATCAGTTGTTTTATTCTAAAAACACTTCTCTGTCCCATACATGTTGGAGGCAGATGACCACGACTGTAAAATACCTGATGAGCTTGTAAATCGTTACGATGCAGGACCTGTGGTACCAAAACTGCCGGTCTGATGCTTCTTCTTGCGTTGTAATTTTCCACTCCGATGTCCAATGCAGCACGCGCCGAGTGGAAGCCAGCCCGGATCTGGAAATGCTGCCATTTGGGAGCCAGAGCACAAGCAAGGGCATGTCCAACGAGTCCAAGGTTATCTTGTACTGCAGGCACGGTTTAAATACTTAAACACAATCAGCAAGTCATCAATGTACTGTAAAAACAACAAGTGATGGACGGAATGCTGAACATTGTCAAACATTCACCCCCAGTACAGTGATCTGGGCCTAAATCCATCGTTTTTTTGCTGCCCATGCCATTCCAGTTTGGACCCAGCCATATGCAAATCAGTCTTGACCCTGTTCCCCATGGGAACAGTCCAGCCCGAACTGCTAGGCCAGGTCTTCCCTGGACTGGAAACAAGCATCCTGGGACCGGTTTCGGGGTTTCACCCCTCATCAGCCAGGCTAGCTTGAATCCAGTGGCATGGGAAGCACGGGACCCACGTCTGGGCATACCCTTCCCACTTAGGGCGACAAAGCAAAAACAACAAGTGATGGACGGAATGCTGAACATTGTCAAACATTCACCCCCAGTACAGTGATCTGGGCCTAAATCCATCGTTTTTTTGCTGCCCATGCCATTCCAGTTTGGACCCAGCCATATGCAAATCAGTCTTGACCCTGTTCCCCATGGGAACAGTCCAGCCCGAACTGCTAGGCCAGGTCTTCCCTGGACTGGAAACAAGCATCCTGGGACCGGTTTCGGGGTTTCACCCCTCATCAGCCAGGCTAGCTTGAATCCAGTGGCATGGGAAGCACGGGACCCACGTCTGGGCATACCCTTCCCACTTAGGGCGACAAAGCAAAAACAACAAGTGATGGACGGAATGCTGAACATTGTCAAACATTCACCCCCAGTACAGTGATCTGGGCCTAAATCCATCGTTTTTTTGCTGCCCATGCCATTCCAGTTTGGACCCAGCCATATGCAAATCAGTCTTGACCCTGTTCCCCATGGGAACAGTCCAGCCCGAACTGCTAGGCCAGGTCTTCCCTGGACTGGAAACAAGCATCCTGGGACCGGTTTCGGGGTTTCACCCCTCATCAGCCAGGCTAGCTTGAATCCAGTGGCATGGGAAGCACGGGACCCACGTCTGGGCATACCCTTCCCACTTAGGGCGACAAAGCAAAAACAACAAGTGATGGACGGAATGCTGAACATTGTCAAACATTCACCCCCAGTACAGTGATCTGGGCCTAAATCCATCGTTTTTTTGCTGCCCATGCCATTCCAGTTTGGACCCAGCCATATGCAAATCAGTCTTGACCCTGTTCCCCATGGGAACAGTCCAGCCCGAACTGCTAGGCCAGGTCTTCCCTGGACTGGAAACAAGCATCCTGGGACCGGTTTCGGGGTTTCACCCCTCATCAGCCAGGCTAGCTTGAATCCAGTGGCATGGGAAGCACGGGACCCACGTCTGGGCATACCCTTCCCACTTAGGGCGACAAAGCAAAAACAACAAGTGATGGACGGAATGCTGAACATTGTCAAACATTCACCCCCAGTACAGTGATCTGGGCCTAAATCCATCGTTTTTTTGCTGCCCATGCCATTCCAGTTTGGACCCAGCCATAAGCAAATCAGTCTTGACCCTGTTCCCCATGGGAACAGTCCAGCCCGAACTGCTAGGCCAGGTCTTCCCTGGACTGGAAACAAGCATCCTGGGACCGGTTTCGGGGTTTCACCCCTCATCAGCCAGGCTAGCTTGAATCCAGTGGCATGGGAAGCACGGGACCCACGTCTGGGCATACCCTTCCCACTTAGGGCGACAAAGCAAAAACAACAAGTGATGGACGGAATGCTGAACATTGTCAAACATTCACCCCCAGTACAGTGATCTGGGCCTAAATCCATCGTTTTTTTGCTGCCCATGCCATTCCAGTTTGGACCCAGCCATATGCAAATCAGTCTTGACCCTGTTCCCCATGGGAACAGTCCAGCCCGAACTGCTAGGCCAGGTCTTCCCTGGACTGGAAACAAGCATCCTGGGACCGGTTTCGGGGTTTCACCCCTCATCAGCCAGGCTAGCTTGAATCCAGTGGCATGGGAAGCACGGGACCCACGTCTGGGCATACCCTTCCCACTTAGGGCGACAAAGCAAAAACAACAAGTGATGGACGGAATGCTGAACATTGTCAAACATTCACCCCCAGTACAGTGATCTGGGCCTAAATCCATCGTTTTTTTGCTGCCCATGCCATTCCAGTTTGGACCCAGCCATATGCAAATCAGTCTTGACCCTGTTCCCCATGGGAACAGTCCAGCCCGAACTGCTAGGCCAGGTCTTCCCTGGACTGGAAACAAGCATCCTGGGACCGGTTTCGGGGTTTCACCCCTCATCAGCCAGGCTAGCTTGAATCCAGTGGCATGGGAAGCACGGGACCCACGTCTGGGCATACCCTTCCCACTTAGGGCAACAAAGCAAAAACAACAAGTGATGGACGGAATGCTGAACATTGTCAAACATTCACCCCCAGTACAGTGATCTGGGCCTAAATCCATCGTTTTTTTGCTGCCCATGCCATTCCAGTTTGGACCCAGCCATATGCAAATCAGTCTTGACCCTGTTCCCCATGGGAACAGTCCAGCCCGAACTGCTAGGCCAGGTCTTCCCTGGACTGGAAACAAGCATCCTGGGACCGGTTTCGGGGTTTCACCCCTCATCAGCCAGGCTAGCTTGAATCCAGTGGCATGGGAAGCACGGGACCCACGTCTGGGCATACCCTTCCCACTTAGGGCGACAAAGCAAAAACAACAAGTGATGGACGGAATGCTGAACATTGTCAAACATTCACCCCCAGAATGCTGAACATTGTCAAACATTCACCCCCAGTACAGTGATCTGGGCCTAAATCCATCGTTTTTTGCTGCCCATGCCATTCCAGTTTGGACCCAGCCATATGCAAATCAGTCTTGACCCTGTTCCCCATGGGAACAGTCCAGCCCGAACTGCTAGGCCAGGTCTTCCCTGGACTGGAAACAAGCATCCTGGGACCGGTTTCGGGGTTGGCTTGGCAGTTCGGTCTGGACTGTTCCCATGAGGAACAGGGTCAAGACTGATTTGCATATGGCTGGGTCCAAACTGGGGTGGCATGGTGAGCAAAAGAACAATGGATTAAACCCAGATCTATGACTGGGGGTGAGTGTTTGACAATGTTCAGCATTCCGTCCATCACTTGTTGTTTTTGCTTTGTTGCCCTAAGTGGGAAGGGTATGCCCAGACGTGGGTCCCGTGCTTCCCATGCCACTGGATTCAAGCTAGCCTGGCTGATAAGGGGTGAAACCCCGAAACCGGTCCCAGGATGCTTGTTTCCGGTCCAGTGAGGACCTGGCTTGGCAGTTCGGTCTGGACTGTTCCCATGAGGAACAGGGTCAAGACTGATTTGCATATGGCTGGGTCCAAACTGGGGTGGCATGGTGAGCAAAAGAACAATGGATTAAACCCAGATCTATGACTGGGGGTGAGTGTTTGACAATGTTCAGCATTCCGTCCATCACTTGTTGTTTTTGCTTTGTTGCCCTAAGTGGGAAGGGTATGCCCAGACGTGGGTCCCGTGCTTCCCATGCCACTGGATTCAAGCTAGCCTGGCTGATGAGGGGTGAAACCCCGAAACCGGTCCCAGGATGCTTGTTTCCGGTCCAGTGAGGACCTGGCTTGGCAGTTCGGTCTGGACTGTTCCCATGAGGAACAGGGTCAAGACTGATTTGCATATGGCTGGGTCCAAACTGGGGTGGCATGGTGAGCAAAAGAACAATGGATTAAACCCAGATCTATGACTGGGGGTGAGTGTTTGACAATGTTCAGCATTCCGTCCATCACTTGTTGTTTTTGCTTTGTTGCCCTAAGTGGGAAGGGTATGCCCAGACGTGGGTCCCGTGCTTCCCATGCCACTGGATTCAAGCTAGCCTGGCTGATGAGGGGTGAAACCCCGAAACCGGTCCCAGGATGCTTGTTTCCGGTCCAGTGAGGACCTGGCTTGGCAGTTCGGTCTGGACTGTTCCCATGAGGAACAGGGTCAAGACTGATTTGCATATGGCTGGGTCCAAACTGGGGTGGCATGGTGAGCAAAAGAACAATGGATTAAACACAGATCTATGACTGGGGGTGAGTGTTTGACAATGTTCAGCATTCCGTCCATCACTTGTTGTTTTTGCTTTGTTGCCCTAAGTGGGAAGGGTATGCCCAGACGTGGGTCCCGTGCTTCCCATGCCACTGGATTCAAGCTAGCCTGGCTGATGAGGGGTGAAACCCCGAAACCGGTCCCAGGATGCTTGTTTCCGGTCCAGTGAGGACCTGGCTTGGCAGTTCGGTCTGGACTGTTCCCATGAGGAACAGGGTCAAGACTGATTTGCATATGGCTGGGTCCAAACTGGGGTGGCATGGTGAGCAAAAGAACAATGGATTAAACCCAGATCTATGACTGGGGGTGAGTGTTTGACAATGTTCAGCATTCCGTCCATCACTTGTTGTTTTTGCTTTGTTGCCCTAAGTGGGAAGGGTATGCCCAGACGTGGGTCCCGTGCTTCCCATGCCACTGGATTCAAGCTAGCCTGGCTGATGAGGGGTGAAACCCCGAAACCGGTCCCAGGATGCTTGTTTCCGGTCCAGTGAGGACCTGGCTTGGCAGTTCGGTCTGGACTGTTCCCATGAGGAACAGGGTCAAGACTGATTTGCATATGGCTGGGTCCAAACTGGGGTGGCATGGTGAGCAAAAGAACAATGGATTAAACCCAGATCTATGACTGGGGGTGAGTGTTTGACAATGTTCAGCATTCCGTCCATCACTTGTTGTTTTTGCTTTGTTGCCCTAAGTGGGAAGGGTATGCCCAGACGTGGGTCCCGTGCTTCCCATGCCACTGGATTCAAGCTAGCCTGGCTGATGAGGGGTGAAACCCCGAAACCGGTCCCAGGATGCTTGTTTCCGGTCCAGTGAGGACCTGGCTTGGCAGTGCGGTCTGGACTGTTCCCATGAGGAACAGGGTCAAGACTGATTTGCATATGGCTGGGTCCAAACTGGGGTGGCATGGTGAGCAAAAGAACAATGGATTAAACCCAGATCTATGACTGGGGGTGATTGTTTGACAATGTTCAGCATTCCGTCCATCACTTGTTGTTTTTGCTTTGTTGCCCTAAGTGGGAAGGGTATGCCCAGACGTGGGTCCCGTGCTTCCCATGCCACTGGATTCAAGCTAGCCTGGCTGATGAGGGGTGAAACCCCGAAACCGGTCCCAGGATGCTTGTTTCCGGTCCAGTGAGGACCTGGCTTGGCAGTTCGGTCTGGACTGTTCCCATGAGGAACAGGGTCAAGACTGATTTGCATATGGCTGGATCCAAACTGGGGTGGCATGGTGAGCAAAAGAACAATGGATTAAACCCAGATCTATGACTGGGGGTGAGTGTTTGACAATGTTCAGCATTCCGTCCATCACTTGTTTTTGCTTTGTTGCCCTAAGTGGGAAGGGTATGCCCAGACGTGGGTCCCGTGCTTCCCATGCCACTGGATTCAAGCTAGCCTGGCTGATGAGGGGTGAAACCCCGAAACCGGTCCCAGGATGCTTGTTTCCGGTCCAGTGAGGACCTGGCTTGGCAGTTCGGTCTGGACTGTTCCCATGAGGAACAGGGTCAAGACTGATTTGCATATGGCTGGGTCCAAACTGGGGTGGCATGGTGAGCAAAAGAACAATGGATTAAACCCAGATCTATGACTGGGGGTGAGTGTTTGACAATGTTCAGCATTCCGTCCATCACTTGTTGTTTTTGCTTTGTTGCCCTAAGTGGGAAGGGTATGCCCAGACGTGGGTCCCGTGCTTCCCATGCCACTGGATTCAAGCTAGCCTGGCTGATGAGGGGTGAAACCCCGAAACCGGTCCCAGGATGCTTGTTTCCGGTCCAGTGAGGACCTGGCTTGGCAGTTCGGTCTGGACTGTTCCCATGAGGAACAGGGTCAAGACTGATTTGCATATGGCTGGGTCCAAACTGGGGTGGCATGGTGAGCAAAAGAACAATGGATTAAACCCAGATCTATGACTGGGGTGAGTGTTTGACAATGTTCAGCATTCCGTCCATCACTTGTTGTTTTTGCTTTGTTGCCCTAAGTGGGAAGGGTATGCCCAGACGTGGGTCCCGTGCTTCCCATGCCACTGGATTCAAGCTAGCCTGGCTGATGAGGGGTGAAACCCCGAAACCGGTCCCAGGATGCTTGTTTCCGGTCCAGTGAGGACCTGGCTTGGCAGTGCGGTCTGGACTGTTCCCATGAGGAACAGGGTCAAGACTGATTTGCATATGGCTGGGTCCAAACTGGGGTGGCATGGTGAGCAAAAGAACAATGGATTAAACCCAGATCTATGACTGGGGGTGAGTGTTTGACAATGTTCAGCATTCCGTCCATCACTTGTTGTTTTTGCTTTGTTGCCCTAAGTGGGAAGGGTATGCCCAGACGTGGGTCCCGTGCTTCCCATGCCACTGGATTCAAGCTAGCCTGGCTGATGAGGGGTGAAACCCCGAAACCGGTCCCAGGATGCTTGTTTCCGGTCCAGTGAGGACCTGGCTTGGCAGTTCGGTCTGGACTGTTCCCATGAGGAACAGGGTCAAGACTGATTTGCATATGGCTGGGTTCAAACTGGGGTGGCATGGTGAGCAAAAGAACAATGGATTAAACCCAGATCTATGACTGGGGGTGAGTGTTTGACAATGTTCAGCATTCCGTCCATCACTTGTTGTTTTTGCTTTGTTGCCCTAAGTGGGAAGGGTATGCCCAGACGTGGGTCCCTTGCTTCCCATGCCACTGGATTCAAGCTAGCCTGGCTGATGAGGGGTGAAACCCCGAAACCGGTCCCAGGATGCTTGTTTCCGGTCCAGTGAGGACCTGGCTTGGCAGTTCGGTCTGGACTGTTCCCATGAGGAACAGGGTCAAGACTGATTTGCATATGGCTGGGTCCAAACTGGGGTGGCATGGTGAGCAAAAGAACAATGGATTAAACCCAGATCTATGACTGGGGGTGAGTGTTTGACAATGTTCAGCATTCCGTCCATCACTTGTTGTTTTTGCTTTGTTGCCCTAAGTGGGAAGGGTATGCCCAGACGTGGGTCCCGTGCTTCCCATGCCACTGGATTCAAGCTAGCCTGGCTGATGAGGGGTGAAACCCCGAAACCGGTCCCAGGATGCTTGTTTCCGGTCCAGTGAGGACCTGGCTTGGCAGTTCGGTCTGGACTGTTCCCATGAGGAACAGGGTCAAGACTGATTTGCATATGGCTGGGTCCAAACTGGGGTGGCATGGTGAGCAAAAGAACAATGGATTAAACCCAGATCTATGACTGGGGGTGAGTGTTTGACAATGTTCAGCATTCCGTCCATCACTTGTTGTTTTTGCTTTGTTGCCCTAAGTGGGAAGGGTATGCCCAGACGTGGGTCCCGTGCTTCCCATGCCACTGGATTCAAGCTAGCCTGGCTGATGAGGGGTGAAACCCCGAAACCGGTCCCAGGATGCTTGTTTCCGGTCCAGTGAGGACCTGGCTTGGCAGTTCGGTCTGGACTGTTCCCATGAGGAACAGGGTCAAGACTGATTTGCATATGGCTGGGTCCAAACTGGGGTGGCATGGTGAGCAAAAGAACAATGGATTAAACCCAGATCTATGACTGGGGGTGAGTGTTTGACAATGTTCAGCATTCCGTCCATCACTTGTTGTTTTTGCTTTGTTGCCCTAAGTGGGAAGGGTATGCCCAGACGTGGGTCCCGTGCTTCCCATGCCACTGGATTCAAGCTAGCCTGGCTGATGAGGGGTGAAACCCCGAAACCGGTCCCAGGATGCTTGTTTCCGGTCCAGTGAGGACCTGGCTTGGCAGTTCGGTCTGGACTGTTCCCATGAGGAACAGGGTCAAGACTGATTTGCATATGGCTGGGTCCAAACTGGGGTGGCATGGTGAGCAAAAGAACAATGGATTAAACCCAGATCTATGACTGGGGGTGAGTGTTTGACAATGTTCAGCATTCCGTCCATCACTTGTTGTTTTTGCTTTGTTGCCCTAAGTGGGAAGGGTATGCCCAGACGTGGGTCCCGTGCTTCCCATGCCACTGGATTCAAGCTAGCCTGGCTGATGAGGGGTGAAACCCCGAAACCGGTCCCAGGATGCTTGTTTCCGGTCCAGTGAGGACCTGGCTTGGCAGTGCGGTCTGGACTGTTCCCATGAGGAACAGGGTCAAGACTGATTTGCATATGGCTGGGTCCAAACTGGGGTGGCATGGTGAGCAAAAGAACAATGGATTAAACCCAGATCTATGACTGGGGGTGAGTGTTTGACAATGTTCAGCATTCCGTCCATCACTTGTTGTTTTTGCTTTGTTGCCCTAAGTGGGAAGGGTATGCCCAGACGTGGGTCCCGTGCTTCCCATGCCACTGGATTCAAGCTAGCCTGGCTGATGAGGGGTGAAACCCCGAAACCGGTCCCAGGATGCTTGTTTCCGGTCCAGTGAGGACCTGGCTTGGCAGTTCGGTCTGGACTGTTCCCATGAGGAACAGGGTCAAGACTGATTTGCATATGGCTGGGTCCAAACTGGGGTGGCATGGTGAGCAAAAGAACAATGGATTAAACACAGATCTATGACTGGGGGTGAGTGTTTGACAATGTTCAGCATTCCGTCCATCACTTGTTGTTTTTGCTTTGTTGCCCTAAGTGGGAAGGGTATGCCCAGACGTGGGTCCCGTGCTTCCCATGCCACTGGATTCAAGCTAGCCTGGCTGATGAGGGGTGAAACCCCGAAACCGGTCCCAGGATGCTTGTTTCCGGTCCAGTGAGGACCTGGCTTGGCAGTTCGGTCTGGACTGTTCCCATGAGGAACAGGGTCAAGACTGATTTGCATATGGCTGGGTCCAAACTGGGGTGGCATGGTGAGCAAAAGAACAATGGATTAAACCCAGATCTATGACTGGGGGTGAGTGTTTGACAATGTTCAGCATTCCGTCCATCACTTGTTGTTTTTGCTTTGTTGCCCTAAGTGGGAAGGGTATGCCCAGACGTGGGTCCCGTGCTTCCCATGCCACTGGATTCAAGCTAGCCTGGCTGATGAGGGGTGAAACCCCGAAACCGGTCCCAGGATGCTTGTTTCCGGTCCAGTGAGGACCTGGCTTGGCAGTGCGGTCTGGACTGTTCCCATGAGGAACAGGGTCAAGACTGATTTGCATATGGCTGAGTCCAAACTGGGGTGGCATGGTGAGCAAAAGAACAATGGATTAAACCGAGATCTATGACTGGGGGTGAGTGTTTGACAATGTTCAGCATTCCGTCCATCACTTGTTGTTTTTGCTTTGTTGCCCTAAGTGGGAAGGGTATGCCCAGACGTGGGTCCCGTGCTTCCCATGCCACTGGATTCAAGCTAGCCTGGCTGATGAGGGGTGAAACCCCGAAACCGGTCCCAGGATGCTTGTTTCCGGTCCAGTGAGGACCTGGCTTGGCAGTTCGGTCTGGACTGTTCCCATGAGGAACAGGGTCAAGACTGATTTGCATATGGCTGGGTTCAAACTGGGGTGGCATGGTGAGCAAAAGAACAATGGATTAAACCCAGATCTATGACTGGGGGTGAGTGTTTGACAATGTTCAGCATTCCGTCCATCACTTGTTGTTTTTGCTTTGTTGCCCTAAGTGGGAAGGGTATGCCCAGACGTGGGTCCCTTGCTTCCCATGCCACTGGATTCAAGCTAGCCTGGCTGATGAGGGGTGAAACCCCGAAACCGGTCCCAGGATGCTTGTTTCCGGTCCAGTGAGGACCTGGCTTGGCAGTTCGGTCTGGACTGTTCCCATGAGGAACAGGGTCAAGACTGATTTGCATATGGCTGGGTCCAAACTGGGGTGGCATGGTGAGCAAAAGAACAATGGATTAAACCCAGATCTATGACTGGGGGTGAGTGTTTGACAATGTTCAGCATTCCGTCCATCACTTGTTGTTTTTGCTTTGTTGCCCTAAGTGGGAAGGGTATGCCCAGACGTGGGTCCCGTGCTTCCCATGCCACTGGATTCAAGCTAGCCTGGCTGATGAGGGGTGAAACCCCGAAACCGGTCCCAGGATGCTTGTTTCCGGTCCAGTGAGGACCTGGCTTGGCAGTTCGGTCTGGACTGTTCCCATGAGGAACAGGGTCAAGACTGATTTGCATATGGCTGGGTCCAAACTGGGGTGGCATGGTGAGCAAAAGAACAATGGATTAAACCCAGATCTATGACTGGGGGTGAGTGTTTGACAATGTTCAGCATTCCGTCCATCACTTGTTGTTTTTGCTTTGTTGCCCTAAGTGGGAAGGGTATGCCCAGACGTGGGTCCCGTGCTTCCCATGCCACTGGATTCAAGCTAGCCTGGCTGATGAGGGGTGAAACCCCGAAACCGGTCCCAGGATGCTTGTTTCCGGTCCAGTGAGGACCTGGCTTGGCAGTGCGGTCTGGACTGTTCCCATGAGGAACAGGGTCAAGACTGATTTGCATATGGCTGGGTCCAAACTGGGGTGCATGGTGAGCAAAAGAACAATGGATTAAACCCAGATCTATGACTGGGGGTGAGTGTTTGACAATGTTCAGCATTCCGTCCATCACTTGTTGTTTTTGCTTTGTTGCCCTAAGTGGGAAGGGTATGCCCAGACGTGGGTCCCGTGCTTCCCATGCCACTGGATTCAAGCTAGCCTGGCTGATGAGGGGTGAAACCCCGAAACCGGTCCCAGGATGCTTGTTTCCGGTCCAGTGAGGACCTGGCTTGGCAGTTCGGTCTGGACTGTTCCCATGAGGAACAGGGTCAAGACTGATTTGCATATGGCTGGGTCCAAACTGGGGTGGCATGGTGAGCAAAAGAACAATGGATTAAACCCAGATCTATGACTGGGGGTGAGTGTTTGACAATGTTCAGCATTCCGTCCATCACTTGTTGTTTTTGCTTTGTTGCCCTAAGTGGGAAGGGTATGCCCAGACGTGGGTCCCGTGCTTCCCATGCCACTGGATTCAAGCTAGCCTGGCTGATGAGGGGTGAAACCCCGAAACCGGTCCCAGGATGCTTGTTTCCGGTCCAGTGAGGACCTGGCTTGGCAGTTCGGTCTGGACTGTTCCCATGAGGAACAGGGTCAAGACTGATTTGCATATGGCTGGGTCCAAACTGGGGTGGCATGGTGAGCAAAAGAACAATGGATTAAACCCAGATCTATGACTGGGGGTGAGTGTTTGACAATGTTCAGCATTCCGTCCATCACTTGTTGTTTTTGCTTTGTTGCCCTAAGTGGGAAGGGTATGCCCAGACGTGGGTCCCGTGCTTCCCATGCCACTGGATTCAAGCTAGCCTGGCTGATGAGGGGTGAAACCCCGAAACCGGTCCCAGGATGCTTGTTTCCGGTCCAGTGAGGACCTGGCTTGGCAGTTCGGTCTGGACTGTTCCCATGAGGAACAGGGTCAAGACTGATTTGCATATGGCTGGGTCCAAACTGGGGTGGCATGGTGAGCAAAAGAACAATGGATTAAACCCAGATCTATGACTGGGGGTGAGTGTTTGACAATGTTCAGCATTCCGTCCATCACTTGTTGTTTTTGCTTTGTTGCCCTAAGTGGGAAGGGTATGCCCAGACGTGGGTCCCGTGCTTCCCATGCCACTGGATTCAAGCTAGCCTGGCTGATGAGGGGTGAAACCCTGAAACCGGTCCCAGGATGCTTGTTTCCGGTCCAGTGAGGACCTGGCTTGGCAGTGCGGTCTGGACTGTTCCCATGAGGAACAGGGTCAAGACTGATTTGCATATGGCTGGGTCCAAACTGGGGTGGCATGGTGAGCAAAAGAACAATGGATTAAACCCAGATCTATGACTGGGGGTGAGTGTTTGACAATGTTCAGCATTCCGTCCATCACTTGTTGTTTTTGCTTTGTTGCCCTAAGTGGGAAGGGTATGCCCAGACGTGGGTCCTGTGCTTCCCATGCCACTGGATTCAAGCTAGCCTGGCTGATCAGGGGTGAAACCCCGAAACCGGTCCCAGGATGCTTGTTTCCGGTCCAGTGAGGACCTGGCTTGGCAGTTCGGTCTGGACTGTTCCCATGAGGAACAGGGTCAAGACTGATTTGCATATGGCTGGGTCCAAACTGGGGTGGCATGGTGAGCAAAAGAACAATGGATTAAACCCAGATCTATGACTGGGGGTGAGTGTTTGACAATGTTCAGCATTCCGTCCATCACTTGTTGTTTTTGCTTTGTTGCCCTAAGTGGGAAGGGTATGCCCAGACGTGGGTCCCGTGCTTCCCATGCCACTGGATTCAAGCTAGCCTGGCTGATGAGGGGTGAAACCCCGAAACCGGTCCCAGGATGCTTGTTTCCGGTCCAGTGAGGACCTGGCTTGGCAGTTCGGTCTGGACTGTTCCCATGAGGAACAGGGTCAAGACTGATTTGCATATGGCTGGGACCAAACTGGGGTGGCATGGTGAGCAAAAGAACAATGGATTAAACACAGATCTATGACTGGGGGTGAGTGTTTGACAATGTTCAGCATTCCGTCCATCACTTGTTGTTTTTGCTTTGTTGCCCTAAGTGGGAAGGGTATGCCCAGACGTGGGTTCCGTGCTTCCCATGCCACTGGATTCAAGCTAGCCTGGCTGATGAGGGGTGAAACCCCGAAACCGGTCCCAGGATGCTTGTTTCCGGTCCTGTGAGGACCTGGCTTGGCAGTTCGGTCTGGACTGTTCCCATGAGGAACAGGGTCAAGACTGATTTGCATATGGCTGGGTCCAAACTGGGGTGGCATGGTGAGCAAAAGAACAATGGATTAAACCCAGATCTATGACTGGGGGTGAGTGTTTGACAATGTTCAGCATTCCGTCCATCACTTGTTGTTTTTGCATCAATGTACTGTACCAAGGTCGATTGGAAAGGCAATTCCAATGACTCCAAATTCTTTTTCAAGATCTGATTGAATATGGAAGGTGACTCTGAAAACCCTTGAGGAATTCTGCACCAATAATAAACTCGATCCAGAAATTTGAAACAAAAGAGAAACTGAAAAGAAGGCTTGTGACGAATCAATGACAGTGAACCATTCAGCATCGCATAGACTATAGAACATTATCACAGCTGGATTTGGCACCACGGGACAACATTTGACCACAATCTCATTTATTTTTCTCAAATCCTAGACAATTCGAACTTTCCCACAGGGCTTTTGCAAGCCCATTATCAGTGAATTACATGGGCTGCTCAATACTTCCTTCGAAACCCCTTGCTTTACAAAGTCTCCAAATATTTGGGCGACCTTCATAAGGACATCTTGCGGCATGTGGTACTGTGGAAGTTGAGGGAAAACTGCATTCGGCTTTACAGTAACGTTAACTGACTCAGCTCTCTTTATCAGACCTACTTCTTTTCCTGTCAAATCCCACACTTTCTCTCTAACCGTTCCCTGCAAATCGGAATGAAGCTCCTTCACTGTAAACATCAGGAAAAATTCAGTCAGAGGGTACTCCTCATTTGTAGTTTCACTTTCTATCTCTGGGTCTTGGTCCTCTTCATCATTACTATTCATCTGAATGTCAGTTCCATCATTTGAACAAGTAATCAAGCATTTGGTCTTACATAGCAAGTCTGTTCCCAATAGGCATACTGGACTTGAATCACAGACAACAAATTTGTGCTATCCCTGAAAGTTGCCAATTTTACCCTGAACTCATTTTGTAATTGGGTCGGTCAAAACCTGATTTGCTACTCCTACAATCTGAACTGTTTTACCTGAAAGGGGCAAGTCTGGTACTTCTGCACTTCTCACTGAAGAGTGTTTAGCTCATGTGTCAACCAAGAATGAAATTATGTGACCCATAACCTTTCCCGTCACATAGGGACCTCTCTGATCTACTTCTAAGGAGGTTGCAAGCACACATGGCTCCTCATCTGAACAGTCGCTCATCCAGTCATCTTTTATTTCATTCTCACTGTGTAACGGGAATTGGTGTACTGTGTTATTACTTTGGTTAAGCTTCTGACCTGTGACCTGTTGAGAAAGTGTCATTTGTTGCCGTTCCAATGGGGCTTGAGGTATTTGAATTTGCTGTCTAGGTACCATGGGAACCTGCTGCTGCATTGGCTGCAACTGTGTCATTTGTACACGTGGCATTTGCACCTGCTGCATGGGTTGAAAATTCTGTACTTGATTCACATTATTTTGAAAATTTGGATTAGGACCGCTCACTCTCGGTCCTCTCATGTTCTGGAACTAATTGATGTCTGAGCGACACCTTCCTGCACCAGCATCGGACACTCCCGTTTCCAATGTCCAACGGCTCCACAAACGTTACATGGCAATAACTTTTTAATTCCCTGCACATCATTCTGAACCAATACAGTACCTAAGTATGGACCACGATTCACATTTCCTCCACCATCTCTACCTCTTATCTGGGGCTGAAACATCATATTTCCCTGCTGCAGCTGTGATACCTGTTTTGGAAAATTCCCTTGCATACCCGTTTGAGCAGCTTTAATCTGCATTACCATCGCCTTTTCTTCCAGCTTTCTCTGCTTCAACTCAATATCATCACTACAGTACTTTGCATACTGCAACACCTCATCAATCAGCTTTGCTTCCCAGCAAATCAAATGACCCTTAATCATCTGGCTAATTTCAGGTCTCAACCCTTCCATAAATCTGAACACAAAACGAATCCTGTCCTTCGCCTCAATTGTCTCTGTACCACTGTAATGCTTGAACGCCTGTAACAATCTCTCATAGTACGCATGTATCGACTCATTTGCTTCCTGGGCTGTCCTGTCAATCCTCTGCCAATCAATGTTCTTGGGCGAAATTCTCGTTTTCAAAAATTCAATCACCTTATAGTAAAATTGAATAACCTTATAGTAATATTTGATTACTTCGGGAGACGGTGCACCTGTATTCTTGTCTCTCTCTGGTTCGCTTGTTGGCCAATTTACACTCCTCTTATGCTCTAGCCACCGATCAGCTGGAACCATTATCTCTAGTAATGTGTTCAAGATCTCCCACAGGCACTTTGCAAGTTTCACAAACCTGTCTGTGTGCTGGTAACACTCTACTGGCTTCTCTCTCAATTTTGGATTATAATTTGTAAATGATAGAATGTCACTTCTGCTTCATGGGATATGAACAAAATTCCCTCCTGGATATCTCTCTCATTGTTAAAATGTTCACTGGATCTTGGCCTTGCTGCACATTTGCAGTCAGCTCCACAGAATCCCTTTTTCTCTTGCCTCTTTTCTTTACCCATCTGCCTTCCCATTTGTCTAATGCTCCCCAGGTCTGGGTACTTTAAACCAGTTCCCTAAGGTGTGGCTTCTTTCCGGCTGATGTCATGTGTTCAAAATCTTTAGCCTCAAAATCTAATCTGTAACTCCTTTTCATATGCTTCGTCTTCTCTATTTCTATGCCGTATTTCTCTGCCAGGTCTGCTAGTTTCTGATGCACATTGCTCACTTTCCTTGTAATCTCCGGGTGCAAATATCTCATCTCGGCTTCTGTGTAGGATTCTAACCTGTTCATACCCATAGTTCCCTCAACGAGTTCACCCGCTTCCATGCTTAGCCTAGCATAATTCAAACACTCCTCTCCCTTTGGAGCACCCTGCAGGGTATTCAACTTGTTTAACCATTCAGTCAACTGATGGGCTGTCAACCCTTGCAACGAGTTGTTAGTGGCTTGGAATGGTGGCACCTGTTGTTCAACTGCATTCGGGGTCTGCAGTGTCAATAATTTAAAACTCTGGCTAACATTTGACTCTACCATAGTGGCTGGAAGTGTTCCAAATGGACTAAGGTCTAACAATGATCTCGATCCCTCAAAAGTCTGTCCCACAGGAGAGACTACCCGAGCATTTTCATTATGTCCTCCCCTCATTATATTCTGAGACATGGCACCCTGTTCACCTACAGTAGGTTTCTTTTGTGCAAATAGGGGTATGGTTGGACCAACAGTAATAGGTAACGATATAGCATCTGGGGCTGGTCTGGCTCTTACGCTCTATGGGAGAGTAACACCCATGTTCTGATTCATCATTGAAGTAATCTCTGACTGTGTCCCTGGTACTGGAGTGAATCTTGGCATGACTTGTGGCTGTACTCGGACAGTAAAAGTGGAGTTGGTTCAGTCTGAACCAACATCGGTCTCGGGTAAACCTGTTCCATAGGCACCATTAAGTTCGAAGGTGTTTCCATAACAGGTACATCAGGGTAAATTCTCTCAACCTGTGGCGGCTGCACCTGATTTTGCACTACAGGAGTAGTAGGTGCATTAAGAGCACTCTGCATCACATTCTATATCATGCTAGCATTAACTTGCATCGGACTCACTATCCCATAAATTTGTGTCAGAGCTGTCTGATCAGCACTGGTGCTCGGACCACTCTCATGTGCTGCATATGGTGGTGGGTGATTTCTCAGTAACTGTGTAAGAAACTCATCATCATCTGACTCTTCCTACATTGTCGAAGACTTTCTAGCCTCCCTACCTTCGGACGGACTTCTGCTAGTCTTTCTAGTAGCTTTCCAGTAGCCTTCCTTCCTTCCTTTGCAATGTCCTGCATAATTGCCGGAAACAACTTAATTCCGTGCAAAGTCTCCATCCTCCAAACTCTCTGATCACTGTCCCACCTAGCCTCTGTTAAAGTATTTTCTGCCTTTCTCATCCTCCTCTCGAGTTTCTGTTGCTGTTGCTGTCTGGCTACTAGCTCCCAAACCGCTAGTGCCTCAAACTGTGCTGGTCTCAGAAGGGGCTTTGATTCATATAGCACTGTTGTGTAGCCATTTTACTTATAGCTTCATATATGTTATTTTAGCGAACTAGGCCTGCCGCTGTGCACTTTAACCTAGATATATTTTATTCAGATTTGTTTATTATTTTAACAATAGCCACATTTGCTGTGTTGTTTTATTTCCCTCTATCTAGTTGTTCTTTGCCTAAGTCAGCACTGCGTTCTTAAACAAGACATTTCTTTCACTCTGTGCTTTCCTCAAGGCTGCAGTAGGATAGGTTGCCAGTAAACGTGGTAAAGCTTTGTCTCTAGTGTTCATAGAAACATACACATTCTTATGTAGGAATCTTTTCTCAGAACATCAGTTGTTTTATTCTAAAAACACTTCTCTGTCCCATACATGTTAGAGGCAGATGACCACGACTGTATGCTGATTGCTGAACGCTTTGTTACAGCTTCTTATCTAGACTACACGCATCTTGCTCATGTCTGAGGGATGATGTCTTCCCAGGGGAACCCGAAGGGCAGAATTAGAGCTTAACATGCTATGTTCTAACGTAGTCTAGGTATGAGCTATTGTTAACGATTTTAGTGACAATATGGTAGCGTTCTTTTTATGTTTTACTCTCCTTGTCACAATTTTAATCCTGTCATGCTTCATCATCCTGGTTCTTGCAGTGCATGCTTTATTATCTAAGATGCAGCTGCTTCATTAAAACCTTATTGAAACATATACTGCCTCTGATTGTCCTTGCATATGTTAGACTAATGTAACTGAAAGAAACGGATGAGATCTGAGTGACCACGATTTCCCTGAGGAGTCAATTGTGTCATGCGCTCGGCTGCCCAATCATCCCTGCTCTTGGGTGGAGATGAGGCACTGCTAGTTAGCCGGAGCAAAACCCGGATTAGGCCATCAGCTGTCATATGTAGTGGGTTAGACTCAGTCCCTGACAGTGCAAGTGATTCTGCCGCTCAAATCCAGTAGTCTCATTAGAATAATGAGAGCCTACGCGACAGCACCATCCTTAAATGCTCTAGAACCCTCAAATTGAATGTCCCATTTGTAAGAAATGCTAAGTTCTCATCCTTCTCTGTCACTTTGCAACATTGCTATAGCCAAACACATGGCGCAACACCCTTCTCTTCCATTACAATGTAAGCTGGTGTACCTTTTGTCGGTGTAGCTTCACCTATACTCGTTGTAATATACGTATCTCTCCTTAAAGCACTCTTTAAAGCTTTAAAGAATTTCATCTTTTTGAACTTTTGTAATTCAAAATCAAATCAGGAAGTGACTTTTAATCTCAGAATTCCCTTCACCTACCTTCTAAACCAATTGCCACTCACGGACGGCTGCCAATCGGTGCGCAACTATTCTTACTAACCGACCTATCCCAGCGCTGCTCCAATGACGTCACACTCACACATACTGCAGCTGACAAAGTCTTGCGGCTTGTCCTCCCAAACTTGATTCACAGAAAACGAATGTAAACATTGCAAGAACTAATCAAAACCCAAAAACCAAATCTGCTGGTTTACTACCGGCAAAGTTAACACACTCGCTTCAGAAACTTTACGGATTTTTCACTGACGGTTCTTCCCGCACTTACAGCTACTCCTTCTTTCTCAGTCTCCCACATTCGTAAGCAAAATTCGACCCACAAATTTTACTCTCAACTGATCAGTGGGTCTGTCCTGGTGCACATAGGGCTCGCCAGATCTCAGTTTAAATTTTCTTTCACTCACTTTGACTCACACTCGACCACGCCCAATCAACCTATTAAGCCAGACAGATTTCAACATAAAACCAAGTGTCTCATACACTTTTCAATATACTCCGGAGTCTTAGACCACGCAGGGTCCGTACATCAACAACCACATGGACAATTTTTAAGCACAAAGCGCCACACACATGAGAAGTTATATGACTTCCCTACTTTCACACTGCGGACTATGCACACTCCTTGTACAATCTCATTTGGAGTACACAAACTCCGTAAACCCTCACAAACATAAAAATTCACCTGCGATTTGCATAAGCTGTGCAAGCGCCAGCTACTTCATTTACACTGTCACAAGAACGCTGAGAACATCCTCAAACAACCATTAGCAAGATCCGAGATTCTTGGAAAGTCATTTCTGGACTTAGGGAAACATTTTCTCTCCAATTAGCATCAATGAACAATAAAATCCAAATCTCAGTAACGAGGAACTCTCAAAGGACCAAATCATCAAGCTACCACCATCTCTGGCAACACGTACAACGGGCTCTTAGGGAGACAAACCATCCATCTCTGCTATCTTCTCTGTACTGGACGTCCATGGTGAGCTGTTAAGGAGACAAACCGTTACTTCTGCTACCATCACTGTTAGCGTGTCTGACCTTAATAAGTAAACTTACAAGGGGACGCGAATAGGTCGACGAACCTTTGGACTCGCAATTAAGATGATCCCACCATAACTCACATACAAGCAGATAATCAATAATTAATCGCTAACATCAAGAAGCAATGATAATCAATGACACTGGTAATCAATTGGAGTCAGTAATTGTCACACACCATGACCTTTCAGTCATGAATAACCACACCTTTTAGTAAAGTTAGAATATTTATTTCCCTATATTAACAATGCTAACGTCATATAAATTAATCTCAAATTCAAATGATGCACGTACAGAAAAAACAGTGGCTATCCAAATCAAAGGAAGAAATTTCATCTAATCAAAGCTTGAACTATTACACATTCTAAGGTTACGGTGCAAATTAGTAACAAGAACAATTGTGCAAACGATCTCACATACTTTTAGGTTCAGCAAAGAAAGCATCAAACGTTATTCCCTATCGCAGACTTTCATTACTGAGAATCCTTAACTAACAACAGATTAGCATCAGCATGTTGGGCTTCATGCAAAACAATTTAGTAACACAAATTTGAAAAACATCTAACTATGGGCCTCATTCCGACGGGGACGGAGGAAGCACCGCCAACAGGCTGGCGGTGCTTTAGGGGCAATTCTGACCGCGGCGGTAAAGCCGCGGTCAGAAAAGGTGAACCGGCGGTTTCCCGCCGGTTTTCCTCTGCCCCAGAGAATCCTCCACGGCGGCGCTGCAAGCAGCGCCGCCATGGGGATTCCGACCCCCTTCCCGCCATCCCGTTCCTGGTGTTTTTTACCGCCACGAACAGGATGGCGGGAACGGGTGTCGTGGGGCCCCTAGGGGCCCCTGCCCTGCCCATGCCACTGGCATGGGCAGTGCAGGGGCCCCCTAACAGGGCCCCATTCAGATTTTCAGTGTCTGCAAAGCAGACACTGAAAATCGCGACGGGTGCCACTGCACCCGTCGCACACCAGCAACTCCGCCGGCTCCATTCGGAGCCGGCTTCATCGTTGCTGGGGCTTTCCCACTGGGTGGGCGGGCGGCCTTTTGCCGGTCGCCCACCCGCCCAGCGGGAAAGTCACAATGACCGCCGTGGTCATTTGACCGCTGTGCGGTCTCCGCCCGCCGCCCGCCGGGGTCGGAATGACCCCCTGTGGCTCTATCAAAACAATGCAATTTGTAACTAGAAAAAAAAAGCAAATAGGCATAACAAACACATGGGTACATTTAATACCTCTCCTCAATTGGGTCGGGAAGCTAAGATAGTCTTCATCATCAGGACATCAGTCGATCAGCAAGGCATCAGGATTCAGCATCAAAGTTCAGAAAACGCAAAGTCTTTAAGCATTAAAGTTAAGCAGTCTCATTAAGTTAAATTCCCTAAAACTACTTCCTAAATCCCTATTGGTCAAGGGATCGCATGTTCACACTTTGTCCAATAAAACTAAAACTTCAAATCTATGAATTCCAACACTATTCCGTTCGCATGTCGCTGATTGATTTCTCCTGCAATGTCCTCATCATCCGGGTCGTCAGCTAACAATATTGTTGCAGCTTCTACTCCAGTCAGTGTCTCCATTGTTCTCCCCCTGAGAAAGTCAGTCCTACCCACATTACACACATATTGTTACATTTAGCAAGAACAGCATCTTCTAGCATTCGGTTCACATGAGAAAACTTTCCAGCTCCGAGAACATGTACACAATACAATGGAAAATCACAGTTTAACTCTCTAGGACAGCCATATTGTTAAACGCTTATGAAATACACCATGACATGAGGCAGAGCAACTAGGCCAAGACCTTCGCTAAGTTAAGGCTTACAATTAATAAAGCTAATACATAATGCATAACCCTTAAAGTGACATATTACTACATCAGTCAAACATATGCTCAACATTTCATTAATAACTATTAGTAAGTACACTTCGTGAACATTGATGGCCACACATCGTGATCACATTTTCTAATGCGTGCATTATTTTTCTACGTTATTATGTTTTCTACACAAATCCATTACTCATAATACATGGACACCTATTAATAATTGTTATTAAAATACCTGCGCTAGCAGGTATAGTGCACATGACAGCGTTTTCCCCTGTCCTTAATAGTGCTCTCCACCACCTTTCTTGTGAATGTTATCCCATGTGTGCTTCTTGCCTTATCCATAGTGTCTTAAGTACTTCCCTCTTCCCCCTCCTCTTAGTAAAGTTCCATCTCCCTCAGGTTCATTGCTACCACCACCATAACTGCATGAACTAGAAACTGGGCACTTGCTTGTAGCTACAACCCTCTGCTTGGGCTGTGGTGGTACCTGAAGCATCCCTCTGCCTTCCTGGGCCATTAGGTATATTTGCAGTGTCTTGCAGTGCCTGCTCTTTCCTCCCATAGTTGTTAGTGCCGCCCTTTCCTCAGAATCTGCTGCCTGCATCTTCCTTGGCATCTCCAGGGTTGGACCCATGACTCTCCGTCTCCTTTGTCGCACTCTTCGGCCTCTCTCCCTGATCTCTCCACATCTGGGCATCCTTGCTTAGTTTCTCCCCCTTCACCTCTTCATGTCCATCTACATTACTTTTATCAGCATCTTCCTGTGGTGCCTCATTGTCTCCTCTGAGAGGAGCTGGACCATCGCTCCACCTCCCTCCTTGGAGCATGCTGGTGTCCATCTTGGAATTATCACCAGATTCCAGCAAATCGCCACACTGCTCTTCCCCTAGAAATTGTTGTTGAGGCCATACATCCAGTGTGTAATGGGAGAGGAAATCTACGTTTGTCTGTAGTTTCCAGGGAATGTGCAAGGCCTGAAAGGAGAAAGGTTGTAAGGCCAGGAACATCTCATAATCCTAGGCCTGGTATCTTTGTTATGGGCCAACAATATCAGTGGGCATGATCTGTCAGAAGGAAAGTGTACGACAGTAGATAGTATTGTAGGGCTTCCATAGCCCCCTTGATGGCAAGACATTCTTTCTCAATTGTGAGTATTTTCTGTCCCTTGGGAATAGTTTACAGCTCAGATATAATAAAGGTCAGAGAGCGCCCTGATGATCTGGTTGGGATAGAACTGCTCCCAGTCCATGACCTAAAGCATCAGTTTGCAAGACAAATGTTTTCTGGAAGGTGGGACATTGCAGGACAGGAGAATTCTATAGACAGTTTTTTTAGCTGTTGGAAGCTGTGACCATGGATATCTAGCCACTGTCTCACTCGAGAGGAATGTTTATTGGTTAGTAAGTCTGTGAGGGGACTAGTGATCTCAAAGAATTGGGGTATGATCTTCCATCCTTAACAAGGGGCAGATTTCTCTTATAGTGGAAGGCCTGGTAATCCTTTAGTTAGCTGCTATTTTTTTCAATTTATGGTTGGATGGTTCCTGCCATAATGGAAAAACCCAAATATTGGATATGGTCAGTTACTCTGGTGGAGTTTTTCGGGTTAATTGTGAGACCTGCTTGCTTTAAAGACTCCAGAGCTAGATGTTCCAAGTGAGTGTCCCAGGTAGGGCTATTGACCACCATGTAATTTAGGTATGCAACTGCATACCCACGTTGAGGTGTGAGTAAAAAATCCATCAGTCATTTGAATGTGTCAGGGGCCCAGATAAGACCAATAGGAAAAACCTTGAAATGATCAAGGCCTGTAGGTATTGAAAGTGCTATTTTCTCATGAGCATTGGGTGCAAGAGGTATATTCCAGTAAACTTTTGTGAGGTCTAAAGTGGTCATTATGAGGGCTTACCCTAGCTGTCAAATGAGCTCATCAATACGTGGCAAGGGATAGGTGTAAAAGTTTGATATGCTATTAAAAAATCACTGCAGATCCAGAGGCTTCCATCTCCTTTTAGGACTATTTCCATGGGAAAGCATCAAGTACTCTGGGAGGTTTCTATAATGTCAGCTTCTAACGTAGCTTTAATTTCTTGTTCCATGGCTCTTTGTCTAGCAGCTGGAATTCGATAGAGCTTCAGTTTTACAACTCGGCCCTCTGTTGTTATGATACTTATGAGAAATGGATGAGGTTTGGCCTGGAGTGCCCGAGAACAGAGGGTAGCGTTCAATAAGGTGGTACACCTGTTGTCTTTGGCTCTCATTTAAAGCAGGTTTGATATTGATAGTGCGTATCCCCTGTTCAACTGATGGTGGCATAGGGATGCCTATAAGTTGAGTATTGGTAGCATACCTTATGGGTACTGTGGGCGTGACCTCAAAGGTGGACTCTTCCCAATGTTTTAACAGGTTGACATTGAAGATCTGCTGTTCCTTGTTTTTTGGGGATACTGAAATTCTTTATGTGAAAGGGGTAATTTTTTTGAGGAGTACAAAAGGGCACTGACATGTAGCGAAGAGCTTACAAGTAGCGAAGAGCTTATTATCTTTAGTGGAGAGTAGAACTTATCCCCTTCAGAGAATTCTCTTAATTTGTTTCCCCGTCATAGATCCATTTTGTTGGACCTGGGCCATTTCCAGATTATCATCTACTTGTTCCCATAGAGCGGCTGAAGCCTCCTACAGCCCAATTTGTGGCCCTAATCCTTCCCTGTTTCTGTTATTTTCTTCTACAACATGTTTTTATGGTCTTGTCACACCTTTCATCCAGGACATCTGTCAAAGGGTAGTATACTGATGTACAAATATGGTTTATTCCTAATATCTTACAGATGTGGGACATTAGTTTAGACATAAAAGGGGTACCCTGGTTGGAAAGAAACTCCTGTGATAACTCCATCCTGGATAAAAAGGTGGTCATGGCCTGGGACACTGACATTATTGTTAACCTAGTTAAGGAAATTGCCTCCAGAGATCTGGTAGCATAATCCACTAACACTAGGATATACTGATGTCCATGGACTGATGGTGTGAGAGGTCCTACCAGGACCATCTCTACCTTTTGAAACAAGACCTCAATGATGGCCAGTGGATATACAGGAGCCCTTGGTACCCCTAGGAGAATTTGTCAACTGACACTGATTAAATTATGCAAATACCTCATAACATCTTCATACACATCAGGCCAGTCAAACCTCTCCAAAAGGTATTTCAAAGTATCCTCTTTCCCATAGTGACCACTCCCATCTGGTTATGGGCCAGTTATAACACTTGTCTCCGGAAAGCAATGGGGACTAGTAATTGTATGGGATGTCATTTCTCCACCTTTGGTACCAGGTATAAGAGGCCCTTTTTAATGCGGAATAGAGGTCCGACCTGATTGGGATTTCCTTCACCAGCTTGTTTCGATGTGTGGATCAGGGTGCGATCTTCTCTCTGCACAGTCCAGGAAATTAGATCAGGAATCCCTCGCTAGCTCTGAGTACAAGAGGATAGAGGCAGGGTTAGAGTTACTAGCATTTCAATATTTCTATTTCTCTCATCTCTAGTCTTTCTCTCTCTCACTGGGTGAGTTTCTGGGTCTGCTTGGCTAAAAGGAGCCTCTTTGAACCAAGTATCGTTTGGGGGCTGTGTCTTCAAGGGTACTAAATAGTAGTGGAAGCTTGGGTCATCAGTGTTGATAATCACCTGCTCTGTCAGGGACAGGATTCCCCGTACCTGTCAAAGCTTGAAATCCCTTTCAACTTCAACAGAACCTCTGACATGGGATACTCCTTTCGATCCCCATGTACACATTACACTGACACTCTCCCCTCCTCTCAGTTGGGCTTCTGGGACTAACTGTCTACTGACCACGTTACAATGGCATCCTGTATTTAACAGGGCTGGGACGGCCTTGACAATGGGATATACGGTTTTCCTAAAGTGCTTTTGACTTCTTCTTGTGTACAGAATACGTCCTCAAGTATATCCTAAGTCCATAGGCTCAGCAGGTAGGCCCTGTTGTAGGCAGTGGCACACAATGTGACCCCGCTCTGTGCAGTGGAAGTACTGTGGTCTTTCGGAATGACCATTGTCACTGAACAGGAGTTTTACTGGAGTTTTCATAGCCAGGTTCACTTTGGTCTCCATACTGGATGTTCACCTGATGTGGGTCTAGATGTGGATGATTTTAATTCAAGGGAGAGATGAAAGGCACAGGCTAGCTCCATAGCACCATTAGCTGTGAGGGTTGGATGTTGCTTGAGCTAGTTGCAAGTGCTCAGTGTGAGGAGATCAAGAAACTGCTTGAGGTACACCGTCTCCATGACCTCATCCATGTTTGCCCTGTCAGATTGGAGCCACCGGCTTCCATGGTCCCGGATCCGGTAAAATAAGACTCTGGCATTATCCCCTGGTGTCCATTTCTCCTTTCGAAAATGTACCCATTAAAAATCCTTGGTCACACAAGGATGGCCCTTATATGGTCAGCATAGGCTGTTGTGCCGGCAGGGTTATCGGCATGGTATGGTGCTTGTAGTTTCCTGGAGAGAAGAGGTGCTATGGATTGACCCCAGTATTTCAGGGGCCATATCGCTATGGAGGCCACCCTTTCAAAGTTCGTAGAGAAATAGTCAGGGTATTTAGCCTCCTGGTACTCCTGTAGTACAGTGCCTGGGATGATGAGATGGATCTGTGGACTAATAATAGTATCTGTCAACCTTATATTAGCTTTATCCTGTACTTGTTGATTGGAGGTTCATAATGTGTCCTGGTCTTTTAGAGACACCTGAAAGGCCTCCCGGTCCTGCTGGGCATTTTGGACCTGATGCTCCGCCATCAGCTGTAAGTGCCACTGTCCGTCAGCCAACTGGGTGATCATGTTGTCAATAGACGTGGGTTGTGTTATGATGGCAGATACTATATATCCCACTTCTGACAGCACGTGTGGCCTTGTGGCATAATTCAAATAAGCAGCAGAAGATGTGTCAGTTTTTTTCTTCTTTTTATTGCTTATCTCGGGAGTTCCCCATTCATAGGTCCTCCATTATTGTCCCTCCTAGTCGCTTTCTCAATTTGGTTTTCACTTTTGCATCTCTTGTCCTGGGGCTTTTCTACTGATCTTCTTCCCTTCCCAGGCCGGTCACCAGGAGGACAGAGATCCTCTAGCCAAACCACAGAATTTATATCAGTAGGGCATTTTTCCCTGTCTTTAATAGTGCTCTCACCACCTTTCCTGTGACTGTTATCCCATGTGTACTTCTCTCCTTATCCTCAGTGCCTTAGGCCCTTCCCTCATTTGCCCTCCTCTTGGTGAAGTTCCCTCTCCCTCGTGTCCAGTGCTAACGCCACCATAACTGCATGAACTGGAAAGTGGCCACTTGCCTGTAGCCACAAGCCTTCTTCCCGGGCCATGGCGGTGGTACCCAAAGGATCCCTCTGCCTTCCTGGGCCATTGGGTATATATTTGCAGGGTCTGCTACTTGCTCTAGTGGTTGGTATTGCTGCCCTTTCCTTGGACTCTGCTGCCTAGATCATCCTTGGTGTCTCCAGGGTTGGTCTTTTGAATCTGTCTCCTTTCTCACACTCTGTGGCTTGTCTCCCGACTCTCTCCATGTCTGGGCATCCTCGTTCGTTTTCTCCCCTTCTCCTTTCTTCAAGACTGTCCTTGCTGTTTTTATCCGCATCTTCTCACCGTGCTGCGCTGACTCCCCTCAGAGGAGCTAGACCGTAGCTTCACCTCCCTCCGTGGAGCATGCTGGTGAGAAAATGTACATAAAGTTAATCATACACCATATCTGCTAGGCATCTGTTTATCTTTATTATGTTGCCATGTGCTCGACAAACCTCTTGAACTTTGATGATTGACCTTGTGCTCGCAATCTGCTTATCGCTGCCATATTACTTTTTCCAATTACAGTTCCGAGAATTGTCGTGCTTAATCAGTAACTGCCAGAACAGGTTAGTACAGGTCGTTGCCACCTCCTGCAGTTTTGTATGTATATAAGGTTGGGTGCCCCAGAGTGAAGGGGCAGCCTCCGTAGGATAGTCACTTGACTGTCCTGGGACTCTGTATTAGATCGAGCTATAATCCATGTAATAAACTTCTCTTTATTCCTCCAGTTGGTGACTCCGTCTGATTTGTGAACTCTCTGCGAAACTGACCCTGAGGACAAGGGTGTCCCTCCACCGCTGGGAAGGAGACCCTGGGTGGGGGTCTAATCTTTCCTGGTTCCTCAGTTGGCGCACGAACAGGGACCCGAGTCAGGCATCCAGGGGACCGACCAGGTGACGGAGGACTCACAATTGGATTTCCAAGGGAGGCGCCCCACACCAGATTCTGAGCTTCGTTCTCTGTCATGGACCTGCGGATCTCCACTGTGTGTCTTCCAGCCGGCTCGACTTCTCCTGGCGCTGTCTGAATTCGGGTCTCTGTTTTCCGTGAACTACTGGAGTCCCCAACTGTTGGACTATAACAGAAGTGTCCGGTAAGGACGGGAATTGAAAGATTCCTGTCTAAAAATAGGTCAGTGAGTATTGTACGGTTTCTATCGCTCTTTGCAAAGATCGACGTCAGTGGTAAGACTGACCTAAGTTGTCATTTAAGTACATAGGAAGCAAAAGGCATATTTGCCACTCATTTGGTGTATTCAAACCACTGGTGTAAGAATTAAAAAAATTAAAAAAATGGAAAAATGCCAGCGTTCAGTTGTTTCAGGAAATTGTGTTGTTGTCTTTGCAGTAGGGACTCCCGTCTGGAGGAAACATGCCCCGCTCCTCCGGCCGGGACTCCGAATCATGATATATATGTTAAGCATGGTATAGGTCCGATTATCTGGTCTGATATATGGAGAAAAAGAACCAAAGGTAGTTATGATTTACAATGGCCTATTCACGGGACATTTGATAAAGATAAATTAGACTATTTACAGGAACGTTTGTTTGTGACAAAAAGTAGACCAGGGATGTTTGATTCACTACGGACTTGGCAGAAAGAAGCAGACCAAAGACGTAGGAAGGCAGAGAAAGAATTACAGAGACATAAGACCAGAACAGTGACTGAAAAGGTATATGACTCTGACGTAGCTGAACATCAACAGAAAATTTTAGAACATGACCGAAGGCTTCACTTACAAACTGATAAGTGTTACCCTTCCAGGACAGTACTGGATAAACCACAAGAGGAAGACCCCCTTTTAAACGATATGTTAGATAAACCCCGTTATATACTCCACCAATATATCCTACACTACATCCTCAACCTGCGCCAGGTAACCCTATTGTGCCAGCCCCGGTTGGATCTCAGGCGAGTGCTCCGCCACCCACCACCACCCCTCCTGTCACCAGACCTATAGAGGATACATCCCGCCCGACTGTACCCACCCCTCGACTGGCCCCCGTTTGGCCCACCCCTGACTCCTGTTTAGACACCACACATACCCCCCGTCCCATGACCCCGCGAAAGCGCACCCTGCGCGGACACTTGTTCTCTAATTCACTAGAGGAAGATGTCATTGAAGAAATGACACGGAGGTGGATGACTAATTGGAATGACTATGGGGTCAGGGACATTGTCCACACTATGAAACAATGGGATAGTTTAGTTCAGTTACATGCAGCCACCCTTATGTGCAACATTATAATACAAGAATATGAGGATGATGGTTCCTCAGCTCCCGCGGGACTGGTTGACCTCCGAAAACGTGCCTCTACTGGGCTGCCGTTTGGTTCTGGTCTACATGATTATGTTGTTACTCTTCTTGTATGTAGGGACCGCCTGTGGACATGTAGCCCTTCTATAAGGGCATCCATGTTTCCCATGAGAGAGGTTCTGCCGGTTTGGGGAGAACCGGTGACGGATGACGCTGGCCAAGTTATTACTGCAGGGCATTTTCAACAAATGTGGGTACACACCCCATGGAAAAGATCTGAAACATATACCCTAAAAGCTGCCTTACCTGACCCCTGTAGAACACTGCAGGATATTATAAAGAATTGCAACAAATTCTTGAATCATGTACTATGACGTTGTCCGATATTGACATGTTAATGGCAGCAGTAGTCCCGCAGGAAGTGTGGTCAAAAGTACGGAGGCACGACCATGCTGAACTAGGGGGCACGTGGGACCAATTGCAAGCAGCAGAAAGAGACAGGGTTGGGGGAGCGAAACCAGACCCACTTATATTGGCTCTCCCACTGCGTATTTTGGATTTAATGAAGACCATACTTGCGCCACACAGGATAAATTGGGATAAATTGGCTGCCTGTAAACAGAAAAAGGACAAGGGTGTTTCAGACTTTTATACAAGGTTTGAGGGTGTCTTTTCTGATTACAGCGGCCAAGACATGACTACTGAAGGGGGGATAAGACTCTTTGTTGACAAATTTGTGGACAATTTATTACCAGACATAAAGGGAAAATTGAAATTGTGTGAGAGTACTTGGCCAGTCTCTACTGCCACTGGAATACTGACAATGGCCCAATATTATGAGAACAGGGAGATAGAAGAACAAGAAAAGAACGAGAAAAAAACGAAGTAGTTGAAAACAAAGGTGTTATTTCAGCAGGCCTACCCTCAGCCCCGTCAACAGCAGTCCAGATCAAGGTCACAAGGACCTCCCAATGACAGAAGGCAGTCCCAACGCCCTCCCTGTTCTTCCCTCTCCTACAATCAGTGCACCTATTGCAAGCAGGAGGGCCACTGAAAAGAGTGACTGCCCCAATAAGGACAACTCCAAAGGCCGCCCCATGCCCCCACCGCAACAGGACTACAGACCACGCGGTAGGTCTGTTCCTGCAGACAGACCCCACCAGCAGGCCCCTTCACTGTCCCACAGTACCCCCCGCCCGAATTATTTTGATACTTCATCCCAGCGTCAATATTTTAATGATGACTATGATGCGTATGAAGGTCAGGGGTCCTCCTTTGACTAGGACAGCCTTCGACAGAGGGGGGTGGGACCAGTTTCTATTCCTGTTAGGCAGAATGGCCCTCACGTTGAGGTACAATTAGACGGTACTCCACATGATTTTTTGGTAGATACTGGGGCCACCAAAAGTTCTGTTAAACAGGAAGAGGTCCAAGGGGTCCCTCTGTCTGGCAATATTAACGTCTCTATGGGTTTTTCTGGTATTCCGGTGGCTAACCCCGTCTCCCAGCCGCTGCATGTTGCTATAGGTCCTTACACCATTAGCTCCCCTCTCATTCTTACTTCGGCCTGTAGTGAGAATTTATTGGGTTTGGACTTATTAAAGAAATTGTACGCCACCATTTATTGCTCTCCGGATAGAGTTCATGTCACTCTAGGTCCAAATATTTCCCCGTCACAATTTTTGTCAAAACCATTTCCACCTGAACTTCGAGATTTGTCAGACATTTTATGGGCCACACATAAGGACGATGTTGGATGTTTGGACATACCACCGTATGTCATACGCTTGAAAGCCAATGCCAAATTGCCTCGTCTTCCCCAATACAAATTATCCCAACACATTGAACAACAACTCAAAAATATTGTGGCCCAGTTGATTGATTTGCGTGTCATTGAAGAAACGCGTGGTAATGATTGTAACAGTTATCTGATGGCACCGCGTCTCCAGGACTCCGATTTGTTATTGATTTACGGGTGGTCAATAAGATTGTAATACCCCAGTTCCTTGTTGTTCCTGACATTACAACATTATTAACAATGATACCTGCCTCCGCTACTTGGTTCTCTGTTATCGATCTTAAGAATGCATTTTTTAGCATTCCCATTCATCCAGATAGTAGACACATCTTTGGGTTTTCACTGGGTGGTCGCAGTTTCCGGTTCTGTCGCGCTCCACAGGGCTATACTGAATCGCCTAGCATTTTTAGCCAGGCCCTCAAGGGTCAATTAGATGCCCTTGTTTTTCCTTGCTCCTCGACGCTGGTTCAATATGTGGATGACCTTTTAATAGCATCCACTTCAGAACAAAATTGTAAAACAGATACTGTAGCCTTATTGAAACATCTTGCACACCATCAACATAAGGTCTCCCTCTCCAAATTGCAATATTGTAGACAGGAGGTTATATACCTAGGACACCTCCTGTCTAAGGAGGGACGTACGTTGACGGCTGAGAGAATACAAGCTATACGAGATATACCGGTTCCAAGGACACAGAGAGACGTTAGGGCCTTTATAGGTATTACCTCCTTCTTTCGTCAATGGATTCCTAATTATTCTCTTTTGATAAAACCGTTTTTGCATCTCACCCACAAATATTGTCCTGAACATTTTTAATGGAATGATGATTTTCAGTCTGGTTTTGATGAATTGAAAAATACACTCTGCACAGCACCTGTACTGGGTATGCCTGATTATCGTAAAGATTTTCAGTTATATGTGAGCGAGAGAAATGGATGTTCACTATCAGTGTTAACCCAAGAGCATGGCGGCAAACAACGCCCCTGTGCTTATTTTTCGGCCCTACTGGATCCAGTGGCCCGTGCACTCCCGAGCTGTCTACGGGCAGTAGCCGCTGCAGCGGTCGCAGTGCGCCAGTCAGCCGGGATAGTCATGGATTCACCCCTCACCCTGTTGGTCCCACACACTGTTGACGCACTATTAAACAAAACAAAAACACAGCATCTTACTAATGCACGATTAACTACTTATGAACTGTAGGGATATCAGACATCTCACACGAGTCGTGGAAGCAACAATAAATGAAACAGCAGGAGCTCTGAGTAACATCACTGCAGAGCTCGCTGCTGACCGCCTTGTTACTCTTCAAAACAGAATGGTTCTTGACATTATCTTGGCAGACCATGGTGGAGTTTGTACTTTGATTGGATCGAACTGCTGCATTTACACATGCCCCTTCAGTGTATAAAGCTATTCAAAGGTTGCATATGATAGCTTCCACAATACACCAAGACGAAGGAACATGGTCCTTGACCGACTGGTTTTGGGGCTTGATTTCCCAATGGGGCTGGAAGATACTAATATTCCTTTTTGTGCTTGCTGCTGTATTCCTCACCTGTTGTCTTTGTGTACAGTGTCTACCTGCTTTGTGCGGTTGCTGTATGGCATCCCTTGCCCCCTGGCCTGTTCGCCCTACTCCAAAACACGCCTATGCTGTCCCTTGAGCAGGAGATAAAAGACCTTATGTCCATTAACATAGACACTGAATGACGTTCAAACTTGCCTCACAATGGCAAAAGGAGGGATTGAGAAAATGTACATAAAGTTAATCATACACCATAGCTGCTAGGCATCTGTTTATCTTTATTATGTTGCCATGTGCTCGACAAACCTCTTGAACTTTGATGATTGACCTTGTGCTCGCAGCCTTGGGCTGCAATCTGCTTATCGCTGCCATATTACTTTTTCCAATTACAGTTCCAAGAATTGTCGTGCTTAATCAGTAACTGCCAGAACAGGTTTGTACAGGTCTTTGCCACCTCCTGCCAGCTGCATCTGTACCTTCTCCCACCACACGTGTATCCCTGAAATATTCTGAAGGCCGCAGAGGACCTTGAATACGCTAGGGGTGGAGTTGTCCTCTGACTAAGCAGTTTTGTATGTATATAAGGTTGGGTGCCCCAGAGTGAAGGGGCAGCCTCCATAGGATAGTCACTTGACTGTCCTGGGACTCTGTATTAGCTCGAGCTATAATCCATGTAATAAACTTCTCTTTATTCCTCCAGTTGGTGACTCCGTCCGATTTGTGAACTCTCTGCTAAACTGACCCTAAGGACAAGGGTGTCCCTCCACCGCTGGGAAGGAGACCCTGGGTGGGGGTCTAATCTTTCCTGGTTCCTCACTGGTGGCCATCTTGGAATTCTCACTGGATTCTCGCAAATTGCCACATTCCTCTACTTCCTTGATTTTGGCTCCTGTAGCCTGGAATAAGTTGAAGGGCACTTCAATATATTGAGTTGCACAATCTCTGACCACCCTCTCAAACTTCTCCCTGTTTATTGTCGTTGTTCATGTGAGTGATGGCGGGTATTAGTCCCAGAGCCTTGACTTCACGAAGGCCTCCATTTTTATCTCATGTCCTCACATGTGTGCAACAGTGGAGTATTGCTTGGGTAGCATCTAGGTGTCACCACCTCAACCCTTGCTCATTTTTGGGCCTGTGCCCTCACCTCCCCAGGAGGCCTTGTGTGCCCTCTCCAGGTGTTGCTCAATGAGGAATTGTTTCACAACATCTCCCCTCTTCTTCAACATTGACACAAGGCAGTATTCTCTAATTGGTGACAACATGATTGATCACCAGAGCTGATCATGTCTCATTCATGCAGTTTTAAGGCAGTGGGGATCATTCCAGTGAGAGAGCGTAGCTTATATAATCAATATTAACATGAAATGCTTATGAACTAATGTGTAATAATGCCGGATAGAAAATATATTAATGTATTTTGCTAAAACGTGCACTTGAAATGTGCCCACGGGGAGTGGCCGCCAACATATACGAGGACTAATGAAACTGACTAATAATGTTGAAATGTTATGCTATGATATGATTTTACACTAATAATAATAATAGATATATGTGAAGGTTTTGCAAATAAATCATTAGGCTTTAGTTAGCATGAGTCGAGGCCTAGCTGCCTGGCTCTCATATTAAATGTAATTTTCTAACGTGCAGTGTGCTGACTTGCTGAAGGACATGAACGCTTGTTTTTCTCCAAACTAGAAGCTGAATGTAACTGTAGTAGATCCGTTCTCATGAAATTCGACTTGCTTGTAGAAAATTTCAGCTGAATGCAACACTGTAGACCACTCGTAGGTACAAGGTCGCCTGAACCGGTACAGACAATGGAGCCACTGACCGAAGATGTGCAAAGGACCACAAGACTATGAAATCATACCAGAAATTCCACCCGCTAAAGACGTCAATCATAAGGACCAATAAAATACGTGGGAACTGTTATGGGGTGACAAATTCGATGAACTAATGTGAAGACAATCGGTTAAAGATAGTGGGGTGCAACCCCTTGTCCAACCAAATTTTAGGGGAATGTACAACGAAAAGGGGATAAAAACCCTTGACACCAGGAAGTAAATTAGAACTAGAGACTAGAGAACAGGAGAGAATAGAGAGATAGAGCGAGGGGAGATGCTGATGCGATTTGCTATGATCCAGACACTTTGGGGGTCATTCTGACCCGGGCGGGCGGCGGAGGCCATTCTGACTTTCCCGCTGGGCCGGCGGGCGCCCTCCAAGGGAGCGCCTGCCGGCCCAGCGGGAAAGGCCCTAGAACACAGAGGCCGGCTCCGAATGGAGCCGGCAGTGTTGCAGGGGTGCAGTTGCACCTGTCGCGATTTTCACTGTCTGCTATGCAGACAGTGAAAATCATGCTGGGGCCCTGTTAGGGGGCCCCACGACACCCGTTCCCGCCATCCTGTTCCTGGCGGTCAAAACCGCCAGAAACAGGCTGGCGGGAAGGGGGTCGGAATCCCCATGGCAGCGCTGCTTGCAGCGCCGCCATGGAGGTTCAGCCCAGCTAGGGGAAATCCGGCGGGAAACCGCCGGATCCCCTTTTCTGACCGCGGCTTTACCGCCGCCATCAGAATGGGCACTGAAGCACCGCCAGCCTGTTGGCGGTGCTTCCGTTGCCCGTGGCCCTGACGGTCTTAGACCGCCAGGGTCGGAATGACCACCTTTGTCACTTTGCTTAGTGACTTGCTAATTTTACTTAGAACCATCCTTGCCCTTAGATTGCCCGTTTACACTTTAACTCCTTATGAGGGAAGTGCCCCTTTTACCCGATTGCTGAGTTCCTGATGGCGAACCAACTGAGTTTTGTGTGAGGAGGATAAGCCGCAAGAATTTGTCAGCTGCAGTGTGTGTGAGTGTGATGTCAGTGGTGCCGCGCTGGTCAGTTGCTGAGAAGGGTCGCGCACAGATTGGCAGCCGTCCGTGAGAGGCAATAGGTTGAGGAAGGTGGGTGAAGAGTGTTCTGGGAATAAAAGTCACTTCCTGATTAGATTCTAAACAAAATAAAAGACGCGAAAATGAAGTTTTTCAAGGCTTCAAAGAGTGCCTGGAAGGGAGATACATATATTATGGTGAGTGAAGGGGAGCCTACACCGCCTGAGGGTACTCCAGCTTATATTGTAATGGAGGAAAAGAGAGTCTCGCCATGTCTGTGGATGAAGCAGTGGCGCAAATTAACAGAGAAGGAGGGATGTTTAGCATTTCCGGAGCATGGAACGTTCAATACAAGAATCCTAGAGAACTTGAGGTGGATGTTAAGTGTGCAAAAGCCGTCTCCGAGACCAGGTCAGTATGAGGCATTAGCAGTGTGGGATTTAATGGCCATATGACAAAGACAGCAAAAATTTGAAAGGAGAATGAAAAGGGCAGAGAAGACTTTAGCTGAGGCTAGATGGGACAATGAAAGCAGGATGTGGAGAAGGGGAATAGTTGACGGACTTAAATTGTTTCCGGCAATAACACAGGAAGATGAGACACAGGGAAAGAAAGCCACCTGTAAGACAGACAAGGGTTCTAGCAAGTCAAAGGAGACTCAGAGGTCTTGGGTAGATGAAGATGATTCAGATGATGAAGAGTTTCTTAATCAGTTGTTACATGATCACCCGCCACCATATGCTATAAATGACACTGCTCTGAGCAGTAGTGCGGGTCCTGAGGATCCGGCACAGAGTTAGGGAATTACAAACACAGTGCAGACAAATGATACAGTTTTGATACAAAATGGTGTCAGTGTACCTACTGCACCAGACACGCAGATACAGTTGCAACCTCCGCCACAGATTCAAAGGATTTATCCAGATGTCCCAGTACTAGAGATGAATACGAGTATGATGGTGCCACCTGATCCGATATATATGAGATCAAAGCTAGTGCAGACTGAGCCAACTCCGCAATTGCTGCCCCAGCCGCAGCAACAGCTGTTTCCGGGTTACACTCCAGTTGCAAAACCGCAGTCAGTACCTACAGCACTCATGATGGGTCAAGCTATGGGAGTTAATGCTCCACAGGGTTTGGGATCTGGTCAGACACCAGCTGCCATATCATTACCAATTACTGTTGGCCCACCAGTACAGCTGTATGCGCAGGGTAAGCCTGGCGTGTGTGATTAGGGAGTGATGACCCAAGAGGCAATAAGAGGAGGGTTCACAGGAACTCCCCAAGTAATGACACCAAGAGAACAAGCAGCAGAAGGACTCAGGTCTTTGCTAGACCTCAGTCCGATTGGAGCTCCTTTAGAAACAATGAGGCAAGCAGGGCTAAGTGTGTTAGCCCCACAGACCATGAGTACAAATACAACACAGACACAATTGATGCAATCAGGAAACATTTTGTTGCAAGGCTTTTCTGCGCAACAGTTAAATGAGTGGCTAGAAAAGCTCAGTGCTTCACAGACTACTGCAGCGACCGCAGAGAAGTCAGAAAGAGAAGAATACCTGAATTTTGTGAGACTGGGTGTAGAAGCTGCAGAACTAGTGTAAGGAACAATGGGAGTGAACAGATTAGAGTCATACACAGAAGCAGAATTGAGGTATCTGTGCCCGAAAATCACTAAAGAAGTGGGCAAGGTGCATCAGAGGTTGGCAAACCTGGCAGACAAATACGGAATTGAAAAGAAGCTACAGATTAGACTTCAATTCTAAAGATTTTGATCACATGAGGTCTACCAGAATGAAAGCGCATCTTAAAGAAATACTGCAAAGTGTGCAGATTTGGGGAGCCTTAGAGAAGTGGGAAGGCAGATGGGCAAAGAAAAGAGATAAAGAGAAAGGCGATGATGCGGAACCAAAGCAGGCTAAAGCCACACCGGACACGGGGACAATAAAAATGTTACCAATGAGAGAAACAGCTGGAGGGGTTCTAGTCCATGTACCGTGGTCTAGGGGTGACATCCTATCATTCACTAATGATTATCCCAGGTTGAGGGAGAAGCCAATAGAATGGTATCAGCAGACAGACTGGTTTGTGAAGCTTGCAAAATGCCTCTGGGAGGACTTGAATACACTGTTTGAGATTATAGTTCCACCTGACTTATGGCTTGAGTGCAAGAGAGGTGTGGACTGGCCGACACAGGAAGCGGCAAGGGATAAGGTGACTGGAGCACCATCTGAGTAGGTGATGAAGTATTATCATAAAGTGATTGAGTTTTTGAAGCAGAAAGTGTTGCCGAAAGTGACAGATTGGCAGAAAATCAATCGAACCTCACAGGAGGCCAAAGAATCGATTCATACATACTATGAGAGATTGTTGAAGGCATTCAAACGTTACAGTGGTACTGAGGTCATTGAGCCGAAAGACATGAATCATCTTGTGTTCAGGTTTGTTGAAGGGCTGAGACCAGAGATTAGCCAGATGATTAAAAATCATTTGATCTGTTGGCAAGCAAAGCCGATTGATGTGGTGTTGCAGTATGCAAAATACTGTAGTGACGAGAAGGAGTTGAAGCAGAGAAAGTTGAAAGAGAAGGTGATGGTGATGCAGATTAAGGCAGCACAAGCAGGGAAATGGAGTACAGCAGATAATACAGCAGCAACCGCAGGGGAATGGAGTGTTTCAGGCACAACCGAGAGGTCGAGGTTTTGTGAACCGTGGTCCAGACTTGAATACCGTTGTGGTTCAAAATGATGTGCAGGGGATGAAAAAGGTGTCACCATGTCACGCGTGTGGGGCCGTGGGGCATTGGAAGCGGTAATGCCAAATGGTGGTGCAGGATGGTGTTGTTCAACAAAGCAATGATGTCGGTACTTTTCAAAATGTGAGGGGTCCAAAAATGAGGGGTCAGAATCAGAACTTCCAGAATAACATGGTACAAATGCCGGGGTTACAGCCCATGCAGCAAATACAAATGCCGCGTGTCCAACCAGCACAAATGCAGCAGGTACAACAGCAGGTTCCCATGGTACCTAGACAGCAAATGCAAATACCATTAGCTACAATGGGACAGCAACAGGTGATGCTTCCACAACAGGTCACAGGCCAAACAATGAGTCAAAATAACACAGTTCAACAGTTCCCATTGCGTGGTGAGGATGGAATAAACGATGAATGGTCGGATGATTGTTCAGACAGTGAGGAGTGCAGGCTTGCAGCGTCCCTATAAGTAGATCAGAGGGGTCCCTATGTAGAGGGGAAGGTGATGGGTCATAAGGTTTCGTTCCTAGTTGATACAGGAGCTACACACTCTACAGTCAGAAGTGCAGAGGTTCAGAAATTGCCACTTTCAGGGCGTACTATAAGAGTGGTAGGAGTAGCAAATCAGTTCCTGACAAATCCAATTACAGTCCAGGTCCAAGTTGAAATTGACAACTTCCAGGGATTACACAAATTTGTCTGTGATGCAAGTCCTGTATCCCTACTGGGAAGAGACTTATTGTGCAAAACAAGATGTTCGATTACCTGTTCAAATGAAGGGATTGAAGTGCAGACAAACAGTGATGATGAAGGGGACGATGGCCAGTTTTCAGAGTTAGAGACGGAGATTCCAAATGAGGAGTACCCTTTAATAACCGTATTCCCGATGCTTACAGTACTTGACTTGCCACCCGAGTTGCAGGGAACAGTAACAGAGAAAGTGTGGGACCTGACAGAAAAAGAAGTGGGATTGATAAAAGGAGTAGAACCGGTCAAAGTACAGGTAAAGCTGAATGCAGTGTTTCCGCAGGTACTGCAGTACCACATGGCACAAGATGTCCTCATTCAGGTAACGCAGATAATTGCGGACTTTGTAAAGCCAGGGGTTCTGAAAGAAGTGCTGAGCAGCCCGTGTAATTCACCAATAATGGGTCTGAAAAAGCCTTGTGGGAAAGTTCGAATTGTTCAAGACTAGAGGAAAAAAAACGAGATTGTGGTAAAATGCTGCCCCATAGTGCCAAATCCAGCAGTAATCATGTTTCAGGTTCTGTGTGATGCAGAGTGGGTCACAGTTGTGGACCTGTCTCAAGCATTCTTTTCAGTGCCTCTTCACGAGGACAGCCAGTTTCTCTACAGTTTCAAATTCCTGGATAAGGTGTACAGTTGGTGCAGAATTCCTCAAGGGTTTTCTGAGTCACCTTCCATCTTCAATCAGATATTAAAGAAGGACTTGGAGTCGTAAGAACTGCCTTTCAGTTCGACTCCAGTGCAGTACATTGATGATTTGTTAATTGCGTCCAGAACAAAAGACGACTGCAGGTATGACACAATTGCCTTACTGAACCCTTTGGGAAAGAACGGACATAAAGTGTCCCCAAAGAAGTTGCAATACTGCCAAAGAGAGGTGAAGTACTTAGGTCACCTGATTGAGAAAGGGTCGAGAAAAATATCCAAAGAAAGAGTGACAGCCATATTGCAGATGAATCACCTGACAACCAAGAGAGATGTCATGATGTTTTTGGGAATGGTGGGCTACTGTCGTCAGTGGATTCCCAACTTCTCGATTATCTCTAAACCATTGATAAAACTGACAGGCAAGGAAGTTCAGGATGACCCGGGTAACATAGGGGGTCATTCCGACCCTGGCGGTCCAAGACCGCCAGGGCCGGGGACCACAGAAGCACTGCCAACAGGCTGGCGGTGCTTCCCAGCCCATTCTGACCGCGGAGGTAAAGTCGCGGTCAGAAAAGGGGATCCGGCGGTTTCCCGATGGATTTTCCCTGCATGGGCTGAATCTCCATGGCGGCGCTGCTTGCCATGGAGATTCCGACCCCCTTCCCGCCATCCTGTTTCTGACGGTTTTTACCGCCAGGAACAGGATGGCGGGAACGGGTGTCGTGGGGCCACTGGCATGGGCAGTGCAGGGGCCCCCTAACATGGCCCCATAAAGATTTTCACTGTCTGCTTAGCAGACAGTGAAAATCGTGACGGGTGCAACTGCACCCGTCGCACCCCTGCAACTCCGCCGGCTCCATTCGGAGCCGGCTTCCTTGTTGCAGGGCCTTTCCCGCTGGGCCGGCGGGCGCTCTTTTGGCAGTCGCCCGCCGGCCCAGCGGGAAAGCCAGAATGGCATCCGCGGTCTTCTGACCGCGGAGCGGCCATTTGACGGTTCCCGCCGCCCGCCAGGGTCAGAATGACCCTCATAATCTTGTCCGAGAAAGAGATGAAGGCATTCATGGAATTGAGAGAATGTATGTGCAGGGCACCAGCTTTAGGTATGCCTGATTACACAAAGCCTTTTCTACTGTTTTGTCATGAACGTGATGCATGTTCTTTGTCTGTTTTAACACAGGTCCATGGAGGTGCAAACCGCCCAGTAGCATATTTTTCAGCTACTTTGGAACCAGTCGCAGCAGCCTTACCGGGTTGTTTGCATGCAATTGCAGCAGTTGGTCAAAGCCTCACACAGTGTGAAGGCATAGTGATGGGACATCCCTTAATAGTAATGGTTCCTCATTCAGTTGAAATTCTGTTAACTCGAACCAAGACACAGCATATGACAAATGCTAGGTTAACTAAGTATGAGACCATTATACTGGGGTCTCCAAATGTTTCCCTCAAGAGAATGTACTATATTGAACCCGGCAACTTTACTTCCTATTGAAAGTGCAGACATTAACAATACTGAGGAAGTGGAACATGATTGTCTTGAGGTAACAGAATTATGCACCAAACCAAGACCTGACATCAAAGGTACCCAGTTAGAAGAAAATGATTACATTATGTTTGTTGATGCTTCATGCTTGAGAGACTCCGTAGGAGTACTGAGAGCTGGGTATGCCATGTGTACAATCACCGGTATTTTAGAAGGTTCCTGACTTGAAAGAGTGTACTCTGCACAAGTGGCTGACTTAATTGCCCTTACTAAGACATGCCACGCAGCTGAAAACCTGAAAGTCACTATTTATACTGACAGCAGATACGGATTCGGAATTGTACATGATGTTGGCCAACTATAGTCACAGAGGGGTTTCATGACCTCTTCTGGTTCACCAGTGAAAAATGGTGAAAAGATTAAGGATTTGTTGCATGCGATTCAGCTACCTCTTGAAATTGCCGTGGTGAAATGCAATGCTCATGTTAAATCACAAGACTTTGGGGGTCATTCCGACCCTGGCGGTCATAGACCGCCAGGGCCAGGGACCGCGGATGCACCGCCAACAGGCTGGCGGTGCATCCAGGCCAATTCTGACCGCGGCGGTAAAGCCGCGGTCAGAAAAGGGAAACCAGCGGTTTCCCGCCGGTTTTCCCCTGGCCTGAGGAATCCTCCATGGCGGCGCTGCAGGCAGCGCCGCCATGGGGATTCGGACCCCCTTCCCGCCAGCCTGGTTCTGGCGGTTTTGACCGCCAGAACCTTGCTGGCGGGAACGGGTGTTGTGGGGCCCCTGGGGGCCCCTGCAGTGCCCATGCCAGTGGCATGGGCACTGCAGGGCCCCCCTAACAGGACCCCACAAAGATTTTCAGTGTCTGCATAGCAGACACTGAAAATTGCGACGGGTGCAACTGCAACCGTCGCACCCTTTCCACTCCACCGGCTCCATTCGGAGCCGGCATCCTCGTGGAAGGGGGTTTCCCGCTGGGCGGGCGGCCTTCTGGCGGTCGCCCGCCAGCCCAGCGGGAAACTCAGAATGACCGCCGCGGTCATTTGACCGCAGTGCGGTCATTCGGCGACTCCCGCCAGGCGTGCGGTTACCGCCGCCGGCGGGAGTCAGAATGACCCCCTTTGTGTCAATGGGAAACGGCTATGCAGATCAAGTCTCAAGGTTTTGCGCATTGAACTGTATATCATTCCAAGATCAGTGGGAATTGTTGCGTGAAAATGAAACATGTTTGAATTTTGCATTAAGGGTGGTTGACACATTAGATGAGCTAAAATCACTACAGGGACGTGCTGGCAAAGAAGAGAAACGCTCCTGGCAGAGAATGCACTGTGTACAAAGAGCTGATGACTTATGGGTTTCAAAGGAGGGGGAAATGGTTTTGCCAAACAGTCTTCTGTCACAGTTTGCGAGGTTCTATCATGGCCAAGCCCATATAGGGAGAGACGCAATGATCAGGTTGTTCAAAATCGATTGGTTCAATCCAAAATTCAGACAAGCTGCAGAGGTTATCTGTCACAGGTGCATCACCTGTAAACAGATGAATGCAGGAAAAGGGACTTTGGTAAATATGAGCTAAGTTGGGAGAGAGCTGGTGGTCCATTTAGCAGGATGCAGATGGACTTCATTGAAATGCCTGTGTGGAGGACTGAGGTATGTGTTGGTGATTGTGTGTGCATTCAGTCACTGAATCGAAGCTTACCCTACACGTAGAAATGACAGCCTCACAGTAGCAAAGCTGTTGCTTAGGGAGTTAATACCACATTTTGGGTTCCCGATCTCTTTAGAATCACATAGGGGCAGACACTTCGAAAATGAGGTGATTAAGCTCTTGTGTGCCCCACTGAACATTGAGCAGAAGCTGCATTGTAGCTATCGCCCTGAAGAATCAGGACTAGTGGAACAGATGAATGGTACCTTGAAGTCGAGAATGGCAAAAATGTGCGCAGCTACCAATCTGAAATGGCCAGATGCATTGCCCTCAGTACTGATGTCAATGAGAAATACACCTGACAAGAAAACAGGACTATCTCCTCATGAGATTCTGATGGGTCGAGCTATGCGATTGCTAGCAGTACCTGCAAATGCTCTTGTGAATATCACGGATGATATGGTGTTGGACTAATGCAAGGGTCTGGCTGATGTGGTCCGCTCTTTCTCTCACCAGGTGGAGGCAAACACATTGCCACCGATCAGTGATCCAGCTCACACCCTGAAAGCCGGTGACTGGGTTGTTGTCAAGAAACACGTGAGGACGTCATGCTTGGAACCGTGTTGGAAGGGGCCATATCAAGTAATACTGACAACCACTACTGCTGTGAAATGTGCAGGCATTCCGAATTGGATACATGCCAGTCACACAAAGAAAGTGACGTGTCCAACTGATGAGGAACTTGAAGTGTCCAAAATAACAGCTGCAGAGAAGGAAGTCTCAGGGCCGGAGAGTGTTCAAAGGGGAACTGAGACTGAAGGAGAGCCCACTGAGGACGGCTTAGTCACTCAAAGTGAGTTCCAGAGGGGTGACAGTGAGCCTATCTCAGCTGAGGTAACAGGGGAACAGGCGCAAAGAAAGGTTCTCCCAGGAGCAGACGGATACAGGTTTGAAGTTGAGCCCGTAACAGACCCTGAAGGCGAGGGTAAAGAAGCAGAGGGAGGTCAAAGTTAACTGACTCCTCCTGAGCCGATTGCAGGTCCATCAAGAGAAAACACCATAGCACAAGAGGAGGGTGCTGTTCAACGTTCTGAAAGGCCAAGCAGGAAGAAGACGCATAAAGGAGATAACTGGCCAAAGCAACAAGCCGCAGGAGAGAAAGTGGTCCCTTGTGATACAATACTGTAGAGGAAGAAGTTGACCCAACAAGGAAAGAGGATCTCGGTGAAGGAGAGTTACAAAGTGAACGCAAACTGAAAAGAAAAAGAGTCACAAACAGAAGGTACGCAGGTCCTGAATGGGCATATGAAACATCAGCTGAATGGCAACAAGAATTCTTGGCGTTCTGTTTTGATCGAGCGGTACCAGGTCAATACTACGGCACCTGAATTCAACTTTAGAAAAAGACTGTGTTAAAAATATTGAAATTAAAATCAAAAGCTGAGAAGCTGAGAAAAGAGACTGACAAATTACCGGATGTGACACTGATAACCTGAATTGACTCTGAAAACCGACTATGACAAACTGCTAACCTGATTTGACAAAGGGGGTCCTGGAGTGAGTGAAACGCTGTAAATACTCGCAGAGAGAGAAAGAAACTTTGCACAAGAAAAAAAGAAAAAATAGCTTTTATATCGTCCTCAAGTTGATTGTTTGCTTTGTATTATTCTGCTGTCTGATTCTTTACAGATCATGAGTTACACTAAAAGTAAGAGTAAAAAGGGTAGGATGTGTGGTTGGTTGAGTGCTATTCTAGGTATTGTATGTGCAATCATAATTGTAGGTGTAATTGTGGGAATGCCATGGATGGATAAGAAAGTGACTAACAATGCTTCAAAACCTGAGACTGCTACACTGACACCGTGGGAGAAGTTTGAGCAGGATACAAAATACTTGCATGAGGGAACTAATTCAAAAGGGGAACTATCTGCTAATGTCTTCTATCGCTTGTTGAATGAGTATGTTGACACAATGGATGGAAAGAATTGTTATGTGTGCACAAAGATTCATTCGTCAGTACAAGAAGGGGTTACTTACCGTAGCTTGTCGCTAACTTACGGGATAAGCTGTAGTTTGCTGTTAACAAGATTCTATGATCAAGAGCATGTGCAATACTTATACTCTAACTTAGATGTAGTGTTTTCTTTTGTGCCTGTGATTGAGTTTCTAAACAAATTAGCTAAGGAACACAGCATAAAATTAGTTAGGGGTTTCTTTGAGCCAACACTGATATTTGGGACAGTTTATGCGCACCGCAATAATCTAACCTGCTTTCTAACGCCTGTAGAGAAGAGCTTCTTAGATCACACTGATGATAGACGAAAGGCATTAAAGGAAAGGCTAGAAAAGGGATTAGAAAAATGCACGCTTGCAAATGATTATGCTTACACTGCCATAAAGACAGAGGGCAAGTTAGCTATAGACGCATTGCATGTAAGTAGGCTTTATATATATAGGCCGAAATCTGAGCATGACACTTTATTTGTGGGAACGAGTGAATGCAGGCATGTGTTTTTGTTTCAGAGTAAATGGACATTCATGTTAAATGGACAGGATCCAGCGATCCCTGGCATCTATTATATATGTGAACTTAATGCTTATTACCGTCTTCCAAAGGGATAGTATGGGACATGTTATTTGGGAATAGTTTTCCCAAAGATCTACCAGATTGATGATTTAAAGCAAATTCCTAAAATGTCTGAATTACAACATGCTAGACAAAAGAGAGAGACAGCGGCTGCTGTCGTTGGTGACATATTTGGAGCCATAATTCCTTCAGTAGGGGTTATCTTAAACTCCATAAAGATTCGAAAGTTGTCTACTATTGTGGATAACATGCTGACAAACTTCACAGGGGCCATACTCCTGATGGATACTGAACTTGCTGCGGAGAGAGCTATGACTCTTCAAAACCGGCTTGCTTTAGACATTCTTTTAGCAAAGAGTGGCGGAGTCTGTAAGATGCTTAATGAGCACAATTGTTGTGCGTTCATACCAGATAACAGCAAAAAGATTAGAGGTATGCTTACTAACCTAACAAGAGATAGTGCAGATTTGAAAGAGTTAAAGGAACCTGGAGTTTGGGAGAAAGTTGGGAAAGGAATTACCAGAGTAGGGAATTGGTTTAGTAATATTTGGAATGGGGTTCTTGCAAAAATATTAGGGGGTCTATTGATTGTTCTGATTTGTTTATTGGGATTATGGTTATCATGCAAAATTAATGAAAAAATAAAAAGAAATTTGACAAAACGAAACAAAAGAAATGAAGAAAATGAAAGGGAGAAAATGTTTAATGAGATTTGGGAAAGTTCACATGAAGGACAGGATGCTGAAATGCGCATTATGCGGAAAGTGAAAGGTTAAAAAGGGAAAGGTTTGTGTGATGACAAGTGTCATCAGAGGCGGGACTGAGAGAGTGTAGGTTATACAATCAATATTAACATGAAATGTTCATGAACTAATGTGCAATAATGCTGCATAGAAAATGTATTAATGTATTTTGCTAAAACGTGCGCTTGAAATGTGCCCACGGGGAGTGGCCGCCAACATATACGGGGACTAATGAAACTGACTAATAATGTTGAAATGTTATGTTATGATATGATTTTACACTAATAATAATAATAGATATTTGTGAAGGTTTTGCAAATAAATCATTAGGCTTTAGTTAGCATGAGTCGAGGCCTAGCTCCCTGGCTCTCATATTAAATGTATTTTTCTAACGTGCAGTGTGCTGACTTGCTTAAGGACATGAACTCTTGTTTTCTCCAAACTAGAAGCTGAATGTAACTGTAGTAGATACGTTCTTATGAAATTCGACTTGCTTGTAGAAACATTTTAGCTGAATGCAACACTGTAGACCACTCGTAGGTACAAGGTCGCCTGAACCGGTACAGACAATGGAGCCACTGACCGAAGATGTGCAAAGGACCACAAGACTATGAAATCATACCGGACATTCCACCCGCTAAAGACGTCAATCATAAGGACCAATAAAAGACGTGGGAACTGTTATGGGGTGACAAATTCGATGACCTAATGTGAAGACAATTGGTTAAAGATAGTGGGGTGCAACCCGTCCAACCAGATTTTAGGGGAATGTACAACGAAAAGGGGATAAAAACCCTTGACACCAGGAAGTAAATTAGAACTAGAGACTAGAGAACCGGAGAGAATAGAGAGATAGAGCGAGGGGAGACGCTGATGCGATTTGCTATGATCCAGACACTTTGTCACTTTGCTTAGTACCATCCTCGCCCTTAGATTGCCCGTTCACACTTTACCTCCTTATGAGGGAAGTGCCCCTTTTACCCGTTTGCTGAGTTCCTGATGGCGAACCAACTGATGTCCTGAGGACGAAGACTGAACCTGAGTGCTGACCCAAACGGAGGGTAACTATATGACAATGAAATTGTGATTGTCTGTTTTGCTTTTCCTTTCTAGGTACCAACTGCTTCTTTTGACAGAGACCATAGTTAGATGTTTTTTCCAAATTGATGTTACTAAATAGTTTTGCATGAAGCCCAACATGCCAATGCTAATTAGAGATTAGTTAAGAGGGTTCACTAAACTGACGCAAATAGACAAATGACTGAATCTATGCTTTTTTTAATAAACGTGGTGATGTTTCTCTGCTAAAGATAACCTATGCTGACGCCGTGTTATGTTCTAATATTCGTGATTCTTGCTTTGATGAAATCTTATGAGAGTTGCCATATTGTGACTATGCTAATGTGTTTCTTGGTTTTGAGACTAATAAACTTGCTAGTAGAATTGTAATCAATAGGGAATAAACTTCACAGAATCATATTAATCTGGTGTGGTTATTCATGACTGAAAGGTCATGGTAGTCTTTTGAGTTTAATAAATGACTTTAAATAATTTGAATTGTCGTATTACTGTGAACTTTGATGACATTATTGACATATTGATTGACATGTTGATTAGCTATCTCGTCCTAAGGTGTCTTCAAACAGGGTCAAAAGATTCATTGGCCTAAAACGAGTCCCAAAGTGAGTAAATTGGTCATAAAGGGACGCGTTAACACCAGTATCTGGAGACAGCCAGATTTAAGCCCTGAAGAGCCCAGGGCGAGTGTCAATCAGTGACACTTCTTCACAGAGTGGGGTGGGGTCAGCAGTTTAAATTGAATGTTTGGTGCGCGCGTGCATGTTTGAGTGTTATGAGTGTTGTTGATGGATGTGTGTGCATGCATGCGTGTGTGTGTTAAAGAATGAGTGTGTGTGATCTTTTAAAATGAATGTTTGTTGCATGCGTGCATGTTTGAATGTTATGAGTGTTAATGGATGTGCGTGCATGTGTGAAAGAATGAGTGTGTGTGATGTTTCAAAATGAATGTTTGGTGCGTGCGTGCATGTTTGAATGGTATGAGTATTGATAATGGATGTGCGTGTGTGCGTGTCTGTGTGTGAAAGAATGAGTGTGTGTGTGTGTGTGTTGCCCGCCTGCCCCCCTCCCTCCTAAAGCTGTCGGCCGCCACTGATCTGCACTAAATATATATGAGTATTCCCTAAACATTCACATTTCATCTCCTAAAAAGGTCTTCAGACACTAGCATCGCAAGTGTCTTGTGCTCTCAAAAAGATGTCCAAAAATTGCTCCTCTGAGGGAGGCCGTTTGGTTTTGGATACCAACCCAAGGTGGAGCACGATCTGATGATGTAGCATGCTATCTTCTGGGTGAGGAGATGTGGATGGCCAAAAGGAGAATACATGGGTCAAGGCAAATTAAAAAGAAAATGAAAAGTGCTTTAGACATCACATTCTGTGTTGATTTATTTGGGGCCTGTGTGATGGACCATTATATTCCTCACCTCCCCTTTTTAGGTTGAGCACGCAAGTGCTCTGGCCTGTTGTAAGGGTTGTGGGCTTTTAACCATGCCCACTGCATGCCCATCACTAGCACTCGTTCACTGGGCTTTCCTTTCAGAAATCCTTTGTTATCATTGGTAAATGCTTTACATTTGACCCTCCTTGGGGCAGTTTTTTTACCGCCTCGGCCATCAACCCTGTTACATGGATGATTGCACGTTTGCCAATACGTTTGACTGCGAGCAAAATACTTGTTCCTTTTGTGTCTCTCCTTCGGGCTCATGCTCATGGCAGCCGTGGCACTTTGAATCGGCTCACTTGTTTCAACTGTTTTACTTTTCATTTTCAATTTATGTGGCCAGAAAAGTCCAGTTAGGAATTTACAACGCTAATAGCTCTAAGTCGAGCAGATGGGAGGCCCATGGCATTGTAAATACTTGTTTAATTATGTGAGACTACACACATCTAAACTCAATCCATGGCCCACTCTCAATACTATGTAACTTACAGGAACTAGTCAGTGCTTAATTTGTAAATAAAAAGGTGCCATTGCCCAAAGCCCTCCTCTTAAACACTCGGCTGCTGCAGTTAAATTTGTGAACATGGAATACTGAGGCGGCGTAATCCTGAAGCTATCTCGAGCCTCTTCAATCCATATAAAGCCACTTCCTGCCCCTTCAGCTCACTCTAGAAGATTTCTACTTTCTCCCTTTGTGACGCTTTTTTTGTTTTCCCCTTCCTCCGTCTTTCTCATTTGTGTCTTTTGCTCGCAGCAAATGCTTGAGGCAGAAGAATAAGCCCCGGCCCTCAAAAATAAGTGCGGTGCTCAGCACCGGAAACTATAAACACAAATTAGGCACTGGAACTAGTGCTAACTAGTAGGGGCAAAAAAGGAACCTGTGTATGTGTTTTTAAATCATGAAAATTTGAAACTTTGAATAAGTTACAACAATGCTAAGCTCTGAAAATACATCAGCAACACTGTTTGTAGTAGTTTAAAACATATTCTTTTAAAACATATTCTTCTCTTTACAGCAACGGCACAGCATAAATACCCAGAAAGGAAAACCATCTGATTAGGCGTTTAAGGTAAAATGATGAATTAGCAACTGCATGTTGCATTATTTATTTTAGAATTACCTGCATGTTACCCAATTTGTTGATTTGTGTAAAAAGCACATGGCTGAGTGGTTTATTGTATTTATACTGCATTATTTATGCTTTAACTGTAATTTGTAATTATATCAGGCCCTTCTGTTTCTCAGGCTCAAATATGTCATTCTATTGATTACCTTTCAGAAGTCCAGCGCCACAGATAATGCTATGCAGCAATCTGGAATGATTTATAGTGACTAATAAAGTAGTCGAAGTAATGACATTTTCCCTTCTAATAAGAAGTGTGATTCCTGGCTGAAGCTATAATGGGCTGGCTAATAACCATGAGGGAATGAGCAATCACTAACGGATTAGCTTATACTTGGAAATGGAGTATTAACTACATGGGCTTTATCTGCAGTCTTAATAAGTTGCCTATTAGTTTTCAGTGAATAATTTTTAATTCGTGTAATAGCTTAGTAGAGTGACACATAGCAGGACTGCAGCTGATCTGACATTTCGAGCAACTTCACATAAAATGAAAGCTCTAGGAGCTCGAGGCCCATCTCCAGCCAATTACAGAGTTGTTCAGCACACCTCTTAACAAGATGAGCTTCAATTACATTAATAGACACTGCACTCATTAGTTAAGCAAACAGTGTTGAAGAGAGGTCGGGAATTAGTATTCATAGCTGCCAATTGGACCTGTGACATGTTCTACACCTCCAGTCCTTCCCGGATCTTCTGACAATGGCATTGCATTCTAGGTCTTGTAGTTTTGCACTTAACATTGTGCGTAAGAGATCGAAAATAGAAGACTGGAAAGATAAAATACGTTTATGTTTAAGGGGATACAGTCAAGGGGACGTGATTAAAACAAATATCTGCAAGGACGGTAAAGAGCAATGTACCTAAGGTAGCCTAATTTGAGGTACACAGCTCAGGTCTCCTCTCTTTTTAATGGTTTCTTTTAACTTCCAGCTAAGTTTGTCTCCACTTTTCACATATGGTTTATTGTTGACATTAAATTCCCATTGACAGCATTTATGTTTATTATTATTACTGGGGTTCAAAGAATGACATTGATGGTATCTTTGACTTGTTTCTGTAAGTTGTCAGCATTTAATTCAATTTACAATAGAAATGGCAGATTGCAACTTGCTATTGTATGAAAAGCTAGGACTGGCTAACATATTCACTCATGGCAGGGCCCTCTGCAATCCAAGTGCATTGGTTTGCTCTTACAGGCTTTTATGGGTTAGTTACATACACAGACCAACATATTTCAGAATTCCAATGAGGGCAACATAAACATGTCACCCCACCATGCAAATTCCTCCGTATAGGGACAATATCCAACAACAGGGCCTTTTCATGTATGTGCTGATGCCCGACCTCCTGAAATCTGGCCTTCTGGAAGCTACATAACACAACAAAGACGTCAAAAACGTAATGATTCTAAAAGCAGGCCTAGTGATGAACTACAATTTTTACCTTGAAATAAACATTTTGAAAAGAGAGTATTTATGTATTCAGAACTTGAAAACAGAAACTAGTGTCCATTCATACATATCACAGAAATGCTCATGACACAACATGCCTCATGTATCAATGATATATAATACACAACTCATCCTTCATAAGCGTTATCACCTGTATCCTCAACACAGCTGTGTCTCCCTAATGTACGTCCACCTATCAGTAAGAACACACGAATCAGATATGATCTTTGTCTGACATATCACCATCTGAATGACGCTAAATCAATGGTGTTTGAACAGAAGATTTGCAGGTGAATCACATGTACTGATAAAAAAGGTCACGTGTACATGACCAGATAAAGATCCAACAACCAGAACACGACAAACAATGAATTTAGACGGACACCCCTCAAGTGAAGCTTGAACTGTTGATTCTCATAAACATGTCTATTCTGGTTATGGACTGGTAGAACTCTGAGATATATGGCATATGGATATACACATAGGTATATAATAATGCCCCACATGCAATCCAAACCGCATCAGCACACATGCTGCAATGATTGCACACCCAAGTGCTTTGGTGTACAAAACTCTGAAAAAAACTTTACTTTCTGAAAAGAGACCACCAGGATCATATGCAATATGGTATTTAAAATGAACACTGCATACATGCCCATAATCAGAGCACACCACAGCAAACCCCTCCCTTTATGCCTGTGGTCAGTCAGATGATGATCTCCTGTGGCACAGCCACCTGAAAATGGGGAAACATACATCATGATAATAAACAGCTATTTTATGCCATGTGGCAGCTCTACATGTTCGCCAGTCGAGTTCTGTGTGCTGGCTGGTTGTAGAACATCGAGACTACTTTTAATTAACTCCTCTTCTTAGCCTGCTTGTGGGACTTCTTGACTGGTAGTAGTGTTTTAGTTAGGCTATGTAAGCCTGTAGCGTAATCTCTACCATTACATTCTGCAGAGAAACCATACATTCCCCAGTAAGTGGGCGTTCACTCTCTCCCAGTATTGGAGGAATGCATGCCTGAAGAAGTTTAACTCCTGGGGACCAGGCCCACTCTCTTTTGGAAAACAACTTCCAATATCCTTGCCAATATCTATGTTATTTATAAAAAGCATTTGTGATGTGGACAGCACCCAAAAGGATGTTTGCCATCGAATCACGTGTCTGATTGTCATTGAGTTGTTTAACTTTCAGTTGATACGGATCTCCCGTCATTCCAAACAGCTTTCCTCAGTGTTTACTAGAAGAAAGTCCACAAAAATCTACCATTTTGAGTGGTTCCTTGCCTAGTACGTTGAAGACTTCTGCATAGATGACCCGTGTAGATCTCTAGATTACTTCCTGAATACTACATTTTGGTGCTAGCTATTGTATGATGATGCCACTGTGATATAAGAATTTTGTCCTGAGGGTATTCTGTTGCAAGAGTGCATTTGGTGAGTTACAATTTAGATGTTTAATGGGTTCAGGTTATGCACTTTGATCTAGTAAGTAACTATAATCAGGAAATAAAGTGCTGTGTATGAATTTTGGTGTGTATGATGGTCTGAGAATGGGAGATAAGTTATAATAAAAGAAAATAAAGACCAGTCGTTTACACGTATTGGGTGAGACCATGTTGCAGGATGTAATAATGTATCTGTCCATTGAGGTTAATTATAATGGTCTTGGAGTCAATGTTCTTTTTTTGTTGTTTATTTTCAACTTAGCACTATCACAGATGCCCTAATATTTTGGGAGACTTTGCAATACAGTTATCTAGAAATTGTAATGATAAATGAAGATTAGCAGATAAGCACAAAACAGTAACTAGTTGGTGATTTTTCTTTTGATACAACACTAGGAGATACAATAGTTCGATCGTGAGCGGTAAGTTCATTATTGGAGTCATTTTTTAGGTTTGATACATTTTAATGAATTGACCGTGTTTCTACAGATGTGTATGTGCTACATTATTAGGGACATCTTGTTTGGGTAGCCTAATTTGATGTAATCTAAAAAGATGTTTTATAATTTATATCACACTGTTGTATCTTTAAATTCTGTAGACGCCTTCTCCTACCCTTCTCCAATATGGCATATTTGTTATATCCCTTGGAGAATTGCATGGGTCTGGCTGAACTATGCCAGTCTGCACTTTTTGCACTTTTTTTCTACTTGAGCTCTATATACTTTGTTTAATAATAAATTACTATTTTCACTCATGTCATACTAATGAGCAGTCAATGAATTTCAACACAATTACAACTGACTGATAGTATAGAATTGGATGGGGAGCACTGCAATGGAGTGATGGATTTAGCTATACACATTGAGGTGTTCCACACTTAATGGTATTTTGTTTATGGTTAAGTACTAGTTAATGCTGTGATGGGATGATTTAAATAAAGCAGCCCTATTGTTTATCTTCCCTCTTCTGTGCTGATTCTAAATTAAATAGACGTTTTGTGTGCTTTCGTATATCACTAGAGTCTTGATGTGCTAGGTGAATCAAATTTATTAAATGACATATTATCCTTTAGCTGTAAATATTGTTTCTTGAAAATCGATGTTTAAGTTTATTTTTTAAGACATCTCAATAATATGAATCGCACCATTCCTTGTATTTTATGGTGATGATGTAATTGCTATGAATGATTGGAGATCATGAATTCTCAGAGCCGAGTTAGTACACTTAATTTCCTTGAATTGTAACTTTTATGATCACGGTTCAATAAGAAAACCCCAGTTTTAAAGAAAAACACATATACTAATGAAAGATATATTGCAGAAATTTGTGAAAGATGGAAATGGAATGTCATTCATATCACAGTAAATCTTCAGGATAGAAGATTGAGGTCCTGATTCCGAGTTTGGCAGTCTGCGGACTGCCATGGTGGCGGCAGAGGTCAGACCACCGTAAGACCATGCATGTGGGCCATAGACCAAGGACCACTGCAGTCCCGCTGGCACCACCGGCAGCACAGACTGCCACAGTGGCGAAATAGGACAATGAGCCCGCTGGAGCCAGTGTTTCCGTCGGACAGATTACGATGTTGAATTCCGTCAATGTGACTGTGGCAGTCCAACCATCACGTCCCAGCTGGCGAAAACGTAGGTCTAAAAGGCGGGAACTCACCCGCAGGCAGCGTCACAAATCCTTTGCTGCCATGGAGCCGATCCTTAATGTCCTGCCGCTGCTTATAGATGGAGCCCAAAATTAACGCCTCAGTGGACGCAACTGACGGTAAGACAAAACACCTACCTATGTTCTGAAAAGCAACAACCAATCGACAGATCCCAATCCAGCTGGTATGTGGGTTACACCATGTGAACCAAGTACATTTTTTGTGTCTCAGGGCAGAGTCATTCACAATAAATGACCAATACATAGCCACATGATGCCCCCTTTGGGCAGGTCACTGACACTGCACCTCCATGCTCCACGAAAACACACGTCTGCTCATCCTAGTTTCTAGGACAGTGAAGTGTACGGAACATTGTGTCACACAATAGGAACACCACATTAACACCATACATAATTAAACAGACACCCTCACTTTGCTCACACGGCATGGCCTAGCAAGACATTGAACACAAATATGTATGGACGTGTCATTTAAACCAAGCCTTCCCTGAAGCATCCCTGCAATGGACCACACATGTCACCCACATTGCAAGACAATGGTAGGTCATTGGGATGCGCAATATGTTGTGAGACAAACATCGAACGCTGACAATGTAGACAATACCTGCACAATAGGGATGGTAGCATCAGGGGCACTCTAGGAAGGATGCTGTCCTGGGACATATTTCTCTTTGCACATGCCCCTAAACACTATTTGCACAAGAACCGGGCCTTCATGTATCTCGGGGACAACCAATAGTAGAGGCAAGTGGCATGCCAATCTGCCACGTGTGTAAGTGCAAGTCAAAAATTGAAATACAACAGCATGGCTCACACTTGTAGATGAAGTAGCTTGAAGGTATACACATGAAAATGAAGACATGGTCAATCAAATGTATAGGAAGGTAGCACAATTGAACAACCTCCATGTGTGGACAAACAAAACTTTAACTTGCACAAATGATACACATGTCCAATCGACATCCGGGGGATAAATCTAACACAATGCATGTTGAAATTGGCCAAGCCAAGATGAAATGCTTACCAAAGAAAACAAAACACAATGCAATTCCACCCCAATTGGATTATCACCCACATATCCATACAGTAAACATGTACCCTTGTCCTGGGTGATACCAGCACTGACCCCAAAGTCAGATCTTGACAACCACATCAAAAGAAACAGCAATCAGGGTGAATCACACACAGCTGTAGGCATCCAACACAATTTACTCAGGAACAACAGAGGGGTAGAAAAGTAATCACAGGAAATATGTGTACCCAAAAAACACCTTGGGTTTATTAGCTCAAGAATAAAAAAAATGTAAGGCCATTGGCCAGTCCATTAGAAACTTTCTGCATAGTACTGTGCACCAGCTTGACTTTGATCACTGCCAAAGAACATCCACAGCAAGGAGCATCAAGTAGGCATGCATGCACCACAGGGATCGTTCTTGGGTGGGATGGGTTTGGATTTGGAATGAATGGGTTTGGGAGGGGTGGTCTTTACCTTTTGAGGTGGTTGCCTTCTTTCGGGGTGTGAGCGGTATAGCTGCTTGCAGGGGGGCAGCTGTGACAGAGGACGATTTGGATGTGGAAGGGATAGGTTGGAATGTGGGTTTGGGGGTAGACAGAGTGCATGTCTTACCTTTGAGTGTTGATGCTTCTGGTGTGTGTGTGTCTGAGGAATGCTTCGGTTTGGGTGGTGTCTGTTGTGTGTGTGAGTGTGGGCATATGCATTTCTTGATGGTCTGTGAGGTGGAGGTGCTGGGTAACGTGGGAGTGGTGGCTGTGTGTGTAGGTGTTGGGGTAGTGACCGGGGGCATGGTGTGAGTGGTGGCTGTGTCTGTGGGTATTGGGGTGGTTTCTGGGGGTATGGTGTGAGTGGTGGCTGTGTCTGTGGGTATTGGGATGGTGTCTGTAGGTATGATGTCTATGGGTGCTTAGGTGGTGTCTGGGGGTATGTTGGGTGTGGTGGACATGTCAGTGGGTGTTGGGGTGGTGCCTGTGGGTATGCCAGTTTTGGTGTGTGGGTTGATGGGGTTGGGGAGCTGTATGTGGGAATGGTGGTTGTTGTGCTGTGTGTGTGATTGTTGAGTGCTTACATGCTGGTGTCTGTTGTGGTGTTTGTGTGCTACTTGTGTGTGTTGAGGTGGGTGCATGTAGATTTGTCTATGTGCTTAGGAAAGGTAGGAGAATAGGGACATTGGATGGGGAAGAGGTAGATGGTGAGGGGAGGTGTGTTGGTGGAGGATGCTGCCATCAGCGAGAAAGCCAGAACCTGAAAAGATCGCTGTAGGCCTTCGAGGTATGCAACCATCTGCTGGAGCTGGCTGCCCTGCACATGGATGGCATTCAGAATGGCAGTCTGACCCACAGACATACTCCTCAGGAGGTCAGTAGCCTCCTCACTCAGGGCAACAAGGGTAACTGGGCAGAGGGTGCGGTGCCTGGGGCGAAGGAGAAACCCACCCCCTTGGATATGTAGGAATGGCCAACTGGGTGGGGAGCAACAGGGAAGGTGGAGATGGAACTGGGGGTGGCAGAAAAGGATGGAACAGGAGCCGGTCCTGAAAGGTCCGCCACCACTAGGGAGTGGTCACTGGAGGAAGAATCTGAAGATGATGATGTGGAGCCTCTGTCCTCCGTAGCACTCCCCTCATCCTCTGGGCCACTGGGTCCCTCCATGTTGGTTGTCTCATGATTGAAGATACTGTGGCCAGCTACTTCCCTGCTTGGTTCTGCCCTGTCTCCTCCTCTTGCCTGGTGTGATGCTGAAATTACAAAGACAAATAGGGTCACTACGTATGCCTGATCATACTTAAACAACAGCTGTGATTCACAAACATTATCATGATGTACAGTAGCCACAAGCTACCGCAAAGTGGCTCCAAAATTTGCCACACCATATGCATGCATGCTACATGACGTCAACAGAAATTCTGTATCACAGACAACTCCAGTTCCACGGGTGAAGTTGTACAATCACAGTACCCACTGAATAAGTAGGAGACCATCACCTTCAATGGTTTGCCCCATGTAGCATCCCTCAGGTCCCTGTTGTCACACAATAATAGGGCAATGCCAAGTTAATTTCCACAGATCCCACACAAGGTCATGCATACAGCTAATGTTCATATACACAATGTCACATCATGAAGAAATGATGGCCAATTAATCCAGCCATGTTGCTGAAAGAAGTGCAGTATCCAGAAAAAGGTGACATGGAAACACCCATGTCATACTTGACAAAATAAACATTGGTCACTTTGCTATTTACATTGTATAAATGGACTCCTGGAGATTGTACTAATGTTCCTCAGAGAGATAACACATCATGCACAGAAATGTACACTGGAGACAAGTTGGTCAAAATGTCAGGGAGATTTGTCTACAAAATCCATAGCACAATAAATCAGGTAGCCCCATGGAAATCACCTCTCTTGATCGGTACTCTTGACAATACCGTACTCTGATTGTATCAGTAGAAGCCATTAGTCCAATGAAAGTTCTTAGAGACCCAAGTATTCTCAAGTACCTGTAGAAGACCCTTAACATGTTGCTCAATGGGAAGGCATATCACTGTCTCTTTTTGTCATGCAATTACAGATTTCCTTTGATGAATGGTTGACCGGCCCTTATAAATTATTGTGGTAATTTCCATATCATTGTGTTCTTTTGTGTATTTGGAGAGGTTTATATACTGATTGTTCTGGTCCTGATGAAGCGTCACTGGATCCGAGAGGACCGCATGACGCGAAACATGTCGACCTTATTTAAGGAAGTTATATAAATAGTTTGAACTCCCTTTTTTCTGTTTTTGAAAGTAATTGAGCATTGACACTCATTTTTAGTACTTTCCTGTGTTTTTAATCTTGGTGTCATCCTTGACTATTGATTAAAATGATGATATATGCAACGATGTTTAACCAATTTTAATTTTATTTTTCTTATTCTCTCCTTTTTACGGGTGCTTGAGTGTAGGCATGTCCATCTAGAAGGTGCTACTTTTGTAGTGACCATCGGTACAACACGGCTTAGTGCCCCCCCTACGTGGGGAGCCCGTCAGGCGTTGCACTGCCGGCCTGGCGAGGAGCATTACCCGATGATGATGCCAGTCATCCATTGTGATGCTTGAGGGCACTCGCTCCTGTTAATTCAGGTCTCCCTAGTTCATTCATTTTCTTATTGTATGGAACAGTGTACTTGTGTTTTGTCGTGGTTGTACACAACCTCACATGATTCCCACATTACTGCAAGTCACTCCTTGATGCATGTCAACACTTAGGTAATAAACGTTCATCATTTACCATGTGCTAAGGACGTTGCTAAATGATTCTACATCAATGGCATGAAAAAGCACATTGTGGGTAAAAACTGTAGTCCTACCTGTCATGTCCTTCATTGCTACTGCAGTTATACATTCCAAATTACATCGAATGATGGGTGAGTGTATGTGTGAGCCACCAAGCACTCCTGTCTGTGCCACCACATGAACTGTAGCCACATGACATATTTTCAATTCCAAACACATGTTGGCATGCGCACATATGTGAGGGAATCAGACACCATCCCATGAATACAGGTAGACCATGCATGAAACAGCAGTGAAAATGATATGGAAACAGTGAAAGGTACACATGCTAACGTGTAGCCACAAGTAATGATGGCAACAGTTATGTCACCAAAATCATGTCACTGGACAATCACTACTTACCAAGAGAAAGTATTGATCTGAGACTGCACCCAAAGGGCAATGTATGCTCTGTCACATGTATGATGGCAGCCGTCACATGACAGGCAGTAGTGAGGCACGAGCACTTGTCACACGCTGAAGACAAGTGGCCTGTGGGGGACAGATGCCAAAAGATTCACTGAGCAGACACATGAATGAGTACAGTGATCTATTACTCCATGTTGTTTGGGCTGACAAACTGAAGACAAGTTGACTGTTGGGTACAAATGACACTCACAACAACAAACATGTCCAGATTAATCACTGTACTCAGCCATGATTTGGCATTGGAGAGGTAATTGGTTGTGGACTGTACTCTGTTGTGACATAGGTCACTGGGCCAACAGGTAAGGCACATTAGCATGCATCAACTACCATACCTACACAAACAATCACTCATATTGTGTGTCACACATGGCCCATCTCCAATCTTCAGGAGGAGTTGGCAGACTCTAACACATCAACTTGGCAATGTAACAGGCAGGAATATACCCATGACTCACCCCCTTGTAGCTGCTATGCTCCCCTCAAACGCCCATCAAGCGTGGAGTAGGCCACTGCCAGAATGTGTGCCATTAGTGGGGTCAGACTCGGACGTGTGCCCGCCCACGTTGGTAGGACAGCCCCCGCTTGACCGCTGCAATCTTCCCGGCCCAGCATCTCATGTCCCCACCACTTCTTGTTGCAGTCGATGTTCCGCCGGCTATGGACCCCAAGGGTCCATGATTTACAGGTGATCTCTCTCCAAATACCTTTCTTCTGATGTGTGTTGAACTGTATGGATGCATGGGACAGCTCAAAAGTTTACATATCCATTTGTTGCACAAAGGATTGAGTCACACACATTTCAGAAACACCAGCCATAAAAACATGTAATTGTAAACACAGCACAATTGTAAATCACACATGCTGATAAGTACAGGGACATGACTACACACGTTTGGAGTCATCTGCAGACTAACCCACTACCCTGCTTATGGCCTACACTGACTAAGCAAGCCTATTGACATCAGTTGGCCTAGGCTCAATCAAAACACACTGTGATCTGAGCCACAATGACAGATAGCACACCATTGTGGCCTTCTGAAGGGTACACTCCTTGGATCAGACTGGACAGACACATGTGCATCCAGCCACATTGACTCCAATGCATACAGTCCCTACAGGCAAATACCAAAGCACATATTTCACTCTAACACTTAAGTGACAATGAAAGGGCTGCCATGGGTGGCACAGAAACTCTCTTCCCTGTGCATGTGTGGACATGTGGGTACCCATTGGTAACTCATACCACTTCAGGGTGGTTTTGTGTGGTATGTACTTGTAGCACAGAACACACTTTTCACCATATGTGGCAATCTTACAGATTCAGATCAGTTAGGTCTGATGGGTTGCATGTAACCAAGCCAATGAGTCACATGTCATGCCTCACCAGACCCAACCAAATATCTGCCTCGTTGGTTTGACACTTGTGCAATACGCATTTACTGGGAAAGTATGACTTGTGTAAAAGTGACAACAGAGCTATGGGAGTAAGGTACCTGTCATAATCCAATGACATACATTGACAATGAGGCAAATGCACAAATGTACTAAGTCATGGAGCCAGTGCCCATCCCTAATGGAGTCAATGGACAAAGGCCTTCAAAACAAGTCTTGTCACTGGAGACTCATTGTGGCCACATGACAGGATATGCTGGTGTACAGGGAGTGGGCCTGGTGCCAAAATAGCATAGGCACAGTTACTCTACCCCCGCCTGGCCTATGTCCCATACTGGGAGATACATATGACAGGCCCTGGTCTCTGCAGGCTGAGCTACAGAACCTACATGACACATTTCCATCACTTCCATGTCTGACAGTTCATACATGTGGTTTGTGACTTGTGTGGCACTCTGAAGGGCACAGTAATTTTCATATGGTTATCATACAACAGTTTGCCAAGGCCAGATGTGGGCTGTGTGTGCTGTGGCATTATACACATTGCTAACAAGATCGTCAAATGAATCAAACAGTATACAAACACAGCTCATGGTGTGAAGCACATATATGTAATTTGACATTTACAATCATCTTGTCCACAGATATGTCATTGTATGGCTGTAAAGTATCCTGCCTAGATATGTGAGTGCAACACAGTGAAGATCTAGGCCTTATCACACATCACACAACACAATGTTAATCTGAAATACATAGGTATTATTCTACACTACCTCCAAAATATACATCCCTTGTATGGCACACAAAATGTGACAACACACACCTAAAAATTCTAACTGGCACACAGAGGCACATTGTAGCCTATCAGTAAGGAATGGTTTTGAACTGAGTCAAATATGGTTATGAGGTTCTTACCTGCTCCTCTGGTGAGCCATAGAGCTGGCCATAGAGGGCAAGGACCTCATCAACAGGCCTCTCCAGCTCCTCAGGAGAGAAGGCAGGGGCCCTTTCACCTGCTTCACCTGGCATTATTGCTCCCAGATGCGGCACACAGCAGCTGAAGTGGTGGAGGTGTTGATGGCAGCAGTGTGAGGAGTCAAGTGAATGAATTTGAAAAACGTGGGGTACATGTGTGCCACGTATGTGGTCATCACCGCCTATGACCACAGCCATTTGCCTGGGACTGTCACAGGCAACAACATTTGCCTAGGGCTGTGTCCACCGCTATTTGAACTGCCTACTGCACTGTCAACTCCTGGCAATGGCCGTTGGCTGTTCCTAATGTCCAATGAAGTAGTTCAGGCATCTGCCATTTTGGTCATAGGAAATGCAGTATTGGGCCTGATAAATGTGTCAGAACACCAATATATATGTTAGATCATCACAAACATTCTAAAGCCTTGCTGTGTAGGTTGTACTACACAATCACCAGTGCAGTGTGTTGCCTGGCACAGATGGCATATGGCAGCGGTGCACTGTTCGCAGCCGCTGACGGTATTTTTTCTGGTCAGAGCAGACTGTTACATATTGAGGGCCATTTGAGGGGCAGATAGTTTGGTGTTGCCCAAATCCATGTTGTGGACACGTGTTGACAACCATGGGGTCACATTTGACACTTGTGTAGTTGGCAGCTATGATGTGTACTGGATGTAATGCATTTCCAGTCAGAAATGCTTTGTCACCTGATTTTATTGCTATACATCATGTGTGTTGGTATGGACACATTAACTAATGCTCCACCTCATGTATTTTCACACATCAATTCCCTGAGAGAGGGAGGAGGCGAACACCTCCAGTGTATTGACCATTGCCAGACCTTCAAACCATGGAGGAACGTCACATCATAAAACAGTACTGTCTGAATAGGAAAATAATTCTGGAATTATGTTCTCAGTTAGACCCATATCTGATGCCTAAAACAGTAACCCAACATGCATACTACCCATTGTTCAACTCATAGCTGTATTACACTTCCTGGCAACAGGGTCCTTCCAATTTACAGTGGCTGTATCTGGTGGTATGTCCCAACCTAAGTTCAGCCTTGCATTAAGAGATGTCCTATCAGCAATGATGAAGCACGTTGACAGCTATATCAAGTTCCCCGACATTAGGATTTAGCCAATGTGAAGGGTGACTTCTAAGGTTGTACTCACCTCCCATATATGGTGGGAGCCATTGATGGCACACATGTTGCCTTGGAGCAGGCTAGTGCACAAGTCTCTCTCTCTACAGGAAAAACGTATATTCTATCTATCTATCCATTCTACCTGGTTTCGCCCATAATTCCTCTGTAATGCGTAACAGCACCCATCTGATGTCACAACTGCAACCAGAGAAGGCCTGGCTGGTTGGTAAGTCACATCTGTCCGGATTCTGTGTGAGCAATGTCAGGTGCTACAAGCATGAAGTGAGTGATTTATTGTTGCACTTATGTCTCATTCTTAAACAGGAGACTCAATATATCCAAACCATCCTTGGTTATTGACACCGCTGAGGAATCCAACTACGTCAGGGAAAGTAAGCTTTATTGAGGCCTATAGAAGAACGCGGAGGGCAGTGGATTGGGGTTCTGGGCTCCTGATGGCCAGATTTTGCTGTCTGGACAGGACTGGTGGAGCCCTCCTCTACTCACCCGGGAGAGTGTGTCAGATCACTGTGGCATGCTGTATGCTCCATAACATTACCCTGCAGTGGAATATCCCTTACATCCTAAAGGAGAAGGAGCCTGCAGTGCTATTAGGTTAGAATCCCAAAAGGCCAAATGAAGATTATAGAAGTGAAGAGGAAGGACCTGACATGCGACAAGAACGCATCAACAGCTTCTTCTCATGAGTGTAAGTATGTCATGAGATGTCATGGCTTTAATTGTACAATGAAGTGTAGTTGGGATACTGTGTGGTGTCAATTCTTGGAAATAGGGAGCTGATGCTCCAGCAAAATCAGCCAAAGGGTGTTTGATGAGGTTGCTTTTGACAGATCCACATCTTGATGATGTTATTTTGTTTGTGTTAGATTTATTATACTGTACTTTGGTCTCCAGATGCTTGTTATTTGACTTGTGTCATATGTATGGTTTCATACCTATACTCCTTGTTTTGTTCTTTGTTCAGGTGCCTTCACCATGACATCTTCATGTGGGCAATCCAGAGTTGTGACATTGGCAGGTATGTGATGCTGTTCAGACATACAAAGTGGACATGGATTTTTCCTGGGAATGTAGGTCACAGACTTTGGATGTAGAAGACCTGTGCCCAGACAGTTTGCACAGTGATAGGATGGAAATTAAGAAGACTCCATTGGACTTGTTCCTTGTCACGTGGTGGCCCTGATGCATCATGTATGTCATCATACGGTAAGAAAATATTTAGCCATAAGCCAAAATCATGTTACTTTCCCTTCACATTGGCTAAACACTCCTTTGCATGAAGTGTAGCTGTTGATGTGTTTCATCATTGTAGGCCAAAGTGTCTGTGCTGCATCACTGACATGTGTTTGTGTCATACCACCAGGTGCAGAAGCACTGGATTGTAATGACCCTGTGATCAAAAACAGTTGTACTGCCATCTGTCTGAGTCTTGCATTATATGATGCTGGATTACTTTTGTGTGGTAGGTGATATGGCTCTAGCTGATGACATCAACCATTTTAATGTCAGGCCAATATTCTGATAAATCCCTTCCTTTTTATAGTGTTGAGGTCTGTACCTGTACATTTTCTCATTTACCCAGTATGATTCAATCACGTATGATTTGCTATGTTTTAGACATGTTGACATCCTATGTGCTGAACAGTGTAGTAAAATTTCTTCTTTGACAAGACACTTGTATGTATGTGTTTGTGTGGAACGGTTGTAATCCTGAGCTGGACACTGTGTACATGCAACATATACCTGCTTGCCCAAGTACCTTGGATCATCATCATATGATTCACATTGTCTAACATATCTACATGGCTAAATGTGAAATTTAAGCCACAGACAATGAGTTTGTGCCAGATGAATTAATTGCAATGGTACTACATACAGAAAAGATTTGTGACAGAAATGAACAAAAATGTAAAGTGAAGGGGTCAGTCACGGTGAATGAAATCATTGGAGTAGATGCCACACCATTTGAAGTTCAAAGTCCTGAGTATTCCTCCCATTGGAAATGGTGTGTGATTCAGGATCAGGCCACAGAGTTTGTGTGACACATGAAGGAGGACATTAAGGAAAGGTTGTATTGCTCGCAGTGGTGGGAGTCTTGCCATCTGCACCTCCTGGATTCTTTGCTGGACGTCCTCCTTTGTGAGGGGGGGGTCAGCTGCTGCAGTGTAGAGGCAGGGGTGTCTGAGGGTGGTTGTGCCTCTGGCAGGGCCTCCCTTCCTGTGGCTGCCACTGATGTACTTTGGTGTGATGTGGTTGCCACACAGTAAGGGGTAGATGGCAGGGTGAAAGCCCTGCTCAGGGTGGTGTTGATTTCCCTCTGCACCCACTGTTAGGGTGTCCATTTTGTTGTTATGGGCATCTTTTTTACTATCACGATCCTCTGAAGCTGCTTCATTTCTTGGAGTTCAGACAACACCTGGCCCATCACGACTTGGGATTCCTGATAGACTCCCAAGGCATTGCTGATTGTGTCCAGGCCAACAGCAGCCCCAGCGGCCTCACTCTGCTGGCCCACAGCATCCCTCCCACGCACACTACCTCCACAAGTCTGTGCCCTTGGCACAGGGTGCCCTCTCTAACTGGATCCTTGACCGTCAATGTAAGGAGTGCTGAGTTGAAACCCTGGGGGGCACAACATGGGGGAAACTGTTCTAGGTAGACAGGTTGGGGGGGCGCATCGTTGTTTGGGATATTGATGCAACAGGACTGGGAGGTGACGTTGTGGGTACAGTGAGTCTCACTGTTGCCCTCTGACCCGGTAGCCAGAATGGCCCAGGAATGTCCTCCACACCCACACGTCCAGGAGTGTTGTCATCACTGAGGGCATCAGCCAGGGGAATAGTGAGTTTCTGTTCAGTGGCCTCCCTGTGCCCAGTGGCAGCTCGACCTATTGATGAAGGAAGTACATTGTTACTGGTTGAAGTATGACATCTACCCCCAAAGGTTTTGCGTTACAGTGAGCAGAGACATTGGACATTCTTAAGTTGTAGGTTCACCTATTGTAGCATGTTACCATGGTATTTGACATGGCATGGGTGAAGCTTACCTAACTACTTATTCAAACAGCTCTTGAGCTGTTCAGATCAGTTGCACTTGGATGATGGAATGAAAATGACGTCTTACTAATAGTGAAGTCAACAAAGTAGAGAGGCAGTATATGCTGTTGACCATTTGAAAGCCTTGTTGAGTGAGATACAGGCAAACATAGACCTTTGTTGTGTATGTAACTGCAGTCATCATGTGTGCAGTGCTGGGTCAATGCGTTTCTGCTGCTACCAATCTGCTGATGCAGCTTTAGGCCTTAGGAATACTTGGTGTACACACTTGGTAAGGTGTCATTCCTGTCCTCAATAGTTTTCCCTTGGGATAGCAGGTTAAGAAAGAGCTAGGTAGACAGACACCTCTCTGAGTTAAGCATGATCTCTATATTGCTCACTCACAGGTGAGTAAAAATCAATTGAAAGTTGACAAACAGGTGGATTTGGTCTGGCTGGCGGTTGGAATTACAAACACAGGGCATCCTGGGAGTTGCAATCAGGTACTTCACATACTTGACAAACTGTATCCTCCCAGATGAGTATACGTAAATTGAGAGTTAACAAACAAGGTGTTATGGGCAAGTAGCTACTGACCTGGTGGTTGGAATTACAGACACAGGGCATCCTGGGAGTTGCAGTCAGATCACTCCGTGTACTTCACATATGACAAATGGTATCCTCCCAGGTGAGTACACTTCAAATGAGAGTTAACAGACAGGGGTGTATGTGCAAGTGTCCACTGGGCTTGTGGTTGGAATTACAGACACATGGCTTCCTGGGAGATGCAGTCAGGTCACCCTCTGTACTTCATGCACTTGACTAATGGTATCCTCCAAGGGGAGTACACTTCAATTGAGAGTTAACAAACAGGGTTATCTGGGCAAGGACAGACTTCCTGGGAGTTGCAGTCAGATCACTCCCACTACTTCCCACAGTTGACAAATGGCATCCTCTCAGGTGAGTACACTTCATTTGAGAGTTAACAAACTGGTACATGGGCAAGTAACCACTGGGCTGGGGTTGGAATTACAGACACAGGGCCTCCTAGGAGTTGCAGTCAAGTCACTCTCTGTACTTCACACAATTGACAAATGGTATCCACCCAGGTGAGTATACTTCAATTCAGATTTAACAAACAGGGGTACATGGTCAAGTGACCACTGGTTTCGTGGTTGGAATTACAGACACAGGCCTCCTGGGAGTTGTAGTCAGGTCACTCCCTGTTCTTCACACACTTGACAAATGATATCCTCCCAGCTGAGTGCACTTCAATTAAGAGTTAACAAACAGGGGTATATGGGCAAGTGAACACTAGGCTGGTGGTTGGAATTACAGACACAGGGCCTCCTGGGAGTTGCAGTCTGATCACTCCCCATACTTCACACACTAGACAAATATTGGGTATTATTTATCTGTAGGCAGACTGCATTTAGATTGGAACATATATTTACATGTTTGAGACATACCATGATTCCTGGGATGATTTTTTGATATTGAAAGACTTACAGGCACCATTTTGATTTATGGCATGTGATGGGCCTTGGTAGCTGTGATGCTGGATCCAACAATACACACTGGCAATGTTAGATATTAGATACTCTGGGTATTGAATGTTGGTGAAGTACATGAACAACACAGTTGCAAAAATTGAGCTGTGAGCATACAGGACATTGCAGTTTTGCGACGGTTTTTGTGTGGTAACTTACCAGACTCCACTCCCCCAGGTATTCCTGTCAAGCCCTCAGGATGCAGAATGGCCAAGACCTCCTTCTAGGGAAAGAGCCTTAATGTGACAGTGGGAGGGTCACTGCCAGTCTTGCTGGACTCCATCTGTTGCCTGGAGGCCAGGGAACACATCTTCCCCCCTCAGGTCGTTCACCTCTTCCTAATGTCCTCCTTTCTACACAGGGTGGTGCCTACAGCTATCACTCTGTCGACAATCCTTCATCACAATTCTATTTTCCTACTGAGAGGCGTTTGCTGGACTTGGGCTCCAAACAATTGTGGCTCTACTTTTATGATTTCATCAACCATGACACTCAACTCATCTTCAGAGAAACAGGGATTTTGGCATGTGACATGGTGGACAACTAAAGTGAGTCACAGGGACTTACTTAACAGGTGACATACAGTAGGGAGGGAATGGACAAAAGTGTGTACAAGGTGTTAAATGGGATGGTGAAAAAGGGGGTGCCTTATCTATCAGTATTAACAAAACAGTGGTCTCTGGGTGTCTTACTTGCAGGGGAGATGCAAAGGTTCGAGGTCTGTGAAGGGGAGTGTTCTATAGTGTGATTTGCAGGTGTGCCCACTGGACCAATGTGTGTCAGCTGTGTTATGTTTGAATTCATCCAATGTGCACTTATCTGTTACTTTGCTGAACACGGACCACGGTTGTGAACCGTCATTGGCTAACTGCTGCAAGGGGAACACCACGGTGACTATATGTTTGTTATAGGTTGGGTGGCTGGCCGTGGTGCTGATAGCACTGAAGGTTGGACCCCTAGATGCAAGACTTGTGCGCGGCTGGCAGTCTGCCTTTTTGCTTGGTGGGTGGTGGTTCTGCCTGTTTCCATTGTAATATGGCAGGCTAGAGACAAACAGCGCAGCAGTTTTTTTAGGACCACCAACATAGTGGTTTGACTGCCAAACTCATCAAGCCCTAAGAAAATAAATTAATGTTTGGCTTAGAGTTAGAGAGAACTAGTAAGTAAAAATGTTAGGGACCATCGAGGTGGAATTATATAATGGCCAGGCTGGTAGGTTATCAGTTTCAGGACAAAATCGCATGTTCAGAATTTATTGAGCTGACAGTGATGCAATGTTTAGTAATTTTTTATCAGCTGAGTTGTCCTGAACTAGTATGATGTTCCAGATGCTGTTGATCAGTTTGTTGTCTGTCCATCCATTAGGTTTTAGAGTCTTCAAACTGGAAGAATGGCATGTTGGATATGAAGCCCCACCAAGAATTTAATTTGGTTAGCCACATCAGCTCTTTTGTAACCAATGGAAATCTCACCGCTTCCCAGTAGGCACTGCAAAGCTCATAGGATCCGGTGGAACACTAATAGTGAAAAACACTGGGAGATATGACACTGGAGCTGCACAGCATATAGGGTTCTCTGTCAATCAAGTAAGTAATTTTTGGTAAGTAGTCAGCTAGATGAGCGAGAGACAAATGCATACATTAAATTGTCTCAGGAGAAGTGTAATGGAAGCCACACTGTGATAGTATAATTGATTAAAATTGTGCCCTTTCAATCAGTCTCCTAAAATGGGCTATAGAGAATGTGGAGGAAGACCACAAACCTACTGCACATCCAGGTAGCAGCCAATCTCACTTGCCAGCAGACCAAAAGTAGACTTGCTGGGGACTCTAAAGAAAAGCAGTCTCCTTGCAATTCTATGCACTGGTTGTGTTTGTAGGTGCCCTAGGAGTGGGTATTACAGGCTTGTCATTCACTCTCAGACTTCCCGCAAGTGGCTGAGAGGACTAGCAGGAGTGGTCTGCTTTGTGGACTGTGACGTGCATTTGCAAGGTAGGTCGAAGGACAGGAGACTTTCAGGGTTGGAGAGGAAGGGTGGTTCAGGCCCCTACAACCATCTACTGTAGAAGAAAAAGAAGAAGCAGCATCAGGGACCGCAAAGAACAGCCACGAATGTATAAATCCAGTTTTGGATCCAGGATGCTGGAGCATGTCCCTACCAGCTCAAAATATCAAAACATTTGTGATTCAGCCCTCAGAATCTAAAATATGTACCAAAGAGGACATTTCTCAAGTGCAGCATTGAGCAATTCAAAGGGGGATTTATAAGTCACCCCCAAGGAGCCAGTTTGCATTTGAATTCCCCAGGGAGTAGAAGCGCTTTTGCATGAAGATTGGTTTCCCATGAGAGATGGTGTGCCAGGGTCCCCGCAGGGAACAGGGACACTGTCATAACATATTAAAATATTTCACCATTAAAAGTGGGAGATCACCATTCTGTCTCTGTCCAGTGGGGCTCAGGGACTGTCTGCAGTCACTTGTGAGGAAGTCTCTCCTCCCCAGGGTGTACAGTGCACTAGTACAATCACTCACCTATTCTCTGCAACTATTGGCGGGAGAAGGGAGAATGTACGTGAGCTGAGTGCTACCACACAGTTAGGAGAAGGAGCTCATACAACTGAGTAGCCTAGGAGGACAGAGGAATCCTGCATTCCTACCACAGCGTTGCCAAAGTGGATGAATCAAACATTGGAGTTTAATAAAAAAAAAATTGAAAGGAGAGAGAAATAGGTCAGAGCCTTGCAGCTGAATTAAATGCACATTTTGGAGCAAAAGAGCAGTCCATAAGAGTCATCCTGGACTTGTAAATGTATATGTTGCTGTGATGGTGCCCCAGAAGAGCATCAGCAGCATCAGAAAGGTCTTATATTTTTCTGGGGACTGCCAGAGACAGCATAGCCCCTCACAAATGTCCTGTGCCAGGACTTTATCCCACTCTAAGTCTCCGAGGTAGAAGAATTAGGTATTTTAACAATAAAAACGGGAACCATCCAATGCTACACTAAATACAGTATGTTGCAACATTCAGTATAGCAGTCCCACCCCATACTGAGGGGAAACCCATTGATCCTCTGTTGACCTAAGTTATGAAGAGTATCCTTTGTAAGATGCACAGACCCTAACCCACTGAAGCGGCATGCTTCATCGGGTTGTGCTCCACGGTAGGTGGGCATGCAATTCCCAGTGGGGTCCTCCATTGGGCCTCTATGTTGAAAGGTCTTTTTTGTGCCCATTTCACTGTGTGATTATGTTGAGTATGTGCACTTTGTGAGAGGTAGGTGTATTGAATAAATGTTCCTATATATGACTCACTTACATGGGGGTAATCTAGCAGGGTTAAAATCATAGTTATAATATTGTGAATTGTTCATTAGTACTAGAGTATCAATATTTCATTGTTAGCACATGATGAACATTGTGTGATAAAGTAAGTAGCCTGACTTTTTAGAGCTACCTATCCCATCATTTGCCATAGGCCTCTATGGGTGTATGGTTAGCATGCCTCAGATCCACAGTGCTAGTCTGCCCTTTGGGGGCTAGGTGGCTGATGTGTTCCCAATGGTTGTTCCAGCTGCCATTTGGTATATATTTGTAATTGTGTACGTAGTATTTAATTTTACATTTATCAATGTACTTTCCTTTAAAAAAATGCTGACTGGACAATGATTTATTCAGACTTACTTACTGCATTGCTGAGTTCATCCTGTCTCGCCCACTTCCAATCCCGAGTTACCTTTGAATACTCTGCCTATGAGTCAGTTGCTAAAATAGTTACTTGGTCCCCAGTGTGAGGGTCTGCAGTATGGCAGTCCCAGGACACCAAATAGGAAAGACCTGGTTGTCAGTAATGGGGAGGAGTAACCATTAAATACCAAAGAAAACTGTGACCCACATTTATTACAGAGGCTGTCTGGTGTATAGAAGCAAAGATCAATTAGGGAATTGGATATTGTATGGTAGCTGGTGGTCCTTCTTTGCTGCCCATTACCATGTTTATATGCTTCAGTTGAATGGGATATCTAAGCTATACAGTACAGTAGATACATTCCCATGTCAAATCTTTAGTGTACTTTTAAATAATGTAATACTTAGTGTACAAAATGTTTCTTGACATGGTTATCCCATTTTCAACCTCTGCATGCTGGAGCATTACCGTGGTCTGACTGCAAAACCATAAAACTGGCTAATTCCCAAATGGCACATATAACTTTTCTGTAAGGTCCTAGTACATGATGCACAACATACATGCAAGTTAAATGCCACCTGTGTACTGCAGCACATATTGTACCATCCACCAGGCCTGTGAGAAAATTATGACTTCAGATCTACAGGTGTAGCCTCACTGCTGCTGCATTCAAACCTGCAGGCAGACCTGTCAAAATACCTGTTTCTGATAGGAGAAAACCCTATATTTAAACTTTAGTCAGCCCCTAAAAGACCATACAACCCACAAGTTAGGGTGCCTAGTGTTTAAAAGTGTAACATTTAAGAAATCAGTGTTGGCATGTTCCGACATTGACTAGCTTCCAAAATCTACTTTCCCTGTAAATGGCTGTGGCTTGTTCCATAAGCAATATATATTATTTAAATGTGTGTTGGGCTTTCAAACTACATAGTCCATTCAACCACTATTTTTTATATTTATTAAAAATCCAATTCAGTAGTGCAGTTTATTTTGAACAATATAATGGAGCAATACATTTTTGAAATTTTTAATTGAAAGATATACTTGGCTAATATGCATTAGCCTGCCACTGCACATGTTAGTACTTCTATCTGGTGAGGTGTGAACTACTGCTTCAAGCACAGGGACAGTCATTTGAGCCTGACAGGATGGTCTGGGTGAGGTGTATGACCCAGCTTAACCCAAGAGGGGTATTGAAGAGGAACTAGAAATTTTACCAACTTGAAAGAAACCAGGGCGACGCCTGTTCTTTTTATACTTTAGTGATTATGGAACTTTGCAGAAGAGGGGGGTTTCATCCCAAGATACAATTCAGCACTCCTGGCCCTAGTGTCCGTGGAACAGGGTGCTGGCTCTTGATTCAGTTTTGTGTGTTTGAGTGGGAGGGGATAGCACAGCACCCTAGACATACTCCTGGATGTCCCACAATCCCTCTAAATGGGCAGAAAGGTTCTGCCACATTGGATTTCTCTGAGATTGATGCATTGTGAATAGTTTGCATAAAGGCAAACAGGATGTTTTGGAAAAGAGGGAAGGGTTACTCTTGGGAACATTTTACCTATTGGCTATGTTCAGGATTTACCCCTAACCTAATGTCTAGTAAATTGAATGAAAGTAGCACCTCAACCTCAAGCTCTTCAGGACACCTCTAGGCCTATGCATGAACAGAAGAAGATGAATTGGGATGTTTGTGACGTGCGTGGAGACCTAAAAGGCCCGACCTGGTCGCACTTGTACCAAAGACTAAGAAATGGAATCTAAGGGTCAGTTGGTTGGCCTCCTATGCCTACTTGGGTTCCAAAACTACAAGACTGTTTTTTTCTGGAGTGACTAGTTCAATGTGGCAACTGAGTCCTAACTGGACTGTGCTTTTAGAGTTCACTGGAGTGGGCACTGGACTCTAAGGGCTGGCCCTGAGGCTCTGGGAGTCTTGGAAGCAACCAAGAGGAGTTCCTCAAAACATAGGACTTGAAACATTTTTGCCCTTTTGATGATCAGGACTAACCCACCGAAGACTATATCACCAAATAAGTGACCTCACCAGAAAAGAGAATCATGTTGGCCTCACTGAAAGCATTTTGCTACAAGAAAGAAGAATTCAGGGATTGTCATGGCTATGTTTCCTAGCTTAGCCCAACTACAGCTTCCAGGCTTGTCCTGCTGAAAAGGTTAGGTCTCCAAAAAAGAGCCTAAGTCCCAAATATTAATCTTTACTGGACAAAGGCACTGAAAGTATCCTGTTGATATGAGGCAGGCACACAATTTGAATTTTATATTCATTTATTTTTCATGTCAATTTCTTTTTTATGTCAAAGCAATAGTGTTAGCAGGACCTCATTTAAAAGCTGTTCAATCTCTAGAAGCCTTCATTGGCGACATTCTTCAATTTTTGCCTAGGCCTAGACGAAATGTGTCTTATGATGGAGTAATCATGGGAAATGTCAGTAATTTTGTCTTACTCTTGTTATGGGGAATTTCCCAAATTGCACTATTATGTCAAGTCACGTAATTATGAACCATCCATGGCAAATATTTAACTCCTAAGGAAACAGCTCAAACAACATTATATGAGTGACTATTGTTCACTAGGATAGTGCTTGTTTGCATTTTGTTAGAGAGGAATGCATCTTGGTGTCCAAGAACAGATGCAGGGACACATTTCACACTAAACCTTTAGCATTAAATACTGGTTTTACATTTTACATAATTACTTATAATTTTGCATCATTGTTTATGAAATTTCACATAATTAGCTGAAAAATGTTGACTTCCATAAAAAAGACAAAAGAGTAAAATTTTAATTGATTAGGGTACCTGACCTCTGCTCTGTTGCTGTTGGCCTAGAAGTGCTCCTAGATTTTGGATTTTGATTGATGCTATACTTTGTCTTGGTGAAGCTTTAAAATGTGTAAGAAATGGTGTTGTACATTATGAGTTTAATTTGACTAATTGTTAGACCTTTTAAACTAAAATAAATATTTAATGTATTTACTTTAAGGGTTTTAAGTTATTTGGGGAAATCACAAATTACATTATTTATGCTTGATTTCAAATAATACATATTAAGTTTAGAATTAATTTAATTTATTTTGCCCGTGAGGTTATAGTGTTATAGCTTGCCCCTGTAGTTCTCTATAGAAATGTGTTGCACTACATTGGCTGGTCAGATGTGATGCTTACTCCAGTGCTGGACTGGAGTACATTTAAGCTTGTTTCATCACTAAGGGGGCTGCAGCAGAAGTAGAAGTGGATGTTGTTGCTAACATTTGTCTTGAGTTTACTTATTTCCCTTAATCTAAGCTTTAAGTGTAATGATTCCTCATTTTCTCAACATTCCCCCTTTTATCTCCCACATTTACTTCTGAATATTATAGCTGCATATGCTGGGATTTCTGTCACTGGTGCAGAGATCTCTGAGCAGAAAAGATAGTAGTGGTGGAGATGGAGATCAATGGCCGAACGTTTGTAAACTGCCTTTTATAGTAGACTAAATAGAATGGAGTACTACTTTAAATACTTCAAAATGCCTTGTATTAATCAGGCACAGCATATTTTTTCTATGGGAAGTATTTGTTTTGTGGGTGGGGATGTGTATTTTCTTCTTAAAGGACTGTTTTGGCTCAGAACAAATGGTTTAAATATTTTTATATACAAAGTTTACTAATTATTTTCTTTGTTTTACACTTTGCTGAAGTACTTATTTTTTTACAGGTTTTTGTAGGTCTCAAAGGATTTGTTATGGATTTTTTTAAAGAATTATGATTTGGGATAGAGTGAGGTTTTGCTTTTTTGAGAATTATTTTACAATGTATTGCTACTTTTCTTCAGCTTTTAAACAGAAGGTAATTTTAATTATTTTCTAAAAATTTAATGTTTGGCTGGATGGATTTAACTTACTATAAATACATTAGTTATGTAGATGTGGGATTTGTATATGTTGTTATGATATAAAAGGTTTAACTGTTAGTGTATATAACTTTTAGTGTAGAAATATTATTTTTTATTTTTTATTTAAATGAAAAAATTAAAATGTGTTATATTATTCTATGATTTTATGTGCTATAATTTGAATTCTATTGTAATATATATTATTTTAAGCTTAAATGAATTCAGAACAATATAATAAAATATGCTATTGTAGTAATGTTAACAATAATATTTCATTATATCGGATTTTTGTATGTCTTGCTGTGTTAATTTAACTTGTATGGTGATTGTAAGAGTTTGTGATGAAGTAACTGTTTAAACAACTGCTTCTAGTCTATTTGGATAATTTAGGATGTAATTCTTCGACTATGGCTGGTCTTTGCTGTAGTTCTTGAAAACTATGTATTTTTTAAACATTTTCTATGAACTAGTGTAGGGGAAGTTAGTTTGCTGAAAGAGTGCCTTGAAATGAGTTATGTCACCATTACACTACATTATTAGTTTTGGCTTCCTGACATAGTGCAATGTCCTCCAGGCTATGTGGAATGTGGGTGTAGATCTATGGTATTGCCAACATAGTCTAGGCAGGGTGTTAGTTTTATCTCATTTCTAGTAGTAGTTATAATGGCCCTCATTATAAAATTGCGGTAAATTTCACTTATCGCCATGCTGGCTGCCACCAACAAACCGCCGCCGTGGCGGATATCTGCTAACCATGTTATGAGACACACACACCAATCTGTCACTATTCAGCCACACACACAAATCCGCCAGCCAAAAGGTCAGTGATAAACTGGCAATATCAAAACTCACACAGTTACGCCAACAGAACTATGCCCTAAGCATTATGACCCACGAATCACCACAGCCGTCATTCAATGGCGGTAAACCATTGGCGTTACACACCTCATGCTCAAAATATACACATTCAAACAAAACACCACCACATTGGACAATTCAAACTACACCCACCTGACACCCATACACACACCACACGCACACACACACACCACTATAAAACACACACCCACAGTACCCACAACCCATTACGAATTTATGTAATTGCCAGCAGAGAGAGACAGCAAGAGCATTCACACAACCAGAGCCACATACCACCATCACCTATACACCACCCACGCACTTTACATCACACACCCCAACACATCACTCTACACACCCTCACCCACACCACTCACACTACACCCATGGCACCACAACCACACCCCAGATTCTCTGAGGAGGAGCTAAGGATCATGGTGGAAGAAATCATCAGGGTAGAGCCACAGCTATTTGGATCACAGGTGCTGCAGATATCCATTGCATGGAAGATGGAGCTATGGCGGAGAATCGTGGACAGGGTCAACGCCATGGGACAGCACCCAAGAACCAGGGATGACATCAGGAAGAGGTGGAATGACCTACAGGGGAAGATACATTCCATAGCAGCAAGACACCAGCTTGCAGTACAGAGGACTAGCTGTGGACCCCCAGCTCCTCCCCCACAACCAGGAGGAGCAAGTCTTGGCAATCATGCATCCTGAGGGCCTGGCAGGAGTATCAGGAGGACTGGATTCTGTTAAGTCAACTCTCTATTACTATCACCCCCCCTACCTGCATGCCATCACATACCCCACCCTTACCCTCACTCCCACCACTCCACCACTTCCCACACACCCCACCATCACAAACCACTCATCCCAATGCCAAGCCCTGCATGTCATAGCAATGCATGGACATCACTCACAGACCTGCATGGACACCTATCACTACAGCATGCAGACTAGCGAATCACCTAGCCCATCAAATAACTCACACAAGGCAAAGCTGCCAGGGCAATAACAGCCATAGAGGGTAACCCACCCATGCACAAGATGTCACACACAGAAACAATAACACTGCATTTACATCCCCACAGGTACCCCACCCAATGTCACCAGAGAAAAGGTGCCAGCAACATCCACTCCCCCACAGAAGAGGCCCGTAGTGAAGACAGCAGCTCTGGTTGCCTGAATCTGGTTGACCAACCTGGCCCATCAGGGACCTCCGGACAGTCGGTTACCCAGACACACTCTCACACCACCACAGAGCCTCCCCCCTACGGAAATACCACCTCAGCACCCACCCAGCGGGCCCATACCCCTGTCCCAGGACACGTCAATCAGCAATGTGTCCACCACTACAGGGACCCAAGGGCACCCAAACCCCACAAACCCAGGACAGTCAGTGGGCACACGGTCCAGGGGACAGAGGCACAGGACAACAGGGAAGCTCGGAGGAATGCTGTGCACCAGGGGGAGGACAGGCCCAGGGAACCAACTCTCCAGGAGGCACTCACCGCGATCCTGAGAGCATGCCAACATTCCCAGGATACGCTGGGCCAGATTCTGGACAAGATGCAGGAGAACATGCGGCTGCAGGAGGGCCAGTACCTGGGGATCAAGGAGGACTTGAAGGCCATTAACACCACCCTTGTCTCCATTGCAGGGGTGCTGGCAGACATGGCCAACAGTATGAGGGAGGCAATGGCACAACAGCGGGCCCCTGACACTAGCCAGACTACTGAACAGCCCTCCAACTCCACTGCCGCTAATGGACAGGAGGCCCGCCACAGGACCAACAGGCCACCAGCACCCCTCCCCCTGCAGAAGGAGAACCACCCAGCAGACGTTCCCTGCGATCCAGGCAGAAGCCAGAGACTATTGCCAAGACCCCACCAGGAAATGAGACTCTCCTGAATGTCACCCTTGCGTCCCACTCTGTCACCCTGTCCACCTTGAACTGCCATTGCTCCCCTTCCTATGCCCCCTTGGACAATGCACCTGTAATACAAATAGAATGGACTCTAACCTGGACTTTCCTCCATCATCACCCCAGCCCATTGCACTTCCCCCTTTTTCTTCAGAGCACTGCAATAAACACACTTTGAAAATATACAAGTAAGGAGTATGTCAAATGATTTCAAAATGTATTTGTTTAACAAGGATCAAACATTACAATTCAACTGTACAGTAATGTTTACATAGGAAAGACCTGTAGTTGGCTGCACTGAACACAGCAGGAGCAATAGTGGGGCACCAACATCTGCAAAAAGAGATGCCAATGGGTACAGTGATTGGGCATTGAAGTAGTAATTCACAGCCTGCCAGTGACAATGTCACACATCAAACTGTCAATGAAATGTGAAAAACAATGTCTTACCTGTGTGTCATTTGAAGTATTGACGAACGACTGCACTTCTGTTGTCCTCATCCTCATCCTCATCCTCTGCCTCCATCTTTACTGTCCACAGGGTCCACTGCTGCCACACGGCCATCTCCAGCCTCCACCTCCTGCAGAAAAGGCACATGGCGTCACAAGGCAAGGTTGTGCAACATACAGCATGCCACGATGATCCGGCAGGCCTTCTTGGATGAGTAGCACAGGGAACCACCTATTAGATGGAGGCAACGAAACCTGGTTTTCAGGTGCCGAAGGTACGTTCAATAATCCTTCTTGTTCGCCAATGTGCCTCATTGTAACATTCCTCTGCCCTTGTCCTGGGATTTCTCACAGGGATCAGTAGCCATGACAGATGGGGTAACCAGAGTCACCTGCAAATATCGAGGGACAGCTGTTAGCCACACACTAACCCTTATGGCACACACCATACCCATACACCTACATTCACTGGGTGGGAACCAGGGCTCACCTATTAGCCACACCCTGTGCCTCTGTAGTTGGGCCATCACATTTGGGATGCTGCTATTCCCGAGGATAAAAGCATCATGCACCGACCCAGGATACTTAGCATTGACATGGGCGATGTACTGGTCCGTCAAACACACCGTCTGCACATTCACCGAATTGTAACTTTTACGATTTCTGAAGACCTGTTCATTTTGCTGGGGGGGGGTGGTAATACAATATGTGTCCCATCAATCGCACCAATGATGTTGGGGATATGTCCCATTGTATAGAAGTTAGCCTTTACTGTGGCCAAATCCTCCACCTGGGTGAAAACGATGTAGCTGCACATGTGTTTAATCGGGGCAAACAACACTCTGGTCAACACTATTGAGAACATTGGCTGTGACATTCCTGCTGCCAAGCCCACTGTCACTTGGAAAGAACCAGATGCCAGGAAATGGAGTACAGATAGCACTTGTACCAGAGGGGGGATGCCAGTGGGGTGACTGATAGCAGATATCAGTTCAGGCTCCAATTGGGCACACAGCTCTGTGATTGTGGCCCTGTCCAGTCTATAGGTGAGGATAATGAGTCTGTCCTCCAGTGCAGCCAAGTCCACCAGGGGTCTGTAAACGGGAGGATGCCTCCATCTCCTATTCATATGCAGCAGTTACATTCTATGTGGTAAAAGAATGAGCAGCTGGTCATTATCTGTACATTTTAACCACTACAGCTCAATGCATATTGTGATTGTTACAACATTTTGGTGGCATATGTCCAGAATGTGAAATTGGGAACTGTGAAGCAGTTAGGATCCATGGCCTGTCCCCCACTGAAACGGGGTCCATCAGTCCAGTATGGAGGGACAGGTGGAAATGATATAATTCCGCTGACGTTGTGCGCCGTTGCGGGAGGTGGTTGAGAACCGCTGTGCAACTCCTCATTGGTTATCATTGGGCCCTATGGGGTACAGTGGCCAATGGTGAGGTACGGCGGCGGTGACGGTACGCACCGCTGTGGACATGACCGCCATTTTCTATCTGTTCACTCACTTGCTACCTGACCTTCAACAGGAGAGGACCTACACTGCATGTGCTTCTGTGACCTGTGTCTGTGACCTACCATGGTGCGTGTGACTGGGGAAAGGGCCCCTGCCTTCACCTCGTGGAGTTGGAGTGACTAGTGGATGGGGTCCGACCCCAGTACGGACTGCTGTATGGCCCACCAGACCAACAGGTGAGTACACTGTGAGTATGATGCATGGGGCATGAATGCATGCAGTGCTGTGTGTGAATGCCTCGTGTAGGGGGGGTTGGGGGAGGGGCCCTGGCAGCGTGCTGCAAGTATGCTGGGCCATGTCTGTGCTAATGGGGATGGGAAGGGGCATGGTGGGCCATGAGTGTAACAGGCTGGACGGTCGGACTAATACCTTTCCCTGTGTGTATTTCTCTGCAGGTCAGCACCCATCAAAAGAAGGGTATATGGTGTGCCATCACCAAGGACGTGGGGAGCCTGTTGGTCTACGGCAGACGGAGCACCCACTGTCAGAAACGGTGGGAGGACCTGAGATGCTGGGCACGATAGAGGGCAGAGGCCCAGCTGGGGATGGCCTCCCAAGAGGAAGGGGTGCCTGTGGAACCCTGACCCCCTTGATGGCCCACATACTGGTGGCGGCCTATCTGGAGCTGGATGGGCACTTGTGGGCATCACAGCAGCAACAAGGGGGTGAGTACAGTGCCCTTCATTAGTACTTATGCCTGGTGGGGTGGTATCCGGGTAGGGGGATGTGAGCCTGTGGATGCCCCTAGGCCAGGACTGACATTGCAGAGTAGGTCCTATGTTGGCCAGAGTTCTGATGTGAAATTCCTCCAACCTAGCTAGTAGACATCCACTACTGGGTAGGGGTGTGTGGGTCTCAGGAATGCTGCAGTTGGCTGTATGTGTCCCTACCCATGGCCTGGTGACTAGCATTGTAACTGATATTGCATTGCCCAGTGTGTAGGGCTGTTCCCTGTGTGTGAGTGTGTTGTGTACGTCACCTGTGGTGTTGGTGCCTCCATTGACCAAGTGTATAATTTGTCTCTCCCCCCTTTTTAGGGTCGCATACGTCATGCCTTTTCCGGTAGCTAGCCCTCCTCTAGCGCAGCGACCAAGTACAGAAAACATGCGAGGCTCCCTGTTTTCCATCGTGCTCGTGGACTTCTTTTTCTCTAATTTACGAGCGCAATCTCGCTTGGCAGAAGTCGAGCGCTTACATCGTTAATTTCACTTTTTCGGGTTATGTGCATAAATAGGTGAAAAGTCGGGTTAGGAGTTTACAACGCGATCAGCTCTAACATGAGCAAACGCAAAACCCGTTGCATTGTAAATGCTTGTTTGTTTTGTCATCCTGTCCTTATGTGCATTAGCATAATCTGGTGGAGGAGCAGAGGCACCGGTGACGGAGGGAGCTGCATCCCACAGGACCCAGGAGGCCGAGTCCACTGACGGTGAGGGCACCAGAGGGACAGAGGGCGAGGGGAGCACCACAGCAGAGACTGGAGGGGACAGTTTGGACACGGATACCTCCTCTGATAGGAGCTCCCTGGTGGTGGCAGACACCTCTGTGCCTACCCCAGCTACAGGTACAGCTGCCACACCCGTACCAGCACCACCCTCCCAGCAGTCCCTCAGCAAGTTTCCCGTGTCCGCTCACCCAGGAGGGTGGGCATCTCCTTCGCCCCAGGCACCTCAGGCCCTGCCCCAGTGAGTCCTGCTGCCCTGAGTGAGGAGGCTATTAACCTCCTGCGATCCATCTCTGTTGGGCAGTCAACCATTGTGAGTACCATCCAGGGGCTGGCAGCCCAAATGCAACAGTCCAATGCATTTCTGGAGGGCATTCACACTGGCTTGGTGGCCCAGCAGAGATCTATCCAGGCTCTGGCCTCCTCTCTGATGGCAGCCATTGTCCCTGTTTTCCCCCTCCCCCTTCAACTTCCTCTACCCAATCCCATTCCCCTCAACCCCAACCTATCCCAAGCACACAGGCAGATGAGCATGCACACAGGACAACAAACAAGAGTGGACATTGCAAACACAAGCACCACACTTCATTCTGCAGGCACTCACACAAACACCATCCAGATGCAGACATACCAACATCCACTGCCTCCACTGTGTCCCCCTCCTCCTCCTTGTCCACTTCCCTCCTAGTTGCGTCTCCACTCACACCTGCATGCACTACATCCTCCTCCACTACCAGCATCACCAGCACACCTATCAGAACACACACCTCACTGGCAGACACCACCACAACAGCCATGCACACGTCCCCTGTGTCCTCTCCCACTGGTCTGTCCCCCCCTCCCAAGGTACACAAACGTAAGCACTCAGACACCCAACAGCCATCCACCTCACAGTAGCATCCAGCCCATGCACATGCATCAAAACACTGCAGACAGACACCTCCTACAACCACTCCCTCTTCCTCCACTCCCAAACCTTCTACCTCTTTCCACCCAAATGTCCCTAAGAAGCTTTTCCTCTCCACTGTTGACCTCTTCCCTACCCCTTCCTTCCCCCCCTCCTTCACGTCTGCAGGGGATGGGCTGGAGCCTCCCCCCACCACCAGCAGCAGCACCACCACCACCAGCAGTGGGAAGCCATCTGAGGCTTCAGGGGATGGGCTGGAGCCTCCCCTCACCACCACCAGCAGCAGCAGCACCACCACCAACAGTGGGCAGCCGTCCGAGGCTGCAGGGGATGGGCTGGAGCCTCCCCACACAACCACCAGCAGCATCAACAGCCCCACCACTGAGCAGCCGTCACCGCCGGCGGACGGTCTGTAGTCCTGCCTCCATGGGCTGATGTACGGCCTGCCCACTGCAAATCCTGTGGGTATTACACCCACCTGAGAGACTTTGACCTTGCACTTCTCAAGATCTTCATCACAGAGCACGATGCCCCCTCCAGAACCAGTGGGTATGACACCCACTCACCCCATCCTCCCCAGGATGAAGCTCACTGGGCACGATGTCCAGAACCAGTGAAGATGCCATCTGCTCACCCCATCCTCCCCAGTCAGAAGCACAGGGCACAATGCCCCCTCCAGAACCAGTGGGCAAGTCACCCACTCCAAAGACTGTGGCCTTGCACTCTCCAGGACCAAGCACAGGGCATGTTGCCCCCTCCAGAGCCAGTGGGCAAGTCACCCACTTGAGAGACTGTGGCCTTGCACTCCCCAGGACCAAGCAGTGGGCAATTCACCCACTTGAGAGACTGTGGCCTTGCACTCTCCAGGACCAAGCAGTGGGCAAATCACCCACTTGAGAGACTGTGGCCTTGCACTCACCAGGACCAAACAGTGGGCAAGTCACCCACTTGAGTGACTGTGGCCTTGCACTCCCCAGGACGGAACACAGGGCATGTGGCCCCTCCAGGACCAGTGGTGCTGTTCCACCTGCCGGCTGAGGTGCCCCCCATTCCCCGTCCCCCTGAGGTGCCTGCCTATTTTCCAACTGATGCCCCTGCAGTGTACTCTTCGTGTTGCTGCAGGTGACAAGTGGGGCTTTGGAGTTTGGCCTGTGGCCCACGCACATTGAACTGTACATATGTATATACCATTAGATTGAATTTACGTATTTCTACTGTATTTATATTATTACACTTAATTTCATCAATTCCTTTTGTCTTTGCATTATTCCTGAGGGGTACGGGGTAAAAATGTTTTATTACTACATCTGATTGTGTGTATGGTGTTGAGGGTGGGGGTGTGAGTTGTGCGCATGTGTGTCACTCTTGTTTTCCTCCCGCCCTCCCCTGTGTGCTAGGCGGCTGTACTCACTGTGGTCGTCTTCGCCGTCATTGGTGTTCATGGTGGAGCAGGACGTAGAAATTCATTGGGAAGATCTGAAGTTCAGGCTCCATGGCGGCTTGGTTGTTCCCTGTGTCTCCAAAGGTGAGTCCTTTCCCTTCTGAGGTCTGTTTTCGCCAGGCTTTTGTTGTCGTTCGTACTGCCCCGGAAAAGGTGGCGGATTCGTGTCTCTTAATATGCTGGGTGGAACATTGACTTCTGCCTGGCTGTAGGCAGCTCCCCCTGTTGTGGCTGTTGTTTCCACTCTGGCGGTCGGTTTGGTAAAGTGGCTGTCTATCTGAGTTCTCACAGCCATGGTCATAATTTGGCGGTAGTTACCGCCAGTCTGTTGGCGGTATTACTGCCACTTTATCACCAACCACCAGGGTTGTAATGAGGGCCATTATCTTAATAACTGCAGAGAGTAACAAGTTAAGAAAGATATGAAGAGGATAATTACTGAGCACTGAGTACACAACTTTCACTAGGGGGATCTTGATCTGGATCAAACCAGGAGTACCCCTTAATGATACAAATGTGATTACAGCTGATATGTCATGATGCTGGGCAAATTAGATGGCACTAACATTTTTGTTTGAATCTGTTTATTTGGTTTTTGAAAGAAATGTATTACATCAAGTGTGCAATCAGTTTAAGTTCAAGTTAAAGCATGGTTCAATAAGTAGTAACAAGATTTTGAATACAGGATTTGTGCAAATATTAATGTCACAAAATATGGTAGTGCTGAATATGCTGATAGGGAAAAAAGCAGGAAGCAGGAGAATATGAAACTCTGAGATATATATATATATATATATATATATATAGATTTACAGCTGATAAACAGTGTCTCTGAAAACGGAACTTTGCGGAGTTGAACTATGAATACTACAAGCAAGTTGATACATTTATAACATAGATAGATCAATAAGAGCATTAAACAGTAACATTTTTTGTTGGATTTAAAGAAAACAAAGTCCTAACTTTAATAAGGAACAACTGCTGTAACTTCACAGAGGATCCCAGCACCCTGCCCTTTGGTTTACCCCCTCAGTGTGGTTATATCTATTAGCATAGTTTTTAGGGGTAAGCGCAGAGTGCTCCGTCCCTCTTCTAATCTCTCTTTAGGGGGATTTTAACCACACCCATGTTATGTCAGTCACTTTCATTGGTTTGTGGACTTGCCTTTTAAGATCCACTTGTTTTTATTCGTGAAAGGCATGCATACGTCATGCCTTTTCTGTTGTTTCGCCCTCCTCGAGAGCACCAGTAAACTACTGGAAACATACGAGGCTCCATGTTTTCCATATAGTTTCTGGACTACTTTTTCTCTTTATTTCACAGAGCAATCGCGCTGTGTTTTACACAGCTCGATCACGTTCGTTTTTTATTTTTTATTTAATGTGGCAAGAAAAGTGCGGTTAGGAGTTTACAATGCTAATAGCTCTAACTCGACGTAATGGTCAGCTAGGTGGTGAATGGGAGTTGTTCCACCCAGACGCAACACAGAGAATGCTGTTGTATAATGCGGCATGACTCGGGATAGTTATGTTTGATCAACGGTATCAGCATCTCGGTTATTTTAAAACTCAGATAAGATGGTGCCTCAGTAAGAGGCTATGGGGTATTTATGGAGCACAAGGTCATTAGATGGATTTCATGTATTGATAATGAGTATATAAACCCCTGCATGTTAAACTAGCTGGATTCTAATACTCTGTCTCAACCAAAAGAGCTCAATTTGCATTTAACCCAATTATAATGGGAAGAGATTAAAATGTAGTTGAAGATTTAGGAAAAGATAGATCGCACCTTCACCTCCCCTCTGCAACAACAGTTAAAACAACAAAGGCATTGTGAAATTGGAAAGAACACAGGGAGTTGGTTGATATTTGGCAACATAGGCATCCATATACAAAGTTTACATTTTACTCCCAGACACACAACATACATGTATAGTTAGACAAAATATATTGCATTAGAGGCCTAATAATGAGGCCATTAAATACAAAACATTTAGACCTGGATTTATTGTAGTATTGTGTTGCCCATGCATCATGCATGGTGTCACAAGGGCAGCGCAAAACTAAAGTAAAATTTACCAAGCAATGCAAGGTCACCTTCTGTGGTAACCCTTGAGTAACTTAAGTCGCTGTCTTGCATTTTGCATATACCCATGGATTTTAGCGCAGCCCCTAATTTACCAAGACGGGTAGACTGAGAATGCGTCAACACACAGGAGGCACAACAAGTGGAAATATCTTTTTTTCTCCTCATTGTTTCCTCTTTTTTAAGTGTACTGCAGTGCATTCAGAAAGATGAAAAAGCCTCAGAGTGTTTTTTTGTTCAGAAATGTCCCCCTTCATGCACAAAAACAATCCTGCTTGCAATGCAGGCTCCCTTGCACCATGACTCAAGGGTGCCTGTGTTGGTGCTAGGCAAACCAGTGCAGGCAGAGAGCAGGAATGCACCATATATTTGGTAAATATGGAGAATTCATGCATGTTCTGTTTCACACAGCACAGCCCAACAAGTTCTTACTGTGATGTGCTGTGTGAAAGATTGATAAATTGGGCCTGAGGGAGGACATGCTCTAACCCCCTTTTTCTGCTCCTATCATGTGGAAAAGTAAGATCCACCATCCCAACATGGAGATTGCGAGCCTCTGCTTTATATGACCCTGCATTAAAGTGTTCCATTAGACAAGAATCAATGGATTTTGCTTAGAGAATGAAGTAGGGTACAGCAACAAGTTTGCTAGTAGCATGGGAAACGTTTAATGTTGCTATTGGGGGCCATTGTCTAAAAACTACTAATGGCATACAGAAAATGCTAGCCACAGAGATCTAAATGTTGAGGATAAGATCCGTGATTTGGAGAGAACAATATCCCATATGAGTGAAGTGAAAGATGATCTATCAGGAATTAGAGAAGAGCATGCACAGCTGTAACATAGATTGAAATGCTCCTACAATACCTTAACTGATGACAAGGTATGATGAAGGGAACAAGTCATGGCTCAAAAACCCTGATAAAAGTGAAATTCCCATTACTGAAATTTATGGTTGTATTTGTCATGCTAAATGCATCCAGACAGACATAAAAGATGTTCTTGTTACTATACAAATGTGTACTCTGTTGAAGAGACAAATCTAATGAATAGAGTTAATGACTATCTAGATGCAATTAGGCTGCATTAGTTAATACATGGAAGGTGGAAATAAACCAACCCATAGTGCTACAGAAGAGAAAAGCTAGCTCAACAACTTGTAAAATGCTGTTCACTGACTAGCTGCCAGTTGAGTTTTTTAAGGTGTACACAGATAAGTTAGCTCTAAAGCTGCTGCCACTGTATGGAAGAGCATATGAGACAAGATTATTACCTGATACCAATCCATTACCCAAACATGAGAGGGGAAAGAAATACAAAAAAAGCTTACAGACCATTGTCAATGCTCAATCTTTAAGATTTTAAGTAGGATCTTTGCCATGTGTTTGAGAGGGATACTAAAAATGACACACCCGGATCAATGTGGCTTTGTCATGGGTCAGTAGTACAACTCTGCAAGAAACTGGCGTATTAGTTGAGGGGAGTGAGAATCCACCTCAAATAATAACCATGATACTTGTCTGAGTGAATCATAAAAGTCACTAAATAAACATGTGCTTCTTCCTCTGGTGCTTGGCACAAAGAAGACAGGCTTAGCTTAGAGGTAATGTGCAAAGTAGTTATGCGTGCTCAAACAGTAATGAAGGGAAAAAACAACATTATAAAATCCCAAACCGATTTAGAGTAATAATTGTAAATTGTAATAAACAACACAAATCCAATAAGTAGAACTAAAGATATGAATTTTTAAAGTTTGAATAAAAAATAGCACAAAGCATCGTGGTTATCTAGCTGCACAAAATTAAAAATGAAGGCCAACTATGATGGAGTGTGGGTCGGATACAGGGAACAGGTTCCTCCCAGTTGGAAGTTTACATTCTGACTCAGAAACTTTTATAGAAAAATAGTGGTCATCAATGAGTCATCAAAGGGCCAACTGGATCTGAAGCAGAGCGCGATGATGGCAAGATGCTGAAGAGCTGGGTCCCTGTGCAGTCATTAGTGAAGGCAGGAAAGCTCAGAGTGGGCAAACTCTGACGTTTATGCCAGGGAAGACATCCATGTCAATGGGTTGGTGCTTAGAATTGGTCCTGATGAAACACTCTACATTCTGACTTTGAAACTTGTTGGGAAGTCAGATCTCCTTCAGTTTCTAAGTCCCAACTTTTGTACTTTGGTCAGCAAGAGTTTGCTCCTATGCCCGTTGAGTCCAGGACCTCGGAACACCACTTAGAGTTTAGAACTAACTCTAATAGAGGCCAACAGCAGGATCCAGGGCAGGTCTAGTTGTAACTGGACAGCTGGACAGTGGCAGATGCAGAAAGAGAGGCCTCTGGAAGTTTGTTGTGACCCTATAGCTCAAGCGGGAGGTCAGCCAACTGACCTTTGGAGTCACTTCTGCGGTCTTGGTTTTAAGGCAAGCAGGTCCAGTCATCTTCCTTCATGTTCTTCAGATAGTGGGGCAGCCGACCTTCTGGTGCTCTCCAGGTCCAGGTGTGATCTGAGGTGGGCAATGGGGTGACCTATTTATGCCTAGTGCCAGCTGTGAGTGGGGGAAACCCCTTGCCGCACCCTACCCACTGAGGTAAAGGTGACCCTATCCACTTTTGCAGCACTTCGTATGTGTTTTATTGTGACTGTCCCAAAGTGCCCCTCTCTACCTAAGTCTACCTTGGCAGAAGTATTTTTCCCCTGGTCAGAGCACCCAGTTTCTACCCATGATAATGGGCGAAACATCCGTTGTGGTCACTCCAAACCAGTTCTAGGACAGCTCCCCTCTCTCACTGGGTTTGGAGACAAGCTGACTAGGAAGACAAATGGAGGCAGGCCTAGATGTGAGCTACATATGCCAGTGAGAGGGTAGACATCATTTCAAGCTCAGCAAGGTGCGGGATACAGCCACACAAGCCATCCTACTCAAGGAGGAACATCACCTCTTCAGACCCAAGCCTTTTGTCCACTGTCATGGAACAATCCACATCTCATCACAGGCAAGCTTTTCCACAGCCAGAAGACACTGGATACTAGCAGAAAGGCCATTTGGCTTAGGCAGCAAAATGACACATTTCTAACATAGTAATATAAAATCTGACTTCACCATTAAGTTGGGTTTTAAATTACTATCAAATTACTCATTGAATCATGTTTCTAACTGATTCTAAATTGAAATTAGACACTACAAGTTGTTATAGTGTAACCCAGTGTTTTCATATGGGAGAGGAACATTTCCACAGTGAAAAACTACTACTTTGAAGGTTTTCATTGCCATGACATGTAAAAACATGAAACAAACATGTTTCACCTCTCCATGCACCACTCCGTCCCTATGGGCATTTAGGACTTTCATTGGGGTGACATGTAAGTATTGAAAAGGAAGGCTTGGACTAATTTAAAGTGTGTTTTGCCACACTGAAATGGCAGTTTAAAGTGCACACCTAGACTGCAGGGGTAGGACTGGAGATATGTTTATAGTGCAGCTTTACTGGGTGGCACAATGAGTGCTCAGGACTACGAGTAGGATTTACTTCACAGGCCCTGGGTACATCTAGTACCACATACTAGTGAATTACAAGTAGGGGTGTGCGGAACCTTTTATTCCACCTGTGGAATAGCAGCATTTTAGCAATTATGCATTACTTTTGTAACAAGGAATTACTAATAAACTCCTCCGCTGCCCTCCATTGGTGGAATTCATTAATCATCAGCACTGCTCCCAATAATTCTTTGTTTTCTGTGTGAATAAACTGGAGCAATAATCGTTATAAGATGTGTTGAACCTGGCTGTTTTTGCAGGGTTACCCCAAGCTATTTGTCTTCCTCCTCCTATTTTTCCGGCCTTTTTTGTTGGCTTTTTAGCTAATTAGTTGTTAATTAGTATGTGTTATCTCCCTTAAGGTATAATTGTTTTGTACCTGTTTGGCATATTTGATTTACTTGTAAGTCCCTTGTGCAGTGGTATACCACATACAGAGGGCTGGTAAATTAAATACAACTGATGTGCCTGCAGCACTGCTAGTGCCACCCAAAGAAATAGCATTTCAAACCTGTCTCAGGTTTGAAAGGCACCACTGCAGAGCATGTGTGCACAATTTACTGCCACTTGGACTTAGTATTTAAAACTGCTTGCCAAGCCTTAACCCCCACCCCCTTTTATTACACATAGATCACCCCTAAGGTAGGCACTAGGCAACACTATGGGCAGGTTGCTGTGTACATAAAAGGTAGAACATGTAATTTGATGTTTTTCATGTCCTAGTAGTGACAAACAGCCTACTTTGTTTTTTACTACTGTGAGGTCTGCTCCTCTTATAGGTTAGCATTGGGAATTCCCTTTTACACTTTTAAGTGGTAAGTCCTGATCACAAAGGAGTAGCTTTGTTATGTTTGGTATGTTTAGAATAGTTACTGCTTATTGGCGTAGTGGGATTTTACATTACTATTTTAGAAATACCACATTTAGAATGTGGGCATTTCTCTGTGCTTATGACTGTCTGTGCTTTACAGTCTGTTTCAACACACATTTGGCCTGGATGACAGCTCCACTTTGTGCATACTTTCTAGACAGCCACAGACAGGAAGGGCTGGGTGTTACAGGGGATACATTCATATTCACCTGCATAATGATAGCCTTCCTGAGCTCGGAGAGGGAGACGAGGGTTGCACTTATATGTCAAAATGTTGTGTCCTGCCCTCAAACAAAGGGCTGATTTACCTCCTACTGATTGTCTGGAGCCAGGGCTGGGCTGAAAGGAATTGTTGTGCACTTCTAAAGGTTCATTTGAAGTCACCCCTACATCAAATGCATTTTTGAGTATAAGTACTTTGGCTCTGACCACACTGTGGGGGTCATTCTGACCTCGGCGGTAAAAGGCCCTTACCGCCAGTCAGAAGTCCGCCATTCTACCGCCGCGGCCGCGGTAAACCGCCACGGTCATTCTGACCACCAACTGTGAAACCGCCAACAATCCGACATCCAAGGAAAGCCGCCTCATCAGCTGGCCGCGGAAAACTGGAGATGACCAAACCTCCACCGTCACGGCAACACAAACACGCCCATGCCATTCTGACCCACGAATCCACGCGGCGGTCTTTCAACCGCGGTATTCCATTGGCGGTACACACTGCCGCGCTCAAAATACACACACAGCTCCAAAACACAGCCACATTGGACAATTTGAAATACGCACACCTGAGACACATACAAACAACACTCCCACACATCCAATCAACTATAAAACACACACCCACATCACCCACAAACCCCCACTAGTTGGAAATCGGAGCGAAGGCGATAGAGACAGAGATAGAGAGAGCGAGCACAGCAATAGAAAACCCCAACACACACAGGAACCCAACTTCATCACCCACACCACATCTACGCACACATCACCACATATCACCACACACATCACCACAAACACCACCCCACACCTCATCCACACCACCCCATGGCACCCCAAAGACACCCAAGGTTTTCTGACCAAGAACTCCGGGTCATGGTGGAGGAAATTATGAGGGTTGAGCCCCAGCTCTTCGGCACACAGGTGCAGCACATCACCATAGCAAGGAAGGCTGAGCTATGGCAAAGGATCGTAGACAGGGTCAACGCTGTGGGACAGCATCCCAGAAATCGGGAAGATATCAGAAAGCGATGGAACGACCTACGGGGGAAGGTGCGCTCGATGATCTCCAGGCACAACATCGCTGTGCAGAAGACTGGCGGCGGACCCCCACCCACTCCACCCCAATTCACAGCATGGGAGCAAGAGGTGGTAAACATCCTGCATCCTGATGGCCTCGCTGGAGTAGGCGGAGGAATGGACTCTGGTAAGTCGAATCTCAACTACTTTACCCCCCCAACCACCAGCATGCCAACTCCCCCCCTCACCCCCAATCCCAACCCCCCAGCACACAACCTCCCTGCCAATGTCTCACCAGCACAACCCACCCTAAACAACACCAACCCCTGAATGCCAACACAAACCATAGACAGCCACCACCAAAGCATGACCTTTGCACATACCCATACACCCCCCCCCACCACCCTCACAACACCTCCCACAAGGGAATGCCAGCACTGGGGGACAAGGGCACTCAAAATGCACGCCATGGCACACACAGAAACAATAACCATACTCCTTTACCCCTGCAGGGCCCGAACGCCAACACACCGCCACGGAGGGTCCAGATTTGTCCATCCCACCCCCAGAACAGGCCCCCAGCGAGGACAGCAGCTCTGTCGACCTAGAACCTGATGACCAGCCCGGACCATCGGGGACCTCTGGACAGTCGGTTCCCCACACACAGACACAGGCCACAGTAGACCCAAACCCCTCTGGGAACACCAGCACAGCTCCCACCCAGCGGGCCCATGCCTCTGTCTCGCGGACGCGTCAATCAGCGGTGTGTCCACCACTACAGGGCACCCAGGCTGACCCAACCCCCAACAACAACAGGGACCTGGGGGCAGTGGTAGTGGGCACACCGTCCAGGGGACAGAGGCCCGGGGAAACAGGGCAACTGGGAGGGCAGCTGTGCGACAGGGGGGGGGAGGACAGGCCCAGGGAACCGACTCTCCAAGAGGCCCTCACCACCATCATGGGAGCATACCATCACTCCCAGGAGACGATGGCGACGGTACTGGCCAGGTTCACCGAGATCCAGGCACAGCAGGAGGAACGGTACATGGGGTTCAGCAATGAACTCAGGAACATCGCTACCGCTATGGGGACCATAGTCCAGGCCCTCAACCGGATAGAAACCACATTGCGGGACCATGTGGCACCGCAAAGGGCCCCTGTCACTAGCCAGGAACAGCCTACCACCTCCGCCGGCGCTAGTGGTCAGGAGGCCCCCACAGAACGACGGGCCACCAGAACCCCACCTCCTGCTGAAGAACAACCACCCCGCAAGAGGAACCTGAGATCTCAAAGGAAGACAGAGTAGGATGCCAAGACCCCCGCCAGCCTAATATCCCCCCGGATGTCATTCCACTGTCCCACAGTGTCACCCTGTACAACCTTGAACTGCCCCTGCTCCATCCTTCCACAGGCATATGGACAATGCACCTGTGCGACCGAGAACTGGACTCTGCCATGGACATAACTCCACCCTCACCCATCACCGTTTTAATATCATGTACCAATATCTAGCACTACAAATAAATCACCCATTGCACTGAAATCATTCAGGAGTCAGCCTGTATTATTTACAAATGTATAACACATTACTGATCAATAATGTTCTGTTATTTTTGTGATGACAACATACCAGTGTCAATAAGCATTAGTCCATGGGCTAACCAAGCAGAAGTCACGCAGTGGGTCATACAGCACTGAAAAGGGAAGGGAAAATCAAACATCAGTTTAAAGGAACTGGGGGGAAATACACAAAGTAAAGATGCAGGGGGCTTTCAGTAAATGTTAAATGGCGTGGGTGATTCTTACCTGTGTGCTACTGAAAATACTGTTGGATAACTCTGTCCCTGTTGTCTGGGTCGTCCTCTTCGTCTTCCTCCTCTTCACTCTCCGCAGGCTCCACAGCTCCTTCAACAACACCATCTGGACCATCCTCCTGCAGGAAAGGCACCTGACGTCGCAATGCCAGATTGTGAAGCATACAGCAGGCCACGATGATCTGGCACACCTTCTTTGGTGAGTACATCAGGGATCCCCCTGTCATATGCAGGCACCTAAACCTGGACTTCAGGAGGCCAAAGGTTCTTTCTATGATCCTCCTAGTTCGCCCATGGGCCTCATTGTACCGTTCCTCTGCCCTGGTCCGGGGATTCCTCACTGGGGTCAATAGCCAAGGCAGGTTGGGGTAACCAGAGTCACCAATTAGCCACACACGGTGTCTCTGTAGCTGTTCCATCACATAAGGGATGCTGCTATTCCGCATCACATACGCGTCATGCACTGACCCAGGGAACTTGGCATTCACATGGGAGATGTACTGGTCAGCCAAACAGACCACCTGGACGTTCATCGAATGGTAACTTTTCCTGTTTCTGTACACCTGCTCATCGTCTTTTGGGGGTACTAAAGCCACATGGGTCCCATCAATGGCACCAATTATGTTGGGGATATGTCCAAGGGCATAAAAATCACCCTTCACAGTGGCCAAATCAACCTCCTCAGGGAATACAATGTAGCTCTGCATGTGTTTCGTCAGGGCAGATAACACTCTAGACAAGATTTTTGAAAACATAGGCTGAGACATTCCGGATGACATGGTCACTGTTGTCTGGAATGAGCCACTTGCCAAAAAATGGAGGACTGACAGAACCTGCACTAGAGGGGGAATTCCTGTGGGTTGGCGGATGGGGGACATCAGGGCTGGCTCCAGCTGGGCACACAGTTCATGTATAGTGGCTCGGTCAAGTCGGTATCGTAGTATGATATTGCGTTCTTCCATTGTCGACAGGTCCACCAGCGGTCGGTACACGCGAGGATTCATCCGTCTCCTCGCAAGTCCCAGCGGACGGTGCCTAGGAAGGACAACATGGAGCACAGAGTCAAGCAAATCACAGGTACGTTCACCACAGCATGCAAGCACACGATTATCTATGTATTGAAAGGCGTGTATGTGTGGCAATGCAAGGCCTAGGCCTGTGTGACGCAGTACAAATTATGCCATGTGGGCCCTTGAAATGGCGGCTGCCTGACCTGTGAAGTGGGACAATGGGATGTGAGGTCAATGCGCTGGCGTGGCACACCGTGGCGGTAGGCGGTCGAAGACCGCTATACGAAGCCGCATTGGCTAACATTGAAGCCTATGGGTTTCAGGAGCCAATGACGAGGTGCGCCGGCGGTCGCGGTACGCACCGCCGCGGTACGCACCGCCGCGGGCGTGACCGCCATTTTCTATCTGCTTAATCACTCGAGACCTGATCATCCACAGGAGAGGACCTATACTGCAAGTGCTGCTGTGACCTCGGTCTGGAAGTGACAATGGCTGCTGCGACTGGGGAAAGGGCCCCTGCCTTCACGTCTGAGGAGTTGGAGAAACTTGTGGATGGGGTCCTCCCCCAGTATGCGTTACTCTACGGTCCTCCAGACCAACAGGTAAGTACACTGGGTGCACATTGAATGGGCTATGCCTGTGTGGAGTGGGGTGGATGTAAGTTGGTGGGGTGGGGGGCGAATGAGGAGTGCAACGCACGACAGATGAGAGCATGTGCCATATGGCAAGGTTGGGGGGGGGGCCAATCGCATCTAACATGCAGAAAATTGATGAATTTTTCCTTCCCACCCTGTACATGTCAAATAGGTCAGCGCCCATCAGAAAGTGGACATTTGGCGTGCCATCGCCAAGGAAGTCCGGGCCCTGGGGGTCCACACAAGACGGGGCACCCACTGCCGCAAGAGGTGGGAGGACATCTGCCGCGGGACCAGGACGACCACTGAGTCACTGCTGGGGATGGCCTCCCAACCTAGGAGGGGTGCCAGTCGTACCCTGACCCCCCTGATGTCCCGGATCCTGGCGGTGGCCTACCCTGATTTGGATGGGCGCTTGAGGACATCACAGCAGACACAAGGGGGTGAGTATCAGCACATTCTGCTATCTCTCTGCGCAGTGTAGGCGTCTGGGTGGGGGAGGAGGGTTGTGGGTGACATTAGGCCAGGGCGCTTTCTGTAGTGTAGTCTTCTCCTTTAGGCATGGCCCTGTGCTCCCGGCCCCCACCTCTGTAGGGTGACAAGTACAGCTATCGATGTTCCAGCATCACACATGTGCGCGTTTGTCGTCTCTAGACCTGTTGTCCTAGTCAGAAGTACTGAGTAGTGTACCCCGAATGCGCGGCTTAGTGCATGAGGCTCCTGTGTCTGTCCTCTCCGCCAACGGTGTTGACATTGCATGCACTCAACCTGGTCTTCGTTTTTCTCCCCCCATCCTTCTTCTTCATCTTCTTGTGCATGTGTGCATTAGCATCATCAGGCGGAGGAGAATTGGCATCGGAGCACGAGGGAGCTGCAAGTCACAAGGCCCCGGTGGGACCAGGAACAGACACCGAGGGCACCAGTGATCCGGAGGGCGAGGGGAGCACCACTCCGGGGCCGGTGGTGACACCAGCGACAGCGACACGTCCTCGGATGGGAGCTCCCTAGCGGTGGCGGCAACATCCGGGCCCCCCGCCTCTACAGGTACAGCCGCCACCCAGCGCACCAGCCCCGCCCTCCCAGCAGCCCCTCAGCCTACGCTCCGTGCCCGCTCGCCCAGGAAGGCGGGCGTCTCCTTCGCCCCAGGCACCTCAGCCCCTGCCCCTGTTACCCCTGCTGCCCTCAGTGAGGAGGTCATTGACCTCCTTCAGACCATCATTGTTGGGCAGACTACCCTTTTGAATGCCATCCAGGGGGTAGAAAGGGAGGTGCATCGGAGCAATGCCTACCTGGAGGGCATTCATTCGGGTCAGGCTGCCCATCAACGATCGTTCAATGCTCTGGCCTCAGCACTGACGGCAGCCATTGTCCCTGTTTCCAGCCTCCCTCTTCTGACTGCCTCCACCCTGTCTCTGTCTCCTGTTCCTCAGCCTATCCCATCCACACCATCAGACCAGCCTGCACACACCTCAACACCCAAGGGCAGCTCATCCAGACACAAGCACCACAGAACCCACAAGCATTCACGCAAGCAACACCCAGATGCAGACATTCCAACAGTCACTACCACCTCTGTGTCCCCCTCCTCCTCGTCTCCCTCCTCCCTCCCTGTGACATCTACACTCACACCTGCATGCACACCACCATCAGCCAGTGCTGCCATCACCAGCACACCCTCCAGTCCAGTCCGCACACGTGCAGTCACCACCCCCACTACCATTTACACGTCCACTGTGTCTGTCACCCCCTCTTCCAAGACACACAAACGCAGGCAGACACCCACCCAACAGCCATCCACCTCACGACAGCCTCCAGCACAAGCACCTGCACCCAAAGACAGCACACCTGACTCTCCTACAACCACATCCTCTTCCTCCACTCCCATCACCACTTCTCCTACCTTTTACCTTGGTCCTAAGAAAGTTTTCCTCGCTAATCTTGACCTCTTTCCCTCCACTGACCCACCCCCTCCATCTGCAAAGAGTCCCAAGAGCACCTCAGCCACCACCAGCCCAGCTTCGAGTGTCACTGTGGTGCATGGGTTCTGGAGTCCACCCTTGGCCAGCAGTGACACTTCCATCAGCACCGCTGAAGATGGCCCCGCCGTGCAGAAGAGCACCGCTGAAGAGGGCCCCGCCGTGCAGAAGAGCACCGCTGAACAGGGCCCCGCCGTGCAGAAGAGCACCGCTGAACAGGGCCCGCCGTGCAGAAGAGCACCGCTGAACAGGGCTCCGCCGTGCAGAAGAGCACCGCTGAAGATGGCCCCGCCGTGCAGAAGAGCACCGCTAAAGAGGGCCCCGCCGTGCAGAAGAGCACCGCTGAACAGGGCCTCGCCGTGCAGAAGAGCACCGCTGAAGAGGGCCCCGCCGTGCAGAGGAGCACCGCTCCGCTGGGCCCTTCCTGTCAAGCACCGCTCCGCTGGGCCCCGCCGTCTCAAGCACCGCTCCGCTGGGCCTTCCTGTCAAGCACCGCTCCGCTGGGCCCTTCCTGTCAAGCACCGCTCCGCTGGGCCCCGCCGTCTCAAGCACCGCTCCGCTGGGCCCCGCCGTTTCAAGCACCGCTCCGCTGGGCCCTTCCTGTCAAGCACCGCTCCGCTGGGCCCCGCCGTCTCAAGCACCGCTCCGCTGGGCCCTTCCTGTCAAGCACCGCTCCGCTGGGCCCCGCTGTCTCAAGCACCGCTCCGCTGGGCCCTTCCTGTCAAGCACCGCTCCGCTGGGCCCTTCCTGTCAAGCACTGCTCCGGTGGGCCCCGCCGTCTCAAGCACCGCTCCGCTGGGCCCTTCCTGTCAAGCACCGCTCCGCTGGGCCCCGCCATCTCAAGCACCGCTCCGCTGGGCCCCGCCGTCTCAAGCACCGCTCCGCTGGGCCCTTCCTGTCAAGCACCGCTCCGCTGGGCCCCGCCGTCTCAAGCACCGCTCCGCTGGGCCCTTCCTGTCAAGCACCGCTCCGCTGGGCCCCGCCGTCTCAAGCACCGCTCCGCTGGGCCCTTCCTGTCAAGCACCGCTCCGCTGGTCCCCGCCGTCTCAGGCACCGCTCCGCTGGGCCCTTTCTGTCAAGCACCGCTCCGCTGGGCCCCGCCGTCTCAAGCACCGCTCCGCTGGGCCCTTCCTGTCAAGCACCGCTCCGCTGGGCCCTTCCTGTCAAGCACCGCTCCGCTGGGCCCTGCCATCTCAAGCACCGCTCCGCTGGGCCCCGCCGTCTCAAGCACCGCTCCGCTGGGCCCTTCCTGTCAAGCACTGCTCCGCTGGGCCCCGCCGTCTCAAGCACCGCTCCACTGGGCCCTTCCTGTCAAGCACCGCTCCGCTGGGCCCCGCCGTCTCATGCACCACTGGCACAATGACAGTGCCGGATCTGTCTCGAGCTACTGTTCACGGTTCACTGTGCCCACCATGCCTCCTCCTTGACCGGTGGAGACTGTTATCCACCTGATGGACTGTGGCTTTGCACTCCCCAGGATGGCAGAGTGGGCAAGCCACCCACTGTAGAGACTTGAGAGACTGTGGCTTTGCACTCCCCAGGATGGCAGAGTGGGCAAGCCACACACTGTAGAGACTTGAGAGACTGTGGCTTTGCACGCCCCAGGATGGCAGAGTGGGCAAGCCACCTACTGTAGAGACTTGAGAGACTGTGGCTTTGCACTCCCCAGGATGGCACAGTGGGCATGGTGGCCCCTTCGTGGATCTGGCGTCGTGGACTCATGTGGCTGTGGTGCCCCCCCCTTCCCTTCCCCCTGAGGTGCCTGTAGTTTTTTCATCAGATGCCCCTGCAGTGTTCTCTCCAAAGGACTCAGGTCTCCTGTGTGGGCTTTGCCCTTGTGTTGATACACTTTGGCCCACGGACACTTGGAATTTCGTTAGTTGTGCAGGACTTATTGACTCGGTTTATCGTATGCACTGAATATTGAATTTATTTTTTTGAATTGTTATTGCTATTTGACCGTGACTTATCAGTGGTTTTTATTTCCCATAAATCTCGAATCACAATTTAATTATGTCCTTGCTTATTTCACGGGGGTTTGGGTGGTGTCACTGTGACTTGTTGCTCTGCATTGGTGTGTACATGGTTTGGGGGGGTGGGTGTATCGCGTATGTGTGTGCCCGTAACCTTTCGTCCTCCCCCCTCCCCTGTGTCGTAGGTGCAGTACTCACCGTTGTCGTCTGCGCCGGCGTTCGTACTCATGGTAGATGAGCAGGTAGACGAGAGCAGGTAGGATGTTTAATTCGGGTTCCATGCTGTCCTCCTTCCTCGTGGAGTGCGTAGAGGTGCGCGTTTTCCCGTTCGTAGTCTGTTTCCGCCGTGTTTTTATCGGCGGTGCTCCTGCCCCGGAAAAGGTGGCGGATTGGCCGGTCATAATAGTGTGGGCGGTACATTGTCTGCCGCCTGTCTGTTGGCGGTGACCGCTGCGCTGTTTGTTTGTACCGCCGTGGCGGTCGGAGTGTTAATGTGGCGGGCTGTGTTGGCGGTTCCCGCAAGGGTCAGAATTCCATTTTTTGGACCGCCGGCCTGTTGGCGGGTTGGCCGCCGCTTTATCACCGACCACCAGGGTTAGAATCACCCCCTGTGTGAGACTTGTAACCAGACACTGCTGGCTCTACATGCTGCACATTGCCAAAGGACTGATGTGCTGCCAGGAGGAATCATGATTAGGACTACCTGCTTTGTTATGCTAGCCTACTGCCTGTTGGGCTGGTGGAGGGACCGTCACTTTGCCAAGGACCTTTATGTGCTTGCTTGCTACTCTGTTTGTGCCCCAAGTGTACTAAAAGGCCACAGAGGCTTGCCCCCTGTTCTCTGTTATCTCTGGGCCATAAAGGATTGCCCTGGAGCACCTCTGCTGTGGGAGTCTATTTCCAAGGAGTCCGGCAAGGAGCGTGCTTTGCAAGAAGGAGTTGCGACTGATTTCCCTGCTTTTGCCCAAAATTTGCGTGATTGAAGTGATTTACTTTGCCCCAAAAAATCTGATTAGAAAGGTGTGAGCATTATTTGGAGGAAGCTCTCAACTAGCACACGGTGAGTGCTTCGTTTATCCCCTGATATCGCAGAGAGGCTGATGTTTGTTCCTAGTATGGCCCCACAGCAAGGAGACTGCAACGTACAGCGCTTGGGGTGGAGAAGAAGTGCCATCCAGTGGCACCATCACCCTGTTTGTGAAGATAATTGCTGACCTTTTGGAACCCCCCTCAATGGGTCCCTTCCTTTGGAGAAGTCACTGTGCCGAAGAGGAGACACACCCTGAAGACTGGGACTACCAGCCTCACTCTCAGCAGCTCCCGTCTTATCTTGAAGAGGTGCAAGGCTGCTCTCACTGTCCCACATGATCACAGAGAGCTTCATTTCTATCCTGAATTTGAGGGGGACCTAACAAGGTCTCCCTGCATGGCCCCGCAGTGGTGCCTACCCCCTTCTACTTTGGAGATGGACCCCAGGGGCATTATGGTCTCTCTCAATAGTGGGACAAACCTCTAGAAGAGGAGCCCAAGAACAGCACAGGGCCATATTTGAAAGCAGAACCCCCTCGAGGACTCAAGCAGATTTACTGCAGCACATTTAGTAGGAGCGAAGGTGCTCCTGTGTCCTACGTGGGAAGCCTGATGACCACATGAAGTGTAGTAGGAGTGCAGGTGTGCTGCAACCCATGCTTATGGTGATATTTTGTGATCCATGTACCCATGGTGATATTTGGTGATTTAAGTATTTTTCCTCTAACCTAACTGGCACTACATGCACTGATGGTATGATGTATTTTGTTTAGATACTTGCATTATCTAGAATAACATTGTTTGCATAGTATGCACAGTATTTATGATTCATGTAATTTTTTATCTTGTTTTATGTGATATATATATTTTATACACTCCTATGTGGAATCTCTTTTGTGGTGTATTCATTGTGTTGCTGTGTGAATGTTTTGCACAAACGCTTTACACATTGCCTTTGATGATAAGCTTGACTGCTCTGTGTCAAGGTACCAGAGGGTGAGCACAGGTTATTTTGGTTTGTAACTTGCCCTGACTAGAGTGGTGGGTTCTGCCTGGCTTAGGTGCATACCCCAGTCAACCAGACACCTCATTTCTAACAAGATGGCTTCCTTGTTTGCTAGGGTAGCCAAGACTTATTTGTCCACCTTTTCTTTCTCATCACTTAACCAACTTACTGCGGCAGGCTGCGCTTGAAGCCTGAAACTGACATGTCGCTTACCCAGTCTGGAGTCAAGAGTGGACGTACATATTATACTCAACCAATATAAAAGTTGATTTGACCAATCCACAGTCAGTTCTTGCTGCATTAGCCAGCCTTCTTAAGTGGATGGTCATTACATCAGTACTATAACCCAATCAAAACGTGAACATTTCTAGTTGTGCGCAGTGATGGAGAGTGGTCTTGCCAAGCCAGCGCTCGCCAGGCCTAGCTGTTCTGGAACCAACCAATGGTCTGGCGTTGCAGGAATGGGCGGGTTCTTTTTAGTGGATCATTGGTAGATGTGTAGGAACCAGATGGGGAACTGAGCTGTGCTGAGAAGTGCAGGTAAGGAGGAATGGCAGAGTTGAGAGTTTTTTTGCTGTTGGATGGCATAACTCTCAGTGGTAGTTTCTTTTGAAGTTGGTTTGTTGCTCGCTTCTGTGCTGGCTGGAAAGGCTCCCTGTTATGTCTATGGTAAAAGGGCATGAGCTGCGCCAGCTTTTATCGTTTTCAGAAGTTCAGCTCTTTTAATGAGCCTTGGAGGCCCTGGCATCACAGACAAAGTGTGGAAAGCAGCAGATGGGTGATGTCAAGGAGCTCCCTTCAGGCCCCCATAAAGTAGGCTAAGACTAGGAGGCGCTAGCTGTCCTTCATGGTCCCTGTCCCTCCATAGGTAGGAGGAAGTAAGTGGATGTGGGGGATGTAGGCGCAACTTACCCCAGCTCTCCTGAGTAGCCTCGCAAAGTGCATCTCCCCTGGAGCAAGATCTGACCAGCCACACTACGGGTGGTGACACTGCTGAGTATGGCAAGACACTGCTGAGTATGGCGAGTCACAGCTGGGATGCAAAGCATTTAGCTCATTTTATTGCTCTTTGTGAAGAAGTTGTCCCTTCTCACTTGTCCAAATCTCCACCTTGCTGTACAAAGCCGTTTCGTCGGCTTCACATGCTTTATGGTTTCATCTAGGTTGGCCCATCTCTTGGAAAGCATTTCAGGTTATGGTTGGCCTCTTAACTCCTGGAGCACAGCCACCTAGTGACTATAGCAGCTCATCCATGACATTAATTAATAGGAAAAGTCCTTACCATTGCCAGTCGAAGAGAAGAACCCCATAATAGGAAAGAGCAACCACCAGCTCAGGCAAAGATCACAGAGTCCTACAACAGCATATCAGAAGCCCAGGAAGTTAATTTGGATAGTGTTCAGTAGTGTCTACAGGTTCCCAATACTCGTTGGATCCTTACCAATACCTACAACTGGGAACTTTTGAGTTTCTGCCTCTCAATACGGGGCTGCCTTCCCACAGCTCATTATGAATGTACTCCATCACCTCAGAACACCAGGAGTAGAACCCATCTAGCCAGGTTAAAGACCTCCTTCAGTCCTCGAGCTCATTTGCTGTGCCTCTGCAGGGTCGATTAATTCAAGGTCTACTCCAGCGGCTCTTCCAGCCTCTACTCATCAACCTTACACCAGCTCTTCAGTCGTCTATGGCAGCTGAGTTCGATCTCTGCAGTAGTTGGAAGCCCTGTGGACAACCATTGAGGGTGGTTAATCTCTGCATAAAATCTGAGGTGTCAGACACCCCTGTAGTCTTTGGGTGTCTCACCCAATGTCACCAATGCTGCTGTGGGGTCTTCGTCTGCACCGCTGCAGCAACAGTATGGCTGACATCTTCCCTAGCTGTGCTATCTCGGTGGAGCTTAGACTACATGTCTTAATTCTCCAGCAATCGATCATCATCAGGGGAAGGGCTCACCTGGGGTTGACACTCCTTACTGCCAGCAGCCATGATTTCCTGTTTCATTGGTGGCTCAGGGAATCAAAGCTCTCAGGCTCAATCCATGGTAGTGTGAGGAGAGCTCTGAAGCCTTGTCCGTTTAGCCTTTCCCAACGCTACACTTCTCATGGTAACATATTTTGAGAATAGGCTGATGATCAGTTTTTTTCCTCTGATCAGGTGGTAATGAAATGCTTCTGAATCCCAAGTTATATTGGTGTGTATATTTCTAGCATGGAAAGTAAAGGGAAATAGCAATAGAAATATGGTGTTGGTGAACCTGAGGTGTCTCGAGTTGTGTAACACCATCTATGAACTTCTGCAATTGCCAGGTATTATGGCACGAGTGAATGAACAAGAGCAGGAAGCGGATACTGATATCAAAAGGATGCTCCATGAACGAACAGACCTACAAAACATATTCAAATGTCCAGTAACTGCCCAATGTCTGCTCATCTCCAGAGCTGAAGCTCTTTTCTGAGCATGCCCTGGTAATTAGTTTTTGTCCTCAAAGCACAGTGTATTACATTTCTTTTGCTATTCATGATTTTGACTGTGAGGTCAGCTTCTATTTATGTCTGGGAATAGTTGATTGGTGGTTTGAGAATTGGATGATGCTTAGTGTCTCTTCTCTCAGTAAGTAGAATGAACTGTTTATATTGCCTGTACCGTATTGGTCTGTTTATTTCTCTGTTGAGCATGGCAGAGTAAAGGGAATAACACTACAAATGCTGCGTCAGGAGCCCTGCAGCGAGTCATGTCTCAAGCTGGATGAGTCCACTTATTGAGAGCTTTCATTGCCACTGATTCATGCCAGGAGTAAACGAGTTGAGACCAGAGAAAGACACGTTTAAGAAAAGGATGCCTGCTGAAAGGCATGCCCACAAAGCAAACTCAAATTATCTACAAATGCTTTAGTGCTGACAGTGTCTGATGCTTTTAAGTGTTTTCAGAGTGTGTGCTGGCAATTAGTGTTTCTCCTCTGGGCTTTTAGTACGACTTTGTTTTGCTATATATGCTGTGATTGTGTGGTCTGCTGCTATTTCGGTCTGATCGAAGTTGCCTGGGTCTCACATTTAAATCAAAGTCTGGTGATAAGTGCACCTCCTCTGAACAAGTGTTAATGAGTTGTTTCTATTGCACATGGTTTCCTGTAGTATTAATTTTAGCCTTTATCATGGGATACTAAAGGGAAATGATGAAGGAAATGTGTTGTTAATGCACATGCATTGATTAGTTGCTGTACTTCACAGTGAACTTACTTCATAGTGACCATGGACCAGTGAGCATTAGATGAGTGCAGTAGTGCTTATTCAAAGGTCAATTTTAGGCCTACAAATCATGCTAAAGCTCTTTATCAGTGAAAGTGCTTGTAACTGATGGGCAGGCTGGTGTGTGAGTGTAAGGATGAGTCACTGAATGTGGGAGCTATGTGCGTGGGTGTGTGTGGGTGGATGAATGGATGAGTGACTGTTGCATGGATTGGAGAGTAGTAGGTGAGTGCATGGGTGAATGAGCAGCAGTGGAGAAAGGCCTCCTGCCATAAACACGATTGCATCCATCCATGAACAAACCCATGTTCTTACCATTCTTCAGTCTCTCCACTGACCTTTGCATCCAGCCACACACTTATATTTTCCTCCATTGTGCTACCCATGTATTCATTCACCCATTCATCTGTTCGCTCACTCATAAATGCACTAAATCATCCACAGCCTATCACTCATCCATCAGTTCCTCTACCCATCGACTAGATTTCACATTCAACCACTGAATAATTTACACAACCACACAAACAAAATCGCCAATCAATGACAAACCACTTTAATTAAAAAAGAAACATACTTATTGGCATTGACAATACTTTTTTTTTTTTTATAATGATGGTATTTTAGTCTGTCAAATGTGTGTGAAAATTGATAGAAGTAGGGGTTGATGCACAAATTGTTGTTTTTAAAAAAAAAGTGTCCCTGTCTTGTAACTTCCATTTTAAACGATGTTGCTCCTTGTTGCAATGCCTACCAAACGCATTGATATTGACTGGAACCTTGTCTTGCATTGAATTGTTAAATTATTAGTATGGCACCAAAAATGTTTCTACCTTAGAGAAAACGTCCGCGAGAGCACTACACGGTGTACCTGCAGTAGTCCTCTTGTATGAAAAATTCAAACAAGGGGACCCTTTAATTAAAAGCACTATTCCTCACATTTTTAAAATGTCAGACAATGCCAGGTGTCACGCAACGTGGTAACATTCACTGGTGACGCATACCCGAGAAAGAATGCATCACCTTTAAGTCTGAGCCTTCGGTTGACACGCAGCGTGAGGACAATTTTAAAATACGTTTCCATGCAGTGGTTTTCTATATTAGTTCTCTATTCTTGTCTCGTGGGCTGGTTTTCGCACACTTTTAAAGACGTCTCCCACCAACCCTCGCCCTGGTAATTGTCTTATGTTTTCCCCTGAGCTGGCTTACGCCATAGCCCAGAGACTGCGGATCTGCATTTAGTTTCTTCACAAATGGAGAAAGAATAGGCGGTGAAATAATAAACAGCGCATTCCTTCTGTCACATTTGTTGCAGCATCTGTTGTTTTTCTGACACGGAGCATCCATCAATTATTCATGACAAGGGAGTGATTGCGTCTCTGTAAACGTCTCGCGGTGTTTGTGATACCCTCCTCTGTCAAAACCGTAGTACTCGCAGCTCGAATCATTTCAAAACAATCAACAGCATCCCCTCACAGGCTTCTAACACAATAGCACTCAATATGCCATCCGTATATAACCCCGCCGCTTACAGTGAGTGATGAAAAGGCACTCAAAACGTCATAGCGCCAAAGACAGCTCTTCTCATATTTGAAATGCAGCGCTATGGACCCCGTTTCAAGGAGCTGCGGGTTGCTTTTAAACTTATGGAGCTATCCACAAAGCATTTAGGAGTATGTAAAGAAGTTAATCTGAAATGGGAATGAATTTGGAATATATATACCCGGTACAAATGCAAAGGGCTGTGTCATCTCTGGGGGTTGAATGTTTTGGGGGCGATTCAAAAAGACGTAAGAGTACTCCAGTACTAATATTTCACTTAGTGCTAAAAGATTTTGTGAATCGTTTACATACTTTTTTGCTTGAGTACCACAATCATGAGGGACTGAACGTGGTGAACTTAACCATTGTGCTGTGAGCAGCGCCGGTGCAAGCATTTTTGGAGCTGCAGGCCAAATGACAGTTTGCCATCTGGGTACTCCAGATCCACTAATGAGTAGGCCATTTGTTGCAGTCTGACCTCTTCTTGTATCCCCTTATGGAGGCTCACTCAAAATGACAGTTTGCCATTTGGATGGTCCTTGTTCCCTAGCAACCAAACCATTTTTTGCAGTTGATACCATCTTGGACCACCTTGAAGTGGCGACATAAGGAACCTTCCTAAACAAGAAGAGACAACATCTGAACTTTCTCTGATTCTTCTTAGAACTGGCCTGGGGAGTTCCTTTGAATTTGGGAAAGGACTCCCACCCATCATGTATTCTGGTGGCATGCTTCATTATAGAGTCCTGGTCCAGATACTTCCACTATCTGGACGGGCTCAACTTTGAAAAACAAGAGCGCTTTTAGTATGTGGCAGAATCTTTAGGTTAAAATGGTCTAGTGAGTACCCTTATCATTGTCTTTCATCAGATGTCTCCTGGCAGGATTGAAAGCAGTTATGTTGCATATAGAGGCAATTAGTTGCTCCAGCATCAGAATGCGGTCTACATATTTCAGCCACCTAGTTGCCAATACAGGTCATGTGGCTTTCTTCACAACAGAATAAGATCCCTCTATTGCATTAGTGTTAACTACATACTTATTTGTTTATTTAAGCACACTTCCACACATAGGTCTAAGAGAACTTCTCTTTTATTTGGGGACATAAACATAGGAGGGTAAAGTGACTGCAATTAGCTTCTGTTAGAAATAGGGTCTCTGATTGGCAGTCAGTTTGCACTCCGACCAAGCAGGGACCCTCACTCTAGTCAGGGTAATGGAGATATGTGCTTAGACAACCCCTGCTCACCACCTTGGTAGCCTGGCACAATATTCCTGAAAATCTAAACATTACACATACTGAATGATACTCTCTCCTGTACAATACTAGAAATAATGACAAGAGAAAAATAATATATGCAACACATTTTAGTTTGGCATGTCTGTAAACAAAGCCAAACTAAAATGTGAATGATGGATGTCACCTTTAAATCATGCCCTCAAGCATTCACAAAGGTATACACCATACTTGGTGAATATCATAGCAGTAGCATACCTCTAATTTATGCTCTCCTTCTCAACGAACAAAGTACTACCTACTATGAATTACAAAGCCAAATTAAAATAAGGACTTACAGTTACTACCCCTCAAAAATCATGATACAACTAAAGCAAGCAATAATTAAAACTATTTTAAAAGTTTACTCCTCATAACTATACAAGACTGCTATTTTTACTTTAAAGCATATGGAGATACTTCCAAATATTTGTAATAAGTGTGCAAAATGCAACAAACAGCCTATTTGCTTAAGAAATTAAAAAATAAATAGGTTTTTCATATGTAACAGTCACAGAAGTAACTAACCACTTTGACCTCCTTTTGACCTCCTTATAGAATTCCCCTACTTCCAAACCCATGAGCAAAAACGAAGTATCCAAACGGACAATTTTCAAGACACCTGGGTTGGCAGACTGCACTGTTCTGGCCAGAGATGTCAGCCAAAGTTCCAGATACAGTGATGGAATGTCTTCGATTGCACAATAGCTTAATGAGCCATAACAAATAATGCAGTGGAAGGATGGCACAATGCCTTCGAAGCCGCATTAGGCTGAAAACATCCTACCCTGTACTAATTCCTAGAAACTATAAAAAAGGCAAAGCTACCAAGATCTAGGGATGGAAAAATCTTTGTCCCAAACTAAACCTACAATAACCCTAAAATAGTCAAACGGTCCAAGCAAATGCAAGAAATGCTACAATATGAAGTAAAACTAAAATAAAATCACTTCAACATAAACCTAAAAAGCCAATACAACTTATCTATTTATTAATATTAATTACATTATTGCAAGTAATCAGTCTAACTCAAATTTGTAATGAAACAATATTCAAGAAGACTGCGTAGTAAAAAAAAATTACAATTAAATTAAACATAAATAAATGACTATACAAAAAGATAACAAGGCACATATTCAAAAATCCAACAGACCGAACAGAATCAAAAAATATATACAATATATGACAGTTTGTTTTATTTAAATCGCAAAATGATTTTAAAAAATAACCATAGAAAATATTTCCCACCCACATAAAAAAAAAGAAAATCAACTTACATTTCTCTAGTTGTTGACAGTGGCACTTCTCCAATTCATAAAAAATAAGCACACAAAAATAGATACAAATTCACCCATAAAATGCAACAATTTGATAACTAAAAAGTACATGCAAAAGTTATATCAAAGCTCTAGGAAATCGTAAATAGCCATAAAACAATTAAATAACTGCTTCTGGAAAACTGAGAAATGAAAGAAAATTGAAAAACAAATCATGGTTAAAATAAATGAATCGATTTTCATTAAAATGAAACATTCAAAAAGAGAGAAAAGCTTCCACTCTGACCAAAAAACCTTTACAAAACACAACACAACCACAGTAAAACAATAAGCATCCCAAAAACATAAACAATGCAAAACGTTTAAAATCCATAATCACATCACAAACATAAGTAATTAAATTAGGTGCATTATACTTCACATACTATACTGATACCTGCCTCTCTTCACTATGTAAATAAAAAACACAACCTAACACACAACTACGCTACCAACATAAACCAATAAATAATTCTACAGTAACTAGCCCTACCCACATCATGCTTAGCCCCAAAACTCCAAGTAATAACTTAAAAGTACCGTACCTTTCTACCAGCAGCAGGGCCCCACAACCAACAGGAAGATAATAGAGTAAAAATATAGGTAAGAGGAAAACAACTAAATGCAACAACAAAAAAGACTAAGGTCCTGATTATGAATTTGGCGGTCCATGGGATGCCATAGTGGCAGCGGTGGTCCAACCACTGCAGTGTTGGCGGTCTGACCGCCGTATTACGATACATGCAAATACATAGGCTGCTGCTGCCCTGCCCACACCACCAGCAAATCTAGAATGTGGTGTTGGCGAGATAGGCCAATGCTTCTATCAGAGGGCAGACCACCAGTGGAACCACTGTCTTAATAGCGATGTTGCTTCCTGCTGACGTGACCATGGTGGTCCAACCACCACATTTGAGCTAGCAGAAACGGAGGAATTTAAAGCTGAAACTCACCTGTAGGCAGCCTCACACATCCTGTGCTGCCATGGAGCTGATCCTACGTGACCTGCCGATGCTCATGCTGCTTTATGGTGCATAAAATCAACATTGTCATGGATGCAACAGACGGCAAGTCAAACACCTACCATTTTCCTCCAATTTCACAGCAACTCGACTGGCTGCCATTGACCTGGTATGTGGGTTGTGCTACTTGCCCCAAATATATTTCATGTGCCATGGTTCGTAGTTGTACATAACATATGTCCCAACACAGCCCCATGGTGCCCCCTTTGCCTAGATCACTGAAACTGCACCACCTCATTATATAAAATTTGATTTGTATGCACATGCCAGTTTTAGGGATAGTGATGTGTTCATAACATTGTGTCACACAACAGCAAATCCACATCAACATCACACCTGCAAATTGAAGTGACACCCTCACATTGTACACATGACAGAATACATACATCTGTATGGCTATGACATTGAACCCAAACACACCTTCCCTGCAAAATCCTTGTATTGGACTCACATATCACACACATTGAATGAGAATGTAAGGTAAATGGGATGCAGAATAAGTTGTGTGAGAAGCATCCAATGCACACAGTATAAACAATTTGTGCAGAATTGGTATGGTGGCATCAGGGGGACCCCAAGAAGGCTGCTGCCCCGGGACACATTACACTTTGCACCTGCCTCAAAAATATGATTTGCACAGGACCCTTATGACTATCAGGCAAAACCAATAGCATAACCAAGTGCTGTGGTAGATGTATAAGTGCACGCCTAGAAAGCAAATGCACCAGTAACAGCATACGTCACACATTTAGATAAAGTAGGTATCCGGTCACACATGTGCATTCAATTGTGTAAGAAGGTAGCACAATTGTACACCCTCCATTTGTGGACAAACAAACCTCTAGCTTGCACACATTAAACAAATGTGCGATCTACATCAGGAGGAGAATAGAACCCAATAGATGTTGACAGTGGCCAAGCCAATAAGAAATACTTACCATATGAAAGAACACCCAATCCAATGAAAGCCCAATCAGATCACATCCCACACATCCATCTACAGAAAATTTCCCCTTTGTCTTGGGCGACTCTCACTGGTTCCAAAATCAGATATTACCAACCTCAACAAATTGATCATCAATCATGGTGATCAGGGTGAAGCAAACACACCTGTAGTCATACTGCACATATTATTAATGAATATCAAAAAGATAGAAAAGTAATGGCAGGACCAATGTATAGCAAAGGAAACAATTTGACTTTATTTACAAGCCTCCAAAAATGGAGAAGAAGCTCATGACCAGTCCCTGGTAAAAAGTGTGCTGAGACACTGCTCTGTACCCCACAACACACCTCACAGATCACCGCCACACAAACCTACACAGGAAGGGTGATTTAGTGGGCATTCCAGGCACCTCAATGATCACCCTTAGGTGGGGTTCTGTTTTTGGATGAGTGCATTTTGTCTTGGGAGGGGTGCACTTCATTTTGGACTTTGGGAGGGGTCAGTTTCATCTTGGGTTTAGGTGGGGTATAGAGGGATCCGGGAGGGCAGGTGCCACAGGACAGGACTTGGACATGGAAGAAATGGGTTGGGATGTGGTTGGTGTCCTTTTTGCTTTGGGATGTGGGTTCCACAGGAGTAAGGACAAGGACAAACATAAAACTTTCTTTGGGACAATGGCAAGGGTGTAAAGGAGTGATTAGGGGTTTGGAGGATGCAGAGGTGCTTATGTCAAGTGTGACTTTGGGTGCTGTTGGTGCTGGTGTGTGTGTGTGTATCTGAAGTATGTTTATATTTAGTTGGTGTCTGTTGCAGGTGTGAGTGTAGGCATTTGTGTCTTTTGGTGGGCTGTGCTGTGGCTGTGATGGGTATGGTGGGAGTGGTGGATGTGTCTGTGGGTGGGGTGGTGTCTGGAAGTATGGTGGATGTGGTGGCTGTGTCTGTGTGTGTTGAGGTGCTGTCTAGGGGTATGGTGGATGTGGTGACTGTTTCTGGGTGTTGGAGTGGTGTCTGGGTGAATGTGTGTGTGGCGGTTGTGTCCTTGGGTTTTGGGGTGGTGTCAGGGGTATGGTGGATTTGGTGATGTCTGTGGGTGTTGGGTGTTGTCTAGGGGTATGGTGGATGTGGTGGTGGTAGTTGTGAGTGGGGTGAGTGACTGTTGAGTGCTTCCATGCTTGTGTGTCTTGTGGTGTTTGTGTTTATGTGTGCTGCTTGTGGCTGTTGAGGCGTGTGCATGCATATGTGTGAGTGTGCTTTGGACAGGTATGGGAATAGGGAAATTGGATGGGGAAGAGGAAGGTGGTGGGGGAGTATTGTGAGGGGAGGAAGGCTGCAGTGAGGGAGGAGGCGAGCGCCTCAAAAGATATCTGTATGTCAGACATAACACTGTGAATGCCTTCTAGGTAAGCACCTATCTGTTAGAGCTGGGTGACCTGCAGCTGGCTGGCATTCAGAATGGCAGTCTGACCCACAGATATGCTTTTCAGGAGGTCAATAGCCTCCTCATTCACGGCAGCTGGGTTAACAGGGGCAGGTGCCTGATGCGAAAGATATAGCTACCCTCTTGGGGGAGCAGGCCCCCCAACTAGGTGAGGAGCAACAGGGAGGGTAGAGATGGAACTGGTGGCAGTGGGCAAGTATGGAGCAAGTGCAGGTCATGAGTGTTCCGCTACTACTAGGGAACGTCCGCTGGAGGTCAACTCAAAAGAAGATGATGTGGAGCCAGTGTCCTCCGTGCCACTCCCCTCACCCTCTAGGCCATGGGGCCCTCCATGTCAGATGTCTCATGACTGGATGGACCGTGGCCAGCTGCTTCCCCACTGATATTGGCCCTGTCACCTCCACTTGCCTGTGATGATGCTGAAATGACAAAGACAAAAACAGTCAGTCAACGTGCCCGAACACACTTGAATAACAGCTTTGTTTACAAACCATTACCATAATGTACAGTAGCTCACAGCCACAGGGTCCTCCAAAGTGCCTCCAACATTTGCAAAACCACATGCATGCAAGCTATATGAACTGTAAACATTTGCACACAGGAAAATCAGAATCACAGACACCTTGAGATACATGAGTGAAGTTGTCCAATCACAATCCCCATGGATCAAGTGGGAAAGTTGTCACCTTGAATTCTTTTGCTCTTGTAGCACCCTTCAGTAACATGTTTTCATCAAATATAAAGGCAATGCCAAGGACATTCTCATAGATTCTACACAAGGTCCTGAAATCAGCAAATGTTCATATACAATCAATCAATCAGGGGATTTGTAAAGCGCACTGCTCACCTGTGAGGGTCTCAAGGTGCTGAGGAGGTGGGGGGGCTGCCCCTGCTCGAACAGCCATGTCTTGAGATGTCTCCTGAAGGTAAGGAGGTCCCTGGTCTGATGCAGGTAGGTGGGAAGAGTGTTCCACGACTTGGCGGCGAGGTGCAAGAATGATCTGCCGCCGGTGGTCATTCTGCAGATGCGTGGGACGGTGGTCAGGGCAAGGTCGGCAGAGTGAAGCTGTCGGGTTGGGGTGAAGAAGGAGAGCTGTCTGTTGAGGTATTCTGGTCCGGTGTTGTGCAGTGCCTTGTGAGCACGGGTGAGGAGTTTGAAGGTGATTCTCTTGTTGACGGGGAGCTAATGCAGGTCTCTCAGATAAGCTGTGATGTGGCGGGGGATGTCCAGGATGCAGCGTGCGGAGGTGTTCTGGATGCGTTGCAGTCTTTTCTGTAGTTTGCCAGTGGTTCCTATGTAGAGGGCATTGCAGCAGTCCAGTTTGCTGCTTGCGAGGGCTTGGGAGACTGTTCTGGTTTCAGTGGGGATCCACTTGTAGATCTTCCGGAGCATGCAGAGGGTGTTAAAGCAGGAAGAGGAGATGGCGTTGACTTGCAGGGTCATAGATAGTGAAGAGTCCAGGATGAATTCCAGGTTGCATGCATGTTTGGTGGGTGTTGGTGCGGTTCCCAGTGTTGCAGGCCATCAGGAGTCGTCCCATGCGGAGGGGGTGGAGCCGAAGATGAGGACCTCAGTCTTGTCAGAATTCAGTTTCAGGCAGCTGCTCTTCATTCATTCGGCGGTGATCTTCATTCCTTCATGGAGGTTGGTCTTGGCGGTGTCCTTGGTGAGGGAGAGGATCAGCTGGGTGTCATCAGCGTATGAAATTATGTTGATGTTGTGAGATCGGGCGACGTTAGCGAGCAGAACCATGTAGACTTTGAAGAGGGTGGGGCTGAGGAATGAACCCTGGGATACGCCGCAGATGATTTTGGTGGCTTCAGAGCAGAGTGGAAGGAGGCGGACTCTCTGAGTTCTGCTGGTGAGAAAAGAGGTGATCCAGTCCAGGGCTTTGTCACGAATTCCTAGGTCACTGAGGCATGTGCATAGGGTGTGGTGGCATTTGGTGTCAAATGCGGCTGAGAGGTCTAGGAGGAAGAGGGCCGCGGTTTTGCCGTTGGCCAGTATGGTTCTGATATCATAGGTGGCGGTGATGAGGGCAGTTTCGGTGCTGTGGTTGCTGTGGGATCCGGATTGGGATGGGTCCAGAGTATTGTTCTTCTCGAGGAAACTGGTCAGTTGTTTTTTGACAATTTTCATTATGACCTTTGCCGGGAAGGGGAGCAGAGAGATGGGCCGGACATTTTTGAGGTCCTTTGGGTCTGCCTTAGGTTTCTTGAGGAGGGCGTTGATCTCAGCATATTTCCAGCTCTCCGTGAAGGTGGCGGACTCAAAGGAACTGTTGATGATCTTCCGGAGTTGGGGTGCGATGACAGAGCTTGCTTTGTTGAAGATGTGGTGAGGGCAGGGGTCAGATGGTGAGCCGGAGTGGATGGTGTTCATGATTTCGATGGTGTCGTTGTCATTGACGTGGGTCCAGGAGAGCAGGAGGCTGGTGGGTGGTGAGTCTGTGGTGTCGGTCATTGATGGGGGGTTTGAGTACTGAAGCTGTCATGGATGTCTGCGATCCAGCTGTGGAAGAAGGGGGCTAGGGAGTTGCAGGGGTCTTGTGATGGTGGGATGTCATTGACGTTGGAGCCGGGGTTGGAGAGCTCCTTCATGATGTTGAAGAGCTCCTTGTGGCTGTGTGTGTTATTGTCGATGCATTCTTTGAAGGCGGTTCTCTTGGCGGTTCGGATGAGTTGGTGGTGTCTACGGATGGCATTCTTGAAGGCTGTGTGGTTGTCCAGCATCTGATCTTGGCGCCACTTCTTTTCAAGTCTTCGGCATGTCTTTTTAGATTGTTGGAGGTCGGCGGTGATCCAGAAGGCCTTTCTGTCGGTGCATCTGTTGGAAGGATGTTTGATCGGGTGGGAGTGTTGGAACAGTTGTCGATCCATTGTCTGAGGTTGCGGGCTGCTGTGTCAGTGTCGGTGGTGTCGATGGGTGGATTCCGGGAGAGGGTAGTGATCAGTTGATCTTCGGTGACCTTGTTCCATCTGTGGTGGAGAATCTTTTGCGGGTGATGGTGTGTTGTGTGTTTGTTGAAGGAGAAGTGGATGCAGCGGTGGTCAGTCCAGTGGAGTTTGTTGGTGTGGCTGAAGGAGACGTGTTTGCTGGCGGAGAAAATGGGGTCGAGTGTGTGTCCTGTGGAGTGGGTGGGTGTCGTTATGAGCTGTTTGAGGCCGAGGTTGTTGAGCAGGGTAGTAGAGTTGTTATGGTTGGTGCTCTCGAGGTGGAAGTTCAAGTCCCCAAGGAGTATGTAGTCTGTGGATGCAAGAGCGTGCGTGCTGATGACGTCGGTGATGGAGTCACTGAACTGCTGTCAGGGGCCGGGGTCTGTAAATGAGGGTCCCTCTGAGGGTGGTGTTTGGGTCGGTGTGGATCTGGCAGTGCAGGTGTTCGGCGGTGCCGAGGGTGTCATCAGTGCTAGTCGTGATCCTCTGGGTGTTCTTGTGGACGATGGCGATGCCTCCTCCTCGTTTTTTGGAGCAGTCCCTGCGGGTGATCTGGTAGCTGTCCGGGATGGCTATGGTGATGTTGGGCGCTGACGGGGGATTCATCCAGGTCTAGGTCAGGAAGGAGACATCTGGGGAAGCTGAGTGGAGTAGATTCCAAAGTTTGACGTTGGATTAATGACTTGTGCATTGAATGCACAGACACATTTACATCCAGGCACATTGACTCCCTGCATACGGTCCATAGAGGCAACTACCATGGTACAGGTTACACCGTAAGACTTAGGTGGCAATGAAAGGACTGACATGGGTGTCAGTGGTAGCTTCTTCTCTGTGAATGTGTGGAAATGTGGTGTTCATAATGGAATCTCATCCCAATTCTGAGTGGGTTTGTGTGGTATGTCCTGGTATCACAGAAAACACCTCTTACTATATGTGTCGCTCCTACAAAGATGACCCTATGGATGATTAGCCGCACTTTACAAATCCTTGATTGATTGATTGATTGACTGACACTCAACATTTCAAAGTATGTTTGGTCTGACTGGTTACATGTAACAAAGCTTGTGATTCACTTGTCATGATCTCCCCTTATCAACCAACTATCTGCACTGTGGGTTTTTCACTTGTGCAGTAGGCCTGTATTGTACAGACATGACTTCTGGAAAGGTGACAACAGATATATGGGAGTAAGGGGCCTGTCATAAGGCAATGATACACATTGACAATGAAGGTCAATGGAAATAAGTACCATGTCAGGTGGATACCTCAGTCCCCATTCCTAATGTAGTCAATGTAAAAGCATTGCGGCCACATCTTGCTTCAGAAGATTCATTTTAGCCACATCCAACAATCAGAAGGTCTAAAGGGAGTGGGCCAAGTGCCTCAGTTGCATAGCCATAGTTACTGTGCACCAATCTGGGCTATGTCCAACAGTGAAAAGGAGGCTTTGACCAGCATTTGTCTCTGCAGGCTGAGCATACAGGACCTACATAAATAGCACATTATCATCATGCATGACAATACGTCCTGTGGCCTTCATTTATGTGAGTTCAGGGTTGTGTGTCACTCTGAAGGGCTCCGTGAGTTTTAAATGGGCCTCATACAATTGTTTGCCATGGCCTGATCTGAGCTAAGTGATTTGTGGGACTTTACATTTTGCTAACAACATCCTCAACTGACACAAACAGTATGCATACACAGCTCATGTTGTAATGCAAATACTGTGTTATTTACCAATTTACCATCATCAGACAAATCTGGCTGTAAAGTTTGCTTGCATAGATATTTGAATGCAACTGCTTGGTGGATTCCAAATACCTGGTTTTTAGAAGGCAAAAAAGTGAAGGTGATTATTTCATATAAATATCTAGGAGTGATTTTGGAACACCGATTGACTGGCAAATATCATCTAGCGGCTATGCATGCAAAAGCATATCTGTTACTGTTTGGTTTTAAATTATTGAACAAGAAACTGAGTTGTCCGTCGCTAAGCCACCTTCTTACAGTAATGGCCATGCAGTTAATGCCAATGGTGATCTATGGTACGGAAATCATGTGGGCTCGTGACATAGACACTCTTAATAAGATTCAAATAAAAGTATACAAAGCAGTGTTTAACATTCCAAAAACAGCCTCACCAGCCCAGGTACAACTTGAGTTTGTTTTAAAAAATCAATCCTTCCAAACTAAGAGTGCTTTCTTCAAATTATGCTGGAGGATGAGGGTTCCATCAATAATATATGCTGGCTGGAAATTGAGAAGCAACAACTCAGCAATATAAAAGGCTCATGGGGAAAAAACTTAAGCCAGGCCATCAAGGATCAAAGGCCCATATTTAAGAAAAAGAGGTGCATCAGAGCTGATGCGCCACTTTTTCTGCACCCCACCCCTACTGACACCTAACATCACCAGGTTTGTGTTGTATTTGTAATACGGCACACCATGGCGGTTGTTAGCACAATCGTGTCAACATTTTTTAGGCTTTTGTGATGCTTTGCTACACTAATGGAGCAAAGTGAAAGAAAGCCCATAGGTTTATATGGGAACGTCATTTTAACACCTGCTCTGAGCAGGCATTAAAAATGATGCAAAAAATGGTGCAATGAAATCTGTTAAATTTCACTTAGCCATTTTTGCTCACCACCTAGTGCCAGAACACCCCCATGCACACACTATGCATGGCACCAGCACAATGTGGCACAAGGGTTTACAAAGTGGCACAATGCATGCATTGCGCCACTTTGTAAATGTGGAACGGGGAAAGAGCCACCTTAGTGCCTCCTTGGTGTAAAAAAAAAAAAAAAGACTCTATGTTGGCGCTAAGGTGGTGCTGGGGGCTCATAAATATGCCCTATGTGTGCAAGACATCAGGGCTGCTGACATGGTAAAAATAGCATTTAACTAAGTAACAAATGCCTGAGTTCAGTTCTTGTCCCATGCAACATTTAAAAACACCCTAGTGTGAAGAAGGCATGCCTGGGCCGTGATTATCTCATACTCCAAATTAAGACCCCATTAATATCTCTCAGTTCATTTTTCTCAGACCTTAAAGCACCAGTTTATGTTATTCTGCTTCAGGAATAAAGACACCAAAGAGCTCAGTCCACCTTGGGAAATCCAGCATCCAAACCACTTTACTTGTGAACAGATCAAGGACTGGAGCAAGATCTGACCAATCTACATTTAGGTGGACAAAGAAGAAGTATTGACTGGAGATTGGATAGGTTATAAGTTTACATTAGGCAGAGGCACTTTACCTCTAAACGGAGCAAGGAGTGGCGTAATGACCATGAAAGTCATTGGTCCGACTACTGGCTTATTTTTTTATTGTAATGCCAAAGGACATAATAATACTGAGGTTTGCTACGTAACAGGAGATTTCTTTAGCTGAGGTGAAAGTAAAGTCTGAAGAAGTGCACTTTTTGTATTTTAAATTAATGTATTAGAGTTGGTTTTATAGTTTTATAGAAATAGTATGCATTGGTTTTAATTAACTATGCAAATAAAATTTGACTAGACAGAATGAAACAGAAGGAGGATCTATGGCTTATCACACATCACAAAACACAATGGTTATTTGAAATACTCAGAGTACAGGGCTACACATTCCACAACCTGTACATCCTATGTATGGACAACAGACTGTGAAAACAGGCACCAAGAAGACTCACTGGGACTCAGGGGCACATTTTAGCCTATGAGGAAGGAAAGGATGGTTTTGAACATAGTCAAATATGTAAGTGAGATAATTACCTGTTCCTTTGGTGAGCCATAGAGTTAACCATACAGGGAAAGGGCCTCTTCAACAAGTTTCTCCAGCTATCTGCAGAGAAGGCTGAGCCTCTTTCACCTGCTTGGCCTGGCATGATTGCTCCTAGAGACTGCAGACAGCAGATGAAGTGGTGGAGGTGTTGATAGCAGCAGTGTCAGTAAGCAAGTGAGTTATTTTCCAAACCGCAGTGTACATGGATGCCATGTACGCGGTCATCAGCATCCACGGGCACAACGATTGGGCGGTGACCCTCACAGTCAACAACATTAGCCTATGGCTCTGTCCACTGTGGTTGGAACCCCACCACATGGGCAAATTCCATCAGTGACGGGAGGTTCCTAAAGTCCAACAGACGAGGTCAAGCATCTGCCATTTTGGCAGTTGAAACTAGTTTTGTTGCATTTTAATTGCATCACAACATCTATTAATCTGTAGTAACATATCAACATATGTAAAGCTCCCTTGATATGTAGATTCTCCTACACAGTCATCAGTGTACTGCTTTGCTGGTCAAAGTTGCCACAGAACCCCAGTGCACTGTTCCCCGTCATTGGCGGTAATCTTGGCAGTCGCAACACATCTCACAATATCAAGGGGCACAAGAGGACCAGACAGGTGTGTTATGTGCACATATATGTAATAGTCACATGTCTAGACAACCATGGGGATCATAGTTGGACCTTGGGTATTAGACAGTTTGCATGTGTAATGGGTGTAATGTATTTCTAGTCAATATTGTTTTGTCACATGACTTTGGTCTTAATCATCAGATATGTTGGTTTGACACAATGACTAATGCTCCAGCGTATTCAATTAAACAAATAGGTACCCTGGGAGAGGCAGGATGCAACAACCTCCAGGCTACCGTCCATTTCTAGACCTCCAGGCCATGGAAGAACGTGACATAATAAAGCAGTTCCATCTGAACAGGCAAGCAACCCAAGATCTATGTCATCAGTTGGAGCCAGATCTCATTCCTCAAAACATGAATCCAACATGTATACGACCCAATGTGAGACTCATGACAGTACTACACTTCCTGGCCACAGTGTAATTTCAGGATACAGTGGCAATATCTGGTGGTATGTCACAATCTATGTTCAGTTTTGTTTTAAGAGATGTGCTATCAGCAATGATGAAACACATTGTCAGCTATATCAGGTTCCCCAGACTTGAGGATTTAGCCAATGTGAAGTTTGACTTCTATGGATTTTGTCACCTCCCACATGTTGTGGGGGCCATTGGTGGCACCCATATTATATTTGTGCTACTGCATGCCAGTGAACAAATCTACAGCAACAGAAAACACTTCCATTTAATCAACGTGCAAGTTGTCTGCTTGTCAGATTTGTACATTTCCAACATCTGTGCCTGGATCCCAGGTTTAGCCCATACTTCCTTTGTAATGCAGAACAGCACCATACCTCAGCTGATGTCACAACTGCCATCGGAGGGAGCCTACGCTTGTTGGTAAGTTACATCTGTCGTAAGTGTGTGTGTGTGCAATGTCAGGTGCTACAATAAGGAAGTATGTGACTCATTGTGGCACTTATGTCTCATTACCAAACAGGAGACTCAGCATATCCCAACTGTCCTTGGTTGTTAACACCACTGAGGAATCAAACTACGCAAGGGGAAATACACTTCAATGAGGCCACGGAAGAACATGGTGGCCAGCAGAGTGGCCTTTTGGGCTCCTGATCATGTTGTATGCTGCATGCCCCATAACATTGCTCTGTGAAGGAACGTTCTTCACATCCCAGAGAAGGGGAAGCCTGCGGTGCCACTGGGTGAGAATCCGGAAATACCAAATGAAGATGATAGTGATGAGGAGGAAGGAGCTGACTTACAACAAGGTCTCATCATCAGTTCCTTCTCATGAGTGTAAGTATGTCATGAGATGTCATGACCTTGACTGTACAATGAACTCTTGTTGTGATGATGTGAGGAGTACATTTTTCTAACAGCTTTGAAGGTGAAGCTCTGGAAATACTGGCAAAGTGTGTCTGATGAGAACGCTTTTGACACAAAACATTTAGGAGATGTAGCTTTGTTGGTGTGAGATTTATAAAATGGACTGCGTTCTCCAGATGTCTGCTATGTGAATTGTGTCATATGTATTGTTTCATAACTATACTGCTTGTTTTTGCATTTGTTCAGGTACCTTCAGCATGGCATCTTCATTGGGACATTTCTGAGTTGTGACATTGGCAGGTATATGATGCTGTTGGGACATACAAAAAGGAAATGGATTGTTCCTGGGAATTTTGGTCACAGACCTTGGATGTACAAGACCGGAGCCAAGATAGCTTGAACAGTGATAGGATGGAAGTTTGGAAGACTCGGTTGGACTTATTCCTTGTTGTGTGGTGGACCTGATGCATTATGTGTGTCATCATGTGGTCTAAAAATGCACATTGGCAAAACACTCTTTTTGTATGAACAGAATATAGCTGTTTGTGTTTCATCATTGTAGGCCAAAGTACCTGTGGTACATCACTGACATTTGTTTGTGTCACACCACCAGATGCAGAAGCACTGGATTGTAATGATCCTGTGATCAGAAACGGTTATACTGCCATCTGTCTGAGTCTTGCATTATATGATGTTGGATTCCTTTTGTGTGGTAGGCAATGTGTCTCAAGCTGATGACATCAATCAATTTCATGTTTGCCTATTGCACATGACAATGTCTGATATATCCCTTCATTCCAAGGTCTGTACCTGTGAATTTGATTATTTACCCAGTATGACTAAATCATGTATGATTTGCTAAGTTTCAGAAATATTGACAGCTTATAAGCTGAACAATGTAATAGAATTTCATCTTTGACAATACAATTGTATGTATATGTTGGTGCGGAATAGTTGTAACCCTGAGCTGGACACTGTGTACATGCAACATATCACTGCTTCCACAAATAACTTGTTTTTCATTGTATGGTCCACATGTTCTTACATATCTACATTGCTAAATGTGAAATTTAAGACAGCGCACAATGAGGTTGTGACTTCTGAATGTATTACAATGCTAAGGGTAAAAACAAACGTGTGGCAAAAAGTAAGGCAAATTAAAAGTGAAGGGGTCAGTCATGGTGAATGAAATCATAGGAGTGGACGCCACACCATCAGAAGTCTAAAGTCCAGAGTACTCCTCCCATCAGAAATATAATGGGGGTCAGGATCAGGCTACAGAGTAAATGTGTGACACACAAAGGTAGGTTTTTGGTGGTAGTGGTGGGTGTCTTGCCCTCCACAACTCCTGGAATTTTACATGGACATCCCTGCTTGTGAGGATGGGGGGGTTCAGCAGCTGCAGACGCAGGGGTGTCTGAGAGTGGTTGGTCCTCTGGCAAGGCCTCCCTTCCTGTGTCTGCTGCAGATGTACTTGGGCTTGATGTTGGCACACAGGAAGGGGTAGATGTGGGGGAAAACCCCAGGGATTTTTGGAATGTAACATGGGTGTCAAATGAAGAAGGTGGCAGGGATTTACAAAATAGTGGTTTAGTGAGTAAATGGACAGACGTTTGTGAAAGGTGTTGAAAATAGTATCTCATCTGTCAAGAATGTGAAATACAGTGCGCTCTGGTCTCTTTCTTGCAGTGGAGAGGCGAAGGATCATGGTCTGGGAACTGGTATGTTTTATAGTGTGTTTTGCAGGTGTGTCCACTGGGTCTATATATGTCAGCTGTGTTGGTTTTTCTGAATGTGTACAGTCGTGGCTGACCACCGTAAGGAGAGTGCCATGTCGATGGAGTGTGGACCACTGAGATTGCATGCCACTGGGCAACTAGCGGGCAGACATTTGTTTTTGCGGTCAGCGATTCAGTCTACATACATCATAATATGTCTGTCTGGAGACCACCAGTACAGCAAACTTTTTGGCTCCACTGCCTTGGTGGTTTGGTGGTCCGACTGCCAAACTCATACTCAGGCCCTAAGTAATACTAGAAATAAATGGAAACTTATTTTGAAAAGTAAACTGTATGTTAAAAAAATTGTGAATATTTAAAAATGTGGGAATATTTATTAATAAAAGTGATTTCTAAATGTTAGTAGACAGTACTTTAAAATGATTGAAATACACTAGTAGTACAAATTCATATGTTTAAAAAAAATGTAAATATAGAACTAAAAATGTGTTTGAAAAAATGATATATTGCATGACAACAATGTAAACTACATAGTTTTTATATCATTGTTATGTGTGAAACAAGACACATTTTCTTGACAACATTGAATAGCATTAAAAAATAAATACAAAAAATGTATTTACAACAGAATTATGTGAAGTAAGCTTTTTCCCTGTTCATTTATGTTTGTATGTTACAAAATGTACACATGTAAAAATAAAATATATGATAAATGGTAAAAGTGTATTATTGAAATATGAACAAACTCAAGCACCACAAACCAACAAACCATATAACTCAGTAAAACCTGTATGTTTACACTATCCTTCGCTAAAACACATTAACCATTGAATAATATATTTTGATAGTTTAAATATATGAAACCCACTAATACCACAATCTATTTAGAAACACATGTACTTTTAAAACATAATGCATAGTGTTACAACAAGAAATGCAACAACAATAGATGTTCGTTCCGGTGCCATCAACTGTCACCATCAGAACACCAGACAAGTCGGAGGTGGAACATTGACAGCCATTCCATTGTGCTACATTCTATTACCCATCAACTACAACATTATCTCCTTTTTTTAATATAAAATATAAACATAGAACTCAAAAGATATAATATATACAGACAAATGTGAACCAAGAACTTTTTAAAAGGAATTTACATCTCATGTGGAATCTAATGCCTAATATTTCTAGAAATTTCTAGAAGTAGAAATCAAATCCAAACTGAAACCAAGTAATCTCCATAATAATAATAACTAAGTAATAATAATAATGAAAACATAAACAATCTATATGATAATCCCTATATTGAATTACTCTAAATCTACGTGTCTTGCCTCAGCTTCCAAGACACATATCTTTTTTGGGTTCATCTGCATGAGCTCATTTCCATTGGTACATTGGAGTCCATCCTGGGAACTTCTGCTGGGCGACCCATAGACCCCCGTTACCTGCTACACATGTCAGGAACTTCTCCTGTTCTCTTATAATTTTAGCCATGTTCCACCTCCACCACCTTTCACCATTACTGCACTGCCACTTATTTTCTCCACTCTCACAGGATTACTATAGCAAGCCTCCCCTTTTCATACACCTGTACTCTTTTTCTTACACGTATTATATCACCCAGATGTATATCTTGTTTGGTGGCTTTTATAATATCATATATACTTGTATTCTTGTATTTAATCCCAGCAACACTCTTTCCAACCTGTCTGCATCCACTAAATCTCTCAGGTACTTATTCCTAACTGACTTGGATAACCATGCTGGGAAGCGAATGGATGTAGGTTTGTGAACCCTTAGTGCTACAAACAGAGACACCTTAATGAATGAATGGGGTGGTGTATGATAAAACCATAACATGGATTAAACAGCCTATTCTGTATCATAATTGTTGTTCCTAACCCATTCTATGCAGTCTCCTACCACACTAGTCATCCTCTCCACTAAACCATTAGTTTTTGGATGATAAAGAGAACTCTTTAGGTGTCTAATCCTTGATTGTTTCAAAACATTTTCCATTTCACAATTTCACAAAATTTAACTCCTTTGTCCTAACTGATGTATCCAGGGAAACCCTCCCTCATGAAAATGTTTCTCAAAAACTTCACCGCATTGCAAGCAGAAAGAGTGGCACAAAAAAACGTACCTCAGGACACTTACTATGATAATCCATCAATACAAATCAATACAAATGCATAGTGTAGATTATGAGGAAGGAAATTAAATAGGCCTACCATGTCAACTTTCACCCATAGTTCCTCAGGAAAAGCTGTAGGTTTAGGGGATTTGTGGTGACTTTAAAACCTTTCTCTGCAATGCTACACACCACACATTCTTTTACCACTGCATCAACCTCTTTATCCATGGAAGGCCACCAATAGTGCTCCCTTAATCTCGGTTTCATCATTGTGGCCCCAAAATGAGCATTATTGATCAACCCAGAACAAATGCCGTACAATAGAATGCATTGTCACACCTCATTAGCTGTCAAAGCCCAGCTCACCTGAGTCCTTGTTCAGTTCTGATGGAGGTTGAAGACAATCCGACCCCACCCTGAAACTGCTTGTTCCAGCACACTAGTTTTTAAAACAGTGCACTTAGAACAGAAGCTCAAGGGAAGGGGGGAAGTGGATAAAATAAAATAAAGAGACAACAGCGTTCTTGCGTTTCCACTGTTGAAGTGCTGCACAAATCTGCGGCCCTCTCTGACTTCGGTAGAAACTGGTGCCTAATGAAACATAAACAAAGAACAGATAAGTACATCCTATTCCTAACTGAGTTACTGACTATCCCTTTATTTATTAGAAATTTTCTTCTAAAAGTACCTCTTGGATACTGGTCTCTAGTTTCCAGGTTTGGAATGTGTTACTGCTCTGCGATGTGCTTTCTATTACTCTAAAGCTTCTAAAACATTAAACAAATACCGTTATCAGAATTATCAATATCAAACATTCATCTTAATATAACTAAAGCCTAAATTGCCAATAGCAGACTCACTTTTCCCATATTTCCAGAATCTTTTATAAAACAAATACTGTACTTTTACGTCAAAATACAGCATGTAATTTGTGCAAGTCCTTGATTTACTGTTTGCCTTGCTGTTAATGGTTTCCACGGTTCGATTCTTAAAAGTTCCATAAAAAAATTTTTGAATCACAATGTTCGTGGAAGGTATCTTGTTTCAAATTGTCTATACACGAATCCAGAAATTGTTGTCAAAGTTCTTTCAGGTAATAAAAGTTTTGCACTTACTTGTTGCTGGCAAGAGATACTGATCAGTCTAACCTTGTCTTCTTTCTCTTTTGCAGGTTGTTTGTAGGAGAGAGGCTGAGGCAAGGAGGAACCGGAAACCGGAAGAAGGAAGAGCCAGCAGCTGCGCCCATTGAAGCCAATGAAAGTCTGTAGAGAGCAGGAGTGCCAGCGCCGAGGGATCTGTCCTCAGGTAAGCGGGAGGTAGATGAGCACAAGCACTGGGCGAGGCTCGAGGGCTGCCTTTTATAGACAGGGCTGGGTTACATCACTTACATCTCCCTTACATCACTTCTCATAGTGCTTCCAGGAGAACAGCATTACAGTAGTCCTGCAAAGAAAGATATACATGAAGTTAAGAGAACTGAAGTTCTTTGTAGCGCATTGTGCAATAACTGTGCTTCCATTGACTATGCAGTTGATGAATAACCTTGAAAGGCAAAACACTTACAGCCCAGTTATGTACAAAGGTTGTGAGGTTGCAAAAAATGACAAGAGTTCCTGAATACAAAACCTCAACCCTTTGAAGTTTCAGTACCCAAATAAGGTATTTAGCAGGGAAAGGAGTGTAATGGCTAACAATGAATAGGCAAATCAAGGGCCACCAGATACTCCTTATCTCTTTTTCTTTCCAGGGGTTTCCACTCATTCGCCAACCTTCATCATACTAGTTAGTGGAAAAGAGGGAATGGAGTGTTGAACTCAGTCATTGCTTTTAAACAAAGGGGCATCAGGCTAAAATAAACCAGAATCATATGCATATTCTAACACTGTTGCTAAATTTCATACAGCTCATTAGATACCTTGCCACCATATGACCAAAAGCCTCTACTGACACAGCCAATGCTCACACATGACATGACCAGACCAGCAAGAGACATCACAGAGGAGTCTTAATTTATTCTCTTTAATCCCATTCTCCTGCCCCCTCCCCAAGAGGTTTGACTGATTCCCATGTTACCTCTAGGTCTGGGTCTTAGGTCCTTGAGTCCAGTTAGTTGGAAGCTAAACTCAGTGGCCTCATCACGCTTCCACAAGATCGTACAACATAAGGTTAGTGCTTCAAATCCCAACAATTCCAGCTCCAGCCATCTGAATGCTCAAGCCCAGAATGAGGTGTGAGCAGAAACAAACCAGCGAGTGTGGGAAGATGATACTATTCCTCTGCCAGAATGACTATTTGGGCAGTATCTAGAAACCTGATTAACTTCAAAGAGGCTTCCCATGTTACAGGCAAATGTTAGCCTACCCCTGGGCAGACCCCTTTCTTTGTTCTCCCAGTCAGACAGGATTCATTTACAGTGGGGAGGAAGATGCCCCCAGAACTGTTTAAAGTGACCACAGAGGAGAGGTTGCTTATTTCCCTTTCCACACTTAGTAGTGGGCATCAGGTTCTGTCCAAGGGGAAAGGGGTTTTACCATCTCAAATTTGAGAGGGGCACTGTGGGACTATTTGCAGTTAGAGACATAGACACCTCTGCAAAGGTAGGCAGGATTACACATGAGAACTTTACCCTATTGGTTAGGGTGGGAGCCCACAGGCTAGTGCCAGGCATAAATAGTTGCAGAATTGGTCACCCCTTCAGAACACTCTGGACCTGTGGAAAAAGAGAAAAAGGGGGGCACATGCCGTTTGAGACCTGTGAGGAGACCTGAAGAGCTGCACCTGTTCCTATTTGTTCCCAGGACAAAGAAGCTGGCTTCTAGTGTCAGTTGCCTGACTACTTGTTAAGCTATGGGCATAGAAAAAGCTGCGAGAGACCTTTTCCTGAAAGAGCCCAGTAGATCAGTTCCAACTGGACCAGACCTGGATGCTGCTGGTGGCTTCAGCAGAAGTGAGTCTTGACCCCACCAAGTGCTATGCCTGAGGTCTTGGCTACCTTGATTATGTCAAAGTGTACTCCTCCTAACATCTTAAATATGTTTGGATATGGAAGCTATTTGGCTCCAGAGACCTCAGGGAGATTGGAATAAACCTTCCAAATGGATCCAACTAAGGTGTGTTGCCACTAGGCTGAAGATACAGGTTTCCTATGCTTGGTGCTTTTTCGCAGCAGCTGTTTAAGCTGGACCTCAAGGAAAAGGTGTACTGTAGCCATTTTTAATATAGCCTCATACACGTTAGTTTAGCATACTAGGCCGCTGTGCACTTTGCCCTAGATATATTTTATTCAACTTCGTATTGTTATTTTACAATAACCAGTTTTACGGTCCTGTTTTAATTTAATCTATCGCACTGTTTAGCTTAGTTCAGCACTGTGTTCTCAAATAATGCATTCTTGATCGCCCTGTGCTTCAGTCAAGGTTACAGTCTGGTACATTGCCGGTAAACGTGGTAGAAGTTTAGTCTCCAGTATTCATAGAAAATACACATCCTTATTCTTGTGCTTCACTCTCATCGTTACTATTTTAATCCTACTGTGTTGTGTAGTTCTCGTTATTGCAGCTCACGCTTTTCTATCTAAAATGCAGTCGTATTATTAAACCAATCTTTAAAACGTAAACTGCCTTTGTCATTTATATATGAGACCGTACTGTGTATGAGAGAACCGGTTGTGACCTGAGTGACCACGACTTCCCTGGGAAGTGCTAAGATGTCATGCGCTCGGCTGCCCAATTGTCTCTCCCGTTTGGGAGAGATGAGGCACTGCTAGTTAGCCGGAGTGAAACACGGATTTAGAGCGACAAGGGTCCTTCACCGTGGGTCAGACTTAGTCCCCCACACTGTGAACGATCTTGCCGCTCAAAATCCAGAAGTCTCATTAGGATAATGAGAGCCTACGTGACATGGCACCGCCAACGTTTGGTCAGGTTCTAATTTTCTGGTCCACCGGCATATCTAGGTCTCATTTTTATATATTGACCCCTCAGTTCCGTATACGGAGACGTCAGTGGTACTGAGGATTTCCACCACCGCCGTATAGGTAACCCTATTTTACAGTGGGTGGTTGTTCGAGTTTGAACCTTAAAAGGAAAAAAAACATATCTTGGTGTGCCTTCTCTGAACTCTTAGTGCCTTTATAATGGCGAATCCCCAGGCTGTACAAATAGCTCTTAACATGAGACAACCACTTACGACACATTTACTAGCACATGGTCTTACAGCACAGGGAGGTCCAGTCACATTTGTGGTGGACGCTCACGCAGCCTACAGAACAGAGCTGTTTTACTCTTGGGTCACATTTCCAGCAGTTGATGGGAACACAAATACATTTCATACATATACAGTTGCAAATGTGTCTGGGCAGTACAGGGCGTACGCATACTTAGAGATACCTCTATCTTATCAAGAACATAATAATTGGCTTGATGGCGCCCTACCCCATACAATATTACCAGTAAGGTTAGGTCCACTAAGTAACGATGGTCCTACCTGGCCATTATTGGCCACATATACTCCTCATCCTGTGGCTGCGAATATGGCGGTAGCTGAGGTTCGACGCTTATATATTGAATTAACAGCAATATATAGACGATTAGTACAATTTGTGATGCAGACACTAAATACAAACCCAGCGCGTGCTGCTCCAGCACAACCACATGCAGTAACACCAGGTATAAATCCGGTGACTGTACACTCTTTTATGGGTAAAGTCCCAGCCAAACAAGAAGAAACTCCGTTTTGGATAGCACAAAAAATTAATACGCTGGAGGCAGTATTTCCCCATACGGGACCTCAGGATAAACATAGAATATTAACTATGTGCTTGCCCTTTGGGATGATTCCTACAGTTGAACACTGTAATACATGGGGCACGGTATTTGCCGCGCTCTCCACAACGGCACACGGCACACCGATGCTAGCCATCCTATCGGAAGTGCTTCAACAAATTCAAGATGAATACGGGGCTGCCCCGGCCCTAGACTTGGGAATGCAACTGATGGGCAATTTTGCCACAGTTTCTTCAATTATCCTAAGTAACCTTAATGGGGAAGAAGTTGCACTTGCAGTGCACATGCGTCTTCGTGACGTTCCACAACAAGATCAGGAGCGAGAACTGCCTAAAATAATGGCGGAAACATATTCCAGTATCGGTCGAGATAGCCTTGGGGCTAGACCACAAAAACCTAAATTTCAGGGTAGAATTAATAAAGACAATACTAAACAACAACCTGAGGGTAATAAGAAATGCTGGGAGAAAAAATAACTAACGCCTAAAAAAGAAAGGGGAGAATCTCCACGCACGGAGACCCCACAGAATAGGTATAATCTCAGAAATAGAGAGAATTTAAAAACGCCTGATAAATATCAATATACTGATACACGCCAATCTCGTTCCTTTCAGTACTCATCGGAAAAGAGAAATGAGAGAGGTGGCCGATCAGAGCGAAGAACACGTGAAACCGAGACAGGAATCACAACGCTCTTCGGAGGTTTCTGTTAAGAAGGAAGAGAAACCAGTACAACAAAAACAACAATTTAAAAAGAAAAAAGTGGCAGCTGTCTCCGTTAGACATGCCACTCAGGAAGAGGGTTCTCTTGAAGAACAAGAAATGGGCTCTAGCACTGCTAGACAGCGCGGCAGAAGTCACAATAGTTTGCCGGAATCTTCTAGAGCATCTGGAGGTGAAAGCAACTGATGACTTCATACAAGTAGAAACAGCAGATATGCGTGGCTCCGAACTCGATAGGGTTTATAGAGTGACTCTACAATTAGAAGACATTGAACGCACCATACACGCAATCTTCTGGGATCGTGAAGTTAAAATATATGACATTTTGTTGGCTGAACAAGATTGGCCGCCTGATTTTGTCCACACCTGCCCTTATGGAGAGGAGGTTATTAAACCTTCCCTCTCGCCCCTTGTTCCAGAGGAACTCGCTGAGTCCTATTCGATAGAATGGGCTCTAGCACAAGCACCTGCGTTATATAGAAATCACGTAGGGTGGGATAGGGATTCTCTATACCATGTAATTCCCATTAAAGATGAACCTCAGCCACAACCGCAGTATCCAATAAAACATGAAGCAAGGGCACCGGTGAGAGAAATACTTACGCAATTAGAATACCAGGGGTTGATTGAACCTTGTGTCTCACCGATGAATAATCCCTTGTTTCCTGTAGCTAAACCGGACCATTCATACAGAATAGTGTTAGACTACAGACTTTTAAACGAACATACACGTACATATGCTATACAAAATTGGCATAGCACTGCACTAATGGGCAACAATGTGCGGAAAAAATATAAAACGACTTTAGATATCTCGAATGGATTCTTCTGCCAGAATATAGCACCTGAAAGTAGAGATTTAACAAGCTTTAGCACACTAGGCTCCCAGAAAAAATTCTGTCATTTGCCTCAAGGGTATAAAAACAGCCCAGGACTGTTTGCAGCTCGTGTGACTGCTATTTTACACGAGATAGACCCTGAAGCATTGTCATACGTGGACGATATATATCTCACGGATGACGAGTTACTACAACATTTAAGACGGGTAGCCCGCATTGTTGTAGGGTTTGCCGAAATCGGTTACAAATTTAATTTCCAAAAATAAAAAATTGCCTTCCTCAGCGTCCTGTTCCTGGGATATGAGCTGTCGAATGAAGGGAAAATCCTAGCGCCACAATTTTTAGAAAAATGTGCACAATTGCAACCACCGAATACGATTAAAAAACTACAATCATTGTTGGGCTTTCTAAATTTTGGCAGAACATAAATTTCTGATTATGCTACACGCATAAAACCTTTATATGAATTGATACGTCCTGATTTTTCAGGCAAATACTGGACAATTGAACACACACATACTCTTCGAGAGTTACAAGCAGGCATGTTAGCAGCAAAACACTTATACACACGGGACAATAAGACACATTTGGTCATCAAGGTGATAGCTGGGGCCATTGGTTTTACATATGTCACCTTTAATGAAGCTTGCATACAAATCACACCTGTATTCCACTGCAGAACAACGCTTTGCACCCACTGAGAAAATTCTCACTGCTGTCCAGATGGCTTTTATTAAAGAAAGACCTCTTGCCCAAGGAAAACTTACCTATTGATCAATATCATGTAGTTATGTACACCCATGGCTCTGTGCAACCAGCGATTGGAACCAAACATCAATATTCCGCTGCATGTGCGGTCGTGAGCGTCTATATGGAGGGGGAGAAATTCTGTCCCCAACATACCTACACACAGACCTTAGGGGATTGTACAGCACAATTGGCTGAGCTAAAGGCTCTACTAATGGCACTAGAACACACAGATCCGACACAGTTCACACTGATTGTTTGTGATTCTTATTATTGCGTCCAGTCTTTTAATGAATACCTGCATTACTGGCATTTGAACGGGTTCAGAGATTCGAAAGGTAATACCATAAAACACAAACTCCTGTGGGGGAAGGTAGCAGACCTCAAAGAGATGCTACGCAAAGTTGTGCATACACTTGGACACCAGCGCGTTGGGATACACGTTGCTGGAAATACTTTGGCTGATGAAGCCGTAAAGTCGGCAGTGGCAGTTGCCACTGTAGCTGCAGTGACTCAGTCGAGTTCCAAACCAGACACAGACATTATGGCTGCCATAAAAGCTACGGTTGATGGTACGCCTTATCCTAAAGGATTTCCTAATAAATATCAATACTTGATGGGAAGTACCCTGAATGCTGAAGTTAAAATTCCAGGCGTAGGCGTACGCGACATCCCCAATAAAGATGTAAGATCACAATTGATTAAAGCAGCGCATGAGGGGGTGGCATCTGCACATGCTGGCGTGGCGGCTACAATATCACTCTTTCAGGCCCGTTACTGGTGACCTGATCTCTATAAAGAGACTAAGCAGTATGTCCTTTGTTGTGACATCTGTCAAAAAATTAAAGTTTCCACAGCTAAGCACCCGCCGCAGACACCCCTCTTAATCTCAAATAGACCATTACAATGTGTGTACTTGGATCATTGCGGTCCATTAACACTTGATAGTGCATATAAATATTTACTAGTTGCTGTTGATTCTTGCTCCAGATTTGTGTGGGTGTGGCCACAACGCTCGGCTGACGCTCAGACTGTTATTAAAGATTTGCGAGTCTTTGTCGGTACATATGCAGTTGCGGCATTCCATTTGGACCAGGGCCCTGCTTTTGCCTCAAGGGCATTCAGGGACACCATGGCTTCGTTGGGGGTCCAGCTCCAGTACTCGTCTCCATTTCATCCCGAGGGAAATTCTGTTGTGGAGCGATTAAACCGCGATTTAAAGAAATCCTTAACGGCCAGAGTCTTAGGTACGGGTCGGTGATTGGCTAACCCACCTGTATGGAGTTCAGAGAGCACTAAATAACCTACCTAGAAGGTCCGTGGGGGGTTGAACTTCATATGAGTGCCTGTTCGGAACACAAATGTTTGTTCCGGATCTTGATGGTCCTGGTGTGGAGGCGGCGGAAACACCTTTTGACATAAATGATCGTGTCACTGTTTTACAGGAATTACAGCAGTTCCGTGACGATAATTCTTCTAAAAGTGCTGCCTCCACAGGAATTAAGGATGTGCCAGTAACACCTACCGGCTGGATTCCCAAAGTTGGGGATCTTGTGCGTGAAAAGGTCGCAGTAAAAAAAGAATTCGGCCCTTCTTATCGAGCACCAGTCCCTGTGTTGGGGATACACGGTAAAAGAACTGTTATTCTACCACCGTTGCCAGGTGCCAAAGAAAAACGCTTTGTTTCTATTGACAATGTCAAGCTACAACATGTGGCCGATTCTACACAGCTGACCAAGAGGAACATCCAGTAGTTCCCGAATCCCTCTCACTACTGGAGAAGAAGTTCCGCTTCAAGTTGTTTACACCAACACTGATGCCTCTCCGAGCTTGGGGATGGTGGATGATGATGATCTTGCATTGGTTCCACTGACAACAAGCAACTTATAAACATTAGATCAAGTCACTATGACTACAAGCCAGACGGATGATGCTATCTACAGTGTACCACCACAGGAAACACCAACTCCTCCATTGACTACGGCAACGTCTTCTGCACGAACTGCCTCTGGTTACTTTGCGGACTACAACGGCGGTCTATCGGACTCGTTTGCCTCCTCGACTGCTGAACTGTCAGGAACATTTCTGCAGTGCCAATTCCGGATGGGATTGTGTGGGATAAAGTAATGTTTGATATATATGGTCCCACTGAAATAATTAAAATACTGCATATGTAAGTAAGTTATCTATGAACGATATAGTAATACCAGGCATTGTATCTGATGATTGGGATGTGAAAACAGTTGATTCAATGATGACAGAATTGCAATATTATACTGTCTATGAAAACGAAGATGTTTACCAGTTTAAAGACAATTATGGTGACATGTTTTGCTACAATTATTATGGGCACCACTTCATACATAAAGCGAGCATTCCAAAAATGACATTTGATTATGCACAATGGGAACATTGTCCAACTCCCCCGCAAGGGAGTTCGAAAACTTATTTTGAAAAATTTGCGTATTTTTCTGGGCATCATCAAAAAAATGCTGAGTCATATTATTTTAAGATAACTCCGACTAGGGATAAACAAATGATGTTGACCAACACAAAATTTATATATTCTGACTCCTTTGTTTCCCAGTTATCAATTGAAGGTTATGAATATTGGTCAAAAAATTTTGATTTGAAAAGTGTTTGGGGAACAACAAATTGGCAGACCAAGGGCAGAGAAACATTGTTTAGAGCATGTCTCATCCCCGTTCAAATGATTTTTTTAAATGAAACAATACAACAGACCAGTTGCTTGGGCTTAGCTACAATTAGAGAGTTAAACTTGCCCAGTATACCTGCCTCTGCAAAATTTAATAACTGGCAAACATACGTGAATGCAACTTTTAGTGAGCTTAATGAGTGGGTCCAGAATGGTACGTTTAATGCTTCATTGACACGTCCAGGCGGGTGGTTATTGTGGCCGATAGATACCAACGGGTGTCATCAACGTTTTGTCACCTTCTCGGGGGGTTTCCGAACGAGTAGGTCAGACCCTCGCTATATATCACCAGACCATGCTGAAATAATTACAACATATAGTGTAGGAAAAATGTGCCAACAATGGCTAAAATCATCCTCACTAGATGCGGTTAAGACGCACCTCAGTCTCCTGTCTAACGACACTGACTTACAAGATTTTTTGTCAGGCCCAAAGATACCACGTAGGAAGCGTTTCTTGTATGAGGTATACAATGAAATATGGCAGCTTTACCCAAAAAGAGGCTGCAGCCCGGTTAAGGCAGATAGATCAGGAAAATCTGAAAAAGGCATTAGCTGTTGTGGATAATGGAATTCACACCTTGTCCGACCGGATATACACAATTAACAACATTGTTTCTTCTGCTATAGATATTATACGATCTGATATGTCTTCTTTATATCATGGACAGTCAGACCAGGTCCATTATGCAGTTGGGTTGGACACTTCAGACATTGAAGGCAGGTCGCGTTCCGTGGCAGCACATCAGTGCCAGGGAAATATTTTTTTCCTTCAATTTGACGCGACAACAACAACTAATGGCTAAAAAGGAAGCGACTTATGTCATGCTTAACATTGAAAAAATAGAAAGATTGCCTTTTACCGTGGCCGAGATTCCCTCAGCAGAGTGGTTGATACACGGGGTTATTAATCTGCCCATTTCTACATTACAATTCACTTCTTGTTTGAAACATGTAATGGTAGGCAGATATGAAAAGTTGGGAGATAGTTACATCCATGAGGTGTGGGAGCTTCCCTTCTCGTACAAATGCCTCAATGGTATGAAAGAAGTCTTTCTTAGCAGTAGTGAATGCAAGACTTCAGTCAGCCATACGATGATTTGTAAGCAGCTGTCCTTGCATGGGGCGTGTAATGCCTCAGTTGCAAACTTGGCTTGCTATCTCAAGTCCCCTTGATTAAACGCACGTTCCAGGTGCTTTCAAACGGCAGCTACGTCCTTCTCAATAGTGAAGGCTGTTGTGGCATGCGAGCCGGAATAGTTTATGTTGTTTCTGTCACTAAGGTCGTTACATGCTGCGGGAACGTGTTGTTCCCCCCACTAAAATTAGGGAGGTAGCAGATATTTGGCCTCACATTGTTACTTCCAAGGTGAATTTTGACAAGTTAAGTAGACTGAAGGCCTTATTGTTTCTGAAGCATGTTGCCCATACATCTGCACGCAAGACCTACGCACTTCAGGTGGCAAGGTCATCAGCGGAAATACAGTCCCTGTTAAATACAAACTTCCCGAGACACTTTGGTGAACTCGAGGGACGTATATTTAATGCGTCCAGCACAGCTGGATTAGCTAATTTTTTCAAAGCTGTTGGCATTGGTTTTGTTCACACCTTTTCCTCCATATTCGGTTTAATACCTTCAGTTATTCATTCAATTTTCGGAAGCATTTTTTGGGGATTTCCGATAACTTTGGCTTTATTAGCCGGCATTTTGCTGTTGCTGTTGTTTTTCCGCAATGGCTGTCCCGCCGCAACAAGGACAAATGAGGGGCGCGCCCATCAGCGCAGCTGTGTCGTGAACGCATGATGCAGCACTTTGGAGCAACACTCCTGGAACATTTGGGGTGTGACTGGTCTCTGTCATTCAGACCGGTTTTGGATTGTGTGCAGCCCGTGTTTCGATGCCGTTGGTGCTCTTTTGAACAGGCACTAGAAGTTTGTCTCTCACAGCAACGCCCCTCAGTGATTGATGCTGATCTGTTAATGTTCTCAATGAGGGTTCATTACCAGGCATGCGTGCTGCGGCTGCGTTTGCTCAGAGAAGCCGATTACGAGCTACCCTTCCTGGAGGAAGTTACCATTCACTTGTTCATAGGCACTGCACGGGATGCCGCCTTGGTTGACGCTGGGGCTATGGAACACACCTGCTCCTTGATAGTTTTTGGCGTGGATTTACCGGTTTTGTCATCTACCGAGGTGGAGAATCTCCTGCTTTCCATGACTGATGCTTGATTTGGAACGGTCCTAAATTGACATTTTCCTTTGAATTTGGCTTTTTGGCCGCATGCTCGTTTTAAAATTACCATATAGGATGCTTGTGTGTCCTCTTAACTTATTAAAATTGAGTCAGGTTTTACATATATTTTAGCTCAGGGCATTTTAGCTTAGGCTTAAACCACTTTCTACCGACAAGGGGAGGGTGTAGTGTAGCCATTTTTAATATAGCCCCATGCACGTTAGTTTAGCATACTAGGCCGCTGTGCACTTTGCCCTAGATATATTTTATTCAACTTCGTATTGTTATTTTACAATGACCAGTTTTTCTTCTATCGCACTGTTTAGCTTAGTTCAGCACTGTGTTCTCAAATAATGCATTCTTGATCGCCCTGTGCTTCAGTCAAGGTTACAGTCTGGTACATTGCCGGTAAACGTGGTAGAAGTTTAGTCTCCAGTATTCATAGAAAATACACATCCTTACGTAGGGACATTTTCTTAGAACATCTGCGTGTTAGTATAAAAACACTTCCTAGTCTTAGTACACGTCAAGAGGGAGATTCCGGCCAGGAACCTACAACTAGATGCTGAATGCCGCGTTGCAGATGCTGATGCTGATGCAGATTACAGGCCTTTGCTCAGGTATGAGGGTTGATGTCCTCCCGGGGGAACCTGAAAGGCAGGCTTAGAGCGTCACATGCTGTGCTCGAAATATAACTTAGAGAGAAAATAATCTAGCGGCGCTATGATAGCCTTATTCTTGTGCTTCACTCTCATCGTTACTATTTTAATCCTACTGTGTTGTGTAGTTCTGGTTATTGCAGCTCACGCTTTGCTATCTAAAATGCAGTTGTTTTATTAAACCAATCTTTAAAACTTAAACTGCCTTTGTCATTTATGTATGAGACCGTACTGTGTATGAGAGAACCGGTTGTGACCTGAGTGACCACGACTTCCCTGGGAAGTGCTAAGATGTCATGCGCTCGGCTGCCCAATTGTCTCTCCCGTTTGGGAGAGATGAGGCACTGCTAGTTAGCCGGAGCGAAACCCGGATTTGGAGTGACAAGGGTCCTTCGCCGTGGGTCAGACTTAGTCCCCCACACTGTGAACGATCTTGCCGCTCAAAACCCAGTAGTCTCATTAGGATAATGAGAGCCTACGCGACAAAGGTATCCTACCTTGTGGAGGCTACAGCCTTGCCCCTCTGTAGGAATCTGAGTTCTAAAAACTTAACTATTAGAAATGGGGTCTCTAGTTGGCAGTCAGTTTACATTCTGTACAAGTAAAGACACTCACGCTAGTCAGGGTAGGGGAGTCACACACCTATGATAACCCCTGCTAACCCCCTTGGTAGTTTGGCTGAAACAGTTTATCTCAGAGGCAATGTGTAAAGTATTTGTACACATTCACAGTAACACAGTGAAAACACCACAAAAGCACTTAACATCAGTTTAGAAAAAAGATAATATTTATCTGAGTTAAACAAGACCAAAACAACAAAAATCTAACAGTAGAGATATCACTTTTTGAAAGTTTGAAAAAGTCTTAATCCTGAAGAATCAGTGGTTGTACCCTTATAACACACAGTACCTTGGATATGTCAAAAAAGAAAGACAATGCAGGCCGCAAGGAGGTGATGCATCAGAAAAGCAGGCAATGCATCAGTTCTTTCCCCGCCGGACAGGTGATGCGTTGATTCTTTTCCCACCAGACTGGTGATGCTTCGATTCTTTCCTCGCAGGAAAGGCGATACATGTAATCCTTACTGTGGTGCATTATTAGTGAAGAAAATGACGTCCAGGGGTGATACATGGAAAATCCAGACGCATGGCAAAGATGAATGCAAGCTAAAGCCGGAGATGCATTGAATTTGCAGCCGCAAGACAGGTGCTGCATTGATTTTTGTGCTGCAACAGGTTTTCTTCAGGTCACTAGCTCCCACTTCCAAGGACCCAGGGACTAGATTGGGCACCACTTGACAAGTGATGTCCATGAGATTTCTTAACAGGAGGCAAGCTCAGTTCAAGCCCTTAGAGAACCTTGGAAAGCAGGATGTAGAAAGCACAGTCCAGTCCTTTTACTCCCAGGGCAGAAGCAGCAAGCAGCTGGCCAGTACAGCAAAGAAACAGGCAGAATGGCAGTTCCTCCTACAGCGCCCAGCTCGTCTCCCTGGTAGAATGTCCTCAGTCCAGAAGTGTTCTGAAGTTGTTGTCTCAGAGGCCCAATACTCATACTCATTTCTGCCTTTGAAGTAGGCAAACTTGAAAGGAAAGTCTTTGTAGCGCACAAGACCCTGCCTTACCTGCCTTGGACCCAGTCACACTCCAGTGGGTTGGAGACTGCTTTGTATAAGGACAGGCACAGCCCTATTCAGGTGCAGGTGCCAGCTCCTCCCACTGCCCTAGCCCTGAAGACCCATCAGGATATGCAGGAGACACCTCAGCTCTCTTTCTGTGACTGTTCAGCGTAAATTCACAAACTGTCAACAAAACAAAAAAGCTCTGGATGTAATGTTGTGTGTACATAATAAGTTTCTCAAACACGATTCATATGATGGTTTAGAAATCATTCAGATTATTTCCTGATCCTCATGCAAAAGATAATACTTGAATTTGAAAATTGCATTGAACCTTTCTTGATTCCCTCACAGGTATCCAGTCATCTTGAAGCCTAGCTATTTAGGTCTATGCTTAGGTTGTCCATGTTTTCAGAATGGCAATGCTTAGAGTCATAGCCTAGTATTGATTAATATGATATAATCTTGATATTGTGTGTTTTAACCTTTTTGCTTCCTACAGGTCTCCTTCCCAGCTGTTCCCTTCCTAATCCCCTTTTCCCCACTTGGACTCTATTAGACTCTGTGACAATTCTAATCAGAGTATTGGAGCTGTCTTGTGGTGGAAGTGTTGGGAGTGTGCACAGACCCAGAGGATCTGGTGACTCTGACACAAACAGCCCAACTGTTATCCTGACCCAGACATGTATTCCACAGCCAGGAAGAGGCACAGAATGGTTAAGCAAGAAAATGCCTACTTTTTAAAAGTAGCATTTTCAAACTTACAATTCAAAAAACAACTTTGCCAAAAGATGTATTTGTAAATTGTGAGTTCAGAGACACAAAAATCCATATCTCTATCTGCTCCCAATGGGAAATTACACTTAAAAGGTATTTCAAGGCAATTTCTATGTTAACCTATGGGAGAGGTAGGCCTTGCACTAATGACAACTGAATTTAGCAGTATTTCACTATCAGGACATATAAAACCCACAAGGGAAGGTATGAGCCTGGCAGGTGGGTGCACTTGCCAGGTCGAATTGGCAGTTCAAAAATGTACACACAGACAATGCAGTATAAGGTCTGAGACGTGTTTACAGGGCTACTCGTGGGTGGCACAATCAGTGCGGCAGGCCCACTAGTAGCATTTGATTTACAGGTCCTTGGTACACATGGTGCACTACACTAGAGACTTACTATTGAATCAAAAATGCCAATCATTGATAAACCAATTACCAATACATTTTACATAGGGAGCAAAGTGCCCAGAGTTCCTAAGCTAGTGAAGACAGGTCTGAAAAAGTAGGAGGAAGAAAGCAAAATGTTTGGAGATAACCATGCAAAGAGGGCCATTTCCAACCATAGCTAAATCCGAATGCAGGCATCAAAAGTGGCTGGCCGGGGAGAAGAGTTCCCTGAACATGAATTTTAACTTTTCTTGCTCAGAGTTTTTTCCATCTAAACCCAATTAATTCACCTGGACTATGTCCAACTCCTATCAAACACCCTGTAGTCATTCTCAGATACAGCCTGTGAAAGGACTTGGATGTCAATTTTCAGTACTAAGTCTGAAGTTAAAATCTTCAACTGGGTTAAACCCAGTTGGTGTATCTGACCCACATTCCATTGTGGTTGGCTTCAATTCGCACCTAGGTCCCGGTCTACTGCAACCAGTTGACCATATTGGCGCTTAAAGCTTGTTGGCGCTTTTGCTATTTAAAACGGTAAAAATTTATATCTCAGTTCCCATTTCTGTTTTTGTTGCTTTGGTGTTTGTTCACCAAATTTTTCTGTTTTTATAGATTGGAATGGAATTTTTTGTTGTGTTTTTTTAACTGTGTTGGTACTTTTAAATACTTTACACATTTTACCAAGTTAAGCCTTTTTGCTCTGTGCCATAGCTCCGTGCCATAGCTACAAGGGTTTGAGCTCGGCTTTAAATTACTAAAACCTTTATTGGACCTAACAAGATAGTGACAATATTACTTCTGGTACACTTCCATCCATCCAACTAATAATCCACCTTCTCACATTTATTGGTAGCTAGAACTGGGTTACACCGATGAAGTTAGTGGGTTTCATTGTACCTATCAGTTGTGGTGTGTCATCCACTGTCAGAAACTTAAACTTATAATTGTGGGGAAAATCTATGGTTTTGTTGATGACATAAGATAAGGGCAAATCATGCTTATCTCTCATCTTGATACTATAGCTGCTTTAGAAGTGAACAACATATGAGTGTTTATTATGCTTATGATGATGGGATTGTACTTACTGATAGGGTGGGAGGCAAGAAGGACATTTTAAGGAGCTCTCTTATAGAAGTTTACTTTTGAACTAGCTGAATAATTTTAGCCAAAATAGATTTTAGCAGTGATATGGCCTATGATAATGGTGAAGTTGACCTTTTATTTTTCTCTGTCCTTGATAAAAAAATTTTTTTTTGCAGTTTCAGTTCTTAATGTCCGAAATGCAGTTTGAACTGAATATCAGTGTTTCCTGTTGCTGTCCTAATGCGAAATCCACTGTTAAAAGGACCACCCAGGGAATGATGTCCCACTACATTGCAAAACTCTGGCAGGCATTGTCAAACAAAGAAACTTGTTTTTTCTTTGTCTTGGAGGGCCACTTTAAGGGTTGTTTATGTTATGGGCATGTTTTTTAACTGCCTCATACAAGATGCCCCTTCCAAGCCTACATTAATTTCTTGAGTGATTGGGAAGAGTCTCGTCACAATGGCTTGTTAGGTCTAGTCCACTATACAGCTTTTAGCTGTCTGACTGGTGAAAGCTTATAGCTGACTTTGGCCTCTCCCTTTGCTTACAATTTGTTGTCTTTGTTGTCACTCTTATTTGCTTGCTTTTTATTTGATAGCTTTTCTTGTCCATCATGTATTTGCCGGTCCTTTACATCTGTTTGTCCCTCCCTAGAAGACAAACATTCTTTTAATTGCTATTATGTGTCTCCAAAATAACTTGTGTTCTTTGTGCTGCTCCCTCGTCCCTTCACCGAGCTTGTCCATGACTTTTCCGCTTCTCTTTAGCTTTAATATTTTATTTTTGGTTTTCTTCTAACCTTCCCCTAGCCCAGGTTCAGGCACCTCAATTGCTCCCTTGAACCACACATTTCCCCTTCAACTACTCAGTTTATGCAATCTTTGTTAAAATGTTTAATCTTTTTGGAAAGACCAATACGAAATTGCTTTATGCGTGAACATCATCACTCATGGTGTGCCTAGCAGTGGCTTTTTCATTGTGCCTTTTTTTCATTTGACCACAGCCAATGCCAATGCCTATGCAAAGCCAGTAGATCCAAAAGACAGGACCTAAAGGCTTTGTCAATTCTTGTTATTCTATTTTAGTGTCCTAGTGATTAGTTTTGGCTACTTTGAAGCACCACATTATCTGCTCAGATTAGTGGAAGGGTTTGTATCTTTGTGCTTAGAAGGTTTTTATTCAAGGGAGTTATCTAGCACATGGGTTGTTATATGTCATATTATGATTCTCTAGCAAGGATATAAAGAAAATATGCACTAAAGTCGAATGGCTTTGTGCATTCTTGGGCATTCCTATTGCACACCATGGAAATTGATAAGATGGACAGAAAAAAGTCCCTTCAACCTTCCCAAGCCTACACAAGACTCAGGAACTGTGAGCAAATGGTATGAAGTTGCCTGATCTGCAGGTCAGTAACTCTGACTGTAGACATAGTGGAATCCCCAGTGGTCCCAAAAAAAAACCATAGTTATTTTGTTTAGGGTGCCTGGCTGCAAGATCTGGTATAGCCCATTTATAGAACTCTGATGATGTTCCCAAGTTGAGAAATGGAGAATAGAAATCAAGTACATTATTTACCAGAACAAGTGTTTTTATAAATGAGTGAGCCTAAATGAAAATGTTCTGAAGATCTACGCACCATGGAATCGGAAAATCTGATAGATCAAGAACACAAGCTGGACTGAATATGTCATCCAGCACATGTGTTAACAGTTCTTGCACTGGTACATGAGGTGAAATGATTTCAGGATTTTATCTTTCTCAATACAAAAATATTAATGGTATGATTTTATAAAGCACAGGCTGCTCGAGATGCCTTTTAGGTTAAGCATGGGGCATTTTTGTATGTTTTTCATCAATATTACCTGATATAGGATGTAGAGGCGATATCTAAGGCTATATGTGTTTCTTTAATAACTTATCATTACAAGGGTATAGCCTGTAATGATATAAATAAAAAAAAACAGGCATTACTTCTACAGCAAATGTTTCTACATTTTGCAAAGAAAAAAGAAAGGAAATATTACCATGTTAGTGAGGTGCACAGCCTTGGTATGCACATAGCGCATTAAATATTGATGTGCACTTCAGTGCCCCAGTTGAATGCAGCTATCTATGTATACATATATTAGTTTAAGATTATATGTGTGTATTGACCATTTGAATAACAGAGAAATTAAGGGCCTGATTTAGATACTTGTGGGGGATTACTCTGTCACAACACATTATATCCAATAGAATTTAGATTTTGGCAGATGGGCGATCCATCACCATTGTGATGGAGTAATCCCTCCACCAATATCTAAGTTAGGCCCTAAGTAATTTTCCAGTTTGATCAAGTAGAGTACAAATGATAACATTGGTATTCAAATCAACACATTTCAAGATGACTACCAGATACTGATCCGCCTTTTATGAAATGAAACAAGCACCTGATCATGTTTAATTCAAAAGCACTTCAAATTGGTGCTATTGTTTTGCTGTCAGCTGATGGTGTTGCCTTAAACTAACTTTTAGTTCTCCTACCTTTACTTAACCACTATTTTTTCATGTTTCCTTCAATTCGTATACCCATCCATAGCATTCAAATGACCTTTTTTTGTCTATTTTTCTTAATTAGACCTTTATATAATGCCATATCCCTAACAGTATACTTCACCCTGATAGTTCTAGTTATTTACTTTTATTTTTTAATTTGAATAGTTTAAATGTCATCGATACTGTAAGTCTTATTGTTTAAATAATAATGATTCTAACACTAACAATAAAACCAACCTTTAAGTATGTCAAATAAATTTAATTTGGTTTTATACATATAATGTATCAGTACTAAATCAATTCCTTTTTTAATCTATTTATTTGTATTTACTAATTAATCATTTCTTTTAATTCTAATGCTATCATAATTTTATAATGAGTTACATTTAAGAAATGTAAATTAAACTAACTTATACTGTATTACATAATGTCTTACCCTAGCCTGAAATGTGTGCACTACATTAAAATAATTGTTAAAATTATCCAAACTTAAGGCTAACACTAACATTATGCTTTTTTCAATGCATTTTGTGTTTAATTTTATTCAACACTAACCTTATTTATAACGCTATTAATATATTGTAAATTATGTATAATTAAAATAACATTATTTTAACACTAAACTTCAATAACTTTTATTATATTATTCAATACTTAATTGATAAAATTAAAGGGCAACTTCCTGATGTTTTGGGTGAAGTAATAATGTAAGTAAAGATGCTGTTGACTTAATTACAGACAAAACTTAATTACAGACAAACTTAAAGGAAAACAAGTAATGATGAATAATGATGATGAATAGGATTTATAAAGCACACAGCTGCTCCGAGGAATGTCCCGGTGCTCTTTATCCAGGGTATACCTTAAGACTGAGCGAAGAGCCATGTTTTACAGTTTTGTCCTGAAGTTCAGTTCCTATGTAGCAAGACAAAGATCCAAAGGCAGTTTATTCCACTTGACGGGCCAAGAAATGAGGAAGAATGCCCCCCGCCCTTGCCCAGTAGATCCTTAAGACCGAAGCAAAGGAATTGTTGGACGACCAAAGCTTCCTTTTAGGGCAATACGCGTGAATTCTGGTGGCTAGATATCTAGGGACTATCGGGTAAAAGGCTCTATATTTCCAAACCAGTGCCTTGAACACAATGCGTTCTTCACAGGGAGTCAGCGCAGCATATGAAGGTGAGCAGAGACCTGAGACCTCAAAGGCACAATGAAAAAGTCATCCTGCTGCATTCTGGACCACCTGAAGTTTCTGGATAACACAGTCAGCAAAATCAAGATAGAGGGTAGTATCATAGTCCAGCCTAGCTGTGAGCCTGGACTAGCATTTTCTTGGCTGTACCAGACAGAAGAAAGAGAAACTTTTTTAAAGCCTGGAGTAGACCAAATCGGGTCCCTACCACAGACCTGACATGAGGCAGAACTGGCAACTGTTTTTTTAATTAGACCCCTAGAATCCTAGTTATGCCTGTTTGAGGGAGCGTGAGGGGCACTCCATCAGGCCAACAGGCCAACCAGTTAGGAAGTGAATCCAATGCCGAAAAAGAGAATTTCTGTCTTAACAGTATTGCACATTACTTGGTGCTGATGCATCCAGGAGAACACTGCATACAGCCATGGCTTGATTGAGTCCGGAGCAATGTCTTTGCCTTACTCAGCAGAAAAGAGCAGTCGGGTGTCATCCGCATATAATATAATCTTGTCTTCAAAAGATTCAAACAGAAAGACAGGATGAAGAAAGTAGATATTGAACAAGGTGGGACTTAAGGCAGAGCCTTGTGTGACCCCCAACAGTTGTGGCCATATTGCCTAATGCAAAAGGGGGAGGAAGGCTCAGACCTCTTGTTCTCTTTCCCATAAGAAAGAGTCCAACCAGCTCAAAGCCAAACCTTGCCACTCAATTTCCTGAAGATGGCAAACAAAGAATGAAATGAAGGACAAACTGTTGGCACAACCAATAGGATCAGTACAGCTTTGCCGTTGCTACCCAGAGTGCCTTTGATATGCTCCGAGATCTCAAGAAGAGCCATTTCAGTGCTCAGATTTGGTCTGAAGATTTATTTACTAGGATGAAGGAGGTTACTAGACTCCAGATAGTCTGATAGCGGTCTGTTCACATGTTTCTCTGGGAGCTGGACAAAGCTGGAAGCAAAGATATTGGCCTGTATTTTGCCGGTACTTATGGATCTGCAGATGACTTCTTCAATAATGGAATTATTTAAGCCTGTTTCCAGATAGAAGGGACTACTGCCCTATCTAAAGAGCCATTGAGCAGTCTTTTCACCACAGGATTGATTGTCTCTGCTCCCTCATACTCTGACCCCCTTAGCTGTTGTGAACCCAAAGAGAATAGACACCAGAAGGTAATGCCATGGCAGTGAGTGACCTAAATAGGACAGCCTCTACAATGCCACTGCGCCATAGGATTTCCGACGGTGGAACTACCAGTGGCAGAGCTGCTAGGAAAATCTATTACTCTGACCTCTGTCTGAGGTGAGAGGAACTGAGAAGGGGAGAAAAGGATGTCTGCCAATTTATGGAAAATGTTGCGTTTCTGCCCTCCACTGAATGAGAACCTTAGTTTTAATGCACCATGGACACAATATATTAATTAACTTGTTTAATAAATTGAGCTGAAATGTCTGCTTAGAGTGCATTACAAGGTGGCGCAGGATCACTTGGCAGAAAAGTTCAGAATGAAGAGTACAGTTGAGTAGCGAATACTGACAAATTTACCATTTCTCATTGTTCATGAAATTTTTAACATCTCTTTCTATTCAAAGAGACCAATTGTATACTTTCAGATCTCTTTTATTCTCCCTTCTCGGTTTCCATTGTAGATCAATGCTTCAACAGTGAATTTATAAAGGCTTGTTTATGATGTACATGACCCGCCTTAGGCACAGCCATCACAATCATCCCGGTTCATGTTTCATTGTCCAGCTTAAGAGTCATATCTGGTTAGGGAACAAGGTCTTCCATATTACACCTTTGTTCCTCCCTGTCAATCATTTTACCAATATTGTCAATCAGCTGGGAGCTCTACAGCAACTGTGACATGTTTTTTCATATTAATCTAGTTGTTGATCGGAACTTCAGGCTCAATGACAAGATCTTTGGTGAAGGATAAGCATTTAATTTTATATTACGAAAGGAAGTACATTTAGAGATATGGTGGACTCTTTTTCTCAAACTATTCTTCCAGCTCTTGTGTAGCTACTCAAGAAAATTATAAAAGCATAATATAAATTTTTGTGCTGGATGCAATTCCTAGATCAGAGGAAGTGTTTCTCGTTTTAAGTTTGAGAGAGAGTCTATGTCCAACTTTTGTCCAGCATTAGACAGGAGTCCTTGGATTGATGCCTTCATTTCTCCTAAAATTATGCAAAACAAGCAAATAAATATGGTTTATGTGAGGATCCCAAAAGAATGTAATGCTATGAGTACATTAACCCTACAAACTTACTTGAGCCTTGGTCTGTTTTAGAGAAAAAAGGGATGCAGTAAGACTGCCTACCGTCAGCATCGTTATTCCCTTCCCCTACTCTGTCCCTACTTCTCTGTTGAGAGGGCGATTGGGATCTTTGAACCTGACATATTAAAGGCCCTGTGTCCATTCTGTTACTAATAATTTGACAAGATTGATATACTGAGTAGTGTTATTGATGCCACCCAACATGCTGGCTGGTTCTTTCTGGACTGACTGTATGAATGTTATAGTCAGACCTCCCACTAGCATGATCTTACTGAGAAGGTCATCGATAGAAAGAATCCCACCACTTCCCTTTGTAACTCTGGTTGCGAAGGAATGTAGTAATATTGCTACCTGTCTGAACTACCCCATTGGAGACCCCAGTTATTCATGGAATGCCTAATTTCAGCCCCCATACTGTGGGAGGTAAATACTGTCATGGGTTTAGTGTGTCTGCTAGCTCCCTCAGTACACTGTTATGCACCATTTCCTGTGATACAGAAACATCATAGGTAAGAAGGTTAGCAGCATCCTCCCTGGTGGCAGTTTAGAAAATCAGAGAGTACTCTGTAGTGGTCTCTCAGTCACATTCACTGTTGGCCTTCAAGATGACTTTTCTTCTCTAGAGCGAGGACCATTAGCCGAGCTATGTGGCACTGGAGAACAGGCCATGGTGGCTCTGTGACCTGTAGGTGTAGGACAGTCTATTATAATGTTGAACAGAGGTGGGAAGTAATGACTGAGAATCCCCGGCTGCTCATCTCTTGCATTTCTTGTTTCATATAGAGTTGGGAGATGTTGTTTCTCAATGGTCTGGCCTCAAGTGTCTCCACCTTTAATGTGGGGTACCTGTCAATGAACATAGTGGTGGAAATCCTCTCCTTGTTAGGGTGGGCAATCATGTACTGTCAAAAAAATGGGTTAAATTTGAGGAAGATGTGCGTCCTACCCAAGTCCTAAGTCCAGAAATTCTGTCAGATCAATCACAGTTATAATAATTTAAACCTGGCTCAACACCTGATGGGTACAGCACAGAAAACACATTCAACTTAAACAAATGTATTACATATGTAGCAAAACTAAAAACGAATAAAACCAAAACACAACAAAATAAAAAATATCATAAACATTTCTAAAAATTAAGAGAAAGCTAATAAGATAAGTGAAACCAAAAAGGCTAACACCTAATAAGGGAAAATCGAGACATGAGTTAAATAAAGTTTTAAGACACAAAGTGGTAAGAAATAATAAAGCACCAATGCAAAGGCCTCCCCCATCTCAAGTTGGGCCATGCATATGGTGACCCCACCGGGCCAGGATCACCTCGTTGGGAGGCAAAGGCACAGCATGCCCCCAAACTCCAAATAAGGGTCCACCGGCTGGAGGAGGCGTCATTGCTGCCTAGGAAGTACTTCCGGTGCTTCCGGGTTGAGCGCCGGGATAACACCTTTGGCCCCACCCATGAAAGGGGGCGAGGTCGGCGAGCTGGTCTTTCATTCCTGCTCATCAACCGCTCCTGATCCTCCACATCGGACTTACAGTGCCGGCTGTTTTTCTGTGTCTTCTTTGTCCTGCCCCATTTAGTCGCCCTCATAATTCAGCTGTGAGGCCCTATGACTGAGAGCACACTCTGCTTGTGTAATGAGTGATCCGATCACCACAGCAACAACCCTGCGCACCTTGGCAGGAACACATGTGTATGAGCATAGCTGACCTGGCCTGAGCACTGCTCTGTGACGGCTCCAGTGGGGGCCATAGTATTGTAGGTGAGGGGGTTTTGCAGTTAAGGCCCTTAATGACTCAGTGAGAATGGTAAACGCAAGGTTGCCAAGTTGTTCAGGCCATTGAGATTGACTGTCATTCCCCGCGACTATATGTAGGGGAAGCATTTCTTCCTACAGGATGGGGTGCACCTATGGCGGGTTGGCAATGAAATGTTTTTGGAAAACTTTCTGGCTCGGTTAGTTCACCACCCACGGTAGAAGAGCGACTGCGAGAAGGCGGATGCCAGATAGTCGGTCTACTATGCTGGCCTGTGGTGGGGCTGCAAGCGGTTGCTGGCATCTGCTTGCTAGGGGCCAACCACTCATGCATGCGCAAGGGTCTCAAGACTAGCACCTGCCCATGAGGGGGTGGAGTCAGAGGAAGGAGGGTCACCCGAGGTAGGTATTAGGTATCCTGATGGGCCCTTTGCACAGGAATTCCACCTATGAAGATGATCTGAAGAGCCTGCTCCCATATGGAGGAGCTGCCCCAGGGCCACCTAGATGTGAATTTTTTATGCAGGAACTGACTTTAGATAATGTGAGAAACTCAGATGTATTAGCATACTATGTTAAAGTTAGATAACTAAAACATTGTAAACTAATATGTAAGCAACTTGTGGTTACTGAGTGAAGAATTTGTGTTGATTGATTTGTAGTTTTTGTTGTAAACAAAATACGGCCAGGAGTTTACGATTCCTAACCTAAAAGTTGAGTGTTATTGTCCAAAGATATTTCTGGGACATCTCTGAGGGTGGACTTTCGAGGGGGGTAAGCAGGAGACCTTGGTGGTACCTGGACATGTAAGAAATCACTCTTTGCAGTTGACCAGAAAGATTTCAACGGAACTGGTTATTCCGTAACATCTGTGACAGTAAATCCCTTAGGAAATAATTGGAATATGAAATCCTTCAGCAGGGCAAAGTTGCAGGCTGCATACATCTAAGTCCTGTTTGGATGATGCTGGACTTTTTTGCTTATGCAGGGTCATCCCCAATCTTTTTGCCTCCTGCCTCCTATTTTTTCTGACCTGTTGCTATTGGCTTTTGAACTCTGAGCACTTTACCACTGCTAACCAGTGCTAAAGTGCATATGCTCTCTGTGTAAATTGTGTGTAATTGGTTTATCCATGATTGGCATATTTGATTTACTAATAAGTCCCTTGTAAAGTGCACTGGAGGTGCCAGGGCCTGTAAATCAAATGCTACTGGTGGGCCTGCAGCACTGGTTGTGCCACCCACATACGTAGCTCTGTAATCATGTCTCAGACCTGCCATTGTAGTGTCTGTGTGTGCAGTTTTAACTGTAAATTCGACTTGGCAAGTGTACCCACTTGCCAGGCCTAAACATTCCCTTTTCTTACATGTAAGGCACCCCTAAGTTAGGCCCTAGGTAGCCCCAAGGGCAGGGTGCAGTGTATGGTTAAGGTACGACATATAGTTATGTGTTTTATATGTCCTGACAGTGAAATACTGCTAAATTCGTTTTTCACTGTTGCAAGGCCTGTCCCTCTCTTAGGTTAACATGGGGGCTACCTTTAAATATGATTAAAGTGTAGATTCCCTTTTGGGAGCGGATGGACATGTGGAGTTTGGGGTCTCTGAGCTCAAAATGTAAAGGTTAAATGTCCTGTCTGTGCATGTTGTGCATGGAGTCTGTCATCTTACATTCCATACCATGGTGAGTCAATTTCAGGGTTTGAGTTCTGGATGAGTGGGCATTTGGATTAGTCACAGAGCTATGGCTGTGTTTAGCCTTATTTGGCATTATGGTGTGCTATTGCATTGCTGTCATTGCCACGTAGTGGTCCTCAGTCGTACCATCTAGTTGATGTAGCTAGTACAATAGTCATACATGCAAGGGATATGCGATGATGTGCACATTCCAGGTTTTCATGTAGATGGGCTAGTGCATTGTGGGAGTTGTACTGATAGTATTTGCCAATGCTATCCGTGCCTTTGGAAAGGGCTGTGTGGGCACTTGGGCTGGGAGGCTGTGTGGCATGTAGAAGTGGGCATTATGTGAATAGCTAGGAGGTGTAGTAAGACATTTAGTGAATTGAGGAGTATTTGAGTGATGAGGAAGCATGCTGGACACGACAATTATGTAACATGGAAGTTGTGGGTACTTACCAGAGTCCAGTCCACCCAGTATCCCCGTCAGGCCCTTGGGATGAAGAATGTCCAAGACCTTCTCCTCCCAAGTTGTGAACTGTAGGGGAGGAGGTGGTGGCCCTCCTCCAGTCTTGTGAACAGCTATCTGATGTTGTGATGCCATGGAACGTGCCTTCCTCCTTAGGTCATTCCACCTCTTCCTGCTGTCCTCCCTTAAGTGTGGATGGCTGCCTACTGAGTTGACCCTGTCGACTATTCTCTGCCACAACTCCATTTTCCTGGCAATTGAGGTTTGCTGGACCTGTGCTCCAAACAGTTGTGGCTCTACCCTGACAATGTCATCCACCATAACCCTCAACTCATCGTCTGTGAATCGTGGGTGCTTTTGTGGGGACATGGTAGTGGTTGTGTTGAGGGGGCTGTTGTGTGTGTAAGGGTGCAGTGTTGGGTGATTAAAGGGGTGATTAAAGGGGTGATTGAAGGGGTTGTGGGAGGTGCGTTGTGAGTGTTGGATGCTTGTGGTGTTTGTGTGTGATTGTTATGTGTGTATTGTGTTGGTAGTGCAGTTGTGTGGTGTGTGCTGAGTGAGAGGTGTATGTGTGCCTACGTATATAGGTGCTATATTAGTGTATTTGCCTGCTCTCTCTATCTCTATATGTGGTATTAGTTACATAGGATGGTGGGGTGTGTGAGAGTGTGTTATATCATGTGTTGGGTGTGTGTATGTTTGTCAGGTGTGGGTTATTTAAACTGTTCAATGAGGTGTTATGTTCTGACAGGAGTGTATACTGAGTGCGGCAGTTCAGACCGCCAATGGTTTTCTGCCATTGAAAGAACCACTGTGGTGATCTGTGGCTCGTAATGTGATGGGTGGAATTGTGTCGAGCTGGCAGTGCTGGTGGTGCAACCACCTCTTTCCCACCCTCCTGTGTTGTGGTGCTGTCAGAATTTTGGCTGTTTTTTGGCAGCCTTCACAGTTTGACTCTTAATACGGTGGTTGGATTTCCACCAATGTGGCGGTCTTTTGGCGGCTGACACCACAGCGGTCTTGCCAAATGACCACCAAAGTTGTAATGAGGCCCATAGTCTCTTTTTTACTTTCAAAACTGGACACCTTTGCCCCTAGATCACGCTGAAGCTTTTGTGGACTTACAAGTCTAAACATTTTGGATTCCCAACTTTTCAGATTTTCTGTAGCTGTTCCTTTCTTGGCACTTGTAAAGCTCCCAGTACCTTAGTGAAATCACTTAGGGGTCAGGGCACACTCCTACAAAGACCTCTAGCTAAGTTCAGCCCAGTTCCAGTTTTAATTGTTGGAGTGCACTTTTTTGGTGCTTAATCTCTACAGAGGTTACAGACAGCATGTCTTCTTCTGTTCTGCCACAGGTCCAGAAAGTGTTCTGAGGAGCTGCAGGCAAGTTGCTACTTTTGTTCAGTTCACTAGGCAGTGGGTGGGGTGAGTCCTGAAAATCCCTTGCCCAATAGACAAAAAGTTACCAAAAGCAAACCTTCCTACTTTTGCTTAACAACTTGTTTACTACACTCCAAACTATCCCATGGTGTACCATTCTCAGTAAAATCCAAGACTTCAAACTGCCCCTGGAGGGAGCTTATAGCACACCTAGGGGGCTTGTTTAAAGTAATGAGAAGTACCCTCTCACTTAACCACTCCAAACTGGTTTTGGGGCCAGCTCCCTCATCCACTGACACTAAAGCCAGAAGGCTAAACTTTATTTTGGGATCCAAGGATTCCTCTTCACAAGGCTTCCCCTGTCACTAAACTATAAAAATACAAGTTTCTTCATAGACCCTTTTATGTTAGTGAAGTTCATTACACTCTTAAACTGGCCTGGTTGGAATAATGCAGGTCACATTCCTCATCAAAACCATCCTGCCAGGCCCAAGCTGTTGTTTCTGCTCAGCAGTTTTTTACACCTCATCAGAGCAGAACTTACAGAACAGTTGCAGGCAGACTAATGCTAATTATCCTACAGTGGTTTCAGCCAGAGAAAGTATACCTTTTTAAACATCTCTTTTATTTTCTTGTGCATTTTTCAAACATTAAAAATCACCATTGATTTGATATTTTAATAAATATTAAAAACATTGGTTGAGCCATCTCTGTAGTTTATTCCAAACCAGAGATACAGAAATAGCACATTAATGTACTTTAGCTTTTTTCTCATAGAACCAGCTACATCCCTTACATTAAAAATAGCTTATGGGGATAGCGAGCCTCTATAAGAATGCACAAACACTGAATTCTGTTCTACTATGTAATACCAAGCACTCTCCTTCAGGGGTAGCACATACACTTAGGCCTGGGCAGCCATACCACAATGCATAGAATTCAATGAGCTCCAGTATTTATCCACCGAAATGGGGGTGACAATGCCAAAATAGGAACTTTCACATATATACTATGATAGCCAGATTTTTTTTTCCTGTCCAAGATTGCCATGTACACCATGGCAGTCACAGACAGAAAAATCTTAGTTTTACATTACTTGAGGACAAAAGCCTATCTTGAGGTTCTGTCTTTGGAAAATGTAAAAATGGAAATCTAATCAATCCTTAAAACACTGGTCCTATCACAGGACTGTGTCTCCCTACCTGCACCTCTTGTCGTGGTACCCCAATGGGTTTCCTAATTTGATCAGTTTACATTAAATCATTTGCTCATAATTGTCAGTCAAAGCCTAATCAATTAAATCGACTAACTCCATATGTGTTATTCAGAAATGTATTATCTCAGTACATTGTTATGCTTTTAGTGAAGTGCCCATTAGTGCATTCAGTACCCTTTACCTAATGCATTTCAGACCTCAAGTGGTCCTTTGTCAATGAGTGTTCTGTTAAACGAAGAAAAGCAATGCAATCTTTATTTAGTTTTACACATTCATGTAATCACAAAGATGATTTTATCCATCTATTTCATCCTAGTGTTACTGGAATGCAATTAGGTACTGAGAACACCATGTTATCACAGCTCACAATCTTAAATAATAATACAACAGTTACTGAAACTGAATAGCTCATAAATGAATTCCCATCAGAACTGTAAATTGTGGCTATTTAGAAACACAAAACATTGCGATTATATCACCTGTCATATATATTTTCATCTTTGAGTCATACTGTGATTCCTATCCACTGGTAGTAACAAACATGACAAACCTGATAAACATCCACTGGTAGTAACAAACCGAGTGGCGGACCAGGAGGAGTGGTGCTAGGAAGGAACAAATCTGTTTAACTGTAAATCAAGCAAGGGAGAGAGTTGATACCAATATTTAAAACAACTAATCAGTCCTTCCATCATCGCCTGGTGCGCTGGCTGTCAGCTTTTGTCTGACCATAGAGTTTGGTTCTGCCACTCCAATTAATCTCCAATCAATCTGAGAACCTTGTAGTTAGCTCCATATAGGACTAGCCACTGCTGGGCCAGCGATGCTTCTACCCAGCCAGTCATTCGGTGGTTGGAACAACAATCTAGAAATTATTCTGTAAGTCACTTTGGCACCTTTGAGCGGGTGAATCAAAAACGAATCTATGTTCAACAAGCATTATGTGACGGATTTTTGTTGTTCAGGCGTTTTTATTCTCTAAAGTGATACCTAACAACTAAGGGCCAGATGGAGGAAAACTCATTATACGATTTCCTAATTGTGAATCTTTGTGACTCACATTCAGGAAATTGTAAACTGCGATATACAACATACAGTGTGCTTAACACTATTTGTGATTCCCAAAAGGGTCGCAAGGGACCTGCCTCATCTATATTCATGAGGCAGGTCGCAATTTATGACTCACTGGGAATGGCCAGCGTCCACAGGGATGCTGTCCTGCTGGGGTCAGCAGACCACCATATCTGTGACTATTTTTTAAATGAAGCAGTTTTCCTTTGCAATGCATCCAGTTTTCCTTAGAGTAAAACAGGATGCATTACAAAAAGAAAACTAAAAAGTTTTCTTTTCATTTGTAAGAGTAGGCAGTTGTCTGTGGGACCACTGCTTGCTCATAAAAAGTGGCGCATTGCGAATGTGTTACCGCCTCCTCTACAGAGTTTGTAAAATATGATTATTTTGCAATCACATTCCGGTCGCAAAATGTTCATACATGCCAGTGCTATTCAATATTAGGTAGGGGCGCCCGAAACACACCCCTTCCTAATACCAAATTGGAAAAGCAAAATGCAATTCGGTAACAAGTTACTGAGTCACATTTTGCCTTTTGTACGTGGCAAAATGTTTTTTACAAGTCGCAAACGACTCAATGGGCCGTTTGAAGCTGGTGAAATGGTTCGTGCATCTAGCCCAAAGGGTATGGTTTAAAGTGAAATAGTATTGTAAAAACTGATGGTTTGTGGAGAAAGTGCTAAATATGAATGAACATCTGGCAGCAGAATTTCCTCCATTATAATATCACTAGAATTAAGTAAAATCCCTGCTCTGCTCTCTCCTTATGAGTTTGATGGACAATTCTCAAATTGTGCTAGACGTAAAAAAAATATAACATAGAGCTGGAGTCATTTTCCCCACACCTAATGCAGATAACACCTTTGAAGTGCTTCATGAGGAGTGGAAGATTCCTCTTCTCTTCAGTTCTAGGCATATTCCCTTTTCAAAGATGATAATTTTTAAAGATAAACAAGTAATTGTTTGGTGATGTTGCCTTGCCAACCCAAATCTTCCAACTCCACGTTTTTGTTTAGTGCCATGGAATTTCTGACCTGTAGACATTGATGTGTTTTCTATTTTAATGCATTATTTTCTGTAAAACTCAGAAAGCATTCTGCCTTTTTCAAGCGTGAATGTGATTTTAGCCATGTCTTTGTTTAGGTTTGGATTATTCACTGTGGGCCTGATTCCGACCCCGGCGGTCCTTGACCGCCGGGGCCGGGGTCGGCGGGAGCACCGCCAACAGGCTGGCGGTGCCCCGCAGGGCATTCTGACCGCGGCGGTTCAGCCGCGGCCAGAAAGGGAAAACCGGCGGTCTCCCGCCGGTTTTCCGCTGCCCTGTATAATCCTCCATGGCGGCGCAGCTTGCTGCGCCGCCATGTGGATTCTGACCCCCATACCGCCATCCTGCGAAGCTGCCAGGAACAGGATGGCGGTATGGGGTGTCGTGGGGCCCCTGGGGGCCACTGCAGTGCCCATGCCAATGGCATGGGCACTGCAGGGGCCCCCGTAAGAGGGCCCCACCCAGAATTTCAGTGTCTGCTTAGCACTGCACTGAAATTCGCGATGGGTGCTACTGCACCCGTCGCACATCCTCCACTCCGCCGGCTCCATTCGGAGCCGGCATCCTCAGGGAGGGGTGTTTCCCACTGGGCTGGCGGGCGGCCTTTTGGCGGTCGCCCACCAGCCCAGTGGGAAACCCAGGATACCCGCGGCGGTCTTTTGACCGCACAGCGGTATTCTGGCGGTTCCCTCCAGGCGGGCGGCTCCCGCCGCCCGCCGGGGTCAGAATGACCCCCTGTGTGTGTATTTAGACAAATGTTTTATTCCACAGCAGCAGACTTACATTTGATACACGTATTTTGAATCTGTTCACTTTTTCTTAAGCCATTCTGAAAAGAAGTGGATTTTAGAAGCTGTTACATACACAAAAGAGTCATATTGTCAAAGCATTTTTAACTATCCCCTATTTGGTCATTTCTACGTTCTCAGTCTGCTACTAGGCACACATAAGAGTGTAACGGGATGTTCTCACACACCACCAGATTACATACTTCATTATGGGACATCCCCTCGCACTTCAAAAAACTTGGTTTGATGAAGAGCGAGTCTATGTCTTTGAATCAGGGAGGCACTTTCATGGAAACCAAGAATCCATGAGAAAAAACACTAAAAACCAAAGTGGTAATCCAATCTGATTTTTATGATATATAGGATACCACTCAGTATTAAAAACTCAATGTGGGAAGTAGGGGAACTAGTACCACAATCCCAGTAAACCGTCTACATGTTTCTGCCTAGAGACTCAACAGAATCCATGGCATGCGTCACAACGGACATCGACCCTCTAATGTCAATGTATAAGCCACTATGTTGCTGGTCCAACATTTTGTGGCCACCCTGTGTTCCTAGGTCATTTAGGTTCCTGAAAGACATTAATGACAAATGTGTATTACCATCAGAGACTTACAGGCAGATACATCAGGACTAGGCATCAGTATTCCACAGAAGCACACCATGGAGGTCATTGAGGGGATCCTGTAACAGACTAAGTGGAATTTCATAACCCTGAAATGATTAGTAATGGAATGTACAGAATTAACACTCACTGAAACTTTTTTGAGTTTGAGCATGTAATCTACCATCACATACAGGGAACATAGGTGGAGAGCACCTTTGCCTAAAGTGTGGCTGACCTCTATGTACATCACTTTGAGGCAGACAACATCTTCATCCCAGATAACCCATATAAGGAAACATAAAACTCTGGCATTGATACATTGACATCGTACTAATAAAATAGCAGGGCAGTGAGGAGCTGGCAGTCAAGTTTCCAGACTGAATAAACACTCAGGGCAGACATCTGAGGTTCACCAATACAGTCTGCAGAATTAAGCAGTCTTTTTGGGCTTAGTAATCAGTATTGGGAATGATGGTATTGACACCAGATAAAAACAGCCTGTTGCTATACAACAGTTTTTACTCAAGGGCCCTGCAGGAAAATCTCCCAGTTAGCCAGTTTCTAAGAGTAAGACGCAATTGATCTACATTGGAAACCTTTGAGTCACAAGCTTGGATTCTAGAAGAGAATTTCCCAAATAAAATGGTCAGGAAAGTTCAGAAAACGGTAACAACAGGGAAGCTCTATTGGAAACATATCCCAGGGCTGAGAATGACAGAATTGTATGTGGGACCACATACACCCTGGTCTCCAATAAAGTACAGAGCATTGTGTGAAACCATTGGAGAATACTGAATAGTGAGACTAAAACGATGGTCTTCTCTGCTCTTTTCCTACAAGCATAGTACCAGCTTAGGGGATATGTTGGTACACACAAAGACATGAAAATGAGTGACCCCACCCCAGAATACCCTCTTGGGCAATAAAGCTCCAGTGGGTCATTTCCCATGTGAGCATTGTGTGGCATGTGCCTTCACCACACAGACCAAGGAAGTTGACATCAAGATGCGCAGACAAGACATTCACCAACTGCAACAGTGAAAATGTGCTGTACCTGATCATCTGTCGATGTGGATTGCTCTACATGGGCATGACACGTCATTTTTTGGAGGCCAATCACACTGACAAAGATCTTTCCTGGGTGGTCCTGGAAAAGAGAGCAGCAAATGTTCCCGACATATATCAGAAATGATTAATTGTAGAACAGAGATGTGTGTACCGTCTAAAAACATAAGAAGTGAGCCACAGTGATGAAATATCATGGCTCCAACTATGACTGAAGGCCTGTTTTTTTCTAGCTGAGTGGAGGTTCTCAGTATTAGTACATAGGTCATTAGTAAGTAGTACCAATAGACATATGTTGTGGGGCCAGTTACTAATCACTACCATTAAGTGCACATCTACTAATATGATAACTGGGACAAACTAATAAGACACCAACACTACTATGTGTTACCTGACTGTTACTACCAACCACTCTCCTATACTAAGATCAAGTATCTGATTAGAGTACAAATATCAGGTTCCTAGAATTGAGGTCATGTTACAAGGATTTGGAATAATACTCTAAGGGCCAGATGTAGGTAGGTATCAGATTGCGAGTTGCAATTTGCGAGTCATAGCGACTCGCAAATTGCAACTCGCAATCCGAGATGCAGAAAGGTGTCTCAGATACCTTCTGCGACTCGCTATGGGGTCGCAAAGACCCACCTCATGAATATTCATGAGGTGGGTCGCAGTTTGCGACCCCATAGCGAGTCTAGGCACTCACGGGGATGGTGGCCTGCTGGAGACAGCAGACCACCATGTCCGTGACTGCTTTTTTAATAAAGCAGTTTTTTTATCTCTTTGCAGCCCGTTTTCCTTAAAGGAAAACGAGATGCAAAAAGAAAAAATTCCCAAAACCATTTGGTTTCGGTTTTTTCAGGGTAGGCAGTGGTCCATAGGACCACTGCCTGCTCTGAAAAAATATATTTGTGGGCATTCACAAAGGGGAAGGGGTCCCATGGGGACCCCTTCCCTTTTGCGAATTAGTTAGCATCCACTTCAAGTGGATGGTAACTGCGAGTTGGTTTGCGACCACTTTCGCGGTCACAAAGCAACTCTACATCGCGAACACCCCTTCCTATTTGCGAGTCGGAATCACAATTTGCGAGTCTGTACCGACTCGCAAAATGTGATTCTGCATCGCGGAAGGCCTTTTGCGCCTCGCAAACTGCGTTTTTTGCCGTTTGCGAGGCGCAAAAGGCTTCCTACATCTGGCCCTAAGTTTATATTTTTTAAGGAATTGGAGTAATACTCTGAAGGAAACTCTGGAATATTGTATGTTTTGAACAGTACTCCTTGTTTATAGTCTGATCTGCATCAGTAGAACCAAATATATCAGTGGTGACTCGGGGCTACATCTCCCAAAGTCCTTAGTTATAGTGCGTGCCTTGGTTGGACGTTCCATGCCCTGGAATCCCCTAAGACCTACAGTGGGGCACAGGCTAGCTGGGGGGAGATACGCTGTGCCACGTGGCAGTACATGACCTGATTACATCCCCCGGTTGCCTGCGAGGAACATACCTTAGTGTCGTAAGTGGGTAGTGATTGGTGGGAAGCAGTAACTCTTTCCATTGCAGATTATAATCTTTTAAAATAGTGTTGACAATACCTTTCCTTCCAATTCAGAGTGTGACTGCAGGAATTCCTGTGCCCTCCCTCCATGGGGCCCAGATGACCCTTAATTGGGGTATGAGAAAGTGAACTCCCACAGTTCACTGGGAGATGTTTGTGTATTACATGCGGGCAGTGCAACACTTACACCGCATGCAATTGATTTATAAATGGGATTGAGGGATGCCTGGACCTGATGTTTCAGCCTGTAACTGGTGGTAATACACATTTGTCATTCATGTCTTTCAGGTATGTTAAGGACCTATGAACACAGTGTGGCGACAAAAGGTTTTACCACTAACATGTTGGTATATATACTTAGGATATGACATTAGAGGGTTTGATGTCCATCCTTACAAATGCCATGGGCTCTGTTGAGGCTCTAGGCTGAAACATGTTGACGGTTTAGTGGCATTAGAGTACTAGTTCCTCTATTCCCCACATTGATTTTTTAATACCGAGTGGTACCCTAAATTCCATAAAAATCAGACTGGATTACCACATTGGTTTCACTGTTTATTCTCACTGATCCTTAGTTTTCATGAAAGTGCCTTCCTGATTCCAGGGCATAGGCCCCTTCTTAATCAAACCAAGTTTTTGAACAGCAATGGGATGTCCTATGATGAAGCATGACACCTTGAATTGCATGAGGACATCCTGTCATACACTTATGTGTTTCTAGGATCAGGCTGGGAAAATAGAAACTACCAAATGGGGGATAGTTAAAAATGTTTTGACAATATTATTCGGGTTGCACTTTTGATTATGTTAACAGGTTCTGTTTGGAGATCAGTTCACCTTGGGGCTCTACATCCTCTGGTCCTCTACCGTGGATACATCTCAAGGTTTTTTTATTTTGATGATTTTAGAAACTGCCCTGCATTGTAGGAACCTAAGGCATTCAAATGGCCTCTTGGCCTTGTTTATTTTATGATAATATAAATACAGTCAAGACACTGACTATGTTTGATTTACTGCATTGTTTGGCCTAAGTAAGCAAGCAGCTGTTTGAGTGTATTTGTGTTTTTAATAACATTAACACGATGAAAACGTTGACTGTGCGTAGCTGTCTTGTTTATAAAAACAGTTTGCTCATGTTTGAAAATAGAAGACACATGGAAATATGCATGATGGGAGACAGTGCAAAAAGAAGCAAAATATAAAGCAAGATAAGATTGTGTTGTGGCATAATACCAACCCACTCTGCAGACAGTTGTCAGGCTCACAACTAAGTTAAAAGAATGGGTCCCTAGAAGAGGATCTCCAGCACCTCGATTACAGGGATAGTAATTTACAGACTGGAGTATAGCAGCTAGAAGACTAAAACAGAACCTTGCAGATAGCTCTTTAGATTGCTACAGGTCTTATAAAGACATATTATCTAATATCAAAGCAGTACCTTTGAAATAATGACAGTCTTGATGTTAGAATGCTACTGCGTCAGTGCTGCATATTTAATATAATAAAGGTTTGTTACTTATTGAAACCTTATTTATAAGTTGTTACTTATTAAATCCATATTTATAAGTCCGAAGGGTTGTTTCTCATGAGAATGTATTGTGGGTCTCAGTATTATTGAAACCCTGGAATTTGCCATTCAGGGACCTTCTCACAGTAACACTCCAGACAACAACATGAGTTGCAAATATTCTGCTCAGTCTGCACAGTCATGGCAGTGGCCCTTGTTGCCACTCCAGATGAATATTTGTTCAGCAATATCTGAATACCTTTGACAATTTGGTTTTAAGGTAATCCATGACCACCTAAAACACACCTATGTGCATCATTAGCCAATACACAAGCATGAGAACTCTGTAGGTATCTATTTTGCATTTGCCCCATTCACAACTTCAATTTTTATGCACCTTGGTGAAGTGGGTGTAAAACAACAGGAGAAGTGATCCTACATTCTCAGCAAGGTGGCTGATGGTGCGTAAATCTGCATTTTTCTCATCGGGTTAAAGTTAAACTGAGGGTAAGTGTACTACATATGAGTAGCATATGTAAAATAGTGTAATAAATTCAAAATCTAGCATGTAACTCCATCTACACAATTAATATAAGCAATAATGAAATACTGAATAACCACATTTGCAATTATTAACAAGTGCCCAGGAACAGGTCTGGCGTGGCTCCATAAAAGTAGAGCAAAAATAATGCAATGAAACTCTATATGTGTTGTTTAAATACAAATAAATTATTTATTAAAAAATAAATGTGACATAAAAAGTCACATGAATTTCAAATGTTTTGCGAAGCTCCCTAATATGACACACATATTGTTGTACACTGCAGTCTAGGAGTATTTGACGGTCTGCAAATAATAATGGGTATGGTTATAAAGCATGTTACCTAAATGTTTTATGCACTCATGAGAATACATTGCTCTTTTTAATGTTCATGATCCTCTTTTTAATTTTGGGAGCTGTTTTCTTTTGGGCTTTTATGGAAGGCCTTGTGTTAGTTTTAGGCTTCTTTTTTAAGGGGGTTGCGCTTGCTTAGTATTTCAAACCTGGCAACACAGCACCAGGCAACAGGGAAGCAGCAAATAGGGAATTGAGACAGATAGGTGGTATCTGGGCGCCAGTGAGAGAGACATGTACAGTGGGGAATTAGTGCTTGGGAGCATAGTGCTTTGGGACACTTGCAGGAGGTCAATTGAGTGGGACACAGGAATAAGGCTTCTGTGGAATGGGGAAGTGAAAGTAGGGGACAGGTTACCAATGCATCTGGGTATTTCACAGGAAAAGTTCACTCTGCTGCCTGTGAATAAACACTTTTTCATACTATTCACTCGGCAGTGGGTTTCACACATAGATACTTATTAGTTCCATGTCATGAGTAGCCCCTTCAGCCAAACTGACATTTTAGTCACCTGCACAATGTACCTTGGGAATAGTAGTTTTAATTGTGATCATACTAAGAGTGTTTTAAGTGGGCAAGGTCCTGTCTCCACTGCACCTTTACTTATGTCCCTGACATTTCTCTTTAAGCAAGAGAAACCTGGGAGCCAAGAACAAATAAAAATGTGAGTGACAGACGTCAAGGCTGTACCTGTGGTGGGGATCTGGGAAAGTAATGAGTAGGATTAGCAGGAGGAAGATAATGATGAGTAGGAGAATATGGGTCAAAAGGTGTACCACCCAGAGGGCTAGAATGACCACATCCACAAAGACCAGGACAAGAAGAACCAGGCCCAGTGAGACTTTATCTATGAGGAACAGAGTTACCAGTGCCAGAGGGGACCTACTAAAAATTGAAGATGAGAAACAGGACAAGGAAAAACAGGACTAGGTGTACTGGGACCATGGTGAGAAGGATATGGAGGGCCATAAGGATGTGGATCGGGGGATATGGACCCACGTGATTAGGGCACGAAGGAACAGAAGGGCCAGGGGTAGAAGGAACACAAAGCTATGGACCATATTGACAAGGAGGGCTGAGAAGTCCTGAGTGTATCGACAACAACTACACACATGAGAACAGCTAGGAGTAGCAGACTCACAGAGAGGTAAAAAAGGACCAGTACCAAGAGACCAATGTAAAGAAGTACCAAAGACAGGGGGACCAAGACCACAGAGATCAGATCAAGGAGGACCGATAGGCAAGAAGAGAATGGACCAGGAAGACTACAGCCTGAAAGGACCAGGGGTAGCAGTACATGGAGACTCTAGGTTAGAATGACCAAGGAGGGAGTATATAAAGGACCAGGGAGTTTAGGCCCACTAGAAACAGGATCAGAAGGTCCAAGAAGGTCAGACTCAGGGGGATCCTATATCAGGGCGACAAGACCAGACCCAGGAGGACCATTACTAGGAGGACCATAATAGACGGAACCAAGGGTCAGGTGGCAAGAACATGTTGAACAAGCAAATCAGGAGAACTAATTGGACTAAGATGGGGCAGGAGGGCGGGGGACTAGGAGGGCTAGGGAAACCAAGACCAGTGGGACAAGCACCAGAAGACCCTATCCATGAGGACCAGACAAAGGAGTACCTTAACTAAGACCATGACTACATGGACCAGAAGAATTAGAAGGATCAGGAACAGGCAAGCCGAGGAATGGGAAGCAGGACCAGGAAGACGGATGACTGAGAATTAGGGTGAGGGGGATGAAAAAGTCCAGGATCAGGAGCCTGTGAAACGGGAGACTGAGGATACAAAGGACTAGGTGCAGTAGTATGTGGGAATCACAACCATACTAACCAGGAAGTACAGGGCCAGGACGTTCTAAGGCTGACATGAACCAGATGTCAAGAAACATCAGAACTAGGAAAGGCTAAGATGACCTTTTGTGAGCATGACAAGTTACTGCAGAATCATGAGGGCAAGGACCATAAGGACTAGGGTCACGAGCATCAGGAACAAATTGAAGATGACGACGAAGACCAGGAACTGTAGGATAATTGCCAGTATTACCAGGAAAACAGGATAGGCACTAGGAAGACCAAGGGGACCAGTGCCAAGGCCACCTGGAAGACCAGAGCATGGAGGACTAGGTGAACGAAAAGGATCATGATCAGGAGGACAGGAAACTTGGTTAAGAGGAGCATGAAGATTAGGAACTAGAAGATCAGGGATTGGATTACCAAGTGGGCAGAGCAAGGGGACCAGACAGTGGTTGCCAGGAGGAAGACGTCAAAAAAGACAAGAGTCAGGGGGACCTGAACAAGAAAAACCTAGATCACAAGGGTCAGGATCAATGGCCAAAGATTAAGAGGGCTAGGACATAAGAGGCAAGATGGATCAGGACCTGTGCTACCAAGGTTGGGAGGTTTAGAGTAAGAAGAACCATGGTGACCTGGGCCAAGCGGACCAGAAAGGAACAAAGCCAGGTGGGCTAAGACTGGGGGAACAAAGAAGGGCCATGATAGCCAAAAAGGCAGGGGTTTTAATAAAAGTCACAGTAGGACAAGAAGGACAATTAAAACCAGGACGAATGAGACCAAGGCTAGGATGGTTAGTGAACCAGTTCCATTAGAACTAGACCGAGGAGAAACCAAACTATGAGGACCAGGAACAAGAGGACCAGTGTCAATGGGCATATCATCTTGAGAAGAACAAGGACTATGAAAAACAAGTATAGCTCTACCATGGCTAGTGGTGTCATGGAGGTGAGACCAAGGAGACAGGCAATCAGAGCCAAAAATAAAAGTTTTAAGTAGATCGGGAAACAATGGACTAGGAATACCAGGAAAATCAGGAAAAAGAGGATCCTGTCCTTGAGTACCAGGGCCAGGGTGAGGACAAGGAGGATCAGCACCTGGGATATCTGCATCGGAATTAACAGTACTATTGTTTCTGCTGTGAGAGTCATGACCTAGCACAAAGGCACTGTCTGAGCTATAGCCAGAAAATGACATTAAAAAGAGCATCTTCCAAAATCAGTTCTGAAGCCTGAACACTGGATCCACATCCCTTGTGTGGAAAATTAGTATAAAATTAGTATAAAAGTGGAACTGTGAAATGATCAAACCATAGGTCACAAAAATGGAGGTAACAAAATGCCCCTGTTTTTTTAGTACCTTATGTCTTACAATATATGTAATAAGATCAATCATTAAAATGTCTTCGAGTTTCTATTCTTCTGTGTATTTGATGAATATGGGCCTGATTCTAACTTTGGAGGACGGTGTTAAACCGTCCCAAAAGTGGCGGATATACCACCTACCGTATTACGAGTCCATTATATCCTATGGAACTCGTAATACGGTAGGTGGTATATCCGCCACTTTTGGGACGGTTTAACACCGTCCTCCAAAGTTAGAATCAGGCCCTATATGTCTTACGCTGATTTACTGGGACTAGACATTCAGACATTTAGGGCCATATGTACAAACACATTTTCCCATTGACAAAGAATAGGTAAAACACTTTGATACATCTGGCCCTTAATGACATCAGTTCAATTATTTATAGTCCTATTTCTTTTCTTGTGACTCCTCGAAGGAATACTGCCTGTGTTGGCCTGACATAGTAGGGATCATTGGAGGACAGACTTTACACTGCCCACCCTATTTATGGTAAAACCTGACTTTTTTTAAGCATCAGAAAAAAAAATAATGACTATAGCAATCTGGGAAAAAATGTCAAGCATCTGGGGGCCATTAGCTTTCAATTTTACATAAGCAAACTCCTGCTTTGTTTGTTTGTGTTTGAAAAACAAAAACAAAAGAAATAAGGCCCATATTTATACTTTTTGACGCAAAACTGCGCTATCGCAGTTTTGCGTCAAAAAAATTTGCGCCGTCTAACGCCATTTGGATGCGCCATTCGGGCGTCAAATTTATACTTTGACGTACGGCGGCGCAACCAACAGGTGGGAGTCATTATTTCGTGACGCAAACAGCGTCGGTCTGTCGTAGGGGAAACCCACGTAAAAGGGACGCAAATCACTGTGGGTCGATTTACGACAGCGCAATCGTGAAAACGCCGTTTTTTTTCACGCTATTGCGTGACATTTTAGCGCGAAAACTGCACTTACAGGAGAGGAGACCCAAAATGGATCCCAGATGCCCCAACAGACCCCAGGAGGATGAGAGCAGACCAGGACCCAGCCAGGAGGAAGCATACAGGAACCAGGACATGTTAAAGAAAAAAAGAAAGTGTCGCTTCAGTGCAGAGGAGAAGGAAATCCTGGTGAAAGAGGTGACGGAACACCAGCACCAACTTTTCATATCCTCAAAATTGCCACTCAGTAGGAGAGAGGCCATCTGGAAAGAAATTGTGGACAAGATAAACAGTGTGGCTGAAGAACGCCGGACAGTCACCGAGTGTAAGAAACGCTGGCATGACTGTAAACGTAGGACCAAAGAGAAAATGGCCAGGAACAGGAAGGCAGCAATGCAGACTGGAGGGGGGAGTCCAGCACAACAGGAGGCTCTGGACCACATGGAGGAGATGGTCGCAGCCGTCATCCCGGAGGAGATCGTCACAGGGATACAAGGACTGGACAGCGCAGACTACCACGACACTACGCACATGCAGGGTAAGTCGCATGGGGAATTACAATGCAATAATGGGGACTGTAAGCAGGGGGGGATACCTACTACACAATGCATGTAACTTAGCACATATAGGAAGTGGCATGGGGAAAGGGGCACGGCAGGGGCGAATGGCCAGTACTGACCATAGCCGGGGCACGACAAAATACTGCCACCACTACAGTCCCACGGGGACATCCTGTAATTACAACAAGAGAGCCAAGGGAAACCAGTGACAGGTGGGAAGGACACTACCCTGAATCCACATCCAGGCACTTGTTTTGCACAAACTATTCCCCATCAACTAGGTCCCTACCTGTAATGCAGTAGCAAATACAACAACTGCAACTTAACTGCCACCACAGTTGACAATAACACCTCTCATCTCTGGGCAGCTATAGTACCAAATGGAAGGAACCCCACCCTGGAACATACATTCCTAAATTAGGGGGTGAGGATGACATCTGCAACTACTCCTAGAAATAAGACAAAGGTACCAGTACACTTAAATGCCGAATGTCCATAACTGACACATACATAAGCCTAAGTAAACAGCAATAGGAGCCACACAGCACTAACGACACACACATGCTGCATACGTCAGGGTCCCTCACGTGCCTGCCTAACAATGCTACATCACAAATGTCAAACTGCTCAGACAACAACATTGACGAGGGGACACAGGCAACTGGTCAATGAAACACATCTGCACAGTCTAACCAAAAAATAGGACATTCATACGCTAAACAGGCCAATCCAGTAAGACACACATGAGACCCCATCAGATACAAACATCAACAATGTTTACATCCATACCATATCCTAACATTGACATACATAGGTCATGCCACCTAACATGTACAGATCATGCAATGTGAATAAAAAGTGTATGGTGCAGGGCCTGTGAGGCAAGTGTGCTGGCAGGGCAGTCACAACACCCACAGTCAGTCAAAGTGTAGCGTGGCAAGTGAAACGTATACTTTGCGCAATAGCCTCAGGCTGGAGGCCTTTGTGCATCTTACCCTGAATGTACTTATACTCATTTGCTCACATCTAAGTGCCTCAGAGCACTTTGCACTAAATGAATCTCATTGCCCTTCCTATCAGTTAATGTAGCAAATAGTCAGTCCTAAGGTGTTGGCAATTAGTCAAATCACCCTGTTTTGCCTACTTCTGCACTGGAGTTTTCCAGAACATATTCACTCTGTGGCCCAGTCAAGGATACCGTCTGGTTCGTTGATGATAGATGTGGTAGGGGTTAAGGTTTGCCATTCCTGCGTAGGGAAACTTTGTCATCACAATGACATATGTCTTTTAAATTCACTTCCTCGTCCCAAGACACGCATGGGGGAGTTTACAAACAGAAAATCACATCTAGATGCTGCCTGCCTTGCTGCTGATGCACAACCAGATCCCAGCCCATTCCTCTGATATGAGGGATGATGTCTCCCCTGTGATTCAGACAGCCAAGCTCCAAACTTAACATGCAGTGCTATATATAGAACAAGCAGAGGGAGAGTAGAAACTGTTAGGCACCATGATAGCTGTGTACCAATGTATTACTCTCCTGCGGACTATTTCAGTTTTAACTGTGTGTATTGTTTTGGTTATTGGGGCTCACACCTACATTCCTACAAGTCAGTTGTACAATGAAACTTCATATCAAACAAATACTGTCTGTGTCATTTGTGTATGGGAACATACCGGAAAAGATAGAAATGTGTAGGACCTGAGTGACCACCACTTCCCTGAGAAGTCCCAAAGATGTCATGGGCTTGGACTTCTAAACATTCCTCTGTTGTGGGAGACCAGAGTCACTGCTAGTCTGTCTGAGCTAAATAGAATTATTTACAAGTGGGTCAAACTTAGTCCCCCACACCATTAGCTATCCTGCTGCCTAGAAAGCCAAGAATCACATGTAGGATAATGAGAGCCCACCAAAACAAATGTCCCTCCATAACAATATTGAAACACCGAGGGAGGAGTAGGACAAAAAAATGCATATTCCGAAATAATTACAAATCAACACCTAGAGATGACCTGGCAGGCATGTCTGATAGCTCCATATCATATATGTGACACACAGGTGGGCCATAGGCCTACAACAATGCCCTATGACAGACAGCAGATACCAAGACAAAATCAGAGTACAAAGTTAAGGCATCCAAAGGCTTGTATCTTAGTGCTAAATGATCTCAGCACAGACACACTAATTGTACCCTGTTTCTTTGCAGAGGAACACGGATCTCCTGCCGATATGCCTGTCCATGAGTTCCCTGATGACATGGATGACGAGAACATCAACCTCACACAAGAGACCATTGACATGGTCCTCGAAAGCCTCCAAACCCCCCCTTCAGTAACAAGGAGGAGCCAAGAAGAAGCAGCCACCACAGTAGAACCACCCGCCACCCCAATTGTAAGACCTGCCAGCTCCAACACAGCTGAGGACTCTGACGACACTGGCACCAGCTTCGAAAGAACAGTCGTTGGGGTCCAGCGGGAGCTGGCCAAGGAGGTGCGGGTGGGGATGCAAACTATGGCAGCCAGCCTTGAGGGGGTGCGTTCGTGCATGCTGTCAACTGCTGATCAGGCAGCTGCAATGCAAGCCAGAACATCGCTGTTGGAGGAACTTTTAGTAACACAGAAGGCAATCTGCACAGCTGTCATCCAGTTGACCAAACAACTCCAACAGCAAGCCAGTCAGCGTGTGCACGAATGCAGCATCGAACCCCTCAGGGCAGACCTGGCTGCCTACCATCGGGATGTGGCTGCCATTCTGAAAAACCAGCACGCTCTCCTTGCTACAGTACTGCCCTTCATAACTGGACAGGGATCAGCCCCCGGGATGTCTGCCTCCATGTCTTCTGACACTGAGGTGTGTGTTGCCCCTTCAAAACCAACAACAACAAGGACACACCAGGCAGCACACACATCAGAAGAAGAAGACATGGAACAGATAACATTCACTCGCAAGAGTACCCGGAAGCCCTAGTCCCTGCACCATGCCCCACTCTGACCAAGGTCCTACGTTTTGACACATGCCAGCCTCACTCCAACTACCCTCAAAGACTGTTCGGCAATCTACTGTTTAACTTGTCCACATTGGCTGTAAATGTTTCTCTCCTACCATTTGGCAATTCCTGTTCCTCTGCACCGTCTGTGACATCACCCCAGCATGTCAGGAGCATCATCCACACTCTGTAAATAGGATCACCATTTAAGAATGCACCAGAACGGACTCACCTAACATTGTTAATGGACTTTTTGCACTACTCCACCTAAAAATAAATATCACTTGCACACCTATTGTGTCTCTGTGTCATTTCACACTTTAACTGTGCAGTACATAACTCCAAAGTGGCTGTGTGGCAACCATGTTGATTCTCTATACTACTGTCCTGATTTCATGTATACTGAAACATCTGTGCAGTGGCCAGGATTGCATCATAGCTTTACTAGACTGAGGAAAATAACTGATGTAGGGACTAAGCACACACAATCATGCTGTGTTGGACAGAATGAGGCGCCATCCATAGCTATTCTAGACAACTAATGGTGGATGAGAAATGTAGGCACCTTGCGATACTAAAACAATACATTATGCTGTAAAATTAAAGGAATGATAACCAAATTACACTGCATCAATCACCCTTACAGCGTATACTACCATGAAGGAAAGTCATGCTCAAGCAGTACACACATGATGTAGGTCAGCAATGACAGCAACAAGACAAGAGTGTGAACAAATACTCATCTACAAAGCTCTCCCTGAACTTCACAATGCTGTCCGACCTATCTATTTACCTACAAAATCAACTCTGGAAGCACTCTTTGTGAAGTAGGATACATACCAACCCCAAATCTTGATGATCTATGCACACTACCAATGGTGGCTCTCCCACATGGTGGATACTTACCAAGTTAGCACACGGGTAGCTGGCATGTTAAACCTCAATAGCCTGGGAATAGCGAGCATAGGACACAAATGTCATACTAAAACTTTCTGCTACACTGATGTCAAGGCCATGAAAAGGTAGCACCTAACGCATCAGGTAAAGGGTTAACAAAATTTTTATTTCCAATAAGTAAGAAAAGAGGCAACTAAGGGAAAGATAAACCTACACTAATGTAACCTGACTACTACTAACCCACAACTGTCCCTAACTAACCTAAGCTAAACTTACTCTACACATGTAACGAAACGATCTAAACATCAACCCCCCACCCACCATTATGAGACAAGACACATGCAGGACAACACTTACTAACCTACACACATACTGCACTATCCTAAACAAACATATATTTTTTTGTATTTTTTTTGTTTTTATAATTTTTTTTTTTTTTTTTTTTTTAAACAGGAATCCCAACATTGCCCCCCACCCACCCACACAAAAAGATAAGATATAAAGAAGAAGGACCCCCCACCCTCTTACCTAACACTAACTAAGCTAATTACCTACACTTATCCTATAACTAACCCCCCAAACCCAACTAACAGTATGAAATAGGAAAGAGGTGAGAGGGGAGGGGTAAAAGTTCTGGAGGGCAAAATGTCTACGGATTTGGCCTCCGTACTGTTCGCCGGATGGAGCGCACCTTCTTTTTCACCTCAGCCATGTCCTCCGTCAGGGTGTCAACTTTTGCAATCAACCTGTCCAATTTCCTTGACAATGCGTGGAAGTCCGCTGGGTTGATCGGAGGGTCAGTGCAGGTCTGGGTGCCGGTGGAGGTAGATTGTGTTGGTGGAGTGGTGTGGGCATGGGACTGCCCTGCTCCCACCACACGGCTGGGTCCAGGTCTGGATGAGGATGCCTGGTCCGTTGCTGGGTCCACTTGGCCAGACCTGGTGGATGTAGTGGCGGGGGTTGTTGGGGGCACCGTTGGGGGAGCCTGTGGTGTGGCATACCACGCCCCGGAGGCCCGTTCCGAATTGTATCTTCGGGCCATCCTCCGATACCCACACTGCAACTGCAGGATGTGGCTGTACCTCATTGCCCGGCGCTCAAACTGGTTGCGAGCTGCGGCACTCAGGTTTGCAGCTGTGAAGGGAAAAGGCAAATATTGAGCATAGAATTTACAGTGGGTTGAATACCACAATGGGTAATTTGTCCATTACTAGCAATGTATTGGTTGCAGCAATTGTTACAACATATTTCACGGGAAGGCTCAGAGGAAGTACATGTGAATCATGCATACTGAAGGGCATATCACATATAGCATATCCATGTCTCTACATGATGGATGACATCACCCTAAACTACTCCTACAATTCATACCTAAGCCATTATACATTATGGCACCAGCTCGTCCGCATACTGACTTCACTACATATGTCATTCTATGTGATAAGAATCACACTCCTCACTCAATGTCATTTCGAAATAGTTGTGTGCTAAGATTGAACCCCTGGCCATGAATCATATGTCGACACTATGGGCCAGATGTAGGAATTGATGGCAAATCAACTAGCAAATTGCAAAGCTGAACGGTGTCCCTGACACCGTCTGCGAGTCACTATGGGGTCCCTAAATCCCACCTCATGAACATCAATGATGTGGGTTCCAACTTGCACCACCTTAGCAACTATGGGCACTCACGGGGATGGAGGCCTGCTGGGAACAGCAGAACTCCATAGACGTGACTGCTTTTATATGAAGCAAGTTATTTTTCACCAAGTGTAGGCCCTTTATCTGAAAGGAAAATGAGCTGCAATTTGTTTAAATTCACAACAATTGATTGTTCGTAATTTACACAATAATTATTGCTCCCCTAGACCACTGGCTGTTTTGTGCAGGAGTATTTTGGTCCACTCACAAAGGTGAAGGTTCACAATGAGGACCCCTTCCAGTCAGCAAGTTGGTTAGCATCCACTTCAAGTGGATGATAACAGCTACTCACTTTGCAACCACGTACTCGTTAGCAAATGGGATTGCCTAACACTGTGATTTGCAAGTAGGGCTGGTAAACTCCTTTATTTTTTTACTTTAGAAAAGCATTTTGCGAATATGTACATGACCACCAAAAACATTTCGGATTAGGAAACAGACGTTTGCAACTCACTAACATCAAATTATGCTATTTGCAATGTGGAGACATTTTGCTACATCTGGACCTAGGTACAAACTCAAGTCACAAAAGGTGTTAAGTACGTGTAACATACTGTTTGCTACAGTCCTAGGTACCCTGTTTCACAGTAACATCCCAGTCTTTGTGGGTGGTGTGGGAAGAACAAACAACAATCCCATGATCAATGCACAACCAGGAGTGTACAGAAAGTTCAACAAGCATGTGCCTTCACACACAACACCTATGAAGGGCTAGCAACACGTTGGAGTCAGCCCAACCTTGTCACATCCCAGGTCCACACATGTCAAAATGATATGACTTAGCCAAACATAACATACTATTAGTGAGGCATGTTTTACAACACACACAGAGGAGGTAGAACACCCATTCACATGATTCAACAGAACACCTAGGCCATTGCACTCAAGTCACACACACTTCGAGGTCACCTTGTGGAAGTACATGCCCCCGGAAGATCCGACCTACAGTGTACACAGTCCATCCTCAACTAGGAAGAAGCACTTGTCATCGAAGCCATGTGCCTAAGCTATCTGGGAGACTGTCAGTCTGATATGCTGACTCAGTTAATGGCAAGTTCCTGACCAAGTCTAACATTGACCAGTGTATTCAAAATGAGTCATGCTATTCCCAATTGTCGCACTAATTGAATGACCTACTGCCCCTCAATCTGAGAGATGACTAGGTATTGCTTTACCGAAACATTATTCCAATTTGATATCACACCAAAACAACAAAGCCAATGAACGGCCAGCACATCATATCATGAATTGTCCTGAACACACAGTAATCCATCATGCTTCATTTCCAAACAATGTAAATAGCACTTAGGCAACACTCACTGTAGGTATCGGGGTCGTCAAAATGGGCTACCTCACCAACGGTGTACGGGGCTGGTCCACCTGTAAAGCATGAAAGGAAGATTATACTCAGACTGGGTGAACAGACAAATAATTTCGGTTACAATGACAGTGTGTGAATATTACATGGTAATGATACACTTTCACACATGCTCATCCTGCCTGGCTGACTTTGTATTCTAGATTATCATTGGATGAGTCTCCTGCTCCAGTGACACACCCTACTACACTCATGCAGTGGCCAGGACAGTCATGTGTCGTCCAAGTTACTCCTCCATTAGTAGGCCCGAACAATCATGTGATCCATACATCTCAGCATGTGCATCCCAGAGAGAAACATTCCACAACTGGTTCCATGAGGACTGCATGACCACTCACAATCAAACAGGCTATGTGGACAGGTTCAACACACAGCAACCAGACACACATGTGACATATGTGTGGACAACATGACTAACTTCATGTGACGTGAAGGCAACACACAGGTGTTGCATCATCATGTGTTTGCAATTTTCGGTCTAGCTATGGCGTCTACATATGTAGGTATGTTGTTTCTACATGACGTACTCACTGGCCATTATGACCAGTAGAGTACAAATAGAGCAGTTCACGTGTTGCTTTTCAGACACAAATGCAACAGTACATTCCATGCAGCTACAGCCATCTGGTATGTGTTGCAAAAATGAGGCATCGGCCTGGTAGCATAGGTCTTCATACACACCCGGCAACAAATACACATTTGGACACATATGTATACCTTTGTAGCGCAGCATTTGCATCATTTTGTGACGCAGAGAGGGGGCTACTTAGCAAAATACAAATAGATGTTGCATTTTACTGCTGTTATTGGGTGTACATGTGTAGCAAAAATGGGGATTTATGTGTATGCCCATGGGCCTAGGTTTCCCTAGTATAACACGCAGTCAGCTACTTATTTTGCAGATTGGCTACCAATCATCACATGTTCACGCACACATTCCTATTATTCCCATGTAATTGATTATTACTCACCAACATAGCCACCAATCCGGAGTCCCAGGTGGTCCAGCAGGTCCTGTTCCCTGCTGATCAGATCTGCCCAGCGGTGCTTGAGTTGATGGATATTCCTCAGACTCCCGTAGACCCGGACCAGGTGATGGCGCACCTTCTCCCAACGGATTTTCCTCGCCTCCGTGTGATACCCCTGTATCACACGGCCCCCAGCCTCCAGCATCAGTGGGAGGAAATGGCTTACGAGCCATATGAAGCCCCCCAATTCGTCCTCACCCATCCTGGACAGGCGAGGCCTACCTGACATGATGCGAGGTGTAAAAAAGTACCAAAGAAAAATGAAAGAAAAAGTGGGAAATGGGGAAAGGTAGAGGTGTGAAAGAAAAAGAAGAAGGAGAAAAATAGCCCAAATAACCCCCCAAACTATGCTACCCACAACAGACTCCCACAGACAATACAAACTATCACAGGTATAGACAATACAACACTAAACAGACTGAGACAATGTTTGACAACAATAAAAGATTGACACAAAGACAAAATACAAGGCACACAGGACACTAAAGCAGTAAAACACAGGACAACACCTTTCACACAACCACACAGTCGAGATAACTCTGAGACTGCAAAGTGAAAGTGAAAGTCAACTCCCAGTACAGATTTGGTAAACAGGATATCCTATTACATCACTTCCTGCATAAAATGGCCGCCGTTTTTATTTTCGCGTAATGCGTCATATTTTCACGCATACACAGATGTGCGTCATATTTTTTTGACGCATTACAGTGCACATGATGCGGAGTGTAAAAATATGCTATGAATATTAATATTTCAAATTGTACATGAGATGACCAACATATTGTGCATGTAGCGTCAATTTCACCACGCATACATCATGGGCGTCGTTTTTTTTACACGTACAGTGGTGCACATGATGCGGAGTCAAAAAATATGATATGAATATTAATAATTAATACTGTACATGAGATGACCAACATATTGTCCATGTAGCGTCATTTTTACCACGCATACATCATGGGCGTCATTTTTTTTACACGTACAGTGGTGCACATGATGCGGAGTGAAAAAAAATGGTATGAATATTAATAATTAATACTGTACATGAAATGAGCAATATATTGTGCATATAGCGTCATTTTGACCACGCATACATCATGGGCGTCATTTTTTTTACACGTACAGTGGTGCACATGATGCGGAGTGAAAAAAAATGGTATGAATATTAATAATTAATACTGTACATGAAATGAGCAATATATTGTGCATATAGCGTCATTTTGACCACGCATACATCATGGGCGTCATTTTTTTTACACGTACAGTGGTGCACATGATGCGGAGTGAAAAAAAATGGTATGAATATTAATAATTAATACTGTACATGAAATGAGCAATATATTGTGCATATAGCGTCATTTTGACCACGCATACATCATGTGCGTGGTTTTTATTACATGTACAGTAGTGCACATGATGCAGAGTCAAAAATATTGTGGATGTAAATAATAATTTGAAGGTGAAATATCAAGACACTTTTGGATACATTTGTATCTGACTCTGCATTGTGTGCACTCATGTACATGAACAAATTATGACGGCCATGCTGTATGCGTAGAATATGGAGCAAATTTATCCAAATGTCTTCATGTGTTTAGCTTTGGAAAGGTGATTTGTCATGGTAAAACGGTGCGATGTGAGACACATTTGTGTTTGTATATGACAAATGTCCGTACTTTTATGTATAGACGGCCTTCACACTGTGATGTTTGGGATACGTTAACTAATGTATTGACCATATTTGACAACATATTTGGTGTAATTGCTGATGGCTATTTTGAAATGAGGTTTTTGATACCATTATGTATTCCGTCTCCAAAATGTCCCCACCTTTATGATGGGGATGCTTTTATCTGTAGTCCTAACAGGGAGTGGGAGAGTCACTTTCAGTTTTTAGGGGGCTGACCATGTCCCATTATGATTTTGTGTTTCATATTTGTGTAGGACTTGTGACATGGAGGCCACACATGTGCCTTATGCATGTGTTTAGTTCACAAGTACATGATTCCTGTATGTTTTGGGGGTGGTAGAGGTGGAGTTAGGCCCCCAGCACCCTAGGATTTGACCATCCAGAATAGCTACTGTATCCATGGAGTATTTTTATCATATCCTGGCAAACCTGCAGCAGCGGGCGAATGTAAGGCCATATGGTATGAATGACTGTTGACCATTCATTCATCTCATTAGCCCATTTGACGTTTGCAGTATTGATGATTTGGAGCTAAGTTGCATACCATTTTCATATGACTAAGGGGGTCATTCTGACCGTGGCGGGCGGCGGTCGCCGCCCGCCAAGCGGTTCCCGCTGAAAGACCGCGGCGGTCATTCTGGCTTTCCCACTGGGCTGGCGGGCAACCGCCAAAAGTCCGCCCGCCAGCCCAGCAGGAAACACCCTTCCCACGAGGAAGCCGGCTCAGAATTGAGCCGGCGGAGTGGGAAGGTGCGACGGGTGCAGTTGCACCCGTCGCGAATTTCTGTGTCTGCAAAGCAGACACTGAAATTCTTTGTGGGTCCCTCTTACGGGGGCCCCTGCAGTGCCCATGCCATTGGCATGGGCACTGCAGGGGCCCCCAGGGGCCCCGCGGCACCCCCTACCGCCATCCTGTTCCTGGCGGAAGACCCGCCAGGAACAGGATGGCGGTAGGGGGTGTCAGAATCCCCATGGCGGCGGAGCGCGCTCCGCCGCCATGGCGGATTCTCAAGGGCAGCGGGAAGTCCGTTTCTGGCCGCGGCTGAACCGCCGCGGTCAGAATGCCCATCGGTGCACCGCCAGCCTGTTGGCGGTGCTACCGCCGACCTCCGCCATGGCGGTAATTACCTCCAGGGTCAGAATGACCCCCTAAGTTTGCAAGACTCTCAGCGTTCACGATGTGATAATGCGAAGATTGTTTTGCTTGTCTGTGTCCCTTTCTGCATAAACTGGTTTAGTGTCATGTTACAATCTTCCTGCTAGGTTCAAACTGGGACACAACTGTGATGGTCTACTTTCAAATATTAGGTTGGTTGTATGACATATGTGTACATGTGTGTGGGAATGTGGATCCAGTATGACCTGTCTGTGTGTATGTTGTCACTGTAACTTCAAGGTCTCCTCCTGAGTTAGTGGCAGCTGATGTTGTTGCAATTGTGTATTGCTCACATCATACACTTGAGAGAAGCCATTGATGACCTGTTCACGTACACATGGATGGTCCCACCCTGTCTCTGAACACGTGTGATGTGACTTTAAAATGATCTCAAATTTTGGGCTGGATGAGAGACTGTTTCAGTTGTTTGGATCCGGCATGTCTAATTGTCACATTTGTACTCTTGTTGGGCTCTGTGTATGGTAATGTAACATGTCACATCCTACCCTCTGTGCATACAGTTGTGATGTTTATTTTTGGTGTGATGAATTTTAATGGCATTCTTGATCAATGAGACGACATTCATCTTCAGCTATTTCAAACTAAAGGTGGTCAGAAATGAATAGGCCAAAGCATGATGTGGTGTTTGTGATCTGTGTTTATTTACAAGTGTGGAATACAAGTGATTATAATGACTTAAGTAAAAAAATTGTTCACAAGCTGTTGGCGCCTACGCACTCCTGCTGCGGTGTTAGGTTGTTCCCCCTCCTGTTGCAGGCCAGCATTCTCCTCATCATCATCCTCAGGCATGTCTGGGTCCGGTTCAAGGAGGGGAATGTTCCTTTGTACACAAATATTGTGTAATATGGCACAAGTGAGTATGATTTTGCATACCATCTCTGGGGAGTATAGTAGGCTTCCGCCAGTGATGTCAAGGCAGCGGAACCTTGACTTTAGGATCCCAAAGGTCCTCTCCACAATGCTGCGTGTCCTCTTGTGGGCGTCATTGTATGCCCGCTCAGCAGCAGTATTTGGGTTCCCATATGGTGTCATTATCCAAGGCTGGATGCCATACCCCTGATCAGCTGAAAGAGAAACACAGAATGGTATCAATTAGATGTAGGAGGCACTGTTGTACGTATCTTTGATGGCAGTAGTTGTGTTGTGTTGTCTGTGACTATTTTGTGTACTAATGTGACAACCTATGGTTGTTGGTGGAAACTTTGGCATTGTTTTTTTTCCTTGGCTGAGCAAGTGTTTGTTGTCTAACTGTTTGTCAGCAGGATGTATTGGTTTCTCAAGTACAGTGTGCCCTCCCTTGCATTGTGACTTGTGACACAGGTGTCCGTGTGTCCTCACTGGGGGTGTGATGATAGTTCCATGCAGAGTTGAAACATGAAAGGGTATTAGAAACGTCCATATGAACATAGCCAGGCCATCCCATCCCTTAAAAGTTATGCATTGTATTAGTGTACAGGTTATTGTGAGACTTCCAATTTGCAAGGTGACATTTAGGCAACCACAGTCATGAATGTCTTCACACTAAGCTGTGGAGTAAATTCAAATGTGTGAGAGGTTCAATGGTGACTTGTGACACATGGCTAGTGATGTGAGTACCTCAGTGTGTCCCTGTCTAGGTGTTGCTATTGTGGTGTATGTGTTGTTTATCCTAGAGGGTTTCTGTGCAGTGAGTATATAAGTAGATTTTTGTCCTTACCAACAAGTAGTCCATTGCCATACCGTCCATCCTGGAAGTGTTGGTTGATGGTGCAGTGACGGAAGATGAATGCGTCATGTACACTCCCAGGATATTTAGCCACAATGTTGCTGATCAGTCCTTGGTGATCGACTATGGCCTGCACGTTGATGGAATGTGTGTGCTTCCTGTTGCGGTAGAGGTGTTCACTCGCAGCAGGTGGCACAAGGCGTACGTGTGTGCAGTCAATTGCACCAAGGACGTGCGGAAAGCCACTGATGGCGTAGAACCCCTGTTTTGTTTCCTGCTGCTTCTGCAGTGTGTTAGGGAATCAGATGTGGCGGGGTGTCAGTCCAATGATGGCATCCAGTACTTTAGGCAGGAATGCGGAGAAAGATGGTTGTGAGATTCCACCAACCAGGGCACCAGTTGTCTGAAAGGAGCCACTTGCCAGCAGGTGAAGTACGGCAAGCAGCTTTGTTTCTGTTGGGATAGTGTGTGGAGTCACTAAAGTGGGGGCCAATTGCTGTTCAATATTTGTCAGCAGCTGCTGAATGGCCTGCCAGTTCAACCGGTACCTCTGGATGATGTCTCGTTCCCTGAGGCCATGCAGGGTTGTTCTTGGGTGGAATATCCTCTCCTGCCTTCTGCGCTGTCTTTGGGGTCCCTGCTGTTGTTGTTGTGGCTGCTGTTGTTGCTGCAGGGCTCTGCGTCTACGTGCACGTTGAAGAAAAAGCACCTCCATGTCTCCCTGTTGCTGCTCTGCTGCTCTGCTGCTCTGTTGTTTGTTCTGTGTGTTCTGATTAAGTACAGGTGTGTTTGCCCCATTTTAACGCCTGCCCTGACCCAGGCGTTAAAATTTCACGCTATTCGTGCTTTGCGCCATTTTTTTGCGCCGCCTGCCGCGCGGGAGTGATTTTTGGCCTGGAGCATAAATACCACGCACCGCTATGTGCGGCTGTTTTTAGACGGGAACGCCTTCCTTGCATCTCATTAACGCAAGGAAGGCGTTCACGCCAAAAAATGACGCTATTTGCCCATACTTTGGCGCTAGACGCGTCTAACGCCAAAGTATAAATATGGCGTTAGTTTTGCGCCGAATTTGCGTCGGAAAAAACGACGCAAATTCGGCGCAAACGAAGTATAAATACGGGCCTAAATGTCACCGGCTGGCTGGACACCATGTCCGATGGTACTGTCTTTCAAACATTTGCAGCATAGACAGGAACCACCATGACAACAGTTCCTGTAAATGTAAAGAGTTGTCTGCAAGGAACAGGGCAACTCTAACTTTTGCTTTCTTAGTTCCCCCAGAGAGTTAATTCAGCCCTGCCAAACTCTAAATAAGGATATAACAATTTGTTTTCTTGACTGAGAGGGGTGAAGACCCTTCTTGAGCAATAACCACAGTCCCTGTCACAGTTAACTACAAAAGTCTCTAACTTGTGCTTAGCTCTCTAGTAACTTGGCACAAAAGCAGGCATTTAACTTAGAGGCACTGTGTTAAATATTTACACATTATATACAACCAGCAATGAAAACACAACACAATAAAACCCATTTAGAAAAATAGAGTAAATGTTTGTAAATAATTTGACACCAAAATGAAATGTCTATCAGTAGAATTATGAAATTCTAAGTGAAAAATAGCTCCTAAAAGATCAAAGAAGGAATTGCAGATATCTGGTCTCGCACACCAGGGTAAAGTAAAAACTTAAGGCTGATCACAATGGAGTGGGGTTCGGAGACATGAGGTGGATTCTGCCCAGTCTAGCTTACATTTGAATTTAAGACTTTGGAAAGAATTTTCCTGAAAAAGTCTCTGAGAAGGTAAAGTTCAATGGAAAAAGGCAGCCAGCGGTGTCAAAATAGGAGGAATTGTCATTGGGGAGCTGCTGGATGTGGTTGTAATAAAGATTTCTACTTTTGGACTTTTTTGGAAGCTGAAAATCTCCAGCAGAATGAAGCTGCAAGGTGTAGCTGATGAGGGCAGATACACTTCGTGAGAGGTCCTGCTGAACAGGATTTGCTGCTGCAGAGAAGAACATAAGTGGAGCTACCACAAAGTTAGGCCAACCAGTGATGCACCTTAGGCAGATCGGCGAGCACAGAGGTCCTGCTCTCCTGGTGCTTCCCAGGCCAAGTATTGGTGGAAAATCTTCAAATTCCTAAGTTTCAAGCTTGGGCTGTTTAGGCACCTTCAGCACCACTTCCAAGAGCCCAGAACTTGTTGGGCATCTCTTGAAGAACAGTACTCACTGCAGGCAGGGTCCAGATGTAGCAGTCAAGGTTGTTGGAGATTGGGCAGTCTTCTAAAGTGAAAAACAGTCTTTCTGGGGGTCCTCCCCAGGTCCAGGAGTGTACTGTAGTGTTGGTCTGAGGGTCCAATTTTTATTTGTGGTCCCAGCCTTTGAAGTGAAAACAAAGTCTAGGCTGGAAATGTCCTTCCCTCTCCTGCTCAGGCTCCAAATGGTTGAGGGCGACTAAAGGCTGGTTTTAAGTTCTTTGTGAGTGTGCTGGAAGTAGCCCTTTGTGATGTAAGTGGGACAGTGAATAGCTCTGCTCCACCCATCCTGGCAAGATCCCCCATCCTGCCAACATCTAGTTCCCCTTTGTCTCACTGTCTGGGAGGAATACAGAAACACCACCTGGCAACTAATCAGCCATGTGACCCATGACAGAAGCCACAGGTACAAAATTGTTAGGACAAGAAGATGCCATCTTTCTAAAAGTGGCATTTTCAGAAATGTGATTTCAAATCTGACTTTACCATTAAAGAGGATTTTAAATTACAATTCTTTTGAGACCAAACATTATATTTCAACCTGTTCCTAATCAATAGTTTTCACCTTTTAAATGTTACAAGGTAATGAGAGGAAAGCCTCACAGTTGTACAAAACAGATTTGGGAGTTTTTCACTACCTGAACACGTAAAACTCAAAAACACATCTTACCTTTTAAATAAATACAAGGCACTCTGCACTATGGGCATTTTGGGGCCTACCATAGGAACAATTTATATGTATTGAAAAGGGAGATTTTGGTCGGGTAAAGATGTATTTTGCAGGCTTGAAATTGGCAGTTTAAAACCACACATGCTGTAATGGCAGACCTGAGGCATGTTTTAAAGTGCTACGTTCGTGGGAGGCACAATAGTACCACAGGACAACTAGTCACATTTATTTACAGGCCGTAGATACATGTAGTAGCACTTTACTAAGGAGATATGAGTAAACTAAGGCCCTCATTATGACATTGGAGGTAAGTACCGCTTACTGCCATGCTGACTGCCGCCAACATACCGCGGCGACGGATCACCGCCACTCATATTATGACACACACATAGAAATCCGTCACTATACAGCCACACACACAAGTCCGCCAGCCCAAAGGTCGGTGATAAACCGGCGGTGGAAAAACCCACACCATTACACCAACAGAACTACGCCCACAACATTATGACCCACGAATCACCATGGCGGACATTCAATGGAGGTAAAACATTGGCGTTACATACCGCAGCGCTAAAAATACACACACACATACAACACGCCACCACATTGGACAATTCAAACTACACACACCTGGCACCCATTCACACACCACACCCACACCACTATAAAAAACACACACACACAATACCCACAACACTTTACGAATACAAACAAGTGCCACAAGAGAGATAGCAAGACCACAGACAAGACCACAGCCACACACCACCATCACCTATAAATCATCCACGTGGCTTACATCACACACCCCAACACATCACCCTACACACCCTCACACACACCACTCACACTACACTCATGGCACCATGATGACACCCCAGGTTCTCAGAGGAGGAGCTAAGAGGTGGAGGAAATAATCCGGGTAGAGCCACCACTATTTGGATCACAGGTGCAGCAGACATCCATTGCAAGGAAGATGGAGCTATGGCGGAGAATCGTGGACAGGGCCAATGTCGTGGGACAGCACCCCAGAACAAGAAATGACATCAGGAAGAGGTGGAACGACCTACGGGGGAAGGTGCGTTCCACAGCAGCAAGACACCAACTAGCTGGACAGAGGACTGGCGGTGGACTCCCACCTCCACCCCCACAACTAATAATATGGGAGGAGCAAGTGTTGGCAATCTGCATCCTAAGGGCCTGGCAGAAGTAGGAGGAGGACTGAACTCTGGTAAGTCAAATCTCTATGACTACCACCACCCCTACCTGCATGTCATCACAAACCCCTACCCTTACCCTCACTCCCATCACTCCAACACCTCCCACACACCCCACCATCATAACCCACACATCCCAATACCTAGCCCTGCATGCAACACCAATGCATGGACACCCATCACAGACCTGCATAGACACCTATCACCACTGCATGCACACTGGAGGGAAACAGATAGCCCACCAAATAACAACTGACTCAAGGCAAAGCTGCCAGGGCAAAAACAACCTTAGAGGCAACACACCCATGCACAAGATGTCACACGCAGAAACAATAACATTGCATTTACATCCCCACAGGTCCCCCACCCAATGTAACTGGAGAGGAGGTGCCAGCAACATCCAGTCATCCCAGAAGAGGCCCACAGTGATGACAGCAGCTCTGGATGCCTGGATCTGGATGACCAACCTGGCCCATCAGGGATCTTCAGACAGTTAGTTACCCAGTCACAGTCCCATACCACCACAGAGCCCCCCCCCCTCAGGAAACACCAGCACAGTACCCACCCAGCTGGCCCATACCTCTGTCCCCAGGACACATCAATCAGCAGTGTGTCCACCACTACAGGGACCCCAGGCCAGCCCACAAACACAGGACAATCAGGGACCTGGGGGGCAGTTGCAGTGTGCACACGGTTCAGGGGACAGATGCACAGGACAACAGGGAAGCTGGGAGGACTGCTGTGCGACAGGGGGAAGACAGGCCCAGGGAATCGACTCTCCAGGAGGCACTCACCAAGATCCTGAGAGCATACTACCATTTCCAAGAGACGATGGGCTACATACTGGACAAAATGCAGAAGAACCAGCGTCTCCAGGAGGGACAGTACCTGGGAATCAGGGAGGACTTGAAGGACATAAACACCACCCTGGTCACCATTGCAAGGGTGCAGGCAGACATGGCCAACACTATGAGGAAGGCAGTGGCACACCACTGGGGCGCTACTACTAGCCAAACCGATGAACAGCCCTCTACCTCTGCTGCCGCTAGTTTACAGAAGGCCCCGCCACAGGACCAACATGCCACCAGCACCCCTCCCTCTGCAGAAGGAGAACCACCCCGCAAACGGTCCCTGCGATCCAGGCAGAAGCCAGAGACTATTGCCAAGACCCCCGCAAGGAAATAAGACTCTCCTGAATGTCACCCTCGTGTCCCACCCTATCACCCTGTCCACCTTGAACTGCCATTGCTCCCCTTCCGATGCCTCCTTGGACAATGCACCTGTGATCCACATAGACTGGACTCTATCCTGGACTTTCCTCCACCATTCAACCCAGCCCATTGCACATCCCCCTCTACTTATTAGCACTTAAATACACATCCTTTGAAAAAAATATAAAAATGGAGTATGTCAAATGATTTAACTATGTGTTTGTTTAACAAGGTATGAACACTGCAATACAATCGTACAGTAATGTATACATAGGAATGACCTGTAGTTGGCTTCAGTCAACACAGCAGGAGCGATAGTGGGGCACAAATATCTGCAAATAGAGATGCCAAAGGGTACAGTGAGTGGGCATAGAAGTAGGAAAATCAGCCTGCCAGTGACAATGTCAAACACAAAACTGTCAATTAAAAGTGAAGTTACACTGTCTTACCTGTGTGTCATTGGAAGTATTGACGAATTATTGCACTTCTGTTGTCCTCATCCTCATCCTCTGCCTCCTCATCTTCACTGGCCACAGGGTCCACTGCTGCCACATGGCAATCTCCAGCCTCATCCTTCTGCAGAAAAGGCACCTGGACGACGTAAGGCAAGGTTGTGCAACATTCAGCATGCCACGATGACCTGGCAGACCTTCTTGAGTGAGTAGCACAGGGAACCACCTGTCAGATGGAGGCAACGAAATCTAGCCTTCAGGAGGCCGAATGTCCTCTCTAAAATTCTTCTTGTTCGCCCATGTGCCTCATTGTAACATTCCTCTGCCCTTGTCCTGGGATTCCTCACAGGGGTCAGTATCCATGAGAGGTTGGGGTAACCAGAGTCACCTGCAAATAACTGTTAGCCTCACTCTAACACTTAGGGCCCACACCATACCCATACCCCAACAACCACTGGCAGGGAACCAGGGCTCACCTATTAGCCACACCCGGAGCCATCACATATGGGATGCTGCTATTCTTCAGGATAAAGGCATCATGCATAGACCCAGGATACTTTGCATTGACATGGGAGAAGTACTGGTCCGCCACACACACTATCTGCACATTCATTGAGTGAAAGCTCTTTCAATTTCGGAACACCTGTTCATTTCTCCGGGGGGAGGGACAAATGCAATATGTGTACCATCAATTGCCCCAATAATGTTGTGGATATGTCCCATTGCATAGAAATCATCCTTCACTGTGGCCAAATCCTCCACCTAGGGGAAAACAATCTAGCTGCACATGTGTTTAATCAGGGCAGACAACACTCTGGTCAGCACTATTGATAAGATTGACTATGACATTCCTGCTGTCAAGCCCACTGTCACTTGGAAGGAGCCAGTTGCCAGGAGCAGATAGCACTTGCACAAGAGGGGGATCCCGGTGGGTGACTGATAGCAGATATCAGGTCAGGCTCCAATTCTGCGATTGTGGCCCTGTCCAGTCTATAAGTGGGGATAATGTGCCTGTCCTCCATTGTTGCCAAGTCCACCAGGGGTCTGTACACGTGGGGGATGTCTCCATCTTCTATTCATCCGCAGCGGTTGCAATCTAGGGTCAAAACGGTGAGCAGCTGGTCAGTCTCTCATATTTCCAAACACTACACTTCATTGCATGTTGTGATTGTAACAGTATATTGTTTGATAGGTCCAAATGGCGCTTATGTGCACTGTGATGCAGTTAGGTGCCCTGTCCTGTCCCCCTCCCTGTAATGGCATCCGCCTGTCCTGTATGGAGGGACATGTGGAAATTAGGTAATTCCGCTGATGTTGTGCACCGTTGCGGGAGGCGGATCGAGAACCGCCGTGCAACTCCTCATTGGTTATCATTGGGCCTTATGAGTTACAGTAGCCAATGGTGATGTACGCCGGCGGTGACGGTACGCACCGCCGCGGACGTTACCGCCATTTGGTATCTGTTCACTCACTTGCTATCTGACCTTCAACAGGAGAGGAACTACACTGCATGTGCTGCTGTGACCTGTGTCTGGAAACTACCATGGCTCATGTCACTGCCATCAACGCGCAGAGTTGGAGAGACTGGTGGATGGGGTCCTACCCCAGTACTGAATGCTGTATGGGCCTCAAGACCAACAGGTGAGTGCACTGTGAGCACGATGCATGGAGCATGAATGCATGGAGTGCTGTATGTGAAGGCCTTGTGTGGGGGGGATTGGTGGAAGGGCCCTGGGCAGCATGCTGCATGTATGTGTGGCCATGTCCAGGGCTATGGTAGGCCATGAGTGTAACAGGCAGGACTAATATATTTTCCTGTGTCCATTTCCCTGCAGGTCAGCGCCCATCAGAAAAAGGGTACATGGCGTGCCATAGCCAAGGATGTTGGACCCTGGGGGTCTACGGCAGGCAGAGCACCCACTGTCGGAAACGGTGGGAGGACCTAAGACGCTGGGCACGGAAGACGGCGGAGGCCCAGCTGGGGATGGCCTCCCAACGAGGAAGGGGTGCCTATTGAACCCTGACCCCCCTGATGGCCTGCATACTGGTGGTGGCCTATCCAGAGCTGGATGGGTGCTTGGGGGCATCACAGCAGCCACAAGGGGGTGAGTACAGTGCCTCCGGGGTGGGGGTGGTATATGGGTGGGGGATGTGGGCCTGTGGGTGTCCCTATGCCAGGCCGGACATTGCAGGGTAGGTCCCATGTTGGGCAGGGTCTGATGGAAACTTCCTCCAACTAAGCTAGTAGGACTCCACTACTGGGCAGGAGTCTGTGGGTCTCAGGTATGCTGCAATTGGTGTTAGGTGTCCATGTCCATGTGCTGTTGACTAGCATTGTGACTGTTAGTGCATTGCCTAGTGCGTAGGACTGTTCCCTGTGTGTGTGTGTGTGTGTGTGTCGTGTATACCAACAGTGGTGTTGTTGGTGCCATTTACCAAGTGTACCCTTTGCCTCTTCCCACCTGTTTGTTTTGTCACCCTGTCCTTATGTGCATTAGCATCATCTGGCGGAGCTGCAGAGGCGCCGGCAATGGAGGGAGCTGCATCCCACAGGGCCCAGGAGGCCGAATCCACTGGCGGTGAGGGCACCAGTGGGACGGAGGGTGAGGGGACTCTAGTGGGTGAGACTGTGGCCTTGCACTCCCCAGGACCAAGCAGTGGGCAACCACCCACTTGAGAGACTGCGGCCTTGCACTCTCCAGGACAGCATACATAGCATGTTGCCCCCTCCAGGGCCAGTGGTGTTGTACCATCTTCTGGCTGAGGTGCCCCCCCATTCCCTGTCCCCCTGAGGTGCCTGTGTATTTTCGACCTGATGCCCCTACAGTGTTCTCTCCGTGTTGTTGCAGGAGTGAGGTGGGGCCTTGGCATATGTGTTGTGGCCCTGTGGCCCACAGACATTGAGGACTGGGCAGTGTCCCTACATTTGTAAATATGTATATACATTTTGATTTTGATGCACTTATTCATAGTTTTTCATTGTATTACACTCACTTTCTTTAAATACTTTTTTCCTTGCAGTATTCCTGAGGGGTACGGGGTAGATATGTTGCTGCTTCTGGTTGTGTGTGTGGTGTTGGGGGTGGGTGTGCGTGTGTTGCGTGTGTGTGTGACTCTTTTTCCTCCCCCCCTCCCTTGTGTGCTAGGCGGAAGTACTCACTGTGGTCGTCTTCGCCGGCGTTGGTGTTTATAATGTAGCAGAAGGTAGATGAGTATGGGAAAAATTTGCAACTCGGGCTCCATGGCGTCGTGGTTGTTCCCTGAGTCTCCACAGGTGAGTCCTTTGACTTCTGAGTTCTGTTTCCGCCAGGCTTTTAATGTCGTTGGTACCGCCCCGCAAAAGGTGGTGGATAGGCCGGTCATAATAGAGTGGGCGGTGCATTGTCTTCCGCCTGACTGTTGGTGGTTACCGCTGTGGTGCTTGTTGATTCCACCCTGGCGGTCTGTGTGTTAAAGTGGCTGTCTATCTGAGCGGGTTCCACCATGGTCATGATTCCATTTTTGTTACCGCCGGCCTGTTGGTGGTATTACCGGCTATTTATCACCGACCGCCATGATTGTAATGAGGGCCTAAATGTGTTAATTCAGTGTAAGCCAGTTTTACCATGCTTAAACCATGTTTAAAGCAATGAGCACAAGCACTTTACGACTTTTGGCAGTGGTAAAGTGCACCGTTTCCTAAAGTAGACAAAATTAATTTTATCAAATAGAAACAGGGAAGGCAAAGGGTTTGGGGGCGACCACTCCAAATTTCCAGTTTTGGCCTTTACTTTTACAAATCATTTGTTTTCAGATGTTTTAGTCTGTTTTATTTAATTGAGCTGAACCAGAGTTAGTTCCAGAATGCACATATTTGCTGCAGGAAAAAGGTGTTCTGATAACAGAATCCCTTTGGTAATTTTATAACTGGCCCTGGCTTTGTGGGTTAGAGTGAGTACATTGCTGTAGAAGGGTAAACAGCTTCAATTAGTCTTGCTAAATTTCTAATAATTGTCATCATTATGCACCTCTGCAGATAAACTTAAAGAAGTAGGAACATGTATGGAGCAAGAGATAGCTCCATTAGGGGACTCCCAAGTCACTGTGGAGAAAAGTCCTGAACAATGCATTGGGAACAATGCGATGTTTCCTACGCAAGCGTAAACACGCTTGCCTGAACAGCGCATGGCTTTTTCTCTGCCTTAACCACGCAGGTCCTGAACTACGCATATGCGTAGTTAAATCAGAGAAAAAGGCATAGTGGATGAGGAGAGGACTTGGTCAAGTAAGTGGGGTTGGGGCAGGGTTCAGGGGTAGTTTTTATGGGTGTGGTGGTGTGGGTAAGGGGTTTGGGGTAGGTAGGCTGGGCTATTTTTGGGGGGGCGGTGGTGGGGGGATGTTTTTTTTTTTAGGGTGGATCAGGAGAGGGCAAATCAGATAAGTGGGGGTGGGGGCAGGTTTTGGGGTTAGGTTTTGGGGGTAGGTTTTAGGGGTGGGGTGGATTAAAGGCTTGGGGTGGGGGTTTGAGCTATTTTTCTTTAGGGGCGGGGTGGGGGATTGGGTATTTTTGTTTTTAGGGCGGGTGGAGGTCATGGTAGTTTTGTTTTTAGGGATAGTGGTGGTTTTGTTTTATGGGCAGATGGGGGTCAGTTATGTTTAGGGCGGGTGGGGGGGTTGGGGAAAGTTTTAGGGCTCAGGTTGGGTAGGGGTGTCGGGGTAGTTTTGTTTTTAGGGGCAGGTGGGGGGGTCGGCTAGTTTGTTTTTACGGGCTGGGGTGGAGGGTAGAGATAGTTTTGTGTCTAGGGCAGGTGGGGGTTGGTTGTTTTTAGGGTAGGTGGGGGGGTCAGGGAAGGTTTTTAGGGCTCAAGGTAGGTGGGGGTGTCAGTGTAATTTTGGTTTTAGGATTGGGGTGTGGGGTTGGGATAGTTTTGTTTTTAGGGGTGGGGTGGGGGTCAGGGTAGTTTTGTTTTTAGTGGTGGGTGGGGATAGTTTTGTTTTTAGTGGCGGGGTGGGGTAGGGATAGTTTTGGTTATAGGTGCAGGTGGGGGTCGGGATAGTTCTGTTTTTAGGGTGGGTGGGGCGTTGGGTAGTTTTGTTTATAGGGGTAGGTGGGGGCTCAGGCCAGTTTTGTTTTTAGGGGCAGGGTGGGGGGTTGAGGTAGTTTTGATTTTAGAGCAGTTGGTGGGTCGGGGTAGTTTTGTTTTTAGGGGATCAAGGTAGTTTTGTTTCTAGGGCAGGTGGGGGGTTGGTTGTTTTTAGGGTGGGTGGGTCAGGGAAGGTTTTAGGGCTCAGGGTGGGTGGGGGTGGTGGGGTAGTTTTGTTTTTAGGGGCAGGGTGGGGGATTGGGGTAGTTTTGTTTTTTAGGGAAAGGGGTGGGGGGTCAGGTTCTTTTGTTTTTAGGGGTGGGGGTGAGGGGATCAGGGTAGTTTTGTTCTTAGGGGCAGGGTGGGGGGTCAGGGTAGTTTTGTTTTTAGGGATTAAGGGCAGGTGGGGGTCAGTTGTTTTTAGGGCGGGTGGGGGTTGGGGAATGTTATAAGGCTCAGGGTGGGTGGGGGAATCGGGGTAGTTTTGTTTTTAGGGGCAGGGTGGAGAGGTCAGGGTAGTTTTGTTTTTAGGGTGGGGGTCAGGCTACTTTTGTTTTTAGGTTAGGTGGAGGGGTTTGGGATAGTTGTTTTTTTAGGGCGGGTGGGGGTAGTTTAAGTATTAGTGGTGGTGTACTTTTGGGCCTTAGGGCAGTCGGGGTACTTATGCTTTTAGGGGCGGGGGCAGGGGCTAGCGTAGTTTTGTTTTTAGGGCGAGTGGGGGTCGGGTTATTTTCAGTATTAGGGGTAGGATACTTTTGGGCTTTAGAGCGGGTGGGGATTTGGCATGATAGAACCACACGTGCCGTTCACTCACATGCCTTTACTAGGCATGCTTTTACAATGAAAAATCATTGTAAAGGCATGTGTGGTAAAGGCATGCATGGTAACAACGCGGTTGTTGTTCCGACCACGTTGTTAAGGCATGTGTGGTTCCCGCATGCATTGTTCCATCACACATTCGTAACTGTGCCTTGGCCCATGGTGCGATAGAGTGCCATTCCATGCCATGTCTAGTCAGTGGCCAGGTAAATAATGAAGCTTCTTTGCTGTTTGCATGGCCACTGGCCAAAGAGTACTTGATCTCTGTCATTTAGTCAGAAACCAGGTTAATAGTGCATTTCTTTGCTATTTGGACAGCCATTGGCAAAATTGTTCATAATCTCTGCTACTTAGTCAGTGGTCGGGTAAATAGTGAAGTTAATTTCCTACTTGCACTACTATAGGTAAATAGTAAATAATCCCTGCTATTTCTCGGTGGCCCAGAAAATTATGAAGTGTCTTAGCTGTTTGCATGGTGGATGCAGAAATAGCCTACGGTCTGTACTATTTTAGTCGGCAGCAGAATAAATACTGAAGACTCTTTGTTGTTTGTACATTAGCTGGCAAAATAGTCATGGTCACTGCTATCTAGTCCGCAGCCCAAATAGTGAAGCTTCATTGTTGTTTAAATGGCTACCAGCCCAATAGTACATAATTTCTGCTATCTAATCTGCTGCAGGGTAAAAAGTGAAGTTTCTTTCTTCTGTGCTATTTGGCCAACAGCCATGTAAAGAGCAGCAGAAATTCACAATTTTCCTGGCAGCTGGGTAAATAGCCACAAAAAATATACATATTACTGCATGTACATTATGCACATAGCAGAGCGGGAATATTAGTTTATTCTAGGGAGCCACAAGGAACAGCATTAGTTCCTGCCATCATTTCTCCAACAGCACAATCTGAAAGCATTCACCAACTTAACAGAGTAGCAACATGCAGAGAATAAGATAAATCCTGATTTACAGTATTCACTGACAAACATGACAGATTATCACTGATTGCATTTTAGGAAATTAATATGGAATTAATTTGGCATGCTAAAATCATTGGTACCTTAATTGCTCTCAGGCAAAGGCTAGTAGATATAAGAATAGTATAGCATGCCTTATGCTAGGTTAAATGATCTTCTAATCAGGACACTATAAGTGTTTGTTACAGGTATTATTCTACAGTTATGTATCATTGATATCCACAGTACCTCACACCATGGCTGGGGTATCCATGTTGATGGATCCACAGTGGTAACTGTAGGCATGTGTTTGACCTGGCCCTTTTTGCAGGGTCATCCCCAAACTTTTTACCTCAGTCCTATTTTTTCTGACCAGTTTTTGTTGGCTTTAGGACTGTGGGCACTTTACCACTGCTAGTCAGTGTTAAAGTGCATATGCTTGCAGTCTAAATTGTATTGGTGATTGGTTATCAATGATTGGCATATTTGATTTACTAGTAAGTCCCTAGTAAAGTGCACTAGAGGAGCCCAGGGCCTGTAAATCAAATGCTACCAGTGGGCCTGCAGCACCAATAGTAGCCCTGTAAACATGTCTCAGACCTGCCACTGCAGTGTCTGTGTGTGCAGTTTTGACATGCCAATTTGACCTGGCAAGTGTACCCACTTGCCAGGCCCAAACCTTCCATTGTACTACATGGAAGTCACCCCTAAGGTAGGCCCTAGGCAGACCATTTGGCAGGGTGCAGCGTATTTATAAGGTAGGACATGTACTGGTGTGTTTTACTTGTACTGATAGTGAAATATTTCTAAATTCGGTTTTCACTATTGCAAGGGCTATTTCTCCCATAGGATAACATAAAGATTGCATTGAAATATGTTTGAACTGTAATTTTCCAATGGGAGCAGATGGAGATATGGAGTTTGGGGTCGCAGAACACACAATTTAATAGTATACCTTTTGGTGAAGTCGTTTTTTTAAATGTAGGTTTGAAAATGCCACTTTTAGAAGGTTGGTATTTTCTTGCTTAACCATTCCATGCCTGTGCGTGCCTGTGGAATCCACGTTTGGGTCAGACTGACAGTTGGGCTGTTTGTGAATTCCGTCTAGACAGTGACACAAAGGGAGCTGAGGTGTGTTCTGCATACTCTGATGAGTCTTCCTGAGCTACAGTGGGAGGGAGGAGCTGACATCTGCACCTGAAAGTGCTGTGCCTGTACTCACACAATGTAGTCTCCAACCCCCTGGTGTGTGTCTGTGGCCAGGCCAGGACAAGGCAGGATCTGGTGAACAACAGAGACTTTCCTTTGACATTTACCTACTTCAAAGGCAGAATTGAGTGTAATTAGTGGACGCAAAACCCCAGGTTTCAGCTTACTTCTGGATTAAGAGGAACTTCTGCCAAGGAGAAGAGCTTGATGCTTGAGGAGGACCTGCCACTCTGCCTGTTGCTTTGCTGGACTGCTACTGCTGCTTCTGCCTTAAGAAGGAAAGGACTGGAGTTTGCTTTCTGAAAACCTACTTGTGAAGTTTCTCCAAGGGATTGGTCTGAGCTTGCCCCCTGTTCTGACATCTCAGTGTCATCAATGACTTCATCTGCCAGTGCCTAAACTTAATAAGTGGTGCCAAATCCAGTCACTGTACACTTAGAAATGGAAGCTAGTAACCTGTGGGAGAAAATCCATGCACTGCTGTGTGCGCATCAGAAAAATCGATGCAGCGCCTGTCCTGTGGCTGAAAATTTGATGCCGCGTCTGCCTCGCGGCTAGAGAATCAAAGCAGCACCTGTTCTCAATGCAGACCATTCATACAGCGCATCAGAATTTTCCACGCATCGACCCTGGGCATCAAAATCTTCAACATCACCGCATGGACCTGAGGCTGCTTGTCCAGACATAGATGCATCCCTTCCCTGCGAGGAAAGAATCAACGCATCACTTGTCCGGCAGAGAAAGAAATGACACACGGCCTCACTTGCGAGTGAGGAATTGATGCATCCCTTTCTTGTCTGATGCATGCTCAGCCATGCGGCTTCATTTTTGACTCATAACCGGTACTTTGTGCTAAAACAATACATTCAGTGATTTCCATGGATTAATACTCTTTTTGCTTTAATAATTCATATCTTTGCTTTAGTATGTTGCATTTTTGTTGTTTTGCTGTCTGATTTAGATAAATATTGGCTATTTTTCTAAACTGGCATGGAGTCCTTTTGTGGTAGTTTCACTGTGTTACTGTATGTGTTGGTACTCATACTTTGCACATTACCTCTGAGATAAGCATGACTGCTTTTGCTGAGCTACCAAGGGAGTGAGCAGGGGTTATCTGAGATGTGTATCTCGCTTACCCTAACTAGCGTGAGGGTCCATACTTAGCAACTACAGACTCCATTTCTAACAGTATAATACCTACATACTAGTTGAGCACTGAGCAGCAATAAAGTAAAGTGCCTACTGCCCATACAATAACGGTATGTTATTCAACAGCACTGAATATGCAAAACAGACTTTGGGGGTTATTCCAACTTTGGAGGAAGTGGTAATCCGTCCCAAAAGTGACGGTAAAGTGACGGATATACCACCAGCCGTATTACGAGTCCATTATATCCTATGGAACTCGTAATACGGCTGGTGGTAAATCTGTCACATTTGGGACGGATTACCACCTCCTCCAAAGTTGGAATAACCCCCTTTATCATTAGAACTTCACACAGTGGATGTAAAGGCTCCCTTGTAGTGGTTACAAATGGTATGGTCTTAGAATACTGGTGGGGAAAATAGATTAATGACTGTCAGGAATCCGGTTAATAATTTGGGAGGGTGACATCTACCAACTTAATAAATGCAGTTGGGTTATGTCAAAACAGTGCTCTGAGTGTATCCTTGAAACCTATGGCACATGCTGCAATCAATCCCCAGAGATGTACATGTTAGGTTTAAGCAATACCAACAATTTAAAAGTAAAGAACACAAGAAAATAAAATTTCCTTATCAGTTTAGAAAAATAGAGAACCATCTAGTGAGCAAAAAGAGACCAAGACCATTACAGTAGGATAAGAGAAACTGGAGATGTGAATTAGTATTGTTTTAAGGTAAATCACTCAAAAAATGAAATCAAGTCAAAGTCTTCCAGTGACGTAAGGTTCGAGGCTGAGATTGCTGAGGGTCCCTCAAAGTCAAATACTTCATTGTAAAACATTCACTGATGCTGATTTTGATACCAAATGCTCAGAGGGACACACCATTGAATTTCTTGGCCATCAATAGTGCCTTTCCAGTAGGACAGATTTGCTTTCTCAACCCTTTCCAAAATTCCACATTTGGAAATCCAAATCCTCTAGTGGGATCAAGGCTTAAAGCTGTAGGCCAGATACTTTTATTTGTTTTCAGTTCAACAAAAAGCTCCAAGAGGGGCAAAACTGTTTGTTTTACCAACTGTAGAGGCAACCTTTCTCATTAAGACTCAGCACCTTGTCCACGTTATCCTTAGGTGGCAAAAATGACAAAGTTCCCCTTTTCTCTACAGACATAAATATCATAATTATCAGAGTTTTGCATTATGGTAGTTACATGAAATACCCAAATATATGGCATTAAGCCTGATTATTAGCCACGAGTGTAGAACACATTTTGGACACAGATACTTCACCTGCATATGAGGAAAAATCCCTGACAGACTACTGCATGTGATGTGAACCTGGGGGCAGTTTCTTTATCCATTTTGTCTATAAATGGATGAGTTTGCGATGAATTAAGTAGGGCATTAAAAAAGGATGCAACTTCCCAAGCATTTAGTACTAGTGCTTCATGGAGTTAAGTAGGTGACTCAGTGATCCTTAAAGCAATTTGCCTACACCTGCTGTAGAATAAGACCAATACCACGTTCAAGTATGGGTCGGATCTCCCAGGAGCTCATGAGGCTTGGAGGTCTGGTGTCATTGCGGGAACTGATTCAGATCAGAGAAACGTTTAAGACTCACTCAAAGCTTCTCTGCAGCTGAAAATAGTTATTGGTGAAGGAGATAACCATTTAGCTAGCACATCAACGTACTCTTGTAGCCCTCACCAGCCAGCCAAAGAAGGAGGGCTGTAAACCTTCCACCCCACCATAGTGGCGTAATAAGAATGGTCCCGTGTCCATTGCCTTAGGTTAATGAAGCCAATTAGTAGGCAGCAGATGGCACCTTTTTCCAAGCTTAACTTGGTCCTCAAGATTGATCTGTATAAGTCTCAGGTGCGTAATCAGCAACTATTCTCACATAAAAGGCTTACGTCCATTTGATTTATCACCACACTTCGTCTTTCCCTCAATGATAATCAAACCATCATAATTTTCAAATTAGTCTGTGGCTATTATCTCCAGTCTGTCAAAATACAGCCTCTGTTTCTTTGCAACCAGAATCATTATTCTTACATTGGACAGTTTGACCTGGTATCATTCTGTGATTGTTCCCCTCCAGGATTAGAGGAGCCTTAAGACATTCAAAAGGCTCTCTTAATATCTAGCCTTGGCGACAGAGAAGTACTTCAGTCAATAACGTATTCCGAGACAGTTACTTTACCCGAGTGACATGTATGGGATTTTAGAAGTGAAAAGGGTTCTCCATTTAATCAAAGAATGTGATTGATGCTGAATTAGTAGGTCACGGTCATTGCAGATAAATCAGATATATCAAGGCTTGTGGCAAAAGGTGAATTGTTGTGCATATGCTCATCTCTCATACCATGCTATATACCCCTTCAGTCTTTGAGGGAGTGTCAGACCCCTTCATTCCTCAAACATTTTGGAAGGGTGCACTAGCCCAGAGTCAGGAAGTGCTACCTAGTCTGTGCTACCTGGATTTGGAGAAGAACCAATTATTGTTTGTGCTTGCTGCAGTCCAATTCCACCCTTATTATGTTCCTGGTGCTGCTCGCCCGAGCACCAACTATTGGTTCCCTCAGAATACTATGCACACACAGAGGTGTACATTCTCACCATGGTGCAAGATCTGCATTTTCTGGTGAATAAGCAATCTAGTTGTACAGAGAGCCACAATCAATGGTTTATTGATCAAAATATAAAATCTGCACTCCTTTGTTGTGACAGATGATCCGTTTCTCTCATAATTATCGATTTTTCAATAGATTCATTAACAACTTGAAAGAAAAAAATGACTAACACGGCAGCAAACCAATGCATGAAAACGCTGTTATATGTAACTTTATTATAAATTTAATTTTAGCAAAGTCTCCAGACCTAAACACTGTGAGACTAGACCTCTTTAGGTCTCTCTATTAACCCTCATTATCAAAGATAAAAGTGGTTAAATACAGTTGAGACCATCACTGGCAAACACCAACAGGTTTCTGTAGTAACATATGAAATTGTAGATTTAATTATACGTAGTCAGATCAGAAGCCACCGCTTGGACACCGCTCCAGGATCATACCAGCTGACACAATTGGAACATTCCATTTGAAGGACCCAGCAGTGGAATTATATCATTACATTCTATATGATGACGTATGTAGTCTAGTTGAGCCACAGAAGCTTCCTATTTCCTTGAAGACGATTGGTGGGTTTCTGTCAATTTGTTTTTACCAATACCTCGATAAGCCTAACATTTCTACAAAGAAGTTCAGAAAAGTATGCATTAGATGGTGAAGACATTACTGTGAGGCTTTATATGAGTTGCATAGCATTTTATCTCAGTTGGGTGGACAGTAATATAATTAGGTCACTTTTCGTGTTTTCTGGCCTGTGGCAACTCCCACGAAGAACTGCAGCAGAAATTGTCAGTTTTCCAAGTTGGACAAGGACGTGGACGTTGAAGAATCACGTCTCTATGTTTTGTCTTTGGCCAATGTTGGGTTCTGAGAGCTATGGTAGGTGCCACTCTTTCAGTCCGCTGTGATAGCTTGGATACACAAGGCCATTACGTTCTGCAATTCCGTATCTTATCTAGCTTTTGACCTCTACTATTTCCAAACTACTTGTGTTTTCATAGACATAGTGTACTTTGTGTCTGCATTTTGCACGTTTATTTTTCAATGCGGTATGCAATACATGGTGTGACTCGCCTACACATGCAATAATGGCCTCTAATTACACTCTGAATTGCAATTGATCATATATAGTCAAGAACATTTGGTGGTTAATTTTTTACTAACGTATTAATATATTGCATTTGTTTTATTGTTCTTATCTTTTCATAATGACATATTACCATTTCCATTCGATATTGTCATGTGTCATTGTGTGAGTTCGAAGTCCAGCATTTCATGCTGTTCTGATTTGTTGTGAATGAGTGGAAAAGTCAGTTTCTCCCTCTGAATCTGCAATTCGCATTTGAATTGAAATTGATGCTGTTTACTGTGGGTTGCGGTCCTGTCTGCTTTCATTGGGCTTCACTCTCACAAGCTGATTGATGTTTTGTTGATCCCTGCACAGTTTCACCTTAATGGCCCTTTTCATGCCCGTGATGCATTTGACCTCTCTGTGGACATGGACAAGTGTTAGAATTGCTCGGCTGTTGTTTTTATATTTTTTTATTGAAAAGGATGAAATAACATGCAATGACCCCAGCTAAGAGCCACAGCTTCTTGACTATGTGCATTGACCCTCCTACATTAAATGGTGCTTTGTGTTGTATAAAACATTCCCGAATGCAGAGAATCATTGTGCTGCAGAATCTTAAACGATGAAAGAAATCCTAAGTCGTTCATTTGATTGAATAGGTAGGTGTCTCAGGGGCCTGCTACGAGGCGCATTCCTCCCCTTCACCCTTGAATGCACTTTCAACAAACATCTGCTTTACCATTCGCCTGTTATTAATGGTCGCTTTACAAAGGCATGGATAGTGGCCTGGAAAACGTTTCATTGATTTTCTCTTTTCCATCCCTGATTCAATCATTGCTTGTTCGAATGGATTCTCTTTTAAGCAACAAGAAATCTTCTGAGCAATGTGTTTTATAGGATCATTCTTAAATAAAATGACTCTTCCATTTAAGCTCTGAAAAGGGCTCTAGATGGTTTAATGGAAGTTTTGAAAATCTATTGCTTGGTCGATAATAGGTGTAGAGTGTTTCTGTACAGAGATCATATTTAAAGAGCGCCGCATTTCCCCCGCTGTATACAGAATATAAACGCTGCTGTGGATTGCAGTTAAATCCTTGACCCATGCATGAAAGTCCATGCACTGAGAAAAGGTACATATCACCTTGCAAATCTTTACAATGTCAAGGAGGCATCCTTTGAAAATAAAGTAACCTGTGCTGTGTGCAGGCCCTGTTAGGGGCCGACAGAGTTTTAGTCCCCCGGCCATAATCCCAGCTTTCTTTAATGCCAAACAATTGTCGATGGCCTCGTTCCCAGTGTGAGGCTCAATTTAATAAGCGTTCCATTGTCAAACCCAATAGGTCTGCCATTGCATTTTGATTCCTTACTAAAATATTGTTTTTAAAGTCTGATGGTGATTTTGCCTCATTCAATTCATAGTGAGATATGTTTTTTTTGAAATATTTATTCTTTTATAAGCACGTAGCAATCCCATGCGGTTTGTTTACAGCGCTTTTGATGAATGGTGCAGGCGTGGGGAGTTGCCAAGGTGGGGAAGGGATTACTAAAGAGCTGGTGGTGAGGGAATTGAATCTTCAGTGGCTGCTTTTTATGGTCTATTGGACGACAGGTGCAACAGGTTAATTTTCAGTTTTTTTTTTTTATCTCAGGAATTTCTACTTCAAATGCAGGTATCTCGTTAGGAGCATGAGGAGAGTGATGTTTGCACAAAGCCTTAGGCATCTGACTGACTGACTACTGACTGACTACCATTATTTATTTATTATGTTATATTACTTGGACTTGGCCCGTGGGCATCAGAGTGCTTTACAGTAGGACCAGATCAAAACAATTATAAAGTCAATACCAGTAACATACGGACCAGAAGCAAAACACTCACGTTGTAGGTAACAACTTTAAAAGGACCAAAACAAAAATATGACATGGTGAGTATCATAAGCAACCTCAGAAAGATTGGAGTATTACTAGAGGAGCGTGTGAGGACTTTAGAAATTCGCCCAAGTGTCTATCAAAGAGAAGACCTTTAAATCTTTTTTGAAGGTGGCATGGTTTCTGGTTGGGCAGGGGGATGGAGGTAGGGAGTTTCATGTTCTTGTAGCACTTCTGTAAAATGATTGGCTCATGAATCACTACCAAATAAAGGTGGGACGCTCTAGTAGAAGGGACTGAGCATTTCATGACCTCCGGTTAGCACCCACAATTTTCAGTTTCTCTGATAGGTAAGCAGGAGAAGATAAGTGCAGTACTTTGTGATTGATGCATGGGGTTTTGAAGTAGGTTTTTAACTCTACAGGAAGCCACTGGAGTGTTAGCATGAGAGAAGGTATGTGGTCGAATTTCCTGTGGCAGGTCACAAAGTGTGCTGCCGTATGTAGGACTGCTCTGAGCGGGTCTAGATGAGCATTGGGGATGCCTGATAGGAGTGCCATCATGTTGTCCAGATTTGAGAGAACCAGGACCTGAACAACAGATTTTAGGTCCTGTTCTGGGATGATTTACCTGATTCCACAAAGCAGCCTACCCTGGAAACGGGGGCTCTTGGCCATGGCTGAAATGTGGCCATAGAGGTTGAGATGGCTGTCAAGAGTGAAACTGAGTGAATTTGCATTCAGAACAATGGAGTGAGTCTCCTCCAGGGTAGGGAAGTTAGCAAGCCATTTTTTTAATGAAGGAATGGCTTTCTTTGGGGATGTCACAAGAAATTCTGTTTTGCTGGATTTAGTTTGAGGTGGTGATTTAACATCTAGGATTGTATTTTTGTTGATGTGCTCTATAGAAGAGGGATGTCATCTTGGGACATGATCTTCAGATAGATTTGGGTGTCATTGGCGTACAGGTGGAAGAGGATTTCAGAGTTCTTAAGTATCACACAGAAGGGGTCAAGTTAGAGGCTCAAGAGGGTTGGAGAGGATGAAGCCCTGAGGGACCCCTTGCCACAAGCCAATAAGTTTTAATCACAAGTTTCCAATTTTCAATATTTGGGAGCAGTTTGTTAGGTAGGATGTAGGAGGAGAACTAGTTCAGGAGAACCAATTCAGGACTACGTCACTACATCCCATTCGCTGCTGTAAGGTAGAAATCAGAGCCTGGTGTTTGACTGTGTCAAATACATTAAAGTGGTCAAGGAGAACAAGGTGGCATGAGTTTCCCTTCTCCTTGTCTAGGATGCTGAGGGTGTCACCCACAATCTGAAGATACCATGTGGAAGGATAGTTCAATGGGAATCTGCAGATGAAGGAGGACCTTGTGCACAAAGTCAGACTGATCTGTTTAGTCAGGAGCCAGTGGAGTCACATCAATGGTGGTGAGAAATTGACTGTATATTTCAGGCAGAGGATGGGGTGGGCTGGTCAGTTTGTGCTTGTTGGAGCTTGGACCTTGTTTAGGCAGTTTGGCCCCAAAGATGCAATTTGCAATCCAAGCAATAACCACTTCCAGCCCAATGTGCACACTTTAAGGGAGAATTAGTGAGATAGGATTAACCAGAGGGTAGATTATTTGTGTCTGTGTGAATGTGGATAGCTTTGTGTGGATTTCTGCAAAGCTTCATGTATTCACTGGTGCCTGAATGTCTATTGGCCTGTGACAATGAGCATCTGTAAGTGTTTTTGTGCATGGGTGTCTGTCTTTTACCCTCGGTGCTGATGTTCCTGCAAGTCTGTATGTTGATGTGCACGGTTTCCTTCATGACATTTATTGTATATATGATTACTTGTATGCCTGTTTGTCAATAAGCATGGGTATTTGTATGCCTAATTTGTTTAAATGGTTGCCTGTATGTATGTTTTTCAGTATATATGTAGGCCTGCATGGCAGATCATCTTTAGGAGTCTGAGTTATGTGTGTATCCCTGTGTGACTGGACTACACAGCGTCAAGTCCTACTGACGTTGTCAATATTTGCCTCATCTTACTGTTTAATTAGATTTTTCTCGCCTCATTCAGAAAGTTATCATAGCCCATCAAAAGTCTTCAAACATGTATTGATTGCCTGTCTCAATAGATATTTGTATTGCTATATATTTGAATTGAATGTTTTCTTCTTTGCTTTAGAGGGCAACTCAGTATAAAAACACAGTCTTATTTCAACGTAAGTGCTTCGTTTATATTAAATGATGTTATATGCGATCAGTCTAGGGCACAATTAAGGTATTTTAGTTTACAATTAGCGCTATACCTCAGTGATTTCAAATTACTTGAGTTGGAATTAGTGACTATCCAGGGAAGCAGCTGGTTTTTCCGCTGGCACAATGGGGCAGCATGGATGACATTCATGAATACAACAGTGCTAAATTAATTACATTCCAAAGATATGTCACAATAACACTTGTGCCCAGTACTAATCATTCACTCAGTGCCAGATGCACATTTTTCAGTGTGGTTGTAATCCCACTTGGCAAAGTTTGTAGTTTTGTTGCTAATGATTGTATGACTCACATAGGCACACATAATGCCAAAGCCTTACATTTACTAAAAGGAAGGTAAACAATGTAAAATGGAACATGACTAGTGTTTTTTTACTTGGAGTATTTGAGGAAGAAAGTAAATTGGGCAGACCTTTTTATAAATGCATAATAAGCAGGTCAAATGAGAAATGCAAGCAACAAGATGGTCAGAACAGAGCTTGAGGGACGCAAGCCACTGAAAAGACTATTTGAATTGAAACGTCTTCAGCTTAACTTTCGACTGAATGACACAGTTGGCTAGACTAGTGCAAAAACTAGTTAATCAAATGAAACGGTAAGTTCCACATTTATTTCAATATCTCCTCAATTTATTGAGGTGTTTTCTGTGCTGGAATGAAGCAAACCACTAAGCACACACCATTCTGTTCTCCCACTTGCGTCTTTTTCTTCCATCCCCATTTCACAATGTTCATGTGCACTGCAAGCAGAGCATCTCTGTATGGATGAGGACAGATCTGGTGGTTCAGTGCATTAACAAATCCACTCTTGCAATCCATTCGACCATTGGTGTTAGAAACTGGATTATTAGTTAAGGGGCATAAGCACCCATGTCTATTAATAATCACAATCCTTGTCAGAGTGAATCAATAAGGTAACTAGATAAACCTGAGCTTAACACCTTGGTGGCTATAGCACAGAGTAGATAAGCTTAATTAAGAGGCAAGGTGTAAAGTATTTATGAACAGCACAAAAATATTCTGACAAATTTAGACAAATGGTGAATGCTTTAACAAATAAAATGACACTACACAATAGAAATGTCACAAAGGAGACCAGAGATATGATTTTTTTAAAGTTTCAATTGGAAAAAAGTGCCAATAAGCATAAAGCTGAAACTACAGTCATCTGTTTGTGGCCAAGGTGGGCTCCACAATGTCAAATTTCTGTTAGATGAGGTCCCAGTGAAGCTGTTGACTTTGGGAGGAAAAGCTCCAAGCATCAAGAGATTTAAATTTCATGCCCAGAGAAGGCCCTTTACAGACCATATACTTTTGGCGTCTTTGCCCAAAGAAGATTTCTGCATTAGGAATAAGTCATGTTTTTGGAACTCTGATTCCTCCAGTGGGGAAACACTACAGACTATAGCTGAAGAGGGCTGCACAAGTTTAGATATCTTCTTCATGAGGTCCTGCTGATTTAGATTTGATACAGCAGAGAAGCTCTGAGCAGGAGAACACTGAATCTTCAGCAGAGCAGCAACACACTCTCATTGGATCGACTTGCAGGGTTGGTCCAGGGACTCCAAAGGTATTTTGAGCCAAAACCATTTCAAGTCAAGAAGTACACTTTGACACAAGCCAAAATTAGTAAAGTCTTTGTCCTGGGTACAAGGGAGAGCAAGTCCAGTTCTTAAAAGCTCCTTATAGGTAACAGATAGCAGGTTGGTGCCACGTTTATGACTGGAAAAAAACCTTGTTGAGTGGGGAGATGGCTCCTGGCCTGTTCATAACCAATAGCATACAAGTTCACAGGGGTAATTCTACTCTCTTTTGCAGCATTTCCTGTCTGCCTGCCGGCAAATATTCCTAAAGTGCCTTCTCTGCCTAAATCAAAGATAGTAACACCCTTCTGTTCCTGTGGTGAGCCTAGGTGCATACTAAAGAGATGTGGCCTGGAAAATAAGCAACCTCTCCTCTGTCGTCATTTAAAACCATTTCTAGAGGCAACTCCTTGTTTAGTTAGGCTGGAGGATGGTTGACTGGGGGAACAAAGAAGAGGGCTTGTGTAAGTGTCACCTGACATCTACATGTGATGGGGAGGCCCCTTAAAAGTTAATGAAGTTCCAGATTACTGCTCAAATTGTCAATCTGTCAGAGGAACAGAAACACCTTCTGTTAGACCTGACGGCCTTAGGGTGGTCTTACGCCAGACTTTTTGCCTTTCACCTCCTGTTTTTGTTGTATCTTTTTGTTGGCCTTAGGACTCTGAGCACTTTACCACTGTTAATCAGTGCTAAAGTGCATGTGCTCCTCATCTAATACATGGTACCATCGGTGTATCCACATTTGGCATATTTAATTTACCCATAAGTCCTTTGTAAAGTGGTATACCATATACATAGGGCATGTAAATTAAATGCTACTAGAGGTCCTGCACCACTGATTGTGCCATCCACACCACTACTCTTTCAAGCCTGTTTTAGGCTTTTACATTTTACATGTACTGGTAATGAAAAACTCCTATAGTCATTCTTCACCACTGTGAGGCCTACTCCTCTCAGAGGAGAGCATTGGGAATTCCTTTTAAGCTGCAATTGATGATCAGAAAGGAGTAGCTACATCATGTTTCATATCATTGGAATGGTAATGATAAATTCTCCTTAATAGTAAAGTCAGCTTTAACATTTCTATTTTAGAAATTACACTCTTAGAAAGTGGGTATTTCTCTGCTCTTACTGCTCTGTGTGCATTGCAGCTTGTTTCAAATGCATTTCTGACCTAGGCAACTGCTACACTTTGCGCATTCCCTCTAGACAGCCACAAACACAGGAAGGAAGGGTGGGTGTGACAAAGGACTCATCTGCATTCATATGCATTCAAATTGGCCTTCCTCTGCTGGAAGGGAGGAGGAGATCTCACACTTCACTTTAATAGGGAAGAGCCTGTCCCCACACAAAGAGCTGATTACCCCCTAATGATATTATAGTCTGGAGCCAGGGCTCGGATGAAAGGGGGACCTTTGCACTTCAAGGAGCTGCTTTGAGGACAGCCCCACTTCAAAGGCAGAATTGGGTATGCTTACTGGGTCTCTGACCCTAGCAAACCAGATCACTACTGGATCTGGGAAGAACTCTGCTGGAGTAAATACCACTGTACTGTAAGGAGTGCCACTTTGCCTGGAGTGACTGTTCCAACAAACTGCTTCTCTGCTTTGTTGATCTGCCCTGCTGCCTCTTGATCTCTGCCCTACTGCGGACAAGGACTGGACCCATCTTGCATTGACTTGAGTGTGTGATAAGTTCTGCTGGATCACTCCTTTGACACAGACACAGAGGCTGTTCAACAACTGTAGATTCACAGCCCGGTAGCCCGATGACAGCGCTCTATGCAGCTTGGTGATCATACTTTGTGTTCACTTCAATGGAGTTCGATGCCGACGTGGGACACACCTGCGAGGCTCGACCTTGATGCATCCACACAACTGCATGGATTGAAACCGGCGCATCTTGCCCTCGATGTCAATGTTTTTCTCCATCAAAGGTACTCTTTCAGCGGACCCTGTGTCGGTTCTGTAGCCAGCCTACCCTCCATCGCTGTGGACCTGAACTTTGGATTTGCACCAGTCTCTCATGATCTCAAGTAACCTTTTGACCACTAGTGACTTCTAAACACTATTTTTGATTTATTATTTAAAACTTAATAACTCGATTTCTACTGATTGGAGTTTTGTCATTTTAGTCTTGTTTTACTCAGATAAATATTTTCTATTTTTATAAACCTGGTGGAAATCTTTTAGTGCTGTTTTTGTTGTTTTACTGTGTGTGTGTTGCACAAATACTTTACACATTGTCTCTTAAGTTAAGCCTGACTCCTCTGTACTGAGCTACCAGAGGGTGTATACAGGTTAATTTAGGAGTGTAACTGACTTACCCTGACTAGGAGTCTAGTCTGGTCTCTACTTGGACAGAGTGCATACCTCTGCCAACTCGAGATCCAATTTCTAACACCTTCCCAATTCCAAGCCTTTGACTCCTGCTCTGGGAGCGGTTTCCACACGTCATTCAGGGTGAAGCCCTGAGAGGTTTGCAGCTGGAGGCTAATGCAAATTAACCTCCAAAGGCTTTATGCAGGTGTTAGAAATGGGGTCTTTGGCTGGCAGTCAGGTTACCCCCTGTCCAAGCAAGGACCCTCACTCTACTCAGTGTAAAGGAGAATCACCCTCAGTTAACCCCCGTTCACCCCATTGGTAGCTTGGAACAAGCAGGCAGGCTTAACTTCAGAGTCTAGGTGTAAAGTATTTGTACCAACACACACAGTAACTCAGTGAAAACACTACAAAATCACACAACACAGGTTCAGAAAAATAGGTAATATATATCTAAACAAAACAAGCCCAAAACGACAAAAATCCACCATACACAAGCCAAGTTATGAATTAAAGAAAAAAAATAGTCCTTAAAAAACAGTGATAACACTGTTAGCGTGACAAAGTACCTGGGTTGCGTCAAAATAACACCGCACGGGCGAGTGTGTGTTGAAAAAGGCCAACGATGCGTCGATTTCTCACTCGCAAGCAAGAAAGTGCGTCATTCCTCCTCCGGTCCGGTCAGCGTGCCTCATTTTTCCTCTCCGCAGGAGAGCAATGCGTCGATCCGGACAGGCACCTCCGGTCCAGGCAGGCTTTGCATTGTTTTTCCACGCCCAGCGAGGTTTGCGTCGAAAATCCGGTCGCGCGGTATCAGATAACCGTGATATGTGGGATGGCGATGTTAACAGCCTCTGTCAGCTGGTGTTGCGCATCGTTTCTCCAGCTGCATGCGTCGATCTTCCAGCCGCGATGCAGGTGGAGCATAGATTTAAGCCACAAAGCCGGCCGCGCATTGTTTCTCAGCCGAGTCTTGGAAGGTGTGTCGTAAATGTCCCCCACAGTAGTCTGTGAGTGGATTTTCAGTCTTGGTCTGCCAGCTTCACCTTTCAAGGCCCCAGGAACTTAATAGGGCACCACTTGACAGGGCAGGAGTCTCAGCAGAGAGTCCAGGTGCTGGCAGGGGAAGTCTTTGATGGCCCTGAGACTTCAACAACAGGAGGCAAGCTCAGGTCAAACCCTTGGAGATTTCTTCACAAGCAGGAATGCACAACAAAGTCCAGTCTTTGTCCCCTTTCACAGACAGAAGCAGCAACTACAGGATAGCTCCACAAAGCACAGTCACAGGCAGGGCAGCACTTCTCCTCAGCTCTTCAGCTCTTCAGCTCTTCTCCTTGGCAGAGGTTCCTCTTGATTTTCAGAAGTGATCTAATTTTTCAAGGGTTTGAGTGCTCTTCTCATACCCATTTTGGCCTTTGAAGTAGGCCTACTTCAAAGGAAAGTCTCTCTTGTTTGTGAGATCCTGCCTTGCCCAGGAGAGGCCCCAGACCCACACCAGGGGGTTGAAGACTGCATTGTGTGAGGGCAGGCACAGCCCTTTCAGGTGTAAGTGACCACTCCTCCCCTCCCTCCTAGCACAGATGGCTCATCAGGAAATGCTGGCTACACCCCAGCTCCCTTTGTGTCACTGTCTAGAGAGAGGCGCAAACAGCCCAACTGTCAAACTGACCCAGAAACGGAATCCACAAACAGGCAGAGTCACAGAATGGTTTTAAGCAAGAAAATGCCTACTTCCTAAAAGTGGCATTTTCAAGCACACAATCTCAAAACCAACTTTACCAAAAGATGTATTTTTAAATTGTGAGTTCAGATACCCTAAACTCCACATGTCCATCTGCACCCTAAGGGAATCTACATTTTAATCATATTTAAAGGCAGCCCCATGTTAACCAAAGAGAGAGATGGGCCTTGCAACAGTGAAAATCGAATTAGGCAGAATTTCACTGTCAGGACATATAAAACACATTAGTATATGTCCTACCTGAAACATACACTGCACCCTGCCCATGGGGCTACCTAGGATCTACCTTAGGGGTGTCTTACATGTAAGAAAAGGGAAGGTTTAGGCCTGGCAAGTGGGTACATTTGCCAAGTCGAATTGGCAGTTTAGAACTGCACACACAGACACTGCAGTGGCAGTTCTGAGCCATGTTTACAGGGCTACGAATGTGGGTGGCACAACCAGTGCTGCAGGCCCACTAGTAGCATTTGATTTACAGGCCCTGGGCACCTCTAGTGCACTGTCCTACGGACTTACCAGTAAATCAAATATGCTAATCATGGAAATCCAATTACACATACATTTTACATAAGAGCACTTGCACTTTAGCACTGGATAGCAGTGGTTAAGTGCCCAGAGTATCAAAAACAGCAAAAACAGAGTCCAGCACACATCAACAACCTGGGAAAGAGAGGCAAAAAGTTAGGGGAAACGACGCCAAGGATGCCAAGTCTAACAGCGGGGGAAAAAGTAACTTTCTAAAAGGACCTGTTCTATAATATATTTATCAAAGATCCAGCTTCACTAGTGAAATGAGCTTTTCATAAATCATTCAGAGAGTACAAGAATGAAATGTCTGGGGTATTCCCCGCTGGAGATAACAATATTAAACTTAATATTGCATCTCAGTGTTTTCCTGTGAAACACCCAGCTTTGCTACAGTGAAAATTACTTTTAGGTTTTTTTTTTATTGTAAGAACATGTTCAACACTACATTTCTGCATGGCCTACTTTTAAATACCACACACCCTGCCTTATGGGCAGTAAGGCATGCTTAGGGGTGACATAATAATATTTAAAAAGTAAAATTGCAGTTCTAAAGCTGCCTAAATTAGGCTACAACTATAGACCTGAAGTCATGTCACTGTAGTGGATGGCACAATAGGTGCTGCAATCCACTAGTGACAATTAACTTGCTGTCTCTGGGTACACTTTGTACTATATACTAGGGGCTCATTTGTAACTTAAATATGCCAATTAGGGGTACACCAATTTAATCATGTTGAAAGGAGGAACATAGGCACTTTACCACTAGTTAGCAGGTGTAAAGTCTACAGAGGTCTTCAGCCAACAAAAACAGCTAAGGCAAAAATCTGGGGAGACACCACACAAAAGATGGTCATCCCTGCACATGATTACAATTCCCATTCATAATAGGTCCATTCAGCCTTTTATCCTTCTGAGGTTGGTGGAATAGGTCCTACTGAGTTGGGTACAAAATTGCATGTTCTTGATTAGTAACAGTAAGAGACATCTCTAAGTGAATGAACACTTTACAAACACACAATACATTATGGTAATTACTGCATAACAAGGTGGGTCTGCAATTCTATTGATCAACCAGTATAGACAGTGTATTTCTAATTCTCTGGTTATTGTGAATAACCCGAAGCAGCAAAGCTGGTATTGTGCGAGCTTCCCAGGGATTATGCAAGCTTTGTTTGGCAGCTTCTGTACCTTCTGAATCTTGAGATGCATACTAATTTTGACAAGGGCTCTTGCAACACTGATCGTGATACTACGGAATTTGCAGCCAACTGTCTTTGCTGCAGTGAACCTACTGTATCATTTTTCCTCTAAACGTAGACTTTATACAGTCCCAAAATGTCACCTGTTATGTGGCAGGTTCAAATTGTGCAGGATGTCACTTATGGAGTTGACTGTGGTGTGTGATGTAACTTCCAGTGATGTCACAAAGTAGACGGATCAAAACTTGTGTGATGGTATATCTGCTACCCTTAGCGTTTTGGCTAATTGCTATCCATGAGTCAACTTCATCCTTTTCATATTCATACAATGGGTTTTATTGATGCACGCAAATGTGTACTAACGTCCATGTCTGAGACAGAGGTTAGGCTATCACACAGGAGGGCGAGTACATGACACAGTTAAATAACAATAATTATTTGAGATATCATTTGTGTGCTTTAATGGAACGCCTTTGTCTTTGCCTCAGAGAAATTAAAATATATTGCAATTTGTAAGTTCAGTATACTTGCAAAGGAAACGTCAAAATTACAATTAACAGTTTGAGAAAAGTTTTTTTTACACCAGCAATATATTTTTGACAAGAACATCGCAAGCCACTTTTTCTAGGAATTTAAAAGCAAGATCAAGTAAGTCAATTCACAACAACATCAGTGGTATATCACAATGTTTGTAAATTTACCAATGTATCCCTTTTTCAGCCTGCCAGAAGTAATTCCATTCCAAATTCTCTCACAGAGGTGAGAGTTCTCAAAATAATGTTCACAGTACAATGAGCCTACATTAACACATTTTACAATCCCTGAGCAGAATAGCAGGAGACAGTAATTAATTAACACATAGAATGAATTTCACATTAATAATCAAGCGCAATTAATGAAATTATAATATAATAGGGATAGCTGTTTACTGCCAAGGTGCCGACTTAGTTTCTGTAATAAATATGGCAGAGTTCATCACCAGGCCAACCTCAAGGGCTTTAAGCGCTAGAGCCGAGGTAAATGATTTTTGTCCTGCTCTTTTTTTTGTACTTGCAGTGTCTTTAACCCACCTTTACGGTTTTTACTCACCAATTACAGCAGAAAAGCGACGGGAGATATTCAGGCATACATGCATGTATTCTTTTAAAGCTGGAGGAATGTCTCAGTAAGTTAAGAATGGGTTGAATGTCATTAGTATGTGTCTTAGGCCAAATCAGCTCTTAATAGTAAGACCTGCTTAACATTGGCAGAATTACACTTAGACACATTGTAAACAAAACTTTGCATATAGTGCTATATATCAGTCATGACATTTTAGGATTCCCCCCCCCCCCCCAGGCTCATCTACGTATGGTAAATTTCACTTTTCTTGTCTAAAGAGGCTGGTAATGCTGCAATAAATTCTACTACTAATGGTCATTAGCTTGAACCTGTTTGTACTAGGGGTACCTCCATACTTATACTCGTAATGTTAACACGAACTCATGTACACGTCAACACGCTGTATATTTTTATAACATGCTAGTCTTATTGTATAGCTATACATGCATGTATTGGTAGCTACACATGTATGTGTTGGCAGGTAGTTCTACAGTGAATCTATTTGTGAACCATGAAAACGATGTACAAGCAAGAAGATTTGCTTATGTTTGGAGGCTCCCCATATTAACATCTGCATGAGGGAAATGGTCTGAACCAGTGGTTTTTAACCTTTTGACCTGGACGAGTGGTTTGACCTTTTTAACTCTATAGACCCCTACTTTATCATTACTGGAATGTGAGGACCCCCACTGAATCTTTACTGGAACATGGGGGCCTATGGCAATCATGTAGCATGCCAGCTTGCGGCTTTCCCCACGATTCGCGGCGTTCTCTGATGGAAACGGAGCTGGAGTAGAGAGAACTCGGTAAGGAGTTGGTGGCCTTAGGAGATGACCTGTGCTTCAGCACGGCAATCCTTCTCTACCCGTGGCCACTCCGGGTTTTACATCACTCCCGTGAGCCCGTGCCGCAGATCCTACTCGCATCTGCAGCGGCTCTCTTGTAAATTGCACAGCAAACTGTCAGATCTCCCCATACCTTGTCTTAACATCTGTGGGGGTGGATTATGCCGCCAAAAGGGCTACGGCCTCGGGAGAAGATTGAAAAGCTCGATTTACAGCCAGGCTTACAGCAGCCTTCTGGGCAGAGGAGAGGGGCGCCCCAGGGCCCCGGAAACATGAAACAAGCATTTCGAAGGACAGAAATGCTCACCTTCCAGCAGCACCGAGTGTCGGTAATGTTGGATCAAATCGTAGAGACTCACAGCAAGGCCAGTGCATGCCCAAGAAACAGCCACAGGCCTCCATTACTGTTTATTTTCCAATGGCGACTGAAGAAACCAGCACGGAGACTGTGCAGCCCCTTAATGACCGCAATAAGGAACTAGCTGGAGACGGAAAGGATGGCGTGGGTCAATGGGGGATCTTGTAGCTTTTGCGCTGCAAGCCAAGGACTTCCCGGCACAGTCGCAATCAGAAGGTAACACAGTAACACAAAGCACAGAAATGGGTTACCCGAGTGCATGACAGAATGTGGGGCATGGTCAAACACACGTTTGGAGACAACGCTAGTGAAAGCAGTCAGTTGACCCCTTCTGTTGGGGAGGAGCCCTCACTTGGTGGAGCAGAGACGGCGACTTAGGCAACTCATCAAGCCATTCCAGGATCAAGGCTCTGCGCATATCCTTTAGACTCTGCCAGGCTCAAGGTTGTTGACAATGACCAAACTTGCACGTTTACTTCTAAGATTAAGGAAGAAGAATATTTCAAGGACATTTCCCAACGGGGTGGGCAGTCTACACAATCAGGATGCTACGTCTGCTAATTTTTAATGCATGGGTGACATAAGACTGGGGGGCGTGCCTATTGTCTCTGGGTAGGATGCGTTCAGGAATATCTATGGGCACTTGAAGTTAGTCTTTAGTACGATGGTACCAGTAAGGGGGGCAATGAAGCTCTGAATCTCTAGAACAGAGTTGCAGCACAACTGTATAAAAGAATAACATAAGAGGGAAAACAGGGATGCCCCCTGTAGCAGTAAATGTTATAACTTCATTTTAGTCTCATTAAAGCTTTTTCTAACTGCTATTGATTAGCGCTGGGGTGGGGTGGGAGGGGCAAGAAGGGGTTCTTAGATAGTTATCACTATCACTGCCTCAGTATTGTGGAGAGGATGGGGTGGGGGATGCAAAATACTAGGGTGGTTGGAGGTTAGGGGTGTGCAGGGGCACTCACCCTGCAACGCACTCCCAACCCCTCATACCATCACAAGCCATACACACCAGAATAAGAGATACTTACCCAACACTAGGTGTGTAGGAACAACACAAGAGGTAGAACAAAGGAACAGACATGCTTATCTCAGATGAAGTGTAGAAAACTGCTATATGAATGCATATTGGGAGTTTTAGGGCTACTGGGCTTTCTACAGAACATTGATTTTTAGTTACATATAGCAACCGTGTACATGGGTGGGTTGAACGACAATCGTAAAAGAAGAAAAGTTGCCCAGGATTTGAAGGTATTACAGGCAGATATGCTTGCAAGAGTCTCATATCGAAGGCGGTAAACAGTATCTATTAGAGTCATTGAGATTCACGTTGATAGGACACACAACACAAGGGGTTAAGAAATGGGGGGTGGGCATTCTGGTGCATAACAATAGCTGTAAGTGTAATTGTACCAAGACGATAGGGCTGGCAGATGGGTAATAACTGAGTGTCACCATTCAAAGGGTATTTTTACTCTAGTCTCGATAAAGGGTTCAGTTTTGGATGACCTGGGGATTTTCGACTGGCTAGACCTTGAACTTGTACTTTTTCAATATCAACATAAGGAGAGGGCAATTAGAGGGAGGGGTGAAGTTGTATTCAGGATGGAAGCCAAAGGTTTTGAGGTCATTGACCCAACTAGTATCCAATCATGGGCTCATTGATGCCTAGTCTAAACTAACATTTCCAGATCCGAGTTTTACATAATATTCTTCCCCACATCATTTACAAGGACTATTTTTTTATCTCCCAAAGACTGGCAAATGGCTCTGAGATGGAAAAGTTTGTCAGAGTAATGTCCGATCATAACCCAGTGGTTATGGGAATAGCGGGACAAGCCTGAGATCGAATATAAGGGATTAGACCTTCAAGCGAGCTCTGCTTATTGACGAGGTATATGCTCAACATATGAAGGGCTGGATTTTTGAGGTTATGGGGATTAATAGGGGGAGTACATCAGTCAGGCAACATGGGATGCCTTTAAGCCAGGGGTACGGGGCGATATGCTAAGGTTTGCTTTAAACCGTCAAAAGAAAGAAAAATTACATAAGAAAGAGTTATACAGACGTCTCGAAGAGGGAGTGCTAGAGTTAATTTAAGCATTATTGGGAGGACAGATTATTGATAAAGTTCAACATAAGGTCGCACTAGCCAAAAGGGCAATTCATAATATATCAGGAAAGAGGCCGCAGAAAAATTGACAACATGGAAGAGGGAGTGCTACAAGTATAACAAACAGGAGGGACATCTTCTGGTTGTGTGAATTAGGCAGAAAACTGTTCAGTCTGAAATAAGGGGGTAAAAGACTCTTGAGGGATGGTGGTCTCTGATCCTGAGGGAATTTGAGAAGGATTCCGAGAGTATTATGCAAGGCTCTATGGAGCAGGAGTCACTGAGGAGGAAGGGGAGGGAAACTTAGAACAATTATTAAAATCAGCTGCATTTGAGAGATTAAGGCCTTCATTATGAACATGGCGGCAATCACCGCTATGCCGGCGGTGGCAGTATCTACCGCCAACAGTCTAGTGGTTCAGACCGCTAAATAATGAAGCACATGAGAAACAGCCAGTGGGGCATCCACACACCGCCATCATTGGAGTGCCAATAATGAAGAAGGGGTTGTGGCTGTGTAAAGATGGTGCGCACTTCCAAAAGGTAAGCTGATGTAAGAATGCAACACGCATAGATGATCAAGTCTCTAATGTTGAGAGGATTGCTCAAGTGGTTTAACACCCAGCCACAGGGTGCATGGACTATCGCCTTATCGGGGCCACAGTCGGTTTGTAGAAAGAGGAAAAACCACGGCACATCGCAAATTCGTAGATAAGCCGGTTTATTCTTCTGTGAAAGATCAGAGAAGACATCACCTGGCCCAGTAGGACAAATGGGCGTGATGTCAATAAGCTAACATAGTTCTCATATTTGAGAAAAACAACAGCCGACATGTGTTTTGTCACAAATGACTTTTTCAAGGCTCCAAACTTTTTGGAAGTATTGACATGTAATGTCACGTTCCGATGGATGCTGCAATTAGTCAGGTAGAGCAAAGTTTAACACGTCCAGAGACCATGATAAGTCTATGAGATGTGGGGATAATATTTATTGGAGCTGCTACCGGCGTCGCAGGGCATTGGAGTGCTGACAATGGTGGAAGAGGCCGCCCACAGGCAGACGGAAAGGCCCCACCCACCCAACAAATAATGAGGCACAAGACCGCCGTCAATTCCGGGGTGGAAACCACCACCACGCAAAGCGTGGCGGAAATGAACCAAATAAAAGGAAATACTTACAGTAGGCACACACAACATGCCAAAGCAGACATGGAGAGAGAGTTGCAAATAATGCCAGTCCTGCTTCTTGCATTATACTTCCACGACTGTGACCGCAGACGAAGACGACAACGGTAAGTACTGCAACCTAGTAAACAAGGGAAGAAAGGGCACAGTTACACAACCCAACCACCCCACTCAACTTGCAACGCACTCCCAAACCCTCATACCATCACAAGCCATACACACCAGAATAAGAGATACTTACCCAACACTAGGCAAATTAAACCTGCCCAAAGTACATACATGTGCACACCACACCCCCACAATGAAACGATGAACCACATCTCCATAATTTGCCAACAGCAGCACTGGGCACACAAACTTTATTACAAAAGTAATATAGGAATGTCCAAAAAGGCCATTGGCCAGTCCATGATAAATAGGCTGAAGGGCCCAAATGGGCCGGACTTGACTCCCACGTGTGCACAGGGTACTCTACCGTAAAGGGACATCACTGGGGCAGCCAGGCACCTCAGGGAACAGGGGGAGTGGGGTGTGGGTGGGGACTTACGCCTGGAAGGGGGGGCTTGGGCTTATGTTTCAGAGGTGGAGGGGGTTTGGGTTTGCCCTTGGAAGGTGGGGGAGCAGGCTTGGACCCGAGAGTGTCAGAGGGACCTGGGGCAGCACAGGGCTTATTTCTCTCTGGGGAAGGGGCACAGGAATGGGAAGGGCGTACTGGGGCAGACTTAGACGAGGAAGGAGTGGACAGGGTAAGGAGATGGGCACGTTTAGGGACGAGACGGGGTGGGTCAGTGGGTTCAAACAGGTCAACACAGGAGAGGAAAGTTTCTTAGGGGCAGTTGGGATGGATATGGAGGCAAGTGTGGGAGTGGAGGTAGAGGGAGTGCTTGTAACAGGTGTAGGTGTGCTGGACGTGGATGCAGGTGCCTGTAAAGTATGCGTACGTGTGGTGGATGTGTGTTGAGTGGGTGTCTGGAAACGTTCGAGTGTCTTGGGCGGAGGGGGGGGGTGGACACAGTGGGACAAGACAGGCTGCCAGTGTAAATGGATGTTGTCTGGGTGTCTGCAAGTCTGGTGAGTGTGCTGCATGTGTCAGTCACTGTCGTTGTGGTGACTGCAGGTGTGGTGTCTGGGGTGGATGACTGGATGTCAGATGTTGTGGTGACTGCAAGAATGGGGACAGCAGGAGTGACTGAGGGTGCAGTGCTTGTGGGTGTGCATGTTGAGGTGACAGACAGGGAGGCAGGAAAGGTGGACACACTGGGGGAAGTGGATGTTGTTGTGTGTGCCTTTGTATGTTAGCTGTGTGTATGCCTGTGGTGGGAAGTGTGATTCTTGTGTTTCTCTGTGTACTTCTTGTGTGTTGAGGTGTGTGCATGGCTGTCTGAACGTGTGCTTGGGATTGGTGAAGGGAGTGGGGTGTTGGAAGGGGTTTAGGTGGTTGGAGGGGGGGCGGAAAGACCAGGGACACTGGCTGCCATCAAAGAGGAGGCCAGAGCCTGAAAAGATCTCTGTAGGCCAGACATGGCACCATGAATGCCTTCCAGGTATGCATTGCATTGCTGCATCTGGGATGCTAGCCCCTGGATGGCATTCACAATGGTTGTCTGCCCTACAGAGATGGTCCTCGGGAGTTCAGTAGTCCCCTCTGTGGGGGCAGCAGGGCTGACTGGGGCAGGGGATGAGGTGCCTGGGGCAAAGGAGACGCGCCCACCAATCTGGGTGAGTGGGCACGGGCAACTGGGTGGGGAGGAACTGGGAGGGCAGTAATGGTATGGGGGGTGGCGGAATATGACACAGACTGGGTGGGCCCACTAGGGTCCGCCACCACCAGGGAGCTCCCAACCGAGGAGGTACCAGAGTCACTACCACCAGTGGTAGTTGCCTCCCCCGTGGTACTCCCCCGCCATCCATCCCACTGGTCCCCTTGACGTCGGTCGACCCTGCCTCCTTGGAAACGTGGGCCACTGCATCCCCACTCGCCGGTGCACTGCTCCCTCGCCAGATGATGCTGATGTACACAAAGAACACAAGAGCACAGGGGTGGGGAGACAAAACTTGAGAGAAATCTGTGAATACCTGAATGGATGTACATACTTGGTGCACACACACTCCCATCCAGCTTACGCACCAACATGCTGCACCTCCAACAATAGTCATGACTATGCCCCTGACTAGTGGCCACTACCCCAGAATATAACCCATTTCCCACATGAAACATGGACCTGATTAACTGTGTGGACTACACACATGAGGGACCACGGCCAGCCAATGCACACACTAGTCCATGTGCCCAGAAAGAACCCTACAGTACAGGTAGATCAATCCCCAAGGGTCTATTGTGACTTTTTACACCCGTCCCACACCATTTCCGTGCCAATGGGGGGCAGAACTGCTGGAACACACCTGTCAGAGTGCCTGGCACTAGACAGTATACATACTACAGCACCCAAACACATCCATCAAAGTGCTATTAAACAGTGTTGGTACTCACCCCCTTGTTGCTGCTGTGCTGCCTTCAAGTGCCCATCCAAATCTGGATATGCCACAGCCAGAATGCGGGACATTAGGGGGGTCACGGTCCGACGGGCACCCCTTCCTTAGTGGGAGGCCTTCCCCAGCTGGGCCTCGCTGCTATTCCTGGCCCAGCGCCGCTGGTCCTCCCACCGCTTCCTGCAGTGGGTGCTCCGCTGGTTGTAGAACCCCAGGGTCCGCACCTCCCTGGCAATAGCCTGCCAGAGTCCCCTCTTCTGATGGGCACTGACAGAGAAGAAAAACAGATGTAAGGATATGCCCATCTGATACAACTGACATGTCGTCCCCAATGGGATGGAAACTTCACAGGATCATTTTACCACCACACTAACAGTGCTTGCCACACAAACTATGCCTGTGCAGTTACAAATCGACCACACATGCATATAGGCAGCCACCACCATCACACACATCTATGCAAGACACCCGGCAACTCACCTGCTCCTCTGGTCGCCCATATAACTTGGCATACAGGGGCAGGACCCTGTACACCAGCTTCTCCAGCTCCTCCGTGGTGAAGGCCGGGCCCTTTCCCCTGTGACACGTGCCATTGGAGTAACCAGAGTCAGGACACAGCAGCACACTCAGTGGAGTACTTGCATGCACGTGATTTGTGAGTCAAGTGAAATTGGGGTGACGGCATGGCATACGCTCTGCGGTGTTGTGTATGGTCACCGCCGGCGATGATCATGATAGGCCCAGGTTCCCCATTGACAACCATGTAAACCAATGAATGGGTGCACGGCAGTGCTTCCGTCATGACAACTACCACCAGCAGCATGATGTCACTTCCACTCCTTCATATCTGGATGGCAGGAGGCTGCCATTTTGCCAGCACCACGTACATATTTCCTGGTCATGGGCCCCAATCAGGGCCTTCAGATCCCAGCCCTTAGTCGCCTGCCCACATGAGTGTCTGTTCCTCACATCAGACCAGAGGTATCACTGCATACATGTCCCTAAAGCTGTACATCATACATCGCTTGTGTGTGTAACTTATGTATTGTACACCAGTTATTCATACACAACATGTTTTGCATGTGTATGTGTATCCCTCTTATGTGTTCTTTCCTCCCCATAGGTACAGACCCATGTGGCGAGGGAGGTCCCCATCTATGTACAGACCTCCTGTTGATTTGGACACCATGGAAGAACATCACATCATTGCCACCTACAGACTCAATCTTACAACAATCCAGGACCTATGTGCTTTACTGGATCCTGTACTGAGACCGGCTAATCGGAATCAGCATGCCATACCTACTGAAGTGCAAGTGCTCTCTGTACTCCATTTCTTGGCTAGGGGCTCATTTCAGGTGACAGTGGGCATGGGTGCAGGGTTCTCACAGCCAATGTTTAGCCTCATCCTGTCCAAATTCCAGGATGCATTTGTACAACACATGCACACATATGTCAAGTTTCCCCAAAGGGGTGAACCCCCTGCCATCAAGTCTGAATTTTATGCCTTTGCTAACATTCCCCATGTGATAGGTGCAATCAATGGCACCCACATAGCTCTCATCCCCCCAAGAGTGAATGAACAGGTGCACAGGAACAGAAAGAACTTCCACTCAATGAACATACAATTGGTGTATACAGCTGACCTGTACATATCACATGTAAATGCCCTGTTTCCAGGATCAGTTCATGATTCCTTTATCCTGGGGAACAGCAGTGTGCCACACATGATGGAACAACTATAAGGGGACAGAGGATGGCTCATAGGTGAGTGTGTATGACACTGGATCAGTAGATAGCTGACAGCCAGGCTGTATACAAGTAATGGCAGTTTGTTACAGTCCTGTTTCACCCACTTTTGCAGGTGATTCTGGCTACCTCAACTTGCAATGGCTCCTGGCACCTGTGAGAAATCCCAGGGCAGATGCAGAGAGGAATTATAATGAGGCACATGGACGTACTAGGAGGGTGATTGAGCGCACTATAGGTCTCCTGAAGGCTAGATTTTGTTGCCGCCATCTTTCTGGGGGATCCCTGTGCAATGGCCCTGAAAAGGTGTGTAGAATAGTGATGGCCTGCTGCATGCTGCACAGCGTGGTTGTGAAGAGAGCTATCCCCCTACTAGAGGAGGAGGGTGCTGTACATCCAGACCTGCTACCTCTGAGAGGGGATGAGGGTGATGGTGAGGATGAAGAGGGGTAAGATGTCCACTCCAGGAGCCAACTGATCCACCTATACGTCCAGTGACTATGAGGTACTGTTCACAGATGATGTTGTCTGCACTGCATAATGTTTGTCTGACTCATTTGTTTGGGGATGTGGTGTCTGTAGTCATTGACACTGTTACCTGAAGACTGAGGTGGCATGTGCCATGGAAACAAACATGGTGTACATTTTGGTTTACTCCAGACGATGTTGTGCATGGGGTACCATTCCTGCAATAAAGGTATGAATATGGAATTGACTGGCTAATGCATTCACACTTATAATCGAATATTCATAATGACAGGGGACATACGAATTGGTGTAAATGTGTTTTATTACGTGTCACAATTGCATAGGTACGCTGTAGAGTGATAGGGAGTGGGCTCATGGCGGATGTCCATACCAGGTACATGGGCTCAGCGATTGATGGCAGTGGGTATTGGTCCAAATGTCCCTTGCAAGTTGTTATGTTGCTATTGGCAGGTCAAGATAGTAGCACAGTGGCACACTTGGGAGACAGCTCAGGTCAAAGTCACTTCTTAGTGGGCCTTGGTCTTGGAAGGTGTTCCAGTGCCATATCTGGGTCTGAGGGCATGTTTGAGTGTCTGGTGCTGGCCTGCATGCGTAGGGGTGCTGGTCTCTTGTGTGTCCTCTGCCAGTGCCACCAGTCCAGTTGCTTCTACAGATGTAGACGGCAGGTCTGTGGCCTGGGCTGTGGTAGGGGCTTCCAGGTTTGTGGGGGTCTCAGGCTGGCTTGGGTAGTGGTGCTGCAGCACACCTGCAATGGTGGCCATGGTGGCATTGAGTTGTTTCCACTGCTCCCTGCTCCCTTGGTGTTGGGCTATCTGTAGCCTTTGACTCTGCTCCAGGGTGGCCAGGTTCTGGCCCATCCTGTCTTGGGTATGGTGGTATGCTCCCAGGACCTCAGAGATCACCTCCTGGGCTGCAGCATCCATCCTTTGTCCTCCCCCTGGGCCACTGGCGCCCTCCCACTGGACCTAGCCCCCTGTGCCTGTGTCCCCTGCCCACGTCTCCCAGTCCCACTTGCACTGGGGCCATCATCATCCTGCCTGTTAGTTGGTGGTGACTCTGGCCTCTGTACATGTGGTCCACCAGTCTGTGGCCTGGATACACTGGTGTGGGGTCGTTTGGCCTGAGTTGATGGTGGTGGCTGGATGGTAGGGGTGTCAGTGGTATCCTGGGTGGGGCTGCTGGAGGGTGACAGCCCAGGACTGTGTGACGGCCCTGGGTAATCCTCACTGTCCATACATCCCTCTCCAGTCTCCTGAATTGGGACTCTGTCTTCGTGTGGGGGTACTGATACTCCTTGGCCTTTCTGTCGGAGTGACATGGGTGGTGGTGCCTGTGGGGGGGAATGGACATATATGTTACATGTACTAATTCGAATAAGGATGTACAGCTCTGCCCTATTTTGTGCTGTTTATTCCCCTGTCGGGCCATGCAGGAGGCTATTGTGGTGTTGTCCTTACATTTTGCATGGGATTTCGAGGTGGATTGTGGGTGCAGTAGTGCCATTGTGATTCCTTGCAGGGGGAGGTGACTGTGCACAGGGGGAGGGATGTGGGCCTGTTAGTGGGTTTGTGGGCATACAGGGTGACTGGATGTAGGTATTGTGGCCGCAGTGGTCCTGGTGGTAGTTGGAGGGGTGGGGTGGTTCATGCATTACAGGTGTGGTGGATATGAAATAATTGTAGATGACATACCCGAGTCTAGTCCTACAGTGAGTTCAGTGAGGCCCTCAGGGTGCAGGATAGCCAGTACCTTCTCCTCCCAGTTGGTGTAGTTGGGGGTGTAGGTGGGGGTCCTCCCCCAGTCTTCTGGACTACAATGTTGTGCCTGGATGCCATTGACCTCACCTTCCCACACAGGTTGTTCCATCTCTTGCGGATGTCATCCCTTGTGCGTGGCAGGTTTCCCACTGCATTAACCTTGTTTACAATCGTCTGCCATAACTCCATCTTCCTGGCGATGGGTGTGTGCTGGACCTGTGCCCTGAAGATTTGTGGCTCGACTTTCAGTATTTCATCCACCATGGTCCTTAGCTCCCTATCTGTGAAGCGTGGGTGCTTAGGGGGTGCCATGGTGTGTGTTATGGGCGTGGTGTTCTGGGTGTATTGGTGAGGGTGCTTTTGTGTTTCTGTGTGTGTGCCTTTTGTTGTGTACAGTGTATGCGTGTAGTGTTCTCAATATCTGTCGTGCACTTGGCGTTGCTAAAGATTGTTGCGGTGTGTATATGGGTGTTTCATAGTGTTGTGGATGTGTGTCAGGTGTGTGGGTTTCAAACTTGCCAATGTGTGCATTTCTTGCTGTTGGGTCCCATTGCTGGCCGTGGTGGTCCATACCACCAATGGTCGTTCGACATCCACTATCGTCCACGGTGATTTGTGCATCATTACTTGGTGGGCAGAGGATTTGTCTGCTTGGCGGTGGCGGGGTGGGGTGTACAACCTTTCTGCATCAAGGACTCTGATGGTTGCTGGAGGTTGCTGAATTTTTGGAGGTTTCTGTTTTTGGCATCATTATATGGTGGTGTGCTGTTCACCGCCAATGGCGGTCTTCTCCTCACCGTCGCCACGGCGGTCAGAGGTGTTTCCCACCATGTTCATAATGAATAAACTCTGGAAGATCGAGACTTGCTTGAGGGCCCCGTCTCTTGGGAGGAACATCAAACCTCGATAAGAGAATTGGCCTTGAGTAAAGATGTTGGGGTGTATAAAATGCAGATGGAATTTTATAAGACCTTCTCTTTGCAGTTAAGGGAAGACCTGTTGTCCACTTTTGTGCAAATCCAGAAAGGGCAGCGAGTTCCTGATTCGTGGCTTATAGCTAATATTGTGGTGTATCCAAAAAAAGGCAACCCACCTCAAGAGCCAGGGTCTTACCTGCCGATAACGTTAATCAATAGCGTTGCAAAGATATATGTTAAGGTGCTTGCCACACGTCTCAGTTCAGTGATTGGAAAGATTGTATCTCCCAGATAGCACAGGTTTATACCTGGAAGGGGAACTACAGGTCACATTTGTCATGTTATCACACTGTTTGATGCTGCTTTGGGTGACAGGAGCTTTATGGGTTTGATTTTATTAGATACTGAAAAGGCGTTTGGTAGGGTTTCCTGGAAATACCTATAGAATGTGATGGGTCAGTTTGGGATAAGTTCAGGAAATATCAATGCAATAAGGTCATCATATCAGAAACCCATTGCCCGTATCTAGCTGATGGGTGCTCAGTCGGAGGAGATACAAATACTAGGCAAAGGTGCCCATGCTCCCCTCTGCTCTTTGCTCTGTATATTAACCCTTTGATATTGAAATTAGACTCAAACCCCCTGGTAACACTTATGCGCCATCAGGGAGTGGATGCTAAAGTACGGACCCATGATGACTATATTATTATAGCCACACCTGTCCCGGAGATGGCCATTACGGAGAACAAAAAAGAGGCTCAGGAATTTGGGCATTTTTCTGGGTTTCTTCTTAATCACAGCAAAATGCAGGTGGTCCTGATTAAGTATATTTCATATGAGGACAGAAGGGTAGTTGAGAAGGCAGTTTATCTTGGGATTAATATGGCAATTGAACTGGACTCACTTGTTGAAATTAATTTAGCCCCTATCATTGATAAAGCCAGGAAGGACCTGCAGAGAATAGACAATTTACATCTATTTATAGTGAGATGGTGCAATGTCATCAAAATGAGCATTTTGCCAAAATTGCTATTTTTATTCTGGGCTATTCCTCTAGAATTCAATATTTATTTGCTTACAGCTATCAACAACATGGCTACATGCCTTATCTGGGGTCATTCAACAGCTAGGCGGGCTCTTAAATATCTAACTCTCCCCAGAGACAGGTTGGTGAGCAGTCCCAGATTTTATACTCTACCTTTGGGCAGCAGCCTTTCAGTAGAAGTGCATCTTAGTCAGGGGGAATCGATAGGCTAAGGCGGTGGAAGAGATTCCTCCGATCTTCCAACTACTTCCTGGGGAAGAAGCCTATGGCTGTCTTTTACGACAGGTAGAACCCAGCTATTTTACAAAAATATGATTTCAGACTTTACAAGGAGTGTTTAAGGTACAGCAGTCACTACAGAAAAAGATATGGCTAGGGTGAGTTCACCATTACAAAACGATTTACAGAAACCCATTGTTTCTGGATACCTTTAGGGGCCACCTTGTGACAGGTTGGATAAACCAAGGGCTCGGGAGACTAAGTGATTCTTTTTCTTCTGAAGGGATAGTCTCTTTTGAGGAATTATACTCTAATCACGATTCCCTAGAAGGACTTTTTTAAGTATATTCAAATTTAGGACTTCCTAGCTAAGAAGGCCGGGGGTCCGCAGGGGTTTAGGAAAGTGTACATGTTGGAAAGATTAGTGGGGAGTGAATTCTGCACTACAAGTCAGCTACTTAAAGATCTAATTCATTACTTCAAGATTGTATGGGAAAGCAAGCTGAAAGGTGCCGGATTAAGTTAGGCTCTTTAGATTGTTTTTTCAGGGATTCACTGGAATTAGCACAAACTATACTAGTCTCGGCCAATCTGAAGGCCCAACATTATAAAACCATTTATGACTTGTATTACATACAGGGGAAATTGCCAGTTGGGGAAGGGCAACCAGTACCTCATACCTACGGTGTCAGTAGACTACGGCAGACATTACCCACATGTTTTATTTAACTGTCCCAAACCAGAATTATTCTGGAAGGAATTCACAAAGTTTCTCGCAATCTCCCTAAAAATAAAGGTAATTTTCTCCCCTTGCTCATCTTGCTTAGGGTACAAGAGAAAGCAGGTCTTGTTTAGGCCTAGGCAGAGTTCGAGGAGTTCTGCTATGCGGAACTCTGTGAAGTACTGAAAAAACTCTGCGGCGCTTTGCAGAGTTCCGTGATTGGTGGAGTTTGGGTAAGTGGTGCTGTTTGCACTGATTTTCAGCACCAGGAGTTTCTCCTGTGCTGTAAAATCAGCATGTACGGCATCACACTGAGTACCAGAGGGCACTAACTTCTTTCTGCCACTCGAGTATATTTTGTACTTGAGTGGCAGCTTCCTCAGCGCAAGTGGCAGCTTTCTCAATGCAGGCGGGTGTGACCTGCTGCGACCGCCTACGTTCAGAAATCTCGCTTTCACTTGCCAACAGAGCGATATCTCTCACTTGTCTACTTAAAGTTGGCTAGTCGCGCAAGAGTAAAATCTCCGCTCCGCATCACTTAGCGGAGTTTTTTGGAACTCCACGCTCCGGGTGGAGCACGGAGTGGGCAAAACTCCACGAACTCCACCAGCGGAGCAGAATTCTGCACCCACCCCTAATCTTGGTGCCACAGAGCAGTTCATATTTATCACTATGTCTTATCTATCGATCACCTCGGCTTGGCTAGATAGTACCCCCCAATGGTGTAGCACTGGCTGGCCTGCTTGTTAAATATTTTTAATCTGGAAAACAAATCGTACTCAAGAAAGAGCTAGAAGGCTAGCCTAAGGGGAAACAGGTCTGGGCTCATGTTATTGAATGGTCATGCAACCAAGTTTCCGATCCTAGTCTTTAAGGTATAATGATGGATCTATAATTTGAGCGTATGGTGAGATATTTATATAATAATATTATATGATGAGAGGGACAGTAATCGTTTTCTACTTTGCTGATTGTGATTGTAATATGATTAATTAATTTTTGATAGCTAGAGGTAAAGATGTTACTTTGGCTAAGTTGTGTTATATTTCTTGAGGCAATGTTGCAAAAGCTTCCTCTGATGTTGTCCTGTCTTGCGGCTTTGCATAAAAATGTTAAAAATACATTTAAAGGAAAAGGAATATGGGGACCACCACTGAGTCATTACTGGAAGCCTGGGACCCCAGGTTAAGCAATTTTAATGATGTGAACCTCAAAACTATACATGAGAATACAGAAGCAAGTATTCAAATAAATACATACATGATTAAGTATGTTATTGATTCACACACAGATATAAAAAACTCAAGATGTTCATTTTAATGGGAAGAGTTTTTTTTTTTCTAAACTCAACTGGGACTACCCATTTCCCATACTATTTTCTGTTTGATGCATTTGCACTGCTCCCATGAATCAGTCTGAGGACACAAATCTAAGATTCTTTCACATTTGCAGAATGATTTATACATTTTATTTGTTTATTTATATGAACTTTATTAATTTGTTAATATCATTTAATTTTCCAAGCAGTCGCGGACTCCCTGAGTAGGTGTTGTGGACCCTCACTGGTACCCGAACTGCAAGTTAAGAATTGTTGGTCAAAGCAGTTTCTTCAAAACAGACAACTTCATTCAAAAGAGACTTATCTCAATGCAGTTTTTTACAATGCACTGTGATCATCCTCAAGCTTTATTGAGCAAGAAATTCTTATTCAACTCACAACACAAGGAGCATTTGACAAAATTGTAACAAACTGCCTACCTCATTATTATTAATGTGGAATCAGCTTGCAACTTATTATTATCATCAACAAAATGCCTGTATTTCAATACTTCCCCCTTTAAGTGACAAATGTCACAACAACACAAAAACTGACACACTGGAATGCGACATCGGAGAGTCCATGAGTTGGTAAATGATCCTGCTGTCTAATCCTCTCGGTGTCCCTGGCCTGGACAAGCAAAGATTGACAGCTAACACTTTATTCCTCAAGTGGAAGAGTGATTAGTGAATGAGTGAAATCTTCTGTAGTATCTGAGCTAGAAAAGTGATTCAGATCTTTCGTACATAGCAAGCTATGGCCTTTTAGTTCCTGAATTTCGTTTTTGAAAGTTTAAGAATTACGTTGCTACATATGCTGCATGATGCCACAGCAAAATTATTTCCAAACTCTTATACCTAACATTCTAAAAAGTAGGGCTCGAATTAGCTTTGATAAAACTTAGACCCTTATTTCAGTTGAAATATCTTAACTGAAGAATGTATGTGCCTTGTACTAGATGAAATCGATGATGAGAAAGTCTGCATCTTCTTCACAGTAGATGTGATTAGCTACATGTAGTGCAAACTTCCTTCTCAACCAGAAGACAAAATAGATGGATAGACAAAATATTTTCTAACAAAAATATTGTGTATAAATATAATTCACAAAAATATCGCCCGATTAGACTTAAATATAGAACTCATATCCAATGGGACATTATTTTTTATACACAATTTTTAGGAAACACAAACATTGAAGTGCTTTACATGAGCTTTAGAACAAGCTACTCAATTAATATATTACACAATTTTGTTAAGGCTATTCCAGTGTGGGTCATGCTAGTTCTCTATATGCTGGCCCAGCACTATTTACTTTGGGCATTATTCACAGTGACCTTGAATTGATTACTAACTAGAAACTGCATTTTATCAGGGGTTTTCACTGTTCATGCCTATGTATGAAAAGCATTTGTATGTTTGATGTTGGGGACACTTTTCCAGTGACAGCTGCTGGCTGAAGTACCTGTAATGTCATCGCTGCAATGTTAGAACTGGAGCTGAGGAGGAAGAAGAGAGAGGAGACAGAAACTGTTCAACATGGAGTGGTCCACAGTACTGAAGGCTGCTGACAGATTTAAGAGTAGGAGTAAAGTTGGGTCTTGGCAATGGCAATAATAGTGTGGTGAATGCGGAGAAGCTCCCATGCGGGCTACTACACTATCACATGTTGTAACCTGGAGGACAGAATGTAGTGACGGCGGGAGGATGTCAGAAGGAAGATGGGGACGGAGGCTGTTGGAGACGGTTGGAGGAAGTATGCGAGGCAGAGCGTTAGATGCTGTATCCTGTTGAAGATTGGAATAAAGACTTATCTAAAGCAATCCCCGCGTCTTTATAAGTAACAGGCCTGTGGCTGTGTCTCATCCTTCGTGGCCCAGATCTCCTATAAGATTGTCAATAAAACTGGATTTGTTCCGAACATTGTGTGAAATCTAGGTGCTAGCAATGCAGGAGCTATAGGGTATCGAGATAACTGGTGCATCACTTCACAAGGTCTATTTTCTTGATCTTGGATTAGGGAGCGAGTAGAGTGATTGGACAGAGGTTATTCAGTCTACAGGGTCAAGACCAGGTTCTACCTTCTCCTTTCTTACATATACATCTGCAACAATATTGGAGGCAACGAAGGTAATAATGAAGTTGGATATCTTGGAATAAATTGCAGGTCCCAGTGTTTGTAAGAAAGCAATATGGCCTAAATTATTGAGAGAATCCTCTTGATTTTCTTCAGTACCTGATGAACCTCTACTTCATTTATTACCAGAAGAGACAGGACATTAAGGGGCAGATTTATGAAAAATGAAATGGCACTTAGCGCATCACCACGTTTCTTGTGCCCCTTAGCGCCCCCCTAAGGCCACCATGTGTGCGCTGTATTTAATATACAGCGCACCATGGCAGTAGTTAGGGAACTAGCATCAGAATTTTTTATGCTTGTTCGGTGCTTTTCAGGATTAGCATCAAAAAGTTTGATGCTAATCCTTCAAAGCACCCAGAGGCCCATTGAAATGGGAGCCTCCTTTTAACACCTGCTCTGAGCAGGCGCTAAAAGTGCAGAAAAAAATGACGCAAAGACATGTCTTAGATTTCTTTGCGCCATTTTTTCTGTCCCCCTAATGGGGGAATGCCACCTTTGCATACATTATTCCTGGCACAGGCATAATGTAGCACAAATGGTTACAAGGTTGCGCAATGCATTAGAACGGTGATTTTGACCTCGTTGGGACACATTAGCGTAAAAACAATTACGCTAATGCGGTGCAAGGAGGCGCTAGGGGCTCTTAAATTTGCCCCGAAGTATATTCTGTCTATGACAAGACAGACTGACTGAAATATCCTACTTTCCCCTATGAAGTATAGACTTGTAGTGCTTGAATTGAGATTTAAATACAGCACATTACTCATCCATATAATGGCTTAATAAGTTATGATCTGCCTGCCATGTTTGTAAGGCTCTACAACTGGAGTTAATGTATAAAGAATGTGTTGAAATATTTACCCACAGAAGAGGGAGAAGACCAAGAGACAAGGGTAGTGTAGTGATCAATTATAAGATCAATTAATCTGTAAAAGGAAGCAACCACCTCACGCACATTCCTTAATTCTTTTGTGACACAATAGTTCTGTTAAATATATATGGTAAGAACAGACTCAGCATCAAAATAGCACCACTTCCTGTGGATGATTTTACAAGCAGACAGTGAGGAGAATGCTTAATTTTAGAATGTAGCATAATACAGAAGATCAGGTAGTGATCAATTCAAGTCAAAGCCTGCAGAACCAGGTTGAAAGTAGCACAATGGGCAGAAATCACTTAATTTCAATGTGCAATCAACTCGAATGCATCATTTCTTCAATGTGAGAAACAATAAAGTAACTCAAAGTGCCTTAACACCAACTTTAACCTAAACTGACTGTTCAGGTAAATTTTGAGTGTTTTTTATTTAAAAAGAAATATATTTGTTATTGATCTAGCTTACATAGAGTAAATGCCATACAGTGTAAAATCCCTCTTCCTGTCGTGAAAATCTTTTGCCATTTTGATTTTGACGGGGAAACATCACTCTTCCTCTGTCTTCAATCTCTGCTGCATCATTGAAAGCTGAAATCTATACTCTTTTTGTAAGATCAGGTAAGTTCAGTGCAGTTCTTTGCAAAATGGTTTTGTAGTCAGGCACCACCACTTGTGTTCCTTTTATTTCATTTTGTTTGTTTATTGATCATGGCTTGGAGATTAAGTTAAGGAAGGTGAAGACAAGCCCATGTGAGATTAAAGGATAATGGACATGGACAGTGGAGGCCTGAGGTTAATAATAATTCCTTAGATTCCTTGTGTTTTCCTGGATGTTGTCCAGATTTGACTTCATAATGTGGTGTGCCTTAGATTTTGCGGCCTAGTGTGCTTGAAGGCTTGGATGTATTGTTGATGCAATTTTCAAATTCTCATTGGTTTATTATTTAGGGGCATATTGCTGGCCTTGAATTCATGCTAAATGTAGGGTGGTTTTGTCTGCATGTGCCTGTTGGAGGTTAGTGCTGGGGTGGCTTTATTGTCCAGGCCCATGTAGCCAGGTTTTGTCTTTACTTTCTCATGTGATTGTCCATCGTGTGTGTGTGTGTGTATGTGTGTTTGTGTAGGAGGTTGGATAATTGTTTGTTTTCAACTTTTAAACATATTTTGTGTTGGAGTAATTGTTGCCTTGTGTGTTTTTGTGTTTGGGGCATTTTAAAGTTTATTTTAATCTTTTTCCACTGTTTCCATTTTGCTGTGCTGCAATTATATTTTTTTTTTGACTGACTTTTCTCATACAGTATTGCTGCTGCTTTACTTGTGGTGTACTAAATGCCCACACATAGGACCAGTCACATTGTGCGTGCATGTTTCTGCAATCCTTTCCCTTCAATTCTGTAGTGGGTGGAGGTGAGGAATGAGCCCCAGCTAGGGTAGGATAGGTATGTTCTCTTGTTTCCCTTGTCTCTACCATTTTTTCGAGCCAGTGTGTGTGGTGGACATTTTGTTCTCCATCCCTCCTTCTATGCTGGCCATGTGGTAAGTGATACCACGTGGAGGAGCCAATGTGTGTTTCTAAATGTTATATATATTTTACTCCACATTTAACAATTGTTTTCAGAGAACAATAATATTTGAAGCAGTCCATTTCCTTTTTGTTAAATTTTCCCTAATACATTTCTGCTGATATAAGTATTTGTGTTTATAGCTAATGTTAATTGTAATACCCTGTCACACACCTTAATTAATTTATTCAAATTTTGCCTGCCACACATGTACACTTGAGGGAAGATGGATAACTATCTATTTGATTTTTGACTGTCTCCCCTAGGGGTACCATGGGCCCTGGATGAACACCAACTATTGTTTTTCGAAATGTAAGTGATTGTTAAGTACACCCATGTTTCCCATAAGGGTCGCAAGGGCCATAAAGTAAAAATTACTTTTACTTGTATTAATTTAACAGACTTGTGCCTCCCCCTGCCTTCCATTGAAAGCCCATGGGCCCTGGAGGGACACCAGATATTTTTACATTAATATATTTAAATTGTGCCTGTCTTCCTTGCCTCCTATAGGGGTCTGATTGTTCCTCAAGGGACTTTTTATCTATTGTTTTTATTAATTTATTAGGTGTTTATAATATTAGAATGATGATGATTGTAGGTATGGCATGAATTGCTTGACAGGAGTTACCAAGCCTCACTCTCTTCTTTCCTTCTTTCATTGCTTGCAGGTACACAATAATATACTAACTGTGACAGGGAGAGGTCTGTGAATTAGCCAACACCAGAATACAGGAACTCATACAAGAAGTAAAGAAGATGGCCCCAGTGGTGGAGGTTCATTCTAAGAAAGTGGCCAATGAGAAGAAGAAGTCTGTTGCCACCTTTGGCATCAAACCCTCATAATTTTCCCGTCTTTGCAGAGTATCTGCTACTCCTGCTTTTGGGAAGGATGAGGCTGGGAGGAAGATTACTCCTGAATCAACCATGGCACCCACACCAAAACTGAAGCTTATGTCTCTCAGTGCTGTAGCGACTGCAGTCATGGCTGAAAGCAATGAGTCTGAAATCAGTTTGTCCCAGCAGAAAACCAAATATTCTGAACAGGAAACTCAACAGCAACCACAGTCTGCTACACCTGATTTTTCGGAGGGAGGAGCCGAGAGAGACGTTGAGTTTACTGCTGAACAAGATGTTGTTGTGATTGTTCTTCTATTAGACACATCGGGGCATATTTATGAAAAGTGGCGTATCATGTCATGAAGCGCCACTTTTTTTGTGCCCCATTGTGCCCCCCTAACGCCACCATATGTGCACCGTATTTATGATACGGTGCATCCTGGTGTACGTTAGAGAATTAGCATGAAAAATGTTGACGCTAGTTTGGTGCTTTGTAGGATTAGTGCCAAAAATATTGACGCTAATCCTGCAAAGTGAAAGAAGGCCCATTGAAAAGAATGGGAGCATCATTTTAATGCCTGCCTTAGGCAGGCGCTAAAATTGACACTAAAAATGGCGCAGTGGAATCTCGGAGATTCCACTGTGCCATTTTTCTGGGCCTCCTAATGCCGGAACTCCCCCTTTGCATATATTATGCCTGGCGCAGGCATAATGTGGCGCAAGGTTTTACAAAGTGGGGTAATGTGTTCATTGTGTCACTTTGTAAATATGGTGCAGCGTTTTTGACAACCTAACGCCACATTAGCGTAAAACAAATTATGCTAATGTGATGCAAGGTGGCACAAGGGGCTCATAAATATTCCCCATCATCTTTACAATCGCCTGAAAGTAATGAAAGAGCATTCCCACATTTTGCCACAAGCGACAAGGTAAAGCAAAGGTTCCTGAAGGCCTAGTAGGTTATTTGTTGTGCGGAGAGGGACACAGAGGAAGTGCAGAACACCTCTATTCAACCTGCTTCAAGCTAAATATTACCTGCTTCCACCTTTTCAAGAACGCATAAAACTGCAACCAACTCTATCCTTACTGCAGTCACAGCTCACTCTATATAAAGACAAATATAGCCTCCAAGCACCACCTTAAGTTCCTCATGCTTTAGCTCCTCTCTGGTTTGGGACTTATTCAAACTTAGGTCATATGAGAAGCACATTGCAGAACAGTTTTGCTCTAAACCAGTATGTCGTGATAAGCCAGGTGGACATTAAGAAGAAAAGGCCAACTGGCCCAACTAAAAAATCAACAGGCAATAGAGTGGAAAAAGCACTTCAGAAACATACCTGCTGGTGAGAGAGAAGAAGAAGTTGAACTGATAGAAGGAGGTTATGGTGAGGAAGAAGGTGTAATTTTGTGAAGCAACCCTATAACCTTTGCTTATAGTGTACAGTCATCACCTCAAGCAGTGGCAGCACAGCAAAAGGAAAAGAGTGATACAGTCACTCTAAATTGCCCAAGCACCTTACCCATTTGTCACTTGTGGAAATATTCTCTCAAATAAAAAAGTCAAAACAACCCACTGCAAGTTTATGTTCAGAAAGGAGTATGAAAATGTTCATTTATACAATGGGAAGCTGGCCAATTGTTAACGGTTGACCTCCTGGCTTTTTCTTTGGTGGAAGGAGAGGAGAGACTCTCTGTCCAAAATGGAATGATCCAAAGCAGTTCTATTTTTTCACAGTGGCTGTGCCAGTGCTGCTAGTGGCTGACGATGCAATGCAGGAAAGTTCAGTTCAGTTCTTCACCTCACCTTCATTGAGACAGGCTTCCCACTCCCTCTGCCCTTCCTCCTCAACTGCAGGAACCTGGACCCTTGTTCCAGACTCCTGGCTCTCCTGACTTCTTCACAGGCTTTTAGGGCCCTTGTGGCCATGCACCCCCACAGGGACAAACCAAACACTTCAGCATGGGTGCCCTTTTCACCTCTTCCCAGGCAAAGTTTTCAAGAACATTGCCCAACAGACAATCCACTCATATGGCAGGGCTGAGTTACCGCCCGTAACCTCACTCTATTCTAAAATGACCATTGCCATGGGATGAAACTTCACCTCATTATCAGAACTGACTACCCTTTGGAGAACATCTGGAATGATCTTCTCTGGGGGACACTAAGACCCTCATTACCACACTGGCGGTCAGTGATATAGCGGCAGTAATACCGCAAACAGGCCGGCGGTAATAAATATGAAATTATGACCATGGCAGAAACTGCTCAGACAGACAGCCACTTTAACACACCGACCGCCAGGGCGGATTCAACAAGCACCACGGCGGTACCTGCCAACAGCCAGGCGGAAGACAATGTTCCGGCCACTGTATTATGAGAGGCCAATCCGCCACCTTTTCCGGGGCGGTACCAACGACATCAAAAGCCTGGCGGAAACAATTCACAGAAGGGAAACGACTCACCTCTGGAGACTCAAGGAAGAACCACACCACCATGGAACCCAAGTTGCATGTGTTCCCCATGCTCTTCTACGTACTGCTCCACTATGAACACCAACGCCGGCGAAGACGACCACGATGAATACTACAGCCTAGCACACAGGGGAGGGAGGGAGTGACACACACACACACACACACACACGCAACACCCCCACCCCCAACACCATACACACACCAGATGCAGTAACATTACAAATTCACCCCATACCCCTCAGGAATAATGAAAGGATAAATTAATTGAATATAGTGAATGTAATACTATAAAATAGTACATATACATGCATCCCAAACAACATGATACACATATTTACAAATGTAGGGACACTGCCCAGTCCTCAATGTCAGTGGGCCACCAGGCCCCACCTCACTCCTGCAGCAACAGAGAGAACACTGCAGGGGAATCAGGTCGAAAATAGCCAGGCACCTCAGGGGGACGGGGAACGGGGGGGCACCTCAGCTGGAAGATGGTACAATACCACTGGTCCTGGAGGGGGCAACATGCCCATTTCTCTGTTCTAGGGAGTGCAAGGTCACAGTCTCTCAAGTGGGTGACTTGCCCACTGGCTCTGGAGGGGGCAACATGCCCTGTGCTTCATCCTGGGGAGTGCAAGGCCACAGTCTCTCAAGTGGGTGACTTGCCCACCGGCTCTGGAGGAGGCAACATGCCTTGTGCTTCATCCTGGGGAGTGCAAGGAAACAGTCTCTCAAGTGGGTGAATTGCCCACTGGTTCTGGAGGGGGCAACATGCCGTGTGCTCTGTCCTGGGGAGGGATAGGCCACAGTCTTTCGAGTAGATGGCTTCTCCACTGGTTCTGGAGGAGGCATTGTGCCCAGTGATCTTCATCCTTGTGGAGGATGGGGTGAGTGGATGGCTTCTCCACTGGTTCTGGAGAGGGCATTGTGTCCAGTGAGCTTCATCCTGGGGAGGATGGGGTGAGTGGATGGCTACTTCCACTGGTTCTGGAGGGGGCATTGTGCCCAGTGAGCTTCATCCTGGGGAGGATGGGGTGAGTGGATGGCTACTTCCACTGGTTCTGGAGGGGGCATTGTGCCCAGTGTTGCTGATCTTGGGGAGTGCAAGGTCACAGTCTCTCAGCTGGATGTCATACCCACAGGATTAGCAGGGACCAGGCCGCACAATAGCCCATGGAGGCAGGACTACACACTGTCCGCCGGCGGTGACGGCTGTTCAGTGGTGGAAGTGGTGGTGCTGCTGCTGGTAGTGGTAGGGGGAGGCTCCAGCCCTTCCCCTGCAGCCTCGGATGGCTGCCCACTGGGGCTGCTGCTGGTGGAAGTTATGGGGGGAGGCTCCAGCCCATCCCCTGCAGCCACAGATGGCTTCCCACTGGGGCTGCTGCTGCCGGTGGTGGTGCAGGTGGCGGTACTGACAGTGGTGGGGGGAGACTCCAGCCCTTCCCCTGCAGCCTCGGATGGCTGCCCACTGGGGCTGCTGCTGCTGGTGGCAGTGCTGGCAGTGGTGGTGGAGGCTCCAGCCCTTCCCTTGCAGCCTCGGATGGCTGGCCACTGGGGCTGCTGCTGCTGGTGGCGGTGCTGGTGGTGGTGCTGGCAGTGGTGTGGGGAGGCTCCAGCCTTTCCCCTGCAGCCTCGGACGGTCGCCCACTGGGGCTGCTGCTGCTGGTGGCAGTGCTGGTGGCGGTGCTAGTGGCGGTGCTGGCAGTGGTGGGGGGAGGCTCCAGCCCTTCCCCTGCAGCCTCAGATGGCTGTCCTCTGGGGCTGCTGCTGCTGGTGGTGGTGCTGGCAGTGGTGGGGGGAGGCTTCAGTCCTTCCCCTGCAGCCACGGACGGCTGCCCACTGGGGCTGCTGCTGCTGGTGGCGGCGGTGCAGGTGGCGGTGCTGGTAGTGGTGGGGGAGGCTGCAGCGCCCTTCCCCTGCAGCCTCGGATGGCTGCCCACTGGGGCTGCTGCTGCTGCTGGTGGCAGTGCTGGCAGTGGTAGGCTCCAGCCCTTCCCCTGCAGCCTCGGATGGCTGCCCACTGGGGCTGCTGCTGCTGTTGACGGTGCTGGTGGCGGTGCTGGCAGTGGTGTGGGGAGGCTCCAGCCCTTCCCCTGCAGCCTTGGCCGGATGCACCACCATGGTTGGTAGTGGGGGCTCCGACTGAGTCCCTTTACCAGGGCCCTTGTCTCTACTGCCTGCTGTTGTAGGCCCCTTGCCCTTCCTTCCTGCAGCTGGGGCTGCCTTCTTACCCTTCCTTCCTGCAGCTGGGGCTGCCTCCTTGCCCTTCTTTCCTGCAGCTGGGGCTGCCTCCTTGCCCTTCTTTCCTGCAGCTGGGGCCGCCTCCTTGCCCTTCCTACCTGCAGCTGGGGCTGGCTCCCTGCCCTTCCCTAACACACTTAGGGCTGACTTATTGCCCTTCCTTGATGCACTTGGGGCTGGCACCCTTTCCATCTGGCTGGCTGGTGGCCGGGATCCTTTCCCACCTGGAGTAGTTGGGGACACTACTGCACCCATGGACTGGGTGGCTGACGTGCTTGCCTGGGTTTTGACCGCCCTGGCCTGACGTGAGGGATGGGGGGAGGGCTAGAGAAGAGGTCAATGGTGGCGAGGAAAAGCTTCTTAGGGACATTTGCGTGGGGAGAGGGAGAAGGTTTGGGAGTGGAGGAAGAGGGAGTGGTTGTAGACGGTGTCTGTCTGCTGTTTTTGCGTGCAGGTGCATGGGCTGGATGCTGTAGTGAGGTGGTTGGCTATTGGGTGTCTGAGTGCTTGCGTTTGTGTACTTTGGGAGGAGGGGGCACAGACACAGTCGGAGGGGACACAGGGGACGTGTGCATGGATGTGGGGGTGGTGACTGCCAGTGAGGGATGTGCACTGATAGGAGTGCTGGTGATGGAGGTAGTGGATGAGGATGTAGTGCATGCAGGTGTGAGTGTAGACGCAACTGGGAGGGAGGTGGAGGACGAGGAGGGGGACAGTGGAGGCAGTGGATGTTAGTATGTCTGATTCTAGATGGTGTTTGTGTGAGTGCCTATGGGATGAAGTGTGGTGCTTGAGTTTGCCATGTCCACTCTTGTGTGTTGTCCTGGATGCCTGCTTGTCTGTATGTGTGCCTGGGATGGGTTGGGGTTGAGGAGAATGGGATTGGGTAGAGGAAGTTGGAGGGTGGAGTCTGGAAACAGGGACAATGGCTGCCATCAGAGAGGAGGCCAGAGCCTGGATTGATCTCTGTTGGGCCGCCAAGCCAGTGTGAATGCCCTCCAGGAATGCATTTGGCTGTTGCATTTGGGCTGCCACCCCCTGGATGGCATTCACAATGGTTGACTGCCCAACAGACATGGATCTCAGGAGGTCAATAGCCTCCTCACTCAGGGCAGCAGGGCTAACTGGGGCAGGGCCTGAGATGCCTGGGGCGAAAGAGATGCCCACCCTCCTGGGTGAGCGGGCATGGGTAACTCGATGAGGGGGTGTTAGGAGGGTGGTGCTGATATAGGGGTGGCGGCTGCACCTGTAGTTGGGGTGGGCATAGAGGTGTCTGCCACCACCAGGGAACTCGATCTGAGGCAGTATCCGTGTCCGAACTGTCCCCTCCTGTCTCCACCGTGGTGCTCCCCTCGCCCTCTGTTCCACTGGTGCCCTCACTGTCGGTGGACTCCGCCTCCTGGGACCTGTGGGATGCAGCTCCCTCCATCGCCGGTGCCTCAGCTCCTCCACCAGATGATGCTAATGCACAACATTGGACCTGCACTGCAATGCTGGCCTGGCCTAGGGGCACCCACAAGGCCCACACCCCTCACCCGGATACCACCCCACCAGGCTCAAGTTGTATCTTAGGGCGCTGTCACTCCATTGAACTTTGAAATTTTATTTTTTGGAATATACCACTTTTTTTCTCAAATCAAAGTGTGTCAATTTGGAAGCTAAAACTTCGTCGAACTTTGAAACCTAAATATTGGAACATACCATTTCTTTTTCAATTAAAGTGCACTTGAATTGGACATAAGAGACTTAGCTCGTTTCTTTCCTTCATTTGAAACATTATAACCAACAATATGATATCTCAATTGTGGGAACTTACCATTTAGCTACTAGTGTTCCTTGCCAAGGGAGGACTAGGGCCCATGTCCTCCGGTTCAAGCTCCCACAGCACAGTTAATTAGGCATTTTATACAGGAAGTTATCCAGTTTGGACCCTCCCTTCTTTTTGGATGTAACAGATAGAAAATGGTGGTCATGTCCATGGCTGTGCGTACCATCACCACCGGCATACATCACAATTGCCCATTGTAACCCATAGGGCCCAATATAAACCAATGAGGATTTGCACAGCGGTTCTCGACCGTTTCCCGCAATGGTGCACAACATCAGGGGAATTACTTAATTTCCACCTGTCCCTCCATACAGGACAGGCAGACGCCATTTCAGGGGGGCAGGCCATGGATCCTAACTGCGTCACAGTACACAAATACACATTAGGGACATATCTCACAACGTTAATGTAACAATCACAAAATGCATTACTCATCCTTTGCCCCATAGATTGCTACTGCAGTGGATGAATAGTAGATGGAGACATCCCCCTGTATACAGACCCCTTGGCAACTATGGAGGACAGGCACATTCTCCTCACCTATAGACTTGACAGGACCACAATCACTGAGATGTGTGCCCGATTGGAGCCTGACCTAATCTCTTCTATCCGTCACCCCACCGGGATCCCCTCTCTTGTGCAAGTGCTATCAGTGCTCCATTTCCTGGCAACTGGCTCCTTCAAAGTGACAGTGGGCTTGGCAGCAGGAATGCCACATCCTATGTTCTCAATAGTGCTGACCAGAGTGTTGTCTGCCCTGATAAAACACATGTGCAGCTACATCGTTTTCCCCCAGGTGGAGGATTTGGCCATAGTGAAAGCTGATTTCTATGCTATGGGACATATCCCCAACATTTTTGGGTCTATTGATGGAACACATATCGCATTTGTCCCTCCCTCGGCGAAATGAACAGGTGTTCAGAAATCGAAAGAGCTTTCACTCCATGAATGTGCAAATGGTGTGCCTGGCGGTCCAGTACATCTCACACGTCAATGCAACGTATCCTGGGTCTGTGCATGATGCCTTTATCCTGAGGAATAGCAGCATCCCAAATGTGATGGCTCAACTCCAGAGGCACAGGGTGTGGCTAATAGGTGTGCCCTGATTCCCACTCAGTATATGTATGAGTATGGTGTGGGCCCTAAGGGTTAGTGTGTGGCTAACAGTTGTCCCTAGATATTAGAAGGTGACTCCAGTTACCCCAATCTCTCATGCTACTAACCCATGTAAGGAATCCCAGGACAAGGGCAGAGGAACGTTACAATGAGGCACATGGCCGAACAAGAAGAATTATAGAGGAACTTTGGCCTCCTGAAAGCCAGGTTTTGTTGCCTCCATCTAACTGGTGGATCCCCGTGCTACTCACCCAAGAAGGTCTGCCAGATCATGTTGGCATTCTGCATGTTGCACGACCTTGCCTTGCATCGCCATGTGCTTTTTCTGCAGGAGGAGGAGGCTGAAGATGGCCGTGTGGCAGCAGTGGACCCTGTGGACAGTGAAGATGAGGAGGCAGAGAATGAGGATGAGGACAACAGAAGTGCAATTATTCGTCAATACTTCCAATGAGACACAGGTAAGACAGTGTTGATGCACATATAATTGACGGTATCATGTCACTGTCACTGACAGGCTGTGTATTCCTACTTCATGCCCACTCACTGTACCCTTTGGCATCTCTTTTTGCAGATGTTGGTGCCCCACTATTGCTCCTGGTGTGTACAGTGCAGACAACTACAGGTCTTTCCAATGTAAACATTACTCTGCAGTTGAATTGATTTCTTTGGACCTTTGTTAAATGAATACATTTTAAAATATCTGACATACGCCATACTTGTGTTATATCAAAGTGTGTTTATTCCAGTGCTCTGAAGACGAGGGGGTAGTGCAATGGGCTGGGGTGATGGTGGAGGAAAGTCCAGGATAGAGTCCAGTCTATTTGTATCACAGGTGCATTGTCCAAGGGGGCATAGGAAGGGGAGCAACAGCAGTTTAAGGTGGACAGGGTGACAGAGTGGGACACAAGGGTGACAATCAGGAGAGTCTTATTTTCTGGTGGGGGTCTTGGCAATAGTCTCTGGCTTCTGCCTGGATCGCAGGGAACGTTTGCGGCGTGGTTCTCCTTCTGCAGGGGGAAGGGCGCTGGTGGCCTGTTGGTCCTGTGGCGGGGCCTCCTGTCCATTAGCGGCAGCAGAGGCGGAGGGCTGTTCGGTGGTTTGACTAGTGTCATGGGCCTGGTGGTGTGCGACTGCCTCCCTCGTAGTGTTGGCCATATCTCCCAGCACCCCTGCAATGGTGACCAGGGTGCTGTCCTTCAAGTCCTCCCTGATCCCCAGGTACTGTCCCTCCTGCAGCTGCATGTTCTCCTGCAACTTGCCCAGTATCTGGCCCAGCGTATCCTGGAAATATTGGTATGCTCCCAGGGTCGCAGTGAGTGCCTCCTGGAGGATCGGTTCCCTGAGCCTGTCCTCCCCCAAATGCACAGCAGTCCTTCCAGCTTCCCCGTTGTCCTGTGCCTCTGTCCCCTGGACCATATGCCCTTTGCCACTGACCCCAGGTCCCTGATCGTCCTGTGTTTGTGGGGTGCCCTGGGGTCCCTGGAGTGGTGGACACACTGCTGATTGACGTGTCCTTGGGACAGAGGTATGGGACGGCTGGGTGGGTGCTGTGCTGGTGTTTCCTGAGGGGGGAGGCTCTGTGGTGGTGTGTGACTCTGCCTGGGTAACCAACTGTCTGGAGGTCCCTGATGGGCCAGGTTGGTCATCCAGAACCAGGCGACCAGAGCTGCTGTCATCACTGTGGGCCTCTTCTGGGGGGGGGAGGGGGCTGGATGTTGCTTGCACCTCTTCTCCTGGGACATTGGCTGGGGTACCTGTGGGGATGTAATGGCAGTGTTATTGTTTCTGTGTGTGACATAATGTGCATGGGTGTGTTGCCCTCTATGGTTGTTATTGCCCTGGAAGCTTTGCCTTGTGTGAGTTGTTATTTGGTGGGCCAGGTGATTCTCCTTAGTGTGCATGCTGTGGTGATAGGTGTCTATGCAGGTCTGTGATGGGTGTCCATGCATTGGTGGTGCATGGAGGGCTTGGTATTGGGATGAGTGGGTCGTGATGGTGGGGTATGTGGGAGGTGGTGGAGTGATGGGAGTGAGGGTAGGGGTGGGGGTATGTGATGGCATGCTGGTCGGGGTGATAGTAATAGAGAGTTGACTTACCAGAGTCCAGTCCTCTTCCTACTCCTGCAGGGCCCTCAGGATGCATGATTGCCAAGACTTGCTCCTCCCATGTTGTTAGTTGTGGGGGAAGAGGTGGGGGTTCACCGCCAATCCTCTATACAGCCAGTTAGTGTCTTGCTGCAATGGAGTTACCTTCCTCCGTAGGTCGTTCCACCTCTACCTGATGTCATCCCTTATTCTGGGGTAATGTCCCATGGCGTTGACCCTGTCCACGATTCTCCACCATAGCTCCATCTTCCTGGCAATAGATATCTGCTGCACCTGTGATCCAAATAGCTGTGGCTCTACCCGGATGATTTCTTCCACCATGACCCTTAGCTCCTCCTCAGAGAACCTGGGGTGTCATTGTGGTGCCATGGGTGTGGTGTGATTGGTGTGGGCGTGTAGGGTGATGTGTTGGGGTGTGTGATGTAAGGTGCATGGGTGGTGTATGGGTGATGGTGGTATGTGGCTCTGGTTGTGTGGGTGCTCTTGCTGTCTCTCTCTGGTGGCAATTGTTTGTAGTCGTAAAGGGTTGTGGGTAATGTGAGTGTGTGTTTTATAGTGGTGTGGGTGTGGTGTGTGTATGTGTGTCAGGTGTGTGTAGTTTGAACTGACCAATGTGGTTGTGTTTTGTTTGAGTGTGTGTATTTTGAGTGCGGCGTTATGTACCGCCAATGGTTTACCGCCATTGAATGTCCGCTGCGGTGATTCGTGGGTCATAATGTTGTGGGCGTTGTTCTTTTAGCATAATGGTGTGGGTTTTGCTAACGCCAGTTTATCACTGACTTTTGGGCTGGCGGACCTGTGTGTGGCTGTATTGTGACAGATTGGTATGTGTGTGTCATAATATGGTTGGCGGTTATCCGCCACGGCGCCGTTATGTTGGCGGCAGTCGGCATGGCGGTAAGTGGGATTTACCACCAATCTCATAATGAGGGCCTACATCTTTCTCAATCAATATTTCTGACATTTAGGCCCATCTTCAGCTTCCCTGCTTTACTCATGGCTTTCATCTGCACCACAGTGAGGTTGGTCTGCCAAATCCACCTCCATGTTGCTAAAACAATTTTAAGGTCCAAAAATTTAAATAAAACATAGGGCCTCATTATGGGTTTTGCGGTCCGTGCACAACCATGGCGGCGGCAGTGGTCCAAACGCCATCGACTTGGAGGTCAGACCACTGTATTACGCTGCTGGTGGTCCCATAGAGAAAAGACTGCCTCGATCCGCTAGTGTTGTGTAGCCATTTTTTGCTATAGTTTATACCCGTTATTTTAGCATACTAGGCCTGCCGCTCTGCACTTTAACCTAGATATATTTTATTCAGTTTCATTTTTATTATTTTAACATTTGCGGTATTGTTTTCTTTTCTCTATCTGGCTGTTCTTCGCCTAGGTCAGCACTGAATTCTCAAACAAGACATTCATTTCATTTCTCAAGGCTGCGGTAAGATAGGTTGCTGGCAAAAGTGGTATGCTTTGTCTCCAATGTTCACAGAAACATAGACACTCTTACGTGGGGATCCTTTTTTGAATCATCATCTGTTTTATTTTAAAAACACTACTTTGACCTATGTACATTAGAGGGGGATTACAGCCAGATGACCATGACTGTATGGTGATTGCTTCGTTACAGCTGCTTATGTAGACTACAGGCCTTTTGCTCACATATGAGGGATGATGTCTTAACAGGGGGAACCCGAAAGGCAGAATTAGAGCTTAATATGCTGTGCTCTAACATAGCTTAGGTAGGAAAGATCCCTACAAACCTTAGTGACAGTATGGTAATGTTATTCTTGTGTTTTACTGTCCTTGTCACAATTTTAATCTTATTGTGTTTAATCGTCCTAATTATTGCAATACATGCTTTGTTATCTAAGATGCAGTTATTTAAATAAAACCGTATTGAACTTTATTCTGCCTCTGATTGTCCTTTCATACATGAGACTAATGTAACTGAGAGAAACAGATGAGATCTGAGTGACCACGATTCCCCTGAGGAGTCATGTATGTCATGCGCCTGGTTGTCTAAATCATCCCTGCTCTTTGGGGGAGATGAAGCACTGCTAGTTAGCCAGAACAAACCCGGATTAGGCTGACAGGTGTCACATGGTGCGGGATTAGACTCAGTCCCCCACAGTGCAAGTGATTCTGCCACCTGAATCCAGCAGTCTCATTAGGATAATGAGAACCTATGCGATACCAGCACAGCCAGCCAGCGAAGGGTGTGCCATTCTGGCGCGACAGGCCAAACAGGCTGACGGAGACATTGTTTCCGCTGGACACCTTATGATGTCACCTACCGCCAACAAGACTGTGGTGGTCTAACAACCACATCCCAGCAGGCAAAAACAGAGAGCATAAAGGAACCAACACACCTGCAGGAAGCGTTACATTTCCTGAGCCACCATGGAGCCCATCACACATGTCCTGCCGCTGCTGATGCTCATTGATGGAGTCCAAAATCCACGCTGTTGTGGACACAACCGACGGTAAAAACACACACCTGCCTGTGTCATTAAGCTCAACAACAGATCGTCCTGCCGTGATCCACATGATATGGGGCTCAGGCTACAGGAACCAAGAACCCTTATCATTCTGTCTACAGTCTGAGTCGTTCACAAAGAGTGACACATTCACAACTATCAAACGCCCCCTTTAGACACAGCACACTCCACAAAAACACACGTCTACCCATCTCCGGCACAGGGAGAGTAAAGTGTATAGAACAGCAACACCACAGCAACATCACATCTACCAATTCAACTGACACCCTCACATTCTTCACATGCCTTGCACTGTCGTCAGATTGAAGGCTCATATGTATGGATGTGACAAGGAAGACAAATACCCTTTCCATGAAACTTCCCTGCACTGGACCCACACCTCACCCACATTACAATACAATGGAAGGTCAATGGGATGCACAATAGTTTAGCAAATAAATATCCTAAGCTCACAATGTAAACAGTACCTGTACTACAGGGATGGCGGCATCAGGAGCACTCATGGAAAAATGCTGCCCTGGGACACATTTCACTTTGCACATGTCCCTAAAACACCATTTGCACAGGAACTGGCCCTTCATGTATCTCTGGGACAAACAATATTTGAGCCAAGTGACATACCTATCATCCAAATATGTAATTGCACAAACAACAGCAACAACATGGACCATAAATCTAGATGAAGTAGCTGAAAGGTGCACACATCAAAATGGGCACATGGTTAGTTAAATGCAAAGAAGGCTAGCACAATTGAACACCCTCCATGTGTGGACAAACAAAACTCTAGCTCCCAAATGTACAATTCATATCAGGGGGACAAATCTAACACCATACACGCTGACATTGGCCAAACCAAGATGAAATACTTACCATATCAAACATAACACATTGCAATGACACCACAATTGGATTACCACCCAGGTATCCATACAGTGAACATCTACCCTTGTCCTGGGTGACACCAGCACTTCCCACAAAGTCAGATATTGCAAACAACAGCAAATGGATCAGCAATCTGGGTGAAATACACACAACTGTTGGCGTACAACACAAGTTACTCAGGAACAACATAAAGGTAGAAAAGTAGTGGCAGGACAAATGTGTACTTGGATTTATTCAATTCAAATTCTGAAGAGCAAAGGCCAGTGGCCAGTCCACATGAGTCCATACACATTACTGTGCCCAACCTTGACTCAATCACTGCCAGAGAACCTCCACAGGAAGGGACATCAAGTAGGCAGGCAGGGATCATCCTTGGGTGGGGTGGGGTCAAATTTGGGAAAGGTGGGTTTGGTTTTGGGAGGGGATGCTTTTTCGTCACAGTGGTGGGCTTCTCCTTGGATGGAGGGGTGTGGATGCTTGCAGGAGGGGCAGGTGTGACAGGGAAGTACTTGTATGTGGAAGGGATGGGCTGGGACTTGGGTAGGGGCTTCTTGTATTTAGGAGGGGGTTTGTAACAGGGGAAAGGTCGAAAAGGAAGATCTCCTTGGGAAAACGGGTAAGGTCATAAGAAGAGGTTTGGGATTTGGAGGTTGAGGGAGTGGTGGGCTTGTCTGTAGGTGTAGATGTCTTTGGTGTGTGCACATGTGAGGTATGATTGTGTTTGGGTGGTGTCTTTTGTGTATATGAGTGTGTATGAGGATGTTTGTGTGTCTTGGGGGCTGGGAGGTGGAAGTGCTGGGTGATGCGGAAGTGGTGGATGTGTGTATATGTGTCTGTTGGGATGGTGTCTGTGGGTCTAGTGAATGTTGTGGATGTGTCTGTGTGTGTTGAGGTACTGTCTGTGGGTATGGTGGATGAGGTAGATGTGGCTGTGTGTGTTGGGTGGTGTCTGTAGGTATGGTTGATGTGGTGGATGTCTCTATGGGTGTTGTGCTGGTATCTGGGTGTATGGTGTCTGAGGTGTGTGGTTCTGTGGGTTGTGAGCTGTTGTCTGGGTGTATGGTGGGTGTGGTGGATGTGCCAGTGGTTGTTGTGGTGGTGTCTGGGGGTATGGTGGATGTGGTGTGTGGGTCGGTGGGGGTGTCTGTTGAAATGGTGGCTGAGGTGATGTCTGTGGGTGAATGTTGCATGCCTGCATGCCAGTGTGTCTTGCAGTATTTTGTCAATGTGTGCTGCTTGTGTGTGTTGAGATGGGTGCATGAGGATGTGTCTGGGTGCTTGGGACAGGTAGGGGAATAGGGAATTTGGATTGGGAAGAGGGAGGTGGTGGGGAGAGGATTGTGCAAGTTGCATGGCTGCCATCAGTGAGGAGACCAGAGCCTAAAAAGATCTCTATAGGCCAGGCATGTCACTATGAATGCCTTACAGGATAGCATTTGTTTGCTGAAGTTGGCTTGCCAATCCTTGGATGGCATTCACAATGGCAGTCTGCCCCACAGAGATACTTCTCTCACTCAGGGCAGCAGGGGTGTCAGGGGCTGGGGCTGAGGTGCTGGGGCAAAGGAGAAACCAACCCTCTTGGCTAAGCGGGCACGGCCAACTGGGTGGAGAGCAACAGGGAGGGTGGCAATAGAACTAGGGGTGGTGGACAAGACAGGAGCAAGTCCTGATGGGTCCACCACCACTAGAGTGTTCCTGATCACACTTGAACAACAGATGTGATTAGCAAACATTACCATTATGTCAAGTAGGCCTCAGCAACAAACCACAGTGGCTCCTATGTGTAACATATCGTATGCATGCATGTCTCATGAACTGTCAACAGTTGCCCACAGGAAAATCAGGATCTCAGACAACTACAATTGCATGGGTGAAGTTGCCATTGAACAAATAGGAGGCAACATCACCTTCAATGCTTTTCCTCATGGAGTATACCTCAATTACCTGTTGTCATACAATGGTAGGCCAATGCCAAGTTCATTCCCACAGATCCTACACAAGGTCATGCAGACATCTATTTGTCACATATACAATAACACAACAATAAGAAATTATGCTCCATATTCCTTCCATGTTGCTGACAGCAGTACAGTAGCCTGGAGAAGGTGACATTAAATACTCATGTCACACTGGAAACATATCAACAATGCACACTTCACCATGTGTAAATTGTCCTGATGGAGTCATAGAGGTAGTACTAATGTTGTTCAGATATACCACACATTTGGCATAGAAATTTATACTGTAGACAAAATGTGCAAATTGTCCGGGAGATATAACTTTAAAATCCACCACACAATGAATAAGCTAGCCTCAGGAAATTCACCAGTACTGTATCGGACCCCTTACAATGACATACTCTGATTGCATCAGTAGGAGCCATTAGTCCTTAGTATGTTGGAGAGGCCGAAGAATTTGCAAGTATTTGTAAAAGGCCCACAACATGTTGCCCAATGGGAAGCTACATTGCTGTCTCCATTTTGGTCCTGCAAACCCAGATGTCCATGGATGAATTTTTTGTATCTAATCACATGTGATTGCAGCATAACTGCAAGTCACTCCATGATGCATGTCAGCAGTCAGGTAACAAACCTTCTCCATTTCACATGTGCAGTACACTTTGCCACATGATGCCACATCAACGGCATGGAAATGCACATTGTGTGTAAAACCTCTAGTCCTGCCTGTCATGTCCCTCATTGCTGCAGCAGTTGTACATGCCAAATGACATTCAATGATAGGTGAAGGTGTGTGTGAGCCACCAATCAATGGCAATACACTCCTGTTTGTGACACCACATGAAATGTAGATGTCCAATTCCAAACACAGGTTGCCATGCACATATATGTGAGGGTATACAGAAATCATCCCATAAACACAGGTAGACCATGCACGAAATAGCAGTGTACACATTTTGTCAAATGAGAAAGGGGCACACGCTAACATGTGGGCACAAGGAATGTTGGCAACAGTAATGGGCCATAAATCATGTCAATGGACATTCCTTACTTACCACGGGAAAGTTTTGATCTGTAACTGCACCCAAAGAATGATGTATGCTCTGTCACATGTATGATGGCTACCTTCACTTTACAGACAGGAGTGAGGCACCAGCACTCCTCACACATGAAGAAAAGTAGCCTCGAGGGAGCAAATGCCAATTTACTCACTTGAGCAGACACGTGGCTGAGGACAGTGATCCATCACTTCTTTTTCTTTGGGCTGTAAAACTAAGGAGTAGTGGTCTGTTCAGTAGAATTTAAACCCACTACAACAGCAAACATTACTTGATTGATCAATGTACACAGCCATGTGTTGTCCCTGGAGAGCAATTTTGTTGTGGATTGCGCTTGGATGTTGTGAGAAAATACCTCTTTTGACATGGTCATCTTTAGAGGTGCCCCCTGCAAAACCTAACAGCCCTGGCATGGTTGCTGACTAGTCCTAACCAGCCTCCCACCTCCGGACACAATTCTGGACTTCTGGGTTGAGAGCCTGTACTCTCAGGAGCCAGAACACAAAGCCTTTCTTGGGTGGAGGTGTTACACCTCCTCTCCCCAGGCAGGCACGCTGCACCAGTGGTCACCTTCAAAGGTTTTACACCTTTTGAAATGTAACCTCCACCTCTGTTGCTAGCAGCGTAGCTGCCCAATGGTTTTGCCCCCAGTTTTGGTGGGAACACTGGGGAGAAACCTAGCAAGGATAGGATGAGTGGCAATCCCCAGCCTGCACCACCACTCACGTTTGGCAGGCGAGGTGACCACTTAATTTCATTTTCCTCCATCTTGGATGGTAGGAAAAAAGTCAATCAGAATTAGAGATTGTGAGAAAACAGGGCTGATTGCAGAGGCCCCATAACTTTTTGCCCCCATTTTCCTCTTTTTGCTGGTGTTTTCCTGACTTTGATGGTGCCCTGGGTACTGCTAACCAGTCCCAGGGCCTGTGCTCTGTGTAAAATGGATATGCAAATTAGGCTAATTATAATTGGCTAAGTTAACCTACCTATAAGTCCCTAGTATATGGTAGGGCATGTAGGTTTAGGGACCACAGCATAGGTGGTGCACACCTAGGTGCACTGCTGAGGTGCCCAGTGTCATTTTAAAAGCAAGCCTGCCTTGCTGGCTGCTTTTAAATTAAAGTTATATGCAAATTCGACTTTGGAATTAAAGGTACTTCCAAAGTCTTAAACTACCTTATTTTTACATATAAGTCACCCCTAAGGTGTGCCCTATGTGCCCCTAGGGCTGGGTGCCATGTAACTATAAGCAGGGACTTTATAAAAATAGATTTATAAGCCCTGGTGAGGTAAAAACAGCCAAATTCGTTTTTCCCTCATTGAAGTAAATGGCCTTCATAGGCTAGAATGGGCAGATTTTATTTTAAATTTTAAAGTCTCCTTAAATGTTACATACCAAGAATTTGGTATCAAATTGATTGTTATAATAAATCCCACAACTTCCAGTTGTTGGATTTAATATAACTAGTTCAGGTAAAAAGTTTAGACTTTACCTAAAAAGTTGCCAATTTCAGCTCTGCATTGTTTTTGCTGCTGTGCTCTGATTGGCCAGCCTGCAGCAGCTTCTGCCAGGCTACCTTGATGAGGTGTGAAGTGGCCTGACTTCACACAAAGGAATGTGCTTGGGGGAGAGAATCTCCCCTCAGCAGATGGTGAGGCAGGAAGGGGGAGGGCTGCCAAACTGGTCTTCAAAGGCAGAGAAGGACATTTGCAGCACCCAACAACACCCCCACATCCTGCAACCCCAGACAATTAGGTGCCCCCTTGATTAGATTACGAGAGGGCAGGAGAGGGGTGTGTTTATGATTTTTAGCCACACCAGTGGGTGGGCTCAGCCAGATGTAACCTCCAAAAATCAGATTCATCCATGTTGGATTTTTGGAGACTGTTGCCTTCTGGGATGGATTTTTGCCACACTTCCCAGGAAGTGGTCATCACAGGGGGACGACCCTGTACCTGATTGGAGGATCAGGACCCCCCTGCTTTTCACCCAGGAGCAAGGATAAAACTGGCAGACCTGACCCCACACCTCAGATCCCCTCCAGAATTCAACAAGAAAGGAACTAAAGAAGAAGAAGGACTGCCCTGCTCGACCCCTGGCCTGCACCTGGAACCTGCACTCAGAAGGACTGCACCAGCTGCACACTTGGGCTTCACCACAAGAAGGACTTTGCCTGGCTTCAACTGGTTCAAGGAGGGACTCCCTGTTTGCTACAGGTGAAAAATTGCTAACCAGAGTCCCCTGCACCAACTCCTGAAGAAAGCGACCAGCTGACCACTGTCCAGTGGCCAAAAAGGAGTTTGCGCCAGGTGCATTCTGGGAGTTGAAGTCCGCACCCCCCCAAGGACCATCACAGAACTTCTGGACCCTTGGGGTGAGCTGTGGACCCCAAAAGAACCTTAAAAGAACATCTGGGTGAAGCCCCAGAAGTTTGGAAAAGATTTGAGAATTTTTGGAAAAAAGCTCCAGAGAGGGACCGACCCGCCGCGGAAATTCTAGCCGGCTTGCCTCAACCGCGACCCGGCCTGACTTCGTGGTTCGTCCCGGTAAAGAAAAACATCCAAAAAAGAGACTAAGTCCGAACGTAAAAAGTTGACCGGGACCTCCCAGCCATCGTATCCGAGAAGGGCTCCATGGACGTCGGATCAAGATCCAGGTTTACCCCGGTCGAAGGATTTTCATCTCGAAAAAACGACTAAGTCCGAAGGTAAAAGTCTCCACCGAGGAAACCCACATCGCGTATCCGGACAAGGGCTCCAGGAGGTCGGATTCAACTGGCAGGTTCGTCCCGGTGAAGAAAAACTTCAAAATAAAGACTAAGTCAGAAGGTAACTTTTTAACCGAGGCCTCCCGCGACCTGTAGCCGAGCAGGGCTCCATCGCGGTCGGCCTGAAAGTTTGACTTTGCCCCGGTCGAGGTGCAACCAGATGACCCGATTGGCGCTTTTTGTTTCTAAGCGCTAGAAAAGTAATAATTCTTTAAAAATTCATATCTCCGGTTCCCCTGAACCGATTTTAATCGTTTTCGTGTCATTTTAAAGATAAAAATATAAACTATTTTTATAAATTGGTTTTGGATTTTTAAACTGTTTCCTGTGTTTTATTTAATTACTGTTTTGTGAAATTTGAATGCTTTACACTTTGTCTCCTAAGTTAAGCCTTGACGCTCGTTGCCAAGCTACCAAGGGTTGAGCTGGGATTAATTTACTGAGACCTAACTGTACCTAGGTGGAGGTTAGTGGCTTGTTGCTAGGTGTAGGTACCTACCTGCCCTACCAATAACCCATTTTCCAACAGAGATGTGACCCCTTCCCACAGAAAGTGGTCACTTACTAGGTGTAGCCACTCTAAGGTAGGTGGCCCATTGGCCACTACCAGGTACTTCCTCTAACGCCCCCAAATGCAGTATTTAGAGGGCACTCCTAGACCAAAAGATGCGATTCAATGGACATAAGAAGACCAGGAACAAAGAAGACCCAAGGCACGAGAAGTGAAGTCCTGCTGCACAAAGGAAAAGGGGCAAAACCCTGTCTGCTGCTCAAAGGATTCGACAATCACTGCTGAGGTCTCTCATGGAAACCTGAAGGACTCTACAAAACCCCAGTGCACCTGCAACCTTCAAAAAATCACCAAGAAACTCCCTTTGAATGAAGTCTGGTAAAGCGACCAGCTGCTCTCCGATGACCCAGACCCAGCAGGTCAGCCAAATTCTGTACAACTGCTCTTAAGGACCAGAACTGCCAGAAGGCCAGGTCGGGTGGAAGTGCGCCTCTCCAGGGCTGTGCCATACTACTACCTAGGGTACCGGACCCCCAATGTCTGACACCGAGAAGCAAAGTCCACTCCAGACTCCCTGAAGCAAGCATTAGTAGAGGGTCTTCAGGACACCCAAGAAACACTCCCAAAGTGGCCCTTCTGACCTGTAATCCACCCTCAAAGTTACCTGCTCCTGACTCCAATGACCCTATGATGCATGACTCCTGGCTGACCAATATGTGCTGCACCAGGCCTCTCTGGCCCCTGCATCAATGAATCAGCTGTGTTTTAGGGGTCCCCTTGCGACCTCCACCTTCCAAGGGGACTTACCCGACATAACTTTAAGTGCAACTTTGCATTGTGATTTCAATTGGTCCCCTTCTCCTTTGGGTGCCCGCTCCAAGACCTTCAGCCACCTCTCCTGCTTGAACCGGGAATGGCCTGACATTCTCCAGCTGGCCCATTGGACACTCTGATGACCTTGACCTAAAAACAGAAGGTGACATTTGTAAGAACATTGCCTGATTTTATACGCGCTTTTAAATATTGTCCCATTGATTCCTATGGTGTGTAATTACGCACAAAAACTGAACATTTTTTAAAATTTAAAAATTCAGAAGAAATGAAGTACTTATGTATACTGATGATCTTGGTCTTAAAAATGTTATAAAAATCGGAAGTATTTTTGTAAATTGGTCTTGGGTTATTCTTCCAAGTGTGTGTCCACATTTATTAATAATGCGAGTACAACAAATGCTTAGCACATCTCCTGGATTGGGCTAATTGCTCGCCCAGACTTCCACAAGAACAGAGCATTGGGTGGGATACTTTTTACCTCTGGATACCAAAGTAGGGTTGTTTGGACTCTCTGCACAGTGCACATCATTTTCGTACACTACTGTATATAGAGAGCCAGCCTCCTACAGTTGTGTCCTAGGTCCTTCGGCTAATAGGCAAGGCACATCAGTATGCACCAAATTACATATCTACATAAACATTTACTCATCTTGTGTGTCACACATGGTCCATCCCAAATCATCAGGGGGAGATGTCAGAACCTAACACATGAACTTGTCTATGTGGCAGGCAGGAATTTGCCCTGTTCTCAACCCTTGTGGCTGCTGTGCTCCCCTCAAACACCCATCAAGGACCGGGTATGCCACCGCCAGAATGCAGGCCATTAGGGGGGTCATGCTCTGACGTGCATCCCGCCCTTGTTGGGAGGACAGCCCCAGCTGGATCTCCAGTATCTTACGGGCATAGCATCTCAGGTCCTTCCACCTCTTACGACAGTTGGCACTCCGCTAGCTATGGACTCCCAGGGTCCGCACCTTCCAGGCGATGGCTCTCCAAATTTTCTTCTTCTAATGGACGTTTAGCTGTATGGGTTCAAGAGACGAATCAAGCAATTACAAACACAAGTTTTTGCCCAAATGATTATGTCCGAACATGTTAGAAACACCAGGCACAAAATGGGCAATTTGTCAACACATCACAAGTGTAAAGCACATGTGCCAATAAGTACAGGGATGACTACACACTTTTGGTTTCATCTGCATAATAACACACTACCGTGCTCATGGCCTACAATGACTAAACAAGCCAACTGATATCAGGCAACCCATGTGCCAGCGACATGTACTGTGATGTGAGCAACAATGAAACACTACACACCAATGTAGCTTCTGAAGGGTAAACTCATTAGGCCTGACTGGAGAAACACATTTACACTCTGCAAGACTGGCTCAATGCATACAGTGCCTACATACAACTACCATAGTACAGACTTCACCCTTACACTTGAGTGACAGTGAAATGACTGGCATTCTGGGTACAGAAATTGTCTTCCCTGTGCATGTGTGGACATGTGGCCTTCCAATTTCAGATTCATTCCACTTCAGGGTTGCTTTCTGTGGTTTGTACCTGTACCATAGAACACTCCATTTAACATATGTTTCTAACCTACAGAGATGGCATCCAGCATACAAAGGTATTGTAAAATGTCTACTTTGTAACCAAGCTACTGAGACACAGATCATGGTCGCCCAGGAATCTACACACTGTCTGCACTGTGGGTCTGACATTTGTGCAATAAGCTTGTACAGGACAAATATAACTTCTATGAAGGTGAAAACACAGCTGTGGGAGTAAGAGACCTACATTAGTCTAAGACACACATTGACAATGATGCAAAATGCACATATGGACTAGTTCTTGGATTTACCTCAGTGCCCATTCCTAATCTACTCAATGGACTGAGGCATTCAGGGCACGTTTTGCCACTCTAGCCTCATATGGGCCACCTGACAGGATTTTCAGGTCTACAGGGAGTGGGCACAGTGCCATGGTTGCTTCGCCACAGTGACTCTCCCACCGCTCCCATACTTCCATACTGGGTGTTACAATTGACAGGACCTGGTACATCAGATGGCCATTATCAATGCAGATTATGTGGCAACCTGATGGGCATGATAAACTGTAAAACTGTAAACTTTGCACTTGTATAGCGCACTACTCACCCGTTAGGGTCTCAAGGCGCTGTACTCATACCGCTATGGAACCCCTCCAGACTTTTCCCTGTGAGGTGCCCACTCCTGGGCACCCTCAGGGTGAAGCCAGGCATCCAAGCACTGTTGGGGCCGTTGTGGAGATTAAGCAAGCTATTGCCCAGAGTTGCAGAGTGGGACCCATTAATTAGATTAGGCACCGAGGCGAGAATTATCTGGTCCAAAGGAATTGAGCCCAAGACCTGCTGAAGCGGGACTTGAACCCTGGTCTTGAGCCAAATCTCTGCTTTAGGGTCTGCCACTCTAACCATTGTGCCACACGTCTCCACATGATGAGTCATGATATGCCTTCCAGAACACAGTTTGGCAAGGCCCTATGTGGGATGAATGATTTGTGGCACAATACACATTGCTTACAAGATCCTCAAATGACTCAGACAAGATGCATACACAGCTCATGCTGTCATGCACATACATGTTGTCTAACATTTACAAACATCATAAACAAAGAAATGTAATTGGGTGGCGGTACAGTTTCCTTGCCTAGTTATGTGCATCCAGCACAAGGAGGATCTAGGGCCCCCAAAAAACATCACACAAAACAATGTGAATGAACACAACATATAGTACTGCTCTCCAATACCTGCACCATGTACATCCCATTGATGCTATAGAAAAATATCGGTACACTGTTCCAGTGGAAGGTAAGGAAAACACATGGGGAGGTCCTAAATTTTAGGAGCAAATAACCTCACACATCCAAGAGGATGTCATGCTTCATCATCGGTACAGCTCCTCGTCAGACCGGCGCTGCAATGTCTGACGGGCTCCACCCCAGATGGGGGGGCTCTTTGCCGGAGATCTTTTACAATGATGCTTCGTCAGGACCAAGTTGACTATCTATGTCTCCTAATAAAAAGGGACTAATGTGTCTTCTTAATTCAAATCCCAGAGTTACAGGTGGCTCACACAATATGGAACAAAAATTAGGTCACTTACATTAGTCAGGAGCATATGTTTCCTAACTAAGACCCACCCCCATTAGGGGATTATGCTCCATAGGACAACGCAAACCAATGGTCGGGCGCAGTTACCAGTTTGAAATGCTGCCGAGACCGGAGAAAGGATACGCGGACCCGGGTAGGTCCTTTCTCCGGTCTCGGCAGCATTTCAAACTGGTAACTGCGCCCGACCATTGGTTCGCGTTGTCCTATGGAGCATAATCCCCTAATGGGGGTGGGTCTTAGTTAGGAAACATATGCTCCTGACTAATGTAAGTGACCTAATTTTTGTTCCATATTGTGTGAGCCACCTGTAACTCTGGGATTTGAATTAAGAAGACACATTAGTCCCTTTTTATTAGGAGACATAGATAGTCAACTTGGTCCTGACGAAGCATCATTGGACCCGGATGGGCCACTAGGATGCGAAACATGTTGACCCATGCAAAGGGTGGTTTGAAAATTGTCCTACCTCCCTCTCACTCTTAGACTCCAATAGAGTGATTGATCATAATTTCTATTTCACTCGTTTGACTATATTTTCTGTTTTTAATCTTGGTCCCGACCTTCCATCTGGTCTAATAAACTTTTTTAACCATTGGGGGTTGTGAGAACCAATTTTAATCATTTTTCACTCCTGTTCTCTTATTTCCCTTTTTCTCCCCCCATTTAATCCTGGGGTCATGGCACCATCATTGTAAAAGATCTCCGGCAAAGAGCCCCCCCATCTGGGGTGGAGCCCGTCAGACATTGCAGCGCCGGTCTGACGAGGAGCTGTACCGATGATGAAGCATGACATCCTCTTGGATGTGTGAGGTTATTTGCTCCTAAAATTTAGGACCTCCCCATGTGTTTTCCTTACCTTCCACTGGAACAGTGTACCGATATTTTTCTATAGCTTTATTGGGGGTTGTACACTGGACCACAATACCCTCTTATCCCTCTCTTTTTTTGAACATCCCATTGATGCTAGACAGACACCAACAACAGGTAAACAACAAGAAGTCTAACTGGCACATAGGGGCACATTGTAGCCTGTAAGGAGGGAAAAGATTGTGTTGAACACAGTCAATTGTGCCTATGAGGTAGTTACCTGCTCCTCTGGTGAGCCATAGAGCTCACCATACAAGGGAAGGACCTCACTCACAAGCCTCTCCAGCTCCTCTGAAGGGAAGGCAGGGGCCCTTTCACCTGAAGTACATGGCATGATTGCTCCCAGAGGTGGCACACAGCAGCTGAAGTGGTGGAGGTGTTGCTGGCAACAGTGCCAGAAGTCAAGTGACTGATTTTGCACAACGCAGAGTACACATACGTGGCCATCACCGCCAACGGACAAAGCTGTGGGCCACGACCACCACAGGCAACAACGTTAGCCAATGGCTGTGTCTGCCATGGTTGGAACCGCCTACCGTGCAGACGACTTCTACAAGTGACCGCGGGCTGTTCCTGATGTCCAATGGAGTAGGTCAGGCATCCGACATTCTGGCGGCTTGAAAGAACATATGTGGCCCTGTTGTATGTATAAAAAAAAATTACATTTAATATCATCACAAACATCCTCAATCTGTCTTGTTGTGTAGATCCAACTACACCACCACTAGTGTAGTGTGGCACCGCTGGCAGTATTTTTGGCAGTTGGAAAATACAGGTACATTTCGAGGGGCAATTGTGTGACAGATAGTTGGGTGTCACCCAAATCCATTTTGTGAACACATGTTTACAACCATGGTGGTTACATTTGACCCTTGTGCAGTAGCCAGCTGTGATGGGTACTGGATGTCATGTATATCCCGTCAGAAATGCTTTGTCACATGATATTGTTGGCATGCATCATGTATGTTGCCATGAACTAATGTTCCAAATCATGAGCAAGGGACAACCTCCTTTCTACCATCCATTGCCAGACCTTCAGACCATGGAGGAAAACCATGTCATCGAGCTCTACCGTCTGATTAGGCAAACAATAGTGGATATATGCTATCAGTTTGAGCCTGATCGGATGGCAGCTAACAGTAAACCATACTGCATACTACCCACTGTACAAGTCAAGTCAGCATTGCACTTCCTGGCCACAGTAGTGGCCCTGTCTTGTGGTATGTCCCAAGTATGTTCAATCTCGTGTTGAAAGGTTTCCCACAAGCAATGTTGAAACACATTGCCAGCTATGTCAGCTTCCCCCGACGTGAGAATTTAGCCAATGTGAAAGCTGACTTCTATGGTTTTGCCCTCATCCCACATGTGATCGGCGCCATTAATGGCACACATCTTGGTTTGGTGCTACTACAGGCCATTGAACAAGTCTATCTCAACAGAAAAACCTCCATTCCATCAGTGTGCAAGTTGTCCGTTTGGTGATTTCCTAAATCTCAATTGTGTGTGCCCATTTTCATGGATCAGCCCATGATTCTTTTATAATGCGAAACAGCTCCATACCCCAGCTGATATCACAGCTGCAGCCAGGCAGGGCCTGGATGGTTTGTAAGTCACGTCTGTATTGTTTGTGTGTGAGCAATGCCAGGTGTTACAATCATGAAGTGATTGACTCATTGTTGCACTTATGTCCCATTCTTTAACAGAAGACTGAGCATATCCAAACCATCCTTGGTTACTGACATTGTTGAGGAATCCAACTATACTAGAAGAAGTCTGCTTCTGTGAGGCCCATGGAAGAACACAGTGGGCAGGTGGAGTGGGCTCTGGGCTCTTTTAAGTCAGATTTTACTGTCTGCACAGGACTGGTGGAGCCCTCCTCTACTCACCCGGTAAAATGTGTCAGATCATTGTGTCATGCTGCATGTTCCACAACATCGCCCTGCAGAGGAATATCCCATTTATGTCAGAGGAGGGGAAACCTCCAGTGCCACCGGGTGAGAATCCTGAAATACCAACTGAAGATGACAGCGGTGAAGAGGAAGGAGCTGGAGTTCGAGAAAATCCCATCCACAGCTTCTTCTCATGAGTGTATGTCATGTGATGTCATGACTGTGACTGTACAATGAACTTTAGTTGTGAGAATGTGTGAAGTTTAGTATTTTTGAAACAGGGAGCTGATACTCTGCAAAAATCAGCCAAAGGCTGATTGAAAAGATATCTTTTGACACATCCCCACCTTGATGATGTTACTGTGTTTGTGTCAGAATTGTTGCAACGTACTTTGTTTCCCAAATGCTTGCCATGTGATTGGTGTCATATTAATGGTTTCAAGTCTATACTCCATGTTTTGTTCTTTGCACAGGTACCTTCACCATGACATTTTCATGTGGCCATTTCAGAGTTGTGACATTGGCAGGTATGTGATGCTGTTATGACATACGAAGTGGACATGGATTGTTCCAAGTAACGTAGGTCACATAGTTTATGTATATGAGACCTGTGCCAAGACAGCTCACATGGTGTTTGGATGGAAGTTCAAAAGTACCCAATGGGCTTCTTTTGTGTCCTGTGGTGGGCCTGATGCATCATGTGTGTCATCATTTGGTCATAAAATATGTAGTCCTAACTCACAACCAAGTCAGTTTCCATTCACATTGGCTAAACACTATTTTTGTATAACTTGTATATACCTGTAGATGTTTTTTCATCAATGTAGGCCACAGTACTTGTGCCAAAACACTGACATATGTTTGTGTCATGCCACCAGATGCATGAGCATTTGATTATAAGGGCCCTGTGATCAGGAACTGTTGTATTGCCATCTTTATGAATCTTTGGTGTGGTGTGTGATAAGGCTCAGGCTGGTGACATCAATCACTTCAATGTTTGCCTATTCAACAAGATAATGTCTGACAAATTCCTTCCTTCCATGGTCTGGAGTTCTTTACCTGTAAATATGTTGATTTACTTAGTATGAGTCAATCATTTATGATTTCCGATAGTCCAGACATGTTGTCAGACTGTGGCCCTCATCATGACATTGGCGGTGACTGTCAAAGTGGCGGTAATACCTCCAACAGGCTGGCGGTAATTACCGCCAAATTATGACCATGACGGTGATACCTCCCATAGACAGCCAATGTACCACACCAGCCACCAGGGCAGTAACACTACTGACCACGGCGGTAGCCATCAACAGCCAGGCGGAAGACAAGGTACCGCCCACCATATTATGACGTAGCAAACTGCTAGGATTACAGGGACAGTACTAACGTCATCAAAAGCCTGGCAGAAATACTGCATAGAAAACTAAAGACTCACCATCAGAGATACAGAGGAGTCCACTGCCGGTATGGAACAGGAACTTCAAGTCTTCCCGATGCTCTTCTACCTCAAGGTCCTCCTGGAACACCAACGCCGATGAAGATGACGGTGAGTACAGCCGCCTAGCACACAAGGAAGGGAGGGAGGGAGGAAAAGGAGAGTGAGACACACGCGCACAACACACACCAATCACACACACACACCATACACACAACCAGCTGCAGGGTAAAACCAATGTCACAGGACCCACGTCTAATTAAAACAAGGACCACATTGAGGTTTAAGTGACACTGTAATTTGATGCCAACAGCCACCATATTGTCCATGCAAAAACAAAAGCATGTGTCAATGTCCAGAACGGGGCCAATGGCCAGTCCAAAGTACAAAAGGTCTACATGGCCACAGGGCACAGTCCAAGGCCCAACTTGACTCCTGATAATATCCGGACTCCACTGTACAGGGCCATCATAGGCAGGCACCTCAGGGGGAAGGGGGTGGTGGTAGGGGCACCTCAGCTGAAGTTGGTAACATACCCACTAGTTCTGGAGGGAGATCCTTGCCCAAAAGTCCCTGATGGGGAGTGTAAGGCCACAGTCTCTGAAGTTAGTAACATGCCCACTGGTTCTGGAGGGGCTCCTTGCCCAATTGTCCCTGGTGGGGCGTGTAAGGCCACAGTCTCTGAAGTGGGGAAAATGCTCACTGGTTCTGGAGGGGACTCCTTGCCCAATTGTCTCTGGTGAGTGGCCTACATGCCCTCTGCTGGAGGTGAGGGCTGCTGTGTCTCTGCTGGAGATGAGGGCTCCTTGCCCACTGCTGGTGGATGTGTTACCCTGGCTGCCTCTGCTGGAGGTGAGGGCTCCTTGCTCACTGCTGGTGGAGGTGTTACCCTGGCTGCCTCTGCTGGAGGTGGGGGCCCCTTGCCCTCTGTTGGTGGAGGGGGCCTCTTGTCTCTCTTTGTTGGTGGAGTGGGAACCTTCCCTTTCTTGGGTGGTGTAGTGGGAACCTTCCCTTTCTTGCCTCCAGGACTAGGAGGTGCCTCCACTGTTCCCATTGCTTGTCCCTTGGTTTTCACCACCCTAGTCCTCCCTTTCCGAGGCAAAAGTATGCTCACAGTAGGAGTGGCAGTCGTCACACCCTGGGGCCCCTTTGTGCCAGCAGCTGAAGATTTGATGGGAGCAGTGGCAGACTGTTTGGCTGAGGTGCTGTGCTGGGGCGTTTGGACCCTGCTCTTACGGGCAAGATGTGGGTGGAGGGGAAGGAAAGAGGCCAAGATGGGCACGGAAAAGCTTCTTAGGGATGTTGGGGTGGGATGTGGGAGGAGGGATGGGAGTGGAGGTTGAGTGAGTGGTTGTCAGAGGTGTATGTCTGCTGGACTAGGGTGCAGGTGCATGGACAGTGTGTGTGTGTGAGGTGGATGGCTGTTGGGAGTCTGAGTGCATGTGTTTGTGTCTCTTAGGAGGGGCAGACAGGGTCGGAGAGGGCAAAGGGGACGCGTGGATGGATGTTGTGGAGGTGTCTGCAAGTGAGGTGTGTGTGCTGCATGATGTGGTGATGGTGGTGGTGGCTGTTGATTCAGTGCATGCAGGTGTGAGTACAGATGTGTCTGTGAGGAAGGAGAAGGAGGAGGAGGAGGGGGAGACAGTAGAGGCCATGGATGTTGTTGTGTGTACAACTGTCTGTTGTTTGTGTGAGTTCTTGTGACCTGAAGTGTGCTGCCTGTGTCTGTGCTACTCTTCTCTTGTCTGATGTTTTGTGTGCATGCTTGTCTGTATGTGTGCATGGGATGGGTTGGGGTTGAGTGACAAGGACTAGGAAGTTGTAGTTGGAGGGGGATGGTAGGAACAGGGACACTGGCTGCCATCAGAGAGGAGGCCAGAGCCGGAAACAATCTCTGTAGGGCCGCCAAGCCACTGTGGATGCCCTCCATGTATGCATTACATTGCTGCATCTGTGATGCCAGCTCCTGGATGGTATTCACTATGGGTGACTGCACTACAGAGATAGATCTCAGGAGGTCAATAGCCTCCTCACTGAGGGCAGCAGGGCTCACTGGGGTAGGGCCTGAGGTGCATGGAGCAAAGGAGATGCCCAACCTCCTAGACGAGTGGGCACAGGCAACTCGGTGGGGGGCTACTGGGAGGGCTGTGCTGGTCCAGGGGTGATGGCTGTACCTGCAGCTGTTGTGGTTCCAGAGGTGTCCACCACTACCAGGGAGCTCCCATCAGAGGAGGAATCAGAGTCAGTGTTGTCACCTCCTGTCTCCGCCGTGGTGCTCCCCTCAACCTCCGTCCTACTGGTACCCTCGGCGTTGGTGGCCTCTGCCTCCTGGGTCCTGTAGGATGCAGCTCCCTCAGTCACCAGTGCCCCTGCTCCTCTGCCAGATGATGCTAATGCACACATGGACAGGGTGACAGAAGAAAATGGGGGGGGGAGAGAAAGGGATCACTGGGTCAATTACAGCACCAACACCATAGATGTCATACACATTACCATCACACACAGGGATCAGGATGGGGCACTATGCATCGCACTGGCATTCCATTGGCTCGGTACTACATCAAGATGAGAGCCAACCACCACCTACTGCAACCCTCCTGGGACCCACTAAGCCCTGTCTGACCTGGAATGCCACCTATTTGGAATACAAAATTTTGCTATATACCCATTTACCTTGTGCTGGACTGCAGTAGTGTCTGAGCTGGCATTAAGGGGCACCCACTAACTGCAACCCACCACCAGGATCAGGTTCCGATGGGCACCCCGCCCTCGCTGGGAGGCCATCCCCAGCTGGGCCTCCGTGGTCTTCCGGACCCAACGTCTCAGGTCCTCCCACCTTTTCCTTCAGTGGGTGCTCCACCTGCTATAGACCCCTAGGGTCTGCACGTCCTTGGTGATGGCACACCACAATTCCTTCTTCTGATGAGCGCTGACCTGCAGAGGTATACAGACAGGAGGACACCATTAACCATACAATCCTGCCTGTCCCACATATGTCCCACAAATTACATTTCTATCTCCTTTGGCACACATATCACCCGGAGCCCTGCATGCACACTACCACCAGACATACCCCACACCCTGTTGCATACATCATCCCCATTGTGTACTCCCTTGTTGGTCTGGAGGTCCAAACAGCAGGCGCTCTAACTCCTCCGAAGTGTAGGCAGGGGCCCTTTCTGCTGTCACATGGGCCATGGCAGGATCCTCACAGCAGCACACGCAGTGTAGGTGTTGTTCTTTGGAAAGTCAGGAATCAAGTGAGGTTATAGATAGAAACCGCCACCGGTGATCCTCATTGGATGCTGTACTCCATAGAGCTTCATGTTAGCCAATGAGGAATAGCACAGTGGTGCAAGACCGCCTTCCGCCATGACGACCAATGCTGGCGGAGTTACATCACTTCCACCTGTCCATACTTACAGGACAGGCGGTCACCATTTCATGGTGGTGCACAACAATCAGGAATTGGAAACTGCGTCATTGCTGTGAATTGTACATACATTGCTATTCACATTGTCCGATTACATAATGCCCAAGGGCACTGGGGTGGTTGTCTCATTGTTCAGTTTGTGACACCTTTCTCACCCTTGTGTCCCTTAGATACCTACAACTGCGGAGGAATAAGAGGAGGAGGAGGCAAGCCCCCATGTCCAGATCCCTTGTGGAATAGGGTACACTGGAGGAGAGGCATATAACACTGACCTACACACTGGACGGGGCCACAATCACAGAACTGTGTACTCAATTGGAGCCTGAAATCAGCTATCTGTCATCCCACTGGGATCCCCCGCTTGTGCAAGTTCTATCAGTGCTACCTTTCCTGGCAACTGGTTCTTTCCTAGCGACAGTGGGCTTGGCAGCAGGAATGTCACAGCCAATGTTCTCAATAGTGCTGGCAAGGGTTTTGTCTGCCCTGCTCAAACACATGTGCAGCTACATAGCTTTCCTCCAAGTGGAAGATTTGGCCACTGTGAAGGCTGGATTCTATGCAATGGGACATATTCCTAATATTATTGGGGCGATTGACGGAACACATATTGCATTTGTCCCCCCGCCACAATGAACAGGTGTTGAAGAATCGGAAGAGTTTCCACTCACTCAATGTGCAAATGGTGTGCCTGGCAGACCAGTACATCTTCCACGTCACTGGCCAAGTATCCTGCTGCATGACACCTTCGTCCTTAGGAATAGCATCATCCCAAATGCGATGGCACAATTACAGAGGCACAGCGTGTGGCTGATAGGTGAGCCTGAGTCCCCACCCAAGATATGACAGTGTATGCCTTCTGGAGTCATCCCCCATACCATTGTGTAAGGCTAATGTTTGTCCCTCAATTGTTGCAGGTGACTCTGGCTACCCAAACCTGTCATAGCTCCTGGCCCCTGTGAGGGATGCCAGGACACGGGCTGAGAATCATTATAATGATGCACATGGGCAAACCAGGCGAGTCATAGAACGTACATTTGGCCTCCTGAAGGCCAGGTTCAGATGCCTCCATCTGACAGGTGGATCCCTGTGCAACCCCCCTGAGAAGGTCTGCCAGATAGCTGTAGTATGCTGCATGTTGCAGACCCTGGCCCTCAGACGGCATGTGCCTTATCTACAGGAGAAGGAGATTGGAAATGCCCCTGTGGCAGCAGTGGACCCTGAGGACAGTGAGGAAGAGGAGGCAGAGGATGAGGATGTGGACAACAGAACATCAGTAATACGGCAGTACTTCCAATGACACACAGGTAAGACAGTGGAACTGACCATTCCTCTAATTATTCATGTTTTCAGTGTGGCTGCAGCAGGATGGCACTCACTTCCTTTGCATCTCAACTGACTGTCACCTATGCCTTCTCTATTTGCAGATGTTGGTGTTATTACGACTGTGCACTGATATCATGACTACAGACAGTTACATCATTTGTATACTGTACCAAAGTTCATGTCAATTGCACAAGGTGTAACTGTTAACATAAGTGTATATTTTCATCACATAATGCACTGTCACTCAAGTTGTGTCCAAGGGTGTTTATTTTAGTGCAATTAATAGAAGGAATAGTGTAATGGAATGGGGTGATGGTAGAGGTAAGTCTAGGGTATTGGTCCAGTCTGTTTGCAGCACGGATCCAGTGTCCTAGGGGACATAGGAAGGGGAGCAATGGCAATTCGAAGTGGACAAGGTGACAGAGTGGAACACAAGTTGGACATTTAGGAGGGTAACATTTCCTGGCGGTAGTCTTGGTCTTGGCAAGTGTCTCTGGCATCTGTCTGGGTCGCGAGGAATGTTTGTCGGGTGGTTCACCTTCTGCAGGGGGAGAGGTGTTGGTGGCCTGTGGGTCCTGTGGCTGGGCATCCTGTCCACTAGCTGCAGCAGATGTGGTGGGCTGTTCAGTTGACTGGTTGGTGGAAGGGGCCCACTGGTAGGCTGTACATTCCCTCATAATGTTGGCCAAATCAGCCAGCACCCCTGCTTTGGAGACCATGGTTGGGTTGAGGGCCTGCAAATCTTCCCTGATCTCCTGATGGTGTACCTCCTGCAGCCGATTGTTCTCCTGCATGTTGTTAAGAATCTGTCCCATCTTGTCCTGGAATTGTTGGTAAGCACCCAGGACATTAGTGAGTGCCTCCTGGAGAGTCGGTTCCCTAGGCCTGTCCTCTACCCTGGCGCACAGCTGTCCTCTGAGTGTCCCTGTCCCCCTGTGCCTGTGTCCCCTGAATGGTGTACCCACTGCTGCTGTCCCCAGGACCCTGATTCTCTTGGTTGTGAGGTGTGGATTGGGTCCATGTAAAGGTGGGCACACTGCTGATTGACGTGTCCTGGGGACAGAGGTGTGGGGATGTTGGGTGGGTGCTGTGGTGTTGGATACTGAGGAGGGAGGCTCTGTGGTGGACTGGGAGTGGTCTGGGGTGCCCGACTGACCAGTGGTCCCTGATGGGCCAGGTAGTTCATCCAGATCCAGAAGTCCAGAGTTGCTGTCATCAATGAGAGCATCTTCTGTTGGGGGACTGGATAGTTGTAGCACCTCCTCCCAACTGGGATTGGCTGGGGCACCTGTGGGGATGCAAGAGAAGTATTATGCTTCATGTCTGTGACATATTGTACATCCCTAGCTTCCCCAATATCATTGCTGTTGCCCTGCTACCTTTGTTTGTGTATGGTGATGTATTGTCGGATTGTTAGTTCTCCATGCTGTGCATGCTTTGATGATGGGTGTACATGCAGGGCTGGGAGGGCTGTATATGCATTGGTATGGCATGCAGGGGCTTGGTGTTGGGGTTAGTCACATGTGTAGGTGCACTGTGTGGGATGGAGTGGAGTGATGGGAGTCATGGATAGGGGGTGAGATGGCATGCAGGTATGGGGGGTGATAAGTAGTAAGTATTGACTCACCAGTGTCCAGTCCTCCAGCTACTCCAGTGAGTCCTTCAAGATGCAGGATTGCCCTGACTTGCTCCTCCTATGCTGTCAGCTGTGGGGGAGGAACGGGGGGTCCACCGCCAGTCCTCTGGATGGCAAGCTGCTGCCTTGCTGCCACAGAAAGTACCTTCTCCCGTAGGTCGTTCCACCTCTTCCTGATTTTGTCCCTTGTTCTTGGATGCTGTCCTATGGCGTTCACCCTGTTCACAATTCTCCGCCATGGCTCCATCTTCCTGGCAATGGAGATTTGCTGTACGTGTGCTCCGAAGAGCTGTGGCTCTACCCTGACTATTTCCTCCACCAGGACCCGCAACTCCTCATCTGTGAAACAGGAGTGCCATAGTGGGGACATGGGTGTTGTGTGGTGTGTGTTATGCAGAGGGTGTTGAGTAATGTGGTGAGGTGTGGGATGTGGAGTGCGTGATGGATGTATGGGTGGTTGTGGTGTGTGTGTAGTTGTCTCTGTGATTTGCGTGGCTAGCTATTGCAGTCTTTTCGTGTTGGCAAAGGGTTCTGTGTAATGTGGGTGGGTCTAGTGTGTGTATCAGTATCAGGTGTGTGATTTTCGTTTTGGCCAATGTTGTGTTGTTTTGTATTTGGGTGGCCATTCTGATCGCGCCGGTGTGTACCGCCAATGGTTTACAACCGTTGAATGTCCTCTGTGGTGATTCGTGGGCCATAATGTGGTAGGCGTTGTTTTGTTGGCGTAACGGTATCGGTGTTCGTACCGACACTTCAACACTGACCTTTGGTCTGGCGGATATGTGTTTGTGGCAGTATTCTGTCAGTTTAGTGTATGTGCGTAATAATATGACGAACGGATGTTCGCCTCCACGATGGTATGTTGGCGGCCGTCACCGCGGCGGTAAGCAGCATTTACCGCCAATGTCACACTGTCCACCAATGTGCTGAACACTGTAATACATTTTTTTGTTTGGCCTTGACACTTGTAGGTTTGTGTTTGTTTGGGATGGTTGAAATCTTGAGCTGGAAACTGTGTACATGCAACATATCCCATCTTGAACAAGTCCCTTGGATCATCATTATATGGTTCACATGGTCTGACATCTACATGGCTAAAGATGAAAACAAAATCAACAGACAATGAGTCAGTAATGTGTGATTTTATTGAGAAGCTATGAATAACAGAAAATAAATGTAGAAATGAATCAACCAAAGAAATAAGTGAAGGGGTCAGCCTTGGTGAATAAAATCAATGGAGTAGATGCCACACCATTGAAAGTCCAAAGTCCAGAATACTCCTCTCAGTCCCAAAAGTGAATGTGTAACACTCAAAGGAGGACCTTAAGGAATAGGGTTATTGCATGCAGTGATGGGTTTCTTGCCATCCACAACTCCTGGATTCTTTGCTGAATGTCCCGGCTTGCGCGGGATCAGCTGCTACAGAGGCAGGGGAGTCTTCGGCTGGTTGTTCCACTGGCACGGCCTCCCTTCCTGTGACTGCTGCCAAAAATGTCGATGGGCCTGCTGTTGATGAGCCAAAGTAAGGGGTAGATTGGTTCTGAAAAGCCCTGCTCAGGGTTGTATGTCCCTCAACACCCCTGTTAGGGAGTTCATGTTGGAATTGTGGGCCTCCATCTGTTCACACATGTTTCTATGCAGGTCCCTCTGTAGCTGTTTGATTTCCCAGAGTTTGGTCAACACCTGGCCCATTGCACCTTGGGATTGCTGATCGACCCCCAAGATGTGGCTGATGGTGTCCTGGCCAGGAGCATCCCCAGTGGATTTCCCCCACTGGTCCACAGCATCCCTCCCACACACCCTACCCCAACTGGCCAGTACCCTTGCCACAGATTGCCCTTTGCAACTTGACCCTGTACCCTCATTGTCTGAAGTATTGCGGTGCAACTCAGGATCCAGAACTGGGAGTACAAGATGGTGAAAACTGTGCTAGGTACATAGGTTGGGGGGCGAATAGTTTCCTATGATTTGAAAGGAACAGGGCTTGGAGGTGATGTTGTGGGCACAGTGAAACTCACTGTTGACATCTGACTAGGTTTCCCAAATGGGCCAGAACTGTCCTCCATGTCCACAAGACTAGGAGTGTTGTCATCACTGAGGCCTTCTTCCAGGGAAGTAGTTGTAGTATGTCCTATGACCTTTGTGTGCCCAGCAGCAGATCCGCCTGTTGTTGAAAAACATTGATTGTTACTGGTTGAATTGTGAAATTTACCTTCAAAGGTTTTGTGTTACAGTAAGAAGAGACCTTGGACAAAGTTAAGTTTTGCAGATCAGTTGCACGAGGCAAGATATGGCTTTGACCATTTGGAAGCCTAGTTGAATGGGATGCAGGCAAACTCAGAACATGGTTGTATAAGTGACTGGAGTCATCATGTGCACAGTTCTATGTCAATGTGTCTTATGCCAATACCAATCTGGTGATGCAGCTTGAGGCCTTAGGAATACTTGTTGTACACACTGGGTAAGGTGTAATTCCTGTCCTCAGTAGTTTAATCTTGAGTTAGCAAATCAAAATGGAGCTAGCTAGACAGAAATGTCTCTGAATCGAGCATGATCTGTATCTTGAGCGCACCCAGGTGAGTAGACTTCAACTGGGAGTTCACAAACAGGTCTATTTGGACAAGTGACCACTGGGCTGGTGTTTGGAGTTACTGAAACAATGCTTCCTGGGAGTTGCAGTCCAGTCACTTCTTCTACTACACACACTTGACAAATTGTACCCCCCCAGGTGAGTACACTTCAACTGAGAGTTCACAAACAAGTATATTTGGATAAGTGACCACTGGGCTGGTATTTGGAGTTAATGAAACAGGACCTATTGTGCTTTGCAGTGAGATCACTCTCTACACTACACACACTATATAAATGGTATCCTCCCAGGTAAGTACACTTCAACTGAGAGCTCACTAACAGGGGTATTTGGACAAGTGACCACTGGGCTGCTGTTTGGACTGAAACAGTGTCTCCTGGGAGTTGCAGTCAGGTCACTCCCTGTCCTACACACACTATACAAATGGCATCCTCCCAGGTGAGTGACTTGAATTGAGAGTTCACAAACAAGGATGTTTGGACAAATACCCACTGAGCTGGTGTATCGAGTTACTGAAAGAGGGCTTATTGTGCTTTGCAGTCAGATCACTCTCTACACTTCACATGCTATACAAATGGTGTCCTCTAAGGTGAGTAAACTTCAATTGAGAGTTCACAAACAGGGGTATTTTGACAAGTGACACACGGAACGCGCCTGGAACTCTGAAAGGAACTACATATCCCAGACTGCTTTGTGGCCCCTGGAGGTGACCATCTTACCAGCACCTGCATTTACTTGACCAGACCAACGAGCGCTATATAGCGCGTGGGGGAACTACACGACAAGGGACACGCCTGGAACTCTGAAAGGGACTACATATCATTGACTACTTTGTGGCCCCAGGAGGCGGCCATCGTACCAGCAGCTGCATCCACTTGACCAGACCAACGAGCGCTAAATAGCGCATGGGGGCCCATCCACGCCCGTCGTAGCCCGGAGGAGGCTGGGCTGGGCCATCCCCTTAACATTTTATTCTAAGCAAGCACCTTCGACTCTTGCCACTATTGTATCTTCTTGTAGGTGTATCTTTGAACTAACTTTTTATACAACACTTATCCATCAATTATAGTTCAATGGACAAAAGGAAAGCAATAGAGGTGGGGGCAGGGGTGGTGTTAAAAACTAAGCCGCAGAGACATAAGTATGTAGCCAATAACTGTGTTATGGACAGAATCGACAACCTTCTTGACGAATGTGAAGGAATCTTAGCTTCTTCCCCGGACAGCGGCACCAACGGAACTGGGGGAGAGTGCTCCCCTGTCAGGAAGGCTGCTGGTCACAAGAAAATTGTTGACATATTTGTAAAACGTGGCCAAAAGTCTATAGCCTCCACAGGGCAGGGGGAGGGTAGGGATGTCATCACCCACGTTCCCCCATTAGCAGCAGATAAGCCTCCAACTGATCCCAGCGACCCTATTCAGTGTATCAACCGCTTTACCCCTTTAATAAATATCTCAGACTCACAGGACGGCCCTGACCCATGCATCAGGGTGCGTGGTTCAATAGATGTAAATGAGCACTCAGCCCAGTCAAATGCACAGCATATGTTATGCATACAAGATTTAAAGAGGGAGGTGTCAGAACTTAAGTCTATGGTTAACTCCTTAATTGCAACAGTCAAGCAGCTAATTTCTCCAGTCACAACGACTTCCGTAAATCGCAACCCAATGCCAAACCATTCAGGTACCATTATGAAATTGCCTCAATGCTAGCAAATAGTTGTGCTGACCAATCTCTAGCTGATGCTAAGATCAAGAAATCCGATCCGCCCCCACCACACCCAATAGCTTAGGTGCAGGGAAGGCATTTGATGCCTGCTATCAAAATCTACAAGCAATACAGTCCCTAAATACACTGTAAACCCATCATTGGCTGACTCCAATCTACAAGGACTGTTCTAATGGTCAACGTTCCTAAGCTACACCCACTGGCACAAAGAGAAAGGGGAGATTCCATTAGAAATAAGGCAATTCATTGGATTCGCCACGTAAGAGGCTGTTACTCTGTAATACATGAGGATATAATTGATGCAGTAAGAAGGCCTGATGTAGGAACACACTTTGACATTCTGCAGTTGACATTTAGGGATTGGAGTATGGTGGACAACCTGGTGGCCCTAGACGCAAGGACAAGTGCTCCATGGCAATCCTGTATCCAGTTCAAATATCCTAGTCCACCTGTACACTGTAGGGCTCGTCCCATCCACTGCCCAACAGGTAATCCATCTGCTCTTAGCAAGAATGATGGACTTAAAGCATCATCTGAAATACATGTTAAACTTCCCCCTGACTTACATGAAACAACTGTCTCTGGTCTGGCGGTAGCCCCCGATATTGCTACTGCAAGCATTCACGTTTCTTCTCCTTACAGATCCCACCAGACCACCCATGATCCATTGCATAGCTGTGATAACATTGTACATTCTTTACCCCGTGAATCTTACTTATTACAGATAGCAAAGCATGAGAATACTGCACCTAGGACCAGGTCAGGTTCCTCAGATGGTTATCATTGCTCGATACAGGATCTGCTGGACAATAGTGATGACGACACCTCTCCTCCCAAGCCACCTCACCTGTTAAACCACCCTCTGGCAACCAAACTCTCAAATATGTCAGTGGACAGGGCTGTCCATTCAACCACCGGGGTACGACTTGTCTCATGGAATGTGGCAGGTCTGAGATCTCCCGTCCTTCACCTCCTTCATTGAGGAACATGACATATGTCTTCTTCACGGGACATGGTCGACTGACCCACTGTTTCGAACTGGCTATTCCAACTTTTATATTCCTGCTCTGCCCAGTACCAGGGGCAGGCCCTCTGGGGGTCTAGCCATTTGGACTAGAACATCACTAAACTGCCATACATCACAGCTATCCATTGATTCCCCTGACCTGCTAGGTCTTCGCCTATCATTTGGTGCTGATGCAGTTGTGATTATTTTTACCATCTATACCAGAGGGGTTGGGGGGTGGAGGAGTCGGGTCTCCAAAACCCTCTGCTTTCTGGAGGCATTTTTGCAAAACTGTCCCCGGCATTACAAAATTATTGTGGCAGGTGACTTTAACACCACATTTGAACCTCTCGACTGGGATGATATTGGGTCCACCCACGAGAGGATCAGGTATGGTCTATCCCTGCCCTGGATATCCCACCCGGTAAAAGGTGGTCACAAGTTGCTGTTCAAGTAAAACCACTGACTATGGAATTTGGACTTAGGGCACTCAATGGCAGGGCCAAATCAGAAGTAAAGGGTTGTCACATGTATAACAAAGTTAACCACACCTGTAGAATTGATTATTGTCTAGTCGACATAAGATTATGGCCTTTAGTCATTGACATAATGGTTATTGAGAGATCTGAAAGTGACCATAATCCTCTCTCAGTCCACTTGTCAGCTTTGAGCAACTACCTGTCCATGATCAACACCTCAGTTAAAGCACCAAAGGGAATCAGTCTGGTTAATGACAAACGCCACCGAAAGTGGAACCAGGTTCTGGCTCGACCTACACTCATCAACGCTGCTAACAACACCTTGAGGCCCTCATTGGCGGGCTTAGAGGTGGGCTCCGCAATCCCCAACTAAGAAATAAGCTTAGCTCACACCTCATGTTTCAAGGGTATTGCGGCCCTCTTTTCGGCTGACATAGCCTCTGATAGTAAGAGGCCCAAGAGGATGCATCGCTGGTTTAACAAAGAGTGCAGCTCCTCAAGCAAGCATTTAATACAAGCTATCAAATCTAAGACTGTAAATACAATTAGCTCAACCAGAAAGTCTTACAAATCAACTATCGACAAAGCTAAACGTGAACAAGATGACAAGTGGTGGGCTGCACTTAGTGACGCTGCACAAGGGAGGAATTGCAGCACATTTTGGCCCCTGGCAGCGCGCAGCCCGGCAAACAGCGAATTGAACATTACAACTAGTATTGACTCTCAACCTATCCTCTGAAAATCGTGAGTTTTCGGCCCGTGACATGACTGGAAATTTAAGGGGGTGACAGTGACTAACTAAACAAGACAAGTGAATATGGAAAAAAATAGCCGATGTGTGTGAAGGATGTAAATTGGGATGAGGAAATATGGACTGCTTTATGACAAAAAAATGGACGAAATAATGTGTGGTCTGCCTAGCTGTGCTGCAGTGGAAATGCAAACGATTGTGGTCTGTGAAGCGGTGTGTTTTATAGTGTGCTTTGTAGGTGTGTCCACTTGGCCAATATGTGTCAGCTGTGTTGTTTTTTAATTCATCCAATGTGCACTTGTCTGCTACTTTGCTGAACGCTGACCATGGTGGTCAATCACCATTAGCTGATAGCCACGAGGGGATGGCCACAGTGGCTGTGTGTTTGTAATAGGCTCGGGGTTGGCTGTGCACTTACAACACTGGAGGTTGGACCGCCTAAATCCAAGCTGCCACACCACTGGTGGTCTGCCTTTTTTGCTTGGTGGATGGTGGTCCTGCCTCTATGAATCATAATACGGCAGTCTAGGGATCACCGGTGCACTGGTCTTTTTAGGAGCACCAACATGGTGTTCTGGTGGTCTGACCGCCAAACTCAGAATCAGGACCATAGTTTGGAAAAATCAAAAATTAAATTGTGCTTGAAAGATAACAAATTAGAGAAATCGCCCAGAAATGTTTTTGTAGCAGGGGGGATATTAGCTGGCATGATATTTATGGTATTTGGACTTTTTCAAGGGTGCGAACATTCAGAATTCTGGGGAACATTTGATCATTGGTGCAAAAGGAAAGAAAAAAGAGGTCACCTGAGAGAGAGTGACTGTGGATGATTGGAAGATTACCCAAGTTTTCAGTTGGTGACTGAAGGGGCACATTCATCAAGGATGGTGGTCAATCTTAACATGACCAAGGTCTTGGTTATGAACAGCGAATATAGGTCATTAATTACTAGATGGAGATGAGGTTATCAACCTGTTTGTAACTAAGCTGTGAGAGTCACTGTGGATGAGATTGGATGGTGTGTACTTTGTACGTTGGAGAACCACATTGGGTTGTCAAACAGGTGAAAGTATGCAGCAAGACTTTTATAGGATGTTTACATGGGCACCACCAATTGGTGCTGGAAAGTTCTGATTAACATAATATATTGTCACATTGCTTTGTGAAGAGCTCAAAAAGTGGTGTGTTGCCTTAGGTTCTAGAAATCCTTACTCCGATTCTGGTCATTTTCGTAGTGCATACATTTTAATTTACATAATTGAAGATGAGCGTGTACTTCCTCTTTCCAGCAAACAGTTCAGTCCTGAAAATGGCTCACACCAACAGCACACTGCTAATGAGAATTGCAACAGGTGTACTAATTTTCCAGCTCCTCAAAGCAGATGGCAATGAGCCTGGGATTGAGCAACCGGGTGCAGGAAGGGGCCCTGTAATTCCAGGACAGAATTATTGCCCTACATTGTGGAACGAACATTTACGGTGTCAGGTAACTGGGGTCATATACCCACCACAATTGATAACTCTGGAACCGGTATTATCACAATCCACTTTACCAGCTATCTTGTAATGTTGTCCATAGAAGTTACTTGACTCTAATGAGAATTCATACACTTAAAGCAGCCATTATTTCGTATTGCCATAAGGCATATTTTTAAGCACTGCTTAATTAATGGTATTGAATATTGATTTAACAAGCTAACAGAAACTTTAAAACCCAAACATACCCCTCTTAGGGCATGTAGAGAGACTCAAATACATGGTAAATTTAGTGCTTGTCATGTTTCTACACTGGCGGAGAAAAATTGTTGGAGGAAGTGTTTTCAAGAAGTGACATTGAGGTGTAAAGAATTTCCTCTCAGAATTTTTAAACAATATCAAAAAGAGGACAGTGCAAGGCAACCTATATTTATAATCAAGCAGCGTGTGGGGATAAGAGATGCTGTCTCTCTGAAAGAATTGTGTCATACATTACCTATGTACTTTGGGAATGGAAGGCGTTTTTGTGGTAAAATGTAATTCCCACTGAAACACAAGTAAGATGTTAACTATTTTTTTACAGAAAATCTAATTATATGAATATGTATGCTTTTAGAGCAGTACATGTGTATATGTATGTATACCTATTCGGAAGCAAACTACAAAACAATAGAGCAGTGCACAAAAGGCTGGGTATTACATAAGAATGGGTATAAGCCATAGATGTCATTTAAGGGTTGCCAGGAATGAATAGAAGCTGTTATCCCTGGCAATGCGCTTGGGATCCCTGGTCTCAAAGAACAGAAAGTCAGAGCCAGGCACATAAGGAAAATGGGGCTCTGAGGAGCCATGTTTAATTCCCATTGCTTCACCAGAACTAGGAAACTTGAATTGGGGGGCCTCAAAGCCTACTTAGGGGGTGTTGGAACTGCTTAAAAATGAAATAATATCACCAGATTATTAAAGTGTATATGAATATAAAAGTAAAGTGTAAATTTGAACAATTCAAAGTGTTATGTAAATCTGAAGCAATTTGAAATTGGAGACTAAAAGGTTAGTATCCTCAAATTGATTATTTGGAGCAGTGCAAGGGCATCAAACAGAATATAGTATGGATGATGGGTGGTGTGAACTAAATTTAGAAACGCTCCAACCGTCCCATTAAAGTGAAATGTTATTTGTTTTATATTTGTGAATTAAATGGCATTAAATAAAATATTTAAGCATTTCTGTGTGTGTTTGGTGAATTCTTGTTAGTATACATTTGTGTATTGTGTAGTGGTTCAAATCATCGAAAATGCTTAGGCAGTGTTCGCTGGCTTTCATTATTGATTCAGTTGGGGGTCCCCGGATTACAATAATGATTCCGTAGGAGTCACCAGGTTCCAGGAATGATTAAGTGGGGGTCCACAGAAGTCAAAAGGTTAGAAACCATTTCCTCAGAGTATGTTTAGCACTACAGATTTTCATTTTTTTTTGCAAACAGGTACATGTGGGTGTTTGATGCCCAGGGCATGTGGGTGTTTGATGCCCAGGACTATTACAAAAGATTGTCTTTTTCAAGGCAGTGCAGCAGAAAGTGCTCCAGTAACCTTTCCTTTATTGCAGGTTTTAGTGATCTGATGTTTAAGATGTCATTAAATCATATGACATAAGTTCCTCTGAAGAGATCGGCTCAAATATGGTCTCACTTTCTGTGACATAATTGGCGCGTGGTCAAAGTCAGTTGATGTCACTTCCGCTGCCGTTGGCATGTTGGGGAATCAGGGTTCGGTTAAAAATTAATGGTTGTAATGGGGTTCTCTATTAAAAAAATGTGCGAGAACAAGTGCCTAAAAATAAAATAAAAATACTTGCATACGATTAAACAAGAATAGTTAAACTCATCTCTATTGACACAGTGAGGCATTTCGTCTTCAGTGTTGACTCAGAAACACTTCCTTAAACCTTTTGGTTAATTAGTAGGAATTATTTTCAATCACAATATTAAGGATGATTTTAAATACAGTGTTTAAACCTGTAAACTGGAACACTTTCAATTTGCAGCACTATGTACACAAACTATATATTTGTTTTTGTTGCTATCTTTCAAATAAGAGGAAAAACATATTTCAGTTTAACCATAATTATGTTTTTCGGATGAAGAATGCTTGCCACATGTCTACTTGAGGCTTTAAAATTGCTGTCACACTAGAAATCTGGAACACATTAACATGTCTCTTAAACACTTCTTGGATGTGATTCATGACCGCCATTCTTAAACTCTCCAACAATTATGGATTGTTTTTACTGTTTTACTGAATTCTAACGGAGGATGCTTATTTCAGGTTTTGGGACAGCGCCAAAGATGTATGATATAGAACGAAGGAGTCACAAGTACAGGTCAATGGGCACGATTTGACGAGTTACATTTGTGCAAACGTCTCTGACGATCACTCGCAAAAGTGTAAAAAAAAATCTGATTGATTAAATGTTTTCGTGTAGTTTTATTGAGGGCTAAAGAAGTCTGAGCACCCTTCTTCATGGTCCATTCTGGTCTGGTCCTGGAAACGGAGAGAGCTGTAGTCCTTTAGGAAGGGTGGGAACATTCTCCTAAAGTAGTAAATTCAAAGGGTAAATAATTTCCCAATGGATATAAAAATGTAAATGTAAAGTTTAAATGTAAACTACTTTCCTCAAATTCATATGCTGGTAACTTCCATGCTGGCACATACATCATTATGAAGAGTGAGGTGTTCTCTCAGTGTAAAATTTACAAAAAATACTAACAAACTGGATTTACAAAACTCATCTTTGCTTGTAAATAATGACGGAACATAAATCCACATGAATGGTTGAGTGGGGTGAAAGGAGAGGTATCATTGTATTAAGTTATGTTCAAAAATTTGAAATATACAAATATTAGATGTTAGGACACATTACCCTTCACGCCTCGGGCCTTTACCCTGCAATGATTGTGTGTGTGTGTATATATATATTTTTTTATGTATATATATATATATATATATATATATATATTAATTCACTGCAAAAACAACAAAAAAACGAAGGCTACAGGGACTTTATAGTTAGTTTCTGAATTTACTTGTACAAAACCATAGAAATTCAGCAGTTATAATTAGAGTTCTTTCAAGTAACTATAACTCGCAGCCTAAGGTAACTATTACTCGCGCTCTTGCCATGCACAGTTTTATTATCAATAACGATATTGCAAATTCTGCAGTGATATCAAAGACATCTCATCAATTACAAAATGTGTGGAGTAATTAGTTGCGCATGGCAAACGTAAAGTAATTTGAATTACTATACGTTAATCAAACCAGTGCTGTGCACAGTCTTCAGCTGTGCACAGCAGGCCCTGTGGCTAACCCCCTATAGCCACCAACCCTGTGCCATGCATGGCCTTTGCCTTGGTGTACTGGGGTGTGCTGCAGGGCCTGCAGCCAACCCTCTAGAACCACCCAGCCCTGCACCATGCACAGAGCACGGAAGGGGTTGGCCGTGAGTCCTCTGGGCAGGCCCTGTGGTCAACCCCCTTTAAGTTCCAGGCCCCGCTCTTTGCGAGCCCGTGTGCAGGAGGAATTAGCTGCAGCGCCTGGCCAAAGGCCAGGCCCTGCAGCCTCCCCCCTATAAGCAACCAACCCCACACTACACACAGCCAAAGGTCGTGCATTGCACTGGGTGAGGAGCTTAAAGTGGGCAAAATTAAATATCTATAAAATAGAAATATATTTTTTCCGTTTGTTCCAGGGAGGTGGTGGTCACGGGGCTCCCTGCCCCGTGGGAGGTGGTAGTCCTTCAGATCGTCTGCAGCCCCGGGAACCACCACCTCACTGGTAAAAGCAGCTGCCTGCTTGCAGGAGCAATGGGACTGTGAGAGAGGCCTTGAGGCTCCCCCGCGGTCCCAGATAGCCCATAAAGGCAACAAATGTTTTTTTTTAATGGTTTGGGACTGCGGATGAGGCCTTGAGGCTCCCTTTGCAGCCCAGACAGCACATAAGGGGCAAGATAAAATTAAGAAACAAAATAAAATAAGAATAGGTCACATGCCTTCACAGTGAGAGCTGAGGGTTCGACTCCAGGTGTATCAGGTCATTTCCCTTCTTTATATTTTTTTCATGTGCAAGTGTTTAAGTCTCATACTGAAAAGTGATCTTACACTTTTTATTTGACAAATACATTTTTCTTTTCAATTTGCGCAGAAATATCTCATTCTAAATATATCATTCATCAAAGCCTAAAAAACTTTCTATCTCCCTCCCGCTCACTCTCTTTCTCCCTCTCTCTTTCAATCTTTTTCCCACTCACACACCCACTTAGACCCTTTCGCAGCCACTCATAGACTCACTCAGACACTCATGTACCCACTCACAGACCCACTTAAACCATCGTACGCCCACTCACAGACCCACTCAGACACTCACACACCCACTCACATACCCCAGGGGGTAGGCCCTGTGGGCAGCTGCTGCCAAACATGGCCAAAGGCCATGCGTGGTAGTGGTTGGATGAACATATAGTAATAAAAACTACTATATGTTAAAAAAACATAGAAATTAATTGAAAAAAACAAAGGTTACAGGGACATTATAGTTAGGAAATAGAATTTTTAAACAATCGATAGAGATTCACTTAAAAAACCAAAGGCTACAGGGATGTTAGAGCTAGGCTCACATTTTAAAAATACAAAACCATAGTAATTCACCAGTTATAGCTAGAGTTATCTCAAGTAACTATAACTTGTCCCTTAAGGTCTTGAGGTAACTATAACTCAATCCCTCTACATGAACTGCTAATTACCCCACAAATTACGGCATCCATGACATTTGATAACATCATTGATAACATCAATGTAATATTTGCAGTCAAATTATATATATAAATCTATTTTTTAGGGGGGAGGGTGAACTCCTAAAAGCCCTTTTTTCCTTTTTCAGAGAACCCACACCCTTTTTAGTTCATCCAGTAACCTCCCCTTACCTTTACCTTACCCTGAACTGTAAGAGCCCCTTACACCCCTTTACCTCTGTCCACCTCTGAACCCTGAAAAGCCTTAGTTCCCTTTACCTCTACCTGTCCTGACCTCTAAAAAGCCCTTATCCTTATTACCTCTACCAACTCCGGAATCCTGAAAAACCCTACTCCCATTACCTCTACCCACACCAGAACATTAAACATTCCCCTTACTGTTACCTGCTATTGAACCCTAAGAAACCCTTACTCCTTTTGCATCTACCCATCCTTGAAACAAAAAAAAAATCCTTACTTTCCTTTAACTCTATTCCCCCTGAACCTTAAAAACACCTTACCCCACTTTACTTCTATCTACCTAAACCCTAAAACTCCCCACCACTTTACCTTTACTCAACCCTAAACCCTACAAAACTCTTAATGCCTTTACCTCTACCAACCCCTGAACCCTAAATACCTTTATCCCTTTATCTCTGCCTGACCCTAAAAAGACCATTAACCCTAAAAATACAATACCTCGCTTTAACTCTACCTACTACTGAACCTTAAAAAATCCTTACCCTTATTTTTCTCTACCCGTTCCTGAACTCTTAACTCCCTTTACTCCTACACCTTAATACCTTACCTTCCTTTACCCCTACCCTCAATTACTCCACCTATCCCTTAACCCTTACCAATTTGTTAACCCTTATTTTTTTTAATGACATAAATATTATGTCAGTTAGGAAAAATGATTACCTGCGTGTAAAACACTATCACCTGTACCTCTTTTTGTGTTGCTGGCTGATTCATGCCCCCTCCAGGGACCTGGTTCTTCAGGATGCCCAGTCAGTTTGTTCTGCTCTTCAGGCCCATGGGTGTTTGAGCAACTGGGAGAAGTGTCAGCTGGTTCCCTCCCAATACGTGACATTTATAGGAGCTGGGTTCTGAATGAATATCAACCGGGTGTTTCTACCTCCTCCCAGAGTGATGGTGCTGTGATCCTTGGCTATGGAGGTGCTGGGTCTGTGCCGGTTCACACTTGGCTCCGCCTCTTGGGGTACATGGCAACGTCAGTCTTCACTGTTCCGTGGGCACGATTACAGAGCTAGCTCCTCTGGCTTCATCTTCTATCACTTTGGGATCCTTGCTCCAGGGACTTGGACATGCTAGTTCAGGTGTCTCCTGCAATAGTTCCGGTGTTGGAATGGTGGTCTCTGCAGGAAAATCTCTCCAGAGGGGTTCCTCGGCAGCCAGATCCTCCTTTGGTCCATACCAGAGATGCCAGATCTTTTGGTTGGGGGCTACCCAGGGGGAGCGGTGTCTTCATGCTTGGTGGTCTCTTCAGAAGGTCCACTATTAGTCCACTTGGAGGAAACTGACAGTGGTGCTCAGGGCTATCATGGGATTCCAGCACTTTCAGGGTGGGTCACCGCTTGGTGGTGTGGTCTGACAACCAGGTGAAGGCTCCCCATCTCAACAACCAGAGGTATCAGGTTTCACTCCCTGAATGCTGTGGCACAGCTCTTGTTCAAGTGGATGGAAGGGCATCTGTAGTCTCTGGTGGAAGTTATGTTCAGGGAGTGGACAATGGAGTAGTGGAAGCTCTCAGTCACTTCTTTCCTCTGTCTCAGGAATTCTCTCCGGTGGTGTTCCTACAAGTATGCAAGAGATGTGGTGTACCTTACCAGGATCTCTTTGCTTCCCAGCTAAATGCTCAGCTGCCCCAGTTTTGTGTCCGCTCTTGGCAGGATGGAGCCTGAGTGGTGGATGCTCTGACAGTCCCTTGGCCTGTTGCTCTGGTTCCACAGTTTCTGGCCTGGCTGCTTCGGGAATCAGTAGTGGTGATTTTGGTGGTCCCCTTCTGGCCTCTTAGATCTTGTTTTCCCATTATTTGGACATTGGCCATTCAGTGTCCTTGGTTGATTCCTTGCCCCTCTACGATCGGTTCCTCCTCTGGATCTCTGTTTCCTTTGGCTGTTGGTTTGGAAGGAGAGGGTTGCAGCGCAAGGGTCTCCCCCATCACTTAGTTCTGGCCATCCAGCACTACAGGAAGTCTGCTACTGTGAAATCTTATGACAGACACTGGGTGAACTTTCAGAAATTGTGTTTCCTGTGGGTTTGTCTCCTTTGGATTGTTCCTTTTGAGATGTCCTGCAGTTCTTGTGGGAGAGTCATGAGAAGCATCTTTCGGTGCCCACTTTCCAAGCCCAGTGTGCAGCTATTAAGCTATGGATGTTGATGATCTGGTCTCTTGTCTTCTGCACAGCTTTTCCCCCTCTCGCCCTGTGGTTAAGCCTTTTTTGGGGGGGATTTGCCATTGGTTTTAGGGGCTTTGGCGACTTCCCTTTTGCACCTGTGGAGATATTACATTTGTCACTTTCAAAGTGATTTTTTTGGTTGCAGTTACTTCTGCCAGATGGATTGGGGATTTGGGAGCCCTTATGGCTTGTGAACCCCTTTTTGTCCCTTTCTGCTGTTGGTGTGGTTTTACAGCTGGATTCCTCTTTTGTCCCGAAGATGTCTTCCCAGTTTCATCATTCCCAGGAGATGGTTTTACCGGAGATGGCCCCAGGTGTGAGCGTGGAAGGTGACCTAGATTGGTCTTTGCCCGGTGTTCCCTGTGCTTTGAGGCTTTATTTGGATGGACCTGGCCTAAGGAAGTCTGAGTCCCTGTTTGTGTCTTTTGGAGCTTCTTCTTACGGTAAGAAGGATTCATCTTTTTCAATCAGTCGGTGGCTTAAACAGTTTATTGAATTGGCCTATTCTGTTTCTGGGGTTCCACCTCCAGATGGGGTTCAGGCTCATTACACCCTGGGGGTGTCTACATCCTGGGCTGAGTGGCGGGGTGTGTCCATTGCTGAAATTTGCCAAGCTGCTTCATGGGCTTCTTCTAATACTCTTGTTAAGCATTACCATCTCCAGAACGATTTTGGGGATGATACTAATTTTGGTTTGGGGGTTCTGAATGTTGTCAGCTCCTAACCTGATTAAAATTACTCTTTTCTTTTCCTTGTGCCTTGAACAAATCACTTTTGGATACTGCAGTCACTGGTGTGGTGTCCGTTTGTGGTTCCTTGTCTCATTTGCTTGTGGGGGAAGGCCAGTGTTTCGCGTCCCATTCATTTCATCCTTCCCTCCCGCAGGACTGGCCTTTCTTTTTGGCCTTGGTAATGTTCAGAAGGAATTAGCCTTTGGGGCTGAGGGGCCACGCCACCCCTACCTTTTGCCCCTCAAGAAGAGTGTCTGTAAGGCTGAGCAAAGGTCAGTCTAACAGACACGCTTTGTTTTTCAGGACAGGGAGCCAGGAGCTGGACATGTTTTATTTGCGCAGGCTCTGGCTGCCTGAGCTAAACTTTGCTGGGCTGAAGAAATTACAGCCCTGTGAGCGTTACCTGTTCATCCTAGCAAAGGTGCCTCAAGGCCCTCGCCTTCATGATGAGGGGGAAAGTCACTGATTGCTTTGGACCTGGGAGCTTCAGTTTTAAGCCCCTTAAGCACCCATGGCCAAATGTCAGTCAGTGACACCTAGTCACAGAGTGGGGTGGAGTCAGCAGTCACACTGACCCCATCCCAATCTGTGATGAGTTGAGACTGCTGCCTTCTCTCATTGGCTGACCTTAGTGTAGCTGTGGGGAAAGCAGCAGTCCCAACCCTCCTGGAACCTCCGAGGCAGAGGTAGTGTGTGTGGTTTTTTTAATGAATGATTGGTTTGTGCCTGCATGCGTGTGTGTGTGAATATCTTATAATGAGTGTTGTGAATGAATGTGTGTGCACATGTGTGAATTAATGAGTGTAAGTGTGCATGTGTGCTTGTGTGTACCGCCCACCCCCCTTCCTCTTAAAATTACCGTCCACCACTGGAAGGAATGCTCCATAAGTACACATTATGTACTCCCAGGGGGAGGAGTGGGGGAGGAAATAGCATTCCTTATTCTAAATTTTTCTATCATGAAGATAGACATCGCCACTCATGATAAATGGCACGAGGACTACAGGACCGGGAGTAATGAAGATTACCGGTAAGTATTAGGACATTGGTTGGTGGTTATTATGAATAATCAATTTTTTGTAAGTTCCCTAGGCTAATAGGTATTTGAGAATTGAGGATTCTGATAAAGTAATTGGGTCAGGTCCCTGGCGTTTATGGATATCATCTCTCTTTCAGTCTTTGATAATTCCAGAAATGTTGATCAGTAGGTTGAATTCTGTCCAGACTTATGCAAATATTTTCAACCTACCTTCTAGGATCCCCTAGCACAAGGTGAACTAATGAAAATAATTATCGGATCTCAAATACGGGCAATGTTGATCTTTGCTCCTTATACGGATGGCTCTATTCCACCAGATTATCTCCTTGTTGTGTAGGCAGCTTTGTATCTGGAACTTCCTGTTGAGTTTTAGTGCAAGCATAAGCTGTGAGGAATTATGTGGTTAATTTTTTCAGTGTATCCCTTATTTTAACTACACACTAGCTTTATACCAGTAGTTGTGCCCAGGATCTCATTTATTTATCTTGACTCACAAAGGGGGTTCAAGTGCTGAGTCTATATGCTGTCTATGTTGTGTCAGTTGAAAGGTTGAACCTGTCCTGAAAAATTGCAATAAAGCAGTAAGATAATGCTGCGGCTATTCATACATTACCACCATGCAGTATTTCAAATGCTATTGGGCACGCTTTAACCGAGTGGACCTTGCACCATTAAAGAATGTGCCCCCTCCTTGGTAGAGGACAGAACCTTGTCCGTCTCTTAGAAATTGTCATCTCCATAAAAGATGTTCAGTGAAATGTCCAAAGACAACAGGATGACATAGTGGAGTCAGCATTGGGTGCAGCCCACCAACAGACTCCACAAGACCTGCCTGCAAATACTCAGTAACAAACAAATAGGTAACCGCAGAGTGGATCTCAGTGTACTATGAAAGTTTGCAGCAATCCTCACCCACAAAATGGTACTTTCTCCTGACTGGCAATTTTTTATTTGACTTATCTTTGTTCGCCAAACCTTAGAAATGCTTGTATCCAATTTCAGAGCCACTTAAATTGATACAGCTTCCTGGTTCAACCCACCAGGAAGATCTTCCATCCGCAATGCATTCTACATTAAAGGTATAGTCTTTGGCAACTGTAATCTGACAGTGTTCACATAGGTCAGGCTCACTTAGTCCAAGGGTCTTGCTAGAGTGCCATGATCTGTTTTTTTTTGGATGCATGTATTCCTTCTTCATTTAGTTTTTTAGCTAACAATAGTTCATTTCTTTAAGAGTAACTTCACTTGGATGTGTGTTATTTGTTTCTCAACTCTCTGGTGCTTAACCAAAGTCATATAGATACGGGACGACTAATTTATTCTGGCGCACCTTTCTGAGCAAGTTGTGTGAAAGCTCAGTCACAATCTAGCAAGACAATTGATTCTCGCTCTTATATCCTGACAGGCACATTCATTGCGGCAACGCGGACAAATTCACTGATGATTTATCTCTAGAACTTTCCCTGAGTTTCCTTCTTCAAACTCCGTACTGTTGTACGGTAAATGTCCGAGTAAAAAGATTAATGTATAGTTTATATGTCATGTACCCTTACTTAGATCAAATTCAAAATGATCGGATCATTAATTAGGTAGATCTCGTCTTGTGTGTTGTGAATTATCTTGTCTCAGACGTAATTAAAAAAAAGCTGTGAACTTTCGTTTGAAGCAGGACCTTTGTTTTATTTTATATTTGAACTCATATTTCTCTTTAGAGTTTTTAATTACAGGATTACTTGTTGCTGGGGAAGTAAAACGACAGACTTGTCCTTTTCATTTTTGCAATCCTAGCAATAAATATTTCTATTTTCTGTTAACCTTTTAATAAAGTCATTTGGTACCAGTCATTCTAAAAATAATTGCTATGTTGAAGAAATATGGATTCAGGGTAGACACATCACTGTGAAATCAAAAAGAAAACCCACAAGTCGAAAAAAAATGTCTGATAATTTTAGAGTGTTTCTGCTGCAGCTACTTAAACGCGTTTTTAGGCGCAAAAAAGTAAACACCTGTTTTTTATGAGCGATGAGCATTTTATCACACAACTTACTCTTTTATGTTATTTTGTATTGTACCCTTATGTATGTTGTAATACTGCATTTAACTGAGATAATTCAGGTGTCACTCTATCGCCACTGAATGGAGATCATTTTTATTGACCTTAGAAGGATGAGCAATTGATCTAGCAAAATGGCAGCACTGAACTAAGTTAGTAAGAATGCAAGTGGAAGGTTCAAGGGGAAAGTGGGACACACTGTTGTGATTTGAAATGTGACTGACATGTTACAGCCATAACATAGGACATAGAGATGCAGATCTGTTTTATCTAAGGATTTAATTGATCACTTTTGTTAGCTGGAAAGAAGCTGTCATAAAGTGTTGTGTGTGTGACAAAATGTCAAAAACAAGAATGTTTAATAATACAAGAATCAGTTACAAACTCAGCTGAATGCAAAAGATAAGCATTCACAAACCAAAATCTCACAAAATGAAAGAAAATCGATAAAGGGTTTCAAGAGACAACAACGTTCAAAAACATTTCCGTAAAAAATACTTACAAACTAGCTGTTTAATTTAACACTATTGGTAATAGGTACAATCCCTTGAAGTTTTCACAAAGATCTAAGGATCACAGAAAACGAAGGAACAGATTTTAAGAAAGGTGGTGCTGCAGCCAGTGCAGCACCACTTTTCTTGTGCCCCTTAGCGCCCCCCAATGCCACCATGTGTGCGCTATATTTAATATACGGAGCACCATGGCAGTAGTTAGGGAACTAGTGTCAAAATGTTTGACGCTTTGCAGGATTAGCGTCAACAATTTTACGCTAGTCCTGCAAAGTACATAGAGGCCCATTTTAATAGATAGTGTGCCTCCTTTTAACACCTGCTCAGAGCAGGCATTAAAAATGCTTCAAAAAATGGCGCAAATAAATCTTTTATATTTCTTTGCATCATTTTTGTGCCCCCCCTTGCATACATTATGCCTTGTGTAGGCAAAATATGGTGCAAGAAGTTGCAGAATGGAACAATGCATGCCTTGTGCCACTTTGTAAATCTGGTGTGGATATTTTTAAAGCCGAACGCCACATTAGCATAAACAAATGGCACTAATGTCGCGTTAGAGCTTCCTAAATCTGGGCCCAAACATCCCAAACAAGCTGGGCAGCACGACTGCACCAATTTTTAACTTTGTCCCTTGTAATTGTTTCTTTTGACAACAATTTGAGGGACCCCAAACTGCATTTTACATACTTTGGGATAGCACCTTGGATAAACCCTTGTAGAAGAGTTTCCCATTGATCTCCCAATCTTTGTTCTAGGGAACAACCTAATGTACTGACTGACTGAAGCCCTAGTTCGTAGAAACTGCTTCAGATAGCTCCCAGTACCTGGGAATTGTTTACTAAAGGTTTATTGGGGTACTTGTAGCTATTGTTAAATATAATATTTAAGAAATTAACATACAGCTTTTATTGTCATGACCATTTGCGAAGATTAGTCTGGTTAAATTATGGTAAAAATGAACATTAAGGGTATTCCTAAGTTATGGTTACCCATAGTTGATGGTCAACACATGTCACATTGTAAGAATGGAGTTTGCAGATGGAGGATGAGAGCTTTCTTTATTATATGTAGTAGAAAATGTACATAACCTCTTGCTAGAGGTTACCTGGAAAGTTCATCCTATGTCCCTGCCCATCAATGATGTCACCAACAGAAGCAGAACACTGTTCAAGACAATCGAGCACTATATCAACTGCATTAACCTAGTGCCAAACTCATCTCTTTCTCACCATAGAAAATTGCATTGCCATCAACCTCTTCTTCAGTGAAAAACTACAGATCAGAGAGCATGTTGACGATACTAACCCTGCTTGATCGCTCACACCCTCCCATCCACCAAGAATTCTGCAATGGTCAGCCTTCAAAGCCCTATTTCTCCCAGATCGGGCTGACATACTCTGGTCCCTCAAAGCCGCTTCTTATGAAGATTATGACCTATCATCGTCCTTCATTAAAGGTTTCTCTGGGATGCTCTCTTACCCCTACTGTCAGATACCACAATTACTGAACAGCGAGTGACTGCTGGCCCGGTAGGAGCGATGCACGATGCTTGTCCTTCCACACCTCCTGATGCTCAACCAAGTGAGTTGGACACAGCACTCATTCTGGAGGAACACCAAGGCAATGGAACAAAATAAGTAAAAAGCCAACCACTAACTGTATGACAGCTTCCTTGTATCACCCTTCAGGTTTGTCTGTCATCTGCCTCTCAGTGTACGACAAAGACAGAATTCCTATTATTTGACAAGAACTACAAACAAAATACAGTACAAACCTGGCTCGATGACATGAACCTTTACCGTTTCACACCCCAGTACTCACTGAATGCCAAATCACTACTTGGAATTACCATGGACATCAACCTATCCCTCAAGGAACATATTGCCAAAAAAAAAAAAAAAAAATTGCACCAGATTTCTCTTCTGAAGAAAGTCAACCCGTTTCTTCCAGAAAGTGACTTCAGGACTGCTGTTCAAGCCCTTATATTCTTGCATCTGGACGGAGATAATACCCTACTCCATGGCTTCCCAGTCCCCACACTGGCAGCCCTTAGGGGCATCCCACTGTCTGAACCATGTACCATACAGGGCCTGAAGAAATATGACATTCCCCTTCTTGCATGGAACTCCATTGGCTCCTCATGCCAGCTTGCACCATCTTCAAAAACAAATGCATAATTCACAAGCCATTGCAACCAGCACCCCCACTTATCTTGAAGACCAATTAACCATCACTGGTACTTCTTGGCATATCCGCAGCCAGGAAACCATCAGACTGAAAACTATGAATTGTGAAAAAAAAGAAAAGAAACAAGAAACCAGACCAGTTCTGGATTTGGAACAACATTCCTAATGCTGCTCCAATTTAGGAAAGTAATGAAGACTTATCTTTTAGAAAACACTACATTATAATGCATTAACTGTTCACAACTCAGCTTCCTCTCCTATACCTTTCTATTGAATTGAACTGATGCAACTGTTAGGATTATGCACTGGTCTGCTGCCAAATGTACACAACTCTGTTTTTTTTTACATGGAGCTGCCAGGCACCTCTCTGAACTTTTCCTGGACTTGGACCCATTGTTGTGAGAATTGTATCCAAAGTCAATAGCACACCATCTCCTGACATAAACTAAACCAAGTACGTTCTGAAGCTCTGCTTACCATACACTTGTCATTGACCAGTGTGGGTGCCTTAGCTAGCTGCACCCCAGGAGGGCCTGAATTCTGCCTGGGTCTGCTGTACTCCCACTACAAGAAAGAGGCATGTTATCATTAATTAAATCTTGACAACAACAGCAATGAAAATCCTCTGAGCTGCTTCAACCATGCACTAATGATAACAATGCACTGGGTTGTGACTGAGCGCCCACAGAGTTAGGAAGATCTAACATGATAAACTAGTATTTCCCCTTGATTAAATACATTTGCTTCAGCATCAGAGGGTATCTTATGTGGTAAAACAAGTAAACAAACAATAATACAGTTAAAGAAATAAACAACAGAAAGGTCCAAAGCATGTTACTATACAAGATGTAAAGTATTATTGGCTATGTTTATGTAAAGGACATACACTATTATTAGCTAAACACTAACATCAACAAAATATCAGCATAAAGATTAAAGATGTAATTAAAAATATGCATATATGGAGAAATAGAACAAGGTGTTTCATTAACACTCAATGAGCTTATGTGCAGCCGTGAGGTGTTTGACTGAGAAAGAACGGGCTTAACAGAAGTGAGGGAAGAGCCCACCAAAAAGAACAGGTACAGTGAACCTTCAGAGGAGGTAAAAAGAACCAAAAGCACTGTAAGTTCAGAGAGTTGTAAGGCTGACGGATGTGCAACCCGACAAGGAAATGGACAGCTCTTTGCATTCATAGTAGTAGTAAATGAAGTAGATGAAGAGGAAAAAGAGAAGATTACTTGTAATGGCCTAACAAATAGGTTAGACTGAAGGACCACCTTGATGGAAAAACATGCCTTGAAGGAGAAAGGAGGTAGACTGAGCAGTGTAATTAGGCGATAGTGTGACATATAAAGGAGCCAAAAGGTCAGTGAAGGATAACAACGTGAGAAACTAAGGCCCTGATTTATACTTTTTGATGCAAACCTGTGTGAGGGCAGATTTGCATCAAAAAGTATACCTCCGGCTAGCGCCATTTCTGGACGCCAGCCAGGCATCATATTTAATCTATGACACTAGCCGGCGGTAAGGCCCAGTTAGCGTCAAAATATTAACACTAACCCGGTGGGGAGGCGTAGGGGAAAGTGAGGTTGTGTGTGAAAGAATGGCGCTAGTCAGGTTAGAGTAAAAAAAAAATGACTCTAACCTGATTAGCGTCATTATTTCCACGCAAAACCCCCATGGACATGACTTCTATCTAAGTAAAGACAACATCAAAAACATCAATTGACCATGTATACAATTTTTCACTGAAGTTATGAGGGAAAAGATCCCTATCTTCTGTTTTTTCTTTTGATGAGTGGAGGACCCTTATTTCTTTTCCGCTCAAGATGTATTTTTAACCTTGACCAAGGCCCTCTTTTCTCAATAAAATGTACATTCATGAGATCCTTGGGCCAATTTCAATCTGACTTTTCTTCTGCATGACAAGGGTTGGTTTGAATTCTTTCCCTCCTGTGGTTGTGTGGCACAAGCTGTCACTGAAGATCTCCGGTGGAGTATCCCCTTCTCTATGGGGGTCCGCCAGATATTGCAGTGCTGGTCTGGCGTAATGTGGGCCCTATGATGAAGCATGACATCCAATGGATGTGTGAGGGCTTACATTTTTTAATATTATGTATACCGGAGTTGAACCTGTGTTCAACACTTTCCTTAGGAACAGTGTACTTTTTTTATGTTCTTTTGATTTGGGAGGCTGTACACTGGACCTTATTTAATCTCCCGGTCCCTTTTTTTGTGGTTTAAGTAAAGACAGAAGTCATGCCCCCCAGCCCAATGGCCATGCCCAGGGGACCTAAGTCCCCTGGGCATGGCAATTGGGCACAGTGCCATGTAGGGGGGCACCCAAGTTAGGCCCCCCATGGCACTTTGTGAAACAAATAAATATACTTACCTGGACTTACCTGGGATGGGTCTCCCCATCCTTGGGTGTCCTCCAGGTGTGGGTGCGGGTGGGTTGGGGTGTCCCTGGGGGCAGGGAAGGGCACCTGTGGGCTGTTTCCATGGTCTATGACCATGAAAAAAGGCCCACAGGTCCCCTATCACCTGCCCTGACCCAGGCGTTAAATGATGGTGCTAAGCAGGCTTAGTGCCATTATTTAAGGCCCTCCTCCTCCTGTGCGTGATTTTGGCATAGGAAGATAAATAAGGCGCTAGGGCCTTTGAGTCATTTTTTGCCCGGGAACACCTCCCTTGCATCTCATTGACACAAGGTAGTTTTCCACAGGCAAAAAATGACTTTTACTCCATTATTTTGGCGCTAGACATGTCTAGTGTCAAAATATAAATATGGAGTTAAGTTTGTGCCAGATTTGCGTAAAAAATAATAATGCAAATATGACGCAAACAGAGTATAAATATGCCCCTAAAATGGGTGAAGACGTAGAGATTTAGCAAGAAACCCCCTGGTGCATGAGAAACCAATCTTCCAAAGCAATGAGGTACATGACGTGATAAGGAGTAATGACTGGGTAGGTGAAGGCTACTTGGGGAGATTTAAGGCATTCTGCAGCACACATAGAAAGAGGAAAAAGCCTTTGAGGATTTTCTCTGGATTGGAAGGTGCCCCTTCCCGCACAAAAACAATCCTTCATGCAACACAGACACCCTTGCACAATGGTGCTAGGCTGCCTAAAGTGCACTGGAAATGAGAGGAATGTGCAGCATTCTTTTAAATACTGTGCATTTCCTGCCCTTTCCCTGTGACTTGCTGTGCTGCCCTACTTCATAAAGCCCATAAATATGGCCATTAGTCTGTAAGGAATAGCACTGTGGGTACTTTGTCACTTGAAAAAAATCCTAGCTGACCAAAATATTAAGTTGCAACCATGTATGTAGGAAAATTGAAAATAACTGCATTGTTTAAATATGTTTGAGCATATTTAAACATTGCCAATTTTATAGAATAAGAAAATGAGAAAAAATATGTTGATTCAGGTGGCCTGATTATTTTTTGTTTTACATCAGAGGGAGGCACAGAATTAAAACGTTTGAAGACTACTGCGCTAAAAGATATTGGTGCAACATATGTTACAGCATAAGCCCTCACAACAACTGCTACTTTGCAGAAACAGACTCTAGAATACTAAGAAAAAATCCAGACACCAAGATTATGTTAGGAATCAGGCATCAAACAGCCTACAAAAGTAGCAAACACTCCTATATTTTTCTGAACTTCATGTCAGACCTCGTAGTAAGTAATCAAAGCTGGTGTAATTACTTAGGGTCAGCTACTACTAAACCCCAAATGCAGACACAATGTTCCAAAATAAGTTCACTCATTAAATAAGTTTGTTCACTCAGCAAAACTCATACACTTTCAAAGGTTGTTTAGCCAAGATGAGTTCGTCAAAGGAATAACATTTCCCAGAGTTCTTGCAATTAGTCTGATATGTGCTCCCTTATTGCTGTTTTCAATCTTAAGAAAACATGGATAAAACTTTCACAATAGCCAATTTCCAGCCGACGCATTTCATCCCACATGGGACTTTCGCCAGTTTGAAAATAACATACACGTGTAACCTTTTTATTCCATGTTACGAATATAAACAATATCTGCGAATTTACATTATATCGATTGATTAATAATCACAAAACATGATTACAAATAATTGGTGTGTTCCACTCCTCTTAACCTTTGACCGAAATCTGGACACAGTAAGGCAAAAGACAGCGAAATGTCTACATTGTATTAAATGGATTTTCTCCTAAGTAAGTCAATCAATCTTTATTCGATCATATTTTGACTATAAGAGCACATTAATAAAGCAATCTACACGTTAAAAAAAACAAAATAAAAACATGAATTAAAAGTTTTAAGACACATAAAAATACCTGCTATACAACCATTAGTTAAAAGACATAAACGTGTCTCAGTCTGAGTGCTGCCATTATGTAACTTAGTATGGAGGTGCAGATTTCCGGTGCAGCTAAAGATTGGAGAAATCTAAGACCATCTTTATATGCTGTAAAGTACTTTTGTAGCAGGATGGGGCGCAAAAACTGGGCTCTGAGTGGACAATACAGTTTACAAAATAAGATAAAATGTAATTTGATTGAAAAGGTCAACCCTAGAGCCAGCAATTGGAAAACTATGGCCCGTATTTATACTCCGTTTGCGCCGAATTAGCGTCGTTTTTTTCGACGCAAATTCGGCGCAAAACTAACGCCATATTTATACTTTGGCGTTAGACGCGTCTAGCGCCAAAGTATGGGCAAATAGCGTCATTTTTTTGCGTGAACGCCTTCCTTGCGTTAATGAGATGCAAGGAAGGCGTTCCCGTCTAAAAAAATGACGGCGACGCAAATGCGTCGTATTTATACTCCCGGGCAAAAATCACGCCCGGGAGGTGGCGGGTCAAAAAACCCCGCATTTGCGCCACTATTTAACGCCTGGGTCAGGGTAGGCGTTAAGGGGCCTGTGGGCTCAAAATGAGCCCACAGGTGCCCTCCCCTGCCCCCAGGGACCCCCCCTGCCACCCCTGCCCACCCCAGGAGGACACCCAAGGATGGAGGGACCCACCCCAGGGACATTCAGGTAAGTTCAGGTAAGTATAATTTTTTATATTTTTTAATTTTTTTTGGGTGGCATAGGGGGGCCTTATTTGTGCCCCCCTACATGCCACTATGCCCAATGACCATGCCCAGGGGACACAAGTCCCCTGGGCATGGCCATTGGGCAAGGGGGCATGACTCCTGTCTTTACTAAGACAGGAGTCATGAAATGGCGTCTGGGCGTCGTAAAAAAATGGCGCAAATCGGGTTGAGGTGATTCTTTTGCCTCAACCTGACTTGCCCCATTTTAAGATGCCCTAACGTCATTTTTTCCCAACGCCGGCGCTGCCTGGTCTACGTGGTTTTTTTCCACGCACACCAGGCAGCGCCGGTCTGCTTGCGCCGGCTAACGCCATTCCATAAATACGGCGCCCGCATGGCGCTTCAGAATGGCGTTAGACGGCGCTAAATTTTTTGACGCTAAACTGCGTTAGCGCAGTTTAGCGTCAAAAAGTATAAATATGGGCCTAAGGCTCATATTTATACTCCGTTTGCGCCGAATTAGCGTCGTTTTTTTCGACGCAAATTCGGCGCAAAACTAACGCCATATTTATACTTTGACGTTAGACGCGTCTAGCGCCAAAGTATGGGCAAATAGCGTCATTTTTTTGCGTGAACGCCTTCCTTGCGTTAATGAGATGCAAGGAAGGCGTTCCCGTCTAAAAAAATGATGGCGACGCAAATGCGTCGTATTTATACTCCCGGGCAAAAATCACGCCCGGGAGGTGGCGGGTCAAAAAACCCCGCATTTGCGCCACTATTTAACGCCTGGGTCAGGGTAGGCGTTAAGGGGCCTGTGGGCTCAAAATGAGCCCACAGGTGCCCTCCCCTGCCCCCAGGGACCCCCCCTGCCACCCCTGCCCACCCCAGGAGGACACCCAAGGATGGAGGGACCCACCCCAGGGACATTCAGGTAAGTTCAGGTAAGTATTATTTTTTATATTTTTTTATTTTTTTGGGGTGGCATAGGGGGGCCTTATTTGTGCCCCCCTACATGCCACTATGCCCAATGACCATGCCCAGGGGACACAAGTCCCCTGGGCATGGCCATTGGGCAAGGGGGAATGACTCCTGTCTTTACTAAGACAGGAGTCATGAAATGGCGTCTGGGCGTCGTAAAAAAATGGCGCAAATCGGGTTGAGGCGATTTTTTTGCCTCAACCTGACTTGCCCCATTTTAAGACGCCCTAACGTCATTTTTTCCCAACGCCGGCGCTGCCTGGTCTACCACTGTTTTTTTTCCACGCACACCAGGCAGCGCCGGTCTGCTTGCGCCGGCTAACGCCATTCCATAAATACGGCGCCCGCATGGCGCTTCAGAATGGCGTTAGACGGCGCTAAATTTTTTGACGCTAAACTGCGTTAGCGCAGTTTAGCGTCAAAAAGTATAAATATGGGCCTAAGTGGTGGACAAAATTTAGTCTAAACCTTGTCAGATAAAACCTATGTTGGGGGTTGAAAACCCAAGTTAGGTACAGATTAATTACAGACACATTAGAAACTTGGATATAGGTTACAACAGAGCGCATGGTGAGGGACCTTATGATTCGGTCCTCTTCCCTATATGAGGCAAAGGCCTTTTTTACTCTATCTTTTGCATTACTGCTTCTTTCTTTGGAGAAGTCAAACAGTGTGCTCAGGCCCAAGCTGTAGAAAGTATTCTTGATATAGAGAAACTATCCTTCAGGGAGCTCCATATTTTCAGCCACAATAACAGGGGGGCAATACCTGGAAAGTCCTCTAAATGCTCCATTCCACATTCAGGGTGTAGGATGTAACTTGCAGTGGTGTGAGAGACCCCAAGTAGTCGGCATTAGAATTTATTTTCTGCTGCCTGTAATTTAGCTGGAAAAGCTTCACACTCCCGCCCTATAACCTCCAGTGGAAAAACATTTGCTCCCTAACTAGCTTATAACCAACCCTAGCTGCAAATATGAATACCATATCACAAGCTGCCCTCATCTTTTGTGCTCTCTGTTTAATTTGCCTCTCCCATGATCCGCTTGCATCAGACAAAATACCTAAATAATGAAAATGTGTGACTGTCTCAATCACCCCCCCAATACTAATGACTTTTGTTGGTTGACCTTAAGATTTAGGCCCATATTTATACTTTTTGACGCTAAACTGCGCTAACGCAGTTTAGCGTCAAAAAATTTTGCGCCGTCTAACGCCATTCTGAAGCGCCATGCGGGCGCCGTATTTATGGAATGGCGTTAGCCGGCGCAAGCGGACCGGCGCTGCCTGGTGTGCGTGGAAAAAAACCACGTACACCAGACAGCGCCGGCGTAGGGGGAAAATGGCGTATGGGCGTCTTAAAATGGGGCAAGTCAGGTTACGTCGAAAAAATCGTCGTAACCCGACTTGCGCCATTTTTTTTCGACTCCCATCCCCCATCAACATGACTCCTATCATTGTAAAGATAGGAGTCATGCCCCCTTGCCCAATGGCCATGCCCAGGGGACTTATGTCCCCTGGGCATGGTCATTGGGCATAGTGGCATGTAGGGGGGCACAAATCAGGCCCCCCTATGCCACCCAAAAAAAATATATATATATATAAAAAATAATACTTACCTGAACTTACCGGAATGTCCCTGGGGTGGGTCCCTCCATCCTTGGGTGTCCTCCTGGGGTGGGCAGGGGTGGCAGGGGGGGTCCCTGGGGGCAGGGGAGGGCACTGTGGGCTCATTTTGAGCCCACTTGTCCCTTAACGCCATCCCTGACCCAGGCGTTAAAAAGCGGCGCAAATGCGCCGTTTTTGGCCACGCCCACTCCCGGGCGTCATTTTTGCCCGGGAGTATAAATACCACGTAAAGGCCTGGGAGTCATTTTTTAAGACGGGAACGCCTCCCTTGCATCTCATTAACGCAAGGAAGGGGTTCACGCTAAAAAATGACGCACACTCCGGGCACTTTGGCGCCCGAAGCGTCTAACGCCATAGTATAAATATGGCGTTAGTTGGCGTTGGTTTTGCGTCGAATTTGCGTCGAAAAAAACGACGCAAATTCGGCGCAAACGGAGTATAAATACGGGCCTTAGTTTTAGCATAAAATCATTAAAACCCTTTAAAAGACTCTGGAGACCATTTGCTGTCAGAGCTAAAAGGACTGCATCGTCCACATATAAAAGTACAGGAACTGCCTTCGACCCAATTCGGAGAATGTCTTCACTGTATGTTGGTAAAAAAGTCCCTAGGGAATTAAAATACAATAAAAATAAAAAGGGGGCTAGAATGCAGCCCTGCCTTACACCTCTGGTGACTCTTATTAGTTTGGGACAACCCCCATCATAGGTGTGGCCGACTGTGGTGGTTGTATCCTGGTGCAGACGCTTTATTAGATCCACTAAAGGCTGATCAATAACCACCTAACCCATTATCTCCCAAATAATTTCCCTATCCACTAAGTCAAAGGTACAGGAGAGGTCCATAAATGCCATGTGGAGTACACCTCTTCTGGCTTTGGCATACTTTCCCAGATAAGTGTTAGATTAAGGGCCTCTTCCATGTTCCTAGCCCAGATCTAAAGCCATATTGAAACAGGGAGAAAAAAGAAGTGGCCTCCACCCAATCTACTTGCGCAAGAATCTTCACAGTGGAATCTAATAACGAGATTGGGTGGTAACACGTGGGCAAATTCCTGGTTGCCCATTTCAAATATGGGCATGATAATGCCCCTCTCCAAGAGTCCAATAGGGGGGCCCAGAAATCACCTTTATATATAAATAAATCTACTGCAACCCCATCTGGCCCTGAAGCTTTACCACCGGCTGCACGCTGAATTGCTGTAGCAATATCTGCATGATTAATCAAGTCAGCTTACCACTCCTCACCTACCTCTTTAGGGGATATGGAGGATATGGAGAAATATCATGTTTTCTCACCTATCTCATGGTTTGGATTAAAAATATGAAAAATGTTCTATCCAATCCTGTTCGCTAATGCGGCATTCAATGCCAGTGGATTGTTTATCAGAAAAAAGGGTTGATTTACAGTCTCCGAAAAAGTTTGTTCTTTTTTACATGGGCAGCTTTTTCCAAATATTCCCAGGCCTTCCATCTGATTACTTGCCTCCTATTCCTTGGAGCCTGCTTATAAGCTTTCCTTGCTTCCTTTACCTCCTCTATATCGTGCAGAATTTTATTAGTGGGACTTTTTGAAGATTTCAGTCCAACTGCACATTCTGGGCTAAACCATGAATTAACAGAGGTCTTTCTCTTCGAGGTAGTCTTATAAAATTGTCTTGCCACCGTACTGCCAATTTTAATGAAACGCTCTCTAGCATCATTCAGGGTCCTATCTAATGAAAGACAGCAGATAACATCATTAAAAGTTACACTTATCAGTTTGTTGGAAAATCTTAGCTAGTTCTATATTTTGCCACTAACCAACCCCCTCTGTTTACAGCATGACAAACAGGCAGCTTTACTGTATACGTTGCCTCACATTTCATGCTAAAGGAGAGCATAGGCAGATGGGATTATGGTCACTGAAAGGAAGAGGAAGCAATTGATAATGTTTTATCTTGCCCATGAGACCAGCTGACAACATCTATCGTGCTACCCTTACCCCTGCCAGTAAAAGAAAGGGGATCCCCTGCCCATGCGCCACAGATGCATAACTTAAATTGTAAGATAAGATCAATCGATTTAGTGTTTCACCATAGGATGAATGCACAAAGTGGCTGACAGGAGTTCTACATATATCAGTAAACAACAAACTTGTTCCTGTAGAGTAGGTCCATTTTATGATATTAAAATCTTCAGCCCATATGACTGAGACAACCTTTTCCTCTTGCTTTTCAACAAAAACCATAAGTGCCCTTCGTAACTCTTCAACTATCTCAGGGGGCTGACTAGAGAAAAAATTAAAGTAAACATTTATTAAAACCACATTTATCATATTAACTAGTTTCAAGTGTAAAATTTGGTAACATGGGGTGGTTGCAACTGCTCTAAAATTAAGGACTCCAACAGCTCAAGAAATAAATACAGCCAACCCACCCTTACCTTTCCCCACAAATGACGGTATTGCAGGCGCACAATGTGATGTGAACCCATTCAAGGCAGTCAGATCAGTGGCCCATGTTTTTTGGCAGCAAGGAATGTCACATATTTGGGCAAAAAACACTCAATCCTCATTTGAAGGTTTTCCCTGAGCCCCAGCAATGTTCCAAGAAAGGAACTGCAAACCCAGAGCAAGCTCAGGTGATATTACAAGCTTCATTCAACAATAACTGTAAAGTGTCAGTGGACAAAATGTCCCTGACTATTTTGCTATTGGCTCAACCTGCTAATGACTCTGGGCGCCAGTCATGTTCTGTTAACTCTGTCAAGGCCTGCGACCTGCTGAGGGGAGTGGACCTGAGATCTGGCAGGGGTCGGGCCAGTCAGCACCACAGACCACTTCTTCCACTCTGGACAAGCATACTAACACATACAAGACAATGCACAATAACTTTTTTTAAGATCCCATCAGTCCCCACCTCAGTTATCATTACAGAAGTGCAATAAAATAATACTTTCTCCTAAGTATTATATTTTATCACCCTTATGTAATGTTGATGGAATGATAAATGTAGTGTGGACTAATGAGGTATTTAAAAAAGTATTGTACATTGTCTTGTATGTTTCTAGTTGGATAGGGTAGAGCAAAGTATTAGATGTATACATGTAGTGCTTTCGGCAGATGGTCATAGAATTTTGTTCCAAATATATCACTAACAATCTCCGATAGAGATGCAAACCACACAAATCATTTGTATACTGCAAGGTTTGCAATAATTACTACATACTTAATCACAGAAGTAAAATGTTATTATTAGAAGAGTTTCACAAAGTACTCCTTTATCCAATAAGATATATCTAAAAAGATAACCAGAACATACCTAATTTATTTTGTTGTGGATATGTAAATAGGACATGATCAGAATGGTATGTTGGCCATGAAGTCATCCATAGTGACAGTAGAAATGGAGCACTGACATATTAGTAAAAAGTAATAGTCAAAGTAAATGAAAGGTAATAAGAAAAAGAACAAAAGGAAATGGTATGATAATCATGGACAATTCAAGCTTTGCCAATACTAAAATATTAATTATATCATTATTGAAGTCACCAAATAAGTAATATTTAGGGAGTATTGCAGTATAATGAGTGCAAATGGAAAGCAATGTGCTTCTTTACACTTTTACTAATAGGGACTTACAAGTATATGGCTGGTTCACGAGGGCAAGTAAGAGTACATAAAGGAATACACCTGTAGTACTACTTCCCATACTCATAAATGTTTTCCTGAATCAGCCTCACCAAATTCAAGAGAGCATATAGGGGCATATTTTAGGAACCCCTACCGCCACCTTAACACTGCTATAACATCATATTTTTTATGCTAAGGCACTGCTAAAGTGGCTTTTCCTGCACCATATTTACAAAGTGGCTCAATGCACCCATTGCGCCACTTTGTAAACCCTTGCGCCACATTATGCCTGTGCAAGGGGGGGGGGGGCGTTCCGGCACTAGGGGGCCCGCATATATGGCACAGTAAAAATTTAACAGATTTCACTGCGCCAGTTTTGGCTGCATTTTTAATGCCTGCTCAGAGCAGGTGTTAAAATTATGCTTTCCTAGATTTCTATGGGCGTCCTTGCACTTTGCTACTCTAGCGTCAAAAGGTTTCACACTAGTGTAGCAAACCGCCACCATAGCGTCAAAAATGTTGACACTATTGTGCTATGACCACCAAGGTGCGCCATATTATAAACATCAATGATGATGCGCCACTTTTTCTTAAATATGGGCCATAGTGTCTAGGAGTGTATGATACGAATTCTTCTTTTGTGTAATTACATGAAATTTCTGTAAAATTACACAAAATCTGGTAGTACGAGCTATATTTTACAGTGACATTACTCAATTTCTACTGCAAGGATAAATAAACAAGAAAGAACAGTGAAGAACAACTGCTCGTGTTCTGTTGTCCCTGTGTATTTGCTGCAATTTTTTACTGCAATTGCGCTATTCACCATAAAGTTTTACTGCGAATGGCACATTACCTAATGTGGCGTAGTGGCCTAGTTTTGAGAATGTTGCATATCTAACGTAATACGAAATTAATGGATTTAGGCTAAATAGACTAGCATAATTAAAATTTCGACCAGGTCTCACAGTGACTCGCATCACAGGACAAATATCCAAAAAGAGTCAAAAAGTGAAAAGAATTGGGGAGGAACATTGAAGTGGCTGCCAAATGGCCTGCAAATATCTGTGTCAAGAGGTCAAAATTATTTGTAGTTATTACAAATGTCACTGTACTGTTGCAGAATGTTAGGAATGTGACACTTAATATATTTTTTTATTGCCTCACTCTCTGTATCACAATCTATACAAGATATTTCTATTTGTCTCTTTCTATCCCTCATGTGTTTCACACGATGACGTGTCTTGTATTATTCCTTTTTACAAGTTTTCATATACATATGCTCCTTGCTAGTAAAACTACACCTTACAGAAATTGCCAGAAATCTGTGTCTGAGGTATTAAAGGTACATACCCCAAAATAGCCATGGAAGGCAGGTTGAGCCGGGTGTCCTCCTCACCCCGCCCTCATTAATATTTATTAAGCTCTTGTTCCTTTTGTTTTGGCTCTGGCATTCATTTTTTACAGGTTCTTGCGATAAGTGTATACCATTAGCACCTCTGGTTAAACTTTCTTTAGGGTTTTCTAAAATATAACACCTTCTGTCAGTTACTTGAAGTCCATGTGATGTTATAATTGGCTTTTGACTTCCTGGATATATTCCCCCGCATCCTCCGCCAGACTCTCAACCTGACCTATTTAGCACTAACCGCGCTGTAACTTCAGCCTTGGGCTCAGAGGCCAGCCTTTTCATGCTATCCCCCCATCACCTGTCTCTAAGACTGGCCTAGTATTTTTATACTTTCCTTAACAATCATTGTAAATAATGTGCTAGATTGTTAAGGAAGTAGCATGCACCGGCATCATTTTGCTCTCCTATTTCGACATTAAAATTAGTGTTAAAAATGCATTGCAGATGGAAAGACAATTATTTTTACCAGCCCATGTTCAATGTAATTATTTCTTACAATGTTTTTCCTTTACAAATATCTCTTTCCACTTCAGGAACTATGGTAATCGTATTTAGTAGTGTTTTTCTTGTTTTCTCGCCGTTTAATCTTACTACTACATCATCAATAAGATAGTTTTCTGAATTTCTTTAAAGGGAAATGGTGCTAAAATAGCCTGGCAGGGTCAGTTTCTAAAGCTGAAGTCAGGCAATGCACAACACCCTCACCTGGGGCCCTACCATCATCCCTTCCACGTGGCCTTCATGCTGAGCAAATATATATGGTGCAAGGAAGTAGCTAGAAAATATAAAATACACTCCACTTTAAATCTCTGATAGCACAAAGCAAGCGAGCACAATCCTCCCTAGAATTGGTCTTTTGTCTCTTTCATCCAAGCATCTATCCATTCATCCTTTCACCCTTCCATCTTCCCGCTGATAGCCACTATTTCACCCATCCATTCTGTCGAACATTCATTCTTTCATCTGTTATTCACTTTCCACATTCCATCGATCGATAGATCGATCCATCCATCCACCCATACCTTTACTCTGCCATCCTTATACCTGTCCATCCACCTACCCATGCACTCACTCATCCATCCACCTCTCCATTCACTCACTTATCCAACATCCATTCATTCCTTTACTCTGCCATCCTTTGAACACCCCGTCCACCTATATATTCACTCATCCTTTCACCCACTCATCCATCTACCCACGCATTCATCTACCCACTCTTTTGTCCACCCACTCATAAATCATCAATTCGATATTCATTCATTCCTTCCATTTTCAATGTCTCCATCTTTCCTTCTTCCTTGCTCCTGCTTGCTCTCCTATTGAGCCTGTAGTTCATTAGAGCCTTAAATATGAACTTTTATCTGCTGTGATGCAGACAGAAGAGGCTCATGAAGTACCCCATCCCAGCTGTAGCTGCTAAAGAGGGGGGTTCACGACACACCAGGGCAACAAATACAAGGACGGATATGGTGGGAAGATTGTGTAAGCAAATACAGTAGAGAGTGTATTGCTGGATTGCTTCTCAAATGACTTGTCAAAACAGAGACTATTTCTTGAAAATAATTTCTAAGGATGGTTTTTGAGGGCAGTTCTCGATGGTGGGGGGGGTGCTGTCTGAGGTACTGGGCAATATATGCGATCAATATTGCACATCCAAACGGGGGGGGGGGTATGACAGAAAGAGCAAGCTGAATACCAAGATATCCTATTTCGGTCTTGGCTGTCAGTGCGGTAGAGAAGTTGAGCAGTCAATGGTTACTACTGCATGGTCTTGCAGCTTCAGGGGCTCAGAGTGAACAGGTAATAAATTGGAATGTTAAGATTGTGCAGTTTTTTTCGTTGACTAGGACATAATTTACAGAATATTAAAATAGTAGAATACAATAGGATTTGCTATGGCATCCGCTTCCTGAGCTGCAGAGAAAATACATTTTGGTATCTTAATTACTACAGAGATTCTTTGTTTGTGGCTGTGACAAGTTACACAATATTGTTCAGTATTTATTTATTTTAAGAGACAGTTTCGCTTTTATCCAAGAATAGGGAATCAATGGTTTTGGCTAAGAAGGATTTTTGAGCTATCATGTATGAATGGAAAGTGATAAGTACGACCCTTTGACAGAGTGGACCATTGTGTCTTACACTAGAAGAAGGTCTGGTGTTGATGTTGGTTTCCAGTAGTTTTCAAAATTTGTAAAATTCAACCTCAATATCCAAATCTGGTACAGTTTGAATCTAAAAGCACCCTGGTCTCATTGGAAGTTCCACTGGGATTCTCTTTATCACTAATGCTTTTCAACATTTATGTCTGCCTCTCGTTCAACATCAACAGACCATTTCAGAGCAAAGAATCCACACAAATGATTTACAGGTGATCAAGGGACTGGATATTCAGTAGGTTAATGCCCTGCCTAGACACTGGACACTGCCCTATGGCTATACATCTGTTGAAGAAGCCTAATTTCCTACACCTTATGTCAGTAAAAGAAAGTTCTTGATCTTGAGCAAGAAAAAGGAACATATGAATGACTCCCTCTGGCCTAATAGCATTAAAGGGGCCCCCATATTGCTTCCTAAATTAAAAATCCCATGGTGTCTTTCCAGTCCAATTAATTTGTCTTATCAGAACATTTGTTGGGGTTACTTACAACAACCCCAGATCAGCTCCGGATCCTCTAGCAACTGTCCACTTACTCAAGTTTTGGGAACCTCCAATTGAGATTCCAGAAGTGGAAGATTCTAGGTTGCCAAGATGCAGTCATTACTAAATCAAGGTTACATTTCCTACACCCATATTAGATGAGTAGTTACATTACATATATCACAATTAAAGTGTTACTTTACCTTTGGATGTAACAGTGTCATTGGTGACCAAGAGTTATGGTATCAGCTTGAACATAGAGCTCAATGCAGTGTATCGCACATGTGTTTACGCAGTACATTTCTTTAGATCAGCTATGGTCCATGGTGAGTTATTTATAAAACTTGTGTTCACTGAAACATCTTAAAGTTAACCTGCAAAGAAAGCAAAACTGACTCTGAGATACAGTCCTTTGGCAGCAAGAATTAAAAGGTTTAATTATTTAATATTAAGTAAGATGTATTCAGCTCAGAGATGCAAAAAGATGCAACTCTTGGCAGCAGACACAGAAGAGGCCCTGCCCCCATGGGTAACCATTTGAGACATGGATGCAGTTAGCAAAAGTCCTAGGAATAGCAAAGTGCATACCACGAGAATCTCTTAGGTAAGATGAGAGGCATCTTATGATATATTGCTCATTATCATGGCAGGAAAAATGAGTTAATACCAAATACATAGTTAGTGTAGCTACTTCAGCTTCAGATGCATGATTATTTTGACAAATTAAAGAGGAGGGGGCGTAACTATGCTTCACCAATTGTTGTTGGTGCAGGGGATTATCAGGGATAGCGAAGTAGGTGGAATTGCCATTGTGCTGTCTGGACTGCACCAGGGCATTTACATACATGTGGCTGCACTCATCAACAATCTGACGTATCTATTGCAAAGTCTTTAATGGCCAGAAACATGATTTTGATAACTTGCCTTTCTGGATACCTTTTTGCCAATCTGAGGACCCAGGATTTGAACTGGGGCTGCTGAAGAACCTATGACTGTGGGACAGTTAAGAAAATTTCTAACATTGGCATCATAAGGGAGTAGAAGGAGCTTAGGGGGTCATTCTGACCCTGGCGGTAGACTACCGCCAGGGCCAACGACCGCGGGAGCACCGCCAACAGGCTGGCGGTGCTCCCATGGGCATTCTGACTGCGGCGGTACAGCCGCGGTCAGATACGGGAAACCGGCAGTGTACCGCCGGTTTCCCGCTGCCCAAGGGAATCCTCCATGGTGGCGCTGCAAGCAGCGCCGCCATGGGGATTCCGACCCCCTTACCGCCAGCCTGGTTCTGGCGGTTTTGACCGCCAGAACCTGGCTGGCGGTAACGGGTGTCGTGGGGCCCCTGGGGGCCCCTGCAGTGCCCATGCCAATGGCATGGGCACTGCAGGGGCCCCCTAACAGGGCCCCACCAAGATTTTCAGTGTCTGCCACGCAGACACTGAAAATCGCGACGGGTGCAACTGCACCCGTCGCACCCCTTCCACTCCGCCGGCTCCATTCGGAGCCGGCATCCTCATGGAAGGGGGTTTCCCGCTGGGCTGGCGGGCGGCCTTCTGGTGGTCGCCCGCCAGCCCAGCGGGAAACTCAGAATTACCGCAGCGGTCTTTTGACCGCGCAGTGGTATTCTGCCGGCGGGACTTTGGCGGGCGGCCTCCGCCGCCCGTCAAAGTCAGAATGACCCCCTTAATCTCTGATGGATTAAGTTTCATAAAGTTGGTGGCTATGCAGCTGCAAGTGAGTGACAAATGAACTAACATTGGTGTACTTAAATGGCTTTGTGTTATTGTAAGAGAATAAACCAGTTGGGTCTTAAAAATAAAACTGTGCTGCTGTGCAATTAAGCTATTTAGCCGGGGGGGGAGGGGTCATGTAAATATTGAAAAGGGAGGCAAAAAGATGGCGTACACCACAACTGATGGTTTTCCCTTTATTTCCTAAGATGAGCCAATCTACAAGGGAAACCAGATCAAGTATGGAAAATAGTGGTAAATAGCTGTAGAAGCAGTGACTGAACTAACAGAGCAGAATACAGAAGGCAGTGAGGAAGAGAAAAGAAAGCCCAAGAGTCTGAAGGAAGGCAAGACATGGAAACAAGGCGGAAAATGAAATTATACAGTGAGTCTATATATCTATATATATATATATATATATATATACACACACACACACACACACACACACACAGTGTGAGAGAGCGAGAGAGAGAGAAAACCAAAGGAAAGGGAGGGATAATAAACTAGAGCTGCATCCGAAAAGAACAACAGAAAACATTGTTCAATTTTATTTGATTTTACTTATACTTGTTTTTTTGCTTCTTAAGGGACTAATGCATGGGGTGGTTTTAGATAGCATCCTAGAAATAGATCCTCAAGGAAATCTCACTACTGAAATCCAGTCCCTATAACAGAAGTGAGAGAAGAAGGCATGAATGAGACTCTTAATGAATTGTTGCATTCACTGAATGCTTTGATATAGCTAAACCATTTTATCATCAAACTGACAATCCTTTGACTACTTGCGATGCACCTGCTCATCCCATGTAACAGATTGTTATGAAGTCATTGGCATGTAGGTATATCAAAGATCCATTTGTTTGGGCAAGTATGGTCCAATGACACAGAAAGATGAATAATGTTTACTGAGTATAAGAGAGACTCACAAGACACATGATTAAAATGATTAGAGGAAATACTCGGGTTAGGGATCTTGGGCCCTATTACAGGCAGGGCACATTTTTCCTGTTTCCTGTTTGTACTGTCGTGCACCCTTAAATAAGTGCTGTTGGAAACTGGGGTATTAGTTTTGTGGCCAGCACAAGTAATATTTCCTCAGTTGTCCTCAGTGGGAACCGAACACCCCATTGTAGTGATTGACTTTCAAAAGGTATCAAGGCAGAGCAGTCTAAGGCCTTCTCAAGGGAGGTGGTGAGGGCTAGTAATCACCAATCACTGCCACACAATAATAACACTCAATAAATGATTGTCCAGTCAGTACATTTTTCTTTAGAAAAAAGAGAATTACTTTTATCACGCACATGTTACTAAATTCAATGCAGCAATTCACAAATATACACTGGTAGATGGAACATACCATAGATTACATTGTGTAATCATTGGTGACCCCCTGGAGGGGTCACCCAAACATATCAAGTGAGTTTCAACAGTCCTGGTGTAATAATGATTTTACTTTGGCATGAATCATTGCCATAATTGTGATAAAGATGGATCAATAAAACATATGCAATCATCATGAAAACCTAATAAAAACATTAGTCAGCAATAAATGTTGCATTGGTGCATTCTTTCATATGCTTGGCACTGGACTGTAGTGGTCAGAACAGCCCATGTAGGGCATCACAGAAAAAATGGCATGCTGAAAGAACATTGTAGTGCAACCATATAATCGGAATCTAGAGGGAGTAACCACATGAAAACAGCATGGTGAAAAGCTTTGCAGTGTAAGCTATATTCAGGTCCTAGAGGGTGCAACCAAATAAACAATGCATTATGCATTTGTAGGCCTTCCAGGTCATCTAAAATGTTACCATACATAAGACTGCTAGAGAGACAACCACTCCCAGCTGTAGAGCTAAAGCTCCAGCCATTGGAGAGCTTGAAATTGCATGTAAAAGTAGAGAAAGTAATGATTTTGCCCCCCAACTTAGGATGAGGACCCAGAGGATGATCAGTGGAGAAAGAGCATGTTGTGCCAAGCAATTTGGTGGTGATCCCATGATCCTAAGACCACCACATGCAAAGATATAGGCAAAAATGCTTTTGGAATAAAAGGCCTGCAAAGCTTTATGGGGTGAGTCTCCAAAAAGCAGTGAATATCATAGTATCAGCTCTCGTGCTGAGCCAAGGAGAGCAGCGGTGATTGTATTGCTAATTCTGTCCATGGAATATGGCCATATGCCGTGTTTCTTTGTTAATGGAGGCGTGCCTAGTCCCACCCGGGCATCCCAGAGCTTGCCATTGTTAGAGGGCAGCATTGGGATCCCATCCTCGGCTGCCCTGCCAACTCCTTGATCCAGTAGGTTGATGGCATGCTATCCCTGGAGCTGGCAGTCCTCTGTGTGTCCATCCGCTCCAGCGGGTAGACACCTGTAGAGATGGCTGCCTCTAACTGCAGCTCGGGGCCAAGGGATGGGGTCCTGGGCCCCTCCTGCCTTAGTGTGGGAAGTGTGACGGTACTTACCCCTACATGCTCTATATCATGGGGACCAGCGGTGGTGTCCTGGGCCCCTCATCTCTCTGACGCAAAGTGCAACGGCACTTCCCCACCTTCTTGCAGTGCTGGGGGTCTGGGGATTGGGTCCGGCCCTCTTTTTATAACCCCACCAAGGGATGAGGTCCCCAGGTGATGTAGAAGAACAGGGAGGGGGTCCCATGCACGGCCCCTCCCACAGCAGGTGAAAAACATATTTTTTGTATAGTCCCCTGGTCATCCCAGGTGAAACTGATCAAACGTTAGCCCCATGTGCTCCGAGAAGGCAATATTAGATCAAAGGTTGCAAAACTTTAGAATTCCATAACTCGGGCCCGTTTGGCTGATTTGGACGATCCTAGGCTTATGTTACTTCTGGTGGTGAGCTCTGCCCACCACTGACAGTTACAACACCCCTCCTCATCTCCAAAGTGTGTAGTCCTCCAGAAGCTGGTCTTCCTGGCTCTCTGCTCCAGTCCTCCTTTGTAGCTTTGTTGGTGGGCACAGAAGAGTCCAAGGCTTCTCTCAACTGGCCCTCAGGGGGAATAAGCAGGCCAGCTTCACTGGCCCTTGGGAAAACCCACTGGTCCTGGGGTCAACTGGACAGTCTGGGGTCCTAGGTGGGGGGCAGGGGGGTTCCTCCTTCCAGCTCTTCATGGGAGCCCCAGGATCCAGCAGCGCAGAGGGTAGACAATCTGCAGGCAAGAGTGAATCTTCACCTTGTGCAAGAGTTAAAAAAGGGGAGAGGAAGGTTCCAGAAGACAGGCTCCCCTAACAAATTCTGGGGTGCCACATCACCTCTCTACGCCTCTCCCAACACTCCTGCAGAGCACTTTGGGGCAATCCAAAAAGGCATCATCCAGGAGCCTTTGGTCACATCAGTTCCTGGGGTCTCAGCTCCACCCCTTGATGACAACACTGCCATCGTTTTGAAGAGAATCCCATGGTGGGTTGGCTCCAGTTGCCTGGGCACTCCCCTTTGTTCAGTGGGCTTGGTCAGGCCCATTCCTGGTGCAATGTGACAGCTGGGTAATTGATACAAATCATCCTGTCCCACCTCTTTCCTTCTCAGGAGCTAGAACAGGTAATGCCTATTGCTCCTTTTGTGTGAGGACAGGCTTTGTTCTTTCTGCTGGAGAAAATGCAATAACTGGGCAGGTCGGGACTCTGATCTTGAGCTGATCCAGGAAAGTTTGAAAACTCTAAATGACCCACAAAATGTATAATTATTGTTTTGGAAGTTATACATTTTGGTTTCTTGCACAGGTTACACACTATTTCAAGATGTCAATGGTCTCTGTATGCCGAGGTTAAGGGACACTACACTCTAAGGCAGTTTCCTTTCAATGGGGTAAAATGGAGTGTCACTATAGACACTGTGCCTGGTGCAGGTATAATGTGATGCAAGGGGTAGCAAAGTGGCAAAATGCATGCATTGCGCCAGTTTGTAAATCTAGTGCAGTGATTTTGGCCTCCTTGGGCCACATTAACGTAAACAAAAATTACGCTAATGTGGCGCAAGGTGGTGCTAGACCCTCCTAAATCTGGGCAGTGATTACCTTTTGTACATTTTTCTGTATAATTCTCTATGAATCATTTATCATTCACATTGTATAGAACGTTGCTACTGAATGTGGTAGTTTACCTTTATCCGTTATACAATCAATTATAATATTGATTGGGAAATTCTGGTATAGGCCCACTTCAGTTCTGAGAATTTGACGTTCGTTCTGTATGAACACAATAATGAACAGTTGCAAAACTTGACATTTGCAGACATTTACAAGTGTTTTCTAACATTTTACAATAATTTTCTGATAACACAGGTTCAGATACTTCCGAAAAAATAAAACGTGGGTCAGAATTTAATATTTGCCTAGCTGAAGATAAAATATTAATCAATATTTAACTAAGTGAATAATGTACTTGTATATTATTATATATTTGTGGCAGCTTCAGCATTGTGATTTAAACTTCAGTATTCAACCGATGCTGGAAATTTTAGCGTTACCCATGTTATCTATCTAGGTTGAGCTGAACTTTATCGGACACATTTTCAGTATTATTAATTTCACACATGACATATATTCTAGACATAGTTTATTATGACAATATAATTGAAAAAGAAGACACTACATAAACAAGTATGTCTGTATAAGGAATATCCATTCTTTCAAATTCAACATAATATTATAGGCATGCCACTTGAGGAGGGGCGATATTGAGGATAATGAATATTTTTGGTGCTATGTAGAAAATAATGTTTCCTACTTATGCAACAATTATTAGCTAATCAATAAATTTGTACAGCCTTAAAAGTTGTATTTGGAAAGACCTATGCAACATGAACAAGTCAGTGTTACACAATGTTTTAGGAATAAGGCTAAAGATGGAAAATTTAAATAATAATCTGGAGGGAATTTGAATTGGAATTGCAGCACACGATTATCAGGATTATCATATGAAGAGTGGACAGGCATTTGGAAAAATGTGATTTAAAAAAAAAATAAACGGGGGCTCAAATACTGTTTTTTTATTAAATGCTTTATTGACGATAATACAGGCTAGAGTGTCAGATTATGTATTAACCCCCCCAAAATTATAGATTTTTCAGAGTGCTTACATGAGCATAAAGGCTAGATGTCAAGCTATTTCATCGGTATGCAATATCAGATATGAGTAGAGAATGGTAACAACCAATATTATTAAAAAAGTAAGAAACATTATGCACCTGCCAGTATAAATTCTGGAGTAGTTCTAGCTTATATAACTCATATTAGTCAAAACACTGTAGTGTTGGTGGGGCCCAGTGTAATGTCAGAGTGGCCTGTTGTAAATCATCAGTTACACACTCAAGGGCTGGTAAAGCAATAGACGCCCTGCCTAGTGTGCAGGTTTCCTTTATTCTAAACTTGTGCATCATGGCATCCGGTTAAACCAAGACACACATGTCATTGGGAGGATCACCCAAGACCTTCTACTGATAGCTGACTTGAGATATCGCACCTCGCTACAATGAGACATTCCTCCTTTATCATGTCAACACAAAAAAAGACATTCCATAACTCCAGGGGAATTCGAAAAAAGTATCTTCCAACCAAACATACGTAGCACATCGCAACCACTGAATGAGCACATTCCCATGTTTAGAAACCCACTTTGTTCTCAGTGAAAAAACACAATCCATCATATTAATTCAGTTAAATAATCCTTGTACCTTTGAGAGGGTGGAGGGGCTTGTTCTCAGATGGTATTGTGGCTACCACCTTATTATGCATCACCGCATTCACTCTGGGGCCTGGGAGATCCCCCCGTTGGTGGTATGTTCTCTGTAAAACTATCATCACTGTACTCAGTGTGGCAAAGCCCCTCGGTTTTGTGCTATCTCCCCTCTTGGTTATTGGCTCCCATGCCTCACTGCCGACAGTCCAACCCTCATGAGCATGATGGAATTGCCTGGAATGGGATATGTTCCTGGTGATTGTCTCTTTCTCTGGTTGAGCAGATACTATTGCCCCTCTTCCTTCAGTGATAGTCTAAGGAAAGAATGATAGACCAAACAAACTTTTCTCCTGGGTGGGGATCCTTGACATGGTCCAGATCACCAGGTTGTACATCTCACTGTCGATCACCCCTCTCCTGGCTGGCATAAGGGTTGCGTCACCATTGCCTAGTGAACGAGTGGTGCAGGTTATCTTGATTCTCACTCACAGGAGGTGGTGGGGAAGGGTGTCCATGACTGATTGCACCATGCAAAGCTCACTAGGAAACTGTGTATTTGTTCTCTTTAGGCAATTGTTTTTCTTCCATGGTCCTGAGGAGGCCCATAGTCAAGAGGGTGGAAATGCATCGACCTTTTGAACTAAAGTAGTTCACATAAAACCGAATTGTTCTGGGAAATTTCCAGTGCACAGATCAATGCAACAGAAGACAAGGATGTCTTCTATTTTGTGCACTTTTATGATTTGGACTACCTTTGATTGTGGACTTGGTATATAATTAATGGAAGGCTACAGTTTAACCTTATGTTTAATATGTTATACTTTGTGGATTGTGTCCTGTGTTCATGTATGTACCTATTTATATGTATAGTACCTCTTGGGATGAGTAATTTAAGAAGTGTATTTTGAGCTTGTATACAACGAAATCGTAAATAAATAGTATAGATGAGTAATACATCATGATACCGGTGAATAATTTAATGTTTTCTCTGTTGAAGTATTTCTTTTTTGGTACCTACATTACCCCCTTCCTCTCTCAAATATAGTTTCTACCCAGGTAATGTAGGGTCATATGGGCAAAACTCAGTTAATATACAATGTCAAATCCACCTTGTTAGATGTGTGGACAGCACAAGGATGATCTAAAAGTTGACAGGACACGTTTTTGTAATTTCTACAAATTATTATGCAAGCTACAGTATCACTTTCCCGTTCTTTCTTTGCCCAGTAGTCATGAAAGAACCATATATAGTGAGCTAAACAGATGCACAGATTAATAGACTTTTGGGATTTTCCTCTTTATTAAGCAGTGGACAGGCTGGTCCGGCAGTATCAAAATTGGACAAAGTAGAAAAGCTTAAACAATTGAAAAAGAAACAAATAAGAATGCAGTTACATGCACACATGCACAAGCTTTGCTTGAGCAGCTTAAAAATAATACTATCCTTCAGGGTTTCCAGGTTAAGAATGTACCTGTATTTTTATATGCAACAAAACCTACTTATTACAATTCAGTGGGGATGGACCAAGTGTTCTAATGACTGTCTTGCACTTTCTATCGAAACAGCTTTACCAGCTAGTGAGGTGGAATTGAAAGAAATAGGGGAGCTACAAAATGCGATAGCTGCAGACCCACGATTAAGAATGCAAAACAATTGTTAAAAACAGTACATAAAACAATAGCTGAGTTTAAAGTCCATATCACAAATCAAAAAACTATGAAGGTCTCACCCAACATTAAAAACTTCGAATGGAAGAATATTTACCCATACTTAAAAGAGGATTTCTACAAATATAGCAATACTAGCAGTATCAACTTACAATCTCAGAGTAGGTCATGTAGGAGATTCATCACTTTTTCTGAAACTTCTTCTGACTCAGACACATCAGGGTCATCAAACCTCACTTTTCCACCCCCAGAATCCCAACTTTTTTTAGGCAGAGGAGGATACAGGAGAAGAGACAGAGGGTGGAGGAGACCACTCATAGCTCAAAGGGCCCTGAAGACAAGACGGAGGACATACAGGCGTTAGTAAATGTCTACAGTGATAAGATAGAATTGACACATATCTACAGTTTGTCCACATGCAATCTATCAGAATCAAGTTCTGAACAAAGGTCTTTCTTTTGTCCCTGTGAGGATTCAAGATCCAGTATAAGCAAAAAAGGAAGTCTTGCAATCTTTGAGCAAGATCAGGCTCAATGATTTTTTTTCAAAATAGCAAGGACAGTTCTGTGTACAGCATTAGCGGCTTAGAAATAATTCCACCCTTTGTCTAGATAAGACCACCATGCCTCCTGAAGTCTTAGTCTTTGAAGATACGGTAATCAGGGAAATAGACAAGTTGAGCACACGGAAGTGCTTTTTCGGACGCAACTACAGCAAAGAAGATTCTGGAGCTAAATATAGTCTGACTAATGACTCCTCAATAGTGATTAAGCCAGCAGACAAAAGAGGTGGTATAGTTGTATGTGACAGCATGTAGTATGATCAGGAGATAGCTTTTCAACTAAATAACAACTTGCATTACCTCCAGATCCAAGAGGATCCTTCTGAAGGGCTGCAAGCCAAGAATCTTGAACTGACTACCATAGTGCTGAATGGAGGGTGGATGCGTAGAAAGGAATTTGAATTCCTTAAAAGACAAGAGTATTTGGACATCATTGATTTACATTTCACCCACAATACACACATCCCTCAGGGAGGCCAATTATTTCAGTATGTTGTTCCATTTTAGAACCCTTCGCCCAATTTGTAGAGATGTTCTTGAAACCTTTTTTGTCCTGAACTCTGGCATACCTTAGAGATTCTACGGATGTTGAAGGCTTACCCTTTGATGGAAACAAACAACTTCTAGTAACCCTAGATATTGAGTCTCTTTATACAAACATACCACAGGACGAAGCACTTGCAGTAATTAAATACATTCTTGACTCAAGCCCAAGACCATTTGAGGTTCCCACTGACTTCTTAGTTGAATACCTCTTAGTTGAATGTCTCTATGTTTAAAGAACTATTTTTGTTTTGCTTTTAAAGGAGATCTGTTTCTACAGGTTAAAGGAGTAATGATGGGGTGCAGTTTCGGTCCAGAAATAGCTAATATGGTTCTGTCTTACTATCAAAAAGATGGGTCTACAGTGACAGTAACCCTTACCAAACACACCTTACAAAATGGTTTTGTTATATAGATGATGTTTTGGCAATACAGAAGGGTGATATGCAAGCTTTACACACCTTTTTACAATGGCTAAAGATTAGGACTCAAGACCAGAAGTTTAGCATGACATGATAATAAAAAAATCAACTTCTTAGACTGATGGATAATTAATCGAGGAGGCCAGATTAAAGTTAATCTATTTACTAAACCTATAGACTGCAACACATTATTGCACTTCTCGAGTGGACATCTCTGTATTTTGAAAGAAAATCTACCTCATGGTCAATTCCTTGGAATAAGGAGATATTGTTCATGTAAAGACAATTTTTTTGTACATGCCAATATCATGTTGCAGAAATTGGTACAGTGAGGGTATCCGTGAAAACTAGTCAAGGCAGCATTAAAGAACACTTGGTTTACCCCTAGGGAAATGTTGCTGCCTCCAAAAACATGTCGTAAAACTAATCCCTTTACATGTGTTTTGACATACAGTCCAAAAGCTAATAAGGTGAAGAAAATAATCAAGAAATATTTGAAAATTCCACCAGGTATCCATCACCCCATTTTCAGCTTTAAGAAGGGGAAAAATCTTCAAGACTATCTGATCAAAGCGACAAGGACCCCAGAAAAGCAAACCAATTTAAGAGAAATTTTATGACTGCCAACGTTAGCAGGACATTATAAGTGCAATAGTTGTGCGGCATGCCAACTCACTACTAACAATAAAACCATTACTATCAATGGTAAAATACATTGACAAGAGAAGTTTTCCAATTGCAATACAAAAATGGTGTCTACTGCATTCAATGTCTCTGCGATTTAAAGTACATAACCATAACAAAAATGATTTGAGATGGTCAGTTTTATATGTACTGCAAAACACGATGAGAGGAACGCAAGCATCCAACATTTTAAACAGAGTTGAAGCACAGATGATCAAGATATATAGTACAGCTACCCAGGGTCTGAATGATTTTTATGAAATGTGGGCCCTGATTTAAAGTTTTCTGACTACTACTGAGATTCTTTTTGGTTGAATTTGGGCTTAATGTGCTCAGATACTCTAGCATAAAGTAGACCTTACATGTGAACACAAGTAATGGATTAACTGAGGTGACCTGGAAAATATGATTTAGAGGTTCATAAATGTGACATGCTCAGGTTTATACAATACTGTACGACCAGCACCCAACATCGCCATAGCCATCCCAGACGGTTACAAGATCACCCGCAGAGACCGCACCAACAGACCGGGAGGAGGGATCCACAGGAACACCATCAGAATCTCAACCAACACCGAATACACGCTCAGTACCGCTAAACACATGCACTTCCAACTCCACATCGATCCCAAGACCACCCTCAGCCACCCGCAACCTCAGGCAATGGATCGACGAGTGTGCCAACACTCTCCCCCGATCAAGAAACCCTCTTGCAACCGCGCCATCAGAAAGACCACCTGGTTCACCACCGACCTTCAGACCTCCAAACAGGCCTGCCGAAAACTCGAGAGGAAGTGGCGCCAGGAACAGACACCAGCCACCCACACAGCCCTCAAGAACGCCATCCGCAAGCACCACCAGCTCATCCGGACCACAAAGAGATCCTCCTTCAAGGAACATATCGACAACAACACGCACAACAGCAAAGAGCTCTTCAACATCGTGAAGGAACTCTCCAACCCCAGATCAAGCACCAACGACATCCCACCTTCGCAAGACCTCTGCGACTCCGTCGCCACCTTCTTTCACCGCAAGATCACAGACATCCACGACAGCTTCAACAACAAGACCCCACCAGCAGCCACCAACACCTCTGACTCACCGCCCCCAACCACAGCAACCTCCTGCTCTCCTGGACACACGTCAATAACGCTGACAGCACCAAAGTAATTAACACAATTAATTCCGGCTCTCCATCTGATCCCTGCCCGCACTACATCTACAACAGAGGGAGCTCCATCAACGCCCCCCAACTCCGTTTGATCATCAATAGCTCCTTCAAGACTGCCACCTTCCCGGAAAGCTGGAAGCACGCCGCGATCAACGCCTTACTCAAGAAACCCAAGGCGGACACTAAGAACCTCAAAAACTACTGGCCCATCTCCCTGCTTCTGTTCCCAGCAAAGGTTCTCTAGAAGAACAGGCAACTGACCCACCACCTGGAGGAAAACAGCACTCTGAACCCGTCCCAATCCCAGCAATCACAGCACCAAGACCGCCCTCATCGTTGCCACAGACGACATCCGGACTCTTGTGGACAAAGGCGAAACCACAGCCCTTCTCCTCCCTGACCTCTTGGCCGCGTTTGACACCATCTGCCACCACACCCTGCCCACATGCCTCTATGATGCAGGATCCATGACAATGCCCTGGACTGGATCACCTCCTTCCTCTCTGACAGAACACAGAGAGTCTGCCTCCCTCCACTCCTATCTGAAGCCACCAAGACCATCTGCGGCGCACCACAGGGCTCTTCCCTCTGCCCGACACTCTTCAACATATACATGGCACCGCTCACCAAAATTGTCCGATCTCACAACCTCAACATCGTCTCTTATGCCGACGACACCCAGCTGATCCGCTCCCTCACCAAGGACCCCGCCACCTCCAAAACCTACCTACATGAAGGTGTGAAGGCCGTCACCAACTGGATGAAGAACAGTCTCCTAAAACTAAACTCAGATAAGACAGAGCTCCTCATGCTCGGCCCCACCCACTCTGCTTGGGACACCTTCTGGTGGCCGCCCACGCTGGAAGCCGCACCAACCTCCACCAACCACACCCGCAACCTGGGTTTCATCCTTGACTCATCGCTCTCCATGGCCCAACAAGTCAATGTCGTCTCATCCTCCTGCTTCAACACCCTCTACATGCTCCACAAAATCTACAGGTGGATCCCCACTGAAACCAGAAGGACGGCTACCCAGGCCCTCATCAGCAGCAAACCGGACTACAGCAACACTCTATACGAGGGAACCACGGCCACTCTCAAGAAAAGACTGCAACAGATACAGAACATCTCCACACGCCTCATCCTCAACATCCCACGCCACATCACAGCCCACCTGAGAGACATACACTGTCTCCCCGTCAACAAAAGGATCACATTCAAACTCCTAACCCCGCCCACAAAGCGCTCCACAAAGCCGGACCAGCATACCTCAATGATCATCTCACCTTCTACACCCCGAACCATCAACTCCGTTCCGCCGACCTCGCCCTCGCCACCGTCCCACGCATCCACAGGACAACAACCGGTGGCAGATCTTTCTCCTACCTTGCTGCCAAGACCTGGAACACCCTGCCCATCCACCTACGTCAGACCAAGGACCTACTGACCTTCAGGAGACTCCTCAAGACCTGGCTGTTCAAGCAGTAGCAGCTCCCCCGCCCCTCTTCAAGCACCTTGAGACCCACACGGGTGAGTAGTGCGCTCTACAAATGCAATGACTGATTGATTGATTGATTGATTATAGACATGTTTAGTTTTGTTGAATTAATTTGTGGACTTATTGTAAAAAAAAATTGTATTTGTAATAAGTTTCCCTTTTGTTCACTGCGTAAGATGATATGGTCAACCATTCACGAGGCAGTCCACTTTGACAATGTGTTACACGCCACTGGTCATCACATTAGTTTTGCCCGGACAGGTTACCCTTACAGGTCACGTGCATTTTAGTCCCACCCCCTCGCTCCATGGTTGATCCTAACGCAGATACAAATTGCATGAGGAAGTAACAATACTTTTACACAGAACTGTGGTGGTAGAGCATTATGCCCCTGCAGGAAGAACGACCTGCAGCATCCATTTGCTTAAAATTGTACACTGGTGGAGGCATGGCCCCCTGTGATGGTATATCCGCGATGCAGTAGTGAAAGTGATTGGACTGCGGCACACGGTGTTGGACACATAAGTAACTTAGTGTGATTGACTTTGTTTAACCACATACTGTGTTTTCTTCATAAACCTAGCAATACAATATTCCATTTTATTTTCAGATTGTGGTTGGGCACCTTTGATGGCCTGGTGTTTTGAAGGCATGTATCGCATTATACATCTTTCCTTTGAGTATAGAGTTCCTCCTGGAGCCGAGGTTTGTTAGGCACATTTCTGGGTTATAGTGATGACCTCCATCACTCATAGAGAGAGGAAGCACGTATGTATGTGACTGCACTGCAAGACCTTTATTTATGAGACCATGGCCGCACTAACTTCTCTGCGCACGGGGCGTCCTTCACTATAGATATAATGGAGGATTATTGGTACACATACTGGTTGTGTTTGGGATTTTACAGACACCCTCTCTTAGTACTGGACTTTTTTTTACTGTTTTCACGGGCACCAGTGGTTGGTCTTTCCACACTGACTGTATAGCACAATTCGACTTGCCTATGTTAAGTGTGACATACCTGGAGCGGTCACAATGTTTTTAAGATGTGGTGACCTTCGGGTTTCATCATCATATTTAGTAAATGGTGTATTGATTTTCTTTAGGCAATTGTTTTTCTTCCATGGTCTTGAGGAGACACATATTCAAGAGGGTTGAAACACGTCGACCTTTTGATCTTTAGGAGTCCACATAAAACTGAATGGTTTTGGGAAAGGATCAGTGCACAGATCAACGGAAAAGGAGACAAGGGTGTCTTCTATTTTGTGCACTTTTTTTGATTGTGGAGTTGGTATATAACTTCTGAAAAGCCACATAATAATCAATGGGAGACTCCAGTTAAGCCCTATGCTTAATATGTTATGTTTTGTGGATTGTGTCCTTTGTTGATGTATGTACCTATTTCCATGTATAATATCTCCAATGATGAGTAATTTAAGAAGTGGGTTTTGGAGCTTGTATATACTGACGTTGTAAATAAATTGTGTAGATGATTAATAAATCATTATATTGGTGACTAATTTAATGTTTTCACCGTAGAAGAAATGTCTTTATTAGTTCCTACATTAGCCCCTTCTCTCTCAAATATGTGTGGACCTTTCAACATCTTTAGAAGATGTGGGGCACCCCAAGGAGTTCCCTTTTACCTGTCTGGATGAAATATCATACCAGGACGCCAGCTCAGGCTTTTGCTAGTCTAAGTCGATTGCTTGAAATGTGCCATGAGTGGTCTTCTGTGAATGGCCCTTCTTATATTAGCCATGGGCAGAATTGTGTTGACCCTTCCTGAGGGTCCCGTAGCCCATCAGTAGCTTTTGGCACCTTTGTGTCTAATGCCCAGGCAAACGGAAATGCAAACTGTTACCCAAATTCCTATAGGGCACTAGTGTGAATAAACAGTAATAAACCTATGAAAGAAAGGGCATCGCATTTGAAAATAACTTTTTGAATACCAATCAACTGGACCTGAATAGTTATAGCAGGGATGGCCAACTTAGGTCCAGTATGGACACATTCATGAACGTATTTTGGGATAACCATTGATTATGAGCTTGAATTTTTCATTTTGTATAAATTTGGATATCCTGAAAATCAGGCATGGCCCCACTGCTCTGAGAGTTACTTTATCCATTTGTGGCCAATAGAGTTTGTATTATTGAACATTTTGGCAAGTGATTTCAAAGACTTGTGTGAGGTACAAAATACCGAGGTAAAGCAGTGCCTACTTTGTAAAGTAAATAAGTTCCATGGCCTACGGTATTTTATGGGAAATCAATGAAGCTTGCACCACTAAGCTTTTCCCACCACCACAACCAAATACCAGTACTAACAATATCTATTAGCCACCCATCACGCTCTAAACATGTGGCGATTGGACGAGTCCTGTCACCCAAAGCTATATGTTTTGATGTATAATGAATTGTTGCACACTGTTGCTGATGCACTCTGCTCTTAAATAGAAAGACAGCGCCACCATGTGGTGGACTGTCAGAAATAAATGCTGAGCAGTGGCAAACAACGGGCACAAATAAAGCACTGATGAATGAAGACGGGTAAAAAATGAACCTCTTGCCTTTAGTCTAATGTATTAATAACGCCTTAGCTATCTTGGTCTCTCTGCTTGTTTTTATCTTAGTGTACTTTGGTAATGCACTTTTTATTTTACTGATCTCTAATAAAACGATTTTAGTCTAAATAAAGACAAATATTGGGAGAGAAGGGAGAGTGATTAAAATGTGAAAGTTTCAGTCATAAATTCCTGTGTCCTGTATTTATTACCACACACGCCGCATATCTGTTTGACAGTGATTATAATCAGTCATGGCCTGAAAGCGGTGTCTTTTTTATTAATATAATCATATTCTTTCTAAATCCCTAGCCATTATTCATTGTGAAAGTCTGCTCGTAAACATCTCTGAATAAGGAGTTTAAACATGATACATCTACTTCTGGCGCCCACAGTACTCTTGGTCTTGTGAGCAGCTTTCCAGGTCTGCGGGAGATGAGCTAAGCATATGTTATCACTGTTTTCCTGAACTCTTTCAAATAATTCGTTGTCCAAGTCACAACGCGAAGTATCACATTAAATATGCTACCCACTAAGTTGTCATTTTTTATGAATTGGGCCCCAGGGCTTATGGCTAGTTCTACACGTTTGCAAATCCGTTCATAGACTCCTCTCCATATTGATTTCCTGTTCTTCACGTTTCCTCTAAAAATAATGGGAGTCACCTCATTATCCCCCTTGAAGAATGGGCTCATTACTTATCCACAGCTTGCTGAGAGCTGCAGTTTATTTTCCTATTGAAAAAAAATGTAAATCTGTCTCTTTCCGTTTGAGGCACATCACGCTTGATTGATGTAAAATGCTATAAATCAGCTGGATTCATGTTCTGGCAGTCAAAACCTGAATGAATAGTGGCAATTGACAGTAAACATGTAATGATCTTCAATTGAGTTATTACATTTTAACTTTTACTTGTGCTTGAGGGTCATCTATGTGAAATGCAGCATTTGTCTCTGAAATGTGTCTCTTCCCACATCTTGAATTTCTTGGTTGTGCATGTGTGCAGAAAGTAGCAATTTGCTCTTGGTATTTATGTACATATAATTGTGAGAACTCTAGCACACCTGAAGTGCTTATATATACTGCAAAGTATATTTTTTTCACTCTTTGTCTGCACTTCTTTGGAAGTAACATGATCAGTGTAGATTTGTTTCTCCCACAATGTAAGTAGATCTTCTTACTGTGCTATTCATTGAATTTTTGTGGGGTGTTCCACCAAAATATAAGGGGTCAGATTTATGAAAAGCGGTGCTGCACCTCGTGCAGCGCTACTTTCCTTGCACCCCTTAGCACCCCCTACTGCCACCATGTGTGTGCTGTTTTTAAAATACATCGCACCATGGCGCCGGGTAGGGGGCAATACCATAAGAATTGCTGACACTATTGATGTATTCTTCAGGGTTAGTGCCAAAATGTTGGTGCTAACCCTAAACAGTTTATAGGGGTTCATTGTAACCTGTGGTGCGCCACCTTTGAACTCCTGATCTGAGCAGGCGTTAAAAATGCAGAAAAACATGATGCAAATAAATAATTATTTGCCCCATATGTTCGTCCCCTCTAACAGGGGAACACCCTCCTTGCATACATTATGCCTGGCATTGCGCCACTTTGTAAATCTGGCATGGCATTTTTGGGGATATTATGGCGCAAGGGGCTCTTAAATCTGCTGCAAAGTGTCTAACAATGAACTGCACTTGCACCTGATGCACGATATGTCTTCATGTGAAGTACATGTGGAACTAAAAATCTATACTCTCATATTTATGCTTACCGTGTTGGTGTGTTGATAGTATAAGTGTAGGTCTATATTACTAACAGACAGTTAACCTATTGGCATGCTCTTTGGAATTTAACTAAATTACTTTAATTCACATATATTTCTGGACCACAGACCCTGTCAGCTTTGTACACGTTTTACACAGCAAATGGAGGACACGTTGTTCGCCTTCCTTCTTTCTTGTTTGCCCGTGTGTTGGCTTTAGCTACACATGTGACATTTGCCACCTAGATATGCTGGGTTACTACATGTATCTCTTAATTAGATCTCTTTGTTGGCTGATCAGTCAAACGTGACGTTTTAAACGCAGATGAGACTTTTAATCAAGCTTCCAATTTTAAAGCATGTTTGTTGAAATGTTTGTTTTAAATTCTATTCATAATAGTGGATCTTGTGGGTTAGTCAGCAATTCTAAATTAGTTTGGTTTGAGTTGTAGGCATGTGGGGCCCTCCCCTATTGTGGTTTACCAGTGACTTTCGCTTTGAGTAGATAAAAGGAGAGAGCAGAGAAATGAGCCTGCTTCCAAGCTGAGACGTTAGCTATTTCTTAAAATAATAGAAGTAGCCTGTGAGCTCCTGCCGGCCTAAGGCCAACTCTTTGTGAACTGTTTTAATTTCCTACTGCAGGGTCTATGGGAACGGGAAATCAGTGCTCTTTGTATGTGTTACTGGCTGTGGGGGAAATTGTAATTTGTTGTAATTTTTCATCCATTGCCTTAACCATAGCATTTATATGTACTGTGATCTGCCTTACTGGGGACCCGGAGAATTAAATTACCATTATTGTGCCATGCCCATCTGCCATTTTGATAGGGTTGCCGCTCTAGGTCTTTCAGTGCTAGCAGTGGTCACCCATAAAATGCCGAGTTCAGCGCAGAAACGCAGCTGAAATTTAGCGCTCCAAGACAGCACTTTTTGTATATGTTTCCGGCTGCAAGGGGATTTGTAATTTGTTTTAATTTTAATTCAATGCCTTGACTACTTCATTAACTTGTACTGCGGTCTGCCTCACCGGGAACCTCCAATCTTTACCCTGCTATGGCCATTCCTGAGGGATATGCTATCACCAGGTTGGAAAGGGCAAGAGGAGGAGGAGGAGGAGAAGGTGGCATTGCCTTGATCCACCGAACCAAAAAGCTATTCTTCTTGTTCACAGTTGAGCTTTAGGGGTCAGACTGCATAGGCTTCAGTTTGATATTATCAGAACAGTTCTCAATCTCAGGAGTACTCTTTTACAGCCCTCCTGGTCCCAGCTCTGTATTACTGGACATCCTAGCATAAGCCATCACTCCACACTGCATGCAGTTTGCTAATTTCATCATGTTGGGTGATCTGAGCATCCATTGAGACGATCTCAACAAATCAAATCAAAATCAAATCAGAGTTTATAAAGCATAGCTACTCACCATAAGGGTCTGAAGGAGCTAAGGGGTTTTGTCCTCTGTGCTTCAGTTGAGAGCCTGGTTTTAAGGTCCTTCTTGAATTTAGGTAACGATGGTGACTGCCTGAGGTGCAGGGTGTTCCAGCTCTTTCAAGCGAGGTAGGCGAAGGATCTTCCACCAGCCGAGATCTTCTGTGTGCGGAGTATGGTGGCAAGTGCTTGTTGAGCAGAGCGGAGAGGTCTGGTGGGGGAGTAAAAGGTGATGCGGTGGTTGAGATAGGCAGGACTTAGATTGTGGGGGGCCTTGTCAGTGTGCACGAGGAGCTTGAAGTTAATTATTTTCTCGATAGCAAGCCAGTGGAGGTCTCTTAGGTGATTGGAGATACATTTACAGCGGGGAATGTCCAGGATGTCTGGTGAAGGTATTTTGGATGTGCTGTAGATTCTTCAGGTTTTTCTGGGTGGTAACGGCATAGAGGGCGTTACTGTAGTCAAGTTTGCTGGTAACCAGGGCATGGGTTACGGTTTTGCAGCAGTCCTTTGGGATCCATTTGTAGATCTTCCGGAGAACTCAGAGTGTGTGAAAGAAGGCGGATGCAACTGAGTTGACTTGGTGGGTTATGGTGAGCGAAGAGTCCAGGATGAAGCTGAGGTTGCGTGTGTGGTGTGTTGGGGTGGGGTGGGGGAGTGCCAAGGGTTGGTGGAACCAGGATTCGTCCCAAGCTAATGTGGATGGTCTGAGGATGAGGATCTCAGTCTTGTCTGAGTTGAGCTTGAGGCAGCTGTCCTTCATTGAGGAAGCAACAGCTTCCATCAAGCACAGCCATATCTGTTCTAGCTCTTTGCATTTTCTCTTTCGTGTCCTCAATTCTGTGGAATACCATTTCTCTCATGGGGAGTCTCTAGATGAGCTACTTGACTTCCAAGGAGCACAGCCATCAAGAGTCCTTGTAACTGCTAAGTTGAAATCTTCTAAGAATGTTTCTAAAAGCAGACCTTCTTGTAGCTTGGGAGGACACAAGTAGCCTATAAAAGACAACACATGAACTTTCTTCCGAGCTCTTTTCAGACACAGTCACCCAGACACTACTGCTGAGAACTGAGCCTGGAATAAATGGGGATGGTGGGATCTGCCCTGAGATGGTTTTGTTCTTTCCTCACAGACAGAACTCAGTGTTACCACCTTTTACATTTTGAGGCACATCCCTAAGATATCAGGTCCCCTAGGGTTCGTCCCTTGGCCCCAATCTCTAAGTGGACCAATATTGTTATTTTTATAACAGCTTAATTGAGTAATGAAGAAAATACAATATTTGTGACAACAAGAAAATGCAATTAATAATGGTGCAGAGTGAAATTCAAAAAGGTCCACGATACACGCAGTGCAAAATGAACAGCCTGTTAGCAATAAAACAGTGTTGTGAGAGCAGATACATTGCCAGCAGAACAGTAATGTAATGCACAGGCGATCACTGATGTGCCAGTAGTTCCTGTTTCAAAAAGTATGAAGGTAGTGGGCCCCAAAAGTCCTTAGGACTTGAGTTAGGATGGATTCCACCTGCTTTGCAAATAGTAAGGCCATAGTTAGGAGAGAGATCAAATTTTATTAAGAAATTAGTGGCATAGAATTTAGTATATGGTGAAGAATTAACTGACATCTAAAAGCCTAACAGAGAAAATAACACAAGTTGAAAAATGTGCACATTTCAATCATGGAGGACCATGTGGCCACCATTCTTATTAAACACTATGGCCCTGATTCTAAGCTTGGCGGGCGGCGGTAGCCGCCCGCCAAGCGGGAACCGCCAGAAGACCGTACCGCGGTCAAAAGACCGCGGCGGTCATTCTGGGTTTCCCACTGGGCTGGCGGGCGACCGCCGAAAGTCCGCCCGCCCTCCAGCCCAGCGGGAAACACCCTTCCCACGAGGAAGCTGGCTCAGAATGGAGCCGGCAGAGTGGGAAGGTGCGACGGGTGCAGTTGCACCCATCGTGAATTTCAGTGTCTGCAAAGCAGACACTGAAATTCTTTGTGGGGCCCTCTTACGGGGCCCCTGCAGTGCCCATGCCATTGGCATGGGCACTGCAGGAGCCCCCAGGGGCCCCCGACACCCCATACCGCCATCCTGTTCCTGGCGGGCGAACCGCCAGGAACAGGATGGCGGTATGGGGTGTCAGAATCCCCATGGCGGCGCAGCAAGCTGCGCCGCCATGGCGGATTCCCATGGGCAGCGGAAAGTCGGCGGTACACCGCCGGCTTTCCGCTTCTGGCCGCGGCTGTACCGCCGCGGTCAGAATGCCCGGCGGAGCACCGCCAGCCTGTTGGCGGTGCTACCGCCAACCTCCGCCCTGGCGGTATTTACCGCCAGGGTCAGAATGACCCCCTATGTTTTACCATCAGAGATTTTAATGTGAATCAATATTAGAAGTGTTCTTGAATTAATCATACTTATATTGATTTAATCAAATGTATTAATGCGAGTTATATGTGTGCGGAAAATAAATGCACATTTAAAATTGTTCGAACTTGACATCAATAATATTTGCAATTAAATCATTTGCTTTGCGTATTTGATTTGAATTGTAAGGTGTGCAATATATTTATTAATGTATTAATTATGTTGAATGTGTATTAAGGGTTATTCAGCTTGATTAGGCTTCTAAGATTTACTTTGCAGCAGTAATGGAAAATCATTTGTTTATCCTGTACCCTCTTACTTGAATTCATCCTAGGTTACTAATATGGTATTGAATGTCCTATTGTAATGAAGGCAGATGAACATGTTTTAGGATTAACAATGTTGCATTATTTGCTCTAGCTGTTGAACAAGACAGGAAATTTGTAGTTCTCATGTGAAATTTATCAGTTTAGTTTATTGTGTGTCGTGAGAAAGGATCTGAAGTATCAAATGATTAGTAAATGTGATATTGTGGCGATAATCATTGAAAATGATAATGCACTTTTGCTGTGAAAGTTCAAAATAGTTGCAAATTTGATGGTATCCCCAGATGTTGCTGGTAATAGCATAGGACAGCTATTGGGGAACCTTTGTCTTTCTTACTGAAATGAAATCAAATTTCCATTGGGAAATAAAGCTCTCAGTACTCTAACTCTTATGGTAGATAGATGTGTCTCTGCCCCAGGTTCCATTATTGGGAGGAGTAGGGAATAATGTATAGCAGGTATGTGAGGTGACAAGGGCCCTAGCACCCCACTTACCTGATAAAGTGGCTGAGAATCCTTGATAGACTGCTGAGGAATGCCTGTGACACTAGGAAGAAAAACAAACACCACGTTAGGGGATGGGGCAAACACATGAATGAAGCACATACACAAAACTAAGGAGGGACTACGATTTGCAGAGAGGAAGGGGAGGAGTTACAGCCCAGAAAAGGATTCCAGGAAGCAGATAGTTCACAGGAAAGGAACCATGAGGACGTGGAAGAAGAACTCCACCAACTGGCTGGTCAGAAAGAAGTGGGGAGACAGCTTCAGTGCAGCAGGCTGGAATGGGGAGAGTGACACAATTGGACAACTCCACAGAGGAAGGAGAGGCAGAGGATGACAAAACCTGGACAGAGAACTGGTGGTTGCCACCAGTCATGCGGAGCTGCCTGCCACAACTCAGGAATGAACGGGACCCCAGCTCCACTCAACGAAAGGGAAGCAAGGGTCTACTGGAGGTGGGAGACACCCAAAAGGAGGCCCACATTTCTTTTGTGAGTATGGGGACATATTGAGAGGAGACTACACACACAGTGGTACTCTTTGTTGATGGATGAGAAATGAATGCTGAACCTGCCTTTGAGATAAGACACTTGCCAGGAGAGTAAAGATCACATATTCATTGTATTCTGTGCTCCTCAGAGCTCCCCTGCGACTGTAGAACACTGGGTGCTAGTGATGGGAATCACTTCAGGGTCTGAACAGAAATCAATTGCGGAACTGCCTTAAGGAGGGCACATTCTTAATGATAGTCTTTTAACTCTCTCTTCCATTATGTTCTAATTTCACTTATCTGACCATGCCTCTGTCTGTTGAGGCATGCTGGTGGCCACCATTTCCAGAGACCTACAAAGAGTAAAAGGAAAGAGTTACCACTCTAGGACAGATGACCCAAGACAGAGGAAACTTAGGTTATCTTGCAAATGGACACAAAACTGGAGAAACCACTTCACAATACATAATTGTTGTAACATTTATGTGTATATGTGACTTAAGGACCATCAATAAAGCCACCATATGTAAACTAGACAAGCTTCCAAGTTGTATTCCTGACCATCCCTCCATAAGGTAGCAGCGGCGAAAAGGTGAAATCACAATGGAAATAACGTACTATGTCCTACCAAGCTCTGCATGTCATACCTCCCCCACTGTTGTTGATGCTTGCAACAGATACTAGAGAGCATGGAAGTGGAGTGCGCCAAGGTTTATTCCATGCAAGTGTGCATAAGTGTTGGTCATGGCTGTAACCAATATTTTGTGTAGTGGGGGAATGCCATCTGATAGTAAACAAAAGAGTCAAGAACTGACAGACCCCATCAATAATAGGAAGAATGAGTACAGACCATTCTATATGTTTCTGCCCCCCAATCAGATATATTTGTCATTGGTGGGAAAAATCTATTTGGAGCCAGATGGGGATACTGCAAAAAGATATAGAAACAGGGTTGAATTGTTTCAGTGTAACCCACAAAATTGTCCCTTATCAATTCAGGGATCTCTCTTGGCATATGAATACCCAGGTATTTGACTGCACCTTTATTCCATTTCAGTGACTTTTCTGCTGCTGTTATCAGAGAACCCACAGAATTTTTTTATCTTTCCTGATGATTGGTGAGCAGTTTACATCTGGCTCCTGAATGTATGGTATTATGTTAGATGCATATAGCAACAATATCAGAGAGCAGTCATCAACCAAGAATTGCAAGGATTTGGTTGCAAGTGTTGAGTGAGCATTTTAGCATATCAGTCTCTCAATAAGACCCAATTTCTAAGGGGGCGCAATGGCACCTGAGGGCATAGAGTTTGGTGTAGTACTGGGCAAAGTCAGTTACAATGTCTGATAGGACAGATGAAATAATACTATTGCTCATTTGCATTCTAGGGATTTCAGAATTGAAAGCAGTGGACTTAAGCACCCCGGCCAAAGATTCCCCTTGCCCCGTCCCCTTCACCAAACTGATGGACACAGCATGTTTCCCAAGGTATAATATTTTCCGATCCACCACATCTCTGAACTCTGCAATCAATCTCTGGGATTTTGCAAGTGGGTTTAGATCTAGTTTTCATGTATTCAGTTTCCATCATTTTGTGTTCCTGTTTGAGGCAGTCCAGCAAACCAGGTAAGGATTTAAGGATACCTGCTTCCTTAGAGAAGCATAACCCACAGATATAGATCTTAAAGGCCTCCCACTAAGTTTCCACAGAAGGTACAGAGATATTCCAAAATGGCAGTTTTGTCCTTGTAACTGAACACCGGATCCTTCAGGTCAGTCCCTTTTATCTGAACAAAAGCAGTCAGGCTTAACTTAGCAGTGATATGTAAGTATTTACACAGCACACCAACAGTAATAAAGTGAAAACATATTACAAGAAACATCCTATGGCAATTTAGAAAAATAGAGTCAATTTAATAAATTATTTGACACAAAAATCATAAATATTCCAATTAGTAGAACAGAAGATATTATTTTTTAAAGATTTAAGGTAAGCATAGCTTCTAGAAGCACAAAGAGCCACTTGTTGTTATCTGGTTGTGCAAGACAGGGTGAAAGTCACAAGCTCAGGCCGGAAGTGATGAAGCATGGGCCGGATAAGGGGACCAGGTCAGTTCAGCTGAAAAGTTGCCTTATAAAGTCCAGAGAGAGGAGCTCCATTTGTGGTGGAAAAGCCCAGAGGGTGAAAAGGGAGAGCATTGTGGATGTCTGTCGCTGTAGCATGAAGAAAAGACCAGACATCACAGGCCGTCAGTGCTGTAGCACAAAGATCCTTTTAGACATCATGGGCAGTCATTGCTGGAGCTTGGAGGTGGCAGTCCATGCAAGCTGTCTTCTGTTGCTGGACATCACTGGTGATCACTATAGTGTGAAGAGTCAGGCTCACCGCAGCTTCAAGTTGGCGATGGGTGCAGGTGGCAAGATCTTGGTACGAACAAGACTGTTTGCAGTCACAAATAACCCAAAACTTCAGGATTTATCCTTTTTATAGGAGGAACTCAACTGATGCCTCACCAAGGGTCGAGGAACCAGGAATCAGGAACTCACTTCAGCAGAGGCCAGCAGAGCTCAGGCAGTTCCGGTTGCATTTTCAGATTCAGACAGGTCCAGTGCAACAGGTCATCAGGGCAGTTGCAGGGTGACGTCTGTAGCTTGTTCTATCCCTGTAGGTCAGAATGTGAGATCAGTAAGCTGACCTTTGGAGTCACTCAGCATGGGATGAAATGTACAGGTCTTCATTCTCAGGCAACAGGGCAGACCTTCAGCAACAGGGTAGTGTTCCAGCAGCAAGGCAGTCATTCTTTTATAGTATCTACAGTCCCAGGAGTGTACTGCAGAGTTGGTTCAGTTCGAAGTGGAAGAAACCTCTGCAGACTTCCTCTTACGGACATGTCTGGAATTTCCTGCCTCCCTAGCCTGGCTCCCTTCAGACACAATAGTGTGCAGTTCTTTGTGTGTAAGCTGAAGCAATATCTTGGGAGCGCAAGTGTGACAGGTACACTCTCTGCCGCCGCTTATCAAGTCAGGATGGCCCATCCTTCCAATAATCAGACCCTCTATAGTGTGGCTGTCTGGGAGGCCTACTCAAAGCCCAACTGCCAACTACACCTAGTCATGTGACCCAGGAACAGGCTGCACAGAATGGTTAGGGCAAGAAAATGCCAACCTTTTGAAAGTAGCATTTTCAAAATTGTGACATAAAATCTGACTTTACTTTTAAAGAGGGTTTTGAATTACAATTCCTCAGACACCAGACATGAAATTCCTACCGGCTCCCAAGCAAAGGTTATCAATTATTAAATGTATTAGGACAATCCAATGTTACACTATGGAGAAGTATGCCTTGCAATAATGAAAAACAAATGTGTGAATTCTTCACTAGAAGGGCATGTAAAACTTAAAACTACATGATCAACTTTTTAAATACAATGCACCCTGCCCAATGGGCTGTTTAGGACCTACCTCAGGGATAACATATGTTATACAAAGAAGGTTTTAGACCTGGGAAAAGGTTTATTTTGCCAGGTCCATTGGCAGTTTTAAACTACACACATAGACTGCAATGGCAGACATGACGTGTTCAAAAAGGCTTCGTAAGTGGGTGGTAAATAAGTGCTTCAGGCCCATTAGTAGCATTTAATATATAGATCATTAGGAATTCACAAGCAAATTAAATGTGCCAGTGGGTTTTAAGCCAGTTTTACCATGTTTAAAGGAGAGAGGACGAGCACTTTAACATTGGTTTACAGTGGTAAAGTAAGCAGAATCCTAAAGCCAACAAAAAAGGGTTCAGAAAACAGGAGGGTGAAGTCAAAATGTTTGGGGTGACCCAGCAGAGAGGGTCAGGTCCAACACTTTCTAAACATGGAGATAGTACCACATTGAAAACACTACCCCAAAGGATGGGCTAGTCTTTATAGTTTGCACACTTCATCATGACTGTGTCAAAGAATGTGGGTTTCAAGATTCGGACCATAAATGTTAATCAACAGCATCAAGTAGGTGCTTCTCCACCACCAACTGGCTGCAGGTGTCAACAATATTTTCTGTGGGTGTGAATGACAGGGACTTCCTGACAAGTATTACCACTACTTGGGAATAGATTGAGTATGAGGAACAGTAACAATGGGGGGCCCATGAGGATGTGAATGTGAGATTGCCTGTGGTGAGAGGTTAGAATAAAGCAGTTTAAACATGTACTGTCCGGGTAGGCCAGCATGTAAAAAGGCTTGCGAGGGTTGTTCAATCCCTGGATACTCCAACTATATATCGAACCGAGGGCTGAAATTGAATTTTAATATGATAAAACTCTACTCAAGAAACAGCCAAAATTGAATTTTAATATGATGGTACCATTTCTATGTTGTCACTGCAATGTTTGGATAGAAAACCAAAATAATCCATTAAAAGATAGCCCTTTTGCCCCCTTCCACACCTACCAAAAACATTAGAGAATGCCCAAATACCAGCAAAGAAAGAAAACTCTTTACAGCATCAGTCATTGATGCTGTGTGTGGGAGATCCAAGCACAGAGGGCGCCGTGGAGCAGAGACCCGCCCAGGGTAAAACCTACTATGGTATTAGAATATACAGTATCCTTAGCTAAACAGTGGGTTGCCATAAGGTTCAGACTTAAAAAAACAGCAAAGTAGAAGGTAAGCTACACCCAACTATTGAACATGAATGCAACATAATGAAATAAGCCAATATTAGCATGCAAGGGCATATCAGAAGTGCCAGGATATAATAGAGGTACTTAAAACAATTCAGGCAATCATTATCACTGATATTGGAATCACCATGTGCCCGACCACCCCTCAAAGTAGTTGGCCTGGCAGAAGTTGACCTCAGAGTGTGTTTGCGCTGAAGATGCAAATTAATGAAGTCTAGAGTGGTGTCAGGTTGTGAAAACAAATGCATTTTCCCATTATGTTCTACTATCAAGTGGGCTGGGAACAGCATGGAGTATGTAATGACTCATGTATGTGAAAGCTTTTTGACTTGTTGGAACGACCGCCTCACTGCCCAGACCTTGGGAGTAGAGACAAATAGTAGGGAATTGGGGAGCCTGCATATGGGAGATCCAAGGTGGCTTTATTAGGGTGGAGGACCTGACACTGTAATTTAGAGGTTTCGCTTTTGTAGGCCTTGGACCCACGTTGAGGCCTGGAAGTTAGGGATTGTTGTGTGTGCTCTACAATGAATACTTGAGAGGAGTAGTGACAATGACAATGGCTCCAGGAGTTGTTCCACAAACAATTCCTAATTGGCAATGTTAGTAGATTCCACCACTCCCAGGATGAGTATGATGCTATACAAGGATCACCCTTACACATCTTCATTTTTTGCCTGCAATAGATGTAGGTCCTGGGTCAGTCAGGTCAGTGTGCTGGTCATCTGTTGCTGTTAGCCTTTGATCCTGTTTCTTTATGTGTTGTGGAAAGTGATCCATCCTGATACCCAGGGTATAAGTCTTTGTATCAATAGGCTGGACCACCAGTAGCAGGTTCTGGGTAGCTTCTGGGAGTCTGCCACTGAGGAGGCCCCCACTTTTTCTCAAATTGCATTTTGACCAGTTTGCGATTTGCCTTCTCATGACGAAGCTTTTTAGGATACCAGTGGGTTAGCGTACCACGCACCCACAACTAAGTCCACTGTTTGTGACTCAGTGGCATGGTTGGGCTTAAGGCAGCAGGAAATGCCCCGCAGGTTTACACTGCAGGCAGCTGAAAGGGTACGACAATCAGGGACAGTACAGTGGGCACCACAACAAATTATGTGCCATACAGCTAAAATAGCCATGCACTGTAGGAGGAGTGGTCCCACATCGCCATGTACCACAAAAGACAACAAAGGCCCCTGAAAGCAATAGTTACATGCTCTCATTCCATGCTCAAAGATGAGTTAGACAATGCCCTAGAGATAAGATCAGTTTGTGGCCTTTGGTCAGACATTGTGCCCTGATTGACTGAGTATCTAGGCAGTCCGATAGACTTTGTTTGGATAGTATTTTTATTGGTGTTCAATCAGTACTCACCTGGGCTTTGAGTTGCATCTATGTACTGCACTGGGACCACTTCACCCACATGTGGACTGAAGAGAAAAGTAATCTCCCTAAGATATCTCCTACGAGAGGTACTGGATCTGCCATTCAAGCTTGTGCAGCCCTGTTTGCTAAAACCCCAAAAAACATTGGTAACCCTAATGGTGATCCAAAGAAATCGGCATGAGGTTTGATAGATAACGTCAACCTCTTGCAATGTCTTCTGACATTACCCATCCAAATATATCTTCTACCACTTGCAGAATTTGTCTTTCATTTTTCCTACTCATCAGAAGCTCATGCTGTGAGTAGTCACAGATGCTGAAACCTCATTAGACATCACCTGTGCCATCATCCAACTGGGCTGATGTTTGCTTTGTGTGAGAGACTACTAAAAAATACAAAATTATTGAATACCACTATTCTTCCACTAACACTAGCATCAATCACGGCTCAGTGTCTGCGAGGTCCTAGGTCCTGCTTACATTTTCAGAAAGAGACTTTGGATATCATTTTGCTGGTCAGTTGCAGTAAGATGTGGCTTATTCAAAATCCCCTAACAATTAGTTGTGTATTTCCCAAAAATATTCCTGATTATATTGCACAATTTCATTTAGCTCAATTCAGCTCTAGGTGTCATAACCTACTCATCAAATGGTACCTTATATATTTGCAACTGCCATAGACTCTTCTATGGTGACTACTTGACACAAGCAGAAACAAAAAAATAAGATGGCTCAACATGCTTCTTATCATGTGCACCTTTCCATTTGCATCTTTTAATGCTAGTAAAAGGCACAAAATATTATGCCCTATCTGAAATATCAAAGCCCAAATATATGTATCACATGAATAGAAGAGTGAGTCATGAGTGCCAATTTGCTACCTGGATATTCTGACTGATCCAGCACCCATTTAGGGAGCTGGCAACTATTTAACTGTTGTCTGGTCATCTCTTACTGGCTAAGCATAGACCTGCATGTATAGTAGACCAGTTTTAGATTGTTTGAATATCAAGTAATACCTTGCAGTCTGCGCCTGTGCTTTTTATCATATGTCAATTTTCAGAATTTTGTCAATTGATTCTTTACAAATATAAAGATCAATCATCATTGTACAAATCAATGAAATGCTAACCTTTTACGTTAGTTTCACAGACCATATCTAATATTTTTGAACAGCACTCTTTTGACCCAGGCGAAATTGAAATTAAGCATAAGTAATTTGTATGGTATCAGGAATTTCATGTTTTGATTGTAACTGAAAAATTCCCAAATTGTGGCAAATGACATAAATATACTCTATTCGCAGCAAAAGTTTCCCATGAACAGCCCAGGAATAACATGAACTTCTGGAACACGAGTGTCTGTTGTTCTCCATAGTTGCGTTCTTCTCACAATTTTTTTCTTACCCTCAAATGCGTCCTCGTCTCAGAAATGTATGTGAGGATGCACTTTGCTTTAATATATAGCGCTAAATGATTTGTTTGCATTTCACAAGTCTGTGATGTCCACTCATTTTCTTGAAATTTAACGTGATTACGGGAAAGCAAATTATGCTAATTTTGTGCACCCCTAACGTATGAGGTTGTGTCATAATACATTGTATGCAAATTTAGAAAAGGTGTCAGTGGGAAACTTTCTTCGGCAATCACATCTCGCGGCAAACACTGACCAAGGACAAATCAAAAATACAGGTAATAATCAACTGCCAGCACCAAAGGAAGTGCAGAGGTTTCATGACTTCTCAAACATTTACCACAGAAGTCTTAAGGTTTTCTTAGAGGCAGTAATTTCCAACATCAGGTGGCTGAAGACAGGGGATTGGGTTATCTTGACTATGGACACCAATTCATCATTCAAGTATCTGTAGTGCTAGTGTATGACACCTCCTGTCCTGCATCCCCTCATTCTATCGCTGTGTATAGTGGAGGCAAGCACACCAATAGTGACTCTAGATGTGTTTTATTAATAAAGACATAAAACAATACATGAATTTGTCCCTTGGCATGCTATGTCTGAAAGATATCACCAGCAGAAAGTATGCATCACAGACAAGAAGGAATTTGTCGTCATCTTGTAGACAGTGTACAAGAATCTGTAGTGCTTTTATTTAACTTACGTTTTCACAGAGACAATGGCGTGACCATGGGCTACTTTTTTTCGGTGCCTTGGATTAGGTGATCACTTTTAGGCCAAGATGAAAAAAAATAAAGGCTGAAAGATAATCCCAGGGTTGGAAGTCAATGAACAAAGTCCCAAAAATAATTCCTCCTTTTACTGCTCCCCCACCTGTAATTGGAAAGGGGGTGTCTGTCATGCATATCTCGAGAAAGTTGACATAACTTTAACTAAAATAAGCCAGATGAAATGGGAAAATCCGAAAGTTACATCAATAAAAAAGTAGTTTGCCATGCGTTTACTCAACTTCTCACTTACCAACCACAGACCAACTAAAGATGTCAGGCACAATTTTCTTAGTTGTGGTGCCATGATCACAAGTTACTGGATCACTTTCAGTGACTTTACAAGAGAGCACATCACCTTACGTGAAGATTATGATGACTGTGCAATAAATATGGCACATAAACTTGCTCCACAAGGCTATTTTAATTCACAGTACTCCACCTTATCTATAGCATTTGATCACCCATGACATACTTGGTGGTGGATCATGTCTGTTTTTTGCAGTATCCTCAAAGTAGTGGTCAATACGTTTAGCAGCTGGTGTACAACAGCTAATAGATAGATACCTTTATTTGGACAACACAACATTATGGCCTACAGTCTTCCATTAGACATCATCCCAGATAGGGGACCTCTTTTTAAGTGGCGTATCCAGTTTCTGTGCATCTGAAGCTGCCTCCAGACCTGAACTTCTGCACACAGTTACATTTCTTCCTGTTAAAGCCATCTAATCCTGAAGGACAGTAGATGATTCCTCCAGCATAGGCAATGTTAAATTAACATTTGTAAGAATCCAAGAAACATTTGTAAGAATGAATTGATTATTGTCATACAGTGGTAAGCAACAACCACCTTTAGACGCATGGCAAACAACATACTGCAACAGAGACAGCAAGACACAAGCAGAGAGAGAGAAGCAAAGTGACTCACTAGCATTATATCATACAGGACGGCCAATCCACAATATTGAAAGCAAAGTTTAATTGCTACCAGATTTACTGTTTTCAAAACTCAACACAAACCAAAGAACTATGGCTTAACTTTTCATGACATTTCATGTCACAACATCTACCTTGTGGGCAAGCAACCAAGATCCCAAGTAGAATACCCAGGAGCCTTATTTCTTTATTTACAGATGCATTTCTTGATATTTTCTTTGGCAATAAGCACATTACAATAGAAATGCATCAAACATGCTGCATGGGGAGTGAATTGCCATACTGCAGCCAGGATGTAGGTAGTGGCAACCAGAATAGGTAGGTAGTTGTAGTACAGTAACTGGCAGTAAGCTGGATCACTTCTTGATCTCAAGGCCCAATAATTGTAATGAATAATTGCATTTATGTGGCAGATCACAAAAGCATTTATGAGTACGGGAAGTTTAACGAGAGCAGTATTATTTTTCCATGTAGCCTTTCACACCATTGTGACTCGGCCCCAAAACATCTGACTACCTCTTAGTAAAAGATCAAAATGTCACAGTTGTTTGCATTTGTACTGATTGTATATGAATATTCCAATTTTAGATGTTCTGTGGCTAATTCCAAAAGGCATTTTGTTTGTATTTGTACTACCTGAATATTTTCTTTTATTTCCATTTTAGATGTTTTGGGGCTAATCCCAAAAGGCATGTAAGAGTATATAAAAGTGTAGGACTGGAGTACTACTTTGCGTACTCCAAAATGCCTTCATGAGTAGGCTCTTAAAATGTCTAAGTCTGGTTTCTCAGACGGTGTTGCACTCATAGGTCTGGTATTTGTGGAGGTGTTGTACCTACAACCTGAGGGCATATTTATGGGATTTTAGCTCAGGGCAGCGCAGCAAGTCACCTTGCTGAGCTGCCCTGCATAAAAAGGGAAATTGCAGGAATGTGCTGTATCTATTGCCTACGTAGAATTCCTGTCCTTTCCCCCTGTGCTGGTTTCATTTCTGCAGCCTAGCGCCAACATATGTACCTTTGAACCACGGTGCAAGGGTGCCTCAGTTGCATGCATTATTGTTTTTGTGCAGGAAGGGTGACCTTGGTGTATACTTGGGATAGAACACAAGCTATCAAAATGTAGGAGAGGGATTCCTTGTTTCTCATCAGTTTAATTTTTGAGGGACTGTGTTTACACAAGGTTGTAAGCTGTAAAAAGATTTCATACACACGCTTAAGGCTACAACACTTTGAAATAAGGCTATAAAACAAGTAGAATAATTGATCATACTCGTGATTAAACAATGTTTTCATTTCATTTTAGCGTATTAAGCTAAATACATTAAAGAATGCCCAATATTAGAAAGGACGCTTTTACATCAACAGTGGGTGAAGGCGGCCCTCTTTCAGTCATATAAGTCCACAAAGTGCCTCTCTTTGCGGGAAAGTAAGTGAGTCATCCTGCTTCTTATTCTATATAGGAAACGCTTAGTCAGAGCCATTTACAAGATATCAGAAAAACAATATTCTGTTCTTCAGGGAGAGGAAGGCTTCCAACTCTTGAGTATAATCATTTTCACTGCCATTAACTTTTTAATGATCCATCCTTTCTCATTTGTCATTTTGTCACTTGTTAGTCACGATGAATCATCATTAAAAGGAATTTTTCGCATAACTAAGCAGATATTAATACCTATTAAGTGAATCATGTCTGATATTTATATCCGAGGGTGTTTACTAGGTTTGCCTTTGGCCTTTCAGATCTCTAGAACTCTCCTTTTTCTAAAATGCCCTTTACTTCGTGGTCAGTAAGATTTAGTTACAAATGTTTTGTTGAGTGCATATCATGTATTTATCAATGATTGTTTTAGGTCTCGCCTATAGACAGTTCTAGCTGCCAGATGGCTGACCTACTGTTTCCAATACATAGCATATAATTAGAGCGGGCATTGCCTTTTAAAATCTGCTTGCTTTCATTAGTGGAAGGCATGCATATGTCATGCCTTATCCGGTGGTTAGCCCTCCTCGAGTACAGCCACCAAGTACTGAAAACATACGAGGCTCGCTGTTTTCGGGACGGTTGTGTACTACTTTTTCTCTTTTTTCACAGCGCGATCTCGCTGGGCAGAAGTCGAGCGCTTTGCATGACTTAGATCCCGTTACATAGTTAATGCACTTTTGCCAGTTATGTAGATAATTGCACTTTTGGCGATAGGTTTCACTACGAGTGAACTGTAGCAACGCGATCACACTCTTTTTTTACCATTTAATGAGGCAAGAAAAGTCCAGTTGGGAGTTTACAACTGCTAATAGCTCTAACTCTGAGAAATGTGAGACCCGTTACATTGACAATGCTTGTTTTTGCAGTGAGCACTCCATGTGTGTGTGTGCTTAATTTCTTTCATGATTGTGGCTTTTCCCTTCTCCGGTGGGCTCTCTATTTCCTCCCCTCCCAAATGTTCCCATTCCTCTTCCCCACCCTACTTCCCATCTTGCTCTCACTGTTTTAAATATTTTTATATAAACTTCAGGTATTTGGATACACATAAATTGACACAATGGGCAGTTGTGCTTGCTTTTAGGGTAACTGCTGCTTCAAATCTGGGACATTGATTTGCAATCCATGCGTATATGTAATAGTATTTACATAGCACCCTAGCTAAGAAGCAGAACATTCATGTAGAAGCTTGTTAAAAGGTAGTGTGGGGGAGATATTGTTCTTGAAGAGATGAGCAGTCAGCTTCATTATGTATTACGGGGAAGGCTCAGTTCTGATGTTGCTGGGGTGACTATTTCTTCTCCTGTGGCTGTCGAAGAAGGCCTACTGTAGGAAATCGGATTATTGGTATAAGTGGGTGGAAACGCCACTTGGGCAACAACCACAATCCTGGTCAGGGTGAACCACGAAGGTCACTAAATGAACATGTGCTTAATCCTCTGTAACTTGGTACAAAAACAGCCATACTTTACTAAGAGGCAATGTGTAATGTTTTGTTGTAGCACACAAAAAGTACTAACGTGAAAACATGACACAAGAAAAATCGTAAACCAATTAGGAAATATAGAGTAAAATTTAACAAATGAAATTACTTAAAAACAAATGAAATCCTATCAGTAGAACCAGAGTTATGAATGTATTAAAGTTTTTAGTGCAAAATAGATCAAAGCGACAACCGCAGGAATCTGGTTGGGTGACACAAGGGCAAAGTCAAAAGTTAAGGCTGATCGCAATGGAGCATGGGTTGGGTACACGAGGCAGAATGGGCCCGGTCTCAGCTTACCTTGCAACTTAGAAGAAATTTTGAAGAAAAGTTCCTGAGAAGCTAGAGTTCAGCAGGGCAAGGCAGCAGGCAGTGTCTGAAGAGTAGGCATCATTGTTTGGGAGCCACTGGACAAATTTCATAGAAGAGTTTTACCTTCAGACTAAGGGCCTGATTAAAATTTTGATGGTCAAGCTGTTGTTCCACCAGGGTGATGGAGTAAATACCTCTGTCACCTTGGTAAAGGTCCCAACTGCCAAAATTATAACTGACCACCAAGCTGGTGGTCATTTAAAAAAAACATTAACAGGAATCGCTGTCAAGGCAGTTCCTATCATCGCATATTGCGGTTTGGTTCAGAGTCGTGTCAGCATAAGGCAATCCTGCACTAAACAGTTTTACTATTTTATTTTGAAAACAAAAATCCCAATATTGAAATTTCTTTTTCATAATGAAAAATAATGGGAATCATCGTTCATGATGGAGGAGCATATTATCCATTTTACATTCCCTCATCACCAGGGTTTGCCTGGTGGTTACGGACAATAAAAAACAGCTACATGTCCACCCATCTAAATCAGGAATTCAGACATGTAGCCATTTCTCCAATGGCCCTTACTCCACAGGACCATCAGAGAAGTTTGGAAACAGCAGAAATTGAGTTGTCTCCGTGTGGCCAAACTGATGGTCCACCCAAAATTAAATTGGGTGGGTGGACCACTATGATAGTAGGGAAGGAACACAGTCACCACTTCAACTGGGTTCCCTCTCTGCCATCATATGAATCGGGCCATTAGTCACTTTTTTGGAAGTAAGAAAGCTCCAGTGGAACAAAGATGAAAGCTGTAGCCGACTAGGGCCCCTTAAAGCTGGATACCTTTACCAAGATGTCCTGCTGAACAGAATTTGCTGCTGTGGAGAAGGGTTTAGCAGGAGAATCGTGTGTAATGCGTTGTCACTGGATTTCAAGGGTCGAACCGGGCAGTAAGGTATACGTTTCTGTTCAAGGTAGGAGAGACTTAGGGGATCATTACAACATTGGCGGTAAAAGCCACTTACCGCCATGCAGAAGTCCGCCAACACACCGCCGCGGCCGCGGTAAACCGCCACGGTCATTATGACCCACAACTCGGAAACCGCCAAAATACAGACACCCACAGAAGTCCGCCACACCAAAGGCCAGCGATAAACTGGCGATAACCAAACCGACACCGTCACGCCAACAGAAATACGCCCACACTATCACGACACACAAATCCATGCGGCGGTCTTTCAACCGCGGTATCCCATTGGCGGTACACACCGCCGCGCTCAAAATACACACACTCCTACAAAACACAGCCACATTGGACAAATCCAAATACACACACCTGATACACATATAAACACCACTCCCACACACCCAATACAATATAAAACACACACTCACATCACCCACAAACCCCCACCACAGAAAAATCGGGACAACGCACAGAGAGAGAGACCATATAGAAGAATCGAGCACCCAGACGCACATATTACCATCACCCACACAAATACCACACACTTCACACAACACACCAATACACATCACCACACTTATCACCACACATTCCACCCCACACATCACCAACACCACCCCATGGCACCACAAAGACACCCCAGGTTTTCGGAGGAGGAACTCAGGGTCATGGTGGAGGAAATCACCCGGGTAGAGCCACAGCTATTCGGAGCACAGGTGCAGCAGACGTCCATTGCAAGGAAGATGGAGCTATGGAGCAGAATAGTCGACAGGGTCAACGCAGTGGGACAGCACCCAAGAAATCGGGATGACATCAGGAAGAGGTGGAACGACCTACGGGGGAAGGTGCGTTCCGTGGTATCCAGACACCGGATTGCAGTGCAGAAGACTGGCAGCGGACCCCCACCTCTTCCCCCAGAATTTACGACATGGGAGGAGCAGGTCTTGGCGATCCTGCATCCTGAGGGCCTCGGCGGAGTATCTGGAGGAATGGACTCTGGTAAGTCACATCTTCACTACTTCATCCCCCCCACCCCACCTGCATGCCAACACATACACCCACCCACAGCCTCACCCCCATCACTCCTACTCCTTGCAAATGTCCCACCATCACAACGCACCCATCCCAACACCAAGCCCTGCATGCGACCACAAAGCATGGACACCCATCACCAAAGCATGCCCACTGCACATACCCATCCCCCCCCAAACCACCGACACAAAAGCCCCCACACAGGAATGAAAGCACTGGGGGACATGGGCACCCACCCATTGCACACCATTCCACACACAGATGCAATAATCATGCTTTTATACCCCTGCAGGACCCCTACTCAATGTCACCGCACAGGAGGGTCCACAAATGTCCACCCCCCCCCCCCAGAAGAGGCCCACAGTGATGACTGCAGCTCTGTCGACCTGGATCTAGATGACCAGCCCGGCCCATCGGGGACCTCGGGACAGTCGGTTCCCCTCACACAGCCACAGGCCACTGCAGACCTACCCCCCTCTGGAAACACCAGCACAGCACCCACCCAGCTGGCCCACACCTCTGTCTCCAGGACACGTCAAGCAGCAGTGTGTTCACCACTACACCAACAACAACAGGGACCTGGGGGCAGTGGGCACACGGTCCAGGGGACAGAGGCCCAGGTGAAACAGGGGAACTGGGAGGGCTGCTGTGCAACAGGGTGGGGACAGGCCCAGGGAACCCACTCTCCACGAGGCCCTCTCCTCCATCATGGGAGCATACCACCACTCCCAGGAGACGATGGCTACGGTACTGGCCAAGTTTCAGGAGACCCAGCGCATGCAGGAGGAACAGTATTTGGGCTTCAGGGAGGAACTCAGAACCATCAGCTCCGCCCTGGGCACCATCGTAGGGGTGCTGAATCTGGTAGTGACCACTTTGAGGGACACAGTGGCACCACAAAGGGCCCCTGACACTAAGATGGACCAAGAACTGCACACCACCTCCACAGGCGCTAGTGGACAGGAGGCACCGGCACAGGACCAACAGGCCACCAGTACCCCACCCCCTGCAGAAGGAGAACCACCCCAAAAGCGGTCCCAGAGATCCAGGAAGAGGACAGAGTAAGATGCCAAGACCCCCGCCAAGAAAGGATACCACCCTGATAGTCATCCCACTGTCCCACTTTGTCACCCTGTCCATCTTTAAACCGCCCCAGCTCCACTTCTTAGACCCATTTGGACAATGCACCTGTGAGACTAATAGACTGGACTCTGCCATGGACATTCCTCCACCATCACCCCTCACCAATTTACAACCCCCCTCCAATAACTTGCACCTTAATAAACACCGTTATTGCACAAAACAATCAGGAGTCTGTCTGTGAATGTGAATATATTTATCTGTAATTACAGTGCCAAAATGCTTATTTACACTGTGATGCCAACATACCAATGTCACACAGCTCTAGTCCATGGGAAAACAAAGCAGATGTCACACTGTGGGACCCAGATCTCTGAAATCGTAAGGGAAAGTGACTACTCAGTTACCATACACTGGGTGAAAAGGACAGACAGTACAGAGGTAGTAGTGTTTAAGTACATGTAGTAGGCCGGTTTGTATTCTTACCTCTGTTCATTGGAAATATTGCAGTATCACCGTGTTCCTGTTGTCTATGTCGTCTTCTTCGTCTTCCTCCTATTCACTCTCCACAGGCTCCACAACTGCTACAACACCACCATCTGGACCATCCTCCTGCAGAAAAGGCACCTGGCGACGCAAAGCCAGGTTGTGAAGCATACATCAGGCCACGATGATCTGGCACACCTTCTTTGGTGAGTAGAATAGGGATCCACCTGTCATATGGAGGCACCTGAACCTGGCCTTCAGGAGGCCGAAGGTCCGCTCAATCACCCTCCTAGTTCACCCATGGGCCTCATTGTAGCGTTCCTCTGCCCTAGTCCTGGGATTCCTCACTGGGGTCAGTAGCCATGACAGGTTGGGGTAACCAGAGTCACCAATTAGCCACACACGGTGCCTCTGGAGCTGACCCATCACATAAGGAATGCTGCTATTCCGCAGGATGTAGGCGTCATGCACTGAGCCAGGGAACATGGCATTCACATGGCAGATGTACTGGTCTGCCAAACATACCATCTGGACATTCATGGAATGATAATTCTTCCGGTTTCTGTACACCTGTTCACTCCTGTGGGGGGGACCAAAGCCACATGGGTCCCATCAATGGCACCTATGATGTTGGGGATATGTCCCTGGGCATAGAAGTCACCTTTCACTGTAGCCAAATCCTCCACCTCAGGGAAAAAGATGTAGCTCCGCATGTGTTTCAGCAGGGCAGACAACACTCTGGACAACACGTTGGAAAACATAGGCTGGGACATCCCTGATGCTATGGCCACTGTTGTTTGAAATGACCCACTTGCTAGGAAATGGAGTACTGACAGCACCTGCACTTGAGGGGGGATTCCTGTGGGATGGCGGATAGGTGACATCAGGTCTGGCTCCAGCTGGGCACACAGTTCCAGAATAGTGCACGGTCAAGCCTGTATGTCAGGATGAGATGTCTCTCCTCCATTGTCGACAGGTCCACCAGCGGCCTGTACACCGGAGGATGCCGCCATCTCCTCACATGTCCCAGCAGACAGTGCCTATGAAGGACAACAGCGAGCACAGAGTCAAACATCCCAGAGGTACGTAACCCCAGCTTTAAAAAAACACGGATCTTAACCCATCGAATGGCTTGTATGAGTGTGGATGCAAGGCCTAGGTATGTGTGACGCAGTACAAAAAGTAAGGCATGTGGGCCCCTGAAATGGCTGCTGCCTGACCTGTAAAGTGTGACAATGGGATGTGAGGTAACTGCGCTGGCATTGCACACCGTGGCGGTAGGCGGTCGAAGACCGCGGCGCAATGCTGCATTGGCTAACATTGGACCCTATGGGTCTCAGGAGCCAATGACGATATACGCCGGCGGTCGCGGTACGCACCGCCATGGACGTGACCGCCATTTTCTCTCTGTTAATTCACTCGATACCTGATCTTAGACAGGAGAGGACCTACACTGCAAGTGCTGCTGTGACCTCGGTCTGGAAGGGACAATGGCTCATGCAACTGGGGAAAGGGCCCCTGCCTTCACATCAGAGGAGTTGGAGAAGCTTGTGGATGGGGTCCTCCCCCAGTACACGCTACTCTACGGTCCTCCAGACAAACAGGTAAATACACTGGGAGCATGCTGTATGGGCTATGCCTGTGTTGAGTGGGGTGGATGAAAGATTGGGGGGAGAGAGATTGAGGCATGCTTGAAACGACGGTGAGTGCATGTGCCACATGGCAAGTGTAGGGATGGGGGGCCACTCACATTGATGGTGCAGAAGGTAATTACTTTTCTTCTCCCCCTGTACATTTCATATAGGTCAGCGCCCACCAGAAGACGGATATTTGGCGTGCCATCGCCAAGGAGGTCCGGACCCTGGGGGTCCACCACAGACGGGGCACCCACTGCCAGAAGAGATGGGAGGACATTCGCCACTGGAGCAGGAAAACGGCGGAGGCTCAGCTGGGGATGGCCTCCCAACGTGGGAGGGGTGCCCGTCGGACCTTGACCCCCCTGATGTTCCGGATCCTGGCAGGTGGCCTACCCCGAGTTGGATGGGCGCGTGAGGGCATCACAGCAGACACAAGGGGGTGAGTGCACTCACATTCTGCTAACTTTGCATGCTGTGGAGGTGTCTGGGTGGGAAGAGGGCTGTGGGTATCCCTAGTCCAGGGCGAGTTCCGTAGGCTAGGCCCCTCCGTAAGGCACGGCCCTGTGCCCCCGCTCCCCACCTCTGTAGGGTGCCAAGTACAGCTATTCATGGCCCTGTGTCACCTATGTGTGCAGATGTCGTCCATAGCCTTGTAGGCCATGTCCCAGGGATTGCAAAGTGGACCCCAAGTGCGCGGCGTAGTGCAGGGGGCTTCTGTGTCTGTGCTGTCCGCCAACGGTAGCGGGAATGCATGCACTCAACATGTCTTTCTTCTGTTCCCCCCCTTTTTGTGGTATTCCTGTTCATGTGTGCATTAGCATCATCAGGCGCAGGAGCAGTGGCACCGGAGCACGAGGGAGCTGCATCCCACATGGCCATGGAGGGCCACACTACCGACTCTGAAGTCGCCAGTGGGACGGAGGGCGAGGGGAGCTCCACGGCGGGAACACGAGCGGACATTAGTGGATTGGACTCGTCCTCTGATGGGAGCTCCCTTGTGGTGGCGGCAACATCTCTGCCCCCCGCAACAACAGGTACAGCCGCCACCCCCGCACCAGAACCGCCCTCCCAGCAGCCCCTCAGCGTTTGCCCCATGCCCGCTCACCCTGGAAGGTGGGCATCTCCTTCGCCCCAGGCACCTCAGGCCCTGCCCCAGTCACCCATGCTGCCCTCAGTGAGGAGGTCATTGACCTCCTCAGGTCGCTCACAGTTGGGCAGTCTACCATTTTGAATGCCATCCAGGGTGTAGAAAGGGAAGTGCACCAAAGTAATGCATACCTGGAGGGCATTCATTCTGGTCAGGTTGCCCTTCATCAAACCCTGCAATCTCTGGCCTCAGCACTGATGGCAGCCATTGTCCCTGTGTCTAGCCTTCCCCCTCCAACTTCCTACACCCAGACCCAATCCCCTGTACCTCTGCCTATCCCAAGCACACCCTCAGACCAGCCTGCACACATCTCAACACCCAAGGGCAGCTCACGCAGACATAAGCACCACACATCCCACAGGCAGTCACACAAGCAACATCCACATACAGACATACCAACATCCACTGCCTCCACTGTGTCCCCCTTCTCCACGTCTCCCTCCTCCCTGCCAGTCTTGTCTCCACTCACACCTGCATGCACAGCATCTTCAGCCACTACGTCCCTCAGCAGCACACACACCAGAACACCCCGCACACATGCACTCACCACCCCCACTGCCATTTACACGTCCCCTGTGTCCTCTCCCAGTGTGTCTGTGCCGCCCCCTCCCAAGATACACAAACGCAGGCAGCCACCCACCCAACAGCCATCCACCTCACGACAGCCTACAGCCCAGGCACCTGCACCCAAAACCACCCTACTTACACCTCCTACAACCACAACCTCTTCCTCCACTCCCATACCCACTACACCTACCCGTCCCACTGCTCCCAAAAGATTTTTCCTCTCCAAACTTAACCTCTTTCCCTCAACTCCCCCACCCCGTCCATGTCATAGGCCCAGAGCTAGCACCTCAGCCACTACATCACCGGGCCCGGTGGTGCATGTCGTACATGGTCACTGGAGTGCACCGCCCACCAGGGCAGCCAGTCTGGTACGGAGCCACAGCACAGCCAGCCCCCCCCCTCAGAAACATCCAAAAATTGACAGTGCACGGCGGCAGAGGGTCAAGACACCAGGGACAAAAACCCCTACCAGGGCTCCCGGCGGGAGTGTCAATGCAGCTGGGACACCGGCCAAGGTGGGGAAGGGCCACAGGACAGCAGGAAAGGCTGGGAAGGGCAGCACGCCCGACAACACCGCCATCAGCCCAGCTGGCCAGGAGGGCCCCGCAAGCCCCATCCCAGCTGGCCAGGAGGCCACCAAAAGCCCCAGCACAGCTGCCCAGGAGGACCCCAGCACCCACAGGACAGTTGGGCAGGAGGGCCCCGCCAGGCCCAGGCCAGATGGCACATGAGCACCCCGGCATGGCCAGCAACGCTGAACAGGGGACCGCCATCTGAAGCACCGCTGAACAGGGCACGGCTATCCCAAGCACCGCTGAACAGGGGACCGCCATCTCAAGCACCGCTGAACAGGGCACGGCTATCTCAAGCACCGCTGAACAGGGGACTGCCATCTCAAGCACTGCTGAACAGGGCACGGCTATCTCCAGCACCGCTGAACAGGGGACCGCCATCTGAAGCACCGCTGAACAGGGGACCGCCATCTGAAGCACCGCTGAACAGGGCACGGCTATCCCAAGCACCGCTGAACAGGGGACCGCCATCTGAAGCACCGCTGAACAGGGGACTGCCATCTCAAGCACCACTGAACAGGGCACGGCTATCTCAAGCACCTCTGAACAGGGGACCGCCATCTCAAGCACCGCTGAACAGGGGACCGCCATCTGAAGCACCGCTGAACAGGGCACGGCTATCCCAAGCACCGCTGAACAGGGACCGCCATCTGAAGCACCGCTGAACAGGGCACGGCTATCTCAAGCACCGCTGAACAGGGCACGGCTATCCCAAGCACCGCTGAACAGGGGCCCGCCATCTCACGCAGCGCTGGCCCATGAGCGGCAGGGGCAGTGCTGCATCTGTGTCGGACAGGGCTGCACGATGCACTCTGGGCACCAGGCCCCCTCCAGAACCAGTGGAGACATGCATCCACTACCTCATCCCTGCACAGGAAGAAGCACTCTGGCCAACAGGCACCCTCCAGAACCAGTGGAGACTGCTATCCACTTGAGAGACAGTGGCTTTGCACTCCCCAGGATGGAACAGTGGGCAACCCACCCACTGTAGAGACTTGAGAGACTGTGGCTTTGCACTCCCCAGGATGGAACAGTGGTAAACCCACCCACTGTAGAGACTTGAGAGACTGTGGCTTTGCACTCCCCAGGATGGAACAGTGGGCAACCCACCCACTGTAGAGACTTGAGAGACTGTGGCTTTGCACTCCCCAGGATGGAACAGTGGGAAACCCATCCACTGTAGAGACTTGAGAGACTGTGGCTTTGCACTCCCCAGGATGGAACAGTGGGCAACCCACCCACTGTAGAGACTTGAGAGACTGTGGCTTTGCACTCCCCAGGATGGTACAGTGGGAAACCCACCCACTGTAGAGACTGGAGAGACTGTGGCTTTGCACTCCCCAGGATGGAACAGTGGGCAACCCACCCACTGTAGAGACTTGAGAGACTGTGGCTTTGCACTCCCCAGGATGGAACAGTGGGAAACCCACCCACTGTAGAGACTTGAGAGACTGTGGCTTTGCACTCCCCAGGATGGAACAGTGGGCATGGAGCCCCCTCGTGGATCTGGCATCGTGCACTCATCCGGCTGAGGTGCCCCCCCTTCCCTTCCCCCTGAGGTGCCTGTAGTTTTGCTATCTGATGCCCCTGCAGTGTTCTCTCCATTTTTGTCAGGTATCCGGTGTGGGCTTTGCCCATATTTTTTGGGCCCAGTGGTCCACGGACAATGCCTGGAATTTGGTGTATATAATAGTTTTTAGTGTGTATATATTTTTGATTGCTGTATTTAAATATATTTCAATGGTTACAGTCATTTCCTTTTGTCTTTGCATTCTTCCAGGGGGACTGGGGGTGTAACTGTGATTTATAGATATGTATTAGTGTGTGTGTTGTAGTGGGTGATGGTGGGGTTGTTGCGTGTGTGTGTCACTGTTTTTTCCCTCCCCCCTTCCCTGTGTCGTAGGTGCAGTACTCACCGTTGTCTTCTGCGCCGGCGTACGTGCTCCTGGTAGAGGAGCAGGAAGACTATGGCTGGGAGGATTTGGAGTTCCGGGTCCATGGTGTCCTTGTTCCTCGTGGGGTGTGTAGAGGTGAGCGTTTTCCCTTCGAAATGCCTGTTTCCGCCGTGAATCTGCCCCGGAAAAGGTGGCGGATTGGACTGTTGTGATACTGTGGGCGGTACTTTGACTCCCGCCTGTCTGTTGGCGGTGACCGCCGCGCTGTTTGTTTGTACCGCCGTGGCGGTCGGAGTGTTAAAGTGGCTGTCTTTGTTTCCGCCACGGTCGTGATTCCATTTTTTTTCCCGCCGGCCCATTGGCGGTTTTACCGCCGCTTTAGCACCGACCGACAGGGTTGTAATGACCACCTTAGTCCCATAAAGGCTTTATGAGTAAAGAAGCAAACTTTTAAAATGCTGTGTTTCCTAATCAATAACCAATGTAACAATTTGAGAAGAAGTGAGGAGGCCGTGCCTTATGGTTTATTGCAGATAATTTTGGACTACTTGAAGTTTTGCCAGGAGGCTGTCATTTGCAGCAGCTAGCAAAGTGTTGCAGTGGTCCAATTGGCTACTTATTAGTCCTCGTACTGAGGTTTTTACAGTATTATGCTGATATAAATGGAAGAGCTTTCTTTAACATATGCAGGATGTGAAAACAGGTGCCTGTAGTAGTTGAGACCTGCTCTTTCATAGTAAGCTTATGGTTCAATCTAACACCAAGATTTTTCACCATATGTTTGGGGGTAGACAAAGGGCCTAAATCGACTGGCCACTATTTGTCTGCCCAAAGCTGTTGGGCATTACCAAATAACCATATCTCTGTTTTTGCCACATTCAATGGAAGACAGTTAAGGGGCATCCAAGCAGCATTAGCTTCCATGTTAGATATAATGTGCACTGTTTGGTGATAGTGACGTCTTTATTCAACAAAATCACCAACTGTATCGTCAACATAAGAATGGATCTCCAACCCAAAAGTTCTAACAATTTTTGCTAGAATAGTGACATAGATATTAAAAAGTGCAGAGCTTAGGGAAGAGCCTTACTGTACACCTTTTTAAGTCCGTTTGGATACTGAGTTAAAAGGGCCAAGAAAGATAATTTGTGATTTATTCCTTAGATAATCCTGAAGCCATTTCAGGACCAGCCCTCAGTAGTAACCTGGGATGTGACACCATATCAAATGCAGCAGAAAGATCTAGCAACACGAACATTGCTGGAGTGTTGGCCTCAACAGCTGATATAGACAGTCACTGCCACTAAGGCAGTTTCTTTACTATATGCCGAATGAAAGCCTGATTGAAAGGGTTCTAGAATACTGTTTTCCACAAGATAGGAAGTCAGTTGGTTGTTTTTAAGCCCTTCCAAGACTCTACTGAGCGAAGGGAGAAGCGAGATAGGCCAGTAGTTAAATAAATTGGCTGGTGAGAGATGGTCCTTTTTCTGAATGGGTCTTACTAGTGCTTCCTTCCACATCAGAGGGAAAATTCCAGTTGTAAGTGATAGATTAAATAAAAAGCAAATGGCAGGTGACAATGGTTCACCGAGCAGAGCCAATATTCTAGACGGACAAGCATATGAGAGTGAGCCCAATTTACTTTTTTGAGGCTGTTAGTAATTTCTTCAAGGGAAAACGGTGAAAAGTTGGGTTTGTGTAGTGTGGAGAAAGAGGGAAAGGATCCAAATAGACTAGATTTGTGTGCTTGGAAAAATTAGCATAAATAAGGTTAATTTTCTGATCAAAGTAATCTGCTAAACAATCACATAAAGATTGTGATTCAGTTGGGACCAGATTACAGGCACACGGATTAGTAAATTCCTACAAGGCCTTGTAAAGTGCCTTGGGTTAATTTGTTTATTGGTTTATTTGTTGAGTGATCGAAATTTTGCAGGCAAGTTTGATGTTACTATGGTAGACTTTAAGAGCGGACTTCTAAGTTATTTTGTGAGAAGGATCTTTACTTGTGCGCCGCTGGTGTTCTAGTTTTTTACAATGGGCTTTTTCTAGACAAAGCTCTGTGGAGTGCCAGAAGGCGGGTGTCCTGTATCTAGTTGTGAGACTGCTTCGTGGCGGAGCAAGGTGGTCAGAAGCCGAAATTAAGGCTTTATTAAGTTCAACCAGGGCTTTATTAGGATCAGACACTGCGTCTAACTAAGGGGGATTAAACACATTAGCATCAATTTTATACTAAAGTTCAGTGTTACTTCTGGTGGGAGTGTTGGATTTGTTACAGTTATGTATTATGGTGGCTTGAAACTTAATCAGATAGTGGTCTGTCCAGACCAAGGGAAGAGGAAGGAAACAGGAGAGATCAGAAGAGTTAGTGAATATAAGATCTAACATGCGCCCGGCTTTGTGAGTAGGGCCTTTTGTTTTTAACTCAAGCACGAGAGAGTTGAGATCTGAAAAAAGTTGAGCAACTTCTGGGTCAGATATTATTGTGTCCATGGTAGTTAAAATCACCAAGTAGGAGAATTTGTTGAGTAGTAAGGACAAAGGGGTGATGTACTTTTTTGGTCCCAGGGGCCTATATTATAGTGCTCCTTTCTAGGAGACCTTCGAGCGGACATCAAACCTGAAAATACAAATCTCAGCCCAATCAACAATTTGTTTTTCAATTAAAGTGGCATTAACTAGGTCTTTAACAGCACTGGCAATAACACCACCAATTTTGCCCTCCCAGTCTAACTTTAAGAGATTATAGTTTTCTGGAATAGCCAGATTGATAGCAGGAAGGGTCGAGGGACACATCCAGATTTCCATTAATAAAGCAATATCCGGGGCATTGGAGGAAAGCATGTCCCGGATTTCCAGAGAATGTTTGGATAAAGATCTAACATTACATAAAAGACCATTCCAATTGTTGGCAGTATGCACGGAATAGTTATGACTAAAGAGGAGTTTGTTTGGATTGAGCAGGAGAGCCTAAGTTTACTGGTTTCACAATAATTTGGTAAGAGTTAGATAGGTCACTCTTACAAGTATATTTACAAGTGAGGCAAGCTACGGGCCCTCAAGTTAAAGTGGTAATTAGCTCTAACAATGACACTTAATGGGATAATTCCTTTGCAGAATAGACCATTCTTTTAGAGTAACTAACCTTAGTGGGAGAGGCAAGGGTCCGGGCGCATGGCGACGGACAGGCGCGGACGGGCGCAGACAAGCTTGCCTTAGGCATGCCTTCGCTAGCATGTTGAATTTAGGTATGTGAGAGATCAACAACAATAACTACAGAGCAGAAGTTAGAGGAGCACAGGAAGTGAGGAAAAAATAGAGAGCACTTTCTCTGCTCAATCGGGAACACTTGCGGTGGACCAGAAAGTGAGGAGGAGTAAGATTAAAGTGCTAAGTGCAACAAAAGGTGGGTCTAAGCAGTTTAACAATTTAAAACACGTTTTAACATATTAAAATGAATTGTAATAAGAGCAGCACAATCATTCTAACACAAGAAAAGTGAAAAAGTCACATTTTGGAGCGCCTGGCCACGCTTACCTAGTGCAGTGGTTTTCGGGGTTAACTGGCAAAAATGTTCTTTTGTCAGGTCAAAATGGCAGTTTAAAACTGCATTACGGGGGCGTGGCCAAGATGGCGGAGTGAACGGGCGCGTTTCTTGGAGCTCCGCTGCCCGGGCCCAGAAACAGCACGGCAGCGGGACCCCAGGCCTCTGCAGCGGGCCGGCTTGTATGGCAGTGGACGAGAGCAGCGCCTGGGGGCCGCCCCGATATTTGGAGGGCGCGGCCTCGGCCTGCACTGGCCGAGGGGCGGCGGCGCCGGCAGGGCCGCGCGTGGCTGGAGGCGGCGGCTGGGCCGGGTCCTTGGACCGGTGGTTGTGTTGGTGGCTGGCCGGACCTTGGCCCGCCGCTGGTGACGATGGGGGCCCTGGACTGCGGGCCCTGGAGGAGGCAGTGAGTGGGGCCCATGGCAACAGTGGAGCTGCAGGGGGGCGCACAGCGGAGCGCGGCCTGGGCCTTCGGCCTATAGTGGGTGGAGACAGTGGGCTGCACTGCCTGAGGAGTCCTCGAGGAGTGGTAGGTGCAGCGGGGGTTGCTTGGCCTCCCCGCGATGTGGTGAGCGGGAGAGGCCTCGCGGACATGCATCGCTAGCCCCACAAGGGATCGGCGGGACTGCTCGGCCCACAGGGTGATGCAGCGCAGTTTGGCGTGGCAGGGCGGGACGGAGTGCAGCAAGGATACTGAGATTTGCAAAGCTGTGTGATTGCGGCTGGCTGGCCCTGGCTGGGCCCGGAGGCCTGGGGGTGCCTTGAGAGCGGCCACTTGAAAGGTGCAGTGGGGAAGGATCCCTTAGCTGTGAAATAGTAGCTTGGGTGGCCTGGGAGGGGCCTGGTGGTGTTGCAGACGGCGTTAGAGACTCGGCGGGACGGGGCGGCCTGTGGCGAGGAGACAGAGAGCTGGTGGAAAGGACGTATTTGGGGGGCACAATCAGCGGCCTTGTGCAATGGAGGAGGTGGCGATGGCATCTTCCATGCCCAAGAGGGACCAGTCGATCCGAGAGATGCTAACTATATCGAACCCGGCGCAGAACCACCAAGCGGAGACCGCGGCTTCGACACGGGGAGCTGACCAGCTGGGCGACATGGAGGCGGAGTGAGAGGCCCCCGTTACAAAGAGCTTGTTTACCTCGCTGAGGGTAGACCTGCAGGAACTTCGCAGAGATATCTCCCAGGAAGTACGCGAATTGCGATCTGACATTACTTCTTTGGGGGAAAGAGTGTCCAACATCGAGGATAACGAGGTCTCCAGAGGGGAGGAGGTTAGCAGCTTCAGCAGGAGGTACACCGTCTACGCGAACCGCTGGAACAGTTGCAGCTAATGGCTGAAGACTTAGAAAACCGCTCCCGGTGCCATATTATTTGCATCAGGGGGGCACCGCAGGGGGCCGAGGGAGACAATATCCGAGAGTTTGTTATAGCCTTGTTTGTCTCCCTCTTGTCGCCTGAGGGTTCGTCGGAGATCATTCTGGATCGGGTTCACAGAGTGAGCCGGGGGGGGGGAGTGCCGGGGTGCGCCCTCCCGATATTCTGGCATGCGTCCATAACTTTCAGGTCAAGGAAGCAATACTTCAGAGGGTGCGGAATCTGCTGCAGATTCAGTTTCGGGGGCATACCCTGCAGCTTTACCAAGATCTCTCTGTGTTGACGTTGCAGAGGCGCAGAGAGTTCAAGCCTGTCACAGACCATCTCCAGGCGACTTCCACGTCCTATACTTGGGGCCAACCCTTCTGTCTGGTGTTCCGATGGGGTGATCAGTTGAGAGAGGTGAGAACGCTCCAGGAGGCCCGTCAGCTGCTGGGGATGTACGAGGCGAAGAAGAGAGATGGGTCCCCCGGCGGGGGCCCTGTAGGGAGTCGACCCGGATGGCGTCGTAAGGAGAAGAGACAGAGGCCGTCGCGACCGTCATCCAGAGAACGAGAGCAGGAGAAACAAGCGGTTTTGAACAGTGTAGCCGCTGGTGCTGGCCCGTGGGCCTGGATGGTCAGTGCTGGTGCAGGGAGGTGCTGGTGGGCCGTCCAGCAGTGGTGAAGTTGACTGGACTGGGGCAGGGCCTGGGTGGTGGGGCTCCGGGAGTTCGATGCGTGCTTGATGGTGTGTCCCCGATTTTGCTTGGAACCTTTCCTCGCTGTATCACGGAGGACTTGGACGCTGGTTGATTTGCACCTGTTGTGCCTTTTTGTCTGGTTGTACTGCACCCCTCTACAGGTCGTTTGCTTATTACTGGGGATCATGGCGAGATTCCCTGTTCGCCTTGTTCCGAGCCGCCTCAGCGCCGGACCTTATGGTAATGGCCTGACAATTGCTGTTCCTGTCCCCTCCTCATGGGTTTCACCTTTAAATGTTTGAGCCTTAACGTATGTGGCCTCAATAATCCTTCAAAGAGGCTGGCGACCCTGTCCTTCTTAGGGCGCTCCGGGAGTCAGATCTGTCTGCTGCATGAAACGCATTTACTAGCTGTGGACACACACCGTATGCGCTCTAGGTGGTTTCCGCTGCAGTATTGGTCCTCTGCGTCCACGAAGCAGGGTGGCGTAGCGATTTTGTTTTCAAAGTCCTTTCGTAGGGAGGTAATAGCTAAGATTCATGAGATCAGGGGTAGATATCTGGCTTTGAAAACCCGCATAGGATCTTTACACTTAACATTAGCTAATATCTATGCACCTAACACACAGCAAGAAAGTTTCATAGAGCAGGTGCTCTCTTCGACGTTTACAACCTCGGACAGGGCTTTATTAGTTGGCGGGGACTTTAACAATGTTCTGGACAATGACTTGGATCGGTCGGGGCATAGGTACGGGCAGACGGGGGCTTTAACCACGGCGGGCTCCTGTGGCTCGCTGATTGTGATCTGGAGGATATCTGGCGGGTTGGCCCATCCAGGTCTGCGCGACTATTCATTCTACTCGCCAGCATCCAGAACATATGCGTGCATTGACTATTTCTTGGCCTCCTCGGCGTTCCGCGCACGAGTTCAGGTGACGGCGATTGAGCCACACGCCTTGGCAGATCACGTCCCAATCACGGTGACGGTCTGCACGGAGGCCGACCCTGTGTGGGCCCAGGGTGGCGCTTTTGGAATGCAATGTTGCAGTCTGGGGAGGTGGTGGACCCCTTGCACCGTTCGATTAGGCATTATCTTGAACAGAATGACGATGGACAGACTAGCATAGGATCATTGTGGGAGGCGCTTAAGGCGGTCGTGCGGGGGTAGGTGATCTCTCTCGCGGCAAAAGAAAACAAGGCCAGGAGGGATAAGAGAGAGGCCCTGGAACAGCATGTGGCAGCTCTGGAGCGTTCCCATAAATCTACGGGAGCTCCTCGATTATGGAGGGAGTTGGAACGGACGCGATTGCAGTTGAAGAGATTGGACTGGGATAGGGCGGAGTTTGCATTAGCGCGCCTTAAGCATAAGTATTATATTGGGGGCAATAGAAGAGGGAGGCTTTTAGCCCAGAGGTTGAGGGCCCAGCGACATGCCTCAGCAGTGCAGATGGTGCGCTCTTCCTCAAGAGGAGAGGCTCACACAGACAATCAGATTGCGGAGGCCTTTGCTGATTTTTATCGGGAACTCTATGCGGCAGACGCGGCTATTGTGCGCGATCCTTCCCCTTATCTTTCTCACTGCGCCGTAACGCCGCTTTGGGAGCAGGATGTGGCTTCTCTCGACGAGCCTATCCACCTGGAAGAGGTGATATAAGCGATTTCACGCCTGAAGGCTGGGAAGTCACCTGGCCCGGATGGTTTTACTCCACTCTTTTATAAAACTTTCTGTTTGGAGTTGGCCCCGGTGCTAACTCGATTATTCACTCTTTCACAGAAACACACACGCTTGTCCCTAGCATGCTTGATGCTATCATCACACTTATACCTAAACCCGGGAAGAGCCCAGAGGATTGTGGCTCTTACTGGCCCATCTCACTTCTTAATACTGATGCCAAGCTCCTTACGTGCATACTGTTGCATCGCTTAAACTCTTATATGCCTGGGCTTATTGACCCGGACCAGGCGGGCTTTATCCCTCACCGACAGTGTGGGGACAACACTAAGCGGATCCTACATCTGATTGACAAGACACATCGCTCTCGTAGAGAGGCCCTTCTTCTTATTATCGACGCCGAAAAGGCATTTGTTAGAGTGCACTTGCCGTATCTCTTCCTAGTGTTGGAGATTTTTGGTATAGGGCCGACTTTCTTGGCGTGGGTTAGGTGTGTCTACAGCCGACCCAGCGCTGTGGTGCGTGTCAATGGCACGGTTTCACTGCTGTTTCCAATAGGTCGAGGAACAAGGCAGGGGTGCCCCCTTTCCCCGCTTTTGTTTGCGCTCTATATGGAGCCCCTGGCACAGAGCCTTCGTGCTGCCACTCATATTACAGGCATTAAGTTGGGGGGATCACCACCTTATTAGCCTGTACGTGGATGACGTGATCCTCACCCTCATGGCTCCGCTGCTGGTGCTAGTGGAGGCGTTTGGTGCGATCTCCGGGTTCAAGGTGAATATGCAGAAGTCGCAGATCTTGAATCTTTCAGTATCGTCGGTCCACGCAGCGGAGTTGCACTCTAAATTTCCTTTTATATTGGCAGGGTCGCCTATTCCATATCTGGGGATAGTTCTGGCGAAGACAGTGGCAAGGACGGCCCGTTTGAACTATATGGCCCTCTCCAGAGATATACACAGGGACCTAGAAGAATGGAGGAAGTTTTCCTCTTACTCCGCCACCTCGTACTGTGGCAACGCTTCAGGCGGCGCTCATGAAGTTCGTTTGGGACGGGCGTGGATTTCCCGTAACACGTTGTTCCGCCCTAAAGCTGAGGGGGGATTGGCGGTGCCCTGCCTTTTAAAATACTATCAGGCGGCTCAGCTTCGTTTCCTGGTCGAGTGGAGTCGGCCGCTGACTAAAAAGCATTGGTGTTTCATGGACCAGGCGGTGGCTTGTTCTCATGTCTGGAGAGAGCCTTGGTTGCGGCGCCGGCATAGAGCGGCGGGTCTCTACTCCTCTTCTATTACGAGAGCGATTCTTGGGGTGTGGGATGCGTTGGTGGTCCGATGCGGTTTGACGACCTTCCCTTCCCCTATGACTTCGATCTGTGCGAATCCAGAGTTTACGCCCAGCTTGAGCTCAGAGGGCCTTCAGCGCTTGAATGCGAAGGGCTGCAGAAGGGTGGAGTGCCTCTTTAATGAGGATGGTATTATTCCCTTTGACCAGCTCCGGGAGACCTATGGCTTAACAGAAGTGGATAGACTGTCTTACTATCAGGTTCGGCAATGGGTGCTGCAACCAGCGATCAGGCCCTTAGTCGCTAGAGCGCTTACGCCATTTGAGAAATGGCTGGTCAGGAAGAACGATGATAAGCGGTTGGTGTCGGAGCTATACGCCCTCCTTCTCGGGCGGTGCCCGTTGCCAAGACGAAGGGGCAGCTGCACTGGGAGAGGGAACTGGGGAGAGAGCTTTCGGAGGAGGAGTGGGAGGACATCTATTTTAGAGTGCATCACGCGGCGCATCATGTCCCGGGGGTTGAAACGGCTTATAAGCTTGCTACTTCCTGGTACTATACCCCTGCGAGGATCCATGAATGGGACTCTACGAAGTCTGGGCATTACTGGAGGGGGTGTGGGAATCCGGGCTCACTCATCCAGTTGTTGTGTCATTCTCCGAAGCTGACGAGATACTGGAATGGTATTCTAGATGAGATTGACAGAGTGTTCTCCACAGAGATTCCCAGACTCCCGGCATACACTATTTTAGGTTTATCCAACCCTCTCCCCTTCCCCCTTCATTCTCTGCGGGGTCGGCAGATTGCCCTTGCCCTCAATGCGGCGCATCAGGTGATCCTAGGCCTGTGGGGTACGGATGGTGTCCCAAGCTATACCGCCTGTCTGTATAAGCTTTAGTACATGTTGACCATGGAGAAATTAACTTTAGTGGCCGACCAGCGAGCGGATGTATTAGCTGAGCTATGGAAACCTTTCATTCAGATTCTATCTGCTGAATTTAATGAGCTCACATGCCCTGTCTATCTGAGGGTATTGAGGTTAATGGGAGATGACTAGAGGGGAGCTGGAAGGGGGGCCTGGGGAGTGTGGGGCAGATGGGGTCTGGGCTGGGGGGGGTCGTGCGGGCGCGTGGGGACTCTCACTGAGCATTGCTGTGAGGGGTTTGTTATGTCTTTTGTTATGATTGGTTGTGCCTTTTTTGTTTCTCTACTTCTAGATGGCACTTCAGCATTAGCTGGGTCCTGTGCAATTTGGGGCTCACTGGGTGAGAGGGAAGAGCTTACCTTAGCTGAGGCTGTATAGCCCTTTCATTGGAGCCTCTGCCTGGGGCTTGTCGATACCGAATGTGAAACGCCGCCGGCCCGGGTGGTTGTAGGCACATGGCTGTGTAAGATGTTCTTTGTATTCTAAGCTACCAATAAATCGATTTGATCCATAAAACTGCATTACAGGCTTCGGGTGCATACTTAAGGCAAGTTTCAAAGGGCTCTTTTGCTGGGTGGCACAATGGGAGCTGCAGGCCACTTGTAGCTTTTAATGTACATGTTTTTTCCGTTCTTCTACATTTCGAAGTTTGGGCTCCTTGTCTGTCTTGTTCACCTTTTTCAGTAGCCAAGCCTATATCTTTAGTGATTTGCAGCTACTAAAGAACATCTGGAACTCTTCCATTCCCTTTTGGGTTGAGTTTTAAATAGCACTTTATATTTAGTTTTGGATAAGGCCAAGTGAACTTTTGAATTACTGAATATTATTTATTGAAGAGAATTAAGATAGAGTTGAGCACCATCATTATATTGATGGATTTTGATGTTGTCAATGATTAAAGAGATAGAGGTTCTAAGTAGAGATATAAGAGGATGGAAGAGAGTACGGATTCCACAGAAGTCAGAGATTTTCTGGAATCATGGGATTTATATCTGCATTTTAAGTAATGACAGTGTGATGTCAAAGGTGGTTTTCTGCCTAAAGTATTGAGTAGGATCTTGAAGGAGTTAGTAATTGTTTTAGTGCAGAGGTTACCAAGTAGGTTGAAGTATCCATGGAATGTAAGCTGGATGTGATAGATTGAGGCATGGATGATGGGATGTGAGCTGTCTTTTATGAGTTTGCAGTTGGGTCTGGGGTCTCTGTAGATGAGACGCAAGGATTGAAATTGAGATGCTGAGCGGCATGCAGCAGACATGGGCATAGTTTGAGCACTAATGCTGCAGAACCAGTAGAACTTGTAAGCAACAGCTAGTCCTCCGTATGTCTTGTGTGCAATGTCTGTGAGTTGGATGCTGTTGCTTACAGAGTTCAGAATGTCTAGGATGAGTGTGGAAGTGGGTGTGAGCCATGTTTCCATGAGGAAACGTAGATTTACTTTGTGTTCTGTGATAGTGTCAGCTTTATCTGGAGCACGGGTAACTGCAGAATGTCCATTGATGATCATGAGTTGGATGGTTTGTGCTATGTTTAAGTATGTGTTGTTATGCCAGATATGTCGAAGATTTGTGTGTTGAGATGGAATGGCATTTATTTTTGCCTGGTCTGAGTTTGAGTATGGGTATGTAAAGCACTGAAAGGTGAGTGAGGCACATGGGTCTGATGGGTACTTACCCTTCCCTACTCCGCAGCCTCAAACAGGAGCCATTCTTTTATGAGTGTGCCTGGAGGATGAGTACCCCAGGCAAGAGTGGGAAAAAGAAAGTTGTAAAAGGGGTTTGGGATCTTGTTATTACTGGGTCTGACATTCATGTTGATGGGGCAAAGGTGGAGCAGGAGTGTAGACTGGAGCAGGAATATTATGTAGAATGTTTGGTGGTAAGCAGCATCACAAGCAGGAATTGGCAGGGTGTGACCAGTTATAGCTAGTAGCTTCACCCTTATCTTCTTTTCTTCCTCGTAGAATGGTCATAGTTGTTATTGCAGTAATCATTTGTTAACACTTTTTTACTCACTACAAAAGACAATAAAGTCATCAGTGGTGATAGAATTGAGATAATGATGCATGAATATGAGTGCTTAGGCCTTTATATACCAGTGTTACGCATGGAGAAGGAAATTACCTGTCTTAATGGAGACAGTCATTAACAGTGAGATAGGATCACATTGAATGTAAGTGAACAAGGTCCAGGGGGGACTGAAACATGTTTAGTTTGTGTTATGCCTCTGTGAAATAAAGCACTGAGCATCTTCCCAAGGAGTGTAGATCTCTTGGATCACTTTAACGAACAACAGGAGTGTTTTTATATGAAGTATGGCTTGTTTCAGACGAAGTCCAGCACCCCTTCAAAAGAATGTCAAAAATTTACTTAGAACCACACAGAAGTGTGTGTGTGTGTGTGTGTATATATATATATATATATATATATAGTAAGAAAGTACCATCTTGCCTGGCATGGTGCCCTTATTTTTCACATGTATGTAAGTTTGTTTTTGCCTGTCTCACTGGGATCCTGCTAGCCAGGACCCCAGTGCTCATTGTTTGTGGCCTGATTGTGTGTATCTGTGTAGTGACAAACTGTGTCACTGAGGCTCTGCTAATCAGAACATCATTGCCTATGCTATCTCTGCCTTCAAAATTGTCACTATAGGCTAGTGACCATTTTCACCAATTCTAATCGGCACACTGGAACACCCTTATAATTCCCTAGTATATGGTAACTAGGTACACAGGGTATAGGGGTTCCAGGAGATCCCTATGGGCTGCAGCATTTCTTTTGCCATCCATAGGGAGCTCAGACAAATCTTACACAGGACTGCCACTGCAGCCTGAGTGAAATAACGCACATGTTATTTCACAGCCATTTTACACTGCACTTAAGTAACTTATAAGTCACCTATATGTCTAGCCTTCACTTAGTGAAGGTTAGGTTCAAAGTTACTAAGTGTGAGGGCACCCTGGCACTAGCCAAGGTGCCCCCACATAGTTCAGGGCAATTTCCCTGGACTTTGTGAGTGCGGGGACACCATTACATGCGTGCACTACATATAGGTCAATACCTATATGAAGCTTCACAATGGTAACTCCGAATATGGCCATGTAACCTGTCTAAGATCATGGAATTGTTCCTGCATGGCAAATCTGGTAGTGGTGTGTCAATCCCATGCATCCCCGGGGCTCCACTATGGACCCCGGGTACTGCCAAACCAGCTCTCTGGGGTTTTCTCTGCAGCTACTGCTGCTGCCAACCCACAGACAGGGTTCTGCCCTCCTGGGGTCTGAGCAGCCCAGTCCCAGGAAGGTAGAACAAAGAATTTCCTCTGAGAGAGGGTGTTACACCCTCTCCCTTTGGAAATAGGTGTTAAGGGCTGGGGAGGAGTAGCCTCCCCCAGCCTCTGTAAATGCTTTGAAGGGCACAGATGGTGCCCTCCTTGCATAAGCCAGTCTACACCGGTTCAGGGAACCTCCCAGTCCCTGCTCTGGCGCTAAACTGGACAAATGAAAGGGGAATGTCCAATCCCCTGTCCATCACCACCCCAGGGGTGGTGCCCAGAGCTCCTCCAGTGTGTCCCAGATCTCTGCCATCTTCAATCCAGAGGCGTGAGGACACAATGGAGGCCTCTGAGTGGCCAGTGACAGCATGTGACGTCAGAAACCACTCCTGATAGGTGCTTACCTAACTAGGTGGCCAGTCCTCCTCTGAGGTCTATTTAGGGTCTCTCCAGTGGGCTTTTCCTCAGATAACGATTTGCAAGAATTCACCAGAGTTCCTCTGCATCTCCCTTTTAGACTTCTGCCAAGGATCGACCGCTGACTGCTCCAGGACGCCTGCAAAACTGCAACAAAGTAGCAACAAGTCTACCAGCGACATTGCAGCGCCTAATCCTGCCGGCTTTCTCGACTATTTCCTGGGGGTGCGTGCTATGGGGGCTGTCTGCCTTCACCCTGCACTGGAAGCCAAGAAGAAATCTCCTGTGGGTCGACTGAATCTTCCCCCTGCTCCAGCAGGCACCAAACTTCAGCGTTACTGGTACTCTGGGACCCCTCTCATCCTGACGAGCGTGGCCCCTGGAACACAGGTGGTGGACCCAAGTGATCCAGACTGTCCAGTGGGCCAACTGTCCAAATTTGGAGGAGGTAAGTCCTTGGCTCCCCTCTCCAGACAGTAATCCTGTGTACTCTGTCAACTGCAGCTGCTAGAGCTTCTGTGCACTTTTGCAAGGAATCCTTCGTGCACAGCACAGCCCAGGTACCCAGCACTCTGTCCTGTATTGCTCAACTCACTGAGTTGACCACCGGCTTTGTGAGACCCTCTTTTGTAGTGTTGAGATGACCACCGTGCTCAGTTTTCTTGAACCTGTGTTCAAATACTTCTGTGGGTGCTGCCTTCTTGTGCATGGGCTCTCTGTGTTGCTGAGGGCCCCGTCTGTCTCCTCTTGTATCATTCGTTGTTGCAGAATCTTCAGCTTCTTCCATCCAGAGGCAGCCATTTTGCACCTTCATCCGGGGTTTAGTGGGCTCCTGCACCCCCGGACACTTTTTTTTTCTCTTGGACTTGGTCCCCTTCCTTTATAGGTCCTCAGTTCCAGGAATCCATCGTCAGTGCTTTGCAGTCTGTTGTGGTCTTTGCAGAATCTCCTATCACGACTTTAGTGTGTTTCTGGGGAAGTAGTATCACTTTACTCCTACTTTTCAGGGTCTTGGGTGGGGTATCTTGGACACCCTTAGTGTTTTCTTACACTCCCTGTGACCCTCTACACACTACACTAGGCCAGGGGTCCCTAAGTGGTTTGCATTCCACTTTCTTACTTTGTGTTGCCCCTAGGCCTCTTGCATCCTATTGTATTCTACAGTGTTTGTACTACTTTTCTAACTGTTTACTTACCTGATTTTGGTTTGTGTGTATATTTTGTGTATTTTACTTACCTCCCAAGAGAGTATATCCTCTGAGATATTTTTGGCACATTGTCACTAAAATAAAGAACCTTTATTTTTAGTAACTCTGAGTATTTTGATTCTTATGATATAGCGCTATATGATATAAGTGGTATAGTAGGAGCTTTACATGTCTCCTAGTTCAGCCTAAGATGCTCTGCTATAGCTACCTCTATCAGCCTAAGCTGCTAGAACACTGCTAATCTACTGATAAGGGATAACTGGACCTGGCACAAGGTGTAAGTACCATCAGGTACCCAATCAGGTACCCACTATAAGCCAGGCCAGCCTCCTATATATATATATATATATATACTCAAAAAAAACAAAGGTTTCAGGTCCGTTATAGTTAGGCTCACATTTTAAATGTAGAAACCTTAGAAATGCGCCTGTTAAGGTTAGCTCAACTAACTATAACTGATGCCCTAAGGTAACTATAACTTGCACCCTCACCATGCACTGGTAAATACCCACAAATTATGGCACTTATGACATCTTTGATTACATCATTGATAATATCAATGTCCTATTTACAGCAAAACCTTTGATGAAAAGCTCTCTCTCCTTCTCACTCTTGTCTCGCACTCTTTCTTTTTCTCTCTTTCAATCTCTTTCTTACAATCACACAACCACTCAGACCCTTACACACCCACTCCCAGACCCACTGAGACACTCACGCACACTCACAGCCCCACTCAGACCCTCACACAACCATTCACAGACTGCTAATTACCCCACATATTACAGCACTCATGACATATTTGAAAACATCACTGATAATGTCACTGTAACATCTGCAAGTTATAGTTACCTTAGGGCACGAGTTATAGTCACTTGCGATAACTCAAACTATAACAGGATCATTTCTATGGTTTTGTACGTTACACACACACACACACACACACACTTCTGTGTGGTTCTAGATACATTTTTGACATTCTTTTGTGGGGGTGCTGGACTTTGAACCAAGACATACTTTTTTAAGTGAATGTCTATGTTTTTTAAAATTCTATTTCCTACCTATAACGTCCCTGTTACCTTTGTTTTATTCAGTGAATACACACACACACATATATAATAATTGAATAGCTGGTTGTTCATGTTTCTTTTGAGGATTTGGATGCCCTCAAAATGATTCTTCTTGTCAAAGTGGATGCCACGAGTGATGCAAAGTCATGAATGGGTGCAAAATCTTGATGGAGTAGTGATGCTCAAAGATCGCTTCTATCACTAATAGAGAAGGGGCAGATAAACACAGTGTAGAGTTTGAATTAAACAATTGTGGTGATGGAGATGCATTTAAAGGTGAGATGGCAGAAACTGTGGTGGACAAGGTATGAAGATGCAGTATGAATTTACAAGGAGGCCAACACTACCTCCCCAGAACCACTCTGTGGTATTGTATTAAGGTTGAATGATTGTGAAGTGTACTTGTACCATTAACAATTTACCATGTCTTGGAGAAGGTGAGGAACTGCTGGGTAGGATTTGTATAGTGACTCAAATTGGTATGGGATGTGGACATGTCACAATATTCAATTTAATTAAGGGTTTTTGAAAACAATGTCTGCCTCAGCTTTTCAAAATTGTGGATGAAAGACTCAGTAAAACATGTAATTTGAAAAGTATCTTGTATGCAAGACTATTTTTTCAAGGGTATAGAAATTCCATTTGCATTGGAATAGTTGGCATAAATCCCTCAATGGAGGACTGCAGGGTTGCAGTTCACAGGTTGCCCTGGACAACAAGAACTCAAATACAGGACACAGGTTGATGAAGGACAGTTAGCAGTGGTCCTCCCTGCACTAATCTCTCAATAGAAGGTTGCAGGGCTGTGCAAATTGCAAGGTGAAGGGGCACCAAACTCTGAAATAATTGCTAAAATGGATAAAGTTTACAAGGATCAGATGGCAGAAATTACTATAATGATCACAACATTGGGTGTAGTTCATGGTGCAGAGAGCATTAATCACTGATATGGCAAGCGCTGAGTGTTGGACGTGACACTTTCTGCAAGGTCATCCTCAAACCTTTTGCCTTTTTCCCTCCAGTCTTTGCTGAATTTATTTTTGTTGACCTTAAGACTCTCTGCGGCTTACCACTCCATGAAAAGATGAGCAAGAAGCAAGCCTGGATACCCTTTTGGGTGATTAGTCATGGTTTATAAATCCAAATTGATTGATTGACTCTGGTGAGAGGAGAGAGAACAACACAGTGGTTAGGCTGGAGGAACAGAGAGTGAGTGGGGGAAATGAGCAATGTCTAAATCTAACTAAGTACCATTGCAATATTACATCACACTACTGATGCTAAAAATAGCTCTTAGAACAAGGAGGAGACCGGATCCAGTCTGCTCACCTTTCCGCCCGAGGTGCATCAAAGGGCAGATTGACTTTGTGGATTCTCCCGCTATGTTCTTCTCTGCAGCAGCAAATCCATTTCAGCAGTCCTTCATCAAAGTAGTATCTGACCTTGTGGAACTGTCTTCAGCTACAGCCCTATGCCTCATCCAGCTAGAGATTTCCAATTTGCATTTCAGAGACTAAGGGGGTCATTCCGACCCTGGCGGTAAATACCGCCAGGGCCGGGGACCGCGGGAGCACCGCCAACAGGCTGGCGGCGCTCCCTTGGGCATTCTGACCGCGGCGGTTCGGCCGCGGTCAGAAGAGGAAAACCGGTGGTCTCCCGCCGGTTTTCCGCTGCCCTGGGAATCCCCCATGGTGGCGCAGCTTGCTGCGCCGCCATGGGGGATTCCGACCCCCTCACCGCCATCCTGTTCCTGGCGGTTCCGCCCGCCAGGAACAGGATGGCGGTGAGGGGTGTCGTGGGGCCCCTGGGGGCCCCTGCAGTGCCCATGCCAATGGCATGGGCACTGCAGGGGCCCCCGTAAGAGGGCCCCACTTTGTATTTCAGTGTCTGCATTGCAGACACTGAAATACACGACGGGTGCCACTGCACCCGTCGCACATCCTCCACTCCGCCGGCTCCATTCGGAGCCGGCATCCTCATGGAGGGCTGTTTCCCACTGGGCTGGCGGGTGGCCTTTTGGCGGTCGCCCGCCATCCCAGTGGGAAACCCAGAATGACCGCCGCGGTCTTTTGACCGCGGTACGGTCTTCTGGCGGTTCCCTCCAGGCGGGCAGCTCCCGCCGCCCGCCGGGGTCAGAATGACCCCCTAAGTTTGAAAATAGAAACCTTGACTGCAGCTTTGAATCAATGCTATCCGGCAAAGGCATTATCTGTTCTGACACCTTCCACAGTCTTGCCCCACTGAACCTTTCCTTCTCAGAAAGTTTTTCTCATTACTTTTTCTAAGGTAAGCACTGACCGGCCCCAATACACTCTTCACCAAGTTTGAACAATGTTTTTTTTTTTTTTTACTTTGACCTGGTCTCGCGTGACTAGATGTGCGCGGCTGAAGGTTTGATCTTTTAGGTGCTACTTTTTACTATAAAGTTAAAAAATTTATAACTCCAACTCTACTGATTGGATTTTGTCATTTTAGTGTCAAATAATTTATGAGAATGCACACTGTTTATCTAAATTGGGGTGGAATTTTTCTTGTGTTGTTTTTTCCTTTTATTACTGTTGTGTGCTGCATAAATACTTTAAAACACTCAAAAAGGGATGAGAGGAAACATTTCCCTGCCCGATCTCCCAAAATCTCAATCAATAACACTGTAGGACAGGAAACAACCAGTGCATCATTATCCCCAACAGGGGTAATCACCAGTTATGAAAAAACTGCCCTCACCCACAAGTTGTGGCATGCTTAATCATCGGGCTACTGCTAACACACTCCAACACAATCCCAAGTCAGAGTGGAGCAGAAAAGATGGGGGAACAAAAAAATTGCACACAACAAATAAACAACATCAAACACTTTTCCTGCCCTTATCCCTTTTGTGCCATTAGCCTGGCCTGGTTCACATGACTGGGTATAACTGACAGTTAGACTTTGTGAACTCCTTCCAGATAGTCACACAATAGAGTGATTAGGTGTACCTGAGTGGGCCATCTGCTGGCAGGGTGGGAGGGTGGAGCTGAGCATAGCCCCACCTGCAAATGAATAGCCTAAGGTCTGCCTTCACACAAAGGGCTTGACAACCTCACATTGCCACTACAGGCAGCTTGGAGCCAGGGCCAGGGAGACAGAAAAAAACAATGCACTTCAAAGCCACTGTCTAGATGCTTCTTCCATCTTTCAGAGCCAAGGCACCATGGTATAAAAAGCGAACCTCGGATATCAACTCTTCAGTACACTTCTGGACCTGTGGGTACTCTGCTAGGAATAAAGGACTGCTGTGCTGCTAGAAAGACTGCTACTCCATTGGACTACTGCCCTGCTGGATTGCTGCCATGTTTGTCCTGCTGCTCTTCTACCTTTTGCTTGGGGACAAAGTCTGGCTCTTCAACTTGTAAACTCACAAGAGCTACTTTGGTGACCTCATGTACAGTGCCATAGGGTTACAAACGGCTTCTTCCATCTTGAATCCGCAACTGAACTCCCCCTGAGTGAGTCCTGACTAACCAAGTGGTGCCTCTCCAGTCCTGGACCCTTGCACGTGGTGCTAAAGGTGCTCAGCTAGCCAGAATCAAAAAGTGGGGAATTATAACATTCTTGGCTAAAAACTGCTCCGAGAACCAGGAGGATACTGGGACAAACCTACTTGCTTATATGCTAAAGGTTCATCACTGGTAGGATTGACTTCATGGCTCCACCCACTACGTTCTTCTCCACAGAAGCATATCCATTTCAGAGGTCCTTTGCCAAAGTTGTACCCAACTTTGTGGAACGGTCTTTGGCCACAGACCTCTGCGTCGTCCCTTTGGAGATTTTAAACTGTTATTTCAGAGACTAAGGCGGTCATTCTGACCGCGGCGGTCGGCGCCCGGCAAGCGGTTCCCGCCGAAAGACCGCACTGCGGTCAAAGACCACGGCGGTCATTCCGGCTTTCCCGCTGGGCCGGCGGGCGACCGCCAGAAGACCGCCGGCCGGCCCGGCGGGAAAGCCCCTTCAACAATGAAGCCGGCTCGGAATGGAGCCGGCGGAGTTGAAGGGGTGCGACGGGTGCAGTGGCACCCGTCGCGATTTTCACTGTCTGCTAAGCAGACAGTGAAAACCTTTGTGGGGCCCTGTTAGGGGGCCCCTGCACTGCCCATGCCAGTGGCATGGGCAGTGCAGGGGCCCCCAGGGGCCCTGCGGCGCCCGTTCCCACCATCCTGTTTCCGGCGGTGGACACCGCCAGAAACAGGCTGGCGGTAAGGGGGTTGGAATCCCCATGGCGGTGCTGCAAGCAGCGCCGCCATGGCGGGTTCCCTGGGCCAGCGGGAAACTGGCAGGAAACCGCCGGCTCCCCTTTTCCGACCGCGGCTTTACCGCCGCGGTCAGAATCGCCAAGGAAGCACCGCCAGCCTGTTGGCGGTGCTTCCGCCGCACTCCGCCATGGTGGTCATGGACCGCCAAGGTCAGAATGACCCCCTAAGTCCGAATGTAAAAATCTTCACCCCCGTTTTGACCGAAGGCTAACCAGAGATGACGACCCCTCTTAGGACATCTCCTGCAGCCGTGTCCTGCTGAACTTTACCTTCTCAGAACATTTTTTCTCAAGAATGTTTTTTAAGTCCAAAGGTACAGGTTTCAGTTGTGGAAGTTAAGGCATTTCTAAAATAGTCAAAATATTCATCCTGACGGCCCCAAAAAGTTTTTTTCCTTCTTATGCTGTCTTTTCTGTCTTTACTGTGGGCAGGAAGGAACAGGTTATGGGCCTACATTATAACAATATCACCCATTGGCTGTTATTGAACTGGCACTAAAACAAAGGCAATCTATTGAGGTCATGTTTCTCATTTGACAAATATGTGAAAAATCTATGGGCCAATCTACTTCTGTAAATGTACGTCCCAATCGACTTCCTGTATCAGAGCCGTGCTCCAATATGGTTGGCAACATTTTTTTACTTTGATCTGGTCTTGGATGACTAAATGTCCACGGCTGGCGCTTTGATCATTTAGCCCCTAGTTTTTATTTACAATTGCTTTAATTCATAACTTCGGTTCTACTGATTGTATTTTTCTTGTTTTGTTGTCAAATACGCTATAAAAATTTATTCAATTTTTCCAAATTGGTTTGAGTTTATTTGTGTTTTTTTTTGTGTGCTGCATAATTGCTTCACACATTGCTTCTAAGTTAAGCCTGACTGCTTTTTGTTGCAAACTACCCAAGGTTAAGCACAGGTTAAATTAGTAACTTTTTGTAGTTATTCCTGCAAGGGATTGTGGCTGTTCCATGACCAGTGGTCACACCCCATCAACCAACAACCCAATTTCTAACATTAAGGCTATAGGGATAGAGGCGGGAGTGGTCATGACTTACAACTATGAGAAGCCTGACCACAACCATGAGGAGCCAGGTATTACTCTTCATAGATCCAATCAGTCACATGTAGGCCACTGTTGACACTGTTCAAAGGGAGCTGAGTTAAACATCACTCTAGTAAGTGGTACAGAGGATATAGTTCATTCTATGAGGAAGGGCAACAAATACTCTTAAGAAGACAAGGAGTTCAGATTGCTCCAGTTCCATGCATGGTCCAGCGGTTTCTGAGAGAAGGATATAAGGGTGAGAGAAAGAATTAGTGTTGTGAGAATTACTTTTTCTCTTGTTTTAAATGTCACATGCTTTGTTTACTTCATGTGTTGCCATTCTTTCTATTTGCACTGTTCTGTTCTGTTTGTTCTGAGGTGCTCTTGTTCACAGGAACATCTCTAGGGGGAGCAGCTGGGTTCACAAACTACCAATTCTGAAAGGGTTAGCTTACTTTTGTGATATATTGATGATAAAGCAGTTAATACCCCGTTCAGCATAAGGTGACACCACATATCAGACCTGCCTTGAAATATGACCTATGCCTTTGTTTTTACTCTTTGAATGAGCTGCTGATGCACCACAGAGTAGCCCTGCATGACGTTAGTGACCTTAGCCCATACAAGTGTCTGAAAGGTCTGCCTACCCATAGGATGTCAGGACCTCAACCATACAATAGGGCCATCAAAGTAGGCCAGAGTATACGTGTTCTAAGGCTGAAACCAATATTGGACTCTAGTTATGTAACCCACAAGACTATGGGCCTGATTACGACTTCGGCGGAGGGGATTACTCCATTCCAATGTGCCGTATTAGGAGTTCCATAGGATATAATGGACTCGGAATTCGGCGTGCGGGATATCCGTTACATTTGGGACAGATTAATCCTCTCCGCCGGAGTCGTGTGTCTTTTACTCACAGTAAATGCTTGAGACAGAAAAATAAGTGCCAGCCCTCAAAAATAAGTGCTGGTGCTCTGCACCGGAAACAACAAGCACAAATTAAGCACTGGCCACGTTACTGCTGGACGGCTAGTGAAATGCACCATAAATATGGCTTCTGTGGGCCCTTAGGCACTATGAGCCTCAGTGTCACTGCACCTGCAATGCCGCTGCCAGCTACGCCCCTGGTTCCTCCTTGCCCTGGAGAGAGCACATTTATCACAATTGGACGCAGTCCCAGTCTGCTCCCGGTGTAGCCAGTTTTGGGTGTCAAAGTACAGATCGGGAATGTGGGCCCAATATGTCATTCAGAAACACAATAGGTAACTGTTGGACTTTTCACCTTACCCAGGGTCATCCCCAGTCTTTTTGCCTCCTTCCTCCTGGTTTTTCTGACCTCTCACTGTTGGTTCTAGGACTCTGAGCACTTTATCACTGCTGACCTGTGCTAAAGTGCAGGTGCTCTCCCATCTAAAGTTGGTATGATTGGCTTATACCTAATTGGCATATTTAATTTACCTATAAGTCCCTTGTACAGTGGTATCTCTATACCCAGGGCCTGTAAATTAAATACTACTAGTGAGCCTGCAGCGCTGCTTGCGCCACCCACTGAAGTAGACTTTCAAACCTGTCTCAGGCCTGCTAGCGCAGGGCCTGTGTGCGCAGTTTTCTGCCACAGGGACCTGGCATCTAAACTTACTTGCCATGCCCAGAACTCCCCTTTTACTACATGTAAGTCACCCCTAAGGTACGCCCTAGCTAGCCCTATGGGCAGGGTGCCATGTATGTAGAAAGGCAGGATATGTGCCATATTGCATGGCCTGTCCTAGTAGTGACAAACAGCCTAACTTGGTGTCTCACTGCTGTGAGTGCTGCCTTCTCATAGGATTGCATTAGAAATGCCCTGCCTTATGTGTAAGGGGTATTGTCTGATTTATGTGGGGTAGTGTAGGCATGTTTGGTATGGTTGTGATGGTGATAATAAATGCTGCTTACTGGTGTGGGTGTATTTTTTATTACTATCACAGAAATGCCACTTCTAGAAAGTGCGCATTTATCTGTGCTTATGACTCTGGTGTTTTGCAGCTTGACTCCAATCCACGTCTGGGCAGAGTGACAGTTGGGGCTTTGTGCATACTTTTCAGACAGCCTGTACACAGGGAGGGTGGAGGTGTCACAGAGGTGCATCTGCATACTGAATAGTCTTCCTGGCTGAGAGAAGGGAGAGGCGGGGCACACCTGCATTTGTAAAGACTGTGCCCTGGCCTCAACAATAGGGTCGTTAACCCCCCACTGATGTTTGGAGCCTCTGCTGAAAGGAGAGAGGGGGCACTCCCAGAACCAGTTGTAACTGGCTGGAACCTCCTCTCCCTACCATTGTAAAACACTGTAAGAACTGACTATAAGTACAGGGGAATTTTCCCCACAATTTGGAGACTCTTGGAATCATCTTGGAACTGGACACCAAAGGCTGAAAGGACTCACCAGGAACCGCCATGGGCTGCTGCCGCTGTGCTGACCTGTGACCTGCCTGGTCACTGTGAAGGATTGCCACTTGCTGCCTTTCCCTTGTGCTGGCCTGTAGCTGGGCCCTCCACCTGAGGACCTTGTCTTAAGGTTCTGCTCCCCAGGGGCAGGGTGCTGTGGCCCCTGACCCCTGCATCCATTTCTTCATGAGGGGTGCTTCTCCGTGGTTGCGGCTGCCATAGCACCGATTGCAGTGCGCTTATGGAGCCTTGGGAGCTCGTAGGCTCCTTGCTGCATTGTGCCCCTTTAAATAAGATCACCGCAGCGGCCCGGGAAGCTGGAAGAACACTTGCGCACCGCATCGGGTGCAGACGAGTGCCTGCTCGGGCCCCAGGAGGGGTCTGATCTTCTTGTGGCTTCACGGCAGGACCAGGGGAAGGTGCGGGGGGGCCCCTTCCCCCTGGCCTCTGCGTTAGGAGCAGGACGCTCCTTTTCTGCTGTTAGGTAAAATGAGCATTATTGTGGGCCCCCCCCCATTGGTGGAAGGCCCAGAGATCGCAAGCTCCCGGGAGGGGCCTGTCATTAAACCGGAGGGGGTGCGTGGTGCCCCCCTCCTGCCCTAAGTTGTTTTTGCTGGCTTTGGCCCCCCTCGTGAGGGACGGTTGAGGCCCTGGGGGGCCCCGAGTAATCAAGGTCCCCGGAGGGGCCTGTCTATAAAAGAGAGGAGGTGCATGTCGCCCTCCTCTGACCCCAGAGTATAAGGGAGGCCCCCGTTTTGCGCATAGTTGTTTGCCTTCTAGGCACTGGAGGTGCCTTCATCCAACCAGGTACTGTTTAAAGGACCAATATAGTTGCAATCCAAAGTTCTTTCTACAGACTTTTGTTTGATTCATATATTACCTTCCTGCGTTTGATGTTTTTACATATGTGTATGCAAATGTTCCTTTTATGGACATGCTTGCTAATATGTTTTTCTAACTTGCCATATGTTTTCTAATGTTCCTACTATGGGAATTTTATGATATTCTTATGACAAGTGCTGTGATGTAATACGTGTTTTCCTGACTACTGCTTATGTTGCAGAATACTGAGTAACCTGTGTGTTATGTGTGACTACTGCTAGTTTGCAGAGTAACTAATGTGTAAGGTTCTGACAACTGCTAAGGTAGCAGGATAGTACTGATATGTGATGTTTGGTCTGATAATTGCCTTGTGTACAATACAGTATATTTTCATATAATCCTGTGTTGTGTTTCCTTTGTGGTGGGGATATTGCGTCACATGTGTTGTGTGTGTTGTGCTAACGCTTTACACATTGCCTCCAGGTTGAGCCTGACTGCTCGTGCCAAGCTACCAAGGGGGTGAGCAGGGGTTATCTTGGACGTGTAACTCCCTTGCCCTGACTAGAGTGGGTAAGTTCTGCCTGACTGAGGTGCATACCCTAGCCAACCAGAAACCCCATTTCTAACATAACTTGTAATTTTTAACATTTTTTGTGAGTGGTAGGCGGCTCCATCTAAATACTGAATGAGTGATTTCTGTGACTAGGGTTCTCAGACGAGAAATGAACCAGTCTCTGTGTTTGTGCAGGATTTAGATGTCGAAGTTAAGTCATTTCTAAAATAGTCAAAATCTTCATCCTGATGGGCCCAAAAATATTTTTTCCCTTCTGCCGTCTTTACTGTGGGCAGGAAGGAACAGGTCATGGCCCACATTATAACACAATCACCCACTAGTTATTGAACTTGCAGTACATAAAGAGTCAATCTATTGAGGTCATGCTTCTCATATGACCAATATGTGAAAAATGTATGTCCATTTTGCTATCTTGTGGCGTTCTCTGTGACAAACTGGACAGTTGTGTTGTTTCTTATCATGCAGTAATTAAATTAAAGTTTGTCTTGAATGTATCTACTACCAAATAATTACCAGATGTACCAAATATATTTTCCAGGATGTTAGATATATATGTAAAAGCTACGAACGTCAGAAATTAGGATGAACTTGCTTGAGCAATACCGGCCTAGAATCTGCAAAACAATGGTCCTGATCATTCTCATCCCATTCAGAGATGTAAAGTAAACCACCTAATCCCGACAGTAAGGGATAGGACATTTTTTCAGTTTTCTTTCATGTTATTAATATATGATTACTATCTATGAATTGTCCACCACTATTTTCCCTGACATAAAGGCTGGCGACTGGGAAAACGCAGTCCCTCCCCTCATACCACCCGATCCTTTAAATCCCCGGAGTCGAGGCAGAGAAAGGTGCCCGCACCTGCCAGATTCCTCTGTATTGGCCATCATGGTCTGCACAAGTGGGAGACTGAGTGGCAGCAGTGAGCTCTGAAGCCGCAGATGCTGCATTGACATGTTACCCGAGGCCCTTGCATTGCAGGCCCTCCAGGAGCCTTTGAATCCACGTAGGCCTTTGGAGGGACAGGTTTGTGTAGAGGTGTAAGTTGAGTTAATGTAAACCTGCATCATTGGTGTGACACTAGCAGGTCAGTTTAAAAACCAGAAGGTCAATTCACTGTTCTTACATGGGAAAAAACGAACACATGTAAATACAATAGTCAGTAGAGACAAACAATAAATGCAGGTTTTGGTGATATTTAGTGGGTGATCCTATTGGACAGGTAAAACGTTTGTGTGTCGCAGTGGACTTGGGCTTAAGGAAAAAGTTATAGCACTGATGACTAAAACAAGCCCGAGAAAGGACCAAACCCATAGTTTGGAAGGCAGGAAGAGAATAACAATTGAAAAAAACTTCCGGGGTATAAGTAGCAAGGGAGGGGCACTCTGGAGACAGGAGGAGAGGATGAAGCCTTTTAGTCTCAATGGGTCTGACAATGGACCTAAGGCCTCTAACTGGGTGGTCAAGGTCTATCCTAGTTCCAGGTGCAGCTTCACCTGGTTAAACGGGGGTCACAGCGACAAAAAATGTAACACACTTGATGGGAGATCATAAAACAGATAATTTACATGAACATGCAAAGTTTCGCTCAAGCTGAAAAGACCATACTTTTATAAATACTGTCGACAGATGTAACTCAGTCGTTTTAAGCCAAAATCTGCATATTATTTTCAAAGCAGCCACTGCTGTCATCCCTGTACGCCGAGAGGGCGGATTCCTTTCTGAGCAGCCTACAGTATTTTACATAGTGTATTGCACAGCTACGGGGTTACTTGATACACAGACTTTAAGTGTATTGCTGAAATTATTTAAATGTCGATCCCTGTGATTTACAATAGGCCATTTTTCTCAGCAATAACTGCACACAGAGCAACACAATCTACTACGATTCAGTGCTTCATCAATAACTTCAATGCAGGGACATCATTTACTTTAGCAGTGAGCTACTAAATCTGTCAAAGACACAAATCCTGACCTTAATATTCAGGGCTCTCTGTTTTATTGGGTCTCCCAATTAGTTGTATGTTAAGAATGTAGCAAGTGATATTTGCTGAGCTGAACCATTCTTCAGGATAATACTGGTATTTTACCAAATGGCCCTCATACCTAGTAAAAAACACATGACAACAACTGAGAGACGTCGGAGTCCAATATACTCCTAGTGTGTGTTTTGATCGACTCCGGTGTTTTAAGTTTAACTTTTCTCTTTCCAAAACAAAAGAGGCTCGTAAACTTCTAAATTCTCCATACAGTTAGTCCCTCACTCCTCTCTCAATAAAATATTCTGATTGCTCTTCAGCAGTTTCAACAATAAAAAAAAATGGCCAGTTATGGGCGAGTCACTAAAAACCAAAAACGCCTCAAATAACATGGAAAGTCAGTGTTTGCTCTTGCTGCGCTTTGATTGCTAAATATTTATCTATCTTCTCCGCAGCACTTTGTTATTGGCAAACAAAAGTGTGTGGTGTTTCCACATGTTTTACGTTCTACTACTTCTCAAGCAAACAGGATTTTGGGTTAATCTCCTTACTCATCAAAGGGGTGAATACTAGGAAATTCCACTGCTTTACTCATTTATTAAATGTTCTACAAAGCACACAATAAGCAGGGGCGGTGTCGCGCCCCTGGCTAAGCCAGGAGATGGTAGATGAAACGATATTTATTATTGTTTTATCTTTCATCTGCTGGCTTAGACAGCAGTATGTTCAGGGTGGGGCGGGGCTGGACTGTGGGAGGTGGGAGGGGGAAAGATGGGAGAGTGCACTAAGTGCGCATGTGTATTGGGCTGGCCTTGTGAGGCTGGCCAAGCACACATGAACACTTAGGTTTCTCCAGCACCGCAATATACACAGTGGGGCTGGAGAAACAGCACAGACACTAGGCTTGTGTCTGAGCGGCACTCTGAGCCGCTCAGACCAATCTTGGCACTGCTTACATGCTATGTTTAGCATGTAAGCAATGGCAGAAATTGCTGGGGAGCCTGGGCTGACATTTGCTGTGACACCACAAGAAGACCAGAGGAGCAACGGGGCAGGAGGCAGTGATGGCGACAACAGGAAAAAGGTAAGTTTTTTTACTATATTTTTTTTATTTATAACTCCCTGCCCTATCCCTTTCTCTCTGCCCCTCCCCTTGAGATTTGCAGTAGCCGCAGCTGATGATAAGACCAAGGTGGTCATTACAACCCTGGCGGTCGGTGTTAAAGCGGCGGTAAAACCACCAACAGGCCGGCGGTAAAAAAATTGGAATTATGACCGTGGCGGAAACCGCCAACAAAGACAGCCACTTTAACACTACGACCGCCACGGCGGTACAGACAAACAACTTGGCGGTCACCGCCAACAGACAGGCGGAGGACAATGTACCGCCCACAGTATCACAACCTACCAATCCGCTACCTTTTCGGGGCGGATTCACCGCGGATAAAAACACGGCGGAAACAGGCATTTCAAAGGGAAAACGCTCACCTCTACACACTCCACGAGGAAGGAGGGCAACATGGAGCCGGAACTCCATATTCTCTCTGCGATAGTCTTCCTGCTCATCTACGAAGAGCATCAACGCCGGCGGCGAAGACAACGGTGAGTACTGCACCTACGACATAGGTGAGGGGGAGGGAAAAACATAGGGACACACACAACCAACATCCCAACCCCCACCCGACCCTCACCCACTACAACACACACACCAATGCATATCCAAACATTACAGTAACAACCCCAAACCCCCCCAGGAAGAATGCAAAGACCAAAGGAAATGAGTTGAACCATTGTAATATATCAAAATATAGTAACCAAATATATACATATATATATATACACTTTAAACAAAATATACACGACGATTAGTAGTGCAGGTAATGCACCATTCATTGTCCGTGGACCACTGGGCCCAAAATGCATTGGCAAGGCCCACACTAGATACCTGATCAAAATGGAGAGAACACTGCAGGGGCATCAGATAGAAATACAACGGGCACCTCAGGGGGAAGGGAAGGGGGGCACCTCAGCCGGATGAGTGCACCACGCCAGATCCAAGAGGGGGCTCCATGCCCATTGATGTATCCTGGGGAGTGCAAAGCCACAGTCTCTCAAGTCTCTACAGTGGGTGGTTTGCCCACTGTTACATCCTGGGGAGTGCAAAGCCACAGTCTCTCAAGTATCTCCAGTGGGTGGTTTGCCCACTGCAGTATCCTGGGGAGTGCAAAGCCACAGTCTCTCAAGTCTCTCCAGTGGGTGGTTTGCCCACTGCATTATCCTGGGGAGTGCAAAGCCACAGTCTCTCAAGTCTCTACAGTGGGTGGTTTGCCCACTGGTCAATCCTGGGGAGTGCAAAGCCATAGTCTCTCAAGTCTCTACAGTGGGTGGTTTGCCCACTGTTCAATCCTGGGGAGTGCAAAGCCACAGTCTCTCAAGTCTCTCCAGTGGGTGGTTTGCCCACTGCATTATCCTGGGGAGTGCAAAGCCACAGTCTCTCAAGTCTCTCCAGTGGGTGGTTTGCCCACTGCATTATCCTGGGGAGTGCAAAGCCACAGTCTCTCAAGTCTCTACAGTGGGTGGTTTGCCCACTGCATTATCCTGGGGAGTGCAAAGCCACAGTCTCTCAAGTCTCTACAGTGGGTGGGTTGCCCACTGTACCATCCTGGGGAGTGCAAAGCCACAGTCTCTCAAGTGGATGCATGTCTCCACTGGTTCTGGAGGGGGACTGGTGCCCAGAGTGCTTCATCCTGCCAAGGACAGACGGAGTGGATGCATGTCTCCACTGGTTCTGGAGGGGGACTGGTGCCCAGAGTGCTTCATCCTGCCAAGGACAGACGGAGTGGATGCATGTCTCCGCTGGTTCTGGAGGGGGACTGGTGCCCAGAGTGCTTCATCCTGTGCAGGACAGACGGAGTGGATGTAGGTTTCCACTGGTTCTGGAGGGGGACTGGTGCCCAGAGTGTTTCATCCTGTGCAGGACAGACGGAGTGGATGCATGTCTCCACTGGTTCTGGAGGGGGACTGGTGCCCAGAGTGCAGCACTCACCCCGTGATGGTCCCAGTTGCATCACTGCCCCTGCCGCAAATGGGCTAGCGGTGCTCGCCTTGGCGGTCTTTGCCCTGTTCAGTGGTGCTTGAGTTTGCAGTTTCTGACCTGTTGAGCGGTGCTTGCCCTGTTCAGCGGTGCTTGCCATGGCGGTCTTTGCCCTGTTCAGCGGTGCTTGAGTTTGCAGTTTCTGACCTGTTCAGCGTTGCTTGCCCTGTTCAGCGGTGCTTGCCATGGCGGTCTTTGCCCTGTTATTCCTGGGATATGGCCTACATGGCTATGGTCGACATCTGCACACATAGATGACACAGGGGCATGTATACCTGTACTTGGCACTCTACAAAGGTGGGGTGGGGTGCCACACGGCCTGCATTACGGAGGGGCCTAGCCTACGGAACTCGCCCTGGCCTAAGGAAACCCACAACCCGCCTCCCCCACCCAGACACCTTCACTGCGCGCAAAGTCAGCTGAATGAGAGTGTACTCACCCCCTTGTGTCTGCTGTGATGCCCTCAAGCGCCCATCCAATTCAGGGTAGGCCACCACCAGGATCCGGAACATCAGGGGGGTCATGGTGCGACGGGCACCCCTCCCACGTTGGGAGACCATCCCCAGCTGAGCCTCCGCCGTCTTCCTTCTCCAGCGGCGAATGTCCTCCCATCTTTTATGGCAGTGGGTGCTCCGTCTGTGGTGGACCCCCAGGGTCCGGATGTCCTTGGCGATGGCACGCCAAATATCCTTCTTCTGGTGGGCGCTGACCTATAAAATGTACAGGGGAAGAAGAGAAGTCATTACCAACTGCACCGTCTAAGTGAGTGGCCCACATCCCTACCCTTGCCATGTGGCACATGCATTCACAGTCCTTCATGCACGCAGAACTGTGCCCCCTTCCTTCTTACAAACAGCCCTCTCCACACAGGCATAGCCCATACAACGTGCTCCCTGTTTACTTACCTGTTGGTCTGGAGGACGTAGAGTAGCGTGTACTGCGGGAGGACCCCGTCCACGAGCTTCTCCAACTCCTCTGCAGTGAAGGCAGGGGCCCTTTCCCCAGACGCACGAGCCATTGTCTCTTCCAGACCGAGGTCACAGCAGCACTTGCAGTGTAGGTCCTCTCCTGTCGAAGATCAGGTATCAAGTGATTGAACAGATAGAAAATGGCGGTCACGTCCGTGGCGGTGCGTACCATCACCGCCGGCGTACATCGTCATTGGCTCCTGGGACTCATAGGGTCCAATGTTAACCAATGCAGCATTGCGCCGCGGTCTTCGACCGCCTACCGCGACGGTGTACAACGCCAGCGCAGTTACCTCACATCCCATTGTCCCAGTTTAGAGGTCAGGCAGCTGCCATTTCAGGGGCCCACATGGCCTAATTCACAACTGTGTCACACAGACCTAGGCCTTGTCGCACAACACAAATACAGGCCAGATTCGGTGTATGAATGGTGTTCTGTGTAGACTGTGGGTACATACCTCTGAGTTGTTTGACTCTGTGGTCGCTGTTGTCCTTCATAGGCACCGTCCGCTGGGACATTTGAGGAGATGGCGGAATCCTCCGGTGTACCGACCGCTGGTGGACCTGTCGACAATGGAGGAGCAACATTTGATCATCACCTACAGGTTTGACCGTGCCACAATCCAAGAACTGTGTGCCCAGTTGGAGCCAGACCTGATGTCAGCAATCCGCCATCCCACAGGCATCCCCCCTCAAGTGCAGGTGCTATCAGTGCTACATTTCCTTGCAAGTGGGTCCTTTCAAACAACAGTGGCCATGGTATCAGGGATGTCCCAGCCTATGTTTTCCAACGTGTTGTCCAGAGTGTTGTCTGCCCTGCTGAAACACATGCGGAGCTACATCGTTTTCCCTCAGGTGGAGGATTTGCCTGCAGTTAAAGGTGACTTCTATGCCCTTGGACATATCCCCAACATCATAGGTGCCATTGATGGGACCCATGTAGCTTTGGTCCCCCCCCACAGGAGTGAACAGGTGTACAGTAACCGGAAGAGTTATCATTCGATGAATGTACAGATGGTATGTTTGGCAAACCAGTACATCTCGCAGGTAAATGCTATGTTCCCTGGCTCTGTGCATGACGCCTACATCCTGCGGAATAGCAGCATCCCTTATGTGATGGGTCAACTCCAGAGGCACCGGGTGTGGCTATTAGGGGACTCTGGTTACCCCAACCTGTCATGGCTACTGACCCCAGTGAGGAATCCCAGGACCAGGGCAGAGTAACGCTACAATGAGGCCCATGGGTGGACTAGGAGGGTGATCGAAAGCACCTTCGGCCTCCTGAAGGCCAGGTTCAGGTGCCTCCATATGACAGGTGGTTCCCTATTCTACTCACCAAGGACGGTGTGCCAGATCATCGTGGCCTGCTGTATGCTTCACAACTTGGCTTTGCGACGACAGGTGCCTTTTCTGCAGGAGGATGGTCCAGATGGCAGAGTTGTGGCAGCTGTGGAGCCTGTGGACAGTGACGAGGAGGAAGCAGAGGAAGAAGACATTGACAACAGGGACTCAGTTATCCAGCCACATTTCCAGTGACACACAGGTGAGAACACATTCCTGCCTACTACAAGTACTTTCACACTTCTACCTCTATCCTGTCTGTCGATTTCAACCAGTATATGGTAACTGAGTTGTACATTTCCATTACGGTTTCACAGGTGTTGTTTCCAACATTTGTCATCTGCTTAGATTCCTCATGGACTTGAGATGTGTGACATAGGTATGTTGACATTACTTTTGAGAACGCATTTTTTCACTGTCATTGCTAATACACATTTTCGAAATCACAGACTGAATCCAGATTGTTTTGTGCTTCAAGGGTGTTTATTTTAGTGCTCAATATTGGAGGGGGGTTGTCAAATGGTGAGGGGTGATGGTGGAGGAATGTCCATGGCAGAGTCCAGTCTCACAGGTGCATTGTCCAAAGGGGCATAGGAAGTGGAGCTGGGGCAGTTCCAATATGGACAGGGTGACAAAGTGGGACAGTAGGATGACAATCAGGGTGGTCTCATTTATTGGCGGGGGTCTTGGCATCGTGCTTGTCTTGTTCCTGGATCTCAGGGACCGTTTCCAGGGTGGTTCTCCCTCTGCAGGAGGTGGGTTGCTGGTTTGGTGGTCCTGTGGCGGTGCCTCCTGTTCACTAGCGCCGGCGGAGGTGGTGGGCAGTTCTTCGTCCATGCTAGTGTCAGGGGCCCCTTGGAGTGCCACAGTGTCCCTCCTGGTGTTAAGTATCTCCTTCAGCACCCCTACAATGGTGCCTAGGGCGGTGCTGATGGTTCTGAGTTCCTCCCTGAAGCCCAAATACTGTTCCTCCTGCAGCCGCTGGGTCTCCTGAAACTTGGCCAGGACCGTTGCCATCGTCTCCTGGGAGTGGTGGTATGCTCCCATGATGGAGGAGAGGGCCTCGTGGAGAGTGGGTTCCCTAGGCCTGTCCGCCCCCTGTCGCACAGCAGCCCTCCCAGTTCCCCTGTGTTCCTGGGCCTCCGTCCCCTGGACCGTGTGCCCACTGCCCCCAGGGCCCTGTTGTTGTTGGGGTGGTGGGTTATCCTGGGTTCCCTGTAGTGGTGGACACACATAGGATATAATGGACTCGTAATACAGCTGGTGGTATATCCGTCACTTTACCGTCACTTTTGGGACGGATTAACACCTCCAAAGTTGTAATCAGGCCCATAGTTTTGAATTTACATTTTTTAAGAGTAGGCAATTGTCCTTGGATTACTGCCTGCTCTTAATAAATACTTGTTTTAAATCCCCCTGGGGACCCTTTCCTATTTGCAAATGATTACCTATATGACCACCCTTGAGGTGGTGGTAAAAAATGAACATTGTGCCACCATAACTCAGTTGGGAAACATTCATACAGGCCACTGCGATTCAGTATTAGGAAGGGATGCCCTAAACACGTCCTTTTCAACTGATGAATCATAAATATAAAATGTGATTCAGTAAAAAGTTACCGAATTGCAACGGGGGTTTGCAACCTCAAAATAGGGTTTGTACATGTGGGCCCTATATGTTATGAAAGTCAGCTTGGTCATTAGAGTGTGTAAGGTTTTCAAGTATTCATACCTTGTGAGAATGTGGTTTATTATTTGAGGTGAATTGGTGTACACCACAAGTAATAAAGGAATTAGGGTTAGGTCCAGTCAAAGGATCCAATAATTTAAACCTGACCTCAACCCTTGGTAGCTGCAGTATAAAGCAGACAGGCTTAACAAAAACAGTTAAAAAAGTCAAAAACACAGCTCAATAAAAATCCCACTTCAAGTAATAACAATAGATACAAATTTGTTAGAAATGGGGTCTTTGGTTGAGAGTCAGGTTACCCTCCGTTCAAGCAGGGACCCTCACTCAAGTAAGGGTAAAAGAGAATCACCCTCAGCTAACCCCTGCTTACCCCCTTGGTAGCCTGGCAGAGCAGTAGGCTTAACTTCAGAGTGCTAGGTGGAAAGTATTTGTACCAACACACACAGTAACTCAATGAAAACACTACAAAATGACACAGCACAAGTTTAGAAAAGTAGGAAATATTTATCTGAACAAAACAAGACCAAAACGACAAAAATCCAACATACACAAGTCAAGTTATTACTTTTTAAAGATTAAACTAAAAAATAGCGCTTAGAAACACAAAATGCTTCGATGAGGTGTTAACACGGCGTCGTGACGGAGTCGTTCCCAACAAGCCGACACCAGCGGCGCCGGACACGGAGTCGCGTAGACCCCCAAGTACAGTACCTTTGGTGAAGAGTGAAAACAAGTCGATGCGTGACGTCGGGGATCCCGGCGTCTGTGTGAAACGTTTAATGCGTGCACTTCGAGCGACATCGGTCACGATATGGTGCGGCGACTTCCACGGAGTCGCTGACTTCAGCGGGGCTACAGTGGTGTCTGGCCTGCGAAGGTCGTCGTGTTCCAGTGAAGATCACTGAGTCGGTTGCAGGCGGTGTCACCGGATTCAGCAGCGGCGTCGGTCCGAAGTCATCCGAAGTCGATTTCCTTGGATTTCCACCAGCTTTCCTTTCAAGGGCCCAGGGACTGGATAGGGCACCACTTGTCAGAGCAGGAGTCTCTCCAGAGACTCCAGGTGCTGGCAGAGAGAAGTCTTTGCTGTCCCTGAGACTTCAAACAACAGGAGGCAAGCTCTAAATCAAGCCCTTTGAGATGTCTTCACAAGATGGAAGGCACACAAAGTCCAGTCTTTGCTCTCTTACTCTGGCAGAAGCAGCAACTGCTGGATAGCTCCACAAAGCACAGTCACAGGCAGGACAGCACTTCTCCTCAGCTCTTCAGCTCTTCTCCAGGCAGAGGTTCCTCTTGATGTCCAGAAGTGATCTAAAGTCTGTGGTTCTGGGTGCCCTTCTTATACCCAATTTGTCCTTCGAAGTAGGCCTACTTCAAAGTAAAGTCTCATTTGAATGTGAAATCCTGTGTTGCCCAGGCCAGGCCCCAGACACTCACCAGGGCATCGGAGACTGCATTGTGTGAGGACAGGCACAGCCCTTTCAGGTGTAAGTGACCACTCCTTCCCTCCCTCCTTGCACAGATGGCCCATCAGGAAATGCAGACTACACCCCAGCTCCTTTTGTGTCACTGTCGAGTGTGAGGTGCAACCAGCCCAACTGTCAAACTGACCCAGACAGGGAATCCACAAACAGGCAGACTCACAGAAATGGTATAAGCAAGAAAATGCTCACTTTCTAAAAGTGGCATTTTCAAACGCAGAATCTTAAAATCAACTTTACTAAAGGATGTATTTTTAAATTGTGAACTCAGAGACCCCAAACTCCACATGTCCATCCGCTCCCAAAGGCAATCTACACTTTAATCAGATTTAAAGGTAGCCCCCATGTTAACCTATGAGAGGGGCAGGCCTTGCAACAGTGTAAAACGAATTTAGCAATATTTCACTGTCAGGACATATAAAACACATTACTATATGTTCTACCTTAACCATACACTGCACCCTGCCCTTGGGGCTACCTAGGGCCTACCTTAGGGGTGCCTTACATGTAAGAAAAGGAAAGGTTTGGTCGAATTTACAGTTAAAACTGCACACACAGACACTTCAGTGCCAGGTCTGAGACATGATTACAGAGCTACTCATGTGGGTGGCACAACCAGTGCTATAGGCCCACTAGTATCATTTGATTTACAGGCCCTGGCACCTCTAGTGCACTTTACTAGGGACTTACTAGTAAATCAAATATGCCAATCATGGATAAACCAATTACATACAATTTTACATAGAGAGCATATGCACTTTAGCACTGGTTAGCAGTGGTAAAGTGCTCAGAGTTCAAAGGCCAACAGCAACAGGTCAGAAAAAATAGGAGGCAGGAGGCAAAAGGATTGGGGATGACCCTGCATAAGCAAAAAAGTCCAACAAAATGTAATAAGCAAAATGACATCAAAACATTAGAAATCATCTAAGGGGACCCATACAAATGTATTTTTATAGATTTAAGTGAAAATAGCACCAAAAAGCACAAAGCACCAATGGTAGTCAGTGCTTGTTGTAGACTCAGATCTGTCATGACCCAATCTTGCGCCCTGTGCACAGTCTGTATTACTCTTTGGCCTCATGTCATTCCTTTTACCTTGCCACCTTTCCATCTCAAAAGCTCTATGACTCTCCCCTCCCATTTCGCTTGAGCCATTAACCCTCCTCTGTGCATTGCTATGCAAGTTTCATCTCGTTTGCACCTGCAGACATTACATACCCTTTTAGGATAGATACGTTTCCACAGTAAACCATTAAGATGTACCATCATGTACTTGGGTTCTGTTGTACTTGTTGTTTTCAATAACCGTTTGTAGCTGCTGCCTGTTCAGCCATGCCCGTTTGCATGTAACACATGCCTCTTCTAAGGTTCCTTTGGAAGTTTCCATGTGACACATGCTCTTCTCAAACACTCTTTGTTGCTGTATAAATAGCCTCACTGAACTTGCATCGGGACTTGACCTCGTATCTGTACCCGGATCCGCATGAGTTTCTGTCAAGTCTTGCGCAAACAGTTTACCTGTACTCACCTCCTGAGTCACCTGGATCTCCTCTGCTCCTGTTGAGCACAAGCTTCATCCCTGCACTCATCTCCCGAGTCACCTGGACCATCCTCACTTCGTTTCTGCACAACTTTGTTTCTGCATCATCTGCCAACTCTTATAAGACAGCCTTATACTGCACATGGTAACATTGTTTGAGGAGATGGCAGCTGATGGACGTATGCCTCCTACTATGCGTGAGGCCCTGTTGGTGGTTCTATTGAAGTCGGGGAAACTGGCAGATCGTTGCTCCTCATACAGGCCGCTGTCCCTCATTAACGTGGATGCTAAGCTGTATGCCAAAATCCTAGTGAATAGGTTGGCAGCCCTTCTTCCTCGGGTGGTGGGCGTACCACAGCATATCCTCTCACATAATCTGCAAACCTTTTTTGGGGCACTGCAGCAATTAGACCATGGAGTGAAGGCAGTTGCGGTGTTTTTAGATATCGAAAAAGCATTTGACTCAGTGAAGTGGGGCTTCATGTGGGTAGTCCTACGGCGGGTGTGAGTAGGAGATATATTTCTAAAACTGGTCAGGGCGCTGACTAGACTGTGGCTGAATGGCATAGTGACTTCCCCAATTCCAATATAGAAAGGAACAAGGCAGGGTTGTCCCCTGCCCCCCTTGCTGTACATGTTGATAGCTGAGCCGTTGGCTCGTGCGCTGAGAGAATACAATTTCCACAGGGAGTTACACTTTCCTTATTACACACTCATACGCGGATGACACATTGTTATATGTCAAGGATCTGGTACGGAATCTTGCGCCTGTGCTACGCGAGGTGGTGTCGTTCGGGAGCCATGCGGGACTCCACATAAACTGGGGCAAGTCAATGGTGTTCCCCCTCACTTCCAGCACCGGCTTGGTAACTATGGAGTACCTGCTACAGTGGACCAAAGACTCGGTGCACTATCTGGGGATTAAAATTCATTCTGACCCGCCCATCGTCCTGCGAGATAATTATGGCGTGGCAGTGCAGCAGCTGTCTGAGGTGGTCGAACGCTGGATTAAACTTCCTCTCTCCCTTGCTGGGAGAGTGGCAGTTATGGAAATGGTGATGCTGCCATAGATTCTTTTCTTGTTCTTGAATATTCCGATTATCCTCACCAGTTCTATTTTTGACATACTGCAGGCTCTTCTGAGCAGATTAGCCTGGGCAGGTAACCAACTCAGGGTAAGATGGCAAACGCTCACTCTACCATAAGATATGGGTGGCCTAGGTGCCCCAGACTTAGATGCGTTTTATCAGGTCACTCAAGCACAGTTCACACATTATTGTGCCCCATCTTCGGCTGGAAAGGGGTATGATGGCTTTACCTACTTTGCCTGGGCTTCTATTTGATCAACCAAGACAATGGTCTGGGATATTGGATTAGCTAAATGGGACTTCCTATGCCTTTCAGAAATTAATGTAGAGACAGGTGGGCTCCCTTTTATATTCACCGGGCGCGTCACTAGCTTGGTATATGTGGTTTCCGATGTTGTAGGAGAGGGGGGCAATCAAAGTTCTCCAGGGGCTGGGCATTGCTACTGTGGGCGATATGTTCGAGGAGGGAAAACTGCGAGGCTGGGAGAAGGTACAGTGTGATGGGGCTCATGTTACGCCTCTTACTAGATTCTATTATTATAGAGCATGTGCCGGGATGCGGAAAATACTGGGAGACAATCTGCATGAGCCCCCTCCGGTCCCTGCTTTGTCATCATTGCTGCGGAACTCCGTGCCGGGTCATGTTATATCAAGGCTGTACGCCATCACACAGGAGGCGTGTAGGCTGGAGGTGTCCAGGGCTCGGTTGGCATGGCAAAGAGATCTGGGTACTCTTATAGAGGACAAGCAATGGACATACAGCTGTTCGGTAACCAAAACGATTTCCCTCAACGGACGCCATAGGTTCATCTATTTTAAATATCTAAATCAGGTTTATTATACCCCATCCAGGATGAACAGGCATGGTCTCAGAGACAGCACAAAATGTTCAAGATGCCCAGAGAACAGTAAAAACCAACAAAACGCAGCCAGCAATGCTGTGTCTCACAGCACAGGAAGATTGGCACCTGGGCTGATCCATGTACACAAAACTTTTAGAAAAGTACAGTGACTGCAACCTTATTGCTCCAAACCTTCCAATTATTTTTTTTTAAAGGTATTTTTCTGCACACTATGCCATTGATACGACATGAGTAAAGTTTCTCCTCAAAACTCTAACTCAAGTCCGCAGTCAAAATTCCATGTGAATCTCTTTTACAAATTTTTTTCTCTTTGCCTTTCTCCATTCCAACAGGAAAACAGGATCGCATGGTCAGTACCAGGGCATCTTTGGCTTTGTGGACCAGGAAGAGAATATCTCCCTCAGCCCAAATAGCAGTCATCCATGTCCAAACAGGCAGATATAACTGGAGACAATGGCCCTCATTCTGACCTTGGCGGTCGGCGGAGAGGCGGCGGTCGGACCGCGAACAGACCGGCGGTATTAAAAATGGCATTCTGACCCTGGCGGGAACCGCCAACACAGCCCGCCAACTTAACACTCCGACCGCCACAGCGGTACAAACAAACAGCGCGGCGGTTCCCGCCAACAGCCCGGCGGCAGACAAAGTACCGCCCACCCTATTACGACCCACCAATCTGCCACCTTTTCCGGGGCGGGAGCACCGCCGATAAGAACACGGCGGAAACAGACTACGAACGGGAAAACGCTCACCTCTACGCACTCCACGCGAGATTCCGGCAGTATGGAGCCAGAGTTACAGGTCATCCCCGCACTCCTATTCCTCCTCATATACCAGGAGCACGCCCGGCGGCGCGGAAGACATCGGTGAGTACTGCACCTACGACACAGGGGAGGGAAAAGATTACCGGCACACACCCACCCACCCACACCCACTACAACACACACATCAATGCATTCCCACAGATCACTGTCACAACCCACAAACCACCCCCCTCCGAAATAATGCAAAGACCAAAAGAAGAGATCATAAACGGGCAGATATATTGAAATATGGACACCAGTAATCCAAATAAATAAATAAACTATGTACAAAATATATACAGCTACTAAATGTAGTCCAACCACTGTCCGTGGATCACAGGGGTCCTGTGCAAAGGGGCAAGGCCCAGTCCCACGACAAGAACTCCACGGAGAGAACACTGCAGGGGCATCAGAAAGAAAATAGGACAGGCACCTCAGGGGGAAGGGAAGGGGGGGCACCTCAGCCACTTGAGTACACGACGCCAGATCCACGAGGGGACTCCATGACCACTGGCCCATCCTGGGGAGTGCAAAGCCACAGTCCATACAGTCCATACAGTGGGTGGCCTGCCCACTGGGCCATCCTGGGGAGTGCAAAGCCACAGTCCATACAGTCCATACAGTGGGTGGCCTGCCCACTGGGCCATCCTGGGGAGAGCAAAGCCACAGTCCATACAGTCCATACAGTGGGTGGCCTGCCCACTGGGCCATCCTGGGGAGAGCAAAGCCACAGTCCAAACAGTCCATACAGTGGGTGGCCTGCCCACTGGGCCATCCTGGGGAGTGCAAAGCCACAGTCCATACAGTCCATACAGTGGGTGGCCTGCCCACTGGGCCATCCTGGGGAGAGCAAAGCCACAGTCCATACAGTCCATACAGTGGGTGGCCTGCCCACTGGGCCATCCTGGGGAGAGCAAAGCCACAGTCCAAACAGTCCATACAGTGGGTGGCCTGCCCACTGGGCCATCCTGGGGAGAGCAAAGCCACAGTCCATACAGTCCATACAGTGGGTGGCCTGCCCACTGGCCCATCCTGGGGAGAGCAAAGCCACAGTCCATACAGTCCATACAGTGGGTGGCCTGCCCACTGGGCCATCCTGGGGAGTGCAAAGCCACAGTCCATACAGTCCATACAGTGGGTGGCCTGCCCACTGGGCCATCCTGGGGAGTGCAAAGCCACAGTCCATACAGTCCATACAGTGGGTGGCCTGCCCACTGGGCCATCCTGGGGAGTGCAAAGCCACAGTCCATACAGTCCATACAGTGGGTGGCCTGCCCACTGGGCCATCCTGGGGAGTGCAAAGCCACAGTCCATACAGTCCATACAGTGGGTGGCCTGCCCACTGGGCCATCCTGGGGAGAGCAAAGCCACAGTCCATACAGTCCATACAGTGGGTGGCCTGCCCACTGGGCCATCCTGGGGAGAGCAAAGCCACAGTCCATACAGTCCATAACAGACCCCACTGCCACTGGAGGAGGCAAGTTGGCCAGAGGACATCCTGCAGCCCTGCCCGAGATAGATCCTGCCCTGCCACGTCTGCCAAAGGGCCAGCGGTTCTTGCCCTGAAGGGCCCAGTTCAGCGGTTCTTGAG